>NC_083107.1:68835091-70240283 GCF_949774975.1 Lagenorhynchus albirostris
GCCCCTCCCCTGCTTTCCGCCAGCCTAATGAACCCAGAAGTTGAAAGGCCAGTCCTTTCTGTCCCAGGGAACAGCTCCCTGGAGGTTCTCTTTAGAGATTCCTGGATGTATCAGTCAGGTCCGGAGCCAGACAGAGCAGGAGATGAGGAGAGCAGAGCTGGGGGGCAGGGGCCCAGGGCCCCCAGGGAGGCTGTCTGCAGTGGACATGTCTGGTGTGGCTACCCCCTTCCTGCCTCTTCGGAGCTGTCCCGCAACAATCCTAGTTAAGGATGGGCCCAGGTAGCACCTTTGTACCATGTGGCCCTGCACTACGGATTGGACTAGGGAGGCATACCTGATCTAAGAGGACCCGAGCTATCAGCTGGCTGGACCAGTCAGGTTGTCTCTCCCAGGGGTTGTGATGAGGGCTGAGCGGCTGGGTAGTTTTGGGGAGCTGAGCTGCAGGGTTACAAAGAATTGGGTCCTAACTGAGACCAGGGTGAACCAAAGCCACATGCAAGTTGGGGTTATTGGGGAAGAGAAGCCAGAGTGAACAGGAACAGCAGAGACAGGGATGGTGTGGCCTGAGAGCGATGGAGAGAGAGGCCTGGGCTTCTGATTGCGGGTCTTTGATACCAGCTAAGTGGTGCTCTTTCCTTTCGGAAGTCCCCTTTTACTCACACAGGTCCAAGGGGGCATGGTACCCTGGCTAAGCTCCAGCCGCTCCAGAAGGAGAAGCCAGGCTCCCAAGTACTGTGTCCCAGGTGTGTCTGGCAGAGTGAGCAGCGCAGCAGAAGGGCCCTGGATGAGTCTGGGGAGACGCATAAGGGCACTGCACACTACAGTGTTTAGGGGCATTCCTGCTGAATCCACGCAGCAGCCCTATGTGGCCCCTGGGCAGGGGTGGTCTCCATCCGATGGCTGGGGACATTGAAACCTGGAAAGGTTGGTGTCTCACCCGGAGTTGGACCTGGTACCCAGGCCTCCTGATTGCAGGCCTGCTGCTTCTCCCATAACCCACACTGCCTCTCTGATCTCCTCTCTTATTAGGTAGCTGGGTGACTATGGGGTTAGAAATACAGTGTGCAAAGTACCTAGTACAAGGCCTGGCACGTGGAAGGTCTCAGGAGGTGGGAGCTGTGGTTAACATTATGTTTTAAAGCACAGCTCTGAGCTGCCACTCACCGCTCAGAAGCCTTCCTTAGTTCCCCAAATGCACACAATACATTCTAGGGGTTTCCTGGCCCAGCACGTAGGCTGTGCACAACCTAATGCACCCCCAAGCTGGCCTGCTCTCTCCTGGCTCCCCAACACTTCCAGTCCCCTCTGCGCCTCACCTCTGAGCACTTCCTCATGTTGTTGGGCTGCTTGGAGTTCCCTCCCTCCTCTCTTCCCTCCTCCTCCGAGGGGCAGCTCCAGGGCTGCCTCTTTTGGGGCACCCTCCCCTGTCTCCCAGTTGGGAGACAGGTACCTTCTTCTGTCCCTGCCACTCTCTGTCAGGTATTAAGTTTTGCGTGGAGGTGGGTGCCTCTCGCACTGGCCCACCTTGCCCGGTGTCTGTGGTGGATTCCCAGCAGTTGCGTGAAGCTGGTCTGGATGCATGGGTTGGGTTTGGCAGGGAGGCCTTGGGCTTTGGCAGCGTGGCCCCCGTGGGCTCTGTCTCCATCACCTGCTTCCCACTCTCCTTGCTGGTCATGGCTGGTGGCCCAGACAGCTCTGGGCTGGCAGGGAATTTGGGAGCAGATGCCAGGAGATGTGAAGGAGGTTTTTCTTAGGCTCAACACCCTGCCCAGGGCTCAGGAGCTCAGATGGTGTAGGTTGGCACAGTGCCCAGGAGGAGAGGGACTCCAGCAGCAGGGACTTCAGCCTGAAGCCAGCTGCCAGGACCTTCTCTCCCTCTGAGCCAGCCTGTAGACATGGTGTCCTCACCCCTACCACTCACACATGCATGCGTGTGCACACACGCACACGCACACACTCACTCACTCCAATACCCCACATGTCCCCCACTGTGGCCTCTTGGCATGACCCTGTCCACCATCCAGGGCAGAGAGTACAAGAACCAGGGGGGCTATAGGGTGGACACACCCAGGAAGCAGGAGAATCTGCCCTTCGATAAAAGGAGAGGAGTCCCCTACAGGACTTGGCCTCTGGGCCCCCCGCTCTTCCTTCACGTTCCAGGCCCTCAGGGATCTAAAGAAGCCACCAAACACAGCTCTTCCTCCACACAGGCCTGGACCCAACCGAGAGGCTAAGATTCCGCCCCTCTCCATGGAAGCACACTTCACTCAACCCTGGGCCCTGTTGGAAATGCTCCTTAGGTGGAATGAAATGAGGCTCAGGCCATTGCTTCTCAGCCATCTTCAGTGGAGACACAAGCAGCTGTCCCCATCCTTGGGACACTGCCCTTTACATAGAGACATGGAAGCAGACACGCATCCCCCAAGCCTGCCTCCCGCTTCCTGACTCACCCTGGGCTTGTCACTTCTCCTCTGACCTCTGATTTCCCAACCTTTTCAATTAGCTCTGCCACTCCACCAGCCTTGCAAGTTCTCCATCAACACTGTTGTTCACAGCCCAGAATCGCAGGAGAGCCCGGCCGGGCTGGGGTATAATTGGAGAATGACTTCCTGGCTCCTACGGCCTACAGAGCATGCCTATTCATGCAGGGGTGTCCCGAGCTTGCTTTCTGCAGTGCCTAGAGCTGCAAGCCGCGCAGAGTCCCCTGGACCCAGCCCTCCCCAGCTACTGCTTACAGTGCTGCTGTGCCTTCTCCTCCGTCCACCCCCATGTGGAACCTGGGCGAGCTGGCTTTCTCTGCCCTTGACTTTATTCAAATGATTCAATGACTCTGTCACTGCTCCCTCCTCCCCAATTCAAAACAGTCTTAGCTGAGCTTTATACAGTGCTTACTATGTGCCACTGCTCTAAGCGAGCTAATATATGTTCCTCTTTTATTCTTCTAACATCCCTATTCTGTAGATACTACTATTATTCCTATTTAAAGATGCAGGAACTGAGCCACAGAGAAGTTAAGTGACTTGCTCAAGGTCACACAGCAAACACTTGGCAGAGCGAGGCTCTCCCCATACTGCTTCTCCTGCTCTCTCTGAGTGCTTTGCTCTTTTCCTCCAACTCCCATTTCAGAGGTGGTGAGGCCTCCCCTCCCAAGGCTGAACCCCTAACTACATGCTGCCCCGGCCTTGGGCTTTTCTTCCTAACCTTTCTCCTGGAGGCCCCCCATTTGAGGGTATTTTTAAATTGTCCTCTGCTAACTTCTCACTATTTGCCTCAAGTCTTCAAAAAAGGGAAGGGAGGGAGACAGGGAAGGAGGAAGGGAGGCAGGCCCACCCTGCCCCTGTTGCTTCTCCCCTTACCCATCAGGATGCCCCTACTTCACCCACTAAGACTACTCTGCCCGACAGCATCAGGAATTGCCGGAGTACCAGACCCGGTGCCCTGTGGGCAGGGCTGCCTTAACTACATGGCACTCTGGGACCAATTAGAAAAGAAACGGGCCCCGTCTGGGTGGATGCAGCCCCTGGGAGAGTGCATGGCTTGGTAAGCAGGCCGGACTTCAGCAACCCACACCCATCAGCTGGATTCTTTTGGACAGTCCCTAACCTGGACAGTCATACATGGCGGTCTTGGCTGTTGGCATCCTCATTTTCCTTCATATTCTGGCCATGCTCAGCCCTGATGGCCGGTCCTCTTCCTCACTGGATACCCGACCCTCCTGCTTCCCACGGGTCCTTTGCAGTCTCCCCTGCTGCCTCTGCTTCCTTCTCCTGCACCCTGATTTTAAGAGTGGACCAAGATTCTGCCTGGGCGATCTGATTCTGGTTCTAGGGAGGTCACCAAGGCCTCGCCTCCAGCTCTACTGCACACTGTCACCTGGCTGGAGCGTGTGCACGCAAGCCTGGCTGGGCCACCAGAACCCATCCCTCCCACCATGTGGCCTCTCTGTACTGCCTGATTCCTAGTAGTTCCTCAGTCAACCAGGCTGAACACCTTGCCTTCCCCTCTTCTTCTCCCCCCGGACCTAGTCCCAGCCATTCCTCTTTTTCTAGTCCTGCCCTTTCTTTCTGTTCCTATAGCCACCACCTAGGCTCTCATCCTTTCCAGTCTGGACCTGGGGAGCCGATCCTCGGTAACTTCCTAATCTTCCTCACGCCTACTTCTAGATCACACTCCACTCTGCACTTGTCACTGCTCTGCTCTAAAGAAGATGTGGCACATATATACAATGGAATATTACTCAGCCATAAAAAGAAACGAAATTGAGCTATTTGTAATGAGGTGGATAGACCTAGAGTCTGTCATACAGAGTGAAATAAGTCAGAAAGAGAATGACAAATACCGTATGCTAACACATATATATGGAATTTAAGAAAAAAATGTCATGAAGAACCTAGGGGTAAGACAGGAATAAAGACACAGACCTACTAGAGAATGGACTTGAGGATATGGGGAGGAGGAAGGGTGAGCTGGGACAAAGCGAGAGAGAGGCATGGACATATATACACTACCAAACGTAAGGTAGATAGCTAGTGGGAAGCAGCCGCATAGCACAGGGAGATCAGCTCGGTGCTTTGTCACCTCCTGGAGGGGTGAGATAGGGAGGGTGGGAGGGAGGGAGATGCAAGAGGGAAGAGATATGGGAACATATGTATATATATAACTGATTCACTTTGTTATAAAGCAGAAACTAACACACCATTGTAAAGCAATTATACCCCAATAAAGATGTTAAAATAAATAAATAAATAAAATAAAAACCACAAGCAGGAAGGAAAAAAACCCAAAAAACAACAAACAAACTTCCACGACTCCCCATTGCCTACAGGGAAAGAAGCTCACACTTTCAACCTGCCTTTCAGCGTCCTCCACCATACGTCCCTGACGTTCTTCTCCAGCCTGAGCTGCTGCACCGTACCTTAGGAGAGGGCTTCGGAGCTAACTTTTGGCAGTGCTTTTCCATAGCTAAGCTCTCTGGAAAGCTGCTGGGGGTGGGTGGGGGTGGGGGTGGGGAGGGGCTGGGGGAGGGGTGGTTCTGCCCTTGTCGCACTTCCCACCATCCCCTGCCCCAGGCCAAGCCTTTTAATGGCCACCAGCAGCCTGACAGCTGCCCTTCACCCTGGGCGGCCTGGATTAGAGTCCAGCCAGACTGAAAATGTGGAGGCAGGTCTTAGGGGGTGGTCAAGGGATGAAAGGAAGAGGAGCCTCTCCCAGCCTGCGAGTCACTCACCCTGGGAGACAGGCATGGCTTGGAAGCGGTTAGTGGGACAGCGGGGGCAGCACGTTTGCAGGGGGCGTTAATCTCAATACTCCCTTAGATCTGTGCAACATTTCAGTTTATCGCTCGCTTTCTGCGTGAGACGCAAGAATCACTATCCCTCACCCCACTGAGAAATGAGGAAGCTGAGGCTCGTGCTGGTGAGGTGACTCGGTCAAGGTCACAAGATGTGAAATGTGTGCATCAGAGGCAGGATGGAGTTTCAGGGTGGCGGGGGGTGTCTTTCATGCCAGCCCACCTGCTCACCCCAGGCTGGACCCAGGCTTTCTGCACAGCAGGAACCTCCCTTGCCGTCCAGGGAGGGGCTGGTTAACTCAGGCACTTGGTGGGGAGCCCTGGGGGAGGGGCTCATCTTGCCCTGCTCCATTCCTGGCCCGAATTGGCACCAGCACCTGGGAAGGGCAGCCGGCCAGCCACGTGCCAGTGTTACTTTAAAAATAAACCAGGGAAGAACGTGGCTTAAAAATAACCCTGGGGATGTGTGAGGAGCTAATTACTGCCGCAGCCCCCGGCCAGGGCTTCGAGGAGCGTGCATGGGCCCGTGGCTCCGTGTGCTGCGTTCCCTCTGCCAACCTCTTCCAGTTGGGGGCTGCGTACCAGGCCCCCCTAGAGCAGCCGGGGGCAGACAGGGCCTCCGAATCCTGAGGGTGGAAGCTGGAGGCGGCTCTGGGCATCCTGGGCGGCCTCCCTCACCTCGGCCAGGACACGGGGAGGCGGGGGAGGGAGGAGGGTACCCAGGCCAGGAGGGAGCTCCAACAAGAGTCTCTGGGCCTCACCCCTGTCTTCCCACTGGAACCAGCCAGGCTCCAAAAGGGACTCTGAAGTCCTGAGTGTCCCCTTCTTCTCTGCATGTGGTTTTGGCAGCCAGGTGGCTGGTTTTGCCGATTACGTCTCCCTATTTAGGACTCCTGAACTCCACCAGTCATTGTAACTGTCTCCTGAGAAGAACTCGGAGGCCCATCTTGGCCCCTTGGGGTAAGAATGCACGGCCCTCCTGGCTGCCCCCTCCTAGTTGCTTCCACAGACATCCCTGGCCTGTGAGCTCGCGTCTCTGGACCCTCAGTGCCGAGGGCTTGGTCTGCTGCCCAGCCAGGCCCGAGGAGCCCCCAGGCTCTTTTCCCAATGGCAGTCAGGGAAGCAGGGGCCACGCTCTCATCCCGCAGGCCGGGTTCCCGCAAGGCTCTCAGAAACTCTTGCAGATCCCCTACCTTCAGCACATCCTGAAGCGACAGGGAGGAGGGGACACAGGGCCCAGCAGAGGACGCAGCCGAGGACAGACGTGCAGGATCAAAGAGAAAAAGCAGAGCTTTCCCGGAGGAGGGAGGCAGAGGCCAAGACTGCTGGAAGCTGACAGAAATGATCAAAGGACAAGGATGGATGGGAGGGGCGGGGGAAAGGAGCAGCCAGGAGACGCAGCAGAGCGGCAGTTGGGGGCAGGGGCTTTGGGGTCAGACAGGCCCGGACTCAGGGCCCTGGCTGGGTGTCCTGAGCCAGTAGTCTTGCTGGGCCTTGGGCCTCATTTGCATAATGGACATAACGATGACTACCTCATGGGCCTCTGCAGGAGGAGGTTTGTAAAGCATTTATGAAAAGGCCTGAAAATGGGGAGCTGGGGTATTGTTTGTTCCCTCTCCTGCCTCTGCTGGGATCTGGCCCCTCTGTTCCATGTCAGGCTGGTCAAATACAAAGGATGCCCTACCACTCTCTCCTCCCCATGCTCCTGGAACAAGCTGTTCAAATGTTAGTTACACCATGTTTTCATGGTCAATGTCTCCAGTGGTCACCGCATTGCCAAACGCACTGGTTGCTTCTCTGCGGTCATCTGACTTGATCTCCCAGCAGCAGCTGGCCTGGCTGACAGTTCCCTCTCTCTTAAATCAACGCCTCCTGGCCTTGGGACACTGCACTCCCCAGGTTTCCCTCCAGTGTCCTGGCAGGTCCCCTTCCTTGCCTGGCCTCCCGGTGCTGGAGGAAAGGCCTGGGCTCTTCTCTCCCATTCTCCCCTCGCCCTGGCTGGTCTCATCAAGTTGCATGACTCTAAATATTGTTGCCATCTGATAACTCTTAAGTTTATATCTCAGCTTTGACCTCTCCCTTGAGCTACAGACTTGTCTGTCTAGCTGCCTGCCTGGATTTGTAATAAGCATCTCAAAATTAACCTGTATGTCTAAAACAAGAAGTCTGGAATCTCATCTCTTTAACAAACCTTTTACTCTCTGAATTTTAGTTCCCATCTCAGTAAATGCTTACCTTCCACCCAGTTGCTCAGGTCAAAGATTACCCCTGATTATTCCCTTCCCCCTACTCCCATAGCCCTCTGGCTCCCTCCTTTCCCCCAGCACATGCATCCTATCCATCAACAGGTCGGGCCAACTCTGTCTTGAAAACACACCCCCAATCCACCTCTCTCTACAGTCTCCACAGTCTCTACCCGAGTCCCATCCAACACCATTCTGTCTTTCATGTTACTCAACTGCAGCCTGACGGGTCTCCCAGCTTCCCTCTTCTACTACAACCAGCTGACCTCTAGCAGCCAGAGGGAACTGGTAAAAATTTGAGTTATATCACACCACAACCCTGCTTAAAGCTTTCCAGTGGCTTCCATCACATGTAGAGTAAAATCCAAATTCTTGACCACGGCCTCCGTGGCCCTGCAGGATCCAGTCCTCCCATGCGTCAACCCCTTCGCTCAGCGTGCTGCACGCACACTGCCCTTTCTGCTCCTGTCCCTCCATCATGTCAGCTCTGGCCTGCCTGGGACTTCACGTTTGCTGTCCCCATGCTCCGCCCCCGCCCTGGAAGGCTCCTCCTTGATCTTTGCATTCCACAGGCCCCCTCCCTGGAAGGCTTTCCCAGATCGCCCATCCCTCCTCTCCATCACTCTCTACCCCATTCTCTTGTTTTACTGACTCCCGGCACTTGTCACCATTGGGATGATTTCCTTTTTTTTTGGGGGGGGGATCACATAATGTAGTTTATCAACTATCTGCTTCCTCTGGAATGTAGGCATCATGAGGACCAGGGCTGAGTCCCTGGTGCCCAACACATGGAAGATGCTCAGAAAAAGAAAGAAAATGGAGGAATGACTGTGTGGGTGCTGGGGGAGTGGAAAGAGTCAGGAGGCCTGAGTTTGAGGACTGGCTCTGATATCGCGCTGCTGGTGGCTGGGGCAGGCCACGCCCCATCTCCCCCTGCACCCTGCCCTGGTCTCAGTCTCCTCATCTGGAAGAGAGAAGGGTTGGGCTGAATTGGTGATTCTCAAAGAATCTGAAGGACGCCAGGAATTGCAGTGATGCCATCCACTGCCAAGCTGAGCCCTTATACTGCAAGAGCATGCTGGCGTCAGCACCCTGAACTGACCCCATTCCAGCCAAAGGCGGAGGAATGTGACTGTATGCTCTGCAACACACACATATCATGTAATGGCCCGAGAACATTTTGAGATATCAATCCATTGTGAGGACCCATGCGGCTAACTCCAGCCGCTCAGAGGTCTAGCAGGTCACTGGTCTAGGTGGGATGCTGAAGGTTGGTCCACGAGCAGGACCTTAGCTCCCGGGACCCTGGAAGCCTCTGAGCTAGCCGAGGGCCTGGATTGTAGGGACAGCCACCAGTGCACTCATCCCGGGCCAGCTCAGGTCCAGGGGCAACCTGGGAAGAAAGACCGTCTGCAGCCTCTCTCCTGGCTACCCTCCTGCCTGAAAGTGCTGGCTGGGGTCAGCAGGCTCTCAGCACCACTGCTCCTCCCACACCCCATCCACAGACTACTGCGGGAGCTGCCAGCTGTTAGGGGGCCCCCCTTTCTGGGTGGGAGTCTCCCGCATTCCAGCTGTCCCAGGGGTTGGGGCAGTGGACTCGCTCTGCTGATAAGCAAGGCTGCGGCCACAGTCAGAAATGCCCTTTCCAGAAAGGGGTGACTTGGAGGTCCTGGACAAGGCTCTATTCTTGGGACTGGAAACAGAGGAAGTCCCTCCAGGGCTCAGCCATCATGCGATGAAGTGGAGACAAGATTGTAACCCTGGGCAGCGAGCATCTCAGGAGGGGCTGGAAGCAGAGGCCAGGATTAGGTCCTGGCTGAGCTGGAGTAGAGATGGTCCGAGCTGTAAGGGGCTCAGATACCACCCTCCCAGTCCCTTGCAGACAAGGCCAGCGTGGGATATGACTTGCTGTGGGTCTCACAGCCAGGCAGGAGCAGAGAAACAGCAGAAGGGTCTGTGTCCCCCACTTTCCTTAGCTCAGCTGTGCTACAACACCAGTCACAGCTCTGAGAAACGACACGTAGCCCACTGACGATCCTAAGGGGAAGATAGGGGGCGTCAGGGCCTCTTTGGTGCCCAGGGAAGACAAGTACTTAGGAGTCTGGGGCACTGAGCTGGGCACCCAGGGGAAGAAGGTCTGCCACTGACTTTATGTCCAGGTTTCTCTTCCTCTGACCCCGCTTGGAGGTAGACCAAGGACCAAGAGTAGCCCCGGAGGGTCTTCCTCTGTCTAGCCCTCATGGTGGAAAATCCACGATGCAAGGTCATGCTGAAGAGGGGTCACGCTGGCTCAGCCAGGCTAGAGCCCCCCACTTTGTTCCCAGGTGAGTGATACTCACACAGCTAAGGGGGCTGACCCCCTTCCCTGGGGTCACTTGAGAGCTAAGCCATGGAGGAGTCACCTCCTGTCCCATGACCCCCACTGAGACCCTCTCGGTCCCCTTCTCCTCTGGGAAGAGTGGGACCTGCCCTTCTCCTGGGGCCACCCGCTGACTCCTGGGGCCTCTGCCACCTGGCTCACCCCAGGAGCTTTGGCTTGTGAACTCCAAAGATTCTTCCTCAGCTGCCCCTTGACTGTTTCTCAAGTCCCAAGGAAACCCAGAAAGAAAACGCTAGCTGCTGGCTGGCAAGTGGCCCAGCCTCCCAAGTACAGAACGCTGATTCGAATAAGCTCTCTTCTTTCCTGTGCTTCCCAAACCTGGCTGCAGATTCCCCTCATCAGGGGAGTTTTTAAAACTCACAGCCTCCTGGGCTTAGCTCAGGCCCGGACACCCATTGCTCTGGCTCCAAATAACTACTGCTACGGGGACCAGCGCCCGACTCAGCATGCAGGGGCCATCTTCCCTGCCCTCCCCCCTGCACGCCGGGGAGCAGGTGAGTTGCCAAGTCACCCCCAACCAGGCCCTTCTCTCACTCACTGGCTGTTCTTAAGAACCATCACTCTATTCTCCTTTCCAGTCTCAGGTTTCCCTCCTGTTCAAATGCATGGAACTAAGGCCACTCCATGACGACGGCCGCCCCCTGCCCCCCAGCACCATCCTCTTCACCCTCCATAGGCCAACACCCACTTCTACGATGCCCCAACATCCGGACCATCCAACCCACCTTCAGCTACGGGGGGCCAGAGCCCTCCTCGGGGGAGAGCTTGGTCTTGGGGTTGGAAGGTCTGGACTTGACTCTTGCCTCCACATTCACTGGCTCTGGGTCACGGGAAGCGATCTTACGTTCTCAAGTCCAGTTTCTTCGTTGACACCTACACCTCTGGGTTGTTATGAGGTTCAGGAGAGATACTGTGTGACCAAGCGTTTTATAAAGCGAGTGCTGGGCCTGCTTTACACGCCCCTGCTCTGCTGATTGCCAGCAGTGCACCTGTGCGGGCCTGCCCTGGCCACTCGGGGCCTCAGGGTCCCCCTCTGTGAAATGGGAATAGTAATAGTGTCGCCTTCATAGGTGGCTCTAAAGATTAAATGAGGTAATACATGTGACGGGCTCAGCCCAGAGAAACCTCCCAGTGAATGGCAGCCTTGGTTCATGACCGTGGAAACTGAGGCAGGCTCTGTGGGGTGTGGCGGCTTCATGTCAGGTCTAAGATCTGGACAGAATAGGTCCAAGCGAGAACGGATCTGTTGCGTCGACCTGAGACTTGCTCCTGCCTGGAGCCACCCAGCCCTGCCTGCCCCCAGGGCCCTGGTGGGAGGACAGCACCGTCCTGGGGGAGAGGGCTGCCTCCTGTCTGAAGACTGGCATCACTCTCTTGGGGCCGTTCAACCAGGGCCTGACAGTTCGGGTCTCTGGAGAGAGCCTCCCAGATGGTCCTGTGGCCAGCGGGCTGGAATGCGCCTCTCCGGATGTTTCTGCGATGGTTATTTCTGCATCGGAGCTGTGGTCAGGAGAGGCCCTGCACATTCCTGAAGAGGGACACTGAGTCCATGCCAAGCCGTGCAGCAGGGGCCTGGCGTTGTCTATGCAGAAAATGTCCACACAGCAGTGGGGGACAGTATCCTCTCCTTCAGCTCCGTGCTGTCCCAGGGCCTCCTGAACACCATCCACAAGCCTGGGTTTGGTCTAGGCTCCAGAGTGGATCTTTGGTCCAGAAAAGGAATCGTGGAGAGGGGAGGAAGTGAAAGCACTTCCTGGGGGCTGGCTGAGGTCTGCTGGGTGACCAGGGTGGGGCTGAAGCTAGATAATCAGGATTCAGGTTGCCATTACCCTCTGGTTCAACTGGGGTCATGAGGCACCCACTAGTTCAACTGGGGTGACCCACTGGTTCAACTGGCATGATGGCGGCAGCTGGTGGTTCAATTGGGGTCATAGGGGCATTGCATCCTGATTCCTGGTCAGGATCCAGGCAGGAGAACACAGGTTGGAGCCTATCACTTCCCTCCTCCAGTTCTTGTCAAATCAAGTCCACCTGCCAGAGCCTAGCACCCAGCCCCCTCCAAGGTTGGCTCCGCCCACCTTCCCTTGGGCAGACTTATGGCCCCAGCCTAATTCATGCCGCTCCCTTACCCCGGAAAGCTCTCACTGCCAATCCTCACTTACTGCAGTTCTAATTCTTCATTTAAGCCTTCCTCAGGTCCTACCTGCTCCAGGAAGCCTTCTCAGATCCTTATTCTGAGTTACTCCACTAGGATTTAGCATATATACCATTCAACTTGTGGTTTCAGGATTCCACCAGACCGGGGGCTCCTTGGGGAAGGATCTGGATCTTAGTTTTCTATTCTCTTGGTGCCTTGTATAGTGTCTGGCACTCAGAAGATCTCAATGATTTTTAGTAAACTGAAAATGAAGTTTGGTAAACCTGAAATGAAGGCTAAAGTCAGTACTATTTGGAAGGTGACCCAGAGGGTCTGGGGGTCCCCAGGACGCTGATGAGTCCCACTCTGGGTACTCTAAGTCTCTAGGCTGCCTCTTTGAAGATCAAGAATCTAAGTATCTCAGGGTTGGTAAGAACCTTAAAAGTCACTTATTGAGGTCCCCAGTGTGATATATGGGTAGCGTGATGATCTTTTTGATGTGTCAACTTGGCTAGGCTAAAGCTCTGAGTTATCCAATTGAGCACTGATCCAGGGGTTGCTATGAAGGCATTTTGTAGATGTGATTAAAGTCCGTAATCAGTTGACTTTAAGTTAGGGAGATTATCCTAGATCACTGGGTGGACCTGAATCAATCACTTGAAAGACCTTAAGAGGTGAGCCAAGGCTTCCCTGAAGAAGAAGAAACTCTGCCTGTGAACAGCAGCTTCAGCCCAAGCTGGAGAGAGTTCCAGATTGTCCTTCCCGATGTCCTGCCGTATAGATTTCACTCACCTAGCCAGCAACTACCATCACGTAAGTCAAGACACATAAGTCTCTCTCTCTATATATATATCCAGCTGGTTGTGTTTCTCTGATTGAACCCAGGTTACCTCTGCATCTACTTCCTCTGGGGCAAACCAAAGCCCTGCCCCAGCCTCAGAGGAGGGTCCACCAGCTCTGAGGCCATTGGCTCTGACACTCCATGACCAGATTCCTAAGGACCTTTCCAGCTCTACACAATCTTGTTCTTAAATCCACAGTCCCCACCTCAGGTCTGTTCTCGGAAGTCAGGTCTCCAGGTTATTTAGATCCTTGCTACTCAAAGTGTAAACCGCAGAGCAACAGCATCAGTGTCCCTTGGGGGCCTTGTGAGAATTATAGACTCTCAGGCCCCATCCCAGACCTACTGGTTCAGAATCTGCATTTAAACAAGACCAACCAAATCGTCAGAGGTGACGAAGGGAGAAGTACTAATGTAGAGAATTCCGTATTGCTGAGCTAGCCTTCTCTAGTTCCCCCTGGGGAACACCGCCTTTGTACAAATGGGGAGACTGAAGCCCAGCAGGGTAGTGCCTGTGCCTCTCACGAGTAGGGGGAAAGCAGAGAGAGAGAGAGAGAGAGAGAGAGAGAGAGAGAGGGAGAGAGAATGATTTGTCTAAGGGGAGAGAAAGAACCCAGTTTCTAGCTCCCAGCCCAGGCTCCTGCCTTATATTCCCTGCATCCATACACTCTCTTCACAAAGGCGACCCTGTGTGTCACTGGAAGAGGCGGGAGTGGGAAGCAGGGTGGTAAGGAGCTGGCTTTGGTGAAGGGGGAGCGTGGGAAGTCGGCCCCAGCATGGTGGGGATCCCAGGGGCCACAGAACCAGGAGGACCAAAGCTGTCGGCTCCAGGCAGTAGCTGAAGCCAGCTCTGGAAATGGGAAAGCGAAGGCGTGACTGCAGCAGTAGGGGCTCGGGGTGGCTCCAGGTGAGGGGCAGGTCTCCGGGAGCCACCTGGGAGCTGCCTGAGCATGGGCAGTTTCTGGACAACGGCGAAGTGTGGACAGACTGGGAGGTGGCCGCATCAGCTGGGCCGGTGACTGCTTCACGGCAGGCATTTGTCACGTGCTGAGGACCAGAGCCTAACAGAGGGGTGAGGAGGGGGCCCCAGGCAAGCAGCACAGGCCAGCTGGCAGTCTGCTTTCTTCTCTATGAGCCTGGGGGTGGGGTGGTGAACAACACGGAAGGAGGCATCCGTAAACAGGGTTCCCTTCTTCTCCAATTAGAATTTTAGTTTCCACACTGTAAAATGAGAGAGGTGGAGCTAACTGATTTCTCTTTGGGCTAAATGCTCCACCCATAGTCCTGAGGATGTGATATCCTGAAGCTGAGGTCACAGCTGAGTGCCCTGCATGACCCTGATTCCCATCCTCCATTGTCTGTGACATTCATACGAGAGGGACAGCAGAGCCTCTGCGGGGAGCAGGGTGCTGCACGACTCCATGAAAAGATACTTCCTACAGCCCTGGGTGTAAGCCCTGTTACTGTCATTTTATATTTGTAGGGTCCTGGGCCAATGTTTGAACCTCTCTGAGCTTTCTCTTCCTTGACCATAACAGGATGATAATGCCTGCCCTCCCAGGGTAGTTGTGGGACTGCAGGAGGTGAGAAATGCCTCGGATAGAGCCTGACGTGTTATAGACACATCCGTTCCCTGCATCCAAGGCAGGGGTGGGGTGGGAGGGAGGGAGTGCCCATCCTGGGTCTCTGCTGAGGTTTGCCTAAACTCATCATGATCTCAATCAGAGCTGGGTCTCTTCCCTTGCTGCTGGCTGACGGCAGGGAAATCGTTTTTACATTTTTTTATTACAAAATCAACTCACAGATTTACCGTTTGTGCTGCCAGCTGAAAGCTGTTTCTAGTGGTGATTTGCACTACATTCATCTGTGCTTGTTTATGTTTTCTTTGAAAATACTTATTGTGTTTGTCCTGTCCCCACTGTGGCCAGGCATGTGTCTTCTATTTCTGTCCTATTCTGGCCCCCATTCCCTCCATGTCTCTAGCCCCCAATCATGACGTGTGGGAACTGGACGTGCAGGCAGGAGGCATGGCAGCCAGAAGGATCTCTGATCAAATATGTCCACTTTGTAGATGAAGAAACTGGTGGTCATAGAGGACCAGCAGCTAAGCTAAGTGGAACTGGAACTTTTGTCCTCTTGCTCCAATCCAGGATGGGTTCTACCACTGTGCACCTCACTCTCCCTGATTGGTTTGCTGCAGGGTCTGCCTGCTCAGAGGAGGGAGCATTGCCCCTGAGCCCGGATGTCAGGCAGACTCTAGGCATGAGTGAGGATCTGGGAAGCCTGGGATGGGGGAGTGAGATTAGGAGGATAAAGGGAAGGGTGTGGCAGCCTCTGGTCCCCAATCCCACTGTCCCCACCTGTTAGGAAGGAGTAGAGGTGCTGTGGTCACAGTAATCCTTGGGAAACAGAGCAGTTCCCTTCTGTAGGGAAAGTGATAATACATGAGAAATGATAACACTTTAAAGTGTAGATACTGTTTATTAAGCACATACTCTGTACCAGGCACGTCTTCCATGTTATCCCATTTAATCCTAGGAGGCAGATATTATTCTCCCACATAGTAAATGACAAAGCAAGTTCAGAGAGACTAAGTAACTTGTCCAAAGTGACACAACTAGTAGCAGGCGGTGGAGGTGGCGAGTGGAGAGGGGGATTGAGTGATGAAGCCAGGCACTCGGGCTTCTAAGCCAGCACCCGTGTTCATATGCCACCCTCAGGAAAGGCTGTACAGTTGAAGCAGAGGGGTGGTCTGTGGGCAGCGAGGAAGGAAATACTGACTGAGAGCGGACAGTGGGACCGTTTCAGGCTGGACTGCCCCTCCATCCCCCGGGAAGTCAAGAGAGTACTGGGAACAGCTGAGTGATAAGCGGACGGACGCCCTGGTGCTAAGAGCAAAGTGGGGGTCGTGAGGAAAACAGGCTGGGGTGACGGAGAGATCTTTAGGCACCCAAAGGGTTGTACCTGCGACTTGCTGTGTGAATTTGGGCAAGTCACTCACCTCTCTGGATGTTTGGATGACTGCTACTGTCTCCTTTCACTTTTTGATTTGAGGACTCTGGGATTTTGGCGGGTGGCAGGTCACTCCTATACTTTCCTCCTTCTTAGAAAGATGCAAGAAGTACAGGTTCCCTCATGAACTACCTGCTTGAATTCACAATCTAAGGATTCCCAGGCCATGTGGTGGGCGATGGGAGCCTGTGCTCTGCTGGAAGCTGGGGAGAGAGCAGAACAGAAGGTTTTCTGTCCCAGCTCCGTCAGCTTAATCAATCACCTGGCCTCTTGTTGCCGTAGAGCCGCAAGGAATCCAGGGAGCTGCGGTGGGAGAACGGGCACCTGTGAGCCCATGGCAGTCTCCGGGAGGGCCTGGTGCCGGGCACGGCCGTGGCACGTGGTCTGGGTTGGTCAGGGGCCAGTGTGCAGGGGAGCAGAGGCTGGCTGCAGCGTGCTGGAGCCAGAGACCTTCTCTTTCTGGGGAGGATTTTGCCAGAGGAAGAGACAAGCCTTGGCTACTTGGCGTCCCCAGAGTACAAGTGTCTGGGCTGGGTTCTTGAAGTAGAGGGAGAATTGGTAAAAAATACAGGGCATGGGACTCAGAGAGGCTCCACTGAATCTATGCTTTCAAGTCACAGGCCATGGTGAGCCATTTACACTCAGAGCCTCAGTTTCCACCACTGAAAAATGGGAATAATAATGCCCACCTTGAAGGGTTGGGGAGAGAACTGAACGGGAATATAAATGAAGCGTCTTGTATACAGCCTGCCGAAGAGTAGTTAATAAACGGTGGCTGCCACTAGCATTGTTGCCATTGCTGCTGTTAATAGTAATAACAGAGAAAGAAGCAGTCTGCACAAGTGGAAGGAGCAGGGGCCTGCGAGTCAGGTTTGCCTACCCTATTCCCGTCACCTCTTTGCTTCCTTCTCGGTAAGAGGAGGGGGTAGCACCAGCTGATCTCAGGGCCCTTTCCTGCTCTGACAGCCTCCAGGCTATGAATAGATGTGGCTGGGGCCCCGGAGGAGCCTAATGACTCAACAGCTAAAGAGGTTAAACTTTCCCAAAAAAGAGTTTCCCTTTGCATTTGATGAACTTAGGGCCCGACAAAGGAAGGGTTTCCTGTCTGGGAGACTAGGGATGAGGGAGCTGGAGGAATCCTCGCAGTTAGTGGTGACTGTGACTAACCAGGTGAATGACTAACTCAGACCCTGCTGACCCTCAACCAATCAGGGCTGCCCATGAGCGCCCTGCAAGCCGGCATGATTGAGCACGTCATGGCCATGCCAATCCTGGCTGGCTTTGGGCTTCACGGCATATGGAGGCAGAGGAAGTGGCCAAGAAACCAGCAGGGGAAGGAACACTGGGCTTAGAGTCAGGAGTCCCTGCTTCTCGCTCTAAGTAACTCCGCTGCTCAGCAGCTGCGTGACTTTGAGGGAGTCTCTTCCCCTTCCTGAGCCTCCATGCCTTCATCTGTGCAAGGGAGCTAACAGTACCTGCCCTGGCAACTCCCCTGAGCTATGAAGGCTGAGACTCAAGAAATGAGATGAAAGTGCATTGTGATCACTAAGGCACTGAATGAACGGGAAATTTTGTCATTATTCTATCCCAAAGGGACTCCCAGTCTCTCAGGAGACCCATTTGTGTCCCCAAAGGGGTCAGGTGGACACAGACTGCTGCCTTTGGGTTTGGGGTCAAGATCAGTCTAATATAGGGCCCTTTCCAACCATCTGATCACAGCCCAGAGAGCTGTTTCTTAGATCTGAGCCCATATGGACAGCTCCCAGCCAGGTATCATAGCCAGAGTGAGAGGTGACAAAAAGCCAGGGATGGTTGGGTGGGGCAGAGTGGGCAGTGCCAGTCTAGGGCCCCCACAGAACTAGGGTGGTTCTTTGATGCTCTCTTTCCTCTTGCCAAGCTCCTTATAAATAAAAAAAATCAGGGTTTCCCTGGTGGCGCAGTGGTTGAGAGTCCGCCTGCCGATGCAGGGGACGTGGGTTCGTGCCCGGGTCCGGGAAGATCCCACATGCCGCGGAGCGGCTGGGCCCGTGAGCCATGGCCGCTGAGCCTGCGCGTCCGGAGCCTGTGCTCCGTAACGGGAGAGGCCACAACAGTGAGAGGCCCGCACACCGCAAAAACAAACAAACAAACAAAAAATCATCAGAACCACACTCTGTCTGCCTCTACCCCCAGCTTTTAGCTTCTCTCTTGGTGAGGACTACAAACACTTTGGGAAACGGCAGGGATGGAGGGGAAGGATGATGCCCTCTCACTTCTGCACACCTTAAACCCATCAGTAGCATTCTCTGAGTGCTCCTGCGTATTGCTGGGTACTGTGCCGGCACTGCGAGCACAGAGATGGGAACCACGGGGCCCTGCCCCCATGGAGGTTAATTATACCCCCTGTGGTTAAAGAGACAAAATACACCCCCTAAAACGTAAACAGCTGTGCAAAACAGCCTACACTGTTTCACTCAGCTGGTCTTGACAGTAAGTCCTGCAGTCATCCGGAGCCAGTGGCCTGGGATGGTCTGGAAGACTTCAAGGAGGAGATGGGATTTGAACTGGACCTGGAAGGTTAGCTTGGACAAGATAGATAGAAGACAGAGAAAAAGGCATGCCAGATGGGCACACTTCAGGTGTTCTCGAGGGACAGTTGGGCTGCAGTGGAGAGATCATGTCAGTAAGAAGTGAGAAATGAAGTCGGACATAGAGATTGCAGCCAGGTATGAGGTCCTGAAAATTTGGGATGAGGAGTGTGGATTTATGGATTACATGGGCAGCAGGGGGGCATTGAGGGCTTCTGAGAAGGGTATTGGTATGGTCATAGCTGTGCTTTGGGGAGATTCTTTCTGGCAGCCTTATCCTCGGGAGCTTGCCCTAAAGGGGAATGAGGCTGGAGGCAAGGAGGTCAGTTGGGTGGTTACTGTGGAGCTGGGGACCAGGGTACTGAGAAAGATGGGGCACACACCAAGGGTAAGATGTGTGGGGAGAGAGAGAGGGAAGGTCTAAGGACCTGCAGTGCTCCTGAAACCCTGGCAGGTGGCAGGGAGGTGGGAGAGGGGAGGAGACGCCAGACAAAACCCAGTCTGGTCCTTCCCAGGAAAGCAGGCTCCTCTTTGGGCAGACCTGAGTCTGACCATCCTGCACTAAACTCACAGCATCAGCAGGACCCAGAGGTGCCCCCACTTGGGCCACATCCACTCCTGGGGTCCTTTTCATCATCTTCCAGAAACCACATAGCATAGCTCCCTGCGGTCTCCAGAGAGCAGCGGAACCTCGGGACAGTCCTGCAGTGGACAAATGGCAGGGACGGCGTCCAGTACTGCCTTTTACCCCTCTCGGCTCCTGTTGACTCCCAGGAAAACACTGCCATCTTGTCATGGGCTATGCCAAATGGCAATGAGCCCGTGGGAGCCCAGCCAGGGCTAGGAGGAGGACCAGGGAGAGGAGAAGGAACGGGAAAGATGGAGGAAACAGCTCCTGGAGGCGTCCTAGTGAGCTCTGGGGGGAGGTGGGCTGGGAGCACATCAGGACCCGGAGGAGTCCTGGAGATCATTTCGGCCAAACCCTCATTGTCTGGAGGTGAACTTGAGACTCGGGCAGGGGAAGGGACTTGCCCAAGGTCATACAATGGGACAAGTAATGCAGCTGGGCTGGAATTAGAGTCTTGGGAGTGGGTAAGGTGTTTATCCCTGTTTGGACACCTGAATAGCACATCAAGGGCCTCACTGGAGATTCTTTCTCAGATACCCACTTGTGCGCCTTGTGTGTGTGCCCGTGTATGTCCTGTGTGAGCTTGCGTGTGTGCCTGTGTGTGCACCTGTGCCTATACTGTGAGAGAGTCTGGGTGTGTGTGGCCTCCTACACTGAGGTCTGCCCTGGCTGGAAGAAGAGAACTGGGGCCATTCCTGTGAGGTGACTGTTTTCCTGGGACAGCAGTAAAGAAGGCAGACAGGGCTGGGTCTGGCTTCCAGCACCAGCTCTGCTGCCCTAAGAAAATTAAAGGCACTGGCTGGCAGAGCCTAAACTCCTGGCGCTGGGCACACACGTGCACGCAGACACGCACACACACACACACACACACACGCACACCCCAAGAAGTACTCATAGCCACAGTTATGGAGTGTTCCAGGCACCCAGAGCGGCCCCGTGTGCCTCAGAGTGCCAAGTACCTGCCTCCACACGTCTCCCTGAAGCCCCAGTCGGCGTAGACACGCTGGGGTCCGGGAGCCGATCTGCAAGGACACGGAGGAGTCCAGCGTTCCCCACCACTTACACTCGGCGCCCTGCTCCAGGGCCTGGCGCGGCCACACCCCTCCTCCCCAGCCGCCGCCCGTCGCTCCTGCCCCTCTCACACACTTCAGAGTCCCCTGGGGCCCTCTCGCAGCCTGGCAGGGACAAGTTAGGGCTGGCCCTGCTTGAGAGTCAAGTCCGGAGCCAGGATTCGACGCCTCCCCCGAGCCCTGTCCCTACGGAGCAGACACGTCAGGCTGAACTCGGGTCTCTGGGAGCGCGGGGTTCGGCGCCTAGACCCTCTCCGGGGGAACCTCCCAGCCTCAGCCGGCTCCGGACTACCCCAGAACCCGGCGCCCAGCCCCCGGGTCCCCGCCCCCCGCCCGGCGAGTAGTTACCGATGGTGGTGATGACGGTGATGGCGAAGTAGAAGGAGCCGGCGAAGCGCCACTGCACGCCGGCCTTGTGCGGCTTGAGGCGCAGCACGACGCGCTCGAGCTCCTCGTAGCCGCCCTGGCTGAGGTTGTAGCGCGCCCGCAGCTCCTGCTGCCGCAGCTCCAGCCGCTGCCGCTCGATCATCTCTGGCTCCGACTCGAGCGCGTCGAAGACCGCGGCGCCCACCAGCAGGTAGGTGAATGTGCACACGATGAGCGCCAGCGTGCGCACATTCTGCCGCTTCATCGTCCCGCCCGGGCCGCCGCCGGCCCCCCGGCGCCCCCGGCCCGCGCCCCGGCCCCGGCCGCCGCTGCTGCTGCCCCGGAGGCGGCCTGGGGCATGGCTGCGCTCGCTGCTCCCCGCGCCGGGCACCCACTCCGCGCCCCGGGGCCGCAGCCGCCAACGCCGCCGCCGCCGCCGCCGCCGCCGCCGCCGCGGAGCTGTCCCTTCAGCACCACCCACCGCCCTCCTCCGCCCGGCCCCGCTCCCGCCCCCCGCCCCCCGCCCGCAGGCCGCCTCCTCCCGCCAGCCCTCCCGCCCAGCCAAATAAGGACTGGGGAGACGCGCCGAGGGAGGGAGGAGGGGGGGCTGCCGGAGGGGGAGGGGAGGGGGAGCGACGGGAGTGCAGCGGAGAGACCGGGCAGGACAGAGAGCGAGAGAGAGGGAGAGACCCAGAGAAAGATAAGTAGGCAGAGAAATGCATATAACTACAGAGGAAGAGAGAGAGAAGAGTCAGAAGGGGGTGTGACAGACAAGGAGATAAAACCAGAGGTAGACTCATAGACACAGAAAAAAGAAGAGGCAGGCAGAAAAATACAGAGCGAGAGAGGCACAGAGCGAAAGATGGAAACAGAAAGAGCCGCAGGCGAGAGACAGAGAGACCTGGATAGCTGGAGATAAACCGACGACACAGAAAAAGAGAAGCAAGGAAGGGGAAAGGAACTGGGCCAATCAGGCCTCTGGGCCACCCCACCTTCATCCCTCCACCAAAATCACAACAGGCTCTAGCTGGACGGGACCTCGGGCCTTGCTGTCCTGCCCTTTACTATGTAGATGAGGAACCGGAGGCACAGAGAGGTCCAGTGCCGCGCAAGGGCACACAGTGAGTTAGTGTCAGCACTCGGACCCAGCCAAGCTTTCCCTCCTCCCAGGCCCTGGCCCCTCCCCTGTGCCAGTCTGCTGGCTGTCTCAGAAATAGGAGGGCACAGCTGTGGACCGGGCGCACATGGGCCAACACCCAAGGGAAAGCCCTGCTCTCGTGAAATGTGGCCCTTCCTAGGTCAGCACAGCTCCTGGAACTGGCTGAGGAAGCACAGGCTGGTAGCCTAGGCCACTAGCACCCAGTCCTAGGGGCTCCTGCTCTGCTCCCCAGGGGCCTTCGAGGACGGGCCTGACACCTATGGCCCCTGTCCTGCACCAGCTGGCCAGGCTGGGCTTGCGCCAGGCTGCCAGGGATAGTACTGGACACCACCACGGGGCATCCCAATAGAACTGGGATCTAACTGAAATGGGGGGGAGGGGCGCAGATCAGGAGCCTCGCTGACAGATTGGAGGAGCCAGCAGACCTCCTCCTACACCTCAGTTTCTTCATTGGTCAACATGGTGCAGTGGTGGCGAGGACGGCAGGCTGTGGGATTTCAGCGAGGCGTCATTGCCCCCTCGGAGTCTTGCTTCCTTATCTCCTCGATGAGGTGCCACGGCAGATGATCCCACAGGCCCTGCTTAGCTCCAAACAACTCCAGACTTGGATGGGCTGAGTGAGCAGAATGACTGGAATGCGAATCCCACTGCCAAGGAGGGTCAAAAAGTCTTTCACAGGACCCTGGCGTGGGCCATGAGGAGAGACATGCGAGAGGCCCCAAGACCTCTGAGGGTGGGCTCAGGAGGCAGCCAGCCAGAAGCGGGAGCACCATCTGTCCACATCCTGGGCTGACCTGTCACTGCCGGTCACTACACTGCTTCTCCCAGGAGTGCCCCCAACTCATCCCTTTCTTCCGCCATTCGTGCAACAAGTATGTATCAAACATCTGCCTTGTATCAGGCGAGGCACGTTACATTCATTATCTCTAGTCTTTACCATGATCCTGAAAGGAAGGGATGGTTATGTCCATTTTATAGATGTAGAAACTGAGGCTAAAGGCAATGCAGAGAATCCCCCAAGGGCATTCTGCTGGGAAGAGACTTCCATCTGCTTTCCAAGCCCGTCCTCTTCTCCATGATGACTCCTCGAGCCTTCATTTGTTTTCACTGTAAATGGGATAGCTAATCACACTAGCTCTTGAACAGATTGTTGTAAGGGATCAAAGGGGATGACCTACATGTAAATCAGACAATATGAGGTTCTATAACAACTTCTTCTCCCCTAAGACTCAGGTCTTTGACCAGAGCCTGCTGGGAAGGCCTTGATTGGTGGCTCTTTGTCCCCTCCCCCTCCCCTCAAAGGTCTTTGGGTTGTGTCAGACTCTTTGATCCACCACAAACTTTTGGTCCTGCCCCTTTGGCCGTGAGCTCAGCCTATTGCAGCCTTTCCCTCTTGGCATCCTGCAGCTCTTTGGAAGAAAAGCACTGCCTTTCCTGGCTTCCCAGGGGTGCAGGCTCAAGTTAGGTTCTGTGTTCCTGGCCACAATCACCCCAGAAACCAGTTCCCCCGAAGCCAGTCTAGGGGAGCAAGTGTCTCACTAGCCTGCTTTTCAGTGTGAAAGGCTATGTATGTGTCCAAGGTCTGTTCACCTCTGGCTACCAGACCAGACTGCTGTGCAGATGAAAGGTGATACTATGAGTGAAAGAGCTTTGGAAAAGGGAAAAAGCTCTCTTTAGGGGCAGGGCATTTATTATTAATAATGATAATGCTTGTTCTCACAGCACTTCAGAACTGAAAGGACCTTTAGAGATCATCTAGCCCAAGCTTCTCACATTACAGATGAGGAAACTGAGGCCCAAAGAGTAAGAAGGGTGCTGCCCAGGGTCCCAAAGCGAGTGGGAAGCCCAGGACCCACGTGCCGTGGCTGGGGTCTTTCCTATTATCTCTCATTATGTCTGAGGTCAGGACACCCACCAGCAGGGGAGCACAGTGCCCTTGGAGCCCAGGAGGGCAGCCTGGGTCTCCTCCTCCTGCCCCTCCTCCTTCCCTTCTTTTAAGGAGGGGGGACCAGTGGGTGTAATTGCATGGGTGCCACTCACGTTTTCTGAGTAACCCCCAGGACCTATAGGCAGGAATCGCATTGGCCAGCCCTCGACCTGGGTGGGATGGTGCCAAAGGCCTGGAAGCCTATTCTGCTCCCTTCTGTCCAGGACTTCCAGGACCTGCCTGTACCTCACCCCCACCCCCACCCCCCCATGGGGATGCCCCACCCTCTGCCCAAGGCCAAGTGTCAGAAAGCACCTCTGTCAACCCTGTCCGTTATAAACGATAAAAACTGCTCAGCTGTGGCTTCTCCAAATTCTTGTATTTTTTTTTAATCCATTGGTGACTCCAGGGGAGGAAGCTTTGGGCCAGTAAGAGAGAGATTTTTTTACATCCTTCAAATCATTATACTGGTCAGCTTCTGTGCGAGGATTTTCTGAAATCCTGTCCGGTACAGAGAACACAGGGTGGAGAGTTGGGAGGCCTGGGCTGGGGTCCTGGCTCTGCCACCGCTCTGCCACCTGCTTGCTGTGGGCCAGTCACTCCTCCCGGGGCCTCGGTTTGCACAGCCATAAATGGAGGGGTTTGGATCAGGGCATGTCTGTTCCCTTCATTTATAACACCTCATGACCTTCCCGGCCTGCTTCTGCTTCCCTAGTTCTTCCAAGAATCAGGTGAAAAGAGAGTATAGTCACTGCTTTTAAGACTTTAGTTTGTGAGGAAAAGGACACAGTCTGAGTCAGGATAAATGGTACAGAATTTAATTATCATTTGTTGCTGCATATTATGATGTATGAAGCATCATACACATAAGATTTTACAGGTTTTTTTAAATTGGAGTATGGTTGATTTACAATGTTGTATTAGTTTCAGGTGTACAGCAAAGTAAATCAGTTATACATATACATATATCCACTCTTTTTTACATTTTTTTCCCATATAGGTCATTACGGAGTATTGAGTAGAGTTCCCTGTGCTTATTTTCCAGTTTTATATTCCACTCCATTCCTCTCTAAGCTCTAGACACATCCAAGTACTTTTGTGCTTCACTCCTGGCTCATGTGGCTCCCATCAGCTGGGATGCTGATACCTCCTCAACCTCTCCATTTTCTATCTATCGAACTCCTATTCAGGCTTCAAGACCCAACTCAAAGGCCACACCCTCAATGAAGCATTCCCCAGTTGCCTCCAATCAGAACCACTGGCTCCTTTGGGCTTCCACAGCACCCTGTCCAAGCTTCAACTCAGTAGACACTCCCCCTGCCTCGCTGACCCTTTAATATTTGTCTCCCTCCCCGGCTCATTATTTTCTCCAGGCAGAGACCCTTCTTACTCATGGTACACCTCCCGCAGTGGGAGCACCGTGCTTTGCACATCAGAGTCGCCCCACATGTTTCCTCGGGTACTCAGTACACAGTGAAGACCTTAAAGCATCCTCACCTGCTGGGATAGAGACCAGCAGCGTCAGTGAGGCCAGGGACCCAGACAGCAAAGCCTGTGGGCAGAAAAACCTGGACAATCTTTTTCTGTGACACTTTGCAGATACTTCAAAGGCTGGAGCAAGCCCTGCCTCGTTTAGAAGAAGAGGATAAAGATAAATTTGAGAGTTTGAAGGCCTGAGAAAGTCAGTGGGGAGAGCACTGAACTGGGAGTCCAGGTCCAGGAGCTTTGGTTCCGGTGCTGCTGCCAACTACCAACTAGCTGGTGGACTCAAGGAGTCGCTTTGTCTTTCTGTGCCTCGATTTCCTTTTTTATAGGATGAAAGGGTGGGTTATCTTGAAAAGTCTCTTCTCACTCTGACATTCCGTGATGTTAACGACAGGCTTAGCCCTGTGATTAGCAATGCTCATTCTACAACAGCCAAGAATACGGTCTGACAGATGAGGGGCACAGAGGCCTCTCTGTCCCTCACTTTCTAGCCCCCCTTTATTGGCCAGTTTGGCTGGAAGATGGTGGCAGGAGGTGGTGAGGTAGAGGGAGAAAGGGCTGACCCCTAGTCAGACAAGCTGGGGTTCAAATCCTGATTCTATCAATTACTAGTTGGACCAGAGCCTGCCGTGAAATTCTGGTCCATCCTGGCTGGATGAGGCCATAAGCTCCTGGAGGGCAGGGATAGGGCCTTAGTCATCTCCACGCTCCACAACGCTTGATACAGCACCTGGCCCAGAAAGCGCTCTGGAAACACTCC
This sequence comes from Lagenorhynchus albirostris, assembly GCF_949774975.1. NCBI lineage: Eukaryota > Metazoa > Chordata > Mammalia > Artiodactyla > Delphinidae > Lagenorhynchus > Lagenorhynchus albirostris. The sequence continues at coordinate 68,860,957 of NC_083107.1, forward strand.
TCCATTCGTTCCAGTAGCCCTGGCTGGGCTAGGTGGGCTGGCAGGGCCTGGAGCCCCTGGTTTGCTGTAGGAAGGAGTGTCCAGGGCCATCTCAACATCAAGCCAGGGGCAGGCCTGAGAAGGGGGAGGGCCCTGTGGGCCCAGGAGCTGCAGCAGAGAGGGAAGTGGCTGACACGGAGAGTTGCCCCAGGGATCCTGGCCTCCGAGGGCAGGTTGATTGGATTCAGGGCACTTAGGCTATGACTGAGGTGTTTCTTGGTGTGCCTCTGTAGGGAGAGACGTGGAGGATTAGTCTGGATTTACAGAGCATAACCAGTCCAGTGCAGCCGGCTTGCGTTTGTCAAGAGACACTATTTGTTTAACATCTCAAGCCCAAACCAAACACAAAAGGCAGCTGTTCACAAAGGAGAGGCTGTGCGAGCTGTTGGGGGAAGAGTGCTACCCCTGGAGGTGGACACCTGGCTCTGTTCTCAGTCCTGCCCCGATGGGCTGGGTGACAAGCTCACAACACAGACTTGGGTGTCCTGCTAGTGAGAGTGAGAACCAACCCGTCTTCATAGAGTTGCCATAGGGAACGGGCTTGCTCCCTTCGTTAGCAGAAAGCCTTAGTCCAAAGTCTGCACCTAGCTACCACATTGGACGGATCCCTTCCCATAGAGACGATCTCCTTGGTGGCCTCCCTCTCTGACTCTGAATACTGCGTGGAGATGAGCATCCTCGTGTGTGTCCTTAAGGACCTGCAGGGAATTTCCACGGGGATGCGTACCCAGAAGCGTCACAGTACTTATGCCCACTGCATGGCACTAAACGCCGCGGGGCTGTCCTCAGCGTGGCTGTCTTGGTTTTCACTCTCCCTGGCAGTGCATGAGTTGGTCTGCTTGCTCCTCACTGACACTGGTATGATCCACTTTTCTATTTTTGCCACTTGTATGTTTCACTATTTTCTACTAATTTCCCCCTTTCTCTCCCTTTCCCCTCCCCTACATTACTGGGGTCTTAGGCAGGCCAGCAGGTGATGACAAAGCGAGATCTGGGAGAAAACCAGCCGCTGTTCTCCAGCCCGGTGTGTGTGTGTGTGCGTGTGCGTGTGCGTGTGTGTGTTTGTGCGTGTGTGTGTGTGCGTGTGTGTGTGCGTGTGTGCGTGTGTGCGTATGTGTGTGTGTGTGTGTGTGTGTGTGTCTAAAGGAGGCTGTGAGCCTGAGACTTTCAGTTTCAGGCCTGATCTTTTTTCCCCCCTCTCTATCCGCCAACCCTTGTCAGTTTCCCCTCCACTCCCATTCTCCTCTGTGTTCGGCCAAGCTCACAGAATAATTAAAACTAGAGGAAACCTTAGACCAGGCAGTGCCGATGAGGAAACGGAGGCTTGGCAAGGGGAGTCCGCATCTCCAGGCCCCCTGGCTTGCTGGGCCGGAGCTGGGATTTGAGCCTAGCTATCCTGACCTCGAGGGCAAGGTAAGTGCGCTAGACTTTCCCCCTCACGTCACTAGAATCAAGTCCCTTCAGCCTGTCCTCAGTAGAGATTCCGGAGCCGCCATGACCCGTATTCTCTGACAAACGTGTTGCTGCTAAGGAAAAAAATGAGCCTGGAGATCTAGTCAACAGCCTCACAAATCTTGAGATCCTTCTTTGCAGGTTTATGGCTTCTGAGAAGCAAGCAGAGGCAGCCAGTTCTTAGCAACAAACACAATAATTATAATAGCACTTGCAATGATTAATCAGCCAGCGAGTATTGAGTGGTGCCTGTGAGCATGCATGGCAGCGTGTGTGTGTGTGTGTGTGTGTGTGTGTGTGTGTCCATCCGGGTGGGGGAGAGGGCAAGGGGGGTGACTTTATTCCCAGTGAGCAGGTTTTAGGTGTCCTTCCCTCAGTTGAGGGGCTGGGTCACAACCGTGGCACTCCTTGGGTAGAGTTGTGATCTGGCTAGAGCTGCAGCTGTTTCTGCCGGGAGAGGAGTCCTATCCTGTCGTCCTGGATGTTGGGGTCCTGACCATATACTGGGAGAGAGGAACGGATGAACAGAAGCCAGTTCTAGGCCTGTCAACCAGATTAACATGGGACTTCACCAACGTGATGTACATGGAAAAACCAAGGAACTTGGCATGTTCAGCCTGGAAAAAAGATGCAGAGGACATGTGAGCTGTCACACGGAGGAGGGATTCGCTTTGTTCTGGGTGGCCTAGGAGGGGCCGGTGATCTGTGTGGAAATGCTCCAGTAAAACAGCTTTCAGCTTAAAATAGATGGAGCGTTCTCTCTGCCTCTGCAGAAGCCATGGGCTGCCCAGATGTAATGAGCTCCTGGTCAATGAAGTTATGCAAGCACAGCCTGATTGATCGCTTGGGTTCAAGCTGTCTTGTTTTCTTTTTCATCTTTTTTTCCTTCCAGTTTTATTGAGATATAATTGACATACCACCCTATATAAGTTTAAGGTGTACACCGTAATGATTTGACTTACATGTATCATGAAATGATTACCACATTGAGTTTGGTTAACATTCATCATCTCGTATAGATACAAAATTCAAGAAAAAAAGATCTTTTTCCTTGTGATGAGAACTCTTAGGATTTATTCTCTTAACAATTTTCCTAGACAACGTACAGCAGTGTTCACTGTGTTCATCATGTTGCACGCTGCATCCCTAGTACTTATTTATCTTAGACCCAACTGGGGGTTTGTACCTTTGACTGCTTTCATCCGATACCCTCCCCCCCAACTCTGGTAACCACAAATCTGATCTCTTTTTCTACGGATTTGTCTGTTTGTTTGTGAAGTATGATTGACCTCCAACACTTTGTTAGTTCCTGGTGTACAACAAAGTGATTTGATATTTCTGTGCGTTACAAAATGATCACCACGGTAAGTCTAGTTACCATCTGTCACCATACAAAGGTATTACATTATTATTGACTATGTTCCACACACTGTACATTTCATACCCATGACTCACTTATTTTTTAACTGGAAGTTTGTACCTCTTAATCTCCCTCACCTATTTGGGGTTGAGGCTATTTTAGAAGGATCCAAAGAGCTAGTACAGTGCCTGGCACATAGCATCTGCAAGAAATGCCTTCTGACATGATTGCTAAAAGTACTGAGTGTGGGGGCTGGACTAGATGCACTCTGTGGTCCATTCATGGAGCATTTCCTCTGTGCCAGGCCCTTTGACCCTCCTGGAAATGCTATATAATGCTCTGGCCCCAGGAAGGGCTGTACCTGGAGCCCTTGCTGAGCCCTCACAGCACTGCTTTCTCCCAGCTCCCCCATCCCCACCCACCCAAGGTCCCCACACGTATACCCTACACCTCAATGCTTGCAGAAGCCCAATACTCACAGGTTGGAGTAAGGGCCTAGAGGCCCTAGGGCTCCAGCAAGGGAAATGAGCCTCCAGCAGGCTAATTACTGGAGCTGATTCTATTAAGTGGATAGCTTGCTCTAGGCAAAGCAATTACAGCTAATCAGCCCCTTGCAGCAGTCCAAAGGGACAGTCGTTTGAGCGAGACACATGCGTGACTAGGAGCATCAAAGCAGTCTGAGGCTCAGGCCTGGGCAGATTTGTCTCAGGCCAAAGGCTGCTCAGAAAGTGGTACCCCGGCCCCTTCCCTGGGCTGCCCAGATCTCAGGCCACTGCGGTGCTGCAGCTCCGTGGAAGCAGCACTGAATGGAAACTCAAAGACCTGTGTTGAGACTTGGCTCTGCCACCAAGGAGCTGAATTTCACTGGGGAGAGTGCCTCTCTGACCTGAGCCTCAGTTTCCCTGTCTGTCAAGTGAGTAGGATGGACTAGGGAAGAATCTAGTCCAAGCTTGAAACTGGAGTCCATCTCGATATTGTACTGTATACTTAGAAATGTCTAAGAGGGAAGATCTAACACTGTGTTCTTATAAAAAATAATAACAACAACAACAGGGGACTTCCCTGGTGGTCCAGTGGTAAAGAATCCACCTTCCAATGCAGGGGACTCGGGTTTGATCCCTGGTCGGGGAACTAAAATCCCACATGCTGCGGGGCAACTAAGCCCGCACGCCACAACTACTGAGCTCGCGTGCCTCAACTAGAGAGCCTGCGTGCTGCAAACTACATATCCCACGCCCTCTGGAGCCCGCCTGCCACAACTAGAGAGAGAAAAACCTGCACGCCACAATGAAAGATCCCACACGCCTCAACTAAGACCCGACACAGCCAAAAATAAAAATAAATAAATAAATAGAATAAAAATAAAAAATAAAATCTGTTAAAAATAATAATAGCAATAATAAATAAAGAGGTAGGAGGAAACTTTTGGAGGCGATGGACATGCTTACAACATAAATTGTCTTGATGGTTTCACAGGTGTATGTACACTTATCTCCAAATGCAACAAGTTTTATACATTAAATATGTACAGTTTTTTGTATGTCAATCATGTCTCAATGAAATGGTTTTAATTTAAAAAAAACAAAAGCAGAGATGTTAGTCTATCTAGTCCATCTGGTTTGGATTCTAGTCCAGGCTAAAATGACCTGACCAGCTAGAGAAGAACTTTTTGAAATCCTCAAACATGGAAATATATGCTGCAGGATCTAATTATTCAGGCTATTAAAAAAAACCTGAAATAATGTATTTTTAAAAATTACGAATGCCCTCCTGGAATTTTTTTCCTCTAGAAATTTAATGAAATGTGTGTTCCCTCAAAAACAGACAAGGTTTTTTTGACCATGATTTAGTGGCTTCCAGATTCTTTGAGGAAGTTGGGTCATGTTAGTGGGGGAAGGAACGGGAGAGGAGGTCCCTGGAAGTGAGGGGGTAATGAGCCAGATGGAGACAGGAGAGTCACTGGGCCATGGCAGTGTCTGTTCTACCTGTGCTGGTTCCTTTCCCAGAGGAAGAACTCCCTGAAAGATTCTTGGATGCTGTCAGAACGCTGAGGAGGAATTTATTTATTTATTCATTTATTTTAAAATTTTTAAATTTTATATTGAAGTGTAGTTGATTAACAATGTTGTGTTAGTTTCAGGTGTACAGCAGAGTGATTCAGTTATACATATACATGTATCTATTCTTTTTCAAATTGTTTTCCCATTTAGGTTATTACAGAATATCTAGCAGAGTTCCCTGTGCTATATGCTAGGTCCTTGTTGGTTTTCTATTTTAAATATAGTAGTGTGTACATGTCAATCCCAAACTCTCAGTTTATCCCTCCCCCACCACCTTTCCCCTTTGGTAACCATAAGCTTGTTTTCTAAATCTGTGAATCTGTTTCTGTTTTGTAAATAAGTTCATTTGTAGCATTTTTTTTTAGATTCTGCCTAAACGTGATATCATATGATATTTGTCTTCACTTAGTATGATAATCTCCAGGTCCACCCATGTTGCTGCAAATGGCCTTATTTCATTCTTTTTAATGGCTAAGTAATATTCCATTGTATATACGACCACATCTTCTTTACCATTCATCTGCCAATGGACATTTAGGTTGCTTCCATGTCTTAGCTATTGTCAATAGTGCTGCTATGAACATTAGGGGTGCATGTATCTTTTCAAACCATGGTTTTCCCTGGATATATGCCCAGGAGTGGGATTACTGGATCATATACTAGCTCTATTTTTAGTTTATAAAGGAGCCTCCACAGTGGCTGTATCAATTTACATTCCCACCAACAGTGTAGGAGGGTTCCCTTTTCTCCACACCCTCTCCAAGACCACTGAAGAGGAATTGAAACATCAGTCTCTCCCAGCACTGAAATTCTAAGATTCTGGGTTGGTACTAAGCAAATGACGTGACCCAAACTCACCATGTGGGCAGCCTAGTGGAGGAGGCCAGAAGCCAGCAGACCTCAGCAGCAACCAGCTGTGAGAGCTGGGTAAGCCATGGCCCCTCTGTGAGCCTCAGCTTCCTCCTGTACAGCAGAGAAGGATGAGAGCCATCTCCACTGTAGCCTCCCTCACACAGTGGTTGAGGGATTCCAAGTGAGATGATGAATGTGAAACTAAGACTAATTAATTAATTCTATTAAAAGGTGAGAATGTAAACTATTAAAAAGCTTCTGTACAGCAAAGGAAACCATCAATAAAATGAAAAGGCAACCTACAAAACAAGAGAAGATATTTGCAAATCATATATCTGATAAGGGGTCAACGCTCAAAATAGTTAAAGAACTCATACAACTCAATAAAAAGACCAAACCATTTAATTAAAATATAGGCAGAGGATCTGAATAGACATTATTCCAAAGAAGACCTACAAAGGGTCAGCAGGTACACGAAAAGATGCTCAACATCACTAATCACCAGGGAAATGCAAATCAAACCCACAGTGACCTATCACCTCACACCTGTTAGAACGACTATTATCAAAAAGACAAGAGATAATGAGCGTTGGTGAGGATGTAGAGAAAAGGGAACCCTTGTGCGCTGTTGGCGGGAATGTAAATTGGTGCAGCCACTGTGGAAAAACTGTGTGGAGCCTCCTCAAAAACATTAAAATAGAACTGCCATCTGATCCAGCAATTCCACTTCTGGGTACTAATCTGGAGGAAATAGAATCACTATCTCAAAAGAGTATCTGCACACCCATATTCATTGCAGCATTATTTCCAATAGCCAAGATTTGGAAACCCACTAAGCGTCCATTGATGGATAAAGGGATAAAGAAAATGTGGTATATGTACAATGGAATATTATTCAGATATTAAAAAGAAGGAAACCCTGCCATTTGTGGCAACATGGACAGAACGTGAGAGCATTATGCTAAGTGAAATAAGCCAGACAGTGAAAGACAAATGCCGTATGACCTCACTTACATGTAGAATCTTACAAAAACTGAACTCATAGACACAGAGAACAGATTGGTGGTTGTCCAAGGCAGGGGGTGAGAGGTGGTTGAAATGGGTGAAGTGGTCAGAGGGTACAAACTTCCCGTTGTGAGTCCTGCGGGTCTAATGTATAGTTAACAACACTCTATATTTGAAAGTTGTTAAGAGAGTAGATATTAAAAGTTCTCATAACAAGGAAAAAAATGATAACTATGTACGGTGATGGGTGTCAACAAAACTTATTTAATAATATGTACACATATAAAATCATTATATGTAATACGTTATTACATGTCAATTATATCTCAATTTTTTAAAAAAAGAAAAAAAGAGTGTTCTTATTAACAACAGCTGGGACCCAGGTCGCCCTCTCTAATCCAGCCCTTCTCTTTTTTGATTTTCATGACTGTAGCTTTCAGAGCAGGGTGGCCTTGCTGGAGCAGAGCGTGGGGGCCACCTGACTGCCAGCTTTCCCTGACCTTGGTGATCTCAGATGGCTGGAGCCCATGTAATCAGACCAAAGCCTTGGTCTGTCCTCAAAGAGGAGCCCTGGCGCTGAATGGCAACCAGTGGCCTTGCTGGGCCATGCATAGCCTTTGGGCATTTGATGGGGGGAGGAGAAGCAACCTTGATTCAGATGCTGGGCTTGAGGAGAGCCGATTCCCGCTGGATCATACTGGCAGGAAAGAGGAGGGAGGTGGGATGCAGGGGGAGGGGGCACCAAGCAGGCCTGGATTGCCCTGCTCATCAGCGCCCCACATTAGTCACTTGCCAGAAGAGAGGGTATGAGGAAGAAGCCACTTTATTCCCCATACTATCCTGAGAGTGGTGGGAGGGAGGGCTGTACTGGGAGGTTACTGGAAAGCCTGGAGTGCCAGCAGAAGAAATCTGCACGGCTGGATGGAGGCAGTGGGAGAGCGTGAAAGGTGCTCGGCCAGGGCTATTCCAAAGAGACCGTGGCCCTCAGAGCCAAGCCCGTGGCCCTCGGCCTGGGCTCCTGCCTTGTGTGATCTGCCCAGTCTGCCTCTCTAGCCTCATCCCCCTTGCTCCGCTTAGGGCTCTTTGCACCAGCCATTCTGTAACCTTCGCAGTCTCTCCACATGTTCCAGGCTCCTTCTTGCTTTTCTGCCAGAAACGCACATTGTGCCAGGTACAAATATAATTACACTTAGTGCTGCCTTTGGAATGGCAGCATTCCCACTTTACAGATGAGAAAACTGAGGCTCACAGCGGAGCAAATGGGCTAAGCTCTTACAGGTAAATAGATGACAGTTCCAATATTCAACCCAGATCAGTCTGACTCCAAAGTCTGTGCTTTCACTCTTCTGCCACACTCCCTCGCTAGAAAATGATTGAGGGCAGAGCCAAGCTGCAACAGGGGAATAGAGCAAAAGGTGCTGTCCACACAGAACCTGGCGCACAGCTAGAGCTTCAAAAATACTGGTTGTGTGAATGAATGAGCAGCTCAGAGAGGAAGGCTGTAGGAAGGGCTAGGACACAGACCCTGGGCTTGTTCCAGAAGGGACAGATGCTTGACTTTGACTAGGAAACAGGGCAGAACTGTGGGTGAGGCCAAGTGACTCCGGCTTGCAAAGGGACTGGGAGACAGGACTGTCATGAACAAGCTGGGCTCAGTGACTGATCCGAGGTGGAGAGGAAAGAGGAGGCCAGGTTGTCCACGGCCCGCCCTAGCATGGTGCTCCAGCAACCAGCCCAGGCAGGGACTCAGAAGGGTCTCCACGGCCGTGCACAGATTGCAGGATACCTTCGAGTCTCTGAGCTAGGTGTCTGGGAGAACTAGCACACCGAGCAATCCGAAGGGGAATGGACCATCCACCCACGTGGACAGGGGGTGGTCCTGGTGCTGGGTCACCATGGGAAGGCACAGGTGGGTACCTGGGCTCTGTGCTGCGTGGATGTCCGATGACCCAGAGATCGTACAGTCCAGTGGTCCACGGAACCCACAGTCCATCGGGGAGATGGAGATCAGCTGGAAGGCAGTGCTCAGGCGGAAGGGCACTGCGCCGTCAGGGAGATGGAAAAAGTGATGTCGTTGAGGAACAATGTGGCCAAAGGAATGAGCTGTAACTTGCTGGATCCAAAAGGACAAACGGGAAAACTACTGCCAGAGGCCCAGGGGTGTCTGATGATGGCCTGACACGGCCCTGGGGGAGGGATTGACCCCCAGTCCAGAGGCCAGAAGGGAGTCACCCCATAGGCTCTGTGGACCTTTTCTGCCCCCCGCAACATCTTGTCAAACAAACCCTCTGGTCTCTTAATAAGGATTGAGGAATTGAGTCAGAACAGAACTCCTGGCCAGAGAACTCTACCCTGTTTCAATGGAGTGGGTCTAAGGATGCAGTCGTGAGGCAGAGGAAAGAGCACAGGTTCTGGGGTCAGCGTCCCTGGGTGGGTCCTGCTCTGCCCAGCTGTGTGACCCACCTTCTTAAAATGTGTTGGCAGGATTAGGTGAGATAGGGGAAGCACCAGTCCTTAAGTCAGGACTGGCATGTCTCAGTGCTTCTTTCCTTTCCCTCTGTTCCCTACTTCCCGGGTAAGAGCTGGGGAAAACCAACCCTGCACCATAGCTTAGGGAAGAAGCCAGCCCTGAGGCTTAGGTGATCTGGTCAGGAAAAGGGGCTTCCTGGTCTAGCATGGGTTGCGTGGGCTGTGGATGGACTGAGCTGATTAGAGGCAGGCAAGACACTCAGCAGAGATTCAGGAGAAATTTAGAATCTTGAAATGAGTGTCACAGGAAATGTGTGTGTGTGTGTGTGTGTGTGTGTGTATTGTGTGGAGTTGTGGTGGAAGTCATCTGGTCGAAATTCCCACTCTACAAGTGAGGAAACAGAGGCCCAGGGAAGGGAAGGGTCAAGGGCATGCAACATGATGATGGTACTTGGTTCTTGATTGAGTTCTAGTCCCATTGCTGAGTTTCCTAGTAAGAAAGATCTCTGACTAGCAAAGAAATAATGGGGTTCCAGGCAATGGCCAAGGTACCAGACTTGAGCAGAGGTATTTGTGTTGACCTTGGGAATCTGGAGGAACTGGAACTTGATTTTTATTGTAGTCAAAATTGTTGAGAACCCAGTTAGCCCTGGGTAGGGCTCCGGCTCACCTGCTACCCTGTGAGGCCCAGCCGTCTGCAGAGGGGTGTTCTCTCCTGGAAGCTTGGGACCAGGGAGCTTCAGGGTCTGATGGACTAGGATTCCTGGAGGTGGCTGATCTCCAAGGGTTTGACTGGGGCACACAGATGGCCACGCCAAGGCTTCTGTCCACCCACCAATGGTGAACCCAGAAATATGTTGTCCTCTTTGCCCCAAAACTCAGCTTTAAGAGCACATCCAGTGCATGTGTGGTCCCACTGTCATCTCCATTTTTCCAAGGAGGAAGGATGGCTCCAAAGTCCACCCAGACGGTAAGTGGGGGAGGTGGGACTTCTGGGTTTTCAGACACACTATGGTCTCTGCATCTGCCTCTTCTGTCCGCGCACACCTCACTCAGGGCCTGTGATTCTCCTCAGCTGCCAGGTCAGTTCCCCTGAACACCTTCAACTGTAAGTCCTGTTTCTCACCTCCTGTGTCTGAGCCCTTTCACTCTCAGGCTGGACCAACCTTCTCCACCAGGTCGGGGGAGGGATGCAGAAAGGGAAGCCTGGTGCCCCTGTACAGAGAGGGAAATGAGGCACGGGGCTGGCCTGAGCCAATGTCAGGATCCAAGCTTCCCTGTCCACAGGTCCAGTAAGGGAGGCCCAGAGCTGCAGGGAAAGGCAGAGAAACACCACTGTTTTCTTAAGCTCCCAGCTGGGTCTGAGAACACCAAATCCTCTTTGAAAAAATAGAAAAGGGATTTAAAAAAAATCAAGATATTAACCTTCTGAAACTGGATACTCCCCTCCATGTAGAGATCAACTTCTTTTCTAAGCATTTTTTTTTTCATTTCTATAAACATCTTAATTCAGGCCGACATCACGGCCAGCCTGGATTATGGATGGATGGAGAGACGGATGGCCTCGTCTCAGCCGCACAGGCATATGTGTGTGACGTGCGTGTGCGCGCACACGCACATACAAACACCTGGAACAGCAGAGAGAACATTGGTCGAGGAGCCGAAGATCTGGGCTTTATTTTCAGCTCTGCTGCTGAACCCTGGACCTCAGTTTTCTCATCTATAAAAGGGGTGGCTGGACCAGCCAGGTTTCTAAGACTCCTTCTCCCCCCCCCCCACTTTCTGGCACTGCCCAGCAGTGTAGGTTGGCCGCCTTGCTTCTCAAGGACCCTGCCTGTTTCTCCCGGAACTTCTCTGACAGTCTTCAGGCCTGAACAGCATGCAGGGGGAAGGAGGGGGGAGGGAAAGCATGCATTCCAGTTCTGTGTGGGACCAGGGCTGCTTTTATGGTTATCTCAGCTCTGCTGTAAATGTAAAGTCACATGTAAAACACCCAGCACGTGATCTGAGCACACCAGAGGTGCTTCCCAAAGTCTGTCCTTTCCCCTTTCACCTCCTTTTCTTAGTTCACCTGGAGGCTTATCCCTATCTGAGGCCCGGTTCCCTTCATCAACCTCAGTCAATGGAGAAGGCACGTCATTTTTGTCTTCTAGCTTCAGGTTCCCCTCAGCCTGTGTCACATGGCTCCAGTATGAACTCTTGAATGTTTCCCATCACTTTTAGGATGAAGACCTGGCCCCTCGGTGTGGCCTGCAGGGGGGTCTTGCGGATCCGTACCCCCTACTGCTCCAGCCTGGCCTGGCAGTCCACTTACCCTGCCCCTCTGGGCTTTTGGATCCTTCTCTCAGGTCCCCAATTTGTCATGCTCCTTCCATCTTGGCCTCCTCACGAACCCTACCTCTGTCCGGGCTCGCCCCTGTGTCTACCTGGCGCACACCTGCTCTTCTGACAGTCCCTTCCCCAGGAAGTCCTCCTTGATCCCAGGGAGGTTAGGCCCCTCATGCCGTGGTCCTCTCCTTCCCAATGACAAAACACCATCATAATGAAAAGACCAGCTGTACCTCAAGTATTTGATGTCTGTCTCCCCCACTGGACCGTAAACTCCAGGAGGGCAGGGGCAGGTCGGTGTGTCTGTTTGGTTCAACACTGTCTCCCCAGCACCTGCTCAGTGTCTGAATTCCATAGTAAATGAATGAGTCTAAATGAGTCTAAAATTGCTCTCTTTAAACACACCTGAAACCCTGCTCAGCACCTTCCATGAAGTCCAGGCAGAACATTCCCTAAAATAACTTCACTCTTCACTCACTCTGACCTCCCCTAAAGGTCCCCTCTTTTCCTTCCTGATGCCACATACTCTCAAAACCTCAAGTTTCTTTTTAAACATACCACCAGCCCAATCAAGCAACACTTTTCGTATCCATATTTCAGTTCCTTCCACCTTCTGACAAGCCCAATCATTTCCAAACCTTGATTATGTTCTGGTTCTTGAGGCTGCAGCCAGCTGTGGTTATTCTCAACTCTCGTTGTCACGGGGGAGGAGGGTAGATGTGCGTAGCCCTGACTCATCGAGGACCGGGAGAGCGGCGCTGAGCGTCCTAGCCTTGGGTAGGGGTGGGCCACAGCAGTGGTCTGGTTCCGGCTAGAGCAGAGGTTATGTGAATCCCCATTCGACTGTCATTTTGGCCAGTGTTCCTCAAAGGATGCTTATAGAACAATGGTGTCTTGAGATGTTTTGCAAAAGAAAAAGTCCTGCGCTCCAACGTGTTTGGGAAATTCTAAGCATCACTCAGCGTTAGCTTTTGTTTGCAAGCATCAGAAGCCAGCTCTGCTAATTTAAGCTTAAAAGGGATTTATTCTAAGGATCTTGGGCAGCTCAAAGAATCTCCTGCAGGGTAAGAAAACCAAGGGCAGAGCAGCCAGGGACAATGCCCAAAGTCATATTGTATGCCTGGCCCCAGGAAGCCCCACTGCTGCCGCCGCTGAACTAGTGCTTTATACTTGTGCCACTGGCTCCACCAGCCCTGGAAGCCGCTTCTAGAACTGCCACCACTGAAGCCTCTGAAAACAGATGGTGGCTGCTGCCACCATTGCTGCCACGACTCACATCAGAGTAGAACCTACATATTCTGGGCTTCCTTGCATCACGGTCTAGGGGTAGAGTGAGGTCATGTGCCCGCGCCCTAGCTCAAGAGAGGCGGGGACAATGTGAATTTCACATTACACGTTCAGCTTCTGTACTGGGAGGCAGCCTCTGCTTCAGCAGACAGGGGAAACCCTTAAACATAGGAAAGGGGGGCAGGTGCTGATTGGCCCAAAATGACAACTGTTCTCTGCACTGTGGGCCCTGGACACCTGCCCTGGGAGTGCGCCGTGCTCTAGCACAGGGTCTACCAGTCTTAGTACTGTTGACGTTTGGACCAGACACTTCTTTGTAGTGGGCTATCCCGGGCATTGTGGGATGTTTAGCATCCAGGCCTCCATCCACCACATACCAGTAGCACCCCTCCAGTTGTGAAAGCTAAAAACGTCTCAGTACATTGCCACATGTGCGCTGGGGGTGAATTTGCCCCTGGCTGAGAACAACTGCTCTAGGAGATGTGTAGGAAATGTGTAATATGTCTGAGGAAGTAAGATTGATTTAACCCGGTTCCCCAAGCTTATTTGACCATGGAGACGTTTTTTTTTCTCTAACTCTCTTTGGCTCTATTTCACAGATCTTCTTCGGGAAATGCTGAGTTTATAACTGGGGCCCTCTCTCTTCATGTTTCATGGAGGTAGGAGGTTGCACAAGCCAAATGGCACTCCAGGTCTCCCTGTCACCCCCTTCCCATTTGTCAACCTCCCTAGACAAGGCTGAGGCTCCTTGAGGTCCAGCTTTGCGAGGACCCACTCTCTGGGGAGTTAGTTGTGACTTTAGGAAACATTCCCAGGGTCCCAGGGAGGGGTCTGCAGAATGCCATTCAACGTAGAGAGTCAGTCTTTTCCCCTTGGCTGTGAACCTGCCCTGCAGGCAAAGCGATTGCTCTGACCACCAGGCACACTGCCCCGGGGATACACCTCTGCCTGTGGCGGCCCCCTGGAGCCCCTGCACTGTTGACAAAGATCCCACAAGATTCAGGCTCGGGACTTCCCTGGTGGTCCAGAGGTTAAGACTCCGTGCTCCCAAAGCAGGGGGCCTAGGTTCCATCCCTGGTCAGGGAACTAGATCCTGCATGCCGCAGCTAAGACCTGGTACAGCCAAATAAACAAATAAATAGTAAAAAAAAAAGAAAAGATTCAGGCTCAAGAACGGCTAGTCTCCAGTATGTGGGCCCAGCCTCCCAGTCTGTATTCCCCACACGTCCACCACGTCAAGGCCCAAGGAATGCCCTGGACACAAGGCCAAGTCTGCCCCAACCCAGGAAATACCCTCATCCCCGCGATGCTGGATGGGGTCACAGGTCCTAGAAGGGTGGGGCCGCTGCCCACTGGCCTTACCTCTGGGAAGGAGCTTTTGGAGCTGCTGCAGGCTGGGAAAAGGAGCGCGGGGAAGCAGGTGTCCTGGGCAGCTCAGCTGCCCGTTCTGGAGGCTTCTGTGATCCAGCAGTTTTCCCATACGGATGGCTCTGCTCCTGCAGGCAGCTTCACATTTGGCGCTCCCTCACGTGGCTTAGAGCGTCTCTCGCTGACCTTGACTCTTAACCTTGGGAAACTGGGACTATGGAAGTATAATAGTGTCAGGGTTAGACAAACCTGTGTTTGATCTCGGTCGCACCACTTAACGGTGGAGTGATCTTGGCCAGGTCACCCTTATTTAGGAACTTTAATTTCATCATCCGTGTAGATTTTTAAAAAGCACTTTTCCTGCTCCTACATTTGATAATTCTAGATTTTAGGCACTAACAGGTGGCTTCTGGCTGAGTCTCACTGAAGCCTCCCTGAGAGTTTAGGGACTCATGTTCTGGACCACAGGGCGCATCTTCATGGGGCAGGGGAGACAACGGGAATGAAAAAACAAAGGCTTAAAAGTGCCTTGGATCCTGACCAGCCAGAGGATGCGCGAATGGAAAATTCCTGCTGTGTGTCAGAGGCCCACCTGGCCCGGGTGACAGCCAGCGAGCCAGACACACAGGCCCCACTGCGTGTTTAGACAGCACTTTTCCTGCCCTGGCCAGAGTTCACCCTGCCCCCCACCAATGCTCATCCTGGGAAGTGGGGAGGGGCGGGGGTCCTCACCCGGGCCCAGAAAGTCTTCCTGTGTATTAATATCTGAGCAGGGGCTGGGGAGTGGTAGCGTGAGCTGTAATAGGAAGAATGAGCAACAGGAAGCCCAGGTTTGGCCTAGTCTGCCCGGAACCCATCTCTGTGACCTAGTCCAGGACGCAGGGTCCTCATCTGTGGTGTGTGGGTTGGACAGGGAGGTCTGCAGCGTCCTCATCAGCCCTGACATTCCACTGGCGGAGGCCTACATTCTCTCAGAGATTCCGCATCTGCCTTGGGAGAGGCCAAGCCCCTTTCAGGGGCAGGATCTGGGGGCAGCTCTCAGAAGCTTCCCTCAGCCTTAAGCTCACCATGTGAGCTTAAGGAAGTCAGCCAAGCCATTGTCGGGAGCTGTGGGATCGCCAGCTTTGCCAGCACTCTCAGTGCCCACCGAGGTTTGCAGGTGATCCCTGGGGGGCAGGCTCTGGGTGAGTGTAATGAAATGGACTCACTCCACCCAAAGATGGGGGCCAAAGGGGTGAGGGGCAAGAGGAGCCCTGAGCCAGGGGGGCAGTGCTTGTCCAACACCGTGTGGGGGAGAGGCCCTGGATCTGGAAATGCTCCGGGGACCAGGCCCCATGCTCTAGTGTGGCCCAGGAATGTCATTGGGCTGCACCATGGCCAGGATGCAGTGGCCCTCAGACTTTGCACACATCCCACGCTCATAGCCTCAGCTGTATAGGGGTCCAGGGCCAAGCTGGGGCAGCCAAGTGCAGGTGGGGGCATTCAGAGCCCACATTACGGTTGAATACATTGGCCAAGGCTGACCTGCATGTTCCTGACTCTTGGGATTTTGCTTGGCAAGTTGGGTCTATGGGTTGGATTAGTTCTGAGAGCCGACAAGGCTTCCCTGGTCTGGGATAATGGTTAATTCACCGGAGTCAAAGCAACTTGGTCTACTGGACACCCTCCCTTGAATCTCTTCTCAGCTCAGGTTCCCACAGAGAGAAAATCCCTCTCATTACCTTTTACCTCTCCCCTGGATGCAAAGAAAATGTGACACATTTCCACCCAAGGACACCACTGCTTCTGAACTCTGCCCATCCCTAGACTGTCTCTGCCCAGACCACCCTTCAGGCAAATACTTAAAGGAAAGTACTGGAATGACACCACAGACAAGCCAGAGCAAGGACAACCCTGGCCCAGACAACGAGTCACTCTGCCTAGCTGCTTGGACCAGCCCACTGGAGAGGGCTTCCAGGCCTCATCCTGGCCTACCATTCCCCTCCTTCCCTCCGTCCTTCTGTCTAAGGCCAGAGCCGAGCTCCCCTAGTCACTCAGAAGGAATGGTCTCTTTCTCAATCCTAGTCAGCCCCTCAGCGCCAGGGCACACCCGCCCTCTCTGAAGCCCCAGCTGCCGGCACTGCCAGAGACTTACTCCAGGGAAGCTGCCTGCACCTCACCCCCGCCCTACCCCAGGTCAGTTTCACGACCCCTTCCACTCAGGCAATCCCTTCTCCTACGTTTTGTTTCCTTCAGCCTGTGTTTTTTCCCTCTGATTCCTTATATGTGCTCCCAGCGATTCGGGTCACCCAGAAATCTCTTTCTTGCCTCTTGTGGGACCAGGGTCCACATCACAACGTGCCTCTCTGAAATTCAAGGATGCTCCAGGGTGGGGATAGATGGAAGTGCATACACACACGTGTGTGTGTGTGTGTGTGTGTGTGTGTGTGTGTGAATGCACGTGATTTGGGCATAAGCTCGGTCTGCACAGAGTACAATGTCTTCCTCTTACAAAGGTGATGATAGACTGCTCCCACCTTCCACGTCAGCCAGGCCAGGTGAGGGCAGGTTCTGAGAGGTCAGCTGACCTCCCTTCTGGGTCATGCCACAGAGCAGGGCATGGTTTCCAGGAGCCTGAGCCCCACCTCAGATCTCTTTCCACCCCGCGCTGCTTGGGTGCTAAGAGAGGGAGGTGTGAGCCCAAATATCGTTAGTGAGGGGTGGTGTTGGAAGGCAGCTTGACCCTGGGGAGGGGTCAAGTGGGGTATGGGATGATGTGTGGAAATGATCACCAGGGGAGTCACTCACTTTTCCAGAGTGTTCCTTTGGTCCCACAGCTCAGGATGCATCCTGATTTATGAGGCGCAGGATTCCAGCAGCTCTGGGAAGGGTTCTGGTTTCTGCCCAGTCTAAGCTCTGAGGAGAGGCAGAAGGGAGGGCCTGGCACTGGAATGTTAGGAGTTAGGAAGCTGAGGGGGCGGAGCCTGGTAGGACTCAAGCAGGAGCCCGCCGAGGATGAAGGATGCTTCCACCTGCCTTTGGCTACAGACCCTCAAGCCAAAGGTGGAGGAGGTGAGCCCCTAGTCTGGGGGAGGCAGGTCCTCAGAGCAGATAGGCTCCCTGGATGAGCAGCAACTCCCTGTCGGCTCCCTCGCGGGGCTGGCTGCTTCTGCTCTGAGACTGAGCTGTTCTGTCACAAAGCACAGCAGTGTTTGTCCGAGCCACAGAGAAAAGGTGTACACTGTGCATTTGCTTCCATTTCACAGATGAGGAGACTGAGGCCTTAGGTTAAGAGAAGCTAAGTGCTGCCAGGTCTCACAGCTATAAGGTGGTTGAGCCAGGCTGCAAACTGACACCTTCTAATTCTACGTCCAGTCTCTTTCCATGAGCACAGACATCCCCTAGCTGCGCGGAGCACTGGTGTGGCACAGGGGAAGGGGCAGTGAGTCTGCAGGCAAGCAAGCCCAGCTTCCAATCCCACCCCTGCTAGTATTGAGTGTGTGAACTGGGGCATGTTGCCAAAGCTCAGTTTTCTCATAAATGAAGCGGATGTAATCAGGGATGCATGGAGCTGGCTCGTTCTAGCTCCCAAAAGCCAATTGTGTGTATTTCTTTTCAATTCCTCATTCAGTCATATGAAGCTGGTTAGCTTGAAAAGGGCCACAGCAGAATATTTACACCAAAGAAATGAGAAAACCTGCAGGTCAGGTCTTTGCTCCCCAGAGGGTCAGTTGTCATCCCTGGGGACAATTCTCACCCTACAGGACTAAGGAGTGAATCAGACAGTCTGTCAAGTTCTTACCACCATGTCTGGATTGGAGCAAATACTCACAAATGACCGGCAAAGGTAAAGGTTTTATCTTTTCTTCATCCTTATCATGTTTTATCCCTTTATTCACCAGGAGAGTAATCTGGGCAAGAGGAATTTTCTTCCATCATATCAGTGAAGACATTGAGGCCCCGAGGGACCAGGTGACTGAGCGCAGAGGGGGTAAGAGGTAAGCCTGGATTTGAACCCAGGTATTCATGCTCCTCATTCTGGGCCCTGGCCACTACTCTTGGCTGCCTTCCTGCACCAGACAATTTAAAGTCTCAGAAATATGGGGATCCTAGAGCCAGAAAGAATGTTGGAGATCATCTGTTGACAGTTCAGGTCCCTCATGTCACAGATGAGGAAACAGAGGCCTGGAGAAGGAAGGACCTACCCAAGGTCACTCCACCAGTTATGGCTCACTTGGAATTAGGATCCCAGATCTCTGGATTCCCCATCCAGATCTCTCTCCACTGGACCAAGCTGCCTTGAGACCCCTGAACTGGGGTGGGATTATCCTACCCAGACAACACGGCTGATGCCCAGTATGAAGGGAACAGGACGGCTGTTAGGGAGACTGCCATATTTCCATTCCGGGGAGAGGGGATGTAAAAATAATGTTATTTGTTCTGCCTACACCACCAAGTTATGTGAAACTGTCCTGTACATGCTGAAGGACTTACAAATATAAGTTAGTGACATTATGTCAATCAGCAAACATTTATGAACCAGAGGCTCCCACAGGCAGACTTTGGGCCTCTGGGGGCAATAGAGCACTGGCACTGATGGGCCAGGGCTGGACTATAATCCCCATGGCCCTGCTCATGTCCTCCTTTCCTCCCTCCCTCTCTCTCTCCCTCCCTTCCTTCCTTCCTCCCTCCCTCCCTCTGTTCCTTCCTTCCTTTCTCCCTTCCTCTCTCTCTTCTTTCCTTCCTCCCTCCCTCTCTTCCTTCTTTTCATTTAATAAATATTCACAGATTGCTAGCCTTCTGCCAGGGCCCCACTTGGTGCTAGGGAAGCAAAGATGAATAAGGCAAAGTCTTACCCTAAAGCGTTTCACAGAAGAGAAAAAGGAAACAAACATGAGATAGAGCCACCAGGAACCCGTCCAGGGGCCAGAGGGGCTCCAGGCGCATTGCGTTGGTCAGTTGTGTGTGTGTATGTGGGAGGGGTTGGTAGGGAGAAAGGACATTTCTTTGCAAAAGAAGCACTGAGGAGGTGTGAAATAGCCTGGAAGTTTCTGGAAATGACAAACATGGGCTTGGGTTTACAGTATAAGCTTTGGTCCGGAGTCACACAGGCAGAGTTTGGAAGCCTGGCTGTGCTGTGCACTGTGTCACCTAGGCAAGTTTCCTCATTTGTAAAATGGTGTGATAATTTTTACCTCACTGGGTCATTGTGAGGAGTCACTGAGATCATTTATTCAGCAAGATATCTTCTGGGTGCCTACCACGTGCCGGGCACCTTTCTAGGCATGAGCGGGCGCAGGGAATAAAATAGGTCAGGTCCCTGCCCTCACGGAGCCCATATTCTTGTGGAAGGGGACAAACAGCGAACAAATACAAACATAGCATGGTGTCAAGTTCCTGTAAGTGACTGAAACTAGTAAAGAAGGTGTTTGGGGGCGGTCCCTGGGGTGCAGCTCCCAAGGTGAGGATTTGTGAATGGTGTGGTCTCAGGGGGAACAGTGGACGAAGGGAGGACACAGACAAAGTCCCACACGGGCAGCCGCAGCCTGGCCTCTCTGGGGCTCTGGAGTGTAAGCTGTGCTGGGAGGGGTCCCAGCCTAGACGAGGGGGAGATGCTGTGAGTTAGTATGTGCTTAGGGGAGTGTCTGGTGCACTCCTTAGCCATGGAATGAATGCCCCTGAAGCCTAGTCAGTCTCCGTCTCTGGGCCACCTCGCACACCATTTGCCACCGTGTGATCTAGAACAACCTGCAGTTTTCCAGAAGCCTCTGCGTCCTCTCACTGCTGGGTACCTCTGCCCCTGCTGTTCCTTCCTGGAATACAATGTCTCCACTGTTGCCCCTGGAAAATTCTTAGTCATTCTTCAATCTCAGCTCAAATGCTGCCTCTATGTCTGGGAAGACTCTGCCGGGCCTTCCTGGGGACTTTCTTCTGCATCACCTCTCGATTGGTCTGGACCACCAGAAAGGCAATAATATTGCTTTAAAATTACCCGTTCATGAGCCTGTCTGCCCACTAGGCTGGGAGCTCCTTGATGACTTGGACAGGTTCTTTTCAGCGCTGGGCCTCCAGAGTTTTGGACACACAGTAAGGCCTCAGGAAACATTTGCCGAGTAAATGAATGACTCTGTCACTGAGTAGCTTTGTGCCTTTTGGTGAGTCAGATAATCTCTCTGAGCCTCAGTTTTCCCATCAGTAATGATAGCTACACCTAAATCATGGTGTTTTTAGGAGGCCAAGTGTGATAATGAATATAAACTCTGAAGTACTATCCAGACGTGTTTTGGTTTTTTTTTTTAATAGAAAGGTAGAAGAGAAAAGATCCATTCTGGAGCTCAGCAGTGGCTAAAGGGACCCAAATGGCTACAGAAGACCTTGGGTCAGTCCAGAAGACCTCTGGAGAACATTTCAGTAGGAGAGCTCTGAACAGGTGCCGGGTTTGCACCTGCCTTCTCTCACATTTTCTCTGCCACCAGCCAGGACTTGAAGCTCTGGTTCTAGGAAGGAGTTTATAACCCCCATGGACCCTCACTCTCCACTTGCAATAACTCAGCAATAACAATACACATCCAAGCCATTTGTATCGAGAGGAATGGAAACTTCTTCCTGCAGGTGAAGAACTGATGAAGGGAATCTTGCTAGTTGGACACAGGACTCATCTGTGGTCACCGTTGCAGGTGAATCTTGTATAGGGATGCCTCAACTCTGTAAACTTTGTTCCAGTCCACATCCAGTCTCTTCCAAGGCTGTTCTTCTTTTCCTGACTCTCCGAGAAGACTGTCTTCCCCTACTAGTCTGTTCTGTTCTTCCATATCACCTGCCAGGCTTTCCCTCCGTTACCCTGGTCTCCAAGGAACCAGAAACAGGATATTTTCCTCCATTCTCCCCTGGCTCCAAGTTCTCTGGAGTCCTCAGTGTTGTTTCCTCTTTGGTCCCATCTTGATTCCACCCAGGATTTGGGGGCCTTCTTAGTTACATCAGTACATGGAGATGGCCTCCTCATGGAAGAGCTTATGATCCCAGAGTCCCTCCCTCAGCCACAGTACATGGCCTAAAGTACCCCCCCACTTACATATAAGATGGTTATTTATCCTTCAGTGTGTCATCATCAAACCACTCCTTGACTCCAGGTGGCCTGGCTTGCTTTCCCACCATTCTGCAAAACTTTACTTGCTCTCTCTAAGACACCTATGAGCTACTCTTGGCCAAGTTAATTAGCAGGTACAGGCCTGTGCCTTCAAGCTTCAAGCCCACTCCCAAGCCATTTAGCCAGTCCCTAGTATAAATGAGTCCTGGTGAAGATCCAATATTGTAGAGAAGTAAAATTTCCCCTAATTAATCTATAAATTAAGTGAAATCCCAATAAAAATTTTAGTAAAAGTTTAAAAAAATAGAATTTTAAAAGCAAATTCTAAAAGTCATCTAGAAGAAAAAAATGAATAAGAAGAGCCAGGAGAATTTTGACACAGTAAGAACAACATATAAACATTTACTGTAAAGTGGTCAATACAGAGTGATATTGATGTTTGAACAGATAATCCAAACAATGGAACAGAGTAAAGAAATAGATCCATGGAAATCTAGCGTATGTGAGAAGGGCATTTTAAATCATTAGGAAAAGACTGACGAGTCAAGAATGGTTTTGAGACAATAGATTACCCACTTTGGAAGAAATTAAATTAGATGCTACATTGGTGATAGTTTTAATTTCTGAAAAGAGAATTCATTCTACTATTTTCATCAGAAAGGAATTGGAAGTTATGTATAGCTGCCAGAACTGTGAAGAGAGAGGAAAAGGATTTAGATTGAGCTTACCAGAATGACTTCCAAAGCCACAGTGCAGAATTCAACCACTGAAGGAGATGCTGTTGCTACAGTCTGGAAGCTTCCAGATAGTAGGAAGCTTTTGCCATGGGTGCTATTCCAAAACTACAGCACCTCTGCCAGGATCTGCCCCAGTAAAATGGAAGATGTGCTGCCTTTTTCTCCAGGTAACTCAAAGCTTCATGTGAGTTGTATCTGCTTAGGTCTTTTAAAAAGTAGACACCAAGATGGAGTTAGAAGGACAGGAGATTTGTTGGGACACTGCATGTAAAAGATAAAGGGGGGACTTCCCTGGTGACACAGTGGTTGGGAATCCACCTGCCAACGCAGGGGACATGGGTTCGATCCCTGGCCCAGGAAGATCCCACATGCCGCAGAGCAACTAAGCCCGTGCGCCACAACTACTGAGCCTGCGCTCTAGAGCCCACAAGCCACAACTACTGAGTCCACATGCCACAACTACTGAAGCCTGTGCGCCTAGAGCCCGTGCTCTGCAACAACAGAAGCCACCGCAATGAGAAGCCCGTGCACCACAACAAAGAGTAGCCCCCACTCACCGCAACTAGAGAAAGCCCATGCACAGCAGAGAAGACCCAAGGCAGCCAAAAATAAATAAATAAAAAATAAAATTTTTTAAAAAAGATAAAGGGAAGAAGGAGCAGGAGCAGCAGGGAAAGTCTTCAGACTGTAATTTAGGTATGACATCTGTGAAAAGAAAGGGAACAAGAAAGAAGATTGGGTAGGAAAAGCTTCAGATTGTGATGCAGCTTTGAGAAAGTCTTGGCTACTACAAGATTGCCCATGGAAGAGTTATTCTATGTGGGGAGAAATGGCCACACTCTAGTTTCCTCTTCATGCTCAGTCACTGGCTTGGAGCTGTGGCAGATTCTGAAGGCATCCAACTGGGGGAATCTCCATTACATCTGGAATCCTATCTTCAAGATAGTCTGCAATATAGGAAGACATACCAGAAGGGTATTGATATGAATGTTGATCCAGCTAATCTATAGAATCTATCTATGACAGACCCTTACCTCACACTATATGCAAACCAAATTTCAGATGGATTAAAGAGGTGCAGGTAAAAAACAAACCTATACAATTACTGGAAGAACATAAAGAAAATATAGGGACATATTTCTATAACCTTGGAATAGAGAAGCTCTTTTAAAGCAAAACACAAAATCTAGAAAACATAGAGACATATTTTAAATTAGTTTTTAAAATTTATTTCCATGTTTTAAAAAGTAATAAACATTAACATACTTAATGGTGACAAATTAGATGCTTTTCCTCTAAGATTGGGAACAAGACAAGGATGTCCCTCTCACCAGTCTTATTCAATATTGTGCTGAAAGACCTAACTAATGCAAGAGGACAAGAAAAGGAAATAAGACATATGGAATGCAAAGGAAGAAATAAAACTGTCTTTGTTTGCACATAACATGATTGTCTATGTAGAAGGTCACAAAGAATTAATGAAAACTGGAAATAATATTGTGATTATAGCAAGGTTCAGGATACATGGTTAATATACAAAAATTAGTTACTTTCCTATATACCAGCAGTGAATAATTAGAATTTGATATTAAAAAGACAACACAATTTACATTAGCACAGGAAAGAAAGAAAGAAAGAAAGAAAGAAAGAAAGAAAGAAAGAAAGAAAGAAAGAAAGAAAGAAAGAAAGAAAAAGAAAGAAGAAAGAAAGAGAAAGAAAAAAAGACTTAGGTAGAAATCTACCAAAATATGTGTAGGATATATATGAAGAAAACTACAAAACTTTAATGAAAAAATCAAAGAATATCTAAATAAATGAAGAAATATTTCATGTTCATAAATAGGAAAACTCAAAATTGTTAACGTATTGGTTCTTCCCAATTTGATCTCTAGATTCAATGCAAACACAATCAAAATCCCAGCAAGTTATTTTGTGGATATCAACAAACTCATTCTGGGGCTTCCCTGGTGGCACAGTGTTTGAGAGTCCGCCTGCCGATGCAGGGAACATGGGTTCGTGCCCTGGTCCGGGAAGATCCCACATGCCGTGGAGCAGCTGGGCCCATGAGCCATGGCCGCTGAGCCTGCGTGTCCGGAGCCTGTGCTCCACAAAGGGAGAGGCCACAACAGTGAGAGGCCTGCATATCGCAAAAAAAAAACACAAAAAAATAAAACCAAACTCATTCTAAAGTTTATAATAGAATGAGTGACTTCCCTGGTGGTCCAATGGTTGGGATTTTGCCTTCCAATGCAGGGACTGCAGGTTTGATCTGCAGGTTTGAGCTGGGATTCCACATGCCTCAGGGCCAAAAAGCTGAAACATAGAACTTAGAAGCAATGCTGTAACAATTCAATAAAGACTTTAAAAATGGTCCACATTAAAAAAAAAATCTTAAAAAAAAAAGTTTATATGGGAAGGTAAAAACCCAGAATAGCCAACATAATACTGCAGAAGGACAAAGTTGGAGGACTGATACTACATGACTTCAAGACTTACTGTAAAGCTACAGTGATCCAGACAGTATGACGCTGATGAAAGAATAAATAGATCAATGGAACAAATTAAAGAGACCACAAATAGACCCATACAAATGTAGTCAAATAGACTTTGACAAAGAAGCAAAGGCAATGCAATGGAGTGGTCTTTTCAACAACTGGTACTGAAACAATTGGACATATTCATGCAAAAACAGTGCATCTAGAGACAGATCTTACACTCTTCACAAAATTAACCAAAAATGTATCATAGATCTAAATGTAAAACAAAAATTATAAATTTTCTAGAACATAACATAGGAGAAAATCTAGGTGACCCTGGGTTTGGCCATGATTTTTTAGATACAACATCAATCTCTGAAGGAAAAAATTGCTAAGTTAGAATTCATTAAAATTAAAAACTTCTGCTCTGTGAAGGATATTGTTAAGAGAATGAAAAGACAAGCCACAGACTAGAAGAAAATCTTTCCAAAAGACATATTTCATAAAGGACTTGTAGCCAAAATATACAAGAACTCTTAAAACTCAATAATAAGAAAACAACCAACCCAATTAAACATTGGGCAAAAAATCTGAACAGATACCTCAATGGAGAGGACATACAGATGGCAAATGAGCTTATGAGAAGATGTTTAACATCATATGTCATCAGGGAATTTCAGATTAAAACAACAATGAGATACCAGTACACATCTATTAGAATGGCTAAAATCCAAAACACTGACAACATCAAATGCTAGTGAGAATGTGGAGACACAGAACACTCTCATTCACTGCTGGTGGGAATGCAATGTGGTGCAGGCATTTTGGAAGAGCTTGGTAGTCTCTTGCAAAGTTAAACATAGGTTACTGTACAATTCATCTTCCCCAATCCTAGATATTTACCCAAATGAGTTGAAGATTTTGTGCAAAAACCTGCACACAAATATTTATAGCAGCTTTGTTCATAACTCAATAACTGGAAACAACCATGTTATCTTTCAATAGGTGAGTGGATAAACAAACTATGGTACATCCTTACCATAGAATATTATTCAGTGATAAAAAGAAAGAAGCTATCAAGCCATGAAAGGACATGGAGGAAACTTAAATGTATATTGTTCACTGAAAGAAGATACATACTATATGACTCCAGTTTTATGATATTCTGAAAAGGGCAAAATTACCGAGACAGTAAAAAATCTGATTGCCAAAAGTTCTGGGGGAGGAAGGGACGGATTAATAGATGGGGAGCAGAGCATTTTTAGGGCAGTGAAATTCTTCTGTATGATACTGCAATGTTGGATACATGACATGATGTATTTGTCAAAACCCATAGAACTATACAACATAGAGCAACAACCCTAATGTAAACTATGACCTTTAGTCATTAAATGTATCAATATTGATTCATAAATTGTCACAAATTACCACATTAATGCAAGATGTTAATAATAGGGGAACTTTCTGCTCAAATTTTCTGTAAACCTAAAACTGTTTAGGTTTACAAATTTTCTGTAAACCTAAACCTAAAACCTAAAAGCTCTAAAAATGAAGTCTATTAAAAATTTTAAAGTAATTAGTATAGTTGGAGAAAAAAATTGGCCGCAAATATAACAGACCTTAGTATGGTGGCCATATACCCTAGTTGTCTCAGAACAGTTTTGGTTTATATCTGTTGTCCTGGTGTCCCATTTTCATTCTCAAAGATGTTTGGTTTGAATGATAAATTATGTTGTCACCCTAGACAAAAGGTTATTATGCATATAAGTATGTATATATATATATATATATATATATAATTAAAATGTTATTATATATATCATAAACTCCTATAAAGCATTAAGAAAGATATATTGCCCAAGAGAATAATGGGTGATATATATGAATATGTGCATAGTCTGCTAGTGCTGCCATAAGAAAATACTACATATTGGGTGGCTTAAACAGCAGAAATTTATTTTCTCATAGTTCAAGAGGCTAGAAGTCCAAGATCAAGGTGTTGCAGGTTTGATTTCTTCTGAGACCTCCTTCCTTTGCTTGCAGATGGCTGCCTTCTCACTGTGTCCTCACGCAGTCTTTCTTCTGTGCACACACATCTGTGTCTTAATTTCCTCTTCTTATAACAACACAAGTCACATTAAATTTACGGCCCACCACATGACCTTATTTTACCTTAATTATTGCTTTAAAGGCCTATCTCCAAATATAGTCACATCTGAGAGCTAGGGGTTTGGACTTCAACATATGAATTTGCGGGGGGTGGGGGGTGGGCAGGGGACACAACTCAGCCCATAACAATAGATAATTCACACAAGAAGTACAAATGGCCAATAAATATATGTCAATATGTTTAATATTATAAAAAACCAGAGACATGAAAATTTAAAACAATAATAACTGACAACCTCCCCCAGTAGAATGACAAAAAATAATAAAAGAAAATTCTACCTAGGGTTGGCAAGGATGTAGGGAATTGCTGTTTGTTGGTAGAACAAATTGATACAGCTTTTTTGGAGGGAAACTTGGTAGACTCCATCAAAATGAAAAAGTACATATCCTTTGACTTAGAAATTTCACTTCTGAGACTTGATTCTACAGAAATACTCAAGACACAAAGAGACATGCATAAAAATGTTAATTGCAGTATTTTTTGTAATATTTAAAAATTGAAAAAATGTTTAAATTTCTCTTAGTAGTTAAATAAGCTGTGGTACATCCATACTATGGAATGCTATATTGGGGTTAAAAAGAATGAGGCAGACCTATGATAAAATAAATATCATATAATATCCTATGAATAAAGTAGACCTATGATAAAATGGAATCATAAAACACATAAAGTAACTCAATAAAGAGGAAATCAAGAACAAAGAACAGATGGGACACATAGAATGCAAATAGCAAAATGGTAGATTTAAGCTCAACAGTATCAACAATCACATTAAATGTAAATCGTCTAAATACCCCAGTTAAAAGCATAGACTATGAGGTTGGGTTTTTCTTAAAGTATGATCCCACTATATACTGTTTATAAGAAACCCACTTTAATTATAGCCATAAATAGGTTAAAAGTGAAAGGTTAGATAAAGATATACCATGCTAATACTAATCAAAAAAAAGCTGGAGTGGCTGTATTAATATCTTACAAAGCAGATTTCAGAGCAAAGACTATTTCCAAGGATAAAGAAGGTTATTTCATAGTGATAAAGGGATTAATTCACCTAGAGAACATAGTAATTCTAAGTGTATATGCCCCTCATAAATCTTCAAAATGTATGAAATGAAATAGAACTACAAAGAGAAATATACAACCCACAATTATAGTCAAAGATTGCAAATCCTCTTGTCTTTCATAATTTTCTACTCTTGTTATATAGGCCCTTCTTTATCTCTTTAAACTCTTAAGGCCCTTGTCAAATCATTTGTTAGTCTGTAGTTCCTCTGGTGTGAATTATTCCATTTGTTGGGCCAGTGGAATATCTATCTTGGCATTGGACCTCCCCATATATTTTATAATTTTCGTCTGTGAGCTCATCTTCAATAGGAGTTATTTTCCACAAGTGTCCTGTAAGGGCTCTGCATTATTAAGGCTTCTTTTGGGGTGATTTCACTATTGCCTTCTCCTACTCTTTTGGGGGTTTGTCCTTTCTGACCCTCTATGGCTATAGGTTTCTGTTTCATTTCTGGTGTCTAGAAATTTTCTTTGTTTGCTTTTGAGCTTAGCTATGTTTTAAACTAAAATTTAAAACAAATATGCAATGTTTCACTGTTTGGAACAGGTTTGGGAAATTCCCATATCTGATAATTTTTTTGTTTTGATTGGATGTCTCAGTAGGGCTCCCATGACAAAACTTTGAAATCAGCCTTCACCCAATCTCTCTCTTTGTTATCCTTTGTCCTGGAATTATAAAATTACTTTATAATGAGTTTATAATAAGTTGGGTTTTTTTAAACTGGAAAAAAATGACGTTTCAGGATTACAAGCTGTCTGCCTTTTAGGATGGAGACTAAAATTTGCTTCATGGAAGATGTTCCTTTGTTTTTGAATGTCCCACTTGAGTTGGCCCTTTTAGCTATGCTAATATAAAACAATGACCCATCATCCTTGGTGAGAATGGGAAAGCACTGATGGGGTCCTAAAGGAGATTTCTTAGTCTAAAATGTTAATACCCTTTAGTAATATACGTTGAATGATTTGTAGAAGTCTGCCTCTGAACATTGTTTTATTTAGAGCACCACCATCTCCTAATTTGGAATCAGACTACCCCTATGCCTGAAACTGGTGTGTTCTTGCAAAGTGATGTGTGTTACTCTGGGATCAGTTATTTGTACAAGATAAGAAGCTGAGATGGAGAAGAATGTGGGAGAGAAGTGCTCACTTCTTCAGCTTAGACTGGAGAAAACAACTGTGCAAATAAACCCAACTGGGCCTGGCACAGCCCAATCTAGACTTGCGAGTGGGTGTCCCTCCCAAAGTGCTGTTTTAACCTGACCATTCTAACTTTTAGAAAATGTCCTGGCAGGTATTTTGTTTTGATATTCCTATTGTCAGTAATGCATAGAAGAGGCAAATTCTGGGGCAGGACAAGAGGGCTTGGGAGGCAGATCTCAGCTGGGAGTAAGAGGGAAGAACTACTTCCAGGAGCTGGGTTGGGCGTGGGGTCCTTGCTTAGACCTGAACTCCAAGGAAGAGGGATACTTGGAAGATGCCTGATGGTGGGAGGAGGCTTATTCCTGGCCACCTGGAGGTAGTTGTGGGTGAGGTGGGGAGTGGGCTCGAAAAGGACATTGAAGTTAGCTCAGGGCTGTGGGCTCTCAGCAGAGCCACTTCTGAGAACAATGATAGGATACTTTCTGGTGTGTACTTCCCTTTTCCTCCCTAAGATTTCAGGCAATGTTGTTAACTTGTCTTTTGCCGTGGTGTAGAGAATTAGGAGAGAGCTTGGCCCATGCGTTGGGCAGAGGGACTGAGGTCTGCCTGGCTCTGGGTGTAAGGGTACCTTGGGGAGAGATCTGGGCAGAGTGGTAGGAGGGGCAGCTGAGCAGGGAGCCAGGGGCAGAGCTCCCTGGAGGGCTTTGTAAGTCATTTGAAGGAACTGGACTTTATCTTGTAGGTCCTGGTGAGCCACTGAAGGATATTAAGCTATAGAAAGAAAACCCAAATGAATATCTCATAAATTTTAGACAGCTGGAGTGGACATCTACTGTCTTTGTCTGGCCAATACCTCTTCTACCTTCCTGTGGTAACAGATCCCTTCTTTCCTGTGGGGAACCTATTCCATCTGAGTTGGGTAGAGCTGATTGCAATCTTCTCGAAAACAGAGAGTGTGCCATTCCTGAAGCCTATACAATCCTCCCTTTTATTCAATACATGAGCCAATAATATATTCTCATTTAACCTAATTTGTCACATTTCTCTTGCTCATAAGAGAGAATGCTCACTGACAGTTGTGTGTTCTCCCTAACTTTTTCTTCCCTAGACTCAATATCCTCAATTCATTTGACATTTGAGATGGTTTCTAGACCCCTCCCTGCAAAGTCATCCTCCTCTAGATGGAGATGTGCGCACCAGTGTCCCTGGGGGACCTTCTCTCTCAGGGTTGTATTTCAGTCAAGGACATGATGGGGTCTTCTCTGGAGAAATTGAGATAAAAGGTTGATATCTGTGGATCAAGTGCTGGGGAAGACCTTTGGGTGAGCCTGGTCATAGCCATGTATGATTTGAGGTATCTACACTTCTCTAAAGAATGAAGCAACCTGGTTCTACCTCAGGGAGTTCTCAGAGGCCAACACCTTGAATAACTTCAGTTTCTAAGTGGAAGGGGAGGTAGAAAGGAGTGTGTCCTCATGATTGGCCAAAAGGATCCCAGGGTTTCCCTGAAATATAGATGGAACCACTCAGTCATCTTAACTGGCCATTAATGAGCAGATCCATAATTTAAAAGAGGCTTCAAGAAACATCAAGGGGAAGGGGGCAGGGAGACACTCGGGCCGAACCTGTCCTTGTCATTATCTGAGGGGGTGTGAGTGTGTGTGTGTGTGTGTGTGTGTGTGTGTGTGTGTGTGTGTGTGTGTAGAAGGGAATAGCGAGCCCACTTCCTTCCAGATCCTACAAGGGTTTCCATAACCCCCTTGGTTACAGTGAACCAAGGGCCTGCCTTCAACAGAACAGCCTTGGATTTAAACTCCTAGTTGATGGATCTCCTCAATGCCCTTTATTTATTTTGTTTGTTTTTTGCGGTACGCGGGCCTCTCACTGTTGTGGCCTGTCCCGTTGCGGAGCACAGGCTCCAGACGCGCAGGCTCAGTGGCCATGGCTCACGGGCCCAGCCGCTCCGCGGCATGTGGGATCTTCCCGGACCGGGGCACGAACCCGCGCCCCCTGCATCTGCAGGTGGACTCTCAACCACTGCGCCACCAGGGAAGCCCCTCAATGCCCTTTAGAGGCTGCTCAAACCCTCACCAGGTCCTGCTCAGTTTCTTCCTCATTACTAAGTTACACATAAAATTAAAACCCTATGTCTACCGTGTTGGGTGTTTCCAAGTCCTATGGCCTTATGAGGGCCACCTTGCCTTTGAATATCCAAGGGAAAATGGATCAAACCCTCAACCCACAGTAGAGGGAAATCCGGGGTTTCCTGCAAGACTTTGGGGGGATTTGTTCCCAATCCCCTCTTACCTGTTTCTACTGAATTAATTCCCTTCCTTCCTTCCTCCCTTGCTTCCTTCCTTCTCTCCCTCCCTCCCTTTCTTTCTTCCTTTCTCTCCCCCTCTTTCTTTCTTCTTTTTTATGCTTTTGTCCCCTGAAGCTGTTTTCTTCTCTCTGCCCTGTGTCAAGACACATATAAAATATAGATCCTTTCCCTTGATTCTCCCCAAAGTAGCCCTAGCATAGGGCGTGTGTGACACATTTTCCTACATATAATTGGGAGAGCCGTGTTGCATCTTCGTACGGAGGACACCTTAAAGGTGCTTATCAGCGGGGCTTCCCAGGTGGCGCAGTGGTTGAGAGTTCGCCTGTTGATGCAGGAGATACGGGTTCGTGCCCCGGTCCGGGAAGATCCCAAATGCCGCGGAGCGGCTGGGCCCGTGAGCCATGGCCGCTGAGCCTGCGCGTCTGGAGCCTGTGCTCCGCAACCGGAGAGGACACAGCAGTGAGAGGCCCACGTACCGGGAAAAAAAAAAAAGGTGCATATCAGCTATTCCCTTGCTCTTCCCCACCCCCACCGCATCCAGTACGTTTCCAGCCTCACTCCCCCTCCCCCCTGCCCCCCACCCCGGACCGGAGCCCGCCTCCCACAGCATCATTTCCCCTGTGGAGCAGCTCATCCCCACCCTCTACCCAGACGGCGTCCGGGCCAATCTCTGCCTGCCCAGAAAACGTTAAGGACCAGTTTGAAAATTACTTTTGCCCTTAACACAATCAAATTATTGGTCTTAACTCCTTCTCCTACCCGTCTCTGTA
The DNA here is from genome assembly GCF_949774975.1 of Lagenorhynchus albirostris. Lineage (NCBI taxonomy): Eukaryota > Metazoa > Chordata > Mammalia > Artiodactyla > Delphinidae > Lagenorhynchus > Lagenorhynchus albirostris. The sequence continues at coordinate 68,892,922 of NC_083107.1, forward strand.
GGCATGTTAAGGATTCATCATCCCTTTGATATGAATTAGGCCACCCCCTTGGAAGGCAGAAGTGCTAGAGTAATTTCGTTGGTGGTTTAAATCACAGCTTTTTCCTTCCTGCTGCTCAAGTTTAACTATAGCCCAGAGATGTTTCCATTGACCTCACCCACCTAGTTTGATATATCCTTCCCCCTCTGGCTGCACCCCTCCCTTGTCAGCACCTCCAGAACCCTATCCTATGACCCCAATACACAAGCCTTCTCAAAATAACCCAAGCCCTTATTTCCCAGTGCTTGCTGTCCCCAAGCTGGAAAACCAGCCACAGGGACCATAGGAAGTCCCTCTTCTCCCTCCTCCAGCAAAGTCCTAGGAGCCCTGCTGCTTGCCTGGGGTCACTCTGTGTCTATGAGGCTGAGGGTCTCACAGTGTGTGACATGGTCAAAGAATGGTGAGCCCTGGCAGTTCCCCGCACCCACTGGGGCGCCGAGCTGATGCAAAGCCTCAGGAGGTGTTCATCAGTGTCTAAATCGCAGCTCCAGTGCCTTCTAGGCCCTGAAGGGAAGCCGTCCAAAGGGAACTTGGTCTCCCCAATGTTGCAGCCTCATCCTGAGCGACTCTCCCTCTTTCACTGTGCCCCAGCCACACTGGCCTCCCTCCAGCCCCTCAGAACCCCAGCATCCTGGACCCCCAAGGCCAGGAGCCAGGACAGCCTCTGCCCCCACAGGTGGAGAAACGAGCATGGATTCAGGGTATGTCTGGAGGCAGAAATGGTCAGTTGTTGCAGTCAATATGGTGGTGGTGAGCATGCTGGACCGCCTGGGTCCCTCAGCACCTGGTCTAGGGCCATCCTTACCAGCACTCAGGTACTTCTTTTCTGGCCATTTTTATGTCAGCGTGGCTCAGCCAGCCTCCAGGGGAAGGATGGTCAGGGGGACTGAGGGCTCAACAAACTTTGCTGCCAGCTTAGAAAGCTCCCTCACAATGACACCAGGAAGGGTAAGAACTGGTGGGAAGAGAAGGTGGGGGAGCCTGGCAAGGGGGTGGCACTGGGCTTCCCCACTGGATCAGAATGGGGGCAGGACAACCCAAATGGCAGGGGTCTTCAGTCCCTGAACTTCAGTCTTGTCAGCTGCGCATTCTCTGTAGCAGTGAGGAAGAGCTCCCAGGTGGCCGGCTCATCTAATTTCAGGAACCCTCTCTTCTGAAAGACAGTTCACACTCAGCTCGGTCAGCTCCAACTTCCAGAGGCCTTCGGGCTGACTTCCTGCTTCAGAGCTCCGACCAGATCTGGCAGGTGGGCGACTCAATCAATTGGGTTTGCCTGGTAGGGGACTGAGGGCACACTTTGGGAGTGGAGAAGGAGGCAGGGTCACTTGGGATGGCGGAAGAGAGAGAACAGCAAGTAGGGGCTTGATGTGAGAGGGGTGGGCTATTTGCTAAATAAAATGTAAACCTTTGCCAGGTTTTCTGCCAAGAAGAGAGAAGTGGCTGATGAAAACCATATGTCTCTAAGTAAGTGGAAGGGAGGAGCCCTGCTTTGCTGTATGTGTTGAGGATATGGCTGTTGGTCTCCCAAGCAATGGAAAAATCTCTATTTTAAAGAATACAATGTTTAAGAGGCGCTCTGAGACAAACCACATTTCGCAATTAAGTAGTTTACAAGGTCAGCAAAGGAAGGACAAAATAAACTAGCCAAAGAAGGTCTTGCTAAATGCCAAAATTTGTTTAAAAGTTCAATGCTACCGTCCGAAACTGTAATATAGGCTTGTTATGGAGTGTTACAAAAATAGCCCAGAAGATGAAACTCTTCCTGGATGGAGAAACAATTAAAAATGCTTTAAGTACTGGTGCAGATATTGAATTTCTTCATGTTTGAAAAAAGTAATTAAAAAAGAATGCAAACTATGTCATTTTCTTTTTTAACTTTTTCTACATTGATCCTGAGGCAAAGTAAACCTAGAGACACAGACAAACAGAACTACTGTTCACCCTTTGCAGAACGGAACTCTAATTTCTTCATCCAACATTCAAATTCGAGCATAATGCGGTTCCAACCGGCCTTCCCTGAATTTCCTGCATGGAATGCTGCCGCTGGCTCTGCCAGCCAAACACCCTGCCCTCCACCCTGCTTGCAGGCTGCTACCTGTGGGGTTTCACAGGGCACTCACCTGCCCCTGGGGTGCCCTTTCTCCTGGCTCAGTGGAAGGTTGTTAGTTGTTCTTCAAGGATATTAATTGCCAAATTCTATCCACGCCACTGTAACTCCCATTTGATTCTTTTGCATACATAGGTTCTAGTTCTCTGGTGAAAGTCGCCATCTTGTCGTCGATTTTCTTGACCATTTTAATCACAGTGATTTAAAAATCTGTACGGCATCAGATAACGCCACTCTTTGGATCACCTGTGGGTCTGTTTCTATTATGGAGATACATTTTCGGCTCTGACTGATGGGACATTTCATCAGAGATGATTTATTTGGTTTTCTGGAAGGCAGTTCAAGCGTCGGAACGCCATCTTAATCCAACCTGGGGTTGAGCTGGCTTGAAGCTGGAGGTCAGACTTTGAAGGCTGCTCTGTTTCTGGCTCACCCAGGCTCCTAGCACCTCACCCTTCTGGGGTTCTCCCTGGGAGCCTGGGTTGTTTTCTAGGGTCCTTCCTCTTGGGTGGGCCTTTGATTCCCAGTTTGCTTCCCCAGCCCCATCTTGCCGCCAAAACTCCGCTCAACTCTCTAGTCTCTCGTCCATGCTTTGCGCTCAGCCCTTCACTACTTGGGCGGACGCTGCTTGTGAATCAGCAAATGCCTTTGGGGAAGAGGACCTGGGAATTGTGAACTAACCTACGGTGCTTCTCTTCTCCTCTCTTTTCCCAGACATCTTGGCCCTCAGGTCCTACTTGTCCGGCTATTTTGAACTCCAAATTTGTTTCCTTACTCTATGAGATCGCCAGAATCTCTAACTCAAGTTCTCAGATTCTTCTCCACTGCTTTCTCCTTGGTTCTTAGTCTCTTGGCCCCATACTGCTCACGAGCCAGGGATACCTTAAGGGGAAAAGTAGCACCAAATGTCACCTCCATATGCTCCCATCTCTCTGGGATCCTGACCTTTCAAACAAATGGCTGCAGAAAAAAGGCTTTTGGATTTTGTCCAGCTTATTTTTGGTGAGAGAACTGGTCTCGAAAGAGCCACTCCACTTACAAGAAGTGGAATCCTCTACCCGCCCCATTAGAAGGTAAGCTCCCTGAGGTCAGGGAGCTTGTCTCCATCCCCACTGCGGTCCCAGGCAGATCTCATTCATGACATCTGACTATGACCTACGCCTGGACATTTCCAAATGTCTGTGTCCAGCCCGGAGCTCTTAGCCCCACGTATCTGACTGCCACTTGTCATCTCCAGGAGGCTGTTGCACAGAAACTCAACACGTCCAAAATCATGTTCTTCCCCCCAATCTGTCCCACCCCCCGGCTCCCAGCTCAGGAAGGGGCATGTCCTCCATCTACCCTGCGGCTTATGTCAGAAATCCAAGGGTCCCCATTAGCAATCCCCACTCCCTCCCCTCCCACTTCCAATCCCCAGTGCTGCTGATTCCACCTTAAAACGTCACACGAACTCACCTAGTTCTGTCCTTCTCGCCACCGCAGCCCTGTTCTGGTGCTGCTTCCCTCCGTCCTTCTTCAGGAGTCTCCTCACATTCCTCCCCAAAGCCGGGCTGGCCTCCTTCCAGCATGTTCGCCAGCCACCCTATGAGCAGAATGACCCCTTGAAAACAAAAATACGACTATGTCATTTCTCAGCATAACGCCCTTCAATGACGTCCACTGCTTTTAGGAAAGCTTTGAAGATACACCCTCAAGAAGCCACCGGGCCCACAAGCTCTACCCCAACCCAACTTCCAGTCTCGCTTTGCCTGACTCGTGCCCTTGACACACATTCCACCCTTAGGCCCTTCTCAGCTCTGCCAGCACCTTGAGCTCCTTTCTCCCTGGGGGCTCCTCTGCCAGGAGACACTCTTCTCTCCCGTCTGCTTCTCTCCTGTCCACCCTTCAGGTCTCTGCTAAATGTCCCTTCCTCCAAGGAGCCCCTCTGACCCCTAGAATTGGTGGTGTTGTCATTGTGTCCTGCACTCTGTTCACAGCACCAGCACAGAAACAATTGTACAGTTAACCAAGTGATTACTGCCTACGTTTCTCCCCTATTAGATGCCAATCTCCTTAAGGCCAGGGCTATGTTTGTCTGGTCACCACCATGTCCTCAGCACGAGCAAAGTCCCTGAGACATCTTAGAGGATTTGTAAATAGTTTTTTGAATCAGAGAATAAAAGATAGAGGTCAGCTGCCACTCCCCACCCAGCCAGCCACCCAGCAGAACACAGTGCAAGGAGTGCCCAGCAGAGAGAGGGAGGCTGGGATGGGGTTGCTAGTTAGCAAGTGTCTCTGAGAGCGTGACTCTAAAAATAAGGAATTCTAAATTGCTGTCTAATGCAACTTCTTATTGCTGGGCTTAACGCGCTGGCCGGAGAGCCGGCAGATCTGGGTTCCAGTCCTAGGTCTGGCGCAAATCATGACAAATAGCATTTTTATAATGCTTCGCGGTTTACGAGACATTTCCACAGATAGGGTCTCATTCAACCAGCTCAGTGACCTCCAGCAAGCAGCTTTTAGAGGCCTGTTGGGAGGGAAGAGACCAGGGAATGAGCTGGGTTCCAGACCCTGCTCTGCCCTGCTCCCCACGGGATCTCAGGAGACTTTCCTCCAGGCCCTGAGTCTACTGTAAAATGAAGGGGTCCAACTAGGGGATCTTTGAGGTTAGTCTATTGGAATTTAGAACTGAAAACTCAGGACTGCTCCAATCAGAATGCAAAGTCTTTGGAGTGTCCTTTTTCTCTCACGTAGCAGGGCAGCGCCCCCCAGAGGCTCCCAACAATGCCATGGGTGCCCCACCGAGGTGTCCCTGAAAGGAGGAATGAAACCAGGACTTTTGTGCAGGTGGGTTACTTGAGAACCCATCCCAGGGAGCAGGAGTGAGGGGCTAGGGAGAGAGGTAGAGAAAGAGGAAAAGCCCAGCTGGGGTGTATGTGTCCTGATCACTCTGTCTCAAGGGCTATAACTTTATCAGGTCCTGCTGAAAAGCCACAGAGCACCTCCTAGAGCTGTCGCTCAGAAGCACAGGCGTGGGAGCCTTTCTCCACCAGTTCCTAGCCTGACTGGTGGACAGGGAGTGTCACCCTGAACTTCTGGGCTGTGCTTACCTGCAGGCTGAGGAAGCTTCTTGATAGAGCAGACCTGGGACAGAAAACGCAAGGAGAATCCTTCAGGCAACACTCTGGGATGGACCAAGCTCTCTTAGACCTGTCCCCGCAGCAGCCCCAGAAGTCAGAGTGGGACCTGGGTCACCAGGGCATCTGATACAAGTCGCAAAGGGGCAGGTGCACCACTGTCCAGCCCCAAGCAAGAACGGGAGCTGGGGCTCCCATTCCCCCACCGGTCCTCCACCCTCTGAGTGTCCAGGCCCCCCACCCTCTTTTCTGCGGAGCTTTGTGGTGTCCTGGGACATTGAAAATGCAGGTGGGGGTGTCTGTCCACCTGGGCAATTCAGATGGGGTTCAGCAGAGCCTTGGGAAACAAAATGTTCTGTTGGATCCTCCTTGAGTGACAGCTGGCTGGACCCGTGATGGCGCTCCGGCCCCACAGTGAGGAAGTGGGTCGCTCGTGTTCCCCTTCTCTTTGGGCAGTGAGTGGTGCTCCCTCAACAGTTAAATGGTTTGTCTGCAGGCTCTGAGCTCCCCAGGCCTGGCAGTGGCAGTGGCCCCAGTTGGGAGACCCTCGCCCTGCCTCTCTGGTGGCATAATACTTCTTCTCTGTCCTTCTTTTATAAACTCTGGTCTCTTGCTTCCCTCAGCCTTCCTTTTGGATTTTCAGAAGTCTGATTTGTTCATAAAACAAGGAACATTGGCTGGTTCTAGCTCTTTTCCTATACTATAACAATTTTACTTTTTCCCCAGGCAATGTGAATGGGAGACTAAAAAAAAAAAAAAAAAATGTCTCTTATGAGAAGGTAGAAAAGAACACGAAGATTTAAATTTCAAGATATTCTCTGTCCACAATTCTTCCTCTGGGTAAATCTGTTTAACTCCCAAATAAATTTCACTCTTCCTTTGGGGAGGAAGGGGTCTCTTTCTCTTCAAAAGATTGGATCTAGTTCTCCATTTCTCTGACTGTACCCTAACCCCACTCCAGATTTCCTAGTGTTGTGTAATAAAGAATTCAGATAGCTTCTGTCCCTGGCCCATGGGAGGTAACCACTATAGCCTCAGGATTTCCCAAGTGAAAGGAATGTGTGTCTTCACTCTTCCTGGTGGGCTATTCAGACCATGTCTGAGCTCATGCTAATGAGATGACCCAGCATGGGGGCTGGCTGTGGCAGAAAGACCAAACGTGCAATTAGAGGGTTGGGTTTTGAGCCAGCTGATGTCAGCCCGACCGCTGCGGAGGAGTGGAGGGCTGGAGATTAAGCTCAATCACATGACTGATGATTCAGTCAACCATGCCTGCATGATGAAACCCCAATAAAAACTCTGACCTCAGGCTTGGGTGAGCACTTCCTGGTTCATGCTACATGGCAGTGGTCCAGGAGGGTGCTGCATCCTGAGGACACAGAAGCTTCACATCCGAGACTCTCTGAGACTTCACACTATGTGTCTCTTTACTTGGCTGGTCCCGATTTGTACCCTTTATAATAAAACTGTAGTCATCAGTGGGGCACTTTCCTAAGTTCTGTGAACTGTTCTAGTGAATTATCAGACCTGAGGGAATAGTGGCCACTTAGCAGAAGTGCAGGTGGCCTGGGAACCCCAGAACTTGCAGCTGGTGTCTGAAGTGAGGGCAGTCCTGTGGAGGACTGTGTCTTTCACCGGTGAGGGCTGCACTAACAACAGATACTTAGTGTCAGACTTGCACTGTGCCCAGGTGTACCCACCTGCTTCCTACCTCACCTGGGGAGCCCTACTCATCTGTAAGGAGGCTCTGTCTTCTCCAAGCATAGGCCCACGCCCCACCCTCATCCCAGAAGCCAGACACAGAGGCAGGAGAACTGCCCTTGAGATGAGCATGACCGGAGAGTTGACGTGTGGCGGGGTGAGAGGCCGTCTCGCTTGAAGGCACTGGGCAGTGTGGGGTGTGACCAGCTGGAATTCCCTACCCTTCCCCTCCTTTTCCCACTGTCAGTGTCCAGGCTCCAGCCTAGCTCATCTGGCTGGTGAAGGTCACCAGGGCCCGTGGACCAGCCCTTCCAGGCCTGAGCTCCCCCTGGTTTCCCAGGCCCCCTCCAGCTGCTCTCAATTCAGTGTTCTCCTCCTGGCCTGGCCATGGAGCCTTTCCTTGGTGTGTGCAAGGAAAAGAGAGTTTATTATCTAAAACTGCCCGGATTTTCCTCTCAGGCTTCCACTCCCTAGACTTACCGTTAATAATATTTCAGTGTCTTCCAAGTTGAATGACTATTTCCCATATAAATATCCTATCTATTTGAAGAGTTACTCTGTTTCAAACTCCCTGCTCCCCACCCCCATTGCTATAACAATCCTACTCTCCCCCAGACAATATAAATGGGAAACTAAAGAACTGGTTTAAACAACCTCTTTGGATGAACCAGTGTCTCTGTGTAAATATTCAGCGTTTCAGGTTATTGTCGCCCCTTCTTTCCCCTAAGTTGGTATCTGGGTGCATGAAGCAGGCTCACCCGGCCATGGGGAGGCCTCCTTGGATCCGTGCTTGTTCTGTGCCTCTTTGCCTGGGTCCAATGAGGCATGACAGTCACACCTGGACTTCAGGGTAATGTGCTGACCTGCACTGTGAGGGGTCCATGGTGTCCCATTTGCCTCTGGAAAAGTGCCTTACTGGGCTCGGCATCCTGGCCAGGTCTTTGCTTGAGCTCTCAGCCCCTCTGATGTTCTCCCTGTGCCCCAGGGTCCCCTGCATGGCCAGGGAGGCCAGGAACCCCACCACGGTCACGCCTCCCCTGCCACTGGGGCACCTTCTCTCTGCACTGTGCTGGAAATGGCTGAGACCATCAGGCAGACCTCTAGAGGTGTGCAGCCCCCCTGACCCCTCCCCCACCCCCCCAGTGACCTCGTAGTAGGGTGATTCGAGCGCCAAGATTTTCAGCACCCCGGCGTCCTCACTACCTTCCTCATCCTCTCTGCCCCCAAGACGAGAAGGGCAGGACTTCCACCATTTTTCTTCCTGCCTGCCAGGATGCCCCTACAGAGACCAGGATCTGCAACCCCCAGACCTGCCTCTTGCCCCAACAAAGGAATTTAGAAAATCCTTTCTCCAGACAGAGGATGGCTTTCCAGTCTACTCAGTTGCAGGGAATTCAAAAAACAAGCCTAGGGCTTCCCTGGTGGCACAGTGGTTGAGTCCGCCTGCCGATGCAGGGGACACGGGTTCGTGCCCCGGTCCAGGAAGATCCCACATGCCGTGGAGCGGCTGGGCCCGTGAGCCATGGCCGCTGAGCCTGAGCGTCAGAAGCCTGTGCTCCGCAGCGGGAGAGGCCACAGCAGTGAGAGGCCCACATACCGCAAAAAAAAAAAAAAAAAAAAAAAAAAAAAAGCCTAGCTGATATTCAGAGCTGGGCAGTGACTTGCTTGAGCAAGATGTCCTCTTGCCTCCAGCATTGAATAACTATAGTGAGTGGAGCCCCCCTGGGCTACAAGACCCACAGGCTGAGGAAATAGATCAGAAACGATTTCAAAACCCAATATCTCATTTACACATTCCTTTAATAATATTTATGGTGGACCTACTATGTGCCAGGCACTAAGTTAGGACATAAACACTCCTTGAAATTGTTTGTAGTAAAAACATTATTAAGATATAATTGACCTACTATACAATTCACTCAAAGTGTACAACTCGGTATTTTTCAGTATATTTACACAGTTGTACAATTATCACCACCATCTAATTTTAGAGTATTTTCATCACCCCAAAAAGAAATCCCATATTCATTAGCAGTAACCCCTCCCACCCATACTACCCTCCCCCTAGCTCCTGGCAACCACTAATCTAACTTTCTGTCTCTATGGATTTGTCTATTCTGAACATTTCATAGAAACAAAATCATACAATCTGCGGCCTTTTGCGAATAGCTTCCTTCATTTAGTATGACATTTTCAAGCTTCATCCACATCGTACCATGTATCAATACTTCAGTTATTTTTATTGTCGAATATTGATCCATTGTAAGGATACGTCACATTTTATCTATATGTTCATCGGTTGATGGGCGCTTGGGCTGTCTCCACTTTTTGGCTGTTATGAATAATGCTGCTATGAACATTCATGTACAAGTTTTTGACGTGGACAAATGTTTTCATTTCTTTTGGATATATACCCAGGAGTGGAATTGTTGAGTCATATGTGTTAAAAAAAAAAAACACCCAAAATTCATCTGAGTAAATTTTAAAGTTCTTATTGGCTTTATTCAAGGATTCATGAATCAGGTGGCATCCAATCTAGCAGACAGAAAGGAGCTCGGATGAGCTGTACGAAAGGAAAGATTTTTATAGGCAGAAGGAAGGGAGAACAAGGAAGGTATAGTGGCAAAAAGTAGATTGGAGTCGCAAGGTCACTTCCTTTAACGGATGGCGGGGTCTATCAGACTTCACTAGTGACAGGTTTAAGATTCCATTTCTGGGAGAGCTGAAACTGTAATTAAGTTTCAGTTTGGTGATGTGGGGCTTAGCATGAGTGACTCCATTTTGGGCCTGTTGTCTTGTTTTTAACATATGGTAATTTTGCTTAATATTTTGAGGAACTGCCAAACGCTCTTCTAAAGTGTCTGCACCATTTAACGTTCCTGCTAGCAGTGTAGGAAGGCTCCAATTTCTCTGTGTCCTCACCATCCTAGTGGGTGTGCAAGGATATCTCGGTGTGGTTTTGATTTGCATCTCCGTCATGGCTAATGATGGTGCTTTTCACGTGCTCGTTCATATATATCTTCTTTGGAGAAGCGTTTATTCAAATCCTTTGCCCATTTTTTTAGTTGGGCTATTTGTCTCTATTGTTGAATTCTTAGCATTCTCTGTGTATTCTGGATACAAGTTCCTTCTCAGTCCTTTTTGAATCTGAAGAGACATCTAAATCAAGGTCAGAGCAGGGCTTACAATTTTAACAGTTGGAGGAGTTCGTTGGCAGGTGAGAGAAACCTTGCAAAGAATGCATTTTGTCCCACGCAGAGGATTCCTGCAGGGACGGACCCTGGAGGGGAAGTGCACAGAACTGTCAGGGCATGCCTGGGCCTGCTCTCTGTTCAATTACACCCCTTTCAGAACCCCTGCCAAAGAGGAGTTTGAGAGATTTGACAGGCTGGAGGGGGGTAGGAACACTTGCTGGTTAGTGCATTGAAGGCAGAATTGTATGGGTAATTTTTCTTTCTTTTTCTTTTTCTTTTTTTTTAAGGAGCATAGGCTTTTATTTCTTGAGCAGATGAGATGGCACATAGAAAAGCATTTCGGAATTACAAAGCGATGCAAAGGTAAGGTGATATTCTTATTGTTACTATTGTTATTTGTAGGAACGGATGAAAACCCTCTCTAGGATGAGAGCCTGTGTGTAGGGGTGGAGTGGGCAGGGATTGGGGAGTGGGAGTTGTGAGGGGATAAAAGCTAAAGGAGTGAGGAGGGTAGCAGAGTTTGCAAACCTTGGTTACCTGTGTGTGAGATGAGAGAGAAACACCTCTGTGATTTCTGGCATATTCCTTTACCACCTAATTATTTACTTAATATTTTTCTCTAGATGGGCTCCTATTTCTTTTCATCAAACAGATATATTTAGAAAGGAAACATATCACAGGTAGAAATGGCAAACCTGCATCAGTTTCAAAAAGGAATGGACAGGGGCTTCCCTGGTGGCGCAGTGGTTGAGAGTCCACCTGCCGATGCAGGGGACAGGGGTTCGTGCCCCGGTCCGGAAGGATCCCACATGCCGCGGAGCGGCTGGGCCCGTGAGCCATGGCCGCTGAGCCTGCGCGTCCGGAGCCTGTGCTCCGCAACGGGAGAGGCCACAACAGTGAGAGGCCCGCGTACCGCAAAAAAAAAAAAAAAAAAAAAAGTAAATGTCTCCCTCCCCTTCCCAGGCCTTCTCCCTGAAGATAGCCACTGTTCACAGTTACTTTCACATCGAGGCTTCCAGAAAAAATTTTCATAGATCTACATAAGTATCCTTCAAAAATTTTATCCCATTCATACTGTAGCACTTACCCATTTCTAGTGAAGCATCATACTGTCCTCGACCTTTCTTTTTAAGTTTTTATGTTGGCTAGTTTTACATACAGCACATAGAGACCTGCCTCATTCTTTTTAATGGCTAAGGAGAATTCTTTCCTATAAAAGATATATCATTTATTTTACTACCCCCCCATAAGGTACACTTAAGTTGTTTATGGGTTTTAGTTCTACCAAGAATGCTATAGTAAACAAATATTTATGTATGAAGAGCTTATCCAACAGGTCAGATTAAATCCATAAGAGAGATTTCTAGCTATAGAAATGCTGGGCAAAGGGTGGCTATGTTTAAAATGTTGACAGGGATGACGGGACTGTGCTGTACCAATTTATTTTCTCAGCACTTGAGCATGAGTATGCCTGCTCCCCTCTCCATCCAGAAAGTTCAAAGACTCTCACATGGTCTTTGGGTCGCTAGGGCTCCTCACATGTGCCTCATGCGCCTGGCCTCAGGGAGCTTCTGGGGCCTCCATTAAAATTAATAGGTAAACTAAGTTCTCCATTAAAACTAGTAAGTAAACTAAAAAAAAAAAAAGGAAGACAAGGGAACCAGGAAACAGAGGATGTCAAACAGCGGAATTACAAAGATGACAGTGAAGAGAAGCCCATGATACTGGTGCATGCAGCAGGCCTGAAAAGCAATGAGTCCAGATTAGAATTAAAGAGTCAGGAGTTCCAAGAGTGATGCCCCCAGGAAAACAAAATGAACCTATAGGCGGTGTAATGTATATCACCATATTAAGAGGAGCTTTACAGTTCTGCAGAAAGTTTTGGGATGAAATAATGATAGAAACACTGAAACCTAAGCAAAAGGAAGACAAAGTGATTATTAACTCTGGGAAAAACAAAGAGTCTTGCAAGAAAGAAAAATGTAATCACGTTGCACTAGGGAACTCAGCTGTGAGCAATGTTTGAATAATACATACATAATATGTAATAGTATATACAAATGTAAAAATAATATGTATATAATAATAACATAAACACTGAATTTTGATTCAGGCAAATCATCTTATATTGGGAAGTTAGGGGAAGGAGAAGTAGTATACAGAGAGAGATAAATTCTCTTTTTTTTAATAGTAAGAGGGCACAAAATAAAGTCTATAATGAAAAACATACCAATAAACAGCAGTACCAGCACTGTCTTTAGAAATACTATGCAAATATTAAGGAGAAACCAAGAGAAATAGCAATTTTTTCTTTTAAATGCCGCCTCTGGAGAGCGGGGGTAAAAAGGTGGTATAGGACACTGGGTATTAGTGATATTAATTGTGAGCCTTATAGCGCTATTGGCTTTTTTAACCTATTTATCTGTCTTACTTTGGTAAACTAGACTGGTATATATAGGATGCTACAGTTTTTGTAAAATAAAGTGTTATACATACATGCATATGCACACAGACACAGAGAATACCTTAGGAACGGGACACACAAGCGCGCACGCACACTTGCCGATCTTAGGTCAGCTCCTCGGAGGGGACCTGGGCACTGACTACATCAGCGTCAGTGTGGACGCACTGTCTGTAACGTGAAGGGGCAGCTTCGATATGGGTGCCCAGCAGCACTTGCCGTGGCTCAGGGAGCAGATGGTACGTGATGCTCAGGGGAGAAAGCAGCCGTCGTGGGCTGCCACGGCCAAGTTGAGCCTGACTAAGCTCCGATCACTTCTGAACAATTTTCCGACGTCACCTCTGACAACGTGCTGTGATTTTCCTACAAACGTGACAAAGGAATGTGGCTTGGTTGACTACACTTGGATGGAGTTAGCCAGTTGAAAAAGAGTAACCAAGAGACTGATAAACAGAGGCAATCTTTGCAGGAGAGTGCCTCTGCCCTTGTCTAAATGCTTTCCCACCTGTGGCTTGCATAGGGCATAAAGGCCTGGTCACTGGATCTGCAGATGACACATAATGGGAGGGGCAGACCACATGTGACAGCTTCTTCCCCATCCAGGGCTGCCTTGGCTCAGCTCTCCAAGAAGGGGTCTGTCCACCCTAAATTTCTAGCCTGTGGGAATCTTCTTTCACATCCCGTTGCTCTCTGAAAAGAGCAGGGTTCCTTTCATCCTCCGCTTTCAGGTCAGCCTTCTATGACTTCTGGTTAAATTTGCTGCCCTAGAAACTCCTGCCTTCCAGATGTCTCTTTGGGCTCCGTGCACTGGCCCTCCAGGGCCCTCATCTTCAGCTGTGGTTCTAGACCCCGGATCTGGGACCTGACTCAAAAAGGGTACGTGTGGCTTTCTTTAGACCTCTGTGGCTGGGCCTGGGCCAGCCCAACTCAGTTTGAGCAACTTGGATTATGCTGTATCACTCAGGGATGGCTCCTGACACGATCCAGGGCTCGGGGTGGATCTGACGTGGGAGACTGAAGCCTTGCCCCTACCTGCTGCTCAGGCTGACCTGGCCATAAGGCCCCTCTATCCTCTTAGCAACCTTGAGGTCCCCCACATTTTCAGTCTCCAGGCCCCGTCCTGGCCGTTAGCCCCTGGTCCTCCTGGAGCACCAGGAGGTCAGCAGGCAGAGTGGTTACACACTTGCTTCCTGGAAGCCAAAGGCTGGAGCTCGAGGCTCAGCTTTGCCATTTACTTGCCGTGTGATCTCGAGCGAGTTTCTTACCCTCAGGGAGCCTCAGTTTCCACACTTACAAAAAGTATCATATGTATCAACCTCACATGATTGTTATTAGGACAATAAGATGATCAAATCTGTGTCAGGAGTTACGGCAGTGCCTGGCACGGGGATCGGCGCTGAGACTGTGGTAGCTGTTATTTCCATGGTATTATCACCTCCTTTTTGCAAATGAGGAAACTGGCTCAGAGAAATGAAGTGATTCGCCCAAAGTCACACAGCTTGGAAGTAGCAGATCATAGGACTAAAAGCCACATTTTTCAAGCTAAAGATAGGGCCATTTATAAAATACCTGCAGGCCGTTCCATGGGGCAAAGAACAATTGACCCCATGGGATGGGAGTGAAGCCCAGGTCGGGGAGCCCAGGCTGGGGTGGAAGGTGTGGAATTGGAGGCTTTCACTGGAGCCGGGTTCTCAGTGCTGCCTGTATACAAATACAGAAGCATGTAGAACCTATAGGGGCCTGGGCCCCATGCTAGCCTTGAATGAGAATCTCTAGAGCTGAGTACGGATACTTTCACAAGCTCCTCACATGATTGTAATGTGGGACCCAGTAGAAAAAGGCTAAATTGGAGGGCCTCAGAGGCAAGGATTTGGACAGGATGCCAGAGAGGGGTCCAGAGTGCCTGCACTGGAGGATGGAGGGGGGTGACTGAGACTCATTGGACAGAGGGCAAACGGAGGCCCAGAGTGGACATGGCAGGTCCAAGTCCCGCAGAGCCCGCGGACAGCCCCTCCCCTTGTCTGGCCAGGTGTGGCCGGAGATGCAGCTTGGGTTGCTTGTTTTCTGGCAGGCGGGATGTGTGAGTTTTTCAAATGGCTTTGACTTTTGAGTCTATTAGTGATTAATTCAGAGCTCCATTTAGAGCTAGCTGATCCACATTTGGAGGAGCAGAACGTTTTGTGGCAGCCGAGGCGCAGCCACGATTCATCCGCAGGCAGCCCACCCACTTGGCAGCCTGGGAAGGCACGAAGTCTGGGCAGGGCCCTCTCACAGCACCCCCTAACCCAGAAGGCTCTTCAGGGTGGGGGGCTGGGCCTGAGAGTCTTTCACCTGGGTGGGAGGTGGATCCTGTAGAGGTGGGCAGTACAGCCCAAAGAGCCTGGCTTAGGGTTCAGACCCCACTCTACCTCTTCCAAGCTGCATGACCTTGGGCAGACCCCTTCAACTCTCTGAGCCCCGGTTTACGCATCTACTGAAATGATCACCCCTATACCTCTCACGCAGGGTTGCTGGGAAGATTCAATGAGCTAATATGCTTGACTGCACTCAGCACACAGAGCTTGGGACACAAGAAGGGGCGTGGTAACGGCAGTGGAGGTCCCTTCTTTTCCCCCTGCAGTCCTTCTGAGACCTCCCTCCTGGGCTCCTGGGGAAGGAGCTTTGGCGTCTGCAGCCCTGGCTTCACGCTTACCCCTGTGTGACCTTAGACAAGGCCAGTTAGTCTACCTCCTTGAGCCTCAGTTTCCTCGTTTGTAAAAGTGAGATAATGGTCCCTACCTTTCAAGATTGTTCTGCAGGTTCCACGAAAAACGTCCATGCGAGCTGGCAGCGGGCAGCAGTCACTCCCAGTGGAGGACCAGGGTGGGGGACGGCGGGAGTAGCTCACCCTGGGCAACGGCCATACAGGTGCCTGGCCTCAGAGAAGTCTTAAAAATTAATATAATGTACTGAAAGTCAGTCTGCTTTTTATCACCCCACAACAGCAATTCTAGCAATGACCGTGATCGAATGCTCCTTTGGACTGGGGCAGACCACTGCCAGCGCCCCTTCCCCTTGTAGGCCACTGGACCCTCCAGGGGCGATGGCTTTCCTCTCCTCCTTGCTGTCCTTCGGTGTCCCTCCTCCCACCCATACTCTCCTGGAGACTGTCTCTCCTCCCCCATTTCACACCCCACTTCTTGGCTCTCTCGCCAACTTGTCGGTGTAAAGTCTCTGGCGACAGCTGGGGCCCCATACAAGGCTGACAGAGTTCATTCTCCAGAATGTGGACTGGGGGGGGGCACAGGATGATGGCTTCCGCTCCTGGCCGGGGGCAGAGTTCTCTCCTGCCTGCTTCCTCTCTGTGATCACACAGCCATTTCCCCCTCTACCTGCCTGGGCCTCATAAACAAAATCCCTTGGCGCGGTGAGGAGGCCGCAGACAGACATTGATTATTGGATCGATGGGGACAGTTGTTCAGTCCCGCAGTCTGGGATCAGCGCGCTGGCCTCGGGTGGCCGCGTGATCTGCTGGCTGCAGGCAGCTGGGTTCTAATCCTGACTCGGCCACACCCACCGAGCGACCTCTTTTCTCTGAGCTGAGTTGAGGGTGGGGCTGGCCAGATGGCCTGGGGTGGCATGCTGACATCCCCAAGGCCCTGCTGGTTTCTCCATCGTAAATGAGGGGCTGGAGCGAGAGAGGACAGAAGTCCCTTCCGGTGCACTTGCAGACTGTGTTCAGGCTACAGAGCACACACGCACATACCTTTCCTCGAGCCTGGCGTATCTTTGCATCCACCACGGTGCGCTGGCATACTGGAGCACCAGGGATGTTTCTGGAAGGGTGGAATGATCTATAACTGTTTTCTCTGTGTCAGTTAATTCTGAGTCCCCTTCCTCCAAAGAGAGCCCATGGGAGAGGGGGCCTGCTGGTCCCCACTCCCCGCCCACCACGCCTCTCTTCTTAGCATCCACGACTCCTTCCTGAAGCTCTGTCCCCACGGGAAGTACTACAAGGAGGCCACCTTGACCATGGACCAGGTCAGCTCCCTGCCAGCTCTGAGGGTGAGTCCACGGGGTGGGGTGGAGGGGGTGGGGGCGGCCTCACTGGGATCTGCTGAGGCACGGAAAGCACTGGTCTCAGTGTCCTCACCTGTGAAATGGGTGGAGTGGTGGGCCGGCTCAGATTCCATGTGCTCCTTAAGGCCCTGTGCACTCCAACAGGCTGTGTTGCACGAGCTGCCAATCTTTTAGGGACCATCCTTGAGCTTTTGTCCCTGTTGTGAAAAGACTCTGCCCTTCCCCCAGGGTGCCTGGAAGAGCCCAGAGGTGCACGATAAAAGGGCTCCCCAATCACTCCTGAGATTTTAATTAAACTTTGTGCAAAGCATAGAGAGGTAATGCCAGGTTAACAAATCATGGCAGTGTCAGGCTTCCTGATTTTTCATTCGGATCTTGGCAGAATAATGGTTTGAAGGTGTCATTGTGCAGTGAGAGCCCATCTTCATTTCTGTCTGGAGGAAGACAGGCTCAGAGAGCTGTGGGCGCCTCTTTAAAGAGGGCCGGGGGCGGGGTGGCAGGAGGGGTTCTGAGGGAGAGATGGTGGGTGGGGGGGCCCCTCCGAAGTGACAGGCCTGTTCTAGGGCAAAGACCGAGAAGGAACAATAGCCCGGGACTTGCAGTAGAGGCTGGAACTGAGAAGACAAGGGAACCAGAAGGGGTGTCGGATCTCGGGGGGAGCTGGGAGCAGAATCCTCAAAAAGGTGACATCATTGGAGAACGTGTCTATCCCAGATGCAAAATGGGGAGCCTGTCCTCCAGGCTGTGTCCTCCTCACACACACAGCCCCACACACCCTCACACCCGCAAACACTCAAACACAAGGTGGGGGACTTCTCCCAGACCTAGACTGAGAGGCAAGGCTGAATGGGGAGCTTCTGCCCTCCCCTCCCTGGACAGGCGGTGGTGTCACTGTTCAGTCCCAGAATATCTGAATGCTAAGCTTGGAAAGAAACTTAGAAACCATCAGTCTAGTCACTTTCCAGTATTCGCCACTCTGGTTTTATCCATCGGAAAACTGAATCCCCAAGAGGGAAACAGCTCATCCAGGGCCACATGACACGGCCAAGCCTGGAAGTCAGGCAGGACTCTGACCCCACGGCCGGGCTTGCACTTCCAATCAGGGCTTGACTCGGTGCTGACCTGTGTCTGGGGCTGCCAGGCGCCTTGGGGAGCAGCTGGCAAAGACCCGCCCTAGAGGGCTGGCACGGAGGGTGCTGCATGACCAGTGGCCCCAGCACTCTGGATGGATCCAGCACACCCTAGACACGCTTGGGGGCTCTGATCTGAGGCCCAGAGGAGAAATCACTGGACTAGGTCAGAGGGCTGGGTCCGGGCCCAGCTCCATCACACTCCACGGATGACACATCTCCCCTCTAAGTTTAATCTCCGGTCCGGAAAACAACATGCGCACCCTGCGCTGTGTAACAGACCTTGCAGGGATGAGCCATGGTCCGCTGCACCCTCCATTTTGCTCGCCTTCCTCTCCCTTTTCTTGGGGTCTGGGGTGGGGCCGCCAAGGCTGGAGAAGAATGGAGGAGGGGCAGATGGGCACTTGGGCAACAACCCCGGGTGGTCTGGGGTCTGCTTGGGCGCGGGCTCGTCATCTGGCAGACAAGGGCTGGGGGCCGATGCAGCAGAAATGTCAGGCTACTGTAAAGTGCTGTGATGTGTGAGGGGCTGTGGGCGGACCACCGCCCCAGGGCGAGGCCACAATCTGGGTCATCTCTGGAGCCCTAGAGCCCCAGGAGCTTGTTCACCGGACAGTGGCTGGGGACTGAGACGGGGTCTTGGGACGAGAGTAATTTTACATTTCTTATTTCATCCTTCTAAACGGTCATTATTTTATTCTATCCTACAAATAAAAACCACATCATTGCAGAAAAACTGGAAAACACAGACAGAAAAGCAAAAATATGGTAAAAATCATCACGTAGCCTACCTCAG
Organism: Lagenorhynchus albirostris; assembly: GCF_949774975.1. Lineage (NCBI taxonomy): Eukaryota > Metazoa > Chordata > Mammalia > Artiodactyla > Delphinidae > Lagenorhynchus > Lagenorhynchus albirostris. The sequence continues at coordinate 68,911,525 of NC_083107.1, forward strand.
GGTATGACTGTCATGATCATCTTGCCTTATTTCTTTCCACACTTTTTTTTTAATGTGGATATATAAGTGTTTATTGGGATCACACTGACTTTTTTGCTTGTTGCTTTTTTTTTTCTTCCCCTTTTTAGTTTCTTTGTTGCTTTTCCAACTGGTTCTGAACAACCAGTACCATCTCATGAATTGAGGACACGGGGCCTTTGCCACATCTAGAGAACTAGGGGACAGGGCATAGGGCCAAGACTGGAAGAGCTGGCTTTGAACTCACTTGCTAGGCAAGTGATCTCAAGCAAGTCACTTCACAAAAGGAATGATTGAGGGTGAGGGGGAAGCAAATAGACCCCAGCAAAAGACTAGGAGGGAGGGGTGCAGCGTGGAGCTGTTTTCCTGCAAGTGAAAGGCCTGGCTCTAGGTGCTCCCAGGCATAGGCATCGGTCCAAGGACGTAGGTTTCTCCACAGTAGAAGGAAGCACTTTTAAATCATCAGAGCTGCATGCAGAGGGAATGAGCTCCCTGTCCCTGACGGGCACCAAGCGGGAGGCTGGCCAAGCATTCAGCTGGGGTGTTCTAGCACACACCTAGGTATCAGAGGAGACTGGACTGCGTGCACTGGTGCCCTCCTCACCCTCCGGGTCTGAGGTTCTGATTCTACCCTGGAGCTTGGTCTTACTATCCTTTGTGTCATCTACCACAGTGTGTCCCAGACTTTGGACTTCATAGTCCGATAAAATCCACCACCACCCCCCACTCAAAAAATGATTATTTTGAGGAAGGACTAGCTAGAAATGCCAACTTTCCAATTTTGCCAAGTAAGGACTTAAAACATGTCTCCACAATCATCATTTCATTTTTAAAAGATGTTCATTTTAGAACAAAAACGTAAGAAGGATCTAATCCCAGAAGCAATAACAGTTCTTTCCACACACATCCCCTTTTGTTCTTATTTTTCTCCCTCTGTTACTGGTTGTCAGGAACTTTGTCCCTGATCATGCCTGGTCCTCAGACTAGCATCTGGGGTTTTAGATCCAGGACTCAAGTTTCCGTCTGTGCTTTTCCTGTCTTGGTCGAAGTAGAAAGCTGACTTCCCAAAAGGAGCAAGGAGAGGGTTGATGGGAGGTGGGGCCCCAAGTGTCCCCGTGTCCTCTACGGCCCCAAGGACGGGAGCTGGGTGACTCACCCTGCCCAGAACACATCTCTGGAAAAGCATTGAGAACGGGGCCCCAGGGAGCTCTGGGTACTGGTATTACTTGGCTCAGGGTCCTGACTGATCTGGGAAGAAAGTTCTGTTTTCTTAACTTGGATTCACTCGTGGAAAAAGTAGGTTGGTTAATATTGGGAAGCGTCTGTCTGTCAGCGGAGGGCAAGGCAACAGCGGCCTGGGCAGCAGAGGCTAGCGGAAAAGCCTGACCACAGGAAGGCCCTGCTGGGCCAGGACGCACTGCCCCTTTTTACAGAGAAGTTTCTGTTTTCTTTTCGTCTGCTGCTCTGTTTGGTGTATTTAGAAGTGAATTAGCTCAGTGTTTCTGTTCTTGTAAATAATGATCTTGCTTTCTGTAAACACGAATGAGGAGTGGCATGGTGTGACCCGCCTGAGTTTCTAGTTTCTGGGACCAGGACAGCCAGCCGCAAGACCTGGGGGGAAGGTACTTGGGTCTCACAGGGGGTCTGGTGGAAGCTCCCACACTGAACAGGGCCACCGCGCACCTCCGGCCTCTTCCCACCTCCCTTTCTGGGGTTCCTGCAGGCAGGTGGTCTGTGCACAGCATCAACTCTGTAAAGCACTGAGAGGTTTGGGAAGCCGTCGAGGTGTCAGGAGACGTTCCAGGTACGGCTCCTAAGGTTTCAGCTCCAGCTTGGTTTCCATCTATCCCCAGTTTTCCTGGGCCTTTCGGAGACCTGCCTATATATAGGCTACTTAGAATAGCTTGCAATAAACTCCCTCCCGTCTCTTCTCGCGTATATTTCATCTTCCTCCCTTTGCTCTCTCTCCTGGGAGCTTTCCTCAACTTTATCTTCATGTCCAATTTAGTTTTTCACTTCTGCCATCATGATTTTCGTTTCCAAGGGCTCGTTTTTATTCTCTGTTTATTTCTCTTTCTTTTAATAGTACGCTGTCATTTTTACTGGACGTAATGTCTTCTCTGATCTGTAATCCAAGGTGCTTCTTTCCACGAGCTTGTTTGGGTCACCATCTCTCATGTCAGAAGACTTCCTTGGGTACTTGGTAACTGTCTGCTCATAATTAAGAGTGGAAGGTGGTTGCTAAAAAGCTGTTTCAGAGCTCCAGTCTCTGGGCGGGGTTCGTCGACTGGGAGCTTCCCTGAAGGGTGAACTGAAGGGGCCATTTCTTGAGGACAGTCAAGAACAGGAGGAAAGTTCTGGCTGTCAGGATCCTGGAGCTCAGCTGGGGAAGAATCACTGAGTAACGGCTGCTATTCCCCCGTGTCCTCTCTGTCTTTGTGGGTCACGCCTCTAAAGACTGCTTTACTATAATTTTAGTGGGTATCGGAAGGGAATGAAAAGAGATGCAAGGGTTCAACCGGCTATCTTTATCCAGGATTGACACCTGCATTCCTGATGTTCAGTAATACGTTTCAAAACTGTTTCCAAAACACCCACTCCTCATTGTTGCTGAGTATCTTGAGGGTCTCAGAATCTTCCACACAGACAGCAGCTGTCCCCAAACTTTTCTCCTGGAGAGCTCTCCACGTCCGACCTCCCAGATGCTCCGCTTGGCTGGTATCCTCAGAGCCTTGCTCCCTGCTCTCCCCTCCCGTCCGCACACCGCCCTGCAGCCCAGCCAGGCTGCTCGGGGAGCCCCCTCCCTCCCCACGGACCCCTGGGAAAGGTCACTCTTTGTCCTGTTGATTATCAGAGGGCAATTCCCACGGAGAAGAGACATTTTTTGGAGTCTGATGAATAGGGCTTCCCACACCCAGTCCTTATCCATTCACCCCAGAAGTAGTTATTAGGCATTTACTATATGTTGTATACGGAGTGAGGTCTTGGGGGCTTAGAAGGCCTTTTCTCAGCAAATTCAGGGATAAGAACCAACAGGAGAATCACAAACCTTGGGGGCTTTGCAGAGCTCAGATTCTCGCCTCCAGTGCCCAATGCTGGGGCCCAGAGAGGCTCACAAAGGCTACACGGTGGGCGCAGTCCCTCCCAGAGAGACCCAGCCCAAGACACCTTGGTCATGCTGTTGGCGTCCCCTCCCAACTTCTTAGGATGCTGAGCGGCTTCTGGGGCAGTCAGGCAAGTCTGGGCACAGCACCCCTCCCCGGGGGCCGGGGAAGGACCTCCCTAGCACTGTCCTGTGGCTGGGACAGGGTCAGGGCTCAGCACTGGGGCGCTGCACTCAACTCTCCCGGCAGCCCTCGGCTGGCTGAGTCATTATCTGCATTGACAGCTGGGGAAGCAGAGGGTCAAAGGGGGTAAGCAATTGGTCCAGTGAAAACTCTGTTATTATAAATGACCATCCTGCTTCGTCTGGCGGAGTCCCCGGCTGGAAGGGGTCCGAAAGGCCTTTGGGTTCTCTTCTTCCATGGGTGGTGGCACACCCAGGAAGAATTGGAATCCACCTGTCCATCTGAGAGGCGGTGGGGGTGGACGGATGGCAGTGACCGACCCTGGGGGTCTTCCTAGTGCAGTTGTGGACCAGCCTTGTCAGAGCCTTTTCATGGCCGCCTCGACAGATGAAAAATCTAAGGCCCACAGATGGGACATGCCTGTTCAAGGTCAAGGGCCCATCAGAGCCTGCGCCAAGGTTGGAACCCGCGCCTCCCGCTCCAGCCAGGCTATTTCCATGCTGCACGTTCTGAACTCCCACCACATCCTCGGGAAGCTCCGACTGAGGTTTGATCCCTATGAGGAGCTGGCCTGCCTGCCCCTAACATTCACCTCTTGGCTCCCATGAGCTCAGGGCTGTCCTCCGAGTGCACCACATTCAGCCAGAGAGCAGAGAACTGGACAAGGAGGGAAGGCAGCGGGCCAGGAGCGGGTGGGGCTGTGTTGCTCACCCGCGGCCCAAGCCAGGACAGCTGGACCCAGTGATAATCCTCGTGCTGTATTTAGGCCACTGCCCTGAACCTCCCCCTCCCCTGTAGATATTCTCCCTGGCTTGCTGAAAAAACAAAGAAGCAGATTGGATGGTTATAGCAATTCTGCTTTCCAGCCCCAAACGTCCACTGCCATTAGCCGAGTGCCTCTTGGTTACAAGTCCTGTTCATACTCTGCCTTATTTGCTTCTCACCACGTCTGTGAAGCACAGCGTACCTCCCCACACTACAGGCGAGGAAGCTGAGTCTAAGTTAAAAGCTCTATCCGCAGCCCCACGATTGGAAAACTGCATTTGCCTCCAAGACCTGTTTGTTCTCCATACTTCGTCTACTAGGGAGGATGAAATCAAGCTTTCCGAGCAGGCAACACGTGTGGGTGTGTGCATGTATGTCTACATGTGTGTACATGGAGCAGGGGGAGGAAGGAGCACGGGGAGGAGCTGGCGGGCTGGACAGTTGGTGATTGAGGGGGGAATGGCTTTCCCATCTCTGGCTGGGTCACCTGCCGAGCCCACCCTTGGGTAGCAGATGACACATGTGTGCCTCGTGTACTAGGGAGGTTTGCGCTTAGGTCCAACTCGTTTCGGGAGGGTGCCTCCCAGAGCCCAGCCTCTCAGGCTCCTGAGGCAGGCCTGGGAATTGTCGGATTCCCTAGTCCCCAAGCCAGGCCCCACCCCTAGTGCCCAGACTCCCGCGTGAACAAATGTTCCACTGAGAAAGGAGAGAGAACAAAGGGCCGGGCCTGGCCTGCCAAGCACCCCAGCCCAGCCTCCCAGGCTCCCACCCCAGGCCCACCCCCACTCACAGGGCCTGAGGTCACTCTGAGCCTTTCATCTCATCGGCTGGCTCTCCCAGCCCTCCCTCCCAAGATAAATACTGGGGGTGACCTGGGGCCTCCCCACATGGAGCTGGCCACTGCAGCTCTCACTCACCCAGGGCTGTGGGCAGGGCCACCTCTGTCCATTCAGCAGAGTTAAGACCGCAGCCTCCCTGCCCCGCCCCTTGCCATCCCAGCCTGCCCTGAAATCTGTGCTGTGGCCTCGCACACACATCATCTCATTTAATCCTCAAAGTTATCCTCACTTACAGCCCGCAAGCAGAGGATCAAAGGGGTCACACAGTTGATGAAAGGCAGCGGAGTCTCAACCTCCAGCACTCACTGCCCTCCCCCGCCCCCCCGCTGCGCCCCGAGAGGGAGGGTCCTAGTTCCCTGATGCAGAGTCAGAGGTGGGAGGGCAATCTGGCAGCTGGCTCCCTCCCCGCGTCTTCAAGCATCATTAGATCTTTTTCTGACAACTTCATCAGTTAGCAGGGCTCAGAATTGGCAAAAATCCTTATTTAGACATTCAGCCAAAGAATTAAGAAGTGGTTCGTTTCAGAAAAAGCTCAGTGATGTAGGCCGCAGTCTCTGCTCCGGCCCGAGCAGCCAGCGGCAGACCGACGGGATCTGGCCTCCAGCCTTGGCTGCCGCACAGACACCAGCAGCCTTGGGCGCGTCGCTGCTCTTCTCGGGGCCTCAGTTTCCTCACCTTCCAAACGGATGCGTAATGCCTCCCTCACAGGTAGTTAGGAAAGCCTGGGCGGTAGGGGGAGAGCGCTTCATGCTGGTTTTAGCTTTTCCCTCCTCTGGCTGACTGGCCGTGGGCCAACTCCCTCCTCCTTGGCCTCAACTTTCTATCTAGACTCCAGGGCAAGTCACAGGAGTGCCCCTAAGCTGGGGGCCACGGGGCTGGAGGGAGCCTGTGGGATGGCCAAGGGCAGCCCTTCCCCCAGTGCACCCCAATGGATGATTCTGTACTTGCAGAGGCCTCTGGTTCGTACCTCTAGAAGGAGGCGATGTGTAGCCCTCTCCCTGCTCGCCTGGGTGCAATTTGCTCGACCCATGTTTCACATTGTGGCAGGGGGCAAGGGGCGGGGAGCGGAACTGGAGAGCGTTTGATGTTCATTTGTACGGAGCTTGACCATCCCCTACCGCCTCACATGTCGCATCTTATTGGACCCTGTCGCTGACCCTGGGAGGTAGCTATGGTGACTGTCTGCAGTTCAAAGCAGAATCAAACCAGGACCGTTGACCTCAAGTCCTACTCGCTTTGCTTCTTATCACATCTCTTCTGAGAGGTATTTCTCATCCAGCCACACCCACCTAGGCCTTTAATTCATTCTGTCGATGATCCATGTTTCTCCCAAATTTCAAATCTCCTAAGAGCACTGGCGAGGCAGTGGCCCCGTGGAGGGAGAGTGAACTCCAGAACGAGGCGGGCCTGAGTCTGAAGGCTTCAGGGCGAGTCACTCAACTCCTCAGAGCCTCGACTTCCTAACCTTTGAGATGGGAAGGACGAGCCCCCTTTTAGGGCATCGGGATCCGCTGAGACGCGGGCCCAGCCCTCTCCAGGTACATACACCATCCCATCGCTCTCCCCGTGCGCGCTACCTGGGAGTCAAGACGAGGTTGACCAGCGCGTTGCTGGAGGAGAAAGCGGAGGCCGTGGCAGGTGGAGGGCCTGTCGGTGGCAGAGCCAGCAGTGGCCGGGCAGGGACCAGGTGCCCCGAGTGCACCGACCAGCTCCGCTGGGCTCTGCCCACTGGGAAAGGCATTCACGTGGCTGAGGTGAGAAGTGAACCCGGGCTTCCTTCCAGAGGTGGTGTCTCCTCCCTCCCCACAGCAGGTGACACTGATGGGATCATTTTGAAAGTAGAGCTCACACCCGAATTCCCCAGTGGCCCAGAGGGAACAGGCTGCAGTGGGCTTGGGGACATGCTTGTCCAGCACCTTGGTCCCAGGCCTGCGCTCTCAGAGCACAAGATAAACAAACCCCATCTCAGCTTTTCAAGAGTCCTGGTCCCCAGGGCCCTTCTCAGCCTGCTGGCTTGAGGCTTTATTCCACTCATGTCTTTTCTGATAACTTCATTTGTGGCCCCAGAGACCTCAGGCTTGTTTAAAAATAGAAAAATAAACAACATTGTTCCTGCAGTGTCCCCACCCCGCTTCGGGCCTCCTAATGAGGTGCTGGCTGCGCTGGCGGGGGCTCTGTTCCCAGGATTTTCAACCCCCTGCAGGCCTTGGGCCCCTGCTGCCTCTGCTTCCCAGCGGCACGGGTGTGGGGGAGGGCTGGTGCCGCCTGCCTGGAGCTCTAGGCCAGCACGGCTCCGCACAGCTGGACCCATTCACCCAGGCAGAAGGCCAGGTCGGGCCCCTTGCAGGCCCAGCCACAGAAGGCCCTGCGAGGGAGCTTCCCCTCTTCTTAGCTCTGGCCTCAGCCCCTAACAGAACACAGGCGCCTTCTGTGTGCTGGGCACTGGATGAGGCCCCCAGGATGCAGCCCCTCAAGTCTCCCAGGCACATCAGGCTTGTTGTTCAAAGTTCTGGACTGGAGTTTTCCTTCTGTGTGTGACCTCAGTTTTCCCCACGTGAAAAATGGACCTAATGACAGCAGCCCTGCCTACCTCGGAGGGTTTGTATGCAGCCTGCGTGAGAAGATGCTAAAATGCAACAGGCAGGTGGATGGGATTTCAGGCAGCTTCAGAGAGGAATAGCACCTGCAGGCAGGGAGCGTCTGTGCCCCTCTGAGTGGTGGGACCCCTCTGAGTCTTTTCTTTCTTTAATTTTTAATTAATGTAGAGTTGATTTACAGTGTTGTGTTAGTTTCTGCTGTACAGCAAAGTGATTCAGGTATACATATATATGTGTGTATATATATTATTGTTCATATTTTTTTCCATTATGGTGTATTACAGGATAGTGAATATAGTTCCCTCTGCAATATAGGAGGACCTTGTTGTTTATCCATCCTATATATAAGAGTTTGCATCTGCTAACCTCAAACTCCCAGTCCCTCCCTCTCCCACCCCCATCCCTTGACAATCACAGGTCGGTTCTCTATGTGTGTGAGTCTGTTTCTGTTTCACAGATATGTTTGTGTGTCTTGAATTTTAGATCCCACATATAAGTGATACCATATGGTATTTGTCTTTCTCTTTCTGACTTAACTTCATTTAGCATGATAATGTCTAGGTCCACCTGTGTTGCTGCAAATGGCTTTAATTCATTCTTTTTCATGGCTGAGTAGCATTCCTTTATATATATATATATACATATATATACCCCACATCCTTATGCATTCATCTGTCAACATTTAGGTCACTTCCATGTCTTGGCTATCGTCAACTGGGATTGCTGAGTGGCATTGCTGGATCATATGGTAGCTCTATTTTTAGTGTTTTGAGGAACCTCCGTACTGTTCTCCATAGTGACTGCACCACTTTACATTCCCACCAACAGTGCAAGAGGGTTCCACATGGGGAGTCTTTAAACACGAGCATCAACCTCACACCAGGGTTTAGATGGACGGGAGCAGTGTCCCTGGATAGCCACTAGGCTGGTGGAGGGACCCAAAGCCACACCACTGGGTAGGTGGCTAAGAAATGGGGGTGTTTCCCTTGAAGAAAGACTCGGGAGGACATAACCCTCTTTACGAATTTGCTGGAGGGTGAAGGAGGAATTAGATGGGCTCCGAGGGTAACCCTAAGGTGCGAGGGAAAAGTGACCCTGGGGCTAAAATTCCTAGACAGATCGCACTCTTGGAAACAAGACTAGGCTCATCCTGGGATGAAGTGCCGGGGGACCAGGCTTCAGCTGTGGGTGGGCCGCTTGCCCAGGAAGTTGACGCAGAGACAGTGTCCTTCCATGGGCTGAAAGTCTCTGCATTCTGAGCCCCGGCCAGGCTCTGTGAGAGGAGTCACCCACCTCCCTCTTTCTCCCTGAGGCCAAATGCCAGAGGAAGCGCTCCCAGCAGGCTGACCCAGCGCTGAGGGGAACTGAAGCAGCTGCCGTGACCCAGACGCCACTTCTCAGGCAGCAGAAAGGGAGAACATCAGAAACAGGCTCTCTTCGGAGATGGCTGGAGGTACCCCCTTCATCCTGCCCCCCCGCTGCTCTGGATCCAGAGCCTCTCCCTTGTCCCGCCCCATGAGTACCCCCAGGACTCAAGCAGCCCTCCTCCAGGAAGGTAGTCAGCAAGAGCAGCTGGCGGGGCAGCTCTGGGTCAGGGCCCAGCTCCTGCGCTGCACAAGCTGTGCCCTGCCTGGCCAGATGCTTCTGCTGCTGTTCTCCTGGGCAAAGGGCCTCCCAGGATAGGGAAACTCACCTGGGAGAGGGGACCGAAGTGGCTCCGCCTCCGTCCTCAGATGCCATCCCGCTTAGAGAGGCCTCAGAACCAACAGGCAGAAAGAGAGGCCGGGGACCACGGTGCTTTCCCAGGCATACCAACCAAGAGGGTCGGACGGCAGCGCGAAAGAGCCGACAGTGCTCTTCAAACCCGGTACAATTATCAGGAAAAATGAAAATTGCTCACTACTTGCTAGTTACCAACCTATGGCTGCATATTTTGGGATGTATCTGGAAAGGGACAGGCAGAGACCATGAGATGACCTGGGGCCTCCTTCCACCGAACTTCCATTCTCAGGAGCATTCCCTGCCGGGCCTTGAGAAGAGCAGCCCACTGCTCTCTGGGTCTGGGAGACAAGAGTGTAGATCTGCCTGGAGTCTAGCCCTTGCCCCATAGAGAGCAAAGCAGAAAAGAGAAGCAAAGCTCTTGCTTCCAACCTCTTGGGAGGAAAAGCTTGTTTACTTGCTTAGCAAATTGTCTCTGGAACTTACTTTCTTTTTTAATTTGCTTTTTATTTATTGTTAAAATCATATGTTGACATTAAAATACATTTTCTAAAGACGAATTCCTTAGCGCCCAACATCCTAACAGAAGCTGTCAGTTTTCTATTTTCTTTTGCCACTTTTCCCCCAAGCACACTTTATTTTACATCACTGCAGACAAACAGATATGATTTTATTTTGTGCTCTTTCTCCATTAGGCCTAAGTGTTTCTTCGTGTTGCTATGTGGTCTGTGTTGGCCTCATTTTAATGGTTGCATAATTGCATTGAGTTCTGATTTACTAAACCATCCCCTCATTGCAGGCCATTAACATTGTTTCCAGGTTTGGATATATATTTTTTGATGCTATAAATAATTTTTCAATAAACTTCCTCATGTATAACTTTCCTTATTTTTTAAAAATTATTTTCCTATTTAGATTTCCAGGTTCTCCTTGGAGGCATGAGATAGATAGGGCCGTCCACTCTGGGAATCTGAACTCTGCAACCATTAAAATGATAATTATATTAACTATGTAGCAGCATGGAAAAACATTGACGTCTCATCGAGGGGGGGGCACAAAATAAAAAACTGGGCTGTTAGATATCCTTAACCCAAGTCAGTGATGAAAGATAGAGCCCTGTGACGCATCGCTAGAGACCGCTCTCCAAGTTGACATAGAGGCATAAACATCATTTTGCATGCGGGTTTTCAATAGGCACTTGTGTGTGTCGTCCAGTCCGTGTCCTCCATCCTCCATGAGGGTGTTGTGTGAGCACTTCCCCAGATGTGCGGTGCGGCGGGGGCTGCAGAACTCCCAGTGGCTCCTGTGAGCCGGCATCAGCTCATCCTGTCACACCCCCTCAAATGCCAGGATTCGCAGGACACTTTTTACCCTTCCTCTCGGTCGTCCTTGAGCCGCATCAGCACCAGCTATAAGCATGCTCTTGGCTCTCAGCCTGGACCCCTGTGGTGACCCAGGGGCTTGACATATCTGTGTGCATTTGTTTGTTTGTTTTCATTTTGATCCAGCGTCTTCCTGGAACACACTCTATGCAAAGAGCTCAGGTCTGAGGGTCAGACAGACCTGAGATCACATTCTTGTTCTTCCTCTTACTTGGTGAAGTTATAAAAGCTTTCTGCTCCTTGGTTTTCTTCATCTATACAATGAACTTAACAATATCTGCTGCTCGGGTTGATTTAAAGGATAAATGGGACAACTTACGTGCATGTGACTGACATAGCGCCTGATATACAGTAAATGTTTAACAAGCACCAGTTTCTCTCCTTCCTGCTTCTCTCCTTGGGCCCAAGGGAAAGTATGGATAAGGTGTAGTGCCCAGAGGTCTGGCCAACAGTAGGTGCTCAGTGAACACCTTGGTGATGATGAATCATGGCTGGCTGGCTGGGCCCTTAGCAGTCAAGGGCAGGCTGCTGGGGGTGGGCCGATGTTCCCAGGATACAGGGGGAAGAGCAGAATAGGAAGTTGGGGGTTTCAAAAGTCCAATAATCCAAAATATCAGGGACTGAAATAACACAGAACCTTTGAGTTGCTTTGGTTTGGATTTTCAAAGAGTCACTGGGCATCACAGGAGAGAGAGAGTAGCAGCTGCGGGTGACAGAGGGGCTGTGGTGTGAGCCCATTTCAGTTTATATCAGTTGATTCAAAGTGAGGGGCAAAATAGATCAACTGTTGTCACTTAGATGTATTAACAAAAGAGAAATTGTCATCTTGATGCAAAGATACACATTTTACAGAGTTCACAGGGGAACATGTTCCCAGGGTGCCTGGGGTGAGTGTCCCCAAACAGCTGCAAAGCAGCCCCGACAACATCTGAGGAGCCCTCCTGCTTATAGACAGGAAGGCAGCTTATAAACAGCGGGCCGGCACCAGGAGGGCCCCCAGCCAGGGCAGCCCTGCCGCCCCATTCCCGCTCCCATGAGAAGCAGAGTGGCTCCCGATCTGGGCTCTTCTCTGAACTGTCTTCTGCCTGGTCTGCCCTGGGGTGACATCATCGCCTTAGTCACCGCTCCCCGCTCTGCACAACCTGCCTTTAAAGTACAGGTACAGATTGTGTTTTAACGGGTTTTCATATTGGCTGTTGGGAACTTTGTTTGCTTTTTCCACAGAAAAATAGCAATTTTTTTCTTGTTATCCTAGTAATTCCATAAAGCAGCAAAGCTAGAGGACTGAACCAGGGAGTCGTTCATTCAACAATAGCACTTTATTTGGTGCTCTGGTAGAAGTGGTTTCCATCAGAAGGGCTAAGGTGGTAAATGGAAACATTTCCTAAATAAATCTGGCAGAAATTGGACGAGGGAAGTTAGAGAGAAAACAGTTAAAGGACATGCTTGTAGCAGAGACAGTTTGTCACAGGTGGAGGTGACTGTGAGCGATGAGAGAGCAGGCGAGGGAGGCCCACGTGGGTTGGGGTGATGTAACTTGTCTGCCTCTGCAGGGCCCGGCCACAGCCTCTTAGCTGCGGGGAGGGGCGGGTGGAGGGAAGTTAGAGGGAGCAGAAGGGAGCTTTGTGAGGTGTCTGCAAAACACGTGTTTTCAGGCTGGGTGTTTGCCCTGGAGCGAGGCTAGAGGTTGCCCGTGCTGTACACCCCTACCCCGGTCTTTGCTGGGTGGGAAGCTGTGTCCTGGAAGGGACAGTACGGGGCAGGGGAGTGGGGTAGACAGCATCCGATGTCACGTCTCTGCCATCTATTAGCACTGTGACTTTGACCAGGTCACTTAGTGTAGTACGTGGGTAGCTTACTAAGGCACAGATCCTTGGGCCCTGCCCCTAGAGGTACCGACTCAAAGCCACTGGTGGGTTAAGGAAGGTGAATTTCGATTAAAGCTCCCTGTGGGACTCAGCTGCACAGCCGGTGTGTTAACTTCTCTGTGATTCCTTATCGTCAACTGCAAAAGGAGGTTACGCCGAGGTCAGCACTCAACACGTTAGCCCCCTTCTTGCCCTTTTTCTCACCAAAGCTGCTCTCCTTTGAGTTCCCTGGAGATTTCACTTGGAGGTGAGGCCTCTGGCTGTAGTCAGCAGTTGTCCCTATAGGCACCCATGGGAGCCAAAACTAACATTTCTGTGCCCATCGGCAGGCAGGGTCAGCAACTGGCAACACTTGGGAGCTTTAAATCCATAGCCCTGCCAGTCCCTGGGGGTGCTGGTGATGCAGAGGGGGGGACAGTGAAGTTGGGTGGAGAGAATTACTGATGATAAAGTTTATTGGGGTCCTGCCAGCACAAGGTGTTTGGCAAATATGATTTCATTTGATCCCCATAAAACCCCATGAGCAAAGTTATGATTCTGCCCATTTTACAGATGGGGAAAAGGGGAGGCTCAACGATCTGCCCAAGTGCACACAGGTTGTCTTGGCATTCTCGTTACCCAAGAACTTGAATATTGTTTAATGTGTTGTAAGACACTGTAGAGTTGATCTCAAGCTGTTAAAATGCTAATGTACAGATGTGAATAGACACTTCTCTGTAATGTAAGTTTTGTGTCTCCTGTAATAGGTTTGATAAATAAGTGAGGGGACAATTGGTCTTTTGCTTCTCTTTTTTTTTTTTCTTTTCTTCTTTTTCCTTTTTTGCTTGGACAAGTTACACTATTGAAAAATTGAGATCATATTAACCTCTAAGTCTGCAAGATACCAGACTCTTGTAGATGTCAAATAAAAAGTTATAACTTTATTTAGAGTCAGTCTGACTCCAGAGCCTCTGCCCCTTCCATTCCCCACCTCAAGCCTCCTACAGCACAATGCCAGGCCCCTGGGCCACCCCCAAAAACTCAGGCCTGCAGTCCCCTGAGCTCCTCCAAGCTAGCAGATGGATCCCGGAAGGATCCTCGGGGCATTGGCAAGTACCTGTGGGCCTAGAATCTGGGGAGAGATAGGTGTGGTGGGTCTGAGTTCAGGCCACGTGGTCCCATGGATGTTTAATAATATTTAACATTTTTACTGCATTTCCCCCTGATTTGTTTCATTAGCGACCCACCTCCATCTGCCAGCAGGACACATCCTCAGCCTGTCCCTGCCAACCCATCTGTCACCGGGAGACAGCTCCCTTACAGGCCTCTCTGTTTTTAGACTTCAGGAAGGTTGAACATCTGAAACATAGAGCCTGTCCCTTTCTTATAAACAACTAGCGGGAAGGATGCCTCTGGGGCTTGGCCAACAGAGTACATTCACCTAAGTGAATTTCTCATGCCCTGTGCTCCCTACCCCTAGCGTCCCTGAAATGAAAATGGCAGGCTTCTCTCCACCTGCTGAAGATCACACAGGCCAACCTGGGCCTTTGAGGATTCAGGGTCCAGGTTAAGCCCCACTGTTGCCCTCCCCTACTTAACATTTTTATCCAACTAGGTGACCCCAGGGCAGCCTAGAAGAGGAGGAGACAGCTGGGGGGCATGTGGAGAAGGAAGGGGAGGCCCTGCTGCCTTGCCTGGTTCCCTGCCCACCCACCCACCCACCCCCAGCCCACAGCACCTCCCACTGTCGCACCACATCACTCCCTACCTGGTCTGGCCTTGATTCCTGCTCTGTCTCTGTCTCCTGGCTGGTTTCTCCTCCCTGCCCTTTGTTGGTCCTACCGCCCAGCAACGTTAGCTTGTCCTAGTTCTTGTCCTTTCACCCTGCTTGGACTTGATTCAGACCTTCTCCTACCCTGTCTGTGTCTGCAGAGGTTTCTTTAAGTGCCTAGCCTGTGTCCCGTGGAAGACAGAGGTGGCGTCTCCAGCACTTTGGGGGCCCCAGGACCTGGGTCAGTACCTGGCACACAGTAACTCACCTATGCATTTGCTACAATGGCTTAAAATTCAGGCCACGAGCCTGTGTCTCATCCCTAGCTGAGGAAGCCACATCCTTCAGTTCTGCTGGTTTGTCCTCTGAGCAACTGCCAACTGGCATGGGCATGGGACTCAGGGTAATGCCTCAAACCCTGCCTGCTCTGCATGTGCAAGAATGCGATTTTGAGAACTTTTCTTGGGAAAAAAAATGCATACCCAGTGCAGTTAAGAGTAGTACTGTAGACAAAGCACTGACTTAGGAGCTTTCCTCCTCCTTCTCTGGGCTTGAGTGTCCTCTCTTTGTGAAACGTAATGGTAATAGCTATCCTGCCACCTGCCTGTGAGACAGTCACAGCCTAACTCAACACCTTGCACACAGTAGGCGCTCACTCACGTTTGGTTTGGGAACTGACTGCATGACTCCAACTCAATACTGCCACCTTCTGGTAGAGTTACTCTAGTGCTGAAGGGTGACTCGGTTCAGACCCAGAACTAGGAATTCCTCCTGGGCAACAGGGTTGAAGGAAGAGAAGCCCTCCAGTTCAGCCCAGAAGCTCCATCCACCTGTGGCTTCCAATGCTCCAGGTGACAAGCTCATCCATTTCCCAAGGGGCAGCCACTTCCCAGGTAGCACAGGATTACAACGGGCTCCATCATCCACCAGATGATAGACCCGGAACTCCTGACTCTCTCTCTTTTCCCCCAGTGACCAACTCCCACCATTGGATAAGGGCCTTTTTTTTTTTTGAAATAAACATTTAAGTCCTTTCTTTTTTAATAGAAGTACTTAATGCTGTTCATTTTCCTGTACACACTGCTTTCACTGAATACCACAAATTTTGATAGGTTGTGTTTTCATTTTTATTTAGTTCAAATTATTTTCTAATTTCCCTTGTAATCTCTTTGACTTTTTCCAAGATATCTTTCTAATTTATTGATTTTGATTTATTGATTTTCTAATTTATTGATATTGATTTCTAATTTAATGTTGTGGTCAGAGCATATTTTGTGTGATTTAAATCCTCTTAACTTTATTGAGACTTGCTGTAAGACCCAGAATATGGTCTATCTTGGTAAATGTTCCAAGTGCATTTGAAAAAAATGTGTGTACTACTGTGCTGGGTGAAGTGTTCTATCAAATGTCAAGTAAGTCAAGTTGGTTGATAGTCCTTTCAAGTCTTTTATATTCTTAATGACTTTTTTCTCTATTATTCTATCAGTTACTGACAGAGGAATGTTTAAACTTCCAGCTATGTAATTGGATTTGTCTCTTTGAAAGAGTTTAAAATGAGAAAAAGATCTTTTATATTTACTTAGATATTTATCACTTCTGGTGTCCTTCATTGCTTCGTGTAGATCCAAGTTTCTTCTGGTATTTTCTTCTCCCTGAAGGACTTCTTTTAATATTTTTTTAGCTCTGGTCTTCTGCTGATGAATTCTCTAAGCTTTTGTTTGTCTGGGGGAAGAAGAAAGTCCTTTGCCCTTAGGTTTGAAAGATATTTTTGCTGGGTATAGAATAATTGGATGAGAGCCTTTTTTCTTTCTCTCTGAGAGTATCACTCCATGTCTTTTGACTTGCTTAGTTTCTGACAACAAATCTAGAGTCTTTTTTTTTTTTTTTGGCTGCGTTGGCTCTTTGTTGCTGAGCGGGGGCCTTCTCTAGTTGCAGCTAGTGGGGGCTACTCTTTGTTGTGGTGCACGGGCTTCTCATTGTGGTGGCTTCTCTTGTTGTGGAGCACGACTCTAGGCACGTGGGCTCAGTAGTTGTGGCACAACGGGCTTCAGTAGTTGTGGCTCACGGGCTCTAGAGCACAGGCCAATAGTTGTGGTGCACGGGCTTCATTGCTCCGCGGCATGTGGGATCTTCCCGGACCAGGGCTCGAACCCGTGTCCCCTGCATTGACAGGCGGATTCTTAACCACTGTGCCACCAGGGAAGCCTGAGTCATTTTTATCTTTGTTCCTCTGTATGTATGTGTCCTCCCACACCATCCCCCAATATATTTCTCTTTATTGCCGGTTTTTGGCAATTTGATTACGCTGTGCTGTGGTGTGGTTTTCTTCAAGTTTCTTCTGCTTGGGTTCTGTTGAGCTTCTTGGATCTATGGATTTATCGTTTTTCCTCACCATACTTTCCTCTACCTTCTGGAATATGTGTAGCATATTTATGATTGTTGTTTTAATATTTGCACGTGCCTATTCTGTCATTAGTGTCATTTCTGGATCTGTTTTTATTCATTGATTTTTCTACAGGTTGTGGATCTTATTTTTCTACTTTTTTGCGTGACTGGTCATTTTTTATTGGAATCTGAACATTGTAAATTTCATATTGAGGTGTTTAATGTTGTATCCACTTAACTGTTATCCAGTTTTGTTCTTGGATGCAGTCTTGTTACTTGAAATGAGTTTAATCCTTTCAAGGCTTGCTTTCAAGATTTTTAAGGCAAATACTGTATACCTTTCTTATGTAACCATGGAACACTTATCAAAACTAATAACAGGGGCTTCCCTGGTGGCGCAGTGGTTGAGAATCTGCCTGCCAATGCAGGGGACATGGGTTCGAGCCCTGGTCTGGGAAGATCCCACATGCTGCGGAGCAGCTAGGCCCGTGAGCCACAACTACTGAGCCTGCGCGTCTGGAGCCTGTGCTCCGCAACAAGAGAGGCCGCGATAGTGAGAGGCCCGCGCACTGCGATGAAGAGTGGCCCCCGCTTGCCGCAACTAGAGAAAGCCCTCGCACAGAAACGAAAACCCAACACAGCCAAAATATATATATATTTTTTTTAAAAAATTAAAATTGGTGGAACACTACTAAGTTACAAACTTTAGTTGGATTTCACCAGTTTTCTTACATTTATCTTTTATCTGCGCCAGTATCCACTCCAGGATCCTATATTACGTTTAGTCTTCCTGTCTCCTTAGTCTCTTCTGATCTGTGACAGTTCCTCCATCTTGTCTTTCATGATTTTTTGGAGAGTACTGGCCAGGTATTTTTGTAGAACCTCCCTCAATTTGTGTCTTTCAGATGTGTTCTCTTGCTTAGTCTGGGGTTATGGATTTATGCAACCAACACCACAGAAGTGAAGTACCCTTCTCATCACATCGTATCAGGGGACACATAATATCAATACAATCAATCACCAGGGATGTTAACTTTCATCACTTAGTTACGGTGATGTTTCCAGGTTTCACCACTGTAAAGTCCCTTAGTGCACAGAGCTGGACAATATACGTGTATATAGTAACCCATGTATGCTAAGCACGAATATTTATTTCTATATCTATCCTTCTATCCATCTATCTAGATACCCATGAGTTCCTACTCATTAGTCTCTGACTAATCTAGCACTCCCTCTCTTGCTTATTTGTAAGTTATTTGCAACTGTAAAGAGCCCTTTTTGACTATGCACTTGCTGGAGAAATGGTGAGGAGATGTTTTTAAGCTAAGTCCAAATATTTTCCCTCTGACTTTCATATTCAGATCAAATTTCTTGTTCAATAACTTTGAGAAGACCTTTTTGAAAAAGCTTAGTTTTTTTGGCAGGGACTGAAATCTTTTTATTTACAAAGTGTAGTTTGTGTTTCCAAAAACATCACCAGCATTTGGGGTTTATTTTCGCCTTCTTTAGTTTTGTCATGCCTAGATGGGGATTGCACTGCCGTTACCTGGATACATTTCTATGCTGACATGTTTATATTCCCTTGTTCAGAACACCTTCATGCTAGGGTATATGTTATTCTTGAAACGGGAAGTGTTAGTTTGTCAATTGTCATCATCTTCCTCTGGAGGACTGAAGACTTCTAAATGAGTGTGAAATTTTATGCAGACTATAACTCTCTGGATGGGTCCCAAATTTTATCGGTTCAGATTTCAGATTATTAAAGTAATAGCAACAAAACTCTGGAATACTGTAAACTGGAACTGTGCTCTTTTTTTTTTTTTTTTTTTTTGCGGTACGCGGGCCTCTCACCGCTGTGGCCTCTCCCATCGCCGAGCACAGGCTCCGGACGCGCAGGCTCAGCGGCCATGGCTCGCGGGCCCAGCCGCTCCGCGTCATGTGGGATCTTCCCGGACCAGGGCACGAACCCGTGTCCCCTGCATCGGCAGGCGGACTCTCAACCACTGCACCACCAGGGAAGCCCGGATCTGTGCTCTTTAATGAGCCTTGCTCCCTTTCCTGCCTCTTTCCAGCTGTTCTTCTGTCTGCTGGTGGCTGGGCTGGACCGGAGGATTCTGGCTGAGCTGGCGCTTGGCTCCGGGTGGAGAGATGGGAGAGGCACAGAGGCAGCCTCCCCTGGGCCCTTAAAACTCTCCCTGCAACACCATCAGCAGCCCTCTGCAGGGAGCTGCATGTGTGCCAGGGACGCCTGGTCACAGGGGCAGTCAGCGCCTTGGGATCTCCCTCTGGGAAGCGAGCCGCCGGAAACCTGGGGGAAGGGAACTTGGCGTTGTTGGACCAGAGACGGGCTTGGGACACTCCTGGCAGGTGCCCGCCGGGCCTCACAAAGAACTCTACCGGTCACCGCAGCCTCCAGGGCCCGGACACAGCTCTGGCCCTCGCGCTGCAGCCAATACCTGCCCTGCTCCTCACTCTGGTTCCTCCAGCATTCCCCAGCCTGATGGCCCCATGCTGCCTTCCCCTTCCCCTCTGGGCTTCTCCCTCCTTCAGCATTTGCTCCTGTCACCCTAGAGCTCTCAGAGGCCAGGGGCCAGTTCTTTGACTTCAATCTGGGCTCCATTTTTGCCCTTCTTGTCAAAAAAGGTTTTTCAGGTCATACGCTTGGCCTCATCACCACCTTTCTCTTTTGATAGTTATGTGGCACAAGGCACTGAGGTGGGAACTGTACCAGGCAGGTTCAGAAGACCTGAGTCCTGGGCTCCCACTCGCTTGCTGAATGACCTTGGGCAAGTCAGCCCCCCACCCAGGTCCTCATTTCCACATCTGTGACATGAGGGGGTTAGTCTAGATCAGAAACCTCCAGACATTTCTGATCACGCATTCCCAGCAATAAAAAAATACGGAGCATGCACCCATAATAAGCATATATTCACTTATAAACTCTATACCCTTACTACGAGACTAATATGTTATGAAATAAACATGCAAAATAAAAAGTTAAAATTAAAGATTACGTAAAATATTTTTTACATAAATTCTCCTTTATTTTCTATAACAAAATTTCCTCCTTTCACAATTTTATTGTTTGCTTATAATTAATAACAACAGTGTCAGGGAAAGCCATGTGATTGGATATGCTTCATTTCTCTTTGAAATCTTGCTTTAACCCTTTGAGATAGAGCCGTTTAGAAATCTGGTCTAGCTGAGTTTGTTTTCAATGGCTGTTGTAGTTGATCCGAAGAGAAGAGATACATTATTTGCTATATTAAATTACAGTACTTATTTTCAATCCCATCCACCAATTAAAGGCTTTTGATTGAAATTAAGCTAGCAGATGTCCATCCTCCATTACATTAGTCAGCGGCTCTTACAAGATAATTGGAAAGCGTTGCGTTTTTATATTTTTAACAAATGGACTCAAACTCCACTCTTCATTTGGATCATTTTCAAAGAGATTAGAAAAATCTGTTTCTAATATTTTTCAGGTATGCAGACAGAAGCATCTTTATAGGTGAGATCACATGTTTTCAGCAACAAAAATTTCATTTTCAAAACGTTCTCTCCAAAGCATGAGTTTCTTTGGAAAAGCAAATACCTTCTCACGCACTGTTAAAATAAGTCACCTTTACCTTGAAGAGTCAGAAGAATTTGAATTCATATTTTGGTGGATATCTCTGAAGTAGCAAACTGTCAACAGCCACTTATCATAAAAAGCTCAGCAAATTTAGAACTCTTGTCTTTTTGTACAAGAATAAATCCTCTTCATGTTCGATGGCTATTTTAAGTGCTCTGCCAATAGATAAGCAGCAAACCTCCGTGTGGTTCAAAAGATTTTCATAGTCACTTTCTTTCTGATTACAAATCATTTTATAAGTTTTACTATATTTTAAACTCCTTAAAAAAAAAAAACCAATCACATCAATGCATCCTACAGCACTCACGTACTTCTGGATCTAAGTTCTTCACTACAGTAGCCTGAAGGGAATGCTGCAGGGAGTAGTTACACATGTATCAACATCATTGCACCCTTACCCAGAATCCATTTGCATCAGGAAGCAGCCACTCCATCAGTGATTACACTCAGACAAATCTTCCCATAAATGGTGTCTTTATTAAGGAAGTAATGTACTGTTCAGTCTACATTGTCTCTTTCCTTTAGTGACTCACAGAAATGTGGTTCTTCATGTGTTTCATTATTGAAACAGAATCTAGGGAAACCATGTTAGAAACAGCTGTACTTTTCTTCAACTATTTAGCAAATTTTCCACAGTGTGAATTTTGCTCTAATGCATATTTCTGTCACCTTCAGCAGGATTTTCTCTGCGCCTTCCAACAGAATCTGTGGTCACCGTGTTCTGTTCATGTACTGTTCTTGCTACCAGCAGGTACCACACCAACAGCTGGCTTCCCAATCTCTGTGAAACAAGGTGTGTGTGTGTGTGTGCGCGCGCAGGTGGATAACAGTTACGTGACAGGGGTCTAAGGGGGAGTGAATTGATTTCCTGGTAATTATTCTCCCCTCCCCCATCACTCCCAGCAAAGCCAAGTAGTGGGGCTGCCCTGAGGGAAGGGAAGATTGGTACATCGTTCAGCGGTTGGATAGACGCTTAGGCAGTGAGCTTGTTGACCCACCTTGCACCTGTCTGAGTGCAGGAGAAGAGAACTGGAGCTGGGACTTCTCATTATGTCTGATTGAATTCTCCTTGTTTCTACCTCATAGAGAAGAGCTCACATTTTAAGGAGGAGAGGTATCTGCCCATTTTCTTGTTCACTTGGCGTTTGTGTTATGAGCATTATCTTCAATTGTGGTTTCCTTGCAGGAATCTTGTTAAGCCGCCTATCCATTTGTGAGAGTTAATTTAGTTAAAATTTGGCAAAGTTATCTGTCAAGGCACTTAGCTAGGTGGAACACATCACAGAAGACTGCCCTTAGCAGGATTCATCTAAGGCAGGCAAGCCAAGCTTTTCTAGGGGAGGTGGAGGTTAAAAGAGGGAGGAGACAGGAGCTGGTCCGGAAGATCTAACGGGGCAGCCTGGATTCTCCCGGACCCTGGCCACTCCTCCAACATATATGTGTGTATATAGATATATATGGGATTAATCCTGTCACCTGAGAATCCTATCTACCGTGAAGATTCCTGGGTGTACTGGTTTACTAAGGCTGCCATAACAAAGTATCACAACTATGTAGATTGAACAACAGAAATTTACTGTCTCACAGTTCTGGAGGCTGGAAGCCTGAGATCACGGTGTCTGCAGGGTTGGTTCCTCCTGAGGGCTGTGAGGAAGCATCTTTTCCGTGTCTCTCTCCTGGCTTCTGTAGTTTTCTGGCAATCGTTGGCACTCCTTGGCTTGTACACACGTCACCCCGATCTCTGCCTTCACCTTCACGTGGTGTTCTCCCTGACTGCATGTCTCTGTATTTAAATTTCCCCTTTTATAAGGACACCATTCATATTGGATGCGGGGCCCACCCTACTTCATATACGCTCATCTTAACTAATCACGTCTACAACGACCCTATTTCCAAATGAGGTCACATTCTGAGGTACTGGGGATCAGAGCTCCAACATATAAATTTGGGGGGAGCCACAATTCAATCCATAACACTGGGCTACACCCCAGACCTTCTAAATCAGGATCTCTGAGGGTGGGAGTTACAATTCATAGTTTTAAGAAGGACCTCAGATAACTTGTGTGCTCACTAAGGTTTGAGAACTGCACAGCCACGTGGGGTGATTCAGAATGTCCTCTCTCCCTTCTCAAATATATAGGAATACCAAATAAAATTAAACCATAGATTTTAACATTGTAGCTGAGTTCAAAAGAAATGAAAGAGAAATTTTCATGACCCCAAAATGGAGACATCAAAACCAGAGAACGAAGTGTTGGCTGAAGCTAGGGCAGCCCTAAGGAGTGACAGACAAGGACAGGGGCTCAGAGAGGCTGGGGACGGGGTTTAGTGAGGGAGATGATAGGGCCGTGTGTGCAGTGGAACTAGTCCTTTTGCATGAAGCCTGGAGCCTTGAAGAAATACCTTGTCAGTGAAAGGGGACTAGAAAAATCAACTAAAGATTCGTTTCAACTAACTAAAAATTTGGAATACTGAGGAACTGCTGTGTGAATTCGCAGAATCAAATAGCTTCCTTAGCTGAGATGCATCTAAGGAAAAGGAATTTTAGTTGGTGAGAAGGGAGGGATCAGAGGTCGTTTTGGAACACCAGAACAGAGCTGGGATCTGGTAAGGCCTGCCAGCAGGCAGGGTGAGTTTAGAGCAGGCACGGGCTGGGCCCCTGAGCAATTGCGGGCCAAGGAATCTTAGCAGGTGGGGGTGGATTAGAGACACAGAAAGCAGGAAGACGAGGATGCCAAAGATGGACCTGCTACTTTCAAATATTTCCAAGCTTGTTCTGTGACTTTAACTCTCATTAGATCTGCCCATCCCTTCTAACCCACAGCCCACCCCACCTGCCCATTCCTGGGGCCTGGATGGAGAGTAGCAAGGTGACCTTAGTGAGCTGCCTGTGAACGGGTTGAGAAGTGGTTGGGGTGTTTGCTTAGAACATTGTAGTACCAGCTCAGAAGGGACTGCTCATGAATGACCCTGGCCAGGCCCAATTCAGGGGAATCAGAGTTTCTAAACTCACATGACCCTTACTCATTTGGGACTCGAATGTGAGAACGAGCTGGTTTAAAAATGAAAACTGCTGTACAAATTATAATATCTGTAGACGTTATATAACAACTTACAGCTACCATCTGTTGAGTGTTATTTATTAGTCATTGTGCAATTTGAAACCTATCCTATTTAATCCTCACAACAAACCTATTAAGTAGGTATAGTATTATCCCACCCTATCTCGTAGATGAGAAATCTCAGGCCCTGGAGATTATGTAAAATAATCACTAGTAAATAGTGAAGCCAGGACTGAAGCCTGGGGCTGTCCGACTTCTACATCAATACGTTGATAGTAGGTAACTCTGGAGAGTGAATCATAAACAATTTTTATCCCATTTTTAACAACCAAAAAATGAGCCTGTGGAATGTACGTGCAGGAGATGACAGTGGGGAGAGTGATGTTAAGCGTGGTCCTTCAGCCCAGGTACCCTCCATTGTGTCCGTGGTCCTGGCTTATTGACCCAACATCTACGCCAATATTTAGGTTGCTGTTATTGTTTTCTTCTCAAACCCAGGACACTGTGCTTCTGATAGATTAACAAGACCCAGGGAGGCATGAACCTGACATGGATAAGCCTCCCTCCTCTTTTTCCTCCTCCCCACCCACAGGTCAACCCTTTCAGAGACCGAATCTGCGGAGTGTTCTCCCACGACGATGCATTCTCCTTCGAGGATGTGCGGGGCACGGCATCTGTGTTTAGCGAGCAGGCCTGCCCGAGCTTGAAGATCGAGTACGCCTTCCGCATTTACGGTGGGTGCTGTGGGGATCGAGTGGTGGGACAATTGCCATGGAATAAATACCGCAACTGGAATCCATCGACGTCAACGCATTGTTGTGATGACGTTAGTTGGGGTTTCCTTGAGTATTCAGGGGCACTGTGCTTCTCAAGTGCTGTAGACTTTTTTTAACGGTTGAGGAGTACTACTCTCACGGATTGATGACTTCCCCTCCATGCCATCAGAGGCAAATGGAGTCATTGGTGTTGATATTTCATGACCGTAGTGTGGGCAGGCCAGAGAGAGAGAGAGAGAGAGAGAAAGACAGGACTATATATGGGTATGAAGGAGTTATGTTTATTTTGAAGAAGTTAAGAGATTTAAACATTGAAACTAGTTCAGCCACTAAATAGCTAAGAAACCTTGGACACATCATTTTAATTTTTAGGGCCTCAGGTTCCTCATCTTAAAAATGAGGGGCTTGAGATCATCTCTGAGGCCCTATAGGATTTTTTGTTTCTGATCTCGTCTGGGAGCCACAAGGCTCCGCTAAAGTTCTGCTCTGTAGCAGTTTCACGAACCCTTCCTCACGAACACTTAGCACATCCAGGATCCCTGAAATTCTCAAAAGGGACCAAAAGGAAAGAAACAAAGTCTTCAGACAGACCACATGCAAGGCTTCAGGCTCATCGTGACAAATCCTTGGCCCAAAGGACTTGTACATTTAGGTTTGTATAGTTTGGCATCTCACCTGCCTTCTTTTTCTGTCAGCTCCCCCTCTGTCTCCACAGGGTGGACACCATCTTATTCCTGCCTCACCCAAGTGGAGTTGGATAGAATGGGGTGGAGGACTTTTAAACCAGATGCACCTATGAGAGCTCAGTGTTCCCATCTGTAAAAAGGGCTTAATGATATTTTTGTATCTGATATGTTCTCAAGCTTAGTATTCAGTAAACTCAAATGAAATCACAAGTTCCCCTGCTGAGAATAGCTGAGTAAGCTCCTATCATACTGTCACTTCTGCAGATAGCTACTATAAACTCTAAACGAAATATAAATATCAACTACCTGATGACACTAGAAAGCTACCAGAAGGAGAGTTGACACTTGAAAAAAGGAAATGGTACTGAATCGTTCTCCCCCTTTTAGTTTTTTACTTTTTTAGCCTGAAGGTGAGCTTCAGTAAGTGGCATCATGGACTGATAGAAACCCTGATCTCTTTCTGACTTGAAGAATCAGAGAGTTTGGGGCACTTTTCCCCTCAAAAGTGAAAAGAGAGGAGAGTCCATGAAAGAAATCCAGAAGAAGGGAGGCAAATTTTGTGTAAAAACTATGAACAAATCTCATTCTGACCTCTAAACCATATATACCAGGGCAGACTCAAAGCAACTCAGGTAAGGATAAAAGAACTGAATGGAGATTTGAGCTGCCACTGCATTTTAACAAGGTCCCTGTGTGACAGGGTTTGCAGTTTAAGTCCAATCAGTTGCCCAGTAGAATCAAAAATTCAGCACTCTTTGGAAGAATATAACAGAATCCAGAGTTTCCACATAAAGCGTTAATAATGACTAAGATACAATCCAAAATTATTCAATATATTAAATTTTTTTAATGATTCATTCTCAAGAATGGGGACTGATTCCAACATCCCAGATATTGGAATTAGCTGATAAGTGTCTTTGAACAGTTATTATAATCATGCCCAATGATGTAAGAGAAAATATGCTCCTGATGAATGGAAAGATAGGAATTCTCAGCAGAAAAAGAGAAACTATAAGGAAGAATCAAATGGAAAATACAGAACTCAAAAATAAAATATCTGAACTAAAAATCTGCTGGATGGGCTTAGCAGGAGAATCAAGATGACAGAGGAAAGAGTCAGTAAACCTGAAGATAGAGATCAACAGAAATATAATCCAATCTGAAGAACACAGAGAAAAAAATATGAAGAGAAAAAAGGAACAGAGCCTGAGGGACATGCTGGACAACAGGAAGTTCAAACATATATTTAACTGGAGTCTCAGAAGGAGAGGAGAGAATGAACAGGGCAGAAAAGATATTTGAAGAAATAATGGCCCCAAGTGTCCTAAATCTGATGACACACATTTACAATGAACATCAGGCAGGGTGAGTACAAGTGAAATCACACACCCCAACTCAGTTGGCTTAGTCCCCACCCCCATCCACTAGTCTTCCTCCTTGTTTACCCCACGTATTTCTGGGAGTCCCCAGAGAGTTTCCAAGGTGTTCAAGGAGTTCTGGTTCACGAGCTGTGCTACCTGCTGTCAGGCCTTCCACCACAGAGCACATGCTGTGCTATCTCTAGCCTCTTCGGTCTTCTGTCAGTACTATCCTGGATAGAGCAGCTCTTCTGGGTGGAAAATGCTGGCCCAGGCTACGTGCTCTCTTCAGGTTGTAAGTAACAGGAATTTACCTGTGTAAAAGGCATCAGATGGGGGCTTCCTTGCTGACGCAGTGGATAAGAATCTGCCTGCCAATGCAGGGGACACGGGTTCGAGCCATGGTCTGGGAAGATCCTACATGCTGTGGAGCAACTAAGCCCGTGTGCCACAACTACTGAGCCTGCGTTCTAGAGCCTGCGAGCCACAGCTACTGAAGCCCGTGTGCCTAGAGCCCGTGCTCTGCAACAAGAGAAACCACCGCAGTGAGAAGCCTGTGCACCGCAATGAAGAGTAGCCCCTGCTCGCTGCAACTGGAGAAAGCCCACGTGCAGCAACGAAGACCCAACGCAGCCAAAAATAAATAAATAAAATAAAATAATTTTTTTTAAAGACAACAGATGAAGAGCAGCAGTACATTAGTTTTCCATCGCTGTGTAATAAGTCACCACAAACTTAGTGGCTTCAGATGACACATATTTATAATCTCACAGTTTCTGTGGGTTAAGAGTCTGGACACAACTTAGTCGGTTCCTCGCCTTAGCGTTTCACAAGGCTTTGGCTGGCCTGCGTGCTCGCCTAGAGAATGCTTGACGGGGGATGAATCTACTTACAAGCTCACTCCAGTTGTTGGCAGGATTCATCTCCTTGTGTCTACAGAGCTTAGAGCCCGGGCTTCTCTCTGGCTATTGACTGGAGGCAGCCCTCAGTTTCCAGAGGGTGACCTGTGCTTCTCGTCACATGGGCCTTCCAGCATGGCCACTTGCTTCTTGAAAGACAGCTAGGGAGTCTCTGGAGCCAGTCTGCTGGCAATATAACATATTGTAATCAGGAAATGACATCTCTGTTGCCAAATTCCACTGCTTAGAATTAAGTGCCCACCCACACAAGAGGGGTATGTGGATTATACAAAAGCGTGAACGCCAAGAGGTGCAGATCATGGGGGGAGGAGGCCATTGGAGCTTGTTCACTATAAGCAGCGTGGAACCCATGGGAGAAGTGAAGCAGGCCTCCCGAGAGCCTGGGCTGCAGCTGGAGGGTGGCCAGGAAGCGAGGTAGCTACTTCCTCCTTTTCTCTCTATTGCTGCCTGGTCTCTCATCTCTGCTTATCTCCGTGTGCCTCCTCTTTCTGCTGATCTGATTAAGCCTCTGTGTCTATGGGCCAGAGATGACCACCCTGGCCTCCACATGGCCTTTGGGCTTCACTATGACGGACCAGCCACAGCATCTCTGTTTCTCACTTCTGTTTTCTCAAGAGATGCTGATTGGCTCAGCCAAACCAGGGATCCAGCTGCCCCTAGGTTAGGGGACCAACCTTGTCCAATAAACCACAACCAAAAAGAAGCAGAGTCACAGAAATAAACATGGCTCCAGAGACCAACCACTGGGGGTGGAGATGCTGCTCAGAAATGGTAAAGAGTAGGCTGGGCAGATGTTCCAAAAGATGTCTGCCTCAGCTGTCTTTCCGTGGTTTCTAGAGCTAAACAAACAAAAACACCCAAACCTTCAGGGAACTTAGAAGAGTAGCAGGTTCTCTTGCTGTTCAAGCCTCAGGAGCTCAATTGTGTTCAGCTCAGGAAGGGGGAGAATGCCCTTCCTCCTGAAAAGTCAGACAGGGTCACATCGAGGAGCAGACACTCCCTGTCCCCCACACTGTCCCTGTATCTTCCCCCCGGCCCTCTCTCCAGGGCCCCTCGGGCAGTTTCCTTCCTCCTTGAGCTCAAGTACAAAAACAAAAAGCACAGAGCCTTCATGCAAATCAGCAGTGCGAATAGATGCCCGGGGACTCATAAACTCCAAGGCTTCATCAGCGAGACTCGGGCAAATCTGAATTCTCTTTGGGCTCAGAGGATTTGTTACCTCACAGAGCTGTCAGCAAGATTAAAGATGGGCCTGGTGCCTGGCCTGTGACGGCTGCTCTATACATTGAGGTGGTCGTGGTAGCAGTGAAGGAAGAAGAGGAGGAATAAAAAGAAGGGTCAGGAGAAGGAGGAAGAAAGGAGAGGATGGTGTTGGTGATGGTCTTGATGATCGTTCTTAGCCAAAGTCTGAAGACCTAACTCAGTGTTCTAACCCCTCATTACACCAAGTGTGGCCTAGGTACCAGCAGCATCAACGTTGCCAGAGAGCTTGCTAGAAATGCAGAATTTCAGGTCTCACCTTCCACTTACTGAATCAGAATCTGCCTTTTAACAAGACCCCCAGGTGGTTTCTCTGCACCTTAAAGTTTCAGAAGCATGGCTCTAACCCACTGGTTCTCCCACATGGCTGTTCACTGGGATTACCCCCGGAGTTTTTAAGGCCTATGGTCGCTTGGGTCCCAGCTGCAGAGATTTGATGTAATGGTGTTGGGTATGCCCTGGTTGGTGGGCTTTTCTAAAACTCTCTGGGTGATTCTTTTATATATATATATAAATTTATTTATTTTATTTATTTACTTCTGGCTGTGTTGGGTCTTTGTTGCTGCATGCAGGCTTTCTCTAGTTGCGGCGAGCGGGGGCTACTCTTCGTTGCGGTGCGCGGGCTTCTCATCGCGGTGGCTTCTCTTGTTGCAGAGCACGGGCTCTAGGCACACAGGCTTCCGTAGTTGCGGCACATGGGCTCAGTAATTGTGGCTTACGGGCTCTAGAGCGCAGGCTCAGTAGTTGTAGCACACAGGCTTCGTTGCTCCGCGGCATGTGGGATCTTCCCGGACAAGGGCTTGAACCCGTATCCCCTGCATTGGCAGGCGGATTCTTAACCACTGCACCACCAGGGAAGTCCTCCCTGGGTGATTCTAAGGTGCAGCAGAGTTTGAGAACTACTGCTCTGACCTACTGTATCAGTTAGGATTGCACTTAGTTATGTGTAAGAACATCCCTGTTTTAAAAAAAAAAAATCCTGGACTCAGGCAGTCCAGAGCTGAGGTAATGGCTCCCGGAAGCAACCGAGGGCCTGGCTCCTTCAAGCCTCCTAATCTCCCGTCTTTAATGGGACTGTTGTCCTCATGCCTACAGGCATCTCGTCATTCCAGGCAGGAAGAAAAAGGGACGTGAGAGGGGATAAGGACAAAATGGACGTTCAAAGTCACAGACGAAGTCTACTCTTCTTTTACAGACTTTCTTGGAAGCTCCACCCAGCAACTTTGGCTATAACTTCATTGGCTGGAACTGTGTTACATGGTCACGCATAGCCACAAAGGAGACTGGAAGGTTGAGTATTTTAAGCTGGACATGGCGTCATCGTGAACAAGAATTGCAATTCTGTTAGGAGGAAGGAAGGGGTGAATGGCTCTCGGTCAAGTCCAGCAGGCCAGCCACGCCTACCAGGACATACCCACTGGGCTCCAGTTTCTGCTTTGAGGGACCCTCCTGGCCTCCAACGGATCGATCCCCCTCTCTCAGCACCTCTGGGGAGACTTTCTACCTGTCAGAGACCAGCATCCCAGCACTACTTCCCGGCTCCAGTCGGCACGGCTTCCACCAGGTGTGAATTACCCTCAGCCAGAGCACCTGCAGCGGATCCTCCCAAACCTTCCCAGGATCTGACACAGGGATGCTAGTGGCTGGGAGAGGCGAAGAGGCAACTCAGTTCCGTGGGAATAGTGGCCTTGCCTCGCTCCATCCAATGAGCTAATTTTTGTGAAAGTACTTTGTAAATTGCAAAGAATAACATGACAGAGAGACTGGGATGATGATGGTCAGAGGCTTTTGGGGGGACATGAAGGCTGAGCACACCAGCTCTCTAATCTCCCTCGTTGCTGGGAAACAGCAAGAAGAAGACCCTCCTCTCCCCAGAGTGGCCGGACGCAGGTCATGAGGCTGCTGAGGCCACACGGGCTGGCCAGTTGCCTAGAGCTCCCTGCCCCCAGCCCTTTCCCAGGCTGTTCTGCCCTTGCACCACCGAAGAAGGAGAACTGTCCAGGACTACATTTTACTCCAGCAAATTATTCTGTTTTCAGGTGGCTTGGGACCAAAGCCATGTGGCTTTGCTGCAGTCTCTGCATATGGGAGCTGGGCCAGCAGGACTCCTGGGGACAATGCGGGGCCTCAGGGAGAGGCTGCAGAGCTTCTCATCAGCAGTGCAATGTCACTGCGGGGACCCGGTCCCCAGTCCCTCCAGTCCAGTGCTGGCCCCTCTGCACCTCCCCCCACCAGATCTGATCCATTACCCATGGCGTGTCATAGCAGAGCTGTGCAGGGAGAGCTCAGATGAACATCTTGGGCCTTAGCCTCCGGCCCCTGTGGCTGATAAACATTCAGCCAGGGGAGAGGCCCCTGCTTAAGGGGTTAGTGCTTAGTTGTACCTTCCACATCCATACCCTTCCTGGGGAAACAGAGACAAAAGTCTAGGCTCTACCACGGAAGGATCCTATGACATCAGCAAATGCACTCCTCCACTCTGGGCCCAGCTAAAAATTGGACATTTTAGAGTTATGAGTGATTGAGAGCATAGAGTCAGACTTCCTGGGTTTCCTCTTGTTTCCATCGCTTACCAATGTGTGACCTTGGGTGGTTCATTCATTCACTCACTCAACAAATATTCGTTGAGCACCTGCTCTGTTCCAGGCACTATTCTAGGAGTCAAGAATACAGTAGTGACCAAAAGATAAAACTTTCTGCCCTCGTGGAATTTCTGTGCTGGTGAAGGGAAATAAACAAGCTGACAAGTGAAACATATAGTGTGTTAGGTAGTCTTAGGTGTTGGGAGAAAACGAAGCAGAGAAAGGGACAGGAAGTGTAATTTTAGACAGGTTCTGAGCAGTGCCCTGGGGGAAGCTGGCATTTGAATAAAGACCCAAAGGAACTCTGGGGTGAGTGTGTTCCAGGAAGGGGGAACCACAGTGCAAAGGTCCTGAGGCAGGAGCGTGCCTGGCCCGATGGAGGAAGGGCAAAGAGGCAGAGTGAGGGCAGGGTGGGCCTCGGGGATCACTGTTGGGACCGGGCTGTCCTCTGGCTAAGATGGGAGGCTGTGAAGGATGAACAGGACCACTCTGGCTGCTGAGTGGAGAAGAGACTGAAGGGGGCAGACTGAGAACAGGGAAACTGGTTAGGAGGCTGCTGCGGGGTCTTAGAGAGCTGTGATGGTGGCTGGACCAGGGTGGAGGCAGTGCAGTGAGGAGGAGACCTCAGGCTGTGTTTACTGCCTCTGGAGCTAGACCTGGGAGGGAGAAGACAGTCAAGGATGACTCCAACCTGACTGGCCAAGAGACTGGAAGGGTAGAGTTACCCATTCGCCAAGGGGCAGCTCTGAGTGCTGCAGGTTAGGGGCCAGGGTGGAGGGGGGCGTGTCAGGAGTTGGGTTTGGACAGGTTGAGTTTAAGAGAACTGTTAGTCCTCCAGGTAGAGAGGGCAGGAACGCAGGTGGATATATGAGCCTGGAGTTCAGGGAGAAGCCCAGCCTGGAGACACAAATTTGGGATTCATCAGTGTACTGATGAGGTAATAGGCTGAAATGAGATTAAGGAAGTAAACATGGTTATTTAATCTCTGTGTGTCTCAGTTTCTGCATCTGTGTTATGAGAATTAAATGCAGTGAAATACAAAGCACTTAGACCATAGCCTGGCCCCTCTGTTTGTCATGGTGGTAATTATTGTACCTGCCTAAGTTGACTGCATTTACTACAGGGCTGATGAGCGGTTCAGGGACTGTGTTGGGTGTCCCAGGGGAGGGCTGTCAAGAATGTCAGTACCATTGTCTCATCCTGGCACTCAAGGCCCTTTGCAGTTTGGCGCACCTTCCAGACAATCTCTGACCTTCTGCCAAGCCTCCACTCCCCTCAAAACTAACTGATCACCTGGCGTTGTTCCTTCTCTGCCACTGTCCCCAGTGACCCTGACCCTGACACCTCCTCCAATTGCCATCCCTGCAGTCCCATTTAGTGCTGCTCTGATGCCTCTTCTTCCAAGAAGTCTTCCTCATTCACACCCTCAACCCCAACCAGACAAGAACACGCCCATCGGGAAACGCTTGGGGTCCTTGGGATGCCTGTTCCTCTCTTCCTGGAGCCAAGCCACTCGGGCACCTGACGGTCTCCCCTGCACCCCAACCCAGCCTGGGAGCTCCCTGTCGGCAGGACCAAGCCTGGTGCATCTCTGTGCCTGATGCAGGGTGACAGGAGCAGGGACTTGTGCCCAGGTCCTCTGGCTCCAAAGCCAGGCTGCTTCCTACTCCTCCTTGCTGCCCAACTCCTAGCCACCAAAAGATATACTGACCTGTAAGTTCCAGGGTTGGAATTTCCACAGCATGATGGTAGATGTGGGACCCGGGGGCCAGCCTAGCCAGGTCTGAATGCCAGCCCTTTCACTTCCTGGCTGTGTGGACAAACCAGAAAACCCTCTGTGCCTCAGTTTCCCTTTGGTAAAGTGAGACTCATAAAAAGTTAATTGTGAAGATTCAGTGAGTTAAAACAGGTGAAGATCTCAGGAAAAGTCTGAGCAGGTAGTACAGACCCAACCAATGCCTATTATTATTATTATTATTATTATTATCATTAAGCACCACCTTTGCCTGCAGCCTGCCCTGCCGTTGCTGAGCCCCACCCCTTAGGCCTGCCCAGGTCTCCCTGAGTCCCAGGTTCTAGGCCCACCTGGTATAGTTGGGCTCTGCGGGGCCACCCAGGGGCTGGTGGGAGTCTGTAGGTCCTGGCTGGTGCCGTGGCCCCAGGACTCTTGGAGGCCGAGGAAGCCCCTTTCCTCTCACCCTTCCTCTCAGGCCCCGCCTCCTCTTTGCAGATTTTAATGAGAATGGCTTCATCGACGAGGAGGACCTGTAGAGGATCACCCTTCAACTGCTCAACAGAGACGACGCGTCAGAGGACCTGCTGACCGACCTCAGCAGCCACGTGTGTGCCCTGGGCCGCGGGACGGTGGCTGGCGTGGGCCCCGCCATCACCTGAAGCCTCTTGATGGCAGGCAGGGTGAGGGGCACTGAGGGATGGGTGCTCACTGGAAGCAACTACTCCCAATTTTCTGTCCTTCCTCCAGGATCATGACTCCCTTCCTGGGTCTCCAGTAGCCCACCCCCAGGGGCCCTCCCAGCAACACTGCAGCCACTGCAGGCAGGTGGGCCAACAGCAGGTCAGCCTCAGGTGCACACTTCACAACATCCCCTCTCCTACACCAGCACAACGCCCAGGTGTCCTAGAGTGACAGTCCAAAGTACGGCAGGACATGAAGACAACCATGGACCCATTTGTCCTAAGGCCATGAGAACATTTTGGTCTGGATGGGAAGTAGGAGCAGATAAAACCATGAGGGCTCATCGCTGCCTCCCCACCCTGACTGAGCCCCTTGTAGTGCAGAGCCCCTGCCTGTGACTGGGTGACAACAGCGGGTGGGGGATGTCACCCTGTCCATGACCGCACACCCGTTCTCACTGCCAAGTTTGTCCTGGAGGCACCAAGAGGACTCTTCCCATGATGAGACCAGCCCACAAGGTCCCAGACAGCCACGCACATGACCTCATCTCTCTGCACCTCCGTGTCCTTGTCTGGGGCAGGGATAGAGCACCTGCCTCCCAGGGGACTCCAGGGACGCTGAGCACCCAGCGAGAGCTTGGCTCACGGTAGCTCTCAGCATGTGCTGATTGCCCCCCACGCCTGCACCCCCATCTCCCTTTCTGATTCTCTCGCTGCTTCTGCACCCCTGTCCAGGTCCTGAATGAGTCAGATCTGGACAATGACAACATGCTGTCTTTCTCAGAGTCTGAACACGCGATGGCCAGATCTCCGGACTTCATGAAGTAAGGTGTTCTGGAGTGAGGGGGGGATGCCCAGCATAGTGGGGGACAAGAAGCCCCCCCCCACAGTCTCCCTCGGCCAATGGGACACCTTGGTCTTCCCAGTGAGGTCATGAGTTTCCAGGGCAATTCGCAGATTCTTTCAGAATCAGCAAAACTGGAGCTTCTGAGAAATGAGGTAACCTGGAAAGAGACAGGGAGTGGGGTTTCAAAAGGCAAAGGGGAGATTGCATTCCAGGCTTTGCAAACGACGTGGGTGGTCCAGACGTCAGGCGCAGTCCCTCTCCAGCCAACACAGAGCCCGCTGGGCTCCAGGACTGACCTGGGGAGTTGCCCTTGCCCCTGTTGGCCCTGCTGCCGTGCCACCACAACCTCCAGTGGTCACTGGGAGCTGGGGATTGGCATGGAACTGTGGGGGGGAGCGGCAGGGATGAAGATGCTGGTGATAGAGCTCAGAGAAGAGCTCAAGCATTTCCAAACCTTCCATCAGGCGGAAGGGGGCCTTAATGGTCGTTAGCTGTCCAAACTCCTTTGAGACAATCGGCCATCTCCATACTGGCTGTATTTAACAGTCTTATTTGGGTCCTTCCAGTTGTGGGAAACATACCACCGCTGAAGGCAGCCCGTTTCATGAGGAACAGCCCTTTTAGGGCAATCTTCTCGCACTGAGCTGCATCTGTTTGCCTGTGTCTGCTACTCCTGGGCCCTTTCTGCCCTTGGTCTTCAGTCTAGGTGACTTTGGTAGCAAGGAAGAGTGCCCACTCAAAATGGTTTAACAAACCACTCAAAAAAGAACAAAGACAGCTAGACCTCAGAGAGCACCTGGTCGGGGGCCCAGAGTCTCTACCTCTGTCCTCAGCAACTCTGCACTTTGCTTTACGTGCAACCAGCCATCTCTGCTTTGTCAGACGTGAGGCCAAATGTGGCCTCCACAGCGGCCAAGTTTATGTCTGTTTGGCTCAGTGAATGTCCCTCAGCTCTGGCTCCAAATTCGCAGAGAATCTGATTGGCCAGCTCCAGGCAGGTGTCCAGCCCTCTTCCAGCTGCCTGGCTGGAGCAGAGGGCCCTCTATCCCAACATGGCTGCCAGAGGGCTTAGCCTGGGCAGACTCTCTAAAAGAGGATCCACACTTGGACCACCACCACCTCCCCCAACCGAGGTAATTCCTCTTCCTCCATAACAGCCCAGCACATGACTGGAGCTGGAATCCTGTCTGCCTTGAGTTTTTTCTTTGAATCTCTCCCGTTTCTTTCCACTGGTTCCAGCACCACAAGGTTCGGACAGCCTTTGCATTCTAGAGCTGCTCAAAGGAGGCTTTGAGTTGGCTTGGGAGAGCTGCAGACTGGCCATCACTCAGAGAAAGGGACACAAGAGGTGTGAACCCAGAAATCAGAGGGGGCTTTACAGCTGCAGGCTCGAGGTGGCTAATGGAATTCTTTCTTTCAGCTCCTTTCGGATTCACTTCTGGGGGTGCTGATGTGGCCCCAAATATCTGCTCTGGCGGCCTTGAGGGGGACCCCTGGAACTAGGAATTCAACCCCCTGCGGGAGGGGCGCTGGGGGAAATCTGATTAGAAGAATGACTTTGTCCCCATCCCTCCCTCCCTTCTAGAATATTGTTTATTCAATAAAGCAGAAGAAAAGCCTTTCCCTTTTTCCATCAGTTCATCATTTTTTGAGTGCAGGGTCATATAGAAGGACTTTTTATTAAGAACTGCTCATTCCAGGGCTTAAGTTCTCCAGTGATGCCAAGACTGGGATGGCCAGTCCTTTTGAGGTCAATACATGTCACAGCAGGGACCAGGTCAAATGGGATGAAATTCACCAGGAAAATACACGTCCTGCCCTCCCTTCCCTGGAGCCTCCGCCCAGCCTCTCTTCTCAACTCTCGGGTGCAGGCTGTACAGAGCTACGCGCTGAGCAGTCTTTCCAATTGGCGCCTGGCTTCCCAAGATATCTTGGCCCCCCCGACACCCCTGCACCCTCGGGATGCGACAGTGTGTGACCAGCGATCAGGGTTTATTTGCTTTGCCCTTCAGCCAAACCCTGGAATGAATTTGGCCACCACAGGGGCTCTTTGGGGCCCAGCTGCTCTGGCGCTCAGGAGAGGCCCCTTAGGGGTTCTCTGAAAGCTGTCAGATGCCTACCTGATGCCCTCAGAGGAGGAGGTGTCTACATGCTGGCTCACAGGGGAAGGTCTGTTTCACCCTCCGTGTACTTGAACCTGCTGTGGTTGCCTTGCCTTTAGGGGAAATAAGAGCCCTATGGAGTCCCTTGATCAAATCCAGGAGGTGCTGGAATGTTGGAGAATTCCTATGGTGTGGGTACACACCTGACCCAAGGTTCCCATTCTAGATCCTGTCTCCAGAGGGGCTGTCCCCTGCATCCTGTGCCCTGTCCCGCAGACAGGAGGCCTCCCAGGAGGTAGTAGGCAGCGGCCTCCAGACCCCGAACCTCCCAGGCCACGTCCAGATGTGACCTAGGAACCCAGTGTCCACTCTGGCGTAAAGGTCCCTGATGCACAGCGATGCCTTGAAGAGTGTCTTAGTCTCAGGTCCCTTACCTCCTGTCCCCTTCTAGAAACAGTCCCAGGGGTAGGTCCCAAATCAGACTGTCCCTGCCAGTCTGGGAAGAATGCAGAAGGTGGTTTCTTCTCTCAGGCACCACAGGGCCCTCCGGGATCTGCGTCATCCCCACCCCACAGGGACCACAAGCAGAGTGTGTAGTGGAAATAGCAGAGCTTGGGAGTCAGACAGGCCTAGGTTCGAATCCTGTCTGCGCCACTTCTCAGCTGCATGAGTTTGGACAATTCTTTCCACCTCTGAGCCTTGGTGTCTTTATCAGTAAAGTGGGGGCAACACCCCCACTCTCACAGGCTACTGTGTGAATGAAATGCGGCTGAGCCGAGACTCAAGTGGGAATTCCTTTGCATCTGACACCGGCGCAAGCATTCCAGGGCCACTGCACCCTCCTTCTCAGACATGGCATAACGGAACTTCCTTGATTATCCCATTGGAAGCAGATGGGACGTATCTCTTGCCTGAGTGACCGGCCACCGAGACTCAGGAGCCCTACAGGCCCCAGGGGAGAGGTGTGTGGGTCCAGCCGCGTGCTGACACCGCCTTTTCTTGGCTCTAACACCTGGGGTGAGCATTCCACAGGCCCCTCAGACACCGTGCTGTGTGGCCCTCAGTGCTGTCCTGCTGTGGCCAAGTGGTCCTGGGGCTCAGAGGATAGGAATGTGGGATGGTCACGGATAAAGATTTTATTCCAAAAATCCAACCTGGTGATGCCGTGGCTCTCAGGCATCAGGCTCTGAACTCGAAGTAGCAGTCCCGCGTCTGCCGCTCCTGTGGGGAGACCCTCTTCCCTGATGGGAATGTCTGGTAGGTTCTCAGGGGATACTCTTTTTTTTTTTTTTTTTTTTGCGGTACGCAGGCCTCTCACTGCTGTGGCCTCTCCCGTTGTGGAGCACAGGCTCTGGACGCGCAGGCTCAGCGGCCATGGCTCACAGGCCTAGCCGCTCCGCGGCATCTGGGATCTTCCCGCACCGGGGCACGAACCCATGTCCCCTGTATCGGCAGGTGGACTCTCAACCACTGCGCCACCAGGGAAGCCCAGGGAATACTCTTAAAAGGTGCCACTTCTTCTTCAGCCCCAGAGGAGGCCTAGGAGTGAGGATGGAGCTAGTGTTATGCAGTGAACCAGGTAGGGAGGGTGAAAAAGGCCCACTTCCCAGCCTGTGCTGCCGATGACCCTGCCGGCTGCCCGTCAGCTTGACAGGTCAGAATGACTTGTGTTTGCACAGCGTACAGTGGTTAAGAGCAAAGACATAGGTGTCAAGAAGCTGGGATGGATTCTGGCCCAATTCCTGCTAGAAGTGTACACATGTAAAGATGGACTAATGTCGGTACCTCCCTCCTAGCTCTGTTTTGAGGAGGAGATGAAGTAATGCGTACAAAGCACTTAACATGATGCTGAACAAGGAGCAAAAACACTCAACAAGTGTTATAAGAAATGTGCTGCTGCTACTGATGATGATGGTGATGGTGGCGGTGACCATGGTGATGGTGGCGGTGACAGTGACGGCAGTGGACCTCAGGGAAGGACAGGGACTTTCCCCAGGCCACAGAGATGATCGGGGTAAAGCCTGAGTGCAGCCTCTTACTCCCAACCACCTAGTTGGTCCCCTGTGTTAGATGTGAAGCTGCCAGGCAGTTTGGAGAAGGAACAGAGCTGGGCGTCCTGGGGTCCCACAGCTGCAGGAGAAGCAGATCCTGCCCGGAGAGGTCTCAAGGGACACTTGTCCCCAGACAAGGCCCTGCACTGTCTCCAGGGATGGACTGACTCAGAGCCACCCCAAGGGTGGAGATGGCCAACCTAGAATCCTAGAGTTGGCGTTGGGAGATCCGGGTTCCCTCCAGGTCTGCCTTCAACCAGACTTGCCGTGGCACAAGTTCCCGAGGCCACTGTGGAGTCTCAGTTTCCATATTTAGAAAATGCGTCCATCTGTCCTGCACAGAAGAACCTATAGAGGATGTTAAGTTGTAGCTTTAAAAACCATTAAACTCTATGGAAAGGGTTGCTGCCTTATCCATAACAACAATGGCAAGGCTCGGGGCTCTTGAGGCGAGCAATGGGTCAGCACGGAGTTGGAAACCCAAGATCTGCCCACTGACCTCCCGATGCCCCCTACTCCACAGGACACCTCACAGCATAGACTTCTGATCTCCCTGCCTGGGTGGCAGGAGGGAGAGTGAGGAAACCACACGCCCGATTATCTCACAGGGCAGAGCTGGCCTTCCCCGGGAGAAGAAGCTCTCCTAGATAAAAGCAGCAAAGGGTGGACAGGAAGGAACTTTCACATTTGTTAGAGGGACGGTTGGACTTTGAAAAATATGTTCACGTCCCTAAAAGAACATTTTCTGAGTCTGGGCTGGGGCTGGGGAGACAGCCCTGCTTTGTGTAGTACCCTCTGGGCCCACCAGAGGGCAGACGCTCCTTGCTGCACCGAGGGGCTGTGCTGGCGTTTGGACGAGTGTAGCTGCAAGGCTGCCATTGCAGGGGGAGAAGCCTGCAGACTCAGGCCAGCAAGGATTATGGGGTTTGCTCCCAAACTCCCAGGGCAACTGAAAATGCTCTTCCTGATTCCGCCCATTCAGGTTCCTGGCATCCCTCCTGAGGCTGCTGAAATCTTGACCCCCTCGCTCTGTAACTGTCACCCTGTGTATTGTGGGGTAAAGTCTTAACTCATCACCCTCTGCGACCAAGGGGCCTAGTGGGAGGGACAAGAGCAGGGCGAGCAGAGACGCTTGGGGACACAGAGAGCACAGCAGACACGGCTCACAACCCCTGGTTAACTGAGACTCACACAGAGAGAACCAAGACTTGTTTGGGGAAAGGGAGGGGAGAGGAGGGGCGAGTCGGTGACATCAGAGAGCATGGGAATCAGACTTCGGGCAAATAAGAGATCAAAGCTCCCCAGTCAGCACAGCCTCCCCTGGGCTCCCCGCCCTCTGAAACCTGGCCCTGCCCCCATGTCGCCACTGAGGTCACTCTTGCCGAGGTCACCAGTAGCCCTCCTGCAGCGCTGGACACCGTGGACCGCTCTCTTCTTGAAATATCACTCGTGGTTTCTATTACTCTGCTCTCTTGTTCGCTGTTGGTTTTCACCAACACCTCTGTCCTTTCCTTCTCAGTCTCCTTCTCATCATGTTCCCTCTCTGCCCACTTCCTCTGGGGTCTGTCCAGGGCCCACCCAGTCTTCCTGGTGATGGCCTCCATGCCGTGGCTTAACCTTCACCTGTGTGTGCAGGACCCCTGGTCTCCAGCTCCAGCTCAGAAGTTCCCTCCAAGTTTCAGACTCCTGTGTACGGTTGCACACTATGCATCTCCCTGGGATGTCCCCCAGGCCTCACCTCCCACCTCCACCTTCCCCAACAGTCTAGTCCCACCTCCGTGAAGAGCACTCCGCGACGTCCAAGACAGAACGGGCATCCCTCTCCCCCAGCTTCATCGCTCACATCCGGTCAGCCAGCAAGCCCTGCAGCTGCGTCCCCGCCACCTGAGCTCAAGCTGCATCGCCTTTCGCCTGGCCCGCGGCAGCAGCCTCCTCCCTGCTCTCCTACCTGCACTCGTACCTCCGGCCCATTTTCCACACTTACAGCCAGACTGAACTTTCTGAAGTCAGCTCCTTAGCGTGGCAAGCAAGGCTGTCAGTGACCTGACCCTTGCCTCTGTCTCTGCCTCATCAGTTACCCTACAGCCCGGTTGTGAACAGCCGTTGCGGTTCCTGTGTGTAATTGCTCTTCCTGCCTTCCACCCCGCCTTTCCCCTCACTCTCCCCACTGGCGTCTTGCCCTGTGCCTTCTGCCATCAGGAATGACAAACCTGTCCACCACCACCCCGTCCCCTGCTCCGAGCCTCCCGGTACTAAAAGGCCCTTTAAGACTTGCCTACATGTCACTTCTTTGAAGAAGCCTTTCCTTGCCGCCTCTTCTAAGTCTAGGTGGGTCCCACTCTCTGTTCTCTCTGTGCCCTAAACCCCTTCCACCAATCTCACCCTGTCCTGCTACTGTCCACTTACATCTTGTCTCCCTGCTAGACGGGGAGCTTCTCAAGGGCAGAGTTTGATCACATCTTACGTTTGATCCCCAGTTCTCCGAACCGCATCAGGCACATGGTCTGTGGGCAGGAAATGTCTATTAAACAAATGACAAGGTGAGTAGCTGACGTTCCAACAGTACCAGTGATGTTACGGTGGGACCTACAGACACAGACACTGAAAGCCAGTGGCCATGCTCCAGGGCCCTCCAGTGCATCTCCTGAGACCACCCTACTGCAATGCTTGACGTCTTACTTCCTCTCAGTTGAGCTCCCTCCCCGACGTGAAAACATTCCCAGGGAAGCCCCAGAAAGTGCAGGGAGCCGGCCAGGCCACTGCCAGTCGAGGGCTTCTCCATTTCAGGAACTCGTCCTGCACCAGAGGCCAAAGCACAGCGAGGCCTTTGAAGACGTGCGTCAGTATGACCTCTGAGGGCTGCCCTGGGCCGCAGGCTCCTCACAGGTAGAACGGGTGTTGGCCTAGAGTTAGAAAGAAATGCATGATTTCATCTTTGGATGAAAGGCAAGAAAGTTAAGCATCGTGGTTACTGATGCACCTTCCAATGGCTTTGCACTGTAGGCAGAACAGGAGTCCTGCCCCAGTTCCTGGTCCTACCCTCCCTCCGCAGCTCTACCTCCCCGCGATCCTGCAGCATTCAAGGCTAGCCCGGGGCCAGAGCAGTGAGCGACGGGGCTGCAGAGTGGGCAGCAGAGGGGAGAGACCCTCCACTGGACTCAGGCCTTTCTCCAGCCTCACCTCTCTTGTCCCTTGCCTTCTTTCTGCCCTGGGTGCCTTGACCATGGTGGTCCTAACCCTCTCCCTCCTGCCTCAGTGACCCTTCCTGTTGGCCCCTCCTGAGTTCCTTGCTGGCGGCCACGTCTCCTGTCCTCGAAAGACGGTGGGGTCGGTGAGTGCCTGCGAGCCTGTGGGGTCGCCTTGGCCACTTTCAGGACGGAGTCCTCCTCTTTGCCATGGCCTTCCTCCTCCTGGGCTGCAGCGCCCTCTCCTGCCTCACCAAGGCCTCACTCCTCCATCCGTCCCTCCCTGTCTCTCGGCCTCTGTCCCCCCTCCCAGCCATCTGGGATCTCTCCTGCTCCCCTAGTGTCTTCTCCTCTGCCCACAGACATTCAAAGCTTTTCCTAGATTGCAAAATTCCACACTTGGCCTTGCTGCTTTCTACAACCCTTTCTCTTCCTTTATTTCCAAATTTCTCCAAGGAATCCTCTTCACTACTTTCTGCCTTCATTTCTTCTACTCCTATGCTTTCCTCCTGACCCGTCACTTGAATGCGTGCTTTTTCATGAAGGTCATATGAGATCATCCAGTCGCCACATCCAACAGCCTTGGCCCCCACTCCCTCTCTGCAACGTTCGCACTGGTGAAGAAACTCATTTGGAAGAAGCATCACCTAAGATCAAGAGGCAGAGCCCCTGGAAGTTCTTTGTGCCGTGGGTGAAATGTCATAAACAGAGCAGTACCACCGTCTAGAAGTCAAAGACAAGCGGTTGGGAGGTGCTTCCTCCTTCACGGCGATGAGTCGCTCCGTGTGGAGGGAACTGTCCACCAGCCGTCTCCAGCCCCCACTTGCTCTTCCACATTAGAAGTGGAGGAACATCTACCTGGGGGGGCGTGAAGCCCACTCTCCCTCCCTCTTTTGCTTGGAAGCAAGGAAGGCCACCCTGCTCCTCCATGCCCTTTGGGGGACCCACTCTGCCCTTCAGGAGGAAAGCCTGCCCGGCCCGGCCATCTCATCCGGGCTCAGCGTCAGCCCCACTCTCCGACGCCAGCTTCCCCTCGTTTATCTTTTCTCTCAAGTGGTTCAGAACGCAGGGGATGAAAGAGGTGCCGGTCACCAGCTGTTGCCGCACTCCAACACAGAGAAAATGAAGCAACAGAATGAAAACTAAAGAAACAACCGTCTACAGCGCTCTGCAGAGAAAAGAGCATGACCCGAGAATATCGAACTAGCCAGCCACCTAGGTATAAAGGCAGCTGCAT
This sequence comes from Lagenorhynchus albirostris, assembly GCF_949774975.1. Classification (NCBI taxonomy): domain Eukaryota; kingdom Metazoa; phylum Chordata; class Mammalia; order Artiodactyla; family Delphinidae; genus Lagenorhynchus; species Lagenorhynchus albirostris. The sequence goes on from NC_083107.1 coordinate 68,954,250, forward strand.
GAAAAAACTCAGGAAATAAAGCACCCAAAGCTCTTCTTGAAAGCAGTGCTCAATGATGAAATCCTGCCAACTAAGAGATGGTTCAAAAGCAAAAACTACTCAGGAATGTAGAACCTCTGTAAGAATGACTGGTGGTTACTTCACATCTATTTAAGTGCAGAGAACCAAGAATAGCTACTAGGTGAAGACTGGCTGCAGAAAAGAATGTAAATGTTATAAAACCTGTCAAAGGAAAAAATAATTTAAGCAATAAAAGTTGGGGGTGGGTGGGTGGAGGGGAGATGGGCGTGCACTTAGAATTTCTAAAGCATAGTTCAACCCGTGGCATCTAAAATCGAAACACGTTGGTGAAAATAACACAATGTAATTACTCTAACCCCTTAACGGTGCTTATTCTCTATCCCTCAGAGGGAACTTTTAGAAACGGAGATCTCTTATGATGAATTAGCATTTATCTAAAATCTGTTCTTCCACTTTACTTCGGTATCTTTCTCTTCAGTTAAGTTTGAGTAACATTAAATTTCATGCTTTTCATTTTAAAATAGTAAGTATGGTAAGATCATATTTTTATAAAATTGCTCACTTATCTTTCTATCCATGGACCCATCCACCCATCCATTTAGCCTTTTATCTGACTATACACATAAAAAGAAAGCTAAAATGATTTTTAGGTTAATTCTAGGTGTTTGGATTTGGGGTGATTTGTTGCGTTCTTCTTTACCTGCACAGGTAATACTTTTTAAGAGAGTCAGATGGCATTAAGAGTTACTTTATCGGAAACCCACTGTGTGCCGGTGCGATGCTAGGTGTCGAGAATACAAAAGCCTGCATCGCTCAGCCCTCCTTCCTCCTGCCTCCCCCTCATTCGGTATTTATTGAGTCCTGGTGTGTGTGTGCAAAAATGGTGCTGGCAGTCAAGGCTCTTCAATGCAGGAGGGAAGGCCCATTCCCCTGAAGGTCGGGTGGGGAGAGTACTGGTGGAGCTCCATGAAGGGGTCTCCATGGGGGAAGGCTTTGAGGATAACCTCAGCGTGGAGGAGGATGGACTGCAGTCTGGCTCTCTTCCCCTGCTCATCTCCTAGGTGCTGGTGTTGCCCCAGGGTCCTCTTCTCTCTTCAGGGACCCACTCCCTGGGGGAGAGCTCGTCCACGTTAGACTTCCAACACCGAGGACACCCAGATCGGTGTCTCCAGCTCCGACCCTCCTCCCGGCTACAGATCCACACACCCAGCTGCCCAGCGAGCGCTTGCCCGGGGCCCAGACTCAGCACAACTGAAGACAGCCTGCTTCTCCTCCTGGCCGTCTCCATCCTGGCTAACACCGCCTCACCTACCAGAAACCGGGCATCACCCTGCCAACCGTCACGTCCAGCCTCTCCCTAAGTCCTGCTTTTGCTCCCTCCTTAGTGACTTTCCCACTGTCCTCCTCCATCCCATGGCTACCAGTCCTCCTCTTGCTTACCTGGACAGCCTCAGATCTCCTAGCTAGTCCCCTAGACCAAGTGTCACCCCTGCAGCCTGTCGTCCACACTGATGCCAGAGTGACCTTTCATCATCTGATCACCATGGCTCACCTCTCTTTTCACTTCCCCTCGGGCGCCCTATGCCCCGGAAGTGTTACTCACATCCCTGGGGCCCCACGTGCTCTCCAAGCCTTCACACACGTTTCCTCTACCTGCATCTCCTCCTGCCTCCTGGGGCATCTCGCCCTCACTCACAGAGCCAGGCTCCCTGTCGCCTCCCCTGGCCACCCACCCTCTGCCCAGCATCTCTGCCTCACAGCAGGATTACGATCCTTCATCGACACCAAGGTCCACATGAGCTCAGCTCCTCTGCTAATGACTGTTCTCTTCTATCCTCAAAACCTACACAGCCCCGACACATGACAAGTGCTCAGTAACGTTCACTGAAGGAGGCCGAAGTCCAGAAGCCGGGGGCACCATTTCCTGGAACGCTGGGCTCCAGAGAGTCCCACCCACAGGGGCGTCTGCGCACCTCAAAGAAAGGAGCTATAGAAAAGTGACATGTCATCGTGATTGTCTTTGCCACCCCCAGGCTCTCTGCCACACTCCTCCTCTGCTCCCTGCTTTCCCACCTTCTCTGAAAGCCGAGATATTTGCATCCCAATAGAAGAGAAGCCCTCTCCTCCGCAATCCTCCTAAGGTTCTGCGTGGGTTCTGGGTTCCATTCAGCCCCTCTTGCTGTGGGCGGGGACCCGTGCACACGCACGTGTGTGTGTGTGTGTGTGCGCGCGCATGCGCGTGCCCATGCACACGGTCATATTTATTTAGCCCTCGGAGGGCACGCCTTGACTAGTAGGTCTATGTCCCTGTACGCACTTGCATTTGCGAGCTGTGAGCATGACAGTGCGGTTCCATGGTAGAGCCCCGTTTTTGTTGGGTGTGTGGCACGCCATGGTGGAGAGGACAGAGGGGGACGGCATGTTTCACAATGGGGCATCGAATGGTCCCTACGGACCCTCACACCTCCTCCTCGACCCCTTCATCCATCCCTGCCCCTCACCCACCTGCGCACCACACAAGCTTGGAGAAGGTGCTCAGCCCGGTCCACAGTCAAAGCCCCCCTGTGGTTACTGTGCACGCAGGGAGCCATCCCTCCCCGCCTCCTAATAGCACTGCTTGGTCCCCCAGCTAACATTCAAATTAATTACCGTTCACCATCAGGGATCCCACGAGCAGCTTATTCACTAATTAACTTGTTACTGTTCAGCCTGTTCTCATTCCAAGAGCACCCTCTTCTCCACACACTTCCTGCTGAGTACGGTTCTGGTCAGATCCCTCCCTTGGGCAACAACCTTCAAGGGCTCCCCATCACCTGGGAAATTAAGAACAAACTGGGCCAGGTGCTCAAGGCCCTGCTTGACGTGGGCCCCTGTGAGAGGTCTTTCCAGTCTCATCATCCACTTCTGCGTCCCAGTATAACTGAGCAGGACCCTATGGGGCCTTCCAGGGACAGAATCCCCAACCATGTCCTCCGCCTGCTTCTTGTCTGTAGCAAAACTTCAGCCTCCTAGGCCTTCCCAGAGTTCCAAAGAATCAATTTAATAGAGACGTGAGAAAATGCAGAAAGAAAGGAAGACAGTCAAGCAAGACAAAATAATAACAGTTCAGCCATTAAACAAAGTCAAGGACCTCTAGTTCCTCCGCAAGGACCATAGATAATATTCTGAGCCATGTCCTTTGAGCCATTTTGCAGATACTGATCCCACCAGGTGGAAGAAGTTAATTGTATGCTGCCCGCAAGGACCTAGAACCCAGACTGGTTGGAACCAGAAGGTTGATGATGGTAACTCCTGATGACCTCACCACCAACCAATCAGAAGAACGTCCACGAGCTGATCACACCCCACAAACCCCCTCCCTCACCCTGTCTTTAAAAACCTTTGCCTGAAAGCCTTTGGGGAGTTGGGGGCTTTTGAGCACTAGTTACTTGGACTCCTTTCTTGGTGCCCTGCAATAAACGCGGCACGTTCCTTCACAGCAACCCAGTCAATGGATTGGTTTTACCGTGCGCAGGCAAGAAGACCCAAGTTTGGTTCGGTGACACCAGCTTTGCCACTCCAAGCAAATAGGCCATTTGTTGCTTTCAAAGCATATTCTGCTGGTACCTCCTCCCCATGCCATCCCTTCTGTCCAGAAGATGTTTCCTCCTCTCCCCAGATTGTGATCTTATCCATCCTTCAAGGTACGTTTCATACACCCCCTTTCCCATCGAGCCTCTTCCGACCCACCCATAGACCACGCCTGTCCCTGCCATTGAACTGTCTTCGATCTTTGTGCCTCTCTTATGTCTCAATTCACATTCTGCTGTGTTGTAATTACCTGGGCCCTAGTATATTCTTCCTATCTGAACTGTCAACTCCATGGGGAGAGAGGGCTGGGTTCTACTCATACTTGCATCCCTGGCACCCAGTAGATGCTCTGTAAGTATTTGCTGAATTGAACTGACAAATGGGAGCACATCTCTATGGGCTTATGATTCTTCTGCAGAGAAGGAGGGTCCCTGTTACGAAGCCCAGGTTGCCGGAGCCGCCCATCCCCTGTTCTTAGGAAGTTCCTCAGGGCTGTGTGAGTGGCATCAGGTAGCTATGTGGGCACTTGGGCCTCCTACATCCTCCTGGGCAGACGGCCTTTGCTTTGTCCCCCAGGATGCATGGGCAGGTCAAATGTTCGGACTGGGAGCCCGGTGAGGTGTGGTGGGAGGCAGAGCGCAAAGGGATGGGTCCCACCTAGATCTGACCTGCGGGCAGGAGGCACAGAGTCTCATCCCTCCAAAAGTCTTAACAACCCCGAGATCTCTGACCCGAGAGCTCCCTGCTCCCTGCAGGGAGGGCACACGGGCCAGAAAGTGGCACAATGTCTGAGGGCTGTACTGCCCAAAGCGGCAAGGGAGCAGGTGGGGCATCCTTGTCTGAGAACCAGCATCCTGTTCCCCTCAGTACCCAGAATCAGGCCTTGAACGCTGTAGAGATCTAACTGATGATAACTGCTAGCAGTTGGGGAGAGCAGGGTGTTGAAGTCACACAGACCTGGCTGGGCAACCTGATGAAAGACCTCAGGCAGTTTTGCATCTGGGTTGACAACTGGGTTGTTGTGAAGATTTTTTTTTTTTTTAAGTTTGTAAAAAGCCCAGCTCAGTGCCTGGCATATAATAGGTGCTTATACGTGGGGGTTCACAGTGCTACCACAGGGCATCAGGGACCTGGTTCCAGCCCAGCTCTTCCATCACCAGCCTGAGGCCCAGGCAAGTCCCCATCCCCCAGACCTCGGTGACCACATCTGGAACGGGAGGTGGTGGTGGGGCTGGACTGCCTAGCTTCCGAGGTCCTCACCACTGCAAGCATTTCTGCCTCTCTGAGTAAAACTGGTAAGGAGGACGATCTGAGTGTCAGAAGAGACTGGTTGCACTTAAAATCCTGTGATTCATCTTTGAAAAGACATACAAAATAATAATTACCCAAGTGTGACAGGGAATCTTGGATTCTTTCATTACGTTAACAAGTTGCCAATAAGGTAGCATTTAGACACATAAGACAGCTCAATTCATTCCTTGTTGATGAGAATCTTTAGGGAGAGCAGTTCCCTCCCAGAAAGATCCAGCAAGGAAAGTAACACATAGAGGCTCAGCTGCTCAAACGAGCCCATCCACGCTTGCAACCTTATTTATGATTCACTTGTTATCACAATTTCTAGATCAGTCGGAGGACAGGGCACTCAAGGGAACTGCAGACGAGTGGCGTGGATAGAGAAGTATCCTGGGATTGCTTCTGAAACATGCAGCTTCCCTCCCCGCAACCTGGGACCGAGTTGGGGAGCTGTGGGGGAGGGTTAGGTTCCAATGGAGACTGTGGTGGGCTTAAGACAAAAATATAGCAACGTATGAAATCAAATTTCATGATAAACACCCAGAGTGTGGTGCAAACACCACTATCCAAGGCTGCAGAGATGGTTTTGAAGTAAACCTTATGTATTTACACCAGACTGGGAACCCCTCCAGGGCAGCCCCCCACTTGTTTGTCTTAACCCAACACCTGGCCCATCCCAAGCACTCAACACATCTTTATCAAAGGAGTGCCTAAACAATTGAAAGAATTAAGAGGAAAATCCTTAGTCATCTTCTCTAACACACCTGGCTTGACTTCCGCAAACAACTGTGACCTGGTAAATCAGCTTTGTCTGATGGGAACCGAAGCAGCTTTTGAGCTCTCTAAGGCCCAGGAAAGGCCCTGTCCACCAAGGGGCTGGATTAAAGCTACAGAACCGGCCCCTACTTACTGTACTACCTCTGTGTGCAGAAATTATTTTAATATCACAGCTCCTCTATGTCAGCGTTATTCTGCTTCAAGACAACCCAAACGTCACACAAAATATACACTGAGACCTTTTCTTTGTTTTGCAGCCTGTTTAGTTTGCAGAAGAGAGCACGTGTTTTTCCACCCACGTGGAGATCCTGCCTGCAAAACTCTCAAGACATTAATTTCATTCATTCTTTCAAAACAGATGTGTAGGTGCCGTGCAGGCGGCTTCTCAGAATCCAGCCCCCATCCTCAATGGCCGTGTTGACTGGTAGAAGAGAGGAGACAATCTCACAACCTGGAAGAGGAGGTTGGGAGTGGAAATCTCAGACACTTTGAGAAAAAGGACCAAAGAATGGAAGGGAGCGGTCGGACTTGCACCTTAGCTGTCTGGAGTGTGAACATATCCAGAGAAAGGAAAAGTAGGTTTTGCCCTGCATCCGAAAATGCTAAAGGTAGGGCAGGGCTGGGGGCTGGGAAGCTTTCAAGGGCAGCATTCTGTGAGGATTAAGTGAGGTCAGTGGGAGAACCGAGGAGGCGATCCGGTGGGTAGCGCACACCACCAAACGTTACTGCCGGTCCTGCCTGGTCAGATTCTTCGAGCCCCGCTCCCGGGTGCCCACCCGGTCGCCTTCGCTCCTTCAACCAACAAGTAATTCATGTTGCGGGAATCCTGCGTGCCCGCAATGTAGTGGGGGCCGAAGAACCCGCTCCCTTCTCGAGGACTCCTCACCCTCTTGCTCCTGCCCGGCATCTCCGAACACCAACCCCACACGTCGTCTCCCCCGCCTCCCGCTGACCCGGACCCCAACCACGGTTATCCCGGCCCGGCGGGCTCCGCGCTCGCTAGGTACCGACTTCCTATCGAAGGGGGCCTGGAGAGCCCCCGCCCCGCCCAGGCACTGCCTGCTCTGAGAGCGCAGACCCCTGGGGAGGCCACCCCGCCAGGTGAAAGCTTGGCGCCCCGGGTTCCTTCGGTCCCCAAAGGGCGGAGTTTGGAGGCCGGTGGAGGGTTTTATGGAGGGAGGAGGGGAGAGACCGCCCGCAGGGGCTCTGAGCCCCAGGTTCAGGCGGGGCCTGGTGTGCGGCGGTCTTACCCGGGCATGAGGCCGGGGGGCACGTAGGCGGCGTTGAACTCGGTCAGTAGGGCGCCCGCACCGCGGGAGGCCATGATGGGGGCGGCGAGCGCGCAGCGAGCCCGGGCGCTCTGGCCACACTGTAGACAGCACGGGTTACCCGGCAACCGTGCGCCTGGCAACGCCAGGGGGGCTGCGCCGCCGCCGCGGCGTTCCGGGGCCCCGCACCCCGCTCGCCGTCCTCTTCTAGGAGCAGCCAGGCGGGGCGCGCCCGCGAGATGTTCCTGCATCTCCACGTGCTCTCCTGTGTGACCCCGCAAATCGCCGCTCCCACCCAAGCCTCCGTTTTCGCATCCTTGCATCTTTCAGCTTCCCCGCCAGGCCAGATGGGTGATGCTCCGAGGCGGGTCGGAGGTGGAAACGGTGCACAAAGCAGCAGCCCAAGCTCGGCTCAGCCCCAGGCCCGAGTGGCCACAGGGACGTCAAGAGCCATTGCTCCCCAAGGTTTTCCACCGGGCCCCCGTACCGCGGGGCCTCCAGGAGGGGGCTTCAGACGTGTGTCCCGCTTGGCGTGTTTGCCCAGGACACTGTAATTTAAGTGTGTGTGTGTGTGTGTGTGTGTGTGTGTGTGTGTGCGCGCACGGACGTCGGGAGCGAAGGACATTTTTGTCCTTAATCTCTCCTCTCTCCCTAGGAACTTCCTTCTCACCTCCGCTTGCCTGTCAAACTACTCCACAAGAGAGGTTTATAAGTAAGGAGCAAAAGCCAGTCGTGAAAAGGTCTAGTGTGTGATTTACACTTGCCTCAGTTCTGCAGCGCAGTCCCTCCTGTGAATCCAGGGTTGGGCCTTTGCCCCAGAGAGCAAAGCTTCGGCCGGCCCAGGTGAGGTTTCTTGGTCATAGTGCCTCCCTCCTGTAGGTGTTCGGTGCCCACACCCAGATTTCTCCAGTGACCCTCACACAGCCCTGGGCCACATGTAGGGCAGGGTGGGGCCTAAGGTCTTTAATTGGCGGGGGTGGCGGGGGGGGGGGTGATGACAGACAGCCTCCAAGGCACCAGGCTCTTTGTGTCTCACCCCCCACCTGCTCCCCGGCTCCCCCTAGAGCAGTCCTGGTGGCAGCAACACCTCTGCAGTCTGGCCTCCTCCGTCACAATCTCGCTTCATCTGTCAGGTGAGGGGTGTTATCTTCACAGTTTGACGCTGTCAGTGGCAGCTGACGAAGACCTCAGCTTCCAGAATCCTCAGAAGGCTCTCTCAGACAGATGACAATGGAACCGGCGGGGGCACAGGCTTCCAAGGGGTGCAAGAGCAGGAAAACTGAGGCCCGGGGAGGAGAAGGAGCTGAAAGGGAATGAATGGTTGCAAATGGGATGCAAGACCCTCCACCTATCCTTCAAAACGCAGCCACTCCTATCGATTTCTAAATTCTCCGCGCAGAACGTGGGCTATGAGAAGAGCAACATTCATAAAAGTCGTAAAAGAACAACCTTTAGTTCTTTAGAACAACTCCAGGAAGGTGGTCCTAAAGACCTCATCCCCAGACAAGGTCCGGTGCCTACTCCCTCTCCCCATGCGTGGCTTCCAAGCTGATCCACCCATGGACCCTTCGTCCTGGGTTCTGTGTGTCTGTGTCCTAGTCCATTTGCCCCTTCTGCCTGAGGGCTAGTACTTACCATGTTCATCTCTGAGTTCCCAGCACCTGGTACTAGAAGGAGTTCAGTACACATTCAGTGAATAAATGTCATACTAAGAGTTACCCAAATGGGTAATAGTCAAGAGAGCAGAAATTAAAAAGTGGGATCTGGCTCAGGTTTCAGAAGGGTCAGTGGCTCAGCCACGGGGTGCTGTGTGCTGACCGGATGGAATTGCTACCATTTCACAGATATGGAAACTGAGGTTCAGCAAAGTTCCAGGCCTTACCAAGGGCAAGTTCAGGGGCTTTCTCCTAAAGATGCACAGGTCCCTAGGAGGCCTCATGAAGCTCCCCCCCTTCACGAGGGAACATCCAGAGAGCCTAGGGAGATGGATTTGTTTTCCCTGTAAAGCGCCACCAGGCTTTACAAAGATCACCTGACGGCCTTAGAGTTGGAACACGCTAGTGAAGTTAGTTTTTTTAAAAAGAGACATTAAACATCTGTTGTTTTTTTTTAAAGAAAATTAGACTTTCACTTTTATTGCATAAATACAATATTCTAAAATATTCTTTAATTCAATATGGCTAGATAAATGTGAGAAAGGAGAAGGAATTGAGGAATGAAAGAGAGAGAAGGAATTAGAACATAAAGAGATAAAGAAAAATAGGGTAGAGTAGGAGGAGACATCTAGAAGGAAGAATGCTCTTGTGATAGCCTGCAGGTCGCTTGGACTATAGAATTCAAAGGGAGTGACCTCTTGCCAGCACGTTGTAAAAATTTAATATTTCTTTTTTTTTTTTTAACCTTTAGACTGTTCAGATAGGTCACCACGCTCACTCTTTTATCCTGTCAACATTCATGGGATATTCTACTGTCCACAGGAGACCAGGCGAGGCTCTGGGGACACAAAGGTGCAGGGCTCCAGGGTCTCCCCGTCGGGGGTAGGGGGAGGTAAGTGGAGAAGCCCAAGGAAGCAGTGGATGAGAGGGGACGGGACAGCACAGACAAGGACCCGACCCAGCCTGAGTGCCGTGCGGGTGCAGAGGCACTTCCGGGGATAGGCACCAGTCGGGCTGAGCCGGGAGGCTAGGGATGGGGTAGGGGCATTCCATGCAGAGCAAACAGCAAGAACAAGGGTGCAGATGGCCCTGCAAAGGCTCCAGGCTCGGGGACCCCAGCCCCCAGGGTCCCCTTCCCACTGAGCACCTCCAGGGGTGTGCTGCTGGAAGAAAGGAGGGGCAGATCTCCTTTGGTCCTTGGAAATTCTGCCACAGAAATCCCTTCCCCAACCACTCGCAGCTGACAGTTCTCCTGCAGCACATCTCACCACGCCCGGGCCCTAGGACGGGGCTGGGTTAGTGCCCTGGACCTGAAGTACTGCCCTTAGTAAGACATAAGCCTCTGAGGCCTTCGCAGTCAGGCATCTCCAACCATGCTTAGCCTGGCTCCTCAGTGCCCCCCAAACAGCACCTCCATCCTCCCAGATCCCAGGGGGTCAGGACCCGGCCTCTTGGGGTCCTAATCTCCATGAGAGCAGGTGGGAAAGTCCATTCCCTGTCCTCTTAGGGCTCCCATTTCTGAGGGACCGGCCACCAGGCACAGCCTTGATGCTATCCAGTAGGTGCTGATGTTCCAGCTGAAGGGCCCTGGGCTGGGATTTCTTCATAGCACAGTGTGACCCTTCCAGAGCGTCCAGGCCCCCTGAGCCTGGTGGGCACCAGCAGCCCTGCTGGCCAGCTTGACTGGGGGGGCGGGAGGCACCCTGAAACATCAGTGCAACAGCTCAGCTTCCTGTGCACACAGATCGTAAAGTTCCTTCTCGCCCATGGGAGGGGTGCCGCCCCACGCCCGGCCCACCGCGCTCGTGCCCACTCCCATCTTCCCGCTCCTGGTGGCAGAAGAGCTGCCTGGCAGGCCCTGTGGAGGGGAGGGCAGGCAGCTCTGCCCCAGGAGCTGCGAGGAGACACCTGAAGCTGGGCCGTCCTTTATCTGGGAGCAGGCGGCTGCTGAATAATGAATTCAGACCGTCTGCGCTGCTAGGCTGCACACGGGCGCACCACACACACACGCACAGATGCACACACGCTGGGCTGACAACTTGGAGGGGTGGAGGTTGGCCGGGCTGTGAGTCTCTGGAAGGAGCGGCTGGGCTGGGTTGCCTTAGTCTCTGTGGGCAGCATCGGAGGGGAGAGGAGGCGGTGTAGGAGAGGAGGGAGGCACGTGTGCCGAGTGCCTTCCATCCACAGAGCTCACTCCTTCCCCCGCTGCTCCCGCCTGGCGGTACCCAGGCTCCCGCACCAGCATGGCTCTGTTCGTCCACCTCAAGACGGTCTCCGAGCTGCGGGGCAGGGGCGACCGGATCGCCAAAGTGACTTTCCGAGGTAGGGACTCTCCTGTCTTATGGGGACCCCAGCTCCGGGCTGACGGGATAGGGCAGGGAGGGGAGGATGGATTGGAAAAGTTCTAGAAGGTTGGTGCGATGAGGCTTCTCACAGGCAGCCATCTGCCCCTGGCCTGACTAACCATTGTGATTTCTTGAAAGCAGGGTCCCCCACGTTTCCATGTCTGCATGTGTGTCTCTCCCTGCACTCGCCAATGTGCCAACCAGAGGGTTGTCCTCTGCCTGCAGGAGGTCCTGGGGAGGCAAAAGTGAGGACCCCACCCCAGGGCTCAGGAGAACCCAGGGCTGAGGGACCCAGCGCTGCGGAATCTCCCTGGGCCCCCTCCTCCTCTCCCTCTCCCTCCTGCAGGTTGATTTCCTTGGGCACAGAGTGGGGGTGTGGTGTACAGCCTGGAAGACCCGGGGGGCTCCTAGGAACCAGCATGATGGGGATACTGTTGGCTTCTCGCAGGTCTATCTGTGGTCAGGGGTCCTATGAGCCCCACCAGCCTCCCTCTCTGTCGGTTCTCTTCCTAGCCTCCTTCCCTCTCACACATCCAGTGACCATTTACTATGATCTCTGTGCCAAGGCCAGGGGCTGGGCATGATCCAGACCCTGCCCTCAATGAGCCCACATCCACTGGGACAGGAGGACCAGCGGGCAGACAATAGGGACATGTGTGTGATACGATGAGGATGGGGATGAGTGTAGGGTGCAAGCTACAGAAGCAGCACCCTGACCCAGGCTGGAGGCAGGGTGGTCAGGGAAGGCTTCCAGGAGGAGGTGACACCTCAGCTGAAACCCAAGGGAACAGCAGAAAGGAGCAAGGTGAAGAGGTAAGAACAGAGCAGACAGAGGGGACAGGATGCCCAAGATCAGGAGAGGAGCTGGGACACGGGAACATAAGCCTAGATCCCAGGGCAGGTGCGAGCTGAGGCAGGAGAGACAGGTAGAGCTGAGGAGGTGAGACTGCCTTCACCCTGGGGAGGTGGGCAGCCCCTGAAGGTTTTGAGCAGGGAAAGACAAGGCCAGGCTTCCCTCTGCTTTTTACCCACGCACCTCTGCCTCTGCCTCTGCCTGGCCACAGCCTAGCCCCCTGGGCCAGGGGCATGTCTGGCAGCCTTTGACCAAAGGCCAGGGTGCTCCTCACTAGACATGGCCCTTTCTCCCCACAGAAGTGTCTGAGGGTGGGTGGGGGGGTGGGAGAGTAGGGGAGGAGCTGAGAGAACCCACCAGATTAAAGAGCAAAGTGAGCATCAGGGCCCAGGCTGGACACACATCTGCACCTGCGTCAGGAGGGAGAGGTGAGACCATGGGGCAGCCCTCTCAGGACCTCTCCAGCAGCTACCGTCAGGCCAGCTCTGGGCACGAGGCCCTGGGTTATCCACACTGTGGCCTGTTGTGCGTAGGGACAGGCAGAGGTGGAGGGGATCGCAGTGTGCGTGCAAGCAGGAGGGAGAGGAATGGGGGCTCGGCTGCCTGTTGCTTCCCACACCCGCCCAGACTGCTTTCTCTGCAGCACCCTGGATCTCTGCGTGCCACCTGCCAGCTCGTGCTGCCTTTAGAAAAAGCAAGTGTGTCCTTTCATCTGTGACACGTGTCCCCGTGGTGGAAAGATAGCACGGTATCTCGGTCTTTAGCTACAGGTCGCCGTGTTGTTGCTGCCATGACAGAACAGTCCCAGGCTGCACAAACCAGTCCCTTTTGCAGGCAGAAAAACCAAGGTGTAAAGAGATCTGTATGGCCTTAGTGGAGGGACCGAAGCACAGTGGCCCCAGTTCACAAGACCTCATCCCAGCCCTGGCTGCTCCACCCTGAAAGCCTCTTTATCCCCTCCTGGTGAACTGGGGTTAGGCACCTTGTCTATTGGATGCCCACCTTTTTCCTTGGGCAGTGGGGCTAGTCCTCTAGCCTCAGTGGACCACACAGGAATTAGCCTATTTGCAACTCATGCCCTCTGGACTGAGTGGAGAAATCCACTTCCAGGCTCTGCATCTGCAGCACGTGACCGTAGGCAGAGCCCCTGGGGAGGGGGTTGGACAGCAGGAACAGGCAGATGGCAAGCAGGTTTCCAGAAAGAGTCCTTTGCAAGAACCAGAGATGCCCCAGCCATTCACCTGCTGCTGCCAGCAGTTGACAACTATAGATGCCCCAAAAGACCAACACTAACTACAATTCAGAGGGAACGGACTCACCCTAGAATGTTCCACAGTGTCTCCTGCACACACAACCACTGGTGTCCAAGCAAGTACCCTGCAGGGAGAAACGAGAAGCCAGTGGACGGTCAGAGGGAGATGCTGGCCCTGAGCTCCTCAGATCCCTTGAGTGAAGCTCAATGCCAGGTGGGGTGAGGGAGCACCAGGTGAGTTACTCGTGGCCCAGGTAGACCAGATCAACTGGTTGAAATAAAGCTTGACTTTCTGTGCTGCACGACACAGGACACTTAGGAAAGAGCCCTATGGGGTTGTGGTAGAGAAATCTGTAGATATGGGGTCAAAAGCCCTGGGTCCTACCTGGGTTCTTCCACTTACTTCACCTCTCTGACCCTCAGTTTACTCACCAGTAAAATGGGTACAATGATAACATTCACTTCATCAGGTTGCTTCAGTGAAAAAAATAGGTATGAAAGAGTTTTAAGGAAAGAGCATTTAAATGACCGATGTGTTTGTGAGACAACTGTTTCACTTCTACTTGGGGCAGCTGCTGGTTTCTGAGTCATCATCTCTCCAGCCCAGCTTCCTTCTGTCAGCCAGGAGTGAGGAGAGAGGGCAGCGTGCGAGATATAAAGCGGGGAGGAGGGCACGCCTGAGGGGTTCCCGACCTGTGCCAGGAGGAGGCAAATTGGCCTGGCCTCTGCTCTGTAGGGACCCCCCGCTAAGATGTTCCACAGGAACCCAGGCCTGGGGCAGACCACCCCTGAGGCCCCTGTTCCCACGTGGGCTGGGCATGCTCCAGCTTTGTCCCCGGCCACCCCTCTTTTCCCTGCCATCCCAGGTCAGCCGGCCACCTGCCCTTCGGCTCAGCGCACACCAGCCAGCTCCATCTGTAGCTCTTAGGTCTTACTGCGCCAGCAGCCCCTCTTAACCTGGTCCTGCCCTCATTCGTTTGTTCACTGAATGTGCTGATATCTGTGGACGGGCCTGGAACCCTCAGGGGGAAGAAGACACAGCCCCTAACCTGCAGGAGTCACAGTCCATTGAGTCAGACAGGAGACACCAGAAGTCCTGGACCCCAGGCCCCATCATGCAAGCGGACCACAGGGCCTCGGGGCCTCCGCTTCCCATAAGCAAGATGGAGACCGTAAGCAAGTCCTCATTTAACGCAGAGGGCCGCAGCCAGAATCAGGAGTGGGCTGTCTGGGAAGGGGCCATCTTGCCTGCAGGTCACCACTCAGAGGGAGGAAGTGTTAGCTTAAGCTGTCCTTTTTCAACTCCTGAAATAATTCCCAGCATCCATCATAGAGCCACGGAAGGCAGAGTGGGAAGGGCCTCTAAGATCTTCTAGTCCAACCTTCTGCCCAGGTCTCAGCCCCATCCAAGCCCCCAGGCATGGGTTCCTGGGCTGTCAGGGAACCAAGGGACAGACTGTGTGGGGCCAGCCTGCTGATCTTCCTTTACTCTCCATCCCTGAGTTTTCTTGCCAAGATACCAGCTTTGGGGACTCGATCGGTGAGATGGGTGATCTCTGGAGGCTGGCTCTGATCTCCACATAATTCGCCTGACCTGGTAATTGGCAAAGAGGTTTGCTTTATGAAGGCCCCCCCCCCCTTGGCCCAGCTGACTTTTCCTCTTTGTTCCCTCCCCACACCACCCACTGGGTTCCCACTACACTGAACTTCCTGCCATTCCCCCAAAGATGCCAAGTCTTCTATACCTCCAAGCCTCGAGCCGTCATATTTCTTCTGCCGTCTCCACCTTGAGAACTCCCGTTAATTCTGTGCACCCTTCAAGGCCCAGCGCAGCCGTCACCTCCTCTGTGGAGCCCTCGGCCTCCCTTGCAGTACTGTGTACACGCTCCTTCCACCCCTCAGCTAGGGCACTTTGTAGTTCAGAAACTGCCCCGGTTTGTATGCTGTACTAACCTCCAAGCACCTTCAAGACAGGCATCTGATCTTAGCTCTCCTAATTGAGCCCTGTGCTGAGCCCCGGGCCAAGTCATCCAAATGAACACGAAACGGCACGTCTTTGAGGTGCTCACTCGTTAGTGGGTTTAAATCCTTCTTCCTCTGTGACACTGTCACTCTTCGGCTCAGTGTTCCCAACTGTGAATGTCCCCGCCCCCAGCTGTCTATCCAAAGGGGATCAGGAAGTGGAGGAATCAAGCATCCTGGCCCCAGCTCCCTCCATTGACCTCCCAACCCGGGGGATCTTCCAGGGCCCCAGAGGGAGGCTGACTTCACCTTCTAGCAAATGTTGGGGAGTCCAGCTGTGGTCCTCAGGTCGGAAGCAAGAAAGGCTACACAGCTCCCCCGCCCCTCCCGCTTCACGGCACAGGCTCTTTCTGAGCGTTGCTGCCTAGAGCACAAGGTACAGGGTGGGGCTTAAAGGACCCGGGCTCTCACAGTCTGACAGGGCAGAGGAAATGTGCGCAGACATGTGCGCAGACCTCGTGGAGAGGAAATGTGCGCAGAAATGTGCGCAGACCTCGTGGAGAGACACTGCCAGACACAGAGGGCCAAGGCGCACTTAGGGGCGGGGCGGAAACTGCAACATGTTCAGAGGATGGCGGCTTGCTCCCAGCTGCAGAGGTCAGGGAAGGCTTCGTGAGAAGGCAGAGGAGGGGGTAGAGGAGACGGGGAGGAAGCCCTTAAGCTGGGTCTTGAATAGCTGCTCGCACACGTGGAGATGCAGAAGGAGGGGCGAGGAAGGGTTGCTGGCGGAGGCAAGGCCATTCTGGGTGAGGGACTGACGGGACCAGAGGCCAGAGGAGGGGAATGCCACTTAAATACGATGGCCAGGAAGCCACTAGGTTTGGCTACAGCAGAGGCTGCAGGTAGTAGATGGAGGTTAGAGAGCCTGGAAAGGAGCGCACGGCCGGGTGGGTGACTGTGTGCTGGGAAGGGGTTGGGGCCCCCGCCTGGGCACTGAGGACAAGATTCCCCTACTCCTGGCTGCTGCACGGACCACCTCAGCCTCCAAATTAGATTTATTTTCCCATTAAAATGGGGGAACTCTCCGCCTTGGTGAGAAATAGGATTTCTATCCGGAGACTTCTCTACCACCCCTGGTGAAGGAGGCAGAGTAGCCCTGTGTCCCAGCCCTGAGATGCTCCTGGGACGCCTGGACCTGCCTGTGCACTCCAGCCCCGCCCAGCACCTCCTCTCTGGGAGGATGTGGGGTGGGTGTTGCCCCAGTGAAGGCGGCAGAGAGAGGGAACCCTTAGGACAGTTTCTGCAGTGCACAGCTGGCTGTGGACACAGCTCTGTGCTTTTGAGGGGCCCGAGGGATTTACGCCACATCCTCCACTCTTCCAAGCACCCCCTGGCCCCTCATCACAGGGGGAGTGGATCTTCTGTGCCCAAAGCCCTAGGAGGTAAATATCCTCCCCCGGGGCCAGAGTTAAGCCACTGCAGACCTCGGAGAGCAGAGTGTGCTGAATGTTCCCTAAGTTTCTCCTGCTTTGATGAGACAGGTGTGTTTTCATGATATGGAAATGACCATGTAACTGTCTTCTGCTACAAACGGCCCTCAGCAAAAATGCTGCTGGAAGGCAATGTGCTCAAGAACAGACTTGAAAATAATTTCCCTGAATTGCAAAGTCTTGGTTATCTTACCCACCTTTACTGATAACATAAAAGCTATATTCCTTCCACCTACTCCCATCCCTGGGTTTGATCTTTTTTTTTATTACTAATTTTTTAGAATGGAAAATCTAAAATATATACTCGAGTAGGGAGACGAGTATAAACGCCCCCAAGTTCTCCCCATGCAGTCTTAACAGCTATCAACTCATGGCCAATCTTGTTTCATTTGTACCCCTTCCTACTCCCACCCTCCAAATAATTTGGAGGTAAATCCCAAACACCACCCCATTTCCTCTGTAAATATTTAGTATATAGCTGTAGAAATCAAGGACTCAAAAAACAGAAAACCCCACATATTATATCCCTCCTAAAAAAGAAATAAATCCTTAATACTATCACGTATTCAGTGATCAAGTTTCTGATTATCTCATTAATGTCATAAACTCTTTCCCAATTCATTAAAAGCTATATTTTAATGTGTTTTGTAAGTCAAGTATTTAATCATTCATTCACTCCTTCATTCATCCAGGTAATAATATGCATCAAGGACCAGTTATGAGCTAAGTGCTATTCCAGGCAATGGGGTGACAGCAGTCAATGAGACAGACAAGGTCCCTGCCCTCAAGGGGAAGACAGTCATTGCACAAGTCACTGTGAGTGGGATAAGTGTTCTGGAAAGAGAGGTACAGGTGCAAGGCAGCCTGAGGCAAGAGAGGCCCACTCAGACCAGGAGCTCCAGGAGCTGCCCTGAGCGGGTGAGTCAACGAGATGAAGTTGGAAAAGTGCACAGGCCCAGAGAGGAGATCTTACTGAGCAGGGGATGGGCTGATATTTAAACACCCTTGAGAGAGGATAGCATTTTGGCAGAGACAAAACTCATGAAAGGCCCCGCTCCAGGCAGAGGGGCTACTATCAGTACAGATGTGATGGTGTGGAGCCGTGTCAAGGGCTTGGGGGACAGGGAGCGCTGGCAGGGCCTGGGGTAGGAATGGGGTGGAGGGGAGGCTGGGCTCAAACACAGAGGGTCTTCAGTGTCACACTCTGGAGTCTGAACTTTGCCTTGTAATTGAGTGGGAGTCACCAAAGCTCTTGGCAAGAGGATGGGGAGGGAAATCCGATCTGGGGATGTAGAGGTCAGGACCTCAGGCCAGGAGCCCAGGGAGGGGCAGTGGTACAGGCAGAGGGTTGTGCCTCAAAAAGGGGGCTGTGGGTTTGAAGAGAAGGGGTGACATCCGTTCAGAGGAGGAGGCAGCCCTGGGATTGGGAGTCAGCAAGAAGGCAGGACGAGGGTGCCGCTGGATTTCCTACTTGAGTACCTGGGTGGACGGTGAGACCACCAGTGTCGCCGGGGAGCATACGAGGAAGAGCGGGTTTGGGGGGGCGCAAAGAGGATGGGCCTGCCTGCAGCTCATTCTAGTGAGAGTGTCCCCCAGGAAGCCCGAAATTTGCCTCGGTACCCCGAGTACCCAGGAAAGTGGTTGGAATCCAGTGGTTTGGGAGTCCGGGTGGCAAGTGAAGACCTAGGAGAAGGCGAGGTATGCCTGGTTCTTACGGGGCTGCTCTGGGATCAAATGAAAAAGTTGATCTACATGGAAGGCTCTACAAACTGTAAAGTCCTGTAAAATGTAAGGATTATCCTAATGAGGGCCCCTCATGCTGCAGCCTTCTAGAGAGACAGAAAGAGAGTAGATTGTGACCCTGGGGATCCCATGGACCCAGGGATCTGGTGGGGGGCAGGAGTTCTCCCCACATTCTGCCAGACGTGGAGATGATAGGGTGAAAATCTCCTGGAGCCGTCACCTCCAGGGCAGGCACCTCACCAGGTTCCCTGGGACCAGCACAGTGCCTGGCACAGAACAAATCTGAAACAAAAGCAGCAGGAAGCAGCGCGGCCTGCGGGTGTGGCAGTTACAGCCAAGCAGTTAGCAGCGGGGGACCCTGCAGCCCCTGAGCCCGGCAGCACCCGGCAGCACCCGGCAGTGATCTGTTTCTTCCACTGACGGCTCCAGAAAGGTCTCCTGAGACAGAGAATATCCCATGATCATTTTTACCTTTGGCCTCTTGTCTGCTTCCTACCTGGACTCATCCACCCCTGGGAGGCTGGCTCAACAGTCTTTGCTTCTGTTTTATTTTTCAAAACAGCAGGGCTCATCAACTTAGCTGCAAGTCAGTTTTCACTCGCTGGATTTTTCTGAAAAGCCAAGGTTTAAGATAAAGTCAGGACCGCAGTTTTAACAATATTTGTTTACCCCATTTAAGGATGTAAAAAGAGTCACACTCCCATCACGCTTCATTGTATTCCCGGTGCCTGACATGGAGGAGGTACTCTGCACAGCTCATGGATCACTGAGACCACAAGCTCCTCCATCCGTCACAGACGGGGAGAACCTAAGATGCAACAGCTGCTGAGAGTGTGGCTCGTGCTGTCCTAGGCTCGAGGGGAAACATCACACTCTCTCTCTGCCTCAGTGCCTGGGTCTGAAAGATGAGAAACAGAGTCATCAGTTAGTTACATGGCAAAATCATTTTGAGGCAGCACCTGGAAGGAAGTACAGGTTTGAGCTGAGCCAGAGAGATGGAGTTCATAATCCCTGCCCTGTCCCTGCCTCTCAGATGAATCCCTCACCTAAGCCTGAGTTTCTGATGTGTCCCTGGGTGTTAACAGGGTGAGGGAAGGGGAAATGAGTGAGTGGAGGTAAGAAATGATATTTGAATAAGATTTGTGGAAAACAACAGATGAGAGATAGATGGGGCCTCCGTCTAGCTGAGAAGTGGGGAAAAGGAAGGGATAGCCTCCCCTGTGGGATGCCCAGTGACTCTGCAGAACCCAAATCTGGATCTGAGTTGCTGGTGATCTTTGGAGAGCACACTGTTTAAGGAACTTAAGGAATAGCTGTTTTCCTGGACAATTCTTTTTTAATTGAATTTCTTCGTTCTACTGTCCCATCAACTGTCCTTATAAAATTGAAGAGTATGTGTTCCTGACAGGGGGAAAAAGTGTTATTACAAGAGAGAATCACAAACAACTAAACAATAAAATCATTAGGGACATAGAAGATTTGACAACATCATCAACCACATTGTCCTAATTGGCATTTCTAGAACATTTCACCCCCAAACTGAAAAATACACATTCTTCTCATATGCACATGGAACACTTATCAAGACAGACCATATGCTGGGTAATTAAACAAGTGTCAATACATTTCAAAAGACTGACATCTTACAGAGTATATTCTCTGACCCCACTGGAATTCAATTAGAAATGAATAACAATAAGAGATCTTTAAAAGCTCCAAATATTTGGAAATTAAACAATACTCTTCTAAATAACCTAAGGTCAAAGAGAAAACAAAAGCAAAATTATAAAACATTTCTAACTGGATGTTAATGAAAATACTACATATCAACATTTAGTTTTAAATACTTATAGCAGAAAAGAAAAATGCCTACAATCAATGATCTAGGTTTCTGCCTTAAGAAGCTGCTAAAAGAAAAGCAAAGTAGGGACTTCCCTGGTGGTGCAGTGGTTAAGAATCCACCTGCCATGCAGGGGACACAGGTTCAAGCCCTGGTCCAGGAAGATCCCACATGCCATGGAGCAACTAAGTCTGTGTGCCACAACTACTGAGCCTGCGCTCTAGAGCCCACGAGCCACAACTACTGAGCCCACGAGCCACAACTACTAATCCTGCGTGCCACGGCTACTGAAGCCCGCACGCCTAGATCCCGTGCTTTGCAATGAGAGAAGCCACCGCGATGAAAAGCCTGCGCACTGCAACAAAGAAGTAGCACTTGCTCACCGCAACTAGAGAAAGCCCTTGCACAGCAACGAAGACCCAATGCAGCCAAAGAAAAATAAAAAAGAAAAGAAAATTAAACCCAAATCCTAAAAACATTATGCTAAGTGTAATAAGCCAGGCACAAAAACCACATATCATATGATTCCATTTGTATGAAAAGGCCAGAGTAGAAAAATCGATAGAGACAGAAAATGGATTAGTTGTTGCCAGGGGCTGGAAGGAGAGAATAGGGAGTGACTGCTAATGAGTATGGGGCTTCATTTGAGGTGATGAAAATATTCTGGAATTAGTGATGATGGTTGCACAACCTTGTGAATATACTAAAACTCACTGAATCATACACTAAGTGGGTGAACTTTATGGTTTGTGAATTATGTTTCAATAAATAAAAATAAATACAATCTAAAATATTAAATCCAAGGATAATAAAAGGAAAGAAATAGAAAACAAACAACAGAGAAAACTAACAAAGCCAGAAGTTTTTTCTTTAAAAAAAAATAATGAAATAGGTAAAGTGTAGCAAGACTGAACAAGAAAAAACAAGAAAACACAAATTACCAATACCAGGACTGAAAGAGGGGATATCGTTACACTAAAAGGAAACTGAGGGAATATTATGAATAATTTTATATTTCTACAGCACAGGTGAAAGGAACGAATCCCTTGAAAAACAACTGACCAAAACTGACACAAAAAGAAATGGAAAACCTAAAGAACCCAGTATCTATTAAAGAAATCAAGTCTGTAATAACAATGATAATGATGATGATGATGGCAGTGGTGGTGGTGATAAACTGCTTTTCCGTAAAGAAAACTTCAGGTCTAGACAGCTTCACTGGTAAATTCTAGAAAATATTTAAGGGAGAGATAATGCTATCTTACACAAACTCTCAGAAAATGGAGAAGGAAGAACACTTCATAATTCATTTTATGATACCATAATCTGATAAAGACCTTATACAAAAAGAAAATTAGAGCCCACTATCCCTCATGAACAAAGATGTAAAAAATCCTTACCAAAATATTAGTCAGTTGAGTAGCAATATATGAAAGGGGTAACACATCATGACAAGTGAGTTTTATCCCAGGAATGCAAGGTTAGTTTAAAATTGGAAAAGTACTGACTGGCTAGAACTCCAGTGCAATGTTGTATAAAACATGAAGTGGGGGCTTCACTGGTGGCACAGTGGTTGAGAGTCCACCTGCCAATGCAGGGGACACGGGTTTGTGTCCTGGTCCGGGAAGATCCCACATGCCG
The DNA here is from genome assembly GCF_949774975.1 of Lagenorhynchus albirostris. NCBI lineage: Eukaryota > Metazoa > Chordata > Mammalia > Artiodactyla > Delphinidae > Lagenorhynchus > Lagenorhynchus albirostris. The sequence goes on from NC_083107.1 coordinate 68,975,960, forward strand.
CGGAGCGGCTGCGCCCGTGAGCCATGGCCGCTGAGCCTGCGCATCCGGAGCCTGTTGCTCTGCAACGGGAGAGGCCACAACAGTGAGAGGCCCCCGTACCGCAAAAACAAACAAAAAAACCCCATAAAAACATGACGTGGGAGTGGACAACCTTGCCTTGCTCATGATATAGATATATAAATGTCCAATAAACACATGAAAATGTGACCAACATCATTATTCATCAGAGAAATGAAACTCAAAAACCAAAATGAAATACATCACATGCACTGAAATGTAAAAGTCTGACAATAACCAAATGTTGGTGAGGATACAGAACATTTCTTTTACATTGTGGATGGGATTGTAAAATAGTATAATCACTTTGGAAAAGTGTTTGACAGTTTCTTCTAAAGTTAAACATACACCTATGCTATGAGCCAGTGATTCTGCTTTTAGGTATTTCTCCAAAAGAAATGAAATGATAGGTCGACAAAAAAACTTTGGCAAGAATGTTCACAGCATCTTTACTTGCAACAGCCTGACAATGAAAGCAATCCCAAAAGTATGAACAAGAAAATGGATCAACAAGTTTCAGTGTATTCATACAACAGAAATTGCTCAACAATGCAATTAAATGAATTACTGATATATACAACCATGTAGATGAAACACAAAAGCATTACATTGACTTCAAGAAGCCAGATACACAAAAGTACATTCTGTATGATACCACCATTTACACAAAGTTTAAAATCGAGAGTTAGAAATCAGGGCTTCCCTGGTGGCGCAGTGGTTGAGAGTCCGCCTGCCGATGCAGGGGACATGGGTTCGTGCCCCGGTCCGGGAAGATCCCACATGCTGTGGAGCGACTAGGCCCATGAGCCATGGCCGCTGAGCCTGTGCATCCCGCAACGGGAGAGGCCACAACAGTGAGAGGCCCGCGTACCGCAAAAAAAAAAAAAAAAAAGAGTTAGAAATCAGAGCAGTGGTTTACCTATGAGGGGTAGAGACTTATGGAAAGTGGGGGATGAGGGAACATCTTGAGGAATAGGAATGTTCTTTTTTTAAAGTTTTATTTATTTATTTATTTTTGGCTGCGTTGGGTCTTCTTTGCTGTGCGGGGTTTCTCTAGTTGCAGCGAGCAAGGGGCTACTCTTCGTTGTGGTGCACGAACTTCTCATTGCAGTGGCTTCTCTTGCCACAGAGCACAGGCTCTAGGTGCGGGGGCTTCAGTAGTTGTGACACATGGGCTCAGTAGTTGTGGCTCACAGGCTCTAGAGCGCAGGCTCAGTAGTTGTGGTGCACGGGCTTAGTTGCTCCGTGGCATGTGGGATCTTCCCCGACCAGGGCTTGAACCCGTGTCCCTTGCATTGGCAGGTGGATTCTTAACCACTGCACCACCAGGGAAGCCCAGGAATGTTCTTGATTGACGTGTCTTGATAGTATGGTGATTACACAAGTACAGTATATGCATTTATCAAAACTCACTGAGTTGTGCACTTAAGATCTGTGAATGTAAATTTTACCTGGTTAAAAGAAGAGCTAATCATACGTAAAATAACTAAACTTTGAAAAATATTATACAAGATGAGGGAGAAAATTGTTCCTGATTATATGCTACTAAAACTAAGCTACAAAATGTGATCCGTAATAGAGGAAACCATTTTTATATTTAAGACACAACTTAAATGTCAAAAGAAAAGACAGGACTCTTTAGTAGAATAATAGGCATCTTTCAGTTGGGTAATGAGCTATGTACCAGGTGTATAAGCACTATCATATTCTCCATTTTATGGATGAGGAAACTAACACAAAGACCAGTTAACTTCTTCAAGAGCACAAGGCCAGCAAGTGATAGAGCTGGGCTTTGAACTCAGGCAGCCGGGCCCACAAGGCTTAACCACTGTCCCGTGGCCCCTCGTGCTTGTAAGGGGCTTGCTGCTTTACTCAGACTTTCACAGAAACAGTCTCTTGCTGACCCTCACAGTGGTTCCAGGATGTAGGCCCGTCCAGGATAATTGCCGCCAGTTTAGAGATGATGACTCTGAGACCCCAGGGACTGAAGAGCCATCTCCAGGCCTCCCAGCCTCGGCCGCAGCATCAGGCCCCAAACCTGAGGAAGCCAGGCTTTTTTCCTGCACACAGGGATGCCTGGGCCCTGCTTCCCCACACTTGTGGGAGTAACTGGCCTTCGAAAAGGAACAGGCTGTTTGGAACTGGGGGGGAATGAAAACTGCAGGGCCACCCTCTTGAGGTGCTGTGGAGGAACAGGGGGAGAGCAGATGCTGGGGACGTCACAGCACTGCAGCAGGGAACGGGTGATTACCAGGCCACCCTCCATACAGGCCACCCCTGGCACTGCAGACAGTGACGTCTGGCTAATGGTAAATAACGCAAAGAAATAATAGTGACGGGTCTGAGTCACAAGCAGGGTGCTCTGCGCCATTTCTCAGCTCACACTAGGAAAAGAGTAATGTCAGGTACTGATACAGCCCAGAGGGCTAGGTCCTGGGCAAAGCCATCATGTCCCTGAAGCTTGTCCTCAGGACACTGTCTTTCCCCGTAATGGTCCACTCCCCCCACCCTGTGCCCTCTTAGGACCCCCCAGTCCAGGTCTTCCTTCGGGGGGCTGCTCCCCGAGGGGAGGCACTTTTCATTCTTCCCTTCACCATCAGAACACACTTGTCCTGTGTCCCACTCCTTCCGGGCTCCATTCTCTGCTTCATTCTTTCAAACCTTTGCTCACACCTTTCTCTGCCTGATGTCCCATTGTCTCTCTCTCTTCCCCCCAGTGTCTCTGCATTTCTAGATTCCATCCGAACTGCCAGTGTAAATGCCCATGGCTCTATAACACCTTCTTTGATCTGCTAAGTTGAGGTCACTTCTCTTTTTCCTGTGTTCTCAATTTATTTATACTTGTCTTGCATGTCAACGACCAAATTTTGCCTTATGTACTAGGCTTTTACATGCCTGACCTGTCCCCCTTCTGGATCGTAATAAGATTCTTCAGGCAGCGTCCCAATTCTAATTATCTTTGTACAACGGCTGGCCCACCATCCTCCACGGCCAAATGGCTGTGCTGACCCAGCAGGAATAGAAGACCCTCATGTGTGGGAATGAATGAATGCACACCGGCTCACAGCCCAGTCCCTATACGCCTGCCAGTTCTCAAGGTCTGGCTCTAGCAAGGTAAACCGTCTGGAAGAGAGAGCTGTTTGTTGCAGATGGGGACGTTTTGTACCCTTAAGTCACATCACATGAAAGCTAGCACTCCATCCTGCCTTATGAGACGAGAACATCGTTTAGGGGAGTAGTAGCCGTATGGATACTGTAAAATGGCAAACAACATACAACTGACTTCGATTAAGCTTTGGACTTGTGGACCCCTCCATTTGGGTATATCTGATGTCATGGCACTTATTACAGCGTGATCACAGAGTCTGCTATTCAAACTCCATTTATCGACTCAAGGAGGACTTTATTTCAGACCAGAGAGCTCAGCTATCCCATGAGCCTCTGAAGGAACGAAGGATGCTGTTCAATTTTCCCCACTTAATCTCCTGCTCAGTCTATCCACAAAAGCCTCTCCACAGCAGGGAACAGGCTATTTCCTTTCTCTCAAGACTTATTCTCAATCTCAGTGGCAACAAAGGTGATTGGATATTGGGATTTTAAACGGTTTTGTCTGAAAGTCATTTAATATGGAACTGAAATGTCAACAAGACTGGTATTGAGTAGAGTAGATGTTAAGTGGAAACGAACTTGAAACGAGAGATGGGGTGAGTAATCCCCACTGATAACTTGGAAGGGGTGACAGAGGTCCCCTGGCTCTGCCCTAATGAATAGAAAAGCACCACTGGAATTATCCCTGTCACTGTTTGTACAAATCCTCCTAAAAAGTGGCTGTCCAAAAATGCTTAAGGACATTCTGTTTTCTTAATAAGTTGTCCTTTCCACCGTTCTGTGCCATTGATTTGATTTTTTTTTTCAGCAAACCTTTTTTTTTTTAATATCTAGAGGCAAAATTAGGTCATCCTGTCTGACAATATTCACCACATTTAAATCCCCGGGGCCTGAGGCAATTAGGTTTTACTGCTTTCCAGAACAGAGCCCTGATGTATAAATTTTGCAATGGCTGATTTCACAGTATTTTACATCTTTTCCAACAAGGCTATAGGAAATACACAAGCAGGGGAAGGTTTGAGCTCCAGTGGCTTCATGCATATTTGAACCCTGTAATACCATCTTGGACTGTCCCTCCCTCCCTCCCCTCCGGCTGGGTTGCTCAGTTTCACTCCGGGAAACGCTTGAACACAGCCATATCCAGGCTCATTACCGTTTTCCAGGATGAAAGGGCCTTTGATTATTCAGGCTTTCCTTGGGGAAGCCTCAGTGCACAGATATGCTCACCTGATTCTCAATTTGTATTGCATGTTGCCTGTGGGGAAAATTAGAAGAGGCTCAGGCACCATCCCTCATGCTTTCCTCTCCTCCCCTGGCTGCCTCGGGATTTGTCGTTGAGATTTTTCTTTTTAGTTTTTTGTTTTGTTTTGTTTTGTCCCTGGCTAGTGCTAAAGAATCTTTCTTTCCCCTCTGTCTACTCCACATCTGTTTTCTGTGTCTCTAGCTTTCGCTTTATAGCTTCTTCCTCATTATCTTGGTTGCAACCCCTCCCCATGTGCCCCCATCCTCCAAATACACACACACACACACACACACACACACACACTCTCTCTCTCTCTCTCTCTCTCTCTCTCTCTCTCTCTCTCTCTCTCTCTCTCTCTCTCACACACACACACACCCTTCCTCAGACCATCCACCTGACTCTGGCATCAAACCCCTGGCCGCCTCCTTGTCAGCTTCATACTGAACTAGGACTTGCTTCTAAATTCTAAACCCCAGGCAAGCCCTGGATATCCCTGCACCAACCCTCTTATTATACAGATGAGGCCACCAAGGCCAGAGGAGAGAAGTGGTTCCCAGGGGGATGGAGCCCCACCACCAAGGAGCATCAGAGGGGACTCACTCCAATGCCTCCCTGGCCAGGCGCTGGTCCTGACAGATCTCCCGGAGTTTCCAGGGGGAGAAGAGCACATCGTACTCCCCCACCCCTCTCCTGGGTCCCCAGCCTGCCCTCCGGTGACAACCCAAACTAACCCTCAGAATGAGACTGAGTTCAACCTGGAGGTAGCCCTTCAGTGAATGGTCCATTGGTTTCGGCTGGTGGGGATTTTTAAAAGCATTCTTTTTTCAATTACAAAAGTGAAAATGAAAATGAAAAATGAAAAATGTCAAACTCAAGTGTATACAATGAAAAAACAAAGCATGCTGCTTTCAATATCTTCTCACTCGCCCTGTCCACTGATAACCACTCTTCTAAATGGTTTGAGACCTTTGTCCATTCATATATAAAAGAATTGAATTGGGAGCTATGAAATGAACAGCTTACTGTCCAGGGAGTTCTGACTGTAATTTCCTCTTTTCCCCACCAGGGCAATCCTTCTACTCCCGGGTCCTGGAGAACTGTGAGGATGTGGCTGACTTCTCAGAGGTAGGATGCCCTTGGGGCAGCACAAGCCCAGAGGGGAACCAGCAACTTCCCGCCTGCTGGGGGTGTGCTGCTCCCACACCCTGGGGGGAAGCCTGCCCAGAGCTCCTTGCTTCCTGGGAGGAGGCAGTGGTGGGAGCTGGGGAGGAGGCTTCCTGTCCCCTCCACCCAGGACCCCTCTCGGGGACCTCTGTAGAGGAGAGCCCCGTGCAGAGCGTCTGGCACAGAGAAGGGCCAGCTGGGCCCATCCAACAGGCCTGGAGGGGCTTCCCTGTTCCCTGGGCACATGGAGGGCCAGGCTAACCCACCTTCCAACAAATACAGTCACACACGGACCTCACCCCTTCCTCTCCAAGAGCTGGTGGGCTACCTCTTCCACTGTGGCTCCGCAGGAAGCTTTTCTGTTCTTTCGAACCTCAGGCTCAGAGGGTTGAGAAAATCATTTGCCTCCGTTTATGGCACGTTGTCTCATTGGTCCCTACAAGGTCCCCTCTCGTTTTTCAGTGTGTAGGTAGGGATGGACGGATGCACGCATTCTCTTTTATCTCCATATTCTTTCCCTCCATATACAACCATTCTAATGTGTTTAACGTGTGTATCTTTTGATTTCCTGTGTGTTCTTACAAAATTGGTATTGTTATCTCGTAAGCGTATAATTTATGTTTACCTGCATGGTGTCATGTTAAATATTTCCTTTTGTTTCAGTGAGCACCATTTTTAAATTCCATCCATTGCTATGCTAATCTGCTGTTTCTACAGTACTCCATGGGACACATCCAACACACATTAGGTTGACCAGCCATCCTGGGACTTGCCTGAGATTTAGGGGGTTCCTGGGACACAGATTTTCAGGGCTAAAAGCAGAAAAGTCATGGTCAACCCAGGGTGAGTTAATCTCCCTACTCATCTCGCCTGTGCACCCACCCCCCATGAGGAACTCCTAGCTTGCCTCCAACTCCCCACCCCCAGAGATGCTATGGATATTCTTATGCATATGCCCCTTGGGCTTGTGTAAGTATTTCTCTGGGATATACGCCAGGGCCAGGAATTGCTAGCTCATAGGCTATGCATACACTTAATTTGACCCAGGACTGTCATGGTTGACACTAGCAGTGCCTGTTTTCCACATCCTCATGTACACCTGTATACACCTGTATACAGCTCTCTGATTCTCATCAGGCTAACAATGATACCTCATTGTTGTTTTAAAGATACATTTAAAGGTTCCTCTTCTTTAAATTGCCTGTCCATATTCTTGGCCCTTTTTTCCTATTATAGCTGTCTTTTCTTATTGATTTGCAAGAGCTCTTTGTATGTTCTAGATACCCACTCCTTGTTGGTTTAAGATATTGAAATATCCTCTCCCAGTCTACCATCGATCTATTAACTTTGTCCCTGGTGCCCCTCATTGACTAGAAATTCTTAATCCTGGCGTGTTTCCAAGTTTTGTTGAAGAAGTCTATATACTCTTCTTGGTTACAAATATATTTTCCTACATCTTCTGATTTTATAGTTGTATCTTTTATCTTGTATGTGCTTTTTGATAGGGGTCCAGTTTTATTTTTCTCTATAAAGGGAACCATTTTTCCTAACATCAGCTTGCAAAGCAAGCAATCATCTCTTCCATTTATTGTATGTTAAAGTCTATGTGAGTCTTCTATTCTATTCCTTTAGTCTATCTGTCTGTTCTTGAACTTTACCACACTGTGTTAATTAATATGGTTTTTTAAAAATGTCTTAATATCTGATGAGGCAAGTTCTTTACTCTTTTTTTTTTGAAGTTGGCCTATTTGTGGACCTTTCTTCTCCCAGATAAATTTTAAAGTAAGTTTATTAAGTCCTTCCAAAAACCAAATAAAGTTTGATTGAATTTTATTGAATTTAAAAATTAACTTAGGGGCTTCCCTGGTGGCGCAGTGCTTGAGCGTCCGCCTGCCGATACAGGGGACATGGGTTCGTGCCCCGGTCCGGGAAGATCCCACATGCCGCGGAGTGGCTGGGCCCGTGAGCCCTGGCCACTGAGCCTGTGCATCCGGAGCCTGTGCTCCGCAATGGGAGAGGCCACAGCAGTGAGAGGCCCGCGTACCGCAAAAAAAAAAAAAAAAAAAAAATTAACTTAGGAAGATGTCATTTTCTTCATAATATGAAATCATCTATTCCATCCTTTACTAGGATTTTAAAGTTTTCTACATAGAAGTCTTATGTATTCTTGATTATTTCCTGGATGCTTTATGGTTTTGTTACTATCATGAATGGTATCTTATTACATTTTTTAGTTGATTATTGCTGGCATAGAGAAATGCTTTCCTTTCCTTTTTAAGTCCCTCTTTTATCTGGCAAACTTGCTGAACTTGATATTGATCCTCTTATTCATTTTAACAGTTTATCTATTGATTCTATGTTTTTATGTATATGATAATATTATCTACAAAAAGAAATGTTTTATCTCTTCCTTTCCAATCCTATCTCCTTACTTCATTATCTTTCCATAGGGTATTGGCTGTGATCTCTAGTTCTATGTTAAACAGCAATGGTTTTGGTGGGTATCCTTTCTGCCTTCTCCATATTAAAGAGAATAAATGCATCTAAAGTTTTGTCATCAAAAATAATTGCTGGAATAGGATTTTACTATGTAACTTTGTTTACTAGTTTACTAAGAGTTTTTATTATAAAAGCTTGTTGAACTTTATCAAAAACTTTTTCTGCACCAATTGAGACAATTATAACATATTCCTTTAGTATATTTCATAGCGTATTATTTTTAATACACAGATTCAATTGGCAAATAATTTTATTTAAGAGTTTTGCTGCTATGTTCATAAAATTTTCATAATTCAATAATACATAAAATTTTCTGGAACTATACGCATAAGATAGAAATTTACCTTGACATTTTGGAAGAATCAAATGTAAAAACATGTAAGTCTGGACAGTTTGGGGAGGGGAGTTCTTTGACTTCCTTTTCACTTTCTGTGTGTCTTCTTGAACCAATTTTGGATTTTTACATTTTTCTAGGCATTTTTACATTTCATCTGGGTTTTCAAATTTATTAGTGCACATTTGATCATACTGTTTTAAGATTGTTTTAAAATCTTTTCTGTGCCTAAAGTTATTTCCCCCTTTTTATTCCATATTTCATTTATTTGTATCTTCTCTCTGTTTTTCTTGGTCAGTCTTGCTAAAGATTTGTTTATCTTATTAGTCTTTGTAAAGAACCAGCTTTTGGCTTCATTAATCTCCCCTGTTGTCGTTCTCCATTTCATTGATTTCTGCCCTTTTCTTAATTATTTCCATTCTGTCTGTTTATTTTATTCTACTCTATGGTTCTTTTCCTAACTTCTTGAGTGCTAAGCCTATTATTATTTTTTTTTTTTTTGCTGTACACAGGCCTCTCACTGTTGTGGCCTCTCCCATTGCGGAGTACAGGCTCTGGACGCGCAGGCTCAGCGGCCATGGCTCACGGGCCCAGCCGCTCTGCGTAAGCCTATTATTTTTAACTTTTCTTGTTTCTTAATAAATGTATTTGAAGCTGTAAATTTTGCTCTATATGCAGTTTTAACTGTAGCCTATAAATATTTATATATAATGTTTTCACTATTATTCAGGTTTAAACTTTTCTTACATTCCTTTATGATTTTCTTTTAAACCCAAGAGTTATACAATAACGTTATTTAGTTTCCAAATAAATACATGTATGAAATTATAGCTCCTTATTTTATTCACTTCTAGTTTTATTGCATTGTGATCGAAGAACAGAGTCTGTATGGTATTGATGCTTTGGAATTTACTGAGACTTCTCTTATGACATAATTCATGGTCATAAATGCTCCCTCTGCTTAAAAGGAATTTGTTTAGTGTGGGGTTCTATCTGTAGCTCTATATAAGCTTGATATTATATAAGCTCAAGCTTATTATTTATATTATTTAATTCTTCAAATGTTCTGTTTATGTTTCTCTGCTTGATCTATCAGTTTCAATAATGACTGTAACAAAATCTACTGCTACAATTGTTGATTTATATATTTCTCCCTGCAGTTCTGTCAGTTGTTGCTTGATGTGTTTTGAAACTGTTACTAGTTGCCTTTATGTTCATTATGGCTATATCATTTTGCTTATTTTCCCCTCAACCGGCACTTGATATCCTTCTTTGTCTCTTATGTTGTTTTTTGCATCAATTTCCATTTTGTCAGATATTAAGATTGCTATCTCAGCCAATTTTGGTTCGTTTGCCTGGTATATCTGTTTCGATCTTTTTAATTTCCTGGTATATCTTTTTTCGTGTTCTTATCTTCAATAATTCCGTTTTTAAAATCAAGTGTGTCTTCTTAGGGCATGGATTATTAGGTCTTGTTTTCTTACCCAATGTGAGAGTCTCTCTGTTTTCATTGATTAGTTTTACCCATTTGCCTCTACTGTAATTGCTATTATTATAAGACTTATTTCTACCACCATCTTATTTTATATTTTCCATTTACTGTACTTTCTGCTTCTTTCTTTTTTTTTTTTTCCTATTTTCCAGCTTTCAGTTGGATAGATTGAGTTTCTTTTGTTAGTTGAAAAGCTATGTATTCTGTTTTTGTTTTCAAGGTAGGTAGTCAGCCTTCCATACTTATGTTTATGTTCTCCTGTTGAGAGCTCAAATAAATAATTATAATTTCTCCTAACGTGACAAATACCTTAATACTCTCTTGTGCCTCTTTGATTTCCCCACCTCAGCCCACATCCTCATGCTGATATTAACTAGATTAGAATTTTAATTCTAGGTTCTTATGAAGGTGTGTTCCCTTTTTCCTTTATTTGTCCTAGCCTTCTTTGTTCTTTTTAAAGACAACAATAGTCTTTTCCAAGATACTTAATCACCTTTATTTCTCATATCTCTTGAAGCATCTCTTGGAATTGTTTTTCTTCTTATTTGAGTACCTCCTCCAAAAGTTTTTTTTTTTTTAATTCTTTTTTTTTTTTAAACCCCACATATGTTTATTTTATTTTATTTTTTGGCTGTCTTGGGTCTTCATTTCTGTGCAAGGGCTTTCTCTAGTTGTGGCAAGTGGGGGCCACTCTTCATCGCGGTGCGCAGGACTCTATCGCGGCCTCTCTTGTTGCGGAGCACAGGCTCCAGACGCGCAGGCTCAGTAGTTGTGGCTCACGGGCCTAGTTGCTCCGCGGCATGTGGGATCTTCCCAGACCAGGACTCGAACCCGTGTCCCCTGCATTAGCAGGCAGATTCTCAACCACTGCACCACTAGGGAAGCCCCAAAAGTATTTTTCATTTGAATTTTTATGTAGCAATCCTTCTAAAGCTTTGTAAATCTGAGAATGTGTTTCTTATTTCTTCAAATTTGAATGAGAGTTTCATCAGTTATAAAATTCTAAGCTCGAAGTTCTTGCCTTCACAACTTCAAATATAAGTCCTTTATCTTTGATATTCTTAAATTTTATTATAATGTGTCTAATTGTGGGTTTCCTGATCTTTCCTTTTTTGCACTATTTTGTGAGCTGTTTCAAATCTAAGGCCTTTCATCTTTCATTTATTATAGAAAATTCTATCTCCATTATTTTTTTCAAACATTCAGTTTTTATATTGTTCTTGCCCCTGCAACTCCTATGATCAGATGTCAGTACTACTTCTAGCTGCCATTTCTTACCTTTCTGGTTTTTGTTGATTAATCCTTTGCTGCTGTCTTCTGAGGGAGCTCTTCAAATTGATCTTCCAATTTACTAATTTCTTCTTTTTTCTTATGATTCCTTGAACTTGTTTTATATTTTGCTGACACATAGTTTTATGGTCCATTCGTTCTAATGATCCTGTTCCAGTTGGTGTATACAGTTCAGTCTGTTGTCTTTTTTTTTTTTTAGGAGAGATACTCTCCCAGTCTCTTTACTTTGCCCTGTTTGAGCTCCCCTGGTATCAGCTACTCTGTCTGGTAATGAGTACTGAGCAACCATCAAAGGCTGCTATGTCAACCTCTAGGGGCTGAAGGGCACCAGGAGGGCCCAGTCACCACAGAAACAGAGTCAGGGTCTCATCTCTAAGCCTTAAAGTAGAGAATTTTAACAAACTAGCTCTGGGAGTTCAATGAGAGAAAGTATGAGGCAGTTGGTTTATCAGCATCTATTTTTATTAAACCTCATCCCAGTGGGGTTTTTGTCACAGTTTTATCAGTAAAGGAGCAGGCAACCATTGCCCCAAGGTAGTGCCAGGGAGTGATGAGAGCAGAACTTGCAAAGATTTCCTCCAACCTGTTCTCCCACTGCTGCTTCCATTCACCCCTCCCCCACACGCTGAGCCGCCACCACACTCCCCAGCTCACGTCAGTTCACACAGCCTTTGGTCCCCCGGGTTTCTCATACCTGCTTGCATGTTTGTTTGTTACTTCCTAGAATCCATATTCCCCTCTTGCTTCTGTAGTTCCTACGGGGTTGACTTTGGGGTGAGCGGCAGCAGAGTCCTAAGTCACCATCTTGGCACAAAGCCACAGCTCTGCTTGACCCCAGAAGAGCTTACCCCAACTTTCCTGCCTTGCCCCTCATGTCTGGCTCTGGCTGGCTGGAAACGGCCTCATGACAGCCTGTTCCCTTTGAGGCTAGCATTTAGCTGACCAGCCTCCAGCGGCTGTCTTCTCATTCTGGGCCCATCCCACACGGTACAGCTGTGTCCGTAGGACCAGAGCTGTAGGCACAGGGGAGCAAGGCCTCAACCTTCTCACCTGGGCTCAGGCCGCCACTGACCATCACAGCCCCCAAGCCGCCCCCTCCCCGGCGAGAGTTCTGTCCCTGCCTCCTCCGCCTCCCGGCTGTATGGCGTTCAGCCTCAGTTTCTAAGCCGCAGCTGGTACACTTGTCAGATGGGGCAGGCGATGGGTATGAAGTCTCTTTGTAAAACCGTGAACAAAATGAGAGATTGTCGTGACGATGGAACCATTGCGGTACTAAGCCTGGCGTCTCAGCCTCAGATGAGCCCCACCGCACAACCTGCCTTTTCCTTCCCCTCCGCACCACCTCCTCAGTCCTGGAGGGCCTGCCTGGGTGACGATGCAGGCCGCCTGGCTCAGTCGCTCAGCCCTGCCTCCCTGGGCGGCTGCCCCCAGTCAGCCAGGTGCAGCATCGACTCCCTGCTTCTCACCAAGTATCCCAGGGGACATGTCCACCCAGATCTCCAGCCCGTGAGCAACCTGATGCCCCTTATAAGGGCACTGTCACTCTTTTCCATTAACTGCACCCTGGGACACCTGAGCCATGGGTATACATGACATTCCAAGTTAATCACCGTGTCCTTCCTCTTCCCAGGGCCGCCCAGCACGGGGCAGGGGGAGAGTCAGTCCTGCCGCCCCGAGCACGGGACCACGTTCTGAGCACCTGGTGTGTGCCAGGCCCAGGCAGAGATGCCCCAGAGGGAGAGGCAGGTGCAACAATACACAAGGATCCCTGCAGGAACTTGGGCACAGGGAGCCTCCGGGTCAGTGCAGAGAGACCAGGAAGGGGTGGAAGCCAGGGAGTTATGAGCAAAAGCACATGCCAGGATCGGAGAGCAGCCGTGAGGCGGGGAGAAGTAGCTCCCACCCGGGGAAATTTATACACACACGGGCACTTGGTGGAATGGGGCAAGGATGCTAAGTGACCTGCAGTGCTCAGGCCCTCCCACGGGACACGGACTTGCCTGTCACTTGCCCTCTGGGCAGCCCCGTGGGAAGATAACGGCAGCAGATTCCCACAGCAGCACCATGCTGCGTCCTGAGCAAGGCCTCCTCCATCCAGTCTCCACAGCAACTACAGCGATGAAACTCGGGCTCAGAGACCACGTATCCTTCCCAAGGTGACAGCTGTAACTGGCAAAGCCAGGGTTCTTAGATACTAAGGCCCCTCTGGATGCAGCAGTAGAGAGCTGCTTGGCCTGACCCCCGCCACTCCTGCAAGGCCTTGCCGGGGTCTCTCCATACCCCTGTCTCCATTTCTCCTTCTAAGAAGCAGCTTGCAGCCTGGCTGCCACTGGTCAGCAGGGTACACCCCACAAAGCAGTGGAGGCAACCGTCCCACCTCCTGCTCAGGAAGGGCCCGGGGAACTCTCCAAAGACAGCCTGGAACTGCACCCGTACTTATACCTGTCTCCCCAGCCTCGGGTGGACAAGTCCTAAACTTTCCCGGCTGGCTCCTGAAAGAACCAGCCTGTCAGTGTTTCCAGAATAAGCTTGGAAAGAAACCTCAGCTGCCCCTTACAAAACCTCCAGAGGTCTCCTAGCTTCCCAGCAAGTCTCTTTTCTCACCCTTACTGTGCCCAGGGGCTTTGGGAACCAGCTCAGTGAGGTACAAAGCACATTGGCCTGGGAGTCACGAGACCTGGGCTACAGTCCCCACTGAGCTGTTAATGAGCTCTGCGCCCTTGGGTTGGCCACTCAACCTCTCCAGGCCTCAGATTCCCTTTCTGAAAAATGGGGTCAGACTCCTTGCTCTGTCTGCCTCACAGAAATGTTGCATGGCTGAAAATGAAATAAAAGACATGAAAACAAACGTCTCTCCCTCCTCTACTCAGACAAGGATGGGAGGGGCCGCTGCAGGCACAGAGGAGGAACCTGAGGCGGTGGGGGGTGGACATGGCAGAAAGACAGCGCTCTGCACAACCATGGTGGAAACAGAGCCTGGACCTGGTATCTCCTTTCCCAGAGGCTGGAACCTGAGATCCTGCATTTAACCTACAACTATGGAGAAGCTAAAGAGAGAGAGAGACAGAGACGAGAGAGACAGCCTTCGTGCCAGGCCAGCAGCCAGCCGAGGCCCCTGGTGGTGGGGTGGGGTCATGGCCACACCCAGCCTACTCCAAGCCAGCTTGGTTTGGCCTTAACCAGGCTCTTGTGGACCAGACCTCCCAGCAGAGGCCAGAATAACAATAGTAATTGTAGGAATAAGGGCAGCTGCGAGGTACTGAGTGCTTGGTACACGGCAGGACGGACTGAGAGCTTACGCAAGCCTCATAACTCACTGCAACGCACTGGGTGGGCAACACCCCAGGCAATGAGTAGCGCATCAGGGTTTGAACCCTAGTCTAATTCCAGAGCCTATGGCCACTTGCAAAGCGGACAGGGCTCAGTCCTGCCCTCAAGGGGCTCAGTCCAGTGGGGAGATGGACCCAGAACAGGAAACATGGACTATGGGCCTTCTGAGCCCAGAGGAGGGAGAGGTCATCAGCCTGGGCGGTAGAGGGTCAGAGCTCATCTTCCCACTTCACTTGTATCTGGAAGACATGGGCTGTCAGGAACATACCTGTGTGGTTCATGAATGGCCTGGCACCCAGCACAGGGCTCAGGGAAATATTGCTGAGTGAAAGAACGAACAAAGGAAAAAACCCAGTTTGAGTCTTGGGTCTCTAACTTCCCAAGACAATCTCTTTCCATTGCACCTTAAAGCTTTGCAACACATCCTAAAATTTTCCCCCCCCAAATTTAGAGGGCTGTCTCTTTAAGGACATTGCCTTGCTGATTTAGGATGGTTTCAACCCCAGCTGATGAAGCCCAGGATGACCCAGGTCATTCTCCAGGCTGTATCAGGGAAACCTTTCCGTGGAGTCCTAGATAGCTGGGGCTGATAGGATGCAGAACTCCGCCACCCCGGCCAGCACCTGCCAGGTCACGGCAAAGCTTAGAGCTGGTGAACTGGGTCACAGCTCCACACTCCCGGTGCTCCTGAGACCCACTTCGGACAGAGGTCCCCTTCCCTCCCTCTGCCCCTAATGCTTGCCACCTTACTCTGTCAATGTTCCTCTCCCGGGCTGCAATTTCAGGTCTGTGCCTGTCTTCAGTACTACCCAGAGAGTAGCTCCTGAGACACCCCCCTGCCTCCCCACGCAGAGCCCGACACACAGGAAGTGCCCAGCAAACATAGGAGGTGCTCAGCAAACGTGTGCTCCTGCGTGGGGCTTGCTGGCTCATGACAACTTGAGTAGCTATCTTTGGCTCAGCTACTACCTGAGTCCCCCAGCATGTTTGGAGGCTGACACAGGGTGGGATCCTAGATGATGTGCGGGCTCCCTTGGCCCGATCGCTAGGCCACTGATTTCAGGGCATCTCCAGAGGCAGAAGACACAACCCTCAGCTGCTGTGGCTGCAGGAAGAGAATCATGCTGGTGCTGCCTCAGGCTGGAGAGAGGCTCTCTGTCCCCAGCAGCCCCCTGCAATCCCTGCAGTGTCCATCCCCAAGGATGCCAGACCTTGCCCCGGCTCCTGGAAATAACAGCAACGCAGTAGAATTCACTGTAATAAAGCGCCATGTTGGTCAGGCTCTTACTTGCGCCGGGTTCTGTGCTGGTGCTTCCCCAGCCTCGCGATAACCCCAAGAAGCGGTACTGTGACGTCACCCTTGCTTTGCAGAGGAGGAGGAGCTTGTGGAGCGGGCAATTAGCTCGGCCTCGCCCTCAGGCCAGCAAGGAGCAGCACTGCAGGCGAGGCAACCATCTGAGGCCGATTTGCTGAGTGCCTACCATGTGGCAGGCCCCGTGCTGGGTGCAGGGTGACCCAAGTAAACGAGACAAGACTGGGCCTGTCGGCTCTGCTCAGGCTCCGAACTGCTGAGTGGGACAGGCAAGCTCTCCCAGGAGTTCGGGGGACAGCGGGAAGGGAGGGGGCTGGTATGTGGAGAGGCAAGGGCCGGGCAGGGAGCCAGCTCTGCCCCTGATGACAGGCCTCCCTGACATGCGGCTGACTCCTAGAGAGAGGCACAGCTAGCACGGGGGACTGTCACAGTCATCTAGGGCTGCGTAACAAACCACCCCGAAGCTCACTGACAAATTAGCAACATTTTCGTGTTTATCATGCTTCTGTGGGTTGGCTGGGCTCCACTGAGGCTTCTTCCTGGAAATGCTAAATGTGCTCCCTCAGCTGAAAACTTTCTGAAAGGGCGCCCCCGGTGGGCTTCCTCTGGAGTCTCATCCCCAGTCAGGGCCCCCCCAGGTGCCCCTCCCAGCCCTTGCTGACTCCCCTCCTCTCTGCTCAACAAACTGGTCCACGACGGTGGCCTTCTTAGCCTGTCAGCCCTGCTGACCCAGTAAACTGCACCCCGACCACCGGGCAAGTCAGGGCCTGGCGATGGGCAAGAAGAGACCGCAAGCCGCTTCCCTCTCTGGGCCCCTTTTCCTCGAAAGGACTGCATGTTTCCCGGTTCCTTTGTGTTCACCTAATTGTGTCACTCTTCAACACCACCCTCCTCTAACTGTGCCATTTCCACAGCTCCTTTTTCTCCTACTCCTTCCCTCCTTCAAGTGCCAAAATCCCATGCACAGACCCTCATGTGGCTCAAACACCCCCTTCCCCTTGGTTCTAAGAAAACCAAAATCTTGGTGCCCCCCCCAGACCCGCCTCCCTCTGCATGGTGGCTAATGAGTTCGCCCTTCGCATGCTAGTTTATTTCCCTTCAGCCCGATAATGGCAACTTCATTAAGAAAACCATACCCTTGCTGAGCTGGAGACCTCCAGATGGCAGGAAGAGAGCAGCTTAATGGGGCCTGTGGGCGGCCAGGCTGCCTCCCAGGCTCCCCTCCCCGCCTTCCTCCTTCTGTGTCCAAGGCCTCCAAAGTCCCCCCCGCCACCATGCCCCTCTCAAAGCCCTCTCCCTCCCCACCCCAGGCCCCCCTCCCTCCTCTGCTTCTTCCTCCCTCACCTGCCCGCTCCAGCTGACCGTGGAGGTGTCAGGGTCCTCCCTGGCCCTTGGCCAGCCCCAGAGAGAGGGCACATGAAGGCCATGACAGGCCCTGCCCACACTCGGCCGTGATCTGCCAGGCTGGCTCGGTGCTCCCCCAGCCCCCAAGTCCTCCCTGGAGGATGAAGAATTGCTCTGAAGCAGCACGCTTGCCGGGTGGGCCCTCAGAAGCCCGCCCAGCACCTGCTGGGCCACTAAAAACAGCGTCCTGTTACTTCCCTGAACCCTAGTTCCTCTGTCTCTAGAACGGAGACCACGTTACCAGCCTCTTGGGTGGTTGTAAAGACTAAAGGAATTAACGCACCTAAAGCATTCAGACCCACGTAATGGAAAGTTCAGGCCCACGAATGGCAGCTGGTATTACTGTTACTGTGGTTATTATGTACGACCAGCCTCTTGTGCGTTCTGAATTTGGTGATAGAAATGAAACTTAAAAAGTCACTGGCTCCCTCCTGCTCTGTCAAATCCCCCTTGTTGAGCATCTCTCAGCGGCATCTTGAGCAGACCCCAGAGCTTTCTGGTTATTTTCAGTTATTCAAAGTCAGGTCCAGCAGGGTTTATTGCTCCACCCCGGCACCCAGTTTCCATCTGGTCTTCCAATTCCTGTGAAACATTGGGCTGATGTGAGGGGCTATCTTACCAGGGGTCTCCCTCCCACTCCCCACACCCCTCCCTGTCATTTCCACCCAAGGCCACAGCTGTTCCTCTCTCCCCAGACCTTCCGGTGGCAGGTGACCAGCAGCATCGACAGCAACGAGTTGCTCGAGATTCAGATCTTCAACTACAGCAAAGTCTTCAGCAACAAGTAAGTGAGGGGTGGGGCATGAGAGGCGGGGCCCCGAGGGGCGGGGCGCCTGCCCTGCTCCTTGGGCTGCCCCCTCCTTTGAGTTTAAAAGGGGACCCGCACTGGGGCCTGGATTGACCTTCAAAGACCCGCCCCCACCCACCCCCCAAACCCCCGCTCCCTCATGTCCTCAGAGTCTCCCAGCCCTCCCAATCCTTGTTGGCCACATTCACTCTCTCTGTCCCCAGTCCCGGCACAGCTTCCTGTCCCCTTCCTGAAGTTTTCCCCCTTACACAATGCTGGGCAACAGTTACCCGTCAGAGAAAGTGACAATACCCTCCAACAGACCATCTATCTGTAGCCTTGAGAGTGAACTTGTCACATCTGTGGAGGACTGGAAGCTCCGAGGCAGTTTGGTTCAGTGGTTTAGGAGTCAGGAGAGCCTGCTCTCAGATCCCAGCTCAGTCATCTACTGTGTGACTCTGCCCAGGTTGCATGACCTCTCTGAGTTCAATGTTTGCATGTGTAAAGAGGATAAGTACTTACCTCAAAGGGAAGCTGTGAGAATCAAATGAGATAGATGTTCATTCATTCATTCAGTCCCCATGTTTACTAAGTGCCTACTGTGATGGCGAGGTGCCCACCTTCATGGAGCTTACAATCTGCAGTGGAGCCCATCTACCTCCTTTTGCTGAACCACTACCAGGGGTTCAGCAAAAGTAGTTCCCATCCTTCTCTCTGGGTGACAAGCAAAATTCAGAATCATTTGAACAGTCTGGAATGGTGGCTAAATATAGTACATGTAAGTTTCTGTCTTGGATTCGAAAGCCTATTTTCTTATACAAGCTAGAGGGGGTCATGGCTGAACCATGACACATCTGAAATGGTGCGGGGGATTTATTCACTGAGAGCTCAGTATGACTCAACAGTGGGAGAAGACCTCAAATGAATGAAAAGCTGACCTAACCCTAGGTCATGTTAGTAGGAGAGCCAGCAGAGCAGGAGAGGTGAGGGGCAAGGGTTCCACTGTCCCCATGCTGCTTGGACAGAGCACGAGTAGGCACTGCCTTGTGGTGGCCAGGGGGAAGGGACTTTAAATCTTGCCTCATGACAAGGGGATGAGAGCCTAGAGGAGAAAATCACAGAAGACATGTTCATCCATCCATCCATCCTTGGTCCATCCTTTCAGTCACTCATCAAACATTCACTGAGAAACTCTATACCAGGCAGACACTGTGCTAGTCATTGGAGATACTAAGATGAGGGATTAGGGCACCATGTCTGTCCCCTAAGAAGGTTTTCTGCCATGTGAAAGAGGAAAGATGTGTGCCTAGAAGCAGGATCAGGGCAGGGCTGCATTGCTGGTGGACAGCAGACAGATGAAAGATGGCCAGAGCTCTCCAACCAATGAGCTGTCACGGGGAGAGGGTTAGCAGAGAGTGGACCATGATGCCGTAGAGGGGATTTCTGAGTCAGGAAGGGCCAAACCACGTGACCTCCAAGGATTCTGGGTATGGGATGTGGGCATTCCAGGCCCACCGGCAGGGAGGCCTATCGGGGCATCCCATCATTCAGGCAGCTGCCTCTGGCACCCACAAGAAAGGTTGGTGAGACACCCCACCAGGGGCCCCCAAGATGAAGCAGGACCTTCTTCCCTGGGATGAGAGACGGGGTAACCTGTGAGAACAGGAGAAACAGGCACAGGCACAGCAAGGTGGATGTGGAGGAAGAAGCAGAATCGGAAGCTGAGGGCTGGGAGGAGCCCCAGGCATCCCAACAGGACCCACGGTAGACAGCAGAGCACCGGGGAGCCTCGGAGCTCAGCCAGGGCAACCCTCGCTGTGCAGATGGGGAAAGTGAGCCTCGGAGAGGTTGCTGAGGCCACAGGGGTAGACTGCAGTAGGGGGGTGGCTAGGATGCTGGTCTCCTTCCTCCCCTTCCTCATCCTCAAACTCCCAGAAACCAGGCTATGTGAACAGTGATGGTGGAAACCCAGGATGTGGAAGAGATTGCTAAACGATTTAAATGAAAGCTGCTGGACCAATCCCTAAAATGCTTGAAAACATCAAAACTCTTGCTATAAACAAATCAGAAGTATCTGGTAAATTGTTTAGGGAATCAACTACTGTAACAGTGAGTATGCTGGAATATAAGGCTTCGATGAGTCGTTCTAAAACACCAGCAAGAAGGAGACAGAAGTGGGGAGTCCCTACTCTGATTCTCCTGTCTCTCTCCCGGCCCTCCATGCCCCCACCCAGGAAAAGGCAAGAAACCCCACAAGGGGAGGCCTGGACCTGGTGGAAGTGGGTCCTGCTGTTTCCTTGGAAGCCTGGAGAAGGTCCAGGGCACTGTTGGCTGCAGAGCTGGGGTGGGGAGGACTGGTGGTCTCGTGTACAACGCAGGGCCCACCTGACACAGGCCAGCTCGGGGGGTCGGAAAGGGAGGGCAGGTGCTTGGAGTCAGGTGGGCCTCAGTCTCCCACCCTGGAGTCTGGGCTCTATTTCCCAGAGCCAAAGAAAAGGGCCACCTAGTGCTTGCCCTCTGTCCCCACCGTGGCCCAGCTCAGTCACCAGGCTCCTTCTGATGGGGCAGCTGAGCCTCTGGGGGTTGCACCGGGCACGGCAACCAGCAAAGCCACACCCGCTGCTCGGGACAGTGGCCGGCACCCAGCGGGCCCCCCTTACTTTGTGGAATGAGTGAATGAGTAAATGTCAGGAGGAGAGGGCGTACAGGGTAGGAGGATCTGGGCACAGGAATTCGAGTGGCCCTTCTTCTCTGAAGAGCTCAGGGCTCTCCAGGAACCCAGTCACATGACTGGTACATTTGGGGAAACTGAGGTAAAGGAGGCTGGCGTGAGATTTAGAGCCTGTGGGCCTGATCCCACTACCACCCACCACAGAGAAAGGGACTTATTCTAGAAGCAGAGGGCAGCATAGAAGCTGACCCCTCACCCAGGCCAGGAGACTCCAGGTCTGCTCCGCCCACCTTGAATGAGGTCCTTTTACAAGAGCCTTGGGCTTCCCTGTGAGGACGTGGTGTTGGGTCCAGAGGATCTTGTGCCACCCCCTCTGCCTGTCCAGAACCCTGGAGGGGGGCTGGTCTGACCCAGGCACCAGTCTCCTGGGACTCCTGAATAATTCAGGGGCCAGGAGAGCAGTGGAGGCCTGGTGAGGCCTCAGGCACTTGACACCAGCTCCCAGGGGAAAGCAATGAATTATTGACAGACCCTGGTGCCTGGTTGCAACTCTCCTGTGGTCAGTCTGTGGGCCCCCCTCGCTGCTGGCTAACTACCCGAGAATCCTGCCCCTGCTCAGCCTTCCCAGCCGCTCCGTGGGGGCCAGCCCAGCCTCCAGAATCGGGGGTTGCCATCCGGAGGGCCCACCTCCCAGGCAGCTCCTCCACGCTGACCCACTGAGCTTCCAGCCAGGCTGGACAAAGGGCAGCTGGGATCGGGGCAGGAGGTGGTCTCCGGGGTCACCAGGCAGGCCAGACCCAAGGCTTCCCTTCCTGCACCAGCTCCTTCCCCAGAGAACATCCATGGCAGGGGGTTGAGGGGCAACGCTCTGTTGGAAGCAGCATGCGGGCACTTGTTTTGAAGTTGTGTTCTCATAGCGAGCGCCCTGGTTTTGCTTAGACGGTACGTTACAGATGTGCAAAAAGGGTAAAGTTTTATAAAAAATGTTTTTCTTTATTTTTTTAAAGTTTTTATTGGAGTACAATTGATTTACAATGTTGTGTTAGTTTCAGGTGTACAGCAAAGTGAGTCAGTTTTATATATATACATACAGCCACTCTTTTTTTTTCTTAGATTCTTTTCCCATATAGGCCACTACAGAGTACTGAGTAGAGTTCCCTGTGCCATACAGTAGGTTCTTATTCGTTATATACTTTATACATAGTAGTGTGTGTATGTCAGTCCCAATCCGCCAATTTATCCCTCCCCCCACCTTATCCCCTGGTAACCATAAGTTTGTTTTCTACATCCATGACTCTAATTCTCTTTTGTAAATGAGTTCATTTGTACCCTTTTTTTTTTAGATTCCACATGTAAGCGATATCATATGATATCTGTCCTTCTGTGTCTGACTTACTTCACTCAGTATGACAATCTCTAGGTCCATCCATGTTGCTGCAGATGGCATTATTTTGTCCTTTTCATGGCTGAGTAATATTCCATTGTATAGATGTACCACATCTTCTTTATCCACTCCTCTGGTGATGGATGTGTCCTTTATCCTTAACATAAGACTGAGATCACATCCGTTGTCCATTTCAAAGAACACTATTTTTTATTTTTGTTTGGGGGAAGCAGTGGGTAACTATTAAGAGTTAAAACCCCACAAGCCACCCCCTGTGGGTATGGTGAATTCAGTCCTCTGGCCTTGCTAGCTCCCAGGATCCCAGCCACATCTTCTGGGCCGCAGGCTTGCTCTGGCTCTGTGAGGCTGCGCATCTGCCCCCAGAGCCCACCCTGTGCAGGAGACCAGTGTGTATGGGCCCTCCAGACGGCAAACACCGCCCCACCCCATGCCCCACTGTGACATGTGACATCTGAGTGTGGCGGTATTAGAGGACTTTCACTTGAGCGTACTCACCACCACCCAGTGAAGCAAGTGGTATCACCTCCTTTGGAGAGGTGGAAAAACAGCAAGGCTCAGAGAGGGTGGAGAACCAGCCCAAGTCACACAGCTGCCAGGTGGTAGAAACCCTCTTAGACCCTGCCGGGCAAACCCACCTCTGTCTGACTCCAGAGCCCAGGCTCTTTCTGCTGTCTACATTGCCTCCCATTAGGGATGGCATTTAGTCTGTGTGTGAACAGGGCTTGGGCCAGGGCATGAGGAGAGGGGAATTTGCCAGAAGGCGGATCTCAGCTTACTGTGTGATTGAAGCAGAGGTGGATGGGTGAGCAGTGAGAGCAGCCGGGGTGTAGTGAGGTCCCCGTCACCGGGCGTCTAGCAGGATCTGGGAGTGTGTGTCAGGGAGGAGGTTTAAGGGACTTCTCCTTTTTTTTTAATTTTTTATTTAACATCTTTATTGCAGTATAATTGCTTTACAATAGTGTGTTAGTTTCTGCTTTATAACAAAGTGAATCAGCTATACTAAGGGACTTCTCCTTGACGGAATGCTGGGCAAGCTTTCCTCTTAGGTCCCTCGCAAGTCTAAAGGTCTGAGAACTTGTTTAAGCCTGGAAGGTGCCAGAGCCTTCTCTGAGCACTTGTGGGGGAATAGCTCCATCCTGCCCCCTGGGGGTGTCTTGTCACACTGCAGCATCTCTACTGATCCCTGGGTATCTTCTAGGGAAAGTTGTGCCTGCATACCCAGCGCTCAGCAGGTGCTCAACAGGCCCTAGTGGAGCTAAAAGGGCCTGAAGTTCCAGTCAGCAAGGGGCAGTGGTAGAACAGGGATTCTCAAAGTGTGCTCCCCGAGCACCATCTAAGCATCACCCGGACACTTGTCAGAAATAGCCACTCTGGGGCCCCACCTCGCCTGCTGAGTCAGACCCCCTGGGGCGGGGCCGGCTCCCAAGAGCAGACGGTACACATCTCTCCCAACTCGGTGCTCAGTGGCTTCACGTTGGGAGCTTGAAATTGGCCTTGGTGGGGGTATTTACACCATGGAAATGAGCAAAAGCTGCAGGTCAGGATTGCCCTTCCCCTCCCCCAGCCAGTTGTTAACAGTTACCAGCACAGTGGTGGGGGGGGAGGGGTCCCAGTCATCTGTGATTTAGCAGGTCCTCCCAATGATTCTGTTCATGCTGAAGTTTAGAACCACAGATTTAGACCCTAAAGAGATGAGGCTGCAAAAAAGCCAGTGTATACGTTCATGCCTAGAGTCTACTGTTAGAAGGGCTACACAGGACAGAAGCTAAGAGCCCACCACCCTCATTTTATAAAGACAAAGTTGAGACCCAGGGGCAGCGGCTCTAGGTCTCCTGACCCCAGCCCGTCACTTCAGCCCAGGCTGGGGAGAGGGCAGGATGCAGCGGGGGAGGCAGCTTCCAAGGGGCTAGTCTGAGAAGAGCCTGGAAGCCAAGGTAGGCTTTAGAGTGGAGGGATGGTATGAACAGTTTCACCCATAGGGAGGATGGGGCGAGCTGACAGATGGAGCTCTGCACCCCAGAGAGAAGCATTCATTCACTGTGGCTGCTCCCAGCACTCTCTCCCCTCACACAGACGGGAGGCTTTTTTAAAACAGTGTCTCCCTCCATGGCCCTCAGGAGGATGCAGACATCAGACATGTCCGGTAAAGTCAGAATCCACCTGATACCTCACCTCATCCGGAGTGGCCCTTAAATTAACTGCATCCCTTCCTGCTTTCTATAAGCCAAGGGCAGCACCAGATGATCCCAAGGTCCCCTCCTGTCTCACACCCTGTGAATGCCCCCCTCTGCTTTTATCCCTTCAACCAGAAGTGGTGTGTATGTTTTAATCTACCCCATGCAGAATCACCGTGTGAGAACATCTCTCTGAGTACCTGTTCTCTCCTAGAGCAATAACCTTCAAACCATGGGATGAAATGGCATGCAGGTTAACTCAGTCAGCATTTATGGGGCCCCCACTGTTGTTCATTAATTCAGCCAGTAGATTTTGAGATCTCCTGTGAGCCAGAAATATCAAATAGAGTCTGGAAATAGGAAACATCTGCTTCCCTGGAAAGGCTCACGCTATAACGTCACCCCCTTGATAGCGACCAGACAGCTCCTGGAGTGCTATGTACTAGGCGCTCTGCTAAGAACTTGGCACAGAGGATCTGTTAGTCCTCTAAACAGAAACTCTGTGAAGCAGGGTTTATTAGCTCATCTTAGGAGAAATCTGGGACTGAGAGCCCAGGTCAGCTGCCCAGGAAGCAGGTAACCCTCTAGTAAGTGTCCGAGCTGGGTTTCCAATCCCGTCTCTCCGACTCCAGGTCTGTGCTCATCACAACACTGCCCTGCTGATCCCCTCTAGGCAGCTGGGTGGATGGGAATCCCACAGTCAGATGGGTTCTTGCCCCAAGGAGCTTGCAGAATGCAGGTGTGTGTGGGCATCACTACTGACTCAACAGAGGACGAACGAGCCAGTGGTGCCGGTGAGGGGTAGAGACCTTGGTAGTGATTAGGGAGGTGGAAGGGGGAAGAGCTGTCTGTGTGTCCAGGAGCCTCTGGTCCTTCCCCACAGCCTCCGTGCTGGGCATCTGGAAGCTGCTCCGCAGGGGCTCAGCAACCCCAATCGCCTGTACCCAAGGAGCACGAGGCTCCGCCAGCACACACTGTCTGTGGACATCCCCCCAGCTACTCACTGCCCTCAAGCTCTCCCAGGGAAATGGCCGTCATACGTACAACCACACACAGTTGTTGGGGGTCACAGACCCTCCTGGACATGCCACCCTGGCCAGCCCCAGCTCCTGGGCCACCCTCTCCAACCCCAGCCTGGAGCCTGAGCCAGCCCTCTCGTCCCCTTGCCAGCCAGTCACAGCCTCTCGGGATGTCAGCCTTGCTCCTCTTTCTGGCCTCTTCATGTGAAACCATGAAGACCACGCCCCCTCTGCCATTCACAGGCTGATCGGGACCTTCCGCATGGTGCTGCAGAAGGTGGTGGAGGAGAAGCACGTGGAGGTGACCGACATGCTGATTGACGACAACAATGCGATCATCCAGGTGAGGGCGCCCAGAGAGTCCCTGGACCTGCCTATTACGGGTCACCTGGGGGCCTGCTGGCCTCCCTGCCCCTGCACATAGCGTGGCCTGGGGAGCACTCCTTGTGGGCGGGGAGGTGAGGTGGGAGGAGGAGACTCAGGTCAGACTCTGCTGGAGCCCCTCAGCCTGGCAGCCATGGCCAGAGCCCTTGGGGCGTGACAGGGCCCCAAGGTGGACACTTCAGTCCTTCCTGCCGTGAGAGTACAAGAGAAGGTGACGGGGGAGGGGGGGGATGCCCTCCCTTCTCTCCCCAGGGGCCCTTCCATCTGGACCCAGCTCAGGAATCACTAAAGACGTGTCTCTCATCACCTGAAAGCCAGTCTGAGCCCTGCTGGCCACTCCTGGGCATGACCTTCACTCTGCATGCCTGCCTTGGCGTCTAAGACTAGCCTTTCTGTGAGGGCAGGGACCTTCTTTCTACTTCATCTGTCACATCCCATCCCAGCACTTCCAACAGGAACACACGTGTACTAATGACGCAGTCTGTAGGCATTTGATACATGTTCAAACAAAGGAAGGAAATAAACCATTCTGGACGCCCAGACCCCAGGCTCTGCTCTGACTCATCTGTCCCCATGAGCTCATTGATGCCCACCACTGGGCAGTTGAGCCTCGTGGTGAGGAACACAGCCCTTGGGTAGAAACATTCATTAGGCCACTCACTACCTGTGGGCTGGCTGCATACCATCTGCAAAGTGAGCAAAATTACAGTATCGACTTCCCAGGACTGCTCTGAGGATTAAACGGGAATGCACAGAAAGTGCCGGAACAGTTAAGCATATAGTAAGTGCTCAATAAATATATAAAGTAAGCTCAGTAGCTATTATTTCCTGGCCTCAGTTTATCCATATGTAAAATGGGGCTGTACCATGGTTCTCCAACCCTGGTCCCGCATATGACCCTATGTGGTAGCCAGCAGAATAGCCTCAGAAGCAGGACTGCAGCCACAGAGAGCCAGAACGGGAGGAACCCTCTCTGAGGAGCGCCAAGGGTGGGGGAGAAACTCCCACGGTGCCTTGGTGGCTCAAGACGCTTCTTCCCTGGGGAAATCAAAGCCTGGGCGTTCAGAGGACCACGTGCCTAGTGCAGGCTGCCTGGGGGGGGGTCGCTGGAGCCAGCCAGCTCCTGACCTGGAGGAAGGGAAAGCGTGTCTAGAAGATTTCCTAGCATCCACACGGGCTGAGGAAGGGACTAGGCTGACTCTTCCCTGTGCACTGGGGAGAAGCTAGAGCTAAGAGGAGGCTTCTTGCTCTGTGGCCCAAGGACACAGAGAAAACCCCATGGTGACCTCGAGCTCCCATCCTCTCCAGATTAGGAGGGTGGGTGTCAGGTGAGCAGGAAGAAGTGCTGACCTCACGCCTTTGAGGGTGTCCAGGGCCTGGGCTCCTCTCCTGAAGGACGTTCTCAGCTCATGTCATCAAATCCGCAGAGAGCATCAGGAGCGAGGGGAAGTCAGCTGATTTCAGACAGACCAGCCCTGGTCCCCGCAGGCAGCCCTACACCATGGGGATGCTGGAGGATGCTCTTGATTGTGTGTCCAGTGGGCTCGGCCCACCCCCAGCCCAGGCTCAGCTGCCCGGTGTGGGCCCCCACCTCGGGCACCGGGGAGGAGGAGAGCCACGTGCAGCAGGATCTGGAGTCACGGCCCATTCAGTTGTCAGCCTTTCTGAGCCTCTGTTTTTCTCATCTGCAAAACGGGAAAGTAGGGGGAGGATAGTACCCAGCTTGCCTTCCTCCAGTAAGTTAAGGGCGTGAGAGCACCTTGTAAAATCGCAGAGCAGCGGAGGACACGGGATCGTGACTGTTAGTGCCGTCCCGGCCTCTCACCACCCATCTCTCCCTCCAGACCAGCCTGTGCGTGGAGGTCCGGTATCAGGCCACAGATGGCACGGTGGGCTCCTGGGATGATGAGGACTTCCTGGGGGATGAGCCCCTTCATGAGGAAGAGAAGGACAGCCAGGAGACAGATGGGCTGCTCCCTGGCTCCCGCCCCAGTTCTCGGCAGCCGGGCGAGAAGAGCTTCCGGAGGTAACAGGCTGGGCCCTCTGCCCCCAAAGACACAGGGAGGATGCCTGGGACCTGCTCCCCTGGAAGGCCCCTCTAGGCCTGGGTTCAGAGTACAGACGTGAGTTGCTGGAGAGACATACAAGAGGAGGGAAAGTGTTTCTGCAGCATCCCCTGCACCCCGACTCCAGGACTCACTGGGGAGGCAGCAGGGTATCTGCGATCAGGCTGAGGGGCCAGGCCTGCCTGCTACCCTGAGGGAGGCAAAGTTCTGGGAGGGCGGACTCTAACATGGGTGGAAGAGGCTAGACCTCCTGCCTCCTCAAAGAATGCGAAAAGCAGACAGGAGGAGGCCCTGACCTCTCTGGCCCAAGACCCAGCAGTGCCAGACCAGCCCCAGGCAGCCTGGCCTCTGCCCTGGCCCGGTGAAGGCCCAAGAGAGGGAGGCTTCTTCCTGCCGGAGTGAAGCCAACGGTTGTGGTCGGGACCTGGCCTCTATTCTGTTGAGAAGACCGCATCCCAACACCCTAGGTGTCCAGGATTCACACCTTCAAATGTCCAGTCACACACAGAGGACAGGATGCTGTGTCCAGGCCTACTCGTTCCAAATGCACTAGTTTTACAAAAAAAAGAAAACGCAACTGTATTACTCTCAGAACCCAGAGCGACAGACTCAGGTTAAACACTGTCTGCAGGTTCCTAGGTCACTGGGAATAATGTGTAAAACACAGGTAAGTCAGCGGTGCATCTGAAGGATGGGGGTGGGTTTGGAGAGGGGGGTATGCTCCCCTCCCATTGGAAACATCTCCCTCCCATTTCCTTCCACCCTGTCCTTTCCAAGTAAAATTGATTCAGTGCTTGTTCTGAAAAAACACAGATGCTAAATTAGGGTAATTGAATTTTATACTTTTATTGTATGAATATATTTTCCTTGTTTGCCCTTGAATCACTCCCCATCCCACCCCTTTCACACACACCCCAAGACATATACAAGCTTCAGACCCCGGGAGCCAGGTGGGGAGTAATCATAGTAAGTCCAAAGGAACCATGCCTGTGGCAACTGTTGCTGGACCTGTGTGACTCCAGGTCAGCCATGAGGTGGTGGCATCGCCCAGGCCAGCTTGGAGACCGTTCTCCTTAGACTCCAGGCTGGGTAGCGTAGAGAGAGCGTGTAATCTGGCCTCAGGAGACACAGGTCTGAGTCCCAGTTCTGCCTCTTACCAGCCTTGTGACCCTTGGCCAGTCACTCCTACCCTGTACCAGGGGGCTCAGGGCAATGGGAACCCTCACCCTGCTGCTGGGAGAGCTGAGGGATGATGGAGGGTCAGGCTGTAACTGGAGTGCCAGGTACTACCCCACGTAAGGGCTGGTGATGAACAGGCTCTTGGACGATGCAGAGGGTTAGGAATCGGGCTGGAAATGGTGAAGAGAGGAGCAGGGACGCAGTGGGGAATGTGGGGATGCTGACACCTAGGGTACCATCTGGTCCTCATCCTCTGTCCCCGTGGAGAAAAGAGCTTATCTGCGGCTACACGTGGGCTTTAAGAAAGGGCTTTCTGGGGACAGATTGGACGCCACGTGAGAGCCATCAGTTGCAGGGAAAGGAATGCTGGCTCCAGATCAGGAGAGCTGAGTCCCATTAAGTCGCATCCTGACTGCCACTAACTAACTGACTTTGGAAAAGTCATTAGCCCCTCCGGGTTAGTAACAGGAATGGGTTGAGCATCCTGGCTGCCCTCCAACTCTGACATCCTGAGGGACCCAGGGATTCCCCAGGTCCCGTGGGTAGCGCGCGTGGAGAACAACCCCCTGGAGCTATGGAAGCCAAGAGGGCAGCCCTGTCGCTGCAGCTCCGGCAACGCCGAGCCAGGTCCTCTCTCATCCCACACAAGTGGGCCAGGGTGTTGATGGAGGGAACAGTGAGACGATGCAGTCAAGCATGAGGGGCATTGGTCCTGGACCTGCAGACCGTTCTGGGCCCCAGGAGTACGGAGATGGAGAGGGTGCCTCTATCCTCCCTCACGTTATAGCCTGGCTTTCCCACCTCCCCAGCAGAAGCAGGAAGCAAGAATGGGAGGAGAAGTTTTGTCCCAGAGTTTGGGAATGGGGAGAGGGCGACGACCGCACTCAGAGCTCCTTGTCTCCTGGGGGCCACGGCCTGCTTTGGAGGGGCTGGGTGTGTGCACAGATTCCCGGCTGCGCTGGGGCTGCCAACCCAGACCCTGAGAGCGCCTCGGGGTGGTGCCACTGCCACATGTTCTCTGGCCAGGCCTGGCCGTGCAGCCAGCAGGCTGGGGGAGGGGGAGGGCAGAGGGGTGAGGAGAAGGTAGAGCTGGTTTAGAGCATCTGGGCTTCTCCTGTGGTTTAATTCTAGCTGCCTGCATGGGCCAATGAGTTCTGGGTCAGGGAGTGCACGGTTCCAAGGGGAACCCGGATTTGGCCTCGCAGCCATAGGTGTTATGTCTCACCCTCCTGACGTGAGTGCCAGCCAGCCAGGCCTGTCAGCTCTGGGGTCTGGGAGGAAGCCATTGTATTCTGGGCCAGAGAGCCCTCCAGAAAAAATTTGGCCAACGAAGGAATAGGGAGAAGGAAGGGATGTATGTGCCCAGGCTCTGACTCCAAGTCAAGTCCTCCTTTGCCCACATCTGCTCCCTATCCTGCAGCCCCTCCTGGGAAGGCACATTGCTTTGTAGGTCAAGGTGCCCAATCTACAGGGTGCCTCTCTGTTGTTTTCCCAACAAGAAAACTTCATTGCTGGTAAGCAACTGTCTCTCACCTGGTTGTCTGGATCCACAGGCGTCTGGTGTGGGAATCTATTCCTCCCTGTCTGATGTGGCTGCGTGGGGTGCTTGCTGGAGGGGTCGGGGAGCTGGTGGAGTGAGTGGCAGGAAGCAACCGCAGGCCCGGGACTGGTGGCATGAGGCATCCATTCCATGGGGGGCAGAGGAGGCTGATATGGGGAGGTCTCCCTGCAGGGCCTAGGTCCCCAAGGCTGGGCTCCTGCCATCTGCCCTCACCACCCCCTGGAAGGGGCTCTGCAGACATTCCTCTATACTCCCAAGGCCTTAAGTATCTTCCCAGAAGCTCCTCCCATTGGACCTCAGGGAATGTCCACTGGCAGCTCTGCCTGAGCAGTCCCCCAGCCCCCAACCCACCACCACCCGCCCTCCCACTAACCTTCTCCTCCCATGGTTCCATCAGGCCCAGGCCCTGGTCGGTCTCCTCCCATGGTTCCATCAGGCCCAGGCCCTGGTCGGTCTCCTCCCATGGTTCCATCAGGCCCAGGCCCTGGTCGGTCTCCTCCCATGGTTCCATCAGGCCCAGGCCCTGGTCGGTCTCCTCCCATGGTTCCGTCAGGCCCAGGCCCTGGTCGGTCTCCTCCCATGGTTCCGTCAGGCCCAGGCCCTGGTCGGTCTCCTCCCATGGTTCCGTCAGGCCCAGGCCCTGGTCGGTCTCCTCCCATGGTTCCGTCAGGCCCAGGCCCTTGTCGGTCTCCTCCCATGGTTCCGTCAGGCCCAGGCCCTGGTCGGTCTCCTCCCATGGTTCCGTCAGGCCCAGGCCCTGGTCGGTCTCCTCCCATGGTTCCGTCAGGCCCAGGCCCTGGTTGGTCTCCTCCCATGGTTCCGTCAGGCCCAGGCCCTGGTTGGTCTCCTCCCATGGTTCCATCAGGCCCAGGCCCTAGTCAGGCCCTCTGAGCCACCCTGGCTGCTTCTGTAGGCCCTGCCTCCAAGTCAGCAGCCTCTGATTTCAGCCGGCTCTTTGCACAATGTGCCGGGAATGTCCCAGGAGGCAGTGCGGTGCCATGGAGCGCACAGGGCTCAAATCCCAGCTCTGCCCTTGGAGCCTCACTTTGCCACCTGTGAGGTGGGGGATGCTGTTGCCTCACGGGAGTGTTAGGGTCCAATGAGATAAGCCACGTGAGCTGCCCACCGCAGCGCTGGCCCGTGGCTCGTGCTCAGCCAGCGTCCCCTCCCTTCCTTCTCCCTTTCCGCAGTCTCCATGTTACCCCCCCACAGCTTGTTCTACCCTGAGCAGCATCGGACCTTTTGGCCCAAGATCCTTCTCGGCTCTGGCCATCCCCACCCTACTCCGAGGGCTCTGCCAACAAAGCCGCCCACAGCCGGAGCTTCACCGCCGCTTGGGCCCAGGCCAGGGTCTCAGTCGCTCACAGGACTCCCTCGTCCCCCCAGCTGTCGGTGTTGCAGAGAAGGAATGAACTACTAACCCCGTGCGCACTTTGCTCTCAGAAGCACAAAATCAGGGTTCTGGGCCCCTGTGTGTCAGTGTACATCTGCCCTGTTGGCTGAAGAGAGAGGAGACTTTGGCCCTGAACACACACACATGCCCCGGTGTTTTCTCACGCTTACCTGCACATATGTTCTCTCTCTCCATGACACCAGGGAGCTGTATACACCACCAGGTTCTGGGCAAAGGACCCCTGTTAGAAAGGACAAAGAAGGGAACCCAGGCTTAATCTCACAACTGCACTTCAGAGACTTGGGGCTTTTGCGGATTCCCTGTATTCCGCGACTCTCCTCCTCATTTTCTCCACCTGCCTGGCCCTCCGGCCCTCCTTCTGCCCAGCCCCCCTTCCTGGTGTCCCTGCTGGGCTTCTCTCTGCGGGGTCTCATCCTGGGGGAAGGGAGGGAGCAGGCCACACTTCTTGTTCTCCTTCTGGATCATTCTTCTACTCCAGTGGAGACCCATAGAAGAAGGTACCTCCCTCCTATGCCTGGGGCCAGGGGCCAGCTGGGCATGTGTGCATGCCTGGGGGCTCTGACAGAGATGTGCATGGGGCATGTGCTATGGGGTATGCATAGACGTGCGTGTATGGGGTCTACACACCCAGCCTCACCCCCAGAGTGCAGGGTTCCCACAGCCCCTCCCCCGCCTCCCTCCACCAGGCTGAGCCCCAGAGCTTCAGCCGCTCCCAAGCAGCCTGGAGGAGCCGGGGTCAAGGCCATGCTGAGATCTGGGGTGAAGCAGTGCTCAGGAGACTCCGCCCAGACTTAGCCGCCTCACCTGAGGTAGGGGCCCTCTTCACCCCCTGCCTGGGTCTGAGCGCTCAAGTGAGACCTCACACCGTGCAGCACTAAGATCCCAGAAAACCCTCAATCCCCCAGAGGCCGCCATATTGATTCCCCGCCCCCCCGCCAGCCTCCATGGCTCCTTCTAACTGTGCACACAGAGTGATGGGGGTGGGAGCTCGAGGAAGAGGTGAGCGAAACTGAGACACAGAGAGAGAGAGAGAGAGAGAGAGAGTGTGTGTGTGTGTGTGTGTGTTTGTGTCTGTGTGTCTGTGTGTGTGCGTGTGTTGGCTGAGGAACAGAACTTACCTGGCCAGGCTAGGACACTTAAAAATACAATGTAGACTCTAGGAGGAAAGTCAGGCCCAACCAGGGCTTCACGGAGAGGTCCCCTAGCAACAAGGATGACCGTGAGGTCAAACCTCTCATCCCCACCCCTTGCAGCTGAGTGACTAAGGGCAGGCAGAGCCTCAGCTCCCCCGTTTGGAAAATAGGATAATGATACCACCTTGTGAGACGGCTGGCACTAATACGTCAAGGCATGTCTAAGTTCTCCCGCAGGGCCGTGCAGTTATTAATGTTAGTTGTAGTCATAACAGTGCTTGTAGTAAAGGCACAGAGTATTATTTTTTCACAGAAAGAGGGTCTTTTCCCTTCTGCATTTCCACACTGGGAGTGTGGACCTGTGTGCAGCCTCTTAGCCGGCCCAGGGGCCTGGAGCGCGTGAGGAGGGGTAGGGCATGCGTGTGCCAGGTGCTGGCTGCCAGGGTGCAGGTACACACTGTTCTCTGGCCTGCTGTGTGCCCGAGGGGGCCGCTGCTGGGCCAGCCTGACACCTCTCTGCCATTTCAGAGCAAACCCCCAAAGGGAAAGAGAAAAGGCATCAGATGTTATCATTTAGGTACACAAATTCCACCTTCCTGACCCACCCTTGCCCACTCTCAGGTGATACACTTCCCCTTCCAGTTCCTCTACTGCAAAGATTTTCAAACT
Source organism: Lagenorhynchus albirostris (assembly GCF_949774975.1). Classification (NCBI taxonomy): domain Eukaryota; kingdom Metazoa; phylum Chordata; class Mammalia; order Artiodactyla; family Delphinidae; genus Lagenorhynchus; species Lagenorhynchus albirostris. The sequence goes on from NC_083107.1 coordinate 69,009,655, forward strand.
TTTCAGGGTCACCCAGTTCTTTAAAAAATCATAGACAAAAAAACAAATTTCCCTCGAAACCTGGATCAATAATTCAGAGAACGGCAGCCCCACTTGGATTCGTGTGGGGTTGGGGCCAGTAAATCTCCCGTTCGGCCCTCATTCTCGAAAGCTCATTGGAGCCCACGCAGCTCTCAGCGGGTCCCAGTGGGGGCCCAGGCCTGGCCAGACCCCCAGCCAGGCCCGGGGCCAGAGCAGGGCTGCTGAGACAGTCTCCCCTTCTCTGTTCTCTGCTCAGTGGTCTCAGCTGACTGCGGTAGCCAGAGACCTCGCTGATGTTAACTCCTTCAAAAGGAAGTACAAACTGGCCAGCTGTGATCCCCTGGTCAGGACCTGAGCTGTGAGGGACTGGAGGCATGCCTACCCGGGCAGGGTCTGTGCCAGGGCAGGGTGTGAGGAGAGGAAAAAATTGCTAATTGTTATTCACTTCCTTTCCCTCATCCTCATTGCCGCAGCATCAGGGAAGCACTGAGAGAACATTCCAGAAGGGCTTTCTGGAAGCCTCCCTAAGGAGGAGGAGGAGCCCTGCTCTGAGCCCTGGAGCAGTAGCTCGCTTACAACTGCAGGCCCAGAACCTTCCTGGCCCACCTTTCTTCTCCGAGGCCCTCAGAGCTGGGGGGCCCCCACTCTATTGGAGGGGATCAGGCGTGGCGAGGAGAGCAGGGTGGCCCAGGTCTGGACGGTAGCCAGGCTCATCTAAACTTGTGTTCCCTGTGGAACCTGCAACACACATTCAGAAATCACCAGACCCTGACCTGGGGGAGGAGATCAACGGGGACCCTGAGGCCTCCTCCCTCCCCAGGGCCCCAGGTTCTCCTAGGCTTGGGGTCAGTGGGACAGTGGCCACCAGCCCCACTCCTGTGAGCTCCTCCCCAAGAATCAGGACCACAGTTCCCCTCCTCCCCAGGGCAGAGCCTGGGCCATGGGGCCCCTACCCAGCAGGCTTAGGTGAGAGGCTGTGGGGTGAGGGCTCTCTGGGACAAGGAGGCCCCTGGGGAGCGTGGGGGTCAGCAGGGCCAGGGGCTAAGTCTGCGAGTGTCTCTGGTTCACACCCTCTCACACACATCCCCTTGTCTCCTCATTTCTTCCCCCTACTCAGCAGACAGAAGACCAAGGGAGGCAGAGATGGCGAGCACAAGTAGGTGGCCGAGGCCAGGGTGGAGCCTGTGCGGCTCGTGTGAGGGAAGGGTCCTCAGCACAGGGTACAGATGGTGGGGGGCCCAGATCAGTGGCGGAGCCAGCACCGGGTGATGGCAGGGCGAGGGAGGTCTCTCCATCTGGCCATGGGGGCGAGGCACAGGGTGGTGTCAGGGTGGGTGCAGGCCTTCTGGTTTCCACTCCCTCCTCCCTCCTTTCAGTGTCTCGATTCCTCCTCCACTTCCCTGTTCAGTCCCCCATGCCTGTGGGCAGGCCCCGAGCTATCCCTGTGAGGGAGGGAGTGGGGACGGCCCAAGATGCCAATGGCTCTCCAGCAGAGCCAAGGCAGGGCTGGGCTGGTGGACATGCAGTGCTGGAGGCCCAAGAAGGACAAACGGTGGGCACCGAGTGGCCACGGGGCTGGCTGGAGCATGAAGCCCAGAAAGCTAAGGAGACATGACCCCCCTCTGGTGGTCTTCACCATCTCCATTCCCCAGAGGACTCCGGATGGGAGGGGCCGCCACAAGGTCGGGGGGAGACAAGTGGGTCTTTCAGCCTCCCCAGAGCTTGCATCATCTCAAGGATCTTCTAGCATCCCAGGGAATTCACAAGGGCAGTGGCAGTCAGGGCTGACCACACTGGAGCTCTGCTCCAACACCCATTCTTACAGATGACGAAGCTGAGCCCCAGAGAGGGGAAGCAAGCGACTCCGGAAGAGGAGCAGAGCTGGGACTAAAACCCAGAGAATTTAACTCCCAACCCAGAGTTCCCAATAGGCCCAGTAAGCTTAGAGCACCCGACTATATTCTAAATTTAATTCTCCGAGCGCATCAACAAGAGCTGAAAAGCCAGGAATGTGGTCTTTAGTTTCCAGATAGGGAAACTGAGCCCCAGAGATGTTAAGAGATTTGCTGAAAACTGTGGTCTCAATAAGTTAAAAATTAGTCGACAAGACGATATCATGGCGACAGCAGGATTATTTGTATAGGGGTCTGAAGTGACAAGCACTGGTGTGGGCTTGGGGGATCGCTTGCATTAAGATCCGGGGGACTCCCAGTCTCATTTAACAAAAGCATATTGAGTTCCAACTCCCGCTTGTTATATAGGAGCAAAAAGCATGACAACAGGGCAATGGCACCGTGAGGGGAAATTCGGGCCCAGAGACCTGAAGGATCGGAGAGTTTGCCAGGTTACAAGCCAGGGAAGAAGCCTCAGGCAGAGAGCATGTGCCAGACTTGGAGAGGAAGCCAGGGAACAGGATCTTGGGGGGTGTGGGGGATGACATCAGACTGCTGAGCTGGGGGTCCCACTTAGGGAGAGGGCTCAGGGTCAGGTTTTTGCATGGACAGTTAGACATAAAAGGCCCGTATGAGACGCAAACAACCTGCCGGTCTCCCAGGCTCTCTGTCTGAGATCGGTGATGCTCTAAGACCCTTCTTGACTTCCAGCTCCCCAGTCTGTCCTGGGCCGGACCCCCAAGGGATTCAGGCTGGCCTGATCCCTTTGGACACAACGGTACTAAGGAGTGCCTCACAGTGCGAGCATGTAGTAGGCCCACTGTAAATGCTGGTTCCCTTGCACAACCCCATCCTAATGTCCTGACATTTCCAATTCACAGATGAGATGAGTAAACTGGCTTTCATTCTTATTTTAATGTGTAGAGCCTCAGGATGATTGAAAGGGTAGGAAAATGGGATTTCTAAGAAGAGATTAAACAAGCTGAAATTCTTTAGCCTGAAGAAGAAAGGCTGCGGGAGCAGTTTTAAATCTCTGAAGGGTTATTGTGTGGCAAAACTGGTTAGTTTCTACCTCTCCTGAGGAGAAACAAGAGGAAAGAGAGAACCATAAACCCTGTGTCTCTTAGGTAGGAGTTTGTTTCTCCCAAATACCTGAGGCCTGAGCTAATGAGCCTTGACAGTTTCCACTGCAGGCAGTCGGGAGGGTAGAAGCCCCAGGCAGCCATGGCCTGCGGTTCATTTCCAGTCCCACCCCTCTAAGTCACAACCTCCACAATGACACAGAGACCTGAGGGAGACCCAGCTCACTAGATTTAATTTGGCGAATGTTTCCAAGCCATCACTGGATAGTTCCAAGCTCTCCCCTAGGACCCCAGGTGCATTACCCAACCACAAAGACATTCTTAGCCATGGAACCAGCAAAGAAATCATTAGGTCCATAAATGAAAAAAGAGTTTAAAATGAGTGACCTAACTAGACTTCTCTCTAGAGAGAAATAGCTATCAAAATTGTGTGTGCATATCATTCTGACTGTCATGAATCCAGCAATGGGGAAGCCCAGATGTGATCATACACCCTCAGAGGGTCCTGGGAGGCCCACCTCCCCAGCTCCTGCTTCTCAGGCTTTCAGGCAGCCACGTATAAAGGAGCCACTTGGTTGCAAAGTGGTTTTTCACCAGGTTGATTATTGGCTTGTTTTCTTTGTCTGTTTCTGTCCATATTATACCTTTAGTAATTGGAGAACCATCTAGACCAAATGCAGAATTTAAAACAAAGAAACATCAGTACATCAGTAACCTAATCAACAATTTACCTTTTTTGAAATCTAAGTCTGTAACCTAATCAACAATTTACCTTTTTTGAAATCTAAGTCTTTAATACAAGTGGATAATCTTCAAAATTCCCTGATTAAGTTAATATTTATTTCAAAATTAACCTTTACCCTTTGCCAAGAGAAGCAGGCATGATGGGCAACTGATGGGCAGTGAATTCTGATGTGTCATCAATTAGAAAATGACAAAGGGCAGTGATAGCTGATGACATCATGCTCTGCTGCCCACAGTTCACAGCAATGAAGAGCTAGTCACTGAAGAGAAATGAATGGGTACAGAGCCTACAGTAAGAATTCTGGGAATTACACTTGCCCTACATAGTATATACTTTTTTGTAAAGGGATGTCACCATTTTGAGATAATCCCAGGTACACAGGAATCCCACCAATGAACTTATCCACTTGATATGGTTAAAATCATGCCGGGTCTGGAGAGAGAGGTTTCTCCTTCAAATTGCTTCAGGGTCTGGTAGACAGTGGTCTGATAAGTATAGATTTTTTAGTCTCAATCTTTGCTTCCAAATATGTTTGTTTTAAGGACTAGAGTGACTTTCAAATTCAAGGGCCATAACTGCCCAAGGGAAGCCCCAGGCCATTTTCTACTTGGATGGGTCCTTGGGACCAGCATCAGAAATCCACAATTCCCTGCTACCCAAACCCCCTCTGGGCCTCAGGCAGCAGGACCAGATCCGGTATCAGAATGCAGAGTGGATGGCTTCTGCAGGCAGGGCCTGCTCTGACCCCATACATGGCTTTGACCTACCATCTCAGAGCACTTTCCTGGGGGACATTAGGGCAGGGTGGGGGGATGGGACTGGGGTTGTGTAGCTGGAACAGACTGTGTGATGGCAGCGTGTAAGTCACACACGGACTGGGGCTGGGGACTCTAAGGCTGACACAGCCCAGGAATGACCAAGAAGTGATTGTACACGGTCAGCACAGGGCCTTCCTGGGTAAGGCAGGAGAGCAGCAAGGCTGGGAGGAAAGGAAACCCAAACGCTGGGACAGGAAGCAGAGGGAGGGCCCACACTAGGCTCACTTCCTGTTGCAAGAGTCAGAGTATGGCCAGCACCCCTGCCCTCAAGGCCACCAAGCAGGGAGAAATCGCCCAGGATGGTTCGCTGTAAGCCAGGCGGGATGGTTCCTTTCTCACCACCATACGACTGTTTTTAATGGGCGCATTGATTGGTGCAGTGTTAGGTCACCAGTAATTTAATATTTATAGCCTTCTCTTACCAAAATGTCTTGATGCTTACATTACTTTGAATGAGCCCCCTCTCTGTAAACATGGGCCCGGTCCATGGGACTCTTCACAGATAACGTCCCCATCTGCAAGTTGTGCTGGCCCCATGGAGAATTTCTGCCAAAGTTCCAAATGGTCAGGACGGGATTCATACCCCCAGAGAAGTGCAATCCCACAGCAGCGAGGATGCAGTGGAAGTATTGCCGGCCTGGGAGGTGGTAGCTTCAATCCCAGCTCTCTGAACCTCAGGTTTTTCATGGGTTGAACGAGGAGAAGCATCTGTCCCTCCCAGGACTGCTATGAAGATGAAATGAGCAAACATCTGGAAAAGCCTTTGGCCCAGATTAGTGGCTCAAGAAAGGTTATATAATCTCTTGTCGGGGAGAAACTTTTAAAGATAACTCCAAAGGCATCAGTTTTCTTTTTTTAGAGTGCTTTCTTTCCCTTTCCTCCTGTTGATATGTCCTGGGTAACGTGATGCTGGATAGCGTGAAGAGATCAGTGCTACCCAGCCTTCTTTCACCCACCTTGTGCCTTTTTAGGAAATCATCAAGATGCCAGTGTTTCTTAAACTGTGAGCTGGTGCCACATGAAAGAGGTGGTCCTCAGTTGCTCTCTCACTGGGACACAGACACATTCCTCTTCATGTCTTGCCAGGCATATGAAGAGTAAAGAAAAGGCCTGGAGCTAGGATAGGGCCAGGTTGAGGGGAGGAGAGGCTTGAGATATCTAGGCCATCTCTACAAGGACAGAAAGGTTTTCCCCAATCTCACATGACCCAGCGTAAAGAACAGGGGTTCTTCATTGCAGATAATAAGATGTGGTCAATGGAATAAAGCTTTTCTAACTGCTTCAAACCTCAACTGTAAACTGTGGTCAATAGTATCCTCCTGAAAGCTTGCTGTGCAGATTAAATTATTTTTTAAATATGTTAAAAAAAAAAAAAAGAACAGGGGTTCTCGGGGGACCATAGCCAAACCTCCACAAGGAGATGCCTGAACCAAAGATGGGTGGGCCCTGCTGCTGTAGGTGAGCTCAGGGTTGGAATCTGCATCCACCCCACCTAGGGATGGGGCCCAGGATGACAGGGGCACAGCCAGGAGGAGGGAGAATGGGAAGTGGACGGAGTCAGGTGTCCAGCTCATGCAATATTGATGGGGTAATGGAATACTGCACTTTACTGCCTGTTGATCCTACTCCTGGCCCCTCCTGAACCAGGGATCACAAGCTCAGCTGCGGGGACATCACTGAGGGGACAGTGAGGACCCCCTGCCCCCTTCCCTCAGCCCCCCTGACTGCAAGGCCCTTCTCCTGGGGGCACAAGGCCACACCAACCAGAGGAAGAGGTAGGAACTATGGAATCTGCCATACGTTCCTGGGGGTTGGTTGGGGGGGGGTGGAGGTTCTGTAGTGAGAGGGGACAGGCAGAAGGGGCAAAGCCAGGACCAAAGATAGAGACGGGAAAGGGCCCATCTCCTTCTTTTCACTGGGGACCCAGGAGAATCCAAAGGCACAGAGAGGTTGGGAAAGACAAGGCAGGCTTCGAGCACCAGAGCCATCTGAGAACTAAGCAGCTAGTTTCAACCACACTTCCTACCTGCTCATCAGTCTCTGTGCCTCTGAGTCCCGTTTCTGCCCTTCTGTTCTGATGCTTTATCTCTGGTTGTCTGGTTTTCTTTCCACTCAGCCGAGGTGGGGTGCACGGTCGGGGAGGATGAACTTGGCGGCACTGGCGGAGCTCAGAGCTCCAAGACTGGACTGAGGGGGCTGGGATCAGGACCCCGAGGGGCTCCAGTTGAAACGGTTCTTTCCACCTGAAGGCCGCCTTTACTGGTCGCCGTCCCCGACCTGCTCCTGAGTGGTGTGAAGACATGGGGAAGGAGGCAGTGGCGGGGTTTCCTCTGCCCTAATTCCCCCTCACGGCTCCCAACTTGGGAAATTTGGCCCCAAATATATCTTGGGACCAGTAGGTGAGGGGCTGGAGCTTGGATCTCCCTTTCCCTTACGTGTTCTTTTGGGTTTTGCTCTTCTATGTCTGTGTGTCTTCCTCCCGGCGCCTATCTCCTTCCACCTCATTCTGGCGGCCCCCTCTCACAGAGCCGGGAGGAGTGTGTTTTCCGCCATGAAGCTCGGCAAGAACCGGCATCACAAAGACGAACACCAAAGACAAGGTATGGACGCGTGCCCCCGCCCACGGTCCAGGCGGCCCCTCTCTCCCCTCCGGTGACCAAACCCCTCCTCTCCGCGGGCAGCGCCCCAACGGGCTCTCCTGCTATTGGCCGGCGGATCCACCTGGGAGGGGCCTGGCCTCTCATTGGCTGGAGGAGAAGCCGGGTCCTGAGAGTGGTCCTCCGGAAGGAGGCGCCCCGAGGACTGAGGGTGGGTAGCACGTTTCCTCCGGTCTAGAGCTGAGTAGCAGAGCCCCTCAGTCCGTTGGGCTCATCCTGCCCATTCTTTCTCTTTGCTCTCATTCTTTCTTCTCCACACAGAAGCCTAGAGATTTTTAATTAGAGGAGGGAATAACAAAAACAAAAAAAGAAGAAAGTTATTTGGCCAATTCCCTATTTCTGGGGGAAAATCAGAGTCCTGAGAATGCTTGCTCTGTGGCAGGACTCGCTCTCCTGCCTTTTCCCCGTGACCTCTCACGAGGCTGCAGGGACGGCCCTGGGGGAGACAGGCAGGGTGGGTCCTGGAAGACTGGAGTGGCCTGTGGCACTGGTGCCACCGGAGCAGCAGGCTGAGGAGGGCGCAAGACAGCTATTTAAGAGGAGGCAGGGAGTACAGTTGGAATACAGGGGAGAAATGGAGTGTATCAGGGGAGCTGTGTGTAACTTTCTAACCCAGGTCTGTAGACCACACACCCATCCTCAGGGCTCCTGGCTTCCCTCCCCAGCATCCCCTGTGTGGCCCACTGGCCCCAGAATCTCTCTCTTTGTCTTTTGCCCCTTGCGAATTCCAGCTGTGCCTTTTGCCTTCCTAGATTGGAGAGGGTAGAGCTGCCGGTTGAGACTCAAACCCACCATCCTTGGGTGGCTTCTCAGAACCGTCATTCCTTCATCTAGCTGGATTAGTACACATCAGTACAGGGTTAGGTTCTGAATTCCATCAGCTGTTTTACATGGATAAGTTCCTTCCTAAGCCTCAGTTTCTTCATCTGGTTACATGAGAATAGTGCCTATCTTGCCAGGCTGTGGCTATGAGGATTATGAGGACTAAAGACATATGTATAACGTGCTTGGCATTGTGCCTGGCACATGATAGCCACTCAGTAAATGGTACCTACTGGTACAGGAGGTACATAAGTATGTATTATTTTATTCCTGACCCTCTTCCACGAAGGATATTCAGTGCTTGCATAAGTGAGTTACATTCAATTAAAATTAAAAAGCAAGACCAGGTGCAATTTCAGTTAAAATCAGAGATCACGATTAGGCCAGAAACACGACAGATATGCAGACCATAACATTCTAAGCAGATGCTACCAAGTAAACCTGGAATTTGACTCAGCTTCCTGGATGGCAAAGCAAAAAGGGAAATACAGTCACTATCCCACCATCCAGCCCACCTAACTGGCCCTCCCTCTTCCCCAGATGAACCGGCAGTACTGGAGATGGAGGACATTGACCGCCTGGCCATTCGGCTGGCGGATGGGCTGGATCCTGACTCTGTGTCACTAGCTTCCGTCACAGCTCTCACCACCAACGTCTCCAACAAGCGGTGAGTGGGCAGGAATCCCACAGCCCCAGTTGCCTTCCCCAGGTCAGGCAGGACCCAGCTTGCTATGTTTGGAATTTGGGTGGGGAAGAATCAGGGCCCATGGACAGCTCCTTCCTAACCCTGCCCCTTTCCTCTTTTCCTGGATGTCTCCCTCACCTCTCCCCCTGCAAAGGCAGGAGCCTGTTCCCAGGTCATTCAACACCTCCGGGCAAAGGGAAATCACGGAGCTGCCCAGCCCACACTTGAACCTGTTGACCTAATGTCTGTCTACCTATCACTTCTGTCATTGGTTAGTCCTCTGTTTTGGAGCCTCTGAGAACAACTGATCCCCATTCTGTTTGGCAGTCCTGGAGTGTTTGAAGATCATGATTCTGTCCTTCTGCCCTTCTCCAAGGTCTAACCACTGCCAGTGCCCTCCTCCCCTGCAAGCAGTCCCCTTACACCCAGCCTGACAGTACATTCTCCTCCTCAGATCCAAGCCAGACATTAAGATGGAGCCAAGTGCCGGGCGGCCCATGGATTACCAGGTAGGTGGGGCAGCTAGAGGCCTCATGCCTTTCCGACTCTGTCTAGTGAGGGGTTCTGGCCAGATGTGCGTTATAGACTCTGTGAAGGCATGGATCTGAGGGTCATAGAGAACCACAAGCTGAATATATGTTACCAAAGTAAGCTTGTTCCTGGAAAGCACTCACAGCAGTGTCATAAGTAGAGAAGTACAAACCCAAAGAGCAGCTTGAGAACTCTGCTTACGCTGGTCAAAGCCCTCCTAGGATTTTGTAACGGTCTTTATAAAGTGAGAGGGACCTGGAAAAACCATAAAAAGACCAAAGAGCATCCAAAAAAAAGTTTTTTAAATAAGTGTCTCTGAAGAAAGATAGATATTTTGGTGTTTTGTTTTGTTTTGTTTTTTTGCGGTACGTGGGCCTCTCACTGTTGTGGCCTCTCCCGTTGCGGAGCACAGGCTCTGGACGCGCAGGCTCAGTGGCCATGGCTCACGGGCCCAGCCGCTCCGTGGCATGTGGGATCTTCCCGCTCCGCGGCATGTGGGGCACGAACCTGTGTCCCCTGCATCGACCGGTGGACTCTCAATCACTGTGCCACCAGGGAAGCCCCTGGTGTGTTTTTTTAAATTGTTGCTTTGTATTATTTTGATGCTGGAAGTAGTGTCAATCCTGGCTATCTATAGATGCTGAGAATGTGGGTGTTTTTTTCTTCTTTTTGCTTCTCTGTATTTTCTGAAGTTAACACTTAATTTTTTTATTTGTATGTTTCTAAAATGGCTGAGATAGGGAGAGATTTGCAGCTATAAGATTGCTAATGTGGCCACAGTGCAGGCAGGATGGATGGGGCGTGAGCATGGCTGGGAACTGCGGGGAGAGGGCCATGTGAACAGCAGGACCCAGTGTAGCCCTCCCAGCCTGGGGCCTCATCCTCAGCTTTGCAGGGCCACACCCTCAATTTTGTCTCTTTTCCCAGTGTTGATCGGAGCCTGAGAGACTGAGTTACACTAACATAACTCACGATAGGCTAATATACAAGCCGGAAGTACCTAGTACTTATTTATAAACTGCAAACAAGAAGGGCCCAAGGACCACGAATTCCTCTGGACCCTTCATTGGGAGATATCAAGACCCAGTTGTAGGTGAAAAGACTGCTGGGCGTTCCTAGGATTGAGGGAGTTTGCTGGCTGGTTGGGAGGGCAGAGCCCTCAGGAGACCTCACCTGAATGCCACTGCACTTCCTGCCTAGGGCCAGCGCCAGGCCCCAGAATCAGAGCAAACCCTTCTCCCGGGTTAGGGCTTTATCTTTGATGCCCATTTCCCAGGCCCCATGCTCCCTTCTTTAAGGACAGCCCACCTCACCTCACTCAGGTGATAATATTGAGGACTTGACCCCAGCTTTCTTTGTATCAGGTACATCTGGTCACATTTGCTCAAGGATGCACCCTGTCTCTCTGAATCCTTGCTTCGGTTTGTTTTCATCCAGTCGGTGACCATCTTCCCAGGGGCTTGTAAAATAGCCCCAGGCAGTGTCAAGCGGACCTGCCCCTGTGGATTCAGACAACCTCACACCACTGGGCTCCTTGGAGGTTTGGGAATGTCACCTCCTCACCTCTCTGCCAAAACCCAAGCACACAATGTCCTAACACTTCTGAGGGCTTTTCCAGGAAGCTCAGCTCAGGGCTTTGCTCCTCTGTGTTCTGAGAAGAGAAAAACTTCTAAAGAGCAGAGACCCCATAGTCAGATACCGTTCAATCCACAGTGTCACGAGCCCGCCATGTAAAGGCACATAGAAGATGGTGTCACCGTTACTGTTGCTGCTAATGTAACTGTTATCTTTTTGAAGGTTTACTGTGTGCCAGGCACTAGGCTAGGTAGGTATGTTTCCCATTTAAGTTAATGTAATCTTAACAACCACCCAAGTATAGGTATTACTGTATTTCATAGGCGAGAAACTGAGGCCCAGGGTGGGTAAGGAGCTTGCCCCAGGTCACACAGTTATTCAAAGCTAGAAGCAAGGTTCAAACTTGAGGGTGTCCTACCCCATAGTCAGAGCAACTAATTTCTCTCTAATTAAGCCTTTTGAACAGTCTCTCCCTCTGGTCCCTGTTCGTCTTTAGCTTACTACCTACTGCCTGTTTTCAAAAGCTCTTTCAGACCACTTCCTAACAGAGACTTTTATTAAGTGGACCAGACAGTCAGCCTCCAAAGACTTTGTAAACATTCTGAACTGAACAAAACAGTTGTATTGGACCTGGTAACGCAGTATTCCCTGACAGGTTGATTCACATCTCCACTGTGTTAACACACTTGGAGAGAGAGCTGAGGATGCAATGTGAGGGTTGCAAATGTGGAATTATCCTTGCTTTCAATAAGTACAATGTATAAAGCAAGAAAAACCTATCAGAAGGACTTCACTCTCTTGGAGAACTTGGCTTTGCTGAGTTAGAAAGACCTCAGCCAGAGGCACTTAGCCGAACTCAGATTCAGGAAGGATCCTCAGGGCTCAGAACCATCCTAAAGATCGGGTAGCACTGAAAGGAGGTCCCAAGGTGAAAAGACCATGGTGTACTCAGGCCCTTTGTTTCTTCTGTTTAGAATGCATGTAATGCGAAAACCCTTTCCTGATTATTGGCATCTCAAAAGCGAGAAGCTGCAGCTTCCTCCCTGTGACTATGCAGTTTCCCCATCACAGTGGGCAAAGCTTCCTCCCAGTGACTATGCAGTTTCCCCATCACAGTGGGCAAAGCTTGGTGCTTGGCACTTGGCAGGGATGTACTTGGCGGGTCACAGAGTCTTGAGTCTCTTCTCTACCCTCTCTTCCCGCCACCAAGACCATATACATTTTCACCTCCAAACATCTCTCCAGTTTTCACATCCACGTCATTTATCCAGCTCAAGTGCCGTATGGCAGCCACTTCCTATCTGATCTCCCTGCTCTCATATTGCCCCCTCCACTCCATGCTCTACGCCACCACTGGAGTGATCTTCTCAAAATGCACAACTGGCCATGTCACGTCTCTGTCACCTGGAGACGAGGGAACATAAAGGATGTTTCAGAAGAGCAGTACTAAAGGGTCCACCACCTCTCATCTCCAGCTCCCAGCGATGTTCTTGCAGCCCGGTCCGATCCCTCAGAAGCAGGTCACAAAGCACCATGACTCTTGGGTTCTCCCAGGACAGAGGTATAGATTTACACTCAGCGGTGTTCCTTGTGATGAGTTTCATGGAGTCACCTGAGGATTATGTCCCTTATCTTGGAAGGAGAGGATGGAATAGTCAGTCACCAAAAGAGTTACCCTGGTCAGCTGGTCAGTTGGTCCCTTAGTGGCTCTATTTGCCTCCCCCTCTTCCATCATGGAAAGACGGAGTCCTCTGCTGATGACTGAAATCCCCTTCTTCAGAGTTTAATGTTTTGTTTTTTTAATTTCAAGTCCAAATGATACATTCCCCTCCATAGAGCACGGAGAGGCGAGGGGAGCCCGGACTGGCATTCTCCTCCCCCACCAACGCCAGGCCGCGACCTCCTTTGTGCACTCTCAGGGTACTCCTCAGGCCACCCTTCAGCCTGCAAAGAGCACGCACTGGAGCCTCCTCCTCCTGCCCCACCCTTTTCTCCTTTCAGCCCTGTGCCCTCCCCTCCCTACCTGCTTCCCGCCTGGTGTCAGAGCTTCCAGCTAGGGTCGTCCACCATTACTGGCTCTGCTCAGTGGAAGAAGGTGGGAACTCTGGGTCCTGAAAAGGAGCAGGGGGCAAAAAGGCTATCATTACGGCTGAGTCCCTCGGTGAAAAACATAAAAACCAGCCAACCTCTCACACTGCAAAAGTTAATCTCCTGATGGTATATCTTTACTACCTTATTATACGAAAACTGTGTTTGTCTACTTCCCAGTCTTGAGTTACAGAAAATCTTTTTTTTTATTATTTTTAATGGAGGAAAAGGGATGGGTTAGTTTTGGGGAAATAATGAGCTCTTAAAAAAATCTTTGGTATAAAGTTTCATAGAGCTTAAAACTCTATAAACTACTACGCAAAGAATGTTCTGGAAGGACTTCTAGTGCCTGTTTACTCTCTTCACAGTAAACTTCTCAGAGCTGGCTCTATTTCCCTTTTAGCTCCCTGAAGAAACAATGATTATTGAACTCCTTCAGAGCTCCAGATTCTCAGTTCCATTCCCTGTGGAACCTCATTCCACATAGAAATGCTTGTTTTCATAGTTCAAGTATTACTTCAATTAGTAAATGTTCAGTTTCCAGTTCTACATACTTGCTTGGTAACGTTCTCGTTGTCATCAGGGTTTTTATTTTGTTAACATCGTTACTTTTGTTGTGTGGATTTTTCTTGCCCTTCCGAATATTTATAAGATATATAAATATCTGATGGACGCAGTGGATGATAATTTTCATGGCTATTCTTTTTCATGAAAAGGGAGAATGATTCTCTTGAGTAAAATCATATTTAATAGTTGCATCAAAGCACAGCAATTAAAATACCAGCTCTCCAAGATGAGAATCGTAAAAAACAACTCATACAGTTTCATTAGAGGAGTGCTGAGGCAAATGCTGAGACTAGCTCGACATAAGCTATTTTGTTAAAATGCAAGTTCAAGAGACTTAAATGAAACAGTATTAAGCGTCACACATGACCCTATCTGTTTGGGACACCAGCCACTTAACTGAGAAGCCATTTATAACAAGAGCTCACATTCCCTACACCTGTCTACTGTTTATGAAGCACTATGATGCACATTATCTCATTCAACCCTCACACAAACTTATAGATAGGTAGTGTCTTCCACTCATAGCTGAGAAAATGCCATTCCAGCAACCCCGAGTGTGTGCCTCTTCCTGTTTGTCATGGCCCACCCATGGCCACTGACACCTCCAGATCCAAAGCAGTGAGAGTTCAGGAAGAGTATGTGCACAAACACATACACCAACACACACACACACACACACGTCTCTACCTCCCTCTCTCCCTCTCTCTCTCTCTCTCTCTCTCTCTCTCTCTCTATATATATATGCAAATATTTGTTGAATGGATGAACAACTGAAAAAGTGCTTCCCATAATAGAAATAAGATTCCAGAGAGGTGGATGCTACTGAAAAAGACACAGAATGCACACAACATACAAGTATCAAGGCAAAAAAGGTGTGTTCAGGTGGGCACCAAAGCCTCACTGGGCATTCAAAGAAATTAAACAAAAGAAGGGGAGCCAGGAATGTAGAAAGGGAGCCAAATTCCAGAAATAAAAAAGATGTCAGGGCTTCCCTGGTGGCGCAGTGGTTGAGAGTCCGCCTGCCGATGCAGGGGACACGGGTTCGTGCCCCGGTCGGGGAAGATCCCACATGCCGCAGAGCGGCTGGGCCCGTGAGCCATGGCCGCTGAGCCTGCGCGTCCGGAGCCTGTGTTCCACAACGGGAGAAGCCACAGCAGTGAGAGGCCCGCATACCACAAAAAAAAAAAAAAAAAAAAAAAAGATGTCAGAGGCCTGCAGGCTTAAAATGAGAAATGCTGGAGCAGAAAATTAAATGCACGTTAATGGAGACTTAGAAAGCTTAATCCCGGAGTACACAAAACCTGGGAGGTAGGTTTGCAGCCCTCGGTGAGGCAGGGCCATTGATGCCGGGGAGAACTTGAAGCACATGGAATCACCCGGGAGCTTTAAAAATATGGCCGCTGGACGCCACTCCTTCCACCGCTCCCCCAAGACTGGACTGCGTTGGTCTGGAGTGTGGCTGGGGCCTCAGGGTCTTTACCCACCATCTTTCCCCTCCCACCTGGTAATTCTGCTGCACACCTACTTGGAGGTGATCTAGCCACGCCCTTTCTTTATAAATGAGGACAGTGAGGCTTAGTGGGGGAAAGAGCCCAGGATCACCAGCGGATGTACGGCAGGCCGACTGGCCCCCAAATCCAGTGCTGGCTCCTGGCACCTTCCAGCCCGCTGCCCGGGCCCCGACTCCTGCGGGACCAGATCCGACCTCACCCGCTTTCCTTCTCGGTCCCCCTCTTGCCCGCCCGCAGGTCAGCATCACGGTGATCGAGGCCCGGCAGCTGGTGGGCTTGAATGTGGACCCCGTGGTGTGCGTGGAGGTGGGCGACGACAAGAAGTACACCTCCATGAAGGAGTCCACTAACTGCCCCTACTACAACGAGGTCAGCGCCCGGGGCCCCAGGTGGGGAAGGGGCCTCCGAACCATGGCAGAGGCTGGGCCCCGGCCCCATGGGGCCCAGCAGGAGAAGCTGGGAGTCAAGGGGCACAGAGGGCCACCAGCCGGCTTGACCTTGGCCCGCCCATTACAACCCGCGGCCTGCTGACGTGCAGTGCTGCCCCCTCTGAAGCCCCAGTCCAGATCCCAGCCAGACACAGGTCTGGCCAGGGGCCACCCTGTGAAAGGAATAGCACCCCAGGTCCTCCTGTGCTGCTCCCAGCAGCGCCTGTGAGTGAACTGCACACCCCCTGAGGCCTGGTCCCAGATGTTTCCCAGGCCAGAGCCCCGGGGCGGGGCCGCCTCCTTCCAGCCCCAGCCCGTGGTGGCACCGGCACCGTTAACGAGCACCTGCTGCATGGTGGCGGGCACTCTCGTGAACGTTTTTGGTGCGTCATCTCTTCTGACTCTCACACTGTCAGAAGTTGTCACCATCAATCCCATCTTACCCAAGGGACATTGAAGCTCCTGGAGAAAGACCTGGCCCGGGTGCTGCATGCCAGAGTCGGGTTCTGTGCGCACGCGCTCTCTGCTCAGCTGCCGTCATGGGCGCCTGAACCTCTTCGGGGTCCTTCCAGACCACTGGCCATGATGCTTGGGGAGTGAGGGGTAAAAGGCCCAGTACCCACTGCTGTTCGTTGCAGCTGTTTGAGGCCACATCGAAGTTAAAGGACCTCAGAGACCTAGTTCAGTCTTTCCGTCTCACAGAGGAGGAGACTGAGGCCACAATAGGAAAAGGGCCAAGATCACAGAGAGTACTGTAGACAGAGCAGGGCCCAGACTGCCCTGCCTCTGCCCAGCGCTCTGTCTGCCACCTTGGATGGTCACCCCAGACACAGCATCGTGGCTCTGGGCTCCCGGGAGGGACCCATCTTAATCAGCTCTGGGGAAGGATGCCCCTCAGAGGCCTGAGCACACATCAGGCTAAGCCAGAAGTCAGCTGGCACCCTGGCCAAACGAGGCACCTGCATCCTGTGTTTCGGTGTCCGTCCTGCGGGTGGTGAGGGCTGAGGGTGCCGTCTGCTGCTTGGGGGAGGGCATCACTTGGGAAACTGTGGGCGGCCCCAGTCGTGGGCCTTCAGGAGGAAAACCCAGGCACAGCTCTGCCCTTCACAGGGACCCAGGCTAAAGCCAGAGCCTGGCCGAGGTCTCCTCAATGACCACAAATGGACCCCATTCTCACAGCTGGTTTCCTGCAGGGCCACAGGGCTGGGACACTGCTGTTTCAGGACCCCCCTCAGCCCCATGTGGCAACCTTCCCAGGAGTCAGGAAATTCAGGCTCGACACCTCTGACCTTATGTCAGGACACATCCCTGACTGGAAAAACCTCCGGCCTAGATAACATCTATTTTTCCCTAACAGATGTGGAGACAGGGCCCCATGGCCTTCCACAGTTATTTGATAGTGGTGAAGCCATGTTTGCCTGAGGGGAGGGCTCACCTTGCAGCAGGCCCACATGCCTCGTGTTTCATTCAAATGGTTTCCTCCTTCCCAAGGAAACAGAGCTGTTCTCCCCCACTCTGTGGCTCCTCAGCAAACTCCTACTCACCCTGCAGAGCCCAGCTCAAATGTCCTTGCACTGAGTAGCCTTCCCTGCACTCTCTAGGTCAGAGGTCAGGGCATTCCTCTCTCTCTGACAACAACATCCCCAAGTTGCAGCTGGTTCTTCATGTCTAACCCGGGAGGCTCCCAGTCTCCTGCATCGCTGTAGCCCAGCCCGGGGCCTGCCATGTACCTAGAGGGCTTTGGTAACACTTTGCTGAATGGATACTTACCCAGACGAAGAAATAGACATCCGCTGGGCATCTGCTCTGCACCAAGCTCAAGCCTGGCCACAGAGCGGGTGCAGACAGCACACTTCCTAGTTCCATTTTCCAAACTCTACATTTATATCCGCTAAAACTACTTATTCCACTCATCTTTGGATCATCTTAAATTTACACCTGATCATATTTTTGTTCTTTTTCACAAACCCAAGTAACTCTGATTTATTCAATTTCTGTTTCCTCTAAACCAGAGTTTCTCAAACTCAGCACTGTGGCTACTTTGGACCAGGTAATTCTTTGTTGTAGGGACTGTCCTGTGCATTGTCGGATACTGAGCAGCGTCCCTGGCTTCTACCCACTAGATACAAGCAGTCCTCTGATAGCAATCCTCCACTCAGATGTAGCAACCAAGAAGGTTTCTAGACATTGTCAAATGCCTCCCGGGGGTTAAAATCGGCCCCAGTGGAGAACCAGTGCGCTAAACTATCCTCCCATGATTCCTCCCAGCCCCAAAGCTAGAATTTTCTTTCCCTTTTCTTCTCTTCCTTTTATACTATCCCCCTGGTCCCAGGGGTGTGCTGCTTCCCGCTAATTCTCTGAGTTGATGGGAACTAAACACAATAGAGGGAGGTGGGAACGACCAACATCACTTAGATTTCTAAGTAATCACAAAAGGGAAATATGTTCAGGAAATACAAGGAATACGACCACAGACAGCGCAGAGTTCTAGCTTAGTTAGCTCGCTCTCCTAGGGCTGACACAGCTCTGCGGCACCTGGCCTGGCCTTGACCCTCCCGCCTGGCTCTGGACCTGTCTTCCTGTGAAGGGGGGCTCATAACCATCACCCCCCCTCCCCAGAACAAGCTGACAGTCCACAGCCCAGGCCAAGACCTCTCCTCGGTGCGTCCGGTCCCAGACACTTGTCATCTTCCTTCTGCCTACAACCACCTCCCCCCATTGCCTTGAATCCTTCTCTTTCTACATCCCGAAGAATCTACCACTATATCGTCCACTCAACATCTCCAACTCTGCCTTTGCTTTTCTTTTGACTCCCTTTTGTCTATAAGGCATTTCACTCTAGCATATTCTAAGCACAACTATGAAGAACCATTATGATCAAGGACAGGAGCGAGAAGCCTATCATCTATCCATCCATCTACCTATCCATGCATCCATCTATCTATCTATCCACCTAGCTGTGCCTTTCCTCAGTCCCACATACCTCCTAGTGACCACCACTTCCTCACCTTAATCCCTGCACTCATTTCTGCGCCCCATCTTTCCTGAAATTGCCCTTTTCCAGACATCAAGGACCTCAACATCCACCATTTCTCCCTCTCCCTTGACCGCGCCGGCCCTTCCATCCTCTCGCCGCCCCCTGCCCTGGGGACCTCTCCCGCCACTCTCCTGCCTTCCCCTCTCTCCAGCTCCTCTCCTCACTGCCTTTCTTGGCATCACTCCCTGTGCCCACTGCTGAAGTGCTGCTGCTTCTTGGAGCCCTGTTCTGGGCCTGCTTCTTTCCTACTGTCCTTCCTTCTCTCCCTGGGTATCTCCCCAGCCTCAAGGCATCGGTTACCATCTGCGTGTCTAGATGCCTGTACCACCCACCTCTCCAGAGCTTCAGTCCCCCGTGACCAGCATCATCTGGGCATAGTGCTTCGTAGCAGTTGGTATTTATTGTGCAGTGGCCGTGTGCATGCCTGGGTTGAATGCTTGACCCAGGTCATCTCATTTAGATTCCAAACCACGCCTCCCAGCAACCCCATGAATGCTGCCCCGGAGCAGTCCCACATGGCGGCCCTGGCTCGTTATCCCCACGTCACAGAGGTGTAAACTGAGGCTCAGGAAGGGAGGTGATTGGAGCAACAGTGAAAGCTCAGTCTTTCTGGCTCTAAAGCTGGCGCTGTTACCCACAATGCTCTAGTGTGAGCCTCCAGCAGCCAGGAGCAGATTCTCATTTACTCCAAGCTCTTCGGCAACCTTTCTTCCATCTCCCTGCCCACAAGTTCACCAAAACAGTGGGCCTTCTGCTCGCTGTCCGCACCCTCGCTCCCAGCGCCTGCACACCGAGGCGGGGACAGATGGGTGGGCACTGCAGCTGTGAGTGGCAGCTCCCAGCCGGAGAGGACAGGTCGCGCCCACAGCACTTACATTTATAGCAGATTAGGTGCATCGGTTCTAAATTCCAAGGCTCAGCTTAGTTTACATTTAAACACCTCCAAACTTGGGGTGCATCTTCTAGGCAGTGTTGTGGTTTAATGGTGATGTCTGTGGGACCCATATAACCACAGCGTATCTTACATATATCTCATCAAGCCTCATAACAAGACTCTGAGGGGGGCCCTCATTACCCCCGTCTGACAGCTCAGGAAGCTGAGGTTCAGAAGATGTGTTGCTCAAGACCACACGACTCCCAGCTCCCCCGGGGTCAGGGGGGACCAGTCATCCAAACTTTGGGGCTCAAGGGAAATGGCCGGGGTGCAGACAGGCACTGTCAGGAGGGAGGGCCCGGCATTTAGCCCCTGCCCTCCAAGTGACAGCAAGTCTGGGTCCTTCCCCCTCCAGTACTTCGTCTTCGACTTCCATGTCCCTCCTGACGTCATGTTCGACAAGATCATCAAGATCTCGGTGAGTGGGGGCAGTCCCTGGCAGGCGGGACTCTTAGCTCAAACTGCACCTCTGTGCAGACTTGAAAAGGGCACCCCTCTCGGCGGGCCAACCCTAAAAAGGCAGACCCGCACCCAGACACACAGCCGGGCAAGTGGGGCACAGGCTGGACGTGGGCCCCTCTCGCCCCATTAGCTAGATCCTTCAGTAGAGCGTACAGCCTGCTCACGCGTACCTGGCAGCCAGCAGAGCACAGGCGAGGCACAGAGGCTGATACTAAGCCTCAGAGAGCGGCCCCTGCCCTGCCAGGCGCCCTCCTGCTTCACCTGAAGCTCACATCCCCAGAAAGAGTGACATGGCGCCGCTATCAGTCAGCCCTTCCCCGCCCCACGGAAAGCCTCAGCCCCATCCACCTGACTGGTGACTGACTGGTGGTTCTGCCCGGAAGGTGATTCACTCCAAGAACCTGCTGCGCAGTGGCACCCTGGTGGGCTCCTTCAAAATGGACGTGGGGACCGTGTACTCCCAGCCGGGTGAGTAGCTGCACAGCCGGTCAGCTCCGGGACACGCAGTCCCTCCCACCCTGGCGGGCCCTGGGCTCAGGTGAGGCCGTGAGTGCACACGGTCTTCAGGTATGCAGAGCGATGGGGTGCCCAGCCTGCATACAGTCGCAGTGACCACCTGCGCCCAGTCGGCGGGGCTCACGGGAGGCCTGCAGAGTCGGCAGCATGGCCCCCTTTTACAGCTGAGGGGCCTGGGCGCCAGAGAAATGCGGGGGCTGCCCTGGTCACCCAGCTGGTCTACAGTGAGGTCAGGCCGTGTGACTCGAGTCCCTACTGAGCCACGCTGTCCTCAACACCCAGTGCGGGGGCGGGGGCAGTCTCTGCGGGATACTGTGCCCTGAAAACACCTTCACTGACCAGCCGTCCAGGGACCCCGGCTGCCTGAGAACAGCCGCCTGGGCTGTCTGCTCAGCAGCTCTGGGGGAACCCATACGCCAACACCGCGTGGGGTTAGTGAGGGAACCCCAAGCCCTGGCCCAGAGGGCTGATGAGGCTTGGACCAGACAGAGGAGGTGCCTCAGCCTGACAGACAGCACTCGCCACACGGCCAGCTTGGGAACCACGGGCAGACAAGCTGGCACTGGGCCCCACCCACGTCCCTGAAGTGAACCCGCCACTTGGGTGCAGTAAGGACCCCATTAGGCCCTCTGACAGTGACAATACAATTTCACCCAGAAAATCACATTTGACCCTCACAAAACAGTGAGGGAGACATCAGCATTCCTTCCCATTCTACAGACGAGATAAATGAGGCTAAAAGAAGTTGTGTCTCAGAGGTGCCACTAAACTGTTAGGTTGAACCAACTGGCGATTCCTTATGTTCAGCCTAGTAGACACTTGGCTGGCGCATGTTATAACTATGACTCAGACCAGGAAATCTAAGCCGAAAACCCAAGATTATACACATAAAAATCACAAAATCATAGAACATTCAAGCTCGAAGAGACCTTAAAAACATCCAGTCCAATCTCTCTCTGAAGGAACAGAAAGAAAAAATCCACTCCCTCTTCAAATAGCCTTTAACTCTGAAAACAAATTTTATGTCCCTCCTGAGTCTTATTCTCTTTCCTTGCTAAATTTCCCCAGTTCATCTATTCATTCACACATCTGTCCGTCCACCCATACATTCTTTCCCCCACCCACATATCTACCTACTCACCTGTCCGTACGTTAATCCATCCTTCTATCCATTTATCCATCTGCCATCCATCCATCCCTCTATCCATCTACCTTTTAGGCCAGCCAGGCACCCTACCACCCGTCTTCTACTATCCATCTCCCCATCCAGCCATCTGGCTATCTATCTGTTCATGTATCCATCCCACAAACATCCACTCTGGCAAGACCCTTGAAGCTCTGGGGCAGCCTAGGACATGACCCCCTCCTCCTGAGATGCGCCAGTTCAGCTGACGGCCTCCAGTGACCCCTCACGCACATGGCTTACTCCGCTCTCACCATCCCGGTCTGTCTCTTCAGACCCTACAATGGCATTATCTCTCCGGAGACACAGTTGGCCTGGCCTATCCCCAAACAGGCCGATTTCTGCACACAGTCCTGAACACATCTCACAGAACCAAATGGAGACAGAGGCTTGCTGGCAACAGGTCTGAACTATAGGAGAAGTTGAAAGAGGAGGGAGGGGAAGAGGAAACTTCTGAGTCCCTGGAGATTCCAGTGCCCACACAAAATCAAGGAAGAAGATGTGCCCTTCGTACAGGCTACGCCTGCAAACAGCTTTAAAGTCAACCTGAAGGGGCAGATCCGTCCTAGAGTGGGCTCCTCTCCTGACATCTGTCCTTTCCTCCACACCGTCTTAATTCCTGGGAGTATTGGGGTGACACTACCAGTGTCTGTCTCTGGGAGGCTTTCAGTCTGAAATTGGAGACAGACAATAAGTAGATAATCACAGTGACAGTGAGATAAGAGATGTGCATATGGAAAGGGGCCAGGATCAGCTCTTCTGAGGAAGTCAGGGAAGGCTGCATGGAAGAGGAGACACATGAACAAAATGATCAGAAGTGTGAATAGGGAGGTGGAGGGTTGGGGTGGGGGGCAGAAGGGATGCGGGCATTCCAAGCTTAAAGAACAGCAGCCACAAAGACATGGGGGTATGAAAGAGCAATATGAATTATTCAGAGAGGGGTAAACAGCTTTGCTTGCAGGAGCACGGGGTGGGGGCGAGGGGTGGGCGGGCGGAGGGTGAACATTGCGAGCTGCGGAGAGCTGTATCAGGAGACCCCACAGGGGATGCTGAGGTCTGTGGTCTTTCCCCCAAGTACTGGGGAGCCTCAAGTGGGTTTGAAATGGGGAGTGAGAGAGGGAGGGCCTCTTTGAGAGCTCTGTCTGGCAGCTGCATGGTGGTTGACTGCATGGGTTGGGGGCAGGAGGGCTGCAGGCAGAGAAACCAATTAGGAGGCTCCTCTGTTTGAAGCCAGGCCACACGCCTGGGTGCATGACCAGGGGCAGGGCCTTGCCTCAGCCACCCTTGCTCGGGGACCTCTGTCTCCCTGGCCGAGAGGCAGGCAGAGCTGTGGCCCCAGGGCCCCAAGACCTGGTGACCTGGGCTCCGAGGCCTGCCCCGAGGACAGGTGCCGCCCTGGGTAGGCCAGCAGGTGCAGCCCCTTCTCCTCGCCACTGCAGAGCACCAGTTCCACCACAAGTGGGCCATCCTGTCGGACCCCGACGACATCTCCGCGGGGCTGAAGGGCTACGTGAAGTGTGACATCGCCGTGGTGGGCAAGGGGGACAACATCAAGACGCCCCACAAGGCCAACGAGACGGAAGAGGAAGACATTGAGGGGTGAGGCTCCCATCCTCCCCCAGCCCCTGGAGACCCGGCCCAGCCCTGCCTGGAACACCAAGGGAACCCCCAGGGTGGACTTTGCCCAGAGATCTCACCCTCCATCTCCCTACCCCTATGCCCAGATGGCCCATCTCTCCCTGGAAGGACTGAGGCCAGGCCAGCCTCGGTGTCCGGGGACTCTCCTCATGGGGCAGAAAGGACTGAGGAAGGGCAGGCAGGGGTTCACAGAGGACAGTCACGAGTGACAGTCATTTGACATCCAGGCTTCTGACTGTGAGAAACTTGGAAAAAAAAAAGCAAAGTCCCAGAGCTGCTGGGTCTTGAGTCTACACGCAGGAGAGCAAAGAGATTTTATTTCCTGTACCAGTTCCAGGCAGCTGACAGTGGTTGTTGAGAAATATTCTGGGACCTCATCTGCATTCAGTGAGGAAAAGTGCAGGATCCAATGAATCATGCCTTCCACGGGCCAGGGAGGGAGAGTGGGGCCAGTTGTGAGGTTTTTGTATAGGAGACGAAAGATGTGACACACAGCTGAGAAAACTGGATAATATTATTAAGAGTGGTCTCCCATGCTACAGTTTACAAAGTACTCATATATTTTAACCTATCTGAGCCTTATCGTATTCTGAGAGAGAATATCATATTATTCCCACCTTAAAGGTGAGTAAACTGAGGCTTAGAGAGATGGGGAGATTTGCCCAGGATCACAAGACAGCAGGTGCCCTAAACTCCAGTGTTCTTAGTCCTAGTGTGGGCCTTCTCAGCCGTCCTTCACCTGTTGTCCCGGCCCCCGGGGGTATGTAGATGCTGAGGCAGGAGGCGGGGTGCCCGGGGCTGGCTACCGCAGCCCTGGCGTATGTGCCGGCAGGAACTTGCTGCTCCCCGAGGGCGTGCCCTCCGAACGCCAGTGGGCCCGGTTCTATGTGAAGATTTACCGAGCAGAGGGGCTGCCCCGCATGAACACAAGCCTGATGGCCAACATGAAGAAGGCTTTCATCGGTGAGAACAAGGACCTGGTCGACCCCTACGTGCAAGTCTTCTTTGCCGGCCAGAAGGTATTGGGGTGCAGGAGGCTGGGGCTTGGGGTGACAGGCACCAGAGGTGCAAGGGGTTGGGTGTGAGGTCCTGGGGACGGATGTGAGGCAAAATCAGAAGCCACGAGACTGGCCTTTTGTCACCTTGGTGAGTCACCTCTAGAAGTGAGGAGAGAGAGATGAGGGGAGCTCTAGCTCAGAGGGGCTGGGGGGGCGAGGCCAGACTGGGCCGTAGGGATTCCTCACTGCCCCCAGGTCACCAAGAGCTGAGAGGAGGGGGGCACTGAGAGGGAGAAGAGCCAGAGAGGCTGGGGTGGGGAAGGGTGAGGAGGTAAGTACACACACACACAGCACATGCACACACATAACACACATATACACACTCACACACACACACACATGCACACTCATGCACGTACACAAGCCCTAACCCTCGCTCCCTCCCACCAGGGCAAGACTTCAGTGCAGAAAAGCAGCTATGAGCCACTGTGGAATGAGCAAGTGGTCTTTACAGACCTGTTCCCCCCGCTCTGCAAGCGCATGAAGGTACAGATCCGGGACTCAGACAAGGTCAACGACGTGGCCATCGGCACCCACTTCATTGACCTGCGCAAGATTTCCAACGACGGAGACAAAGGTCAGCAGCAGGAGACCGGGGGTGGGACGTGGGGCTAAAGGGGTAGCATAAATGAGAACCCCCCATACACCACCACCATCCCGCACCTCTGCCTGAAAGGTGCCAGGCATGGTCAGGGCATTGCCAACAGCCCCCGCCTCCAGGGAAGGGTGGACACTCATGGTTCACGTCTGCACAGAGGTGCCTGGGCCCTCCTGAGCCAGGCTGCCTGGATTTGAACCCCAGCTCTGACAGTTAGAAGCTGCGTGACCTTCATGCCTGTTTTCCCATCTGTAAAATGAAAATAATAGTAATTATATACATGTGTATATATACATATGTAGTACATATATGCGTGTACTGCTGTCATAGTACCTATCTACAGACTTGTAGGACCAGAGCACTGAGCTGAGTACCAGGGATACAGAACAAGGAGGAATCCGTCCGGTCTTCACGGTGCTCCCCTGGGGATGAGGGAGACGGGTGCGCTACCAAATGCTCAAAACCTGAGACAGAAGACACAAAAGACTACAGATTGCATGATTCCATTTGTATGGAATGTCCGGAATAGGCAAATGCATAGAAACAGGAAGTAGACGAGTGGCTGCCAGGAGCTGGGGGGAGGGGAGCTGGGACGAGCCACTGAAAGGTACGGGGTTTCCTCTGAGGAGGATGGAAATGTCCTGGATGGTGGCATAACATAGTGAATGCACGAAAACCGCCGAAATGCATACTTTAAAATGGTGAATTTTACGTTATAGGAAGAATATCTCAGTTTTTTAAATGCTATAATGTTTTTTATAAACTAGGCAGAACAGAAACCAAACAAAACTCTTAAGGCAGAATTGAATCCGTGCTACACACGAGACATAACAAATCCTAATGGGAGAAAAATAGTTGGGACTAGGAAATGGGGGTACTTGGTGGAGGAAGAGCGTTTAACAGGCACAGGCGGAGAGTAAGGGCCTTCAGAGAGGAGGGGAGGGGTCTGCAGAAGCAGGTGAGACCCTCGGGGCACGCACAGACGGCAAAGGCCTTGCTGAGGAGCTGGGGAGGTGCTGGCATCTGTCCTTCAAGTAGATCACAGACGTCCCCTGCAACAGGCTCCAGGAAGCAGGGGGCATGATTTTGCTCCACAGAAATGGACGTGTGTGTATGTGGAGAGGCACGGCCAGCTCAGGCTCCCGCAGAGAATAAGCAGACACACAAAAGTGTCCCATGCAAGTGACAAGGTCACCCCACAGCCAGCCCCACGCAGCAGACACTGCTCTCCCCACAGCCCCTGTGAGCCTCGCTGCCCGCAGGCCCTCTGCTGCCTCAGACATTTCCCCGAGCGAGACACGAGGTCCTCAGCTCAGCAACCAGGAGGTACAGGCCAGGAGCCCCCAAACAGGTCCCCCCACCCGAGTGAGCCCCTCGGCCCTCTGCCCCCTGCCCGCAGGCTTCCTGCCCACGCTGGGCCCCGCCTGGGTGAACATGTATGGCTCCACGCGCAACTACACGCTGCTGGACGAGCACCAGGACCTGAATGAGGGCCTGGGGGAGGGCGTGTCCTTCCGCGCCCGCCTCATGCTGGGCCTGGCGGTGGAGATCCTGGACACTTCCAACCCTGAGCTCACCAGCTCCACGGAGGTGCAGGTGGAACCGGCCACACCCGTCTCCGAGGTGAGGCCCCAGGGCACTGTGCTGTCCTCCAGAGCCCCCCGCTCAACCCCCTTCCCACCACGGCAGCCTGTGCCTGGCCTCTGCCAGTGTCCCTCCTGCCTGCCTCAGGGGGCCAGACCCCAGGATGGGGCCGCCCTCCCCAGAAAGCAGGAGGAACTCTGTCCCCTCCCACTGCCTGTGCCTGTGCTCTCCCCGGAGGCCCCAAGGTGGAGCCTTGTCTCTGCCTTGTTCCTGGCCGTGGCTGTCCTTGTGCTGAACATAGCAGCCCTTCCTCTGGGGACAGGCTGGAGGGCCGAAGGAATTGGGCCTTCAGTGTCGGGGCTCGTAGCTCCACAGCTGGGTTAGCCCCAAGGGCCTGTCTGTAAGACGTAGGAGGAGGCCTGACCCCAGACCCAACCCCCCACACCGTTAAGCTTTCCGGAGGGTTTGAACCACCTTCTTCACAGAGCTGCGTGGGGAAAATGGAAGAATTCTTTCTATTTGGAGCCCTGCTGGAGGCCTCAATGATCGACCGGAAAAATGGAGACAAGCCCATCACCTTTGAGGTCACCATAGGTGAGAGCTGGGCTCGCAGGGCTGGGGGCTGCCAAGCCCTGCTCCACAGCCTGGGGGTGGCGGGGAACTTTGACCACTTCCCTCACGTGTCCTCAGGCACCCACACCACATACAGCGACTGCACCTGAGGACACACGCCCCACAGGGTCGGCCTCAGCTCCACCTAAGGGCTAGGCTGCGTTAGGGACACGAGGAGGGAAGAAGCCCTCCCTGCAGAAGGGAGCGAGGCCCTCATGGGACTGGAGAGGAGAGAGTGGGAATACGGGCCGCGTCCTGGGCTGGACCTTGAGCTCAGTGGTCATCAGGGCTCCTAGCGAGACCTCTGCAGGAGTGCAGGACACGGCCCCTTCCTCTGGCGAGTGTTCTATCGTGAGCACCAGCCCCATTCCCTGACTCTCCCCCTTCCCTCCCACAGACCCCTGGACTGGAGGGCAGGGTGGGGCCTGGTGGGAAAAGGACTCTAGGCCCTCGGGTGCCCCCTTCTGCCTCCAGGCAACTATGGGAACGAAGTCGATGGCCTGTCTCGGCCCCAGCGGCCTCGGCCTCGGCCTCAGAAGGAGCCTGGGGATGAGGAGGAAGTGGATCTGATCCAGAAGTTGAGTGACGACGAGACTGAGGATGGTGGGGACCTGGCCTCAGTCTCCTCCAGCCCACCCATGCGGCCCCAGATCACCGACAGGTGAGCCGGCCAGGACAGAGGGTCCTGGGAGCCCTGCCTGCTGCCTCCCGTCCTCTCACGGCCTGGCCCTGCCCCACCCCCACCTGCCCGGGTGCCCAGTCCTCAACCTCCCGCCTGCTCCCACCCCAGGAACTACTTCTATCTGCCCTACTTGGAGCGCAAGCCCTGCATCTACATCAAGAGCTGGTGGCCGGACCAGCGCCGCCGCCTCTACAATGCCAACATCATAGACCACATCGCAGACAAGCTGGTCAGGGCCAGGCCACGGCGGGGAGGGGAAAGGCGGAGGGCGTATGCTTCAGAGGGCCTCGCCCAGCTTGGACACCTCCCCTGCAACACACAAGTCCTGTCTGCCTGGCAGCATGCCGTGGGGTTGGGAGAGGAACTGCAGAATGGCCCCAGTAGAACCTGTGTTCCTGTCCCCGCCCCAGTCCCAAGAGCAGTGGAGAGCCTGAGGGCTGCCCGGAGTGGAGTCTGGGAACCCTGGCCCATCCAGCCCCGGGTTTCCCTGGAGGTGACTGGCCAACCCCTCTGTCTCTGGCCTGCACTCCCCCACCCCCTGCATCTAGCCCTGAGTTCTGTCCGACCCCTGTGGGTCCACCAGGACCACAGACTCATGGCCCAGAGGTGGCTTCTTCCTTCAGGTTCTGAAAACAGAACGTGGAAAATTTGTGTTTCCTTGTGATGGCGAGACAGTCCAGAGATGGCGCTCGTGGGAGGTCCTAAGGCGCTAGCCCCTCATCCCCCTGATGAATGGGGGAGACATTTGGGGAGGCTGAGGGGGCTGTGGCTCACACTCCTGGTTCACAGGAAGAAGGCCTGAACGATGTGCAGGAGATGATCAAAACGGAAAAGTCCTACCCTGAGCGTCGACTGCGGGGCGTCCTGGAGGAGCTGAGCTGTGGCTGCTAGTAAGTGGCAGGGCTGCCAGTGGGGGGTCAGAAGTGGGGGGTTTGCAGAGAAGGAGGCATCTGCACGCCTCCTGCTGGCGGGTGGGCTCTGCTAAGCCCTGCTTCTTCTCCTCCCAGCCGTTTCCTCTCCCTCGCGGACAAGGACCAGGGCCACTGGTCCTGCACCAGGCTGGACCGGGAGCGCCTCAAATCCTGCATGCGGGAGCTGGTGAGGATGCGGTTGGACCACACCGGGGACGGAGGGAGGGTCTGGAGGTGAAAAGGGAACCCGAGGTGGGGGACATCTGTCTCTGAGGTCACAGCCCCCAGGGCCAGACCCTCCATCGTGCGTCATGACCTGAGCCCCACTTACACCCCCAACGCCGACAGGAGAGCATGGGGCAGCAGGCCAAGACCCTGCGGGCACAGGTGAAGCGGCACACGGTGCGGGACAAGCTGAGGCAGTGCCAGAACTTCCTGCACAAGCTGCGCTTCCTGGCAGACGAGGTGCGCCCCCTGCCAGCCCCAAACCAGAGTGATCCGAGGTGGTGGAAGGGGGGCTGCCTGGGAGGGGCTGGGCCAGACCATCCAGGAGGCCCCTCCAGCTCTGACAGCCGTTGGGGGACAGGAGAGACCAAGCCTTTCACCCTGTCCCGTGTTCTTCCCGCTGGGTCGGTGGGAGGAGAAGTAGGACCCAGCGCCGGGGTCCTTTCCTCTGTGGGCTCAGGCCTGGCCAAGAGGCAGGGCCTCTCCCTTACTGGGCGCCCACCCCGCCCCCACCCCAGCCTCAGCACAGCATCCCCGACGTCTTCATCTGGATGATGAGCAACAACAAGCGCATCGCCTACGCCCGGGTGCCCTCCAAGGACCTGCTCTTCTCCATCGTGGAGGACGAGCTGGGCAAGGACTGCGCCAAGGTCAAGACGCTCTTCCTCAAGGTGCCGGAAGGGGAGCAAGACTGGGGGCGGAGGGGCTGGGGTCTGCGCTTTTTCAAGAGGTCAACCTCCCCTTGGAGGGAGCAGCACCCCCACCCCTGGGTCCAGCTGGCCTGAGCTGACGGGGTGCTCAGAGAAGAGCTGGAGAGAATAGGAAAGGGGTGGCGGGTCCCCCCCTGCCCGTGCCCTTCTGCCCTGTGTTCCGCACCACACAGCCCAGCGGGACGGCTGCGGAGGGCAGGGCCCACCTGCCCATAGCCTCCTCCAGCCTCCTGCCCCTTCCTCACCCCGTGGGCTCCGGCAGCTGACCCTGCGCCCCCCCGCCAGCTGCCAGGGAAGCGGGGCTTCGGCTCGGCCGGCTGGACGGTGCAGGCCAAGCTGGAGCTCTACCTGTGGCTGGGCCTCAGCAAGCAGCGCAAGGACTTTCTGTGCGGCCTGCCCTGCGGCTTCGAGGAGGTCAAGGCGGCCCAGGGCGCGGGCCTGCACGCCGTCCCACCCATCAGCCTGGTCTACACCAGTGAGCGAGGGCTCCCGGGCCCGGGCGGGAGGGCACCGGCGGGTGGCCTGTTCCCCGAGCCTCAGCCTGCTCCCCCCACAGAGAAGCAGGCCTTCCAGCTCCGCGCCCACATGTACCAAGCGCGCAGCCTCTTTGCCGCCGACAGCAGCGGTCTCTCAGACCCCTTCGCCCGTGTCTTCTTCATCAACCAGAGTCAGTGCACAGAGGTGAGGGCCTCGGGGAGGAGGGCGCGGCTCTGGCTTTGAGAGCACTGGAGGGGGCCTGGGAGCCTCTGGGACCTGGAGAAACAGACCAGCCAGTACCCCAGATCCTTAGAGGGAAGCCTGGCAGATAACTGCAGGCCCAGGCCACACAGAAGACAGGGAAGACATTGGCGGGGGGCTGGGAGAGAGGGTCAGGAGCAGACCTCACATCAGCCTTCATTTTAAGATTCCCAGAAGAGTCAGGGGACATGGCGCTCGTGCTCCCGCGTCCCCTTGAAACCACAGTGACTGGGGGTGACTCCTCTTCGGGTGTTGCCCATCCACCATCGCTTACCTGTGCCCCCCCTCCATGCTGCAGGTGCTGAATGAGACCCTGTGCCCCACCTGGGACCAGATGCTGGTGTTCGACAACCTGGAGCTCTATGGCGAAGCTCATGAGTTGCGGGACGACCCCCCCATCATTGTCATCGAAATCTACGACCAGGACAGCATGGTATGGGTGGGCTCTGGCACCAGGGACCACGCCTCCTCCCCCGCACTCCACCTGCGTTAGCGGTCACCTCCACAGCCCACCCCCAGAGCCCCTTGGCCAGGGTGCTTGCCGGGGAAGCTGGGAGTCTGGGCTGCTGACCAGCCCCTCCAGGAGACCCCGGGTGTCTCCTGCCCTGTCACTGCAGCCTAAACCCTTCCCGATGCTGTGGGCCTCTGGGGCCTCAGCGAGGAGACAGGCCAGGGCGTCCCACCTCCCGGCACAGACAGACCAAGCTCAGACCCAGATGTGCCCCGAAAGCCTGCTGTCCCCAGCCTTCCCCCATTTGAGGGCCCCCCCAGCCCTGCCCACACCTACCACAGTCAGTAACAGCCTCATAGCTCTCCATGGGAGCTCTGGAGTAAGGGAGTGGAGGATTAGGGTGACCCCTCCAGAGCTGGGGAGCCACTTCCTACAAGCCGCCTCAGCTACTGGGGTGCCCTGAGTGAGCTCTGGACTAGAGGTAGTCCTGAGTCCTGCATCTGCCATTCATTGCCAGCATGGCCTGGAGCTAGCCCGAGACTTGGTTTCCCCCATCTGTAAAATGGGGTGATCACACCTGCAACTACATGGGGCCGTGGTGAGGACTGAATGAGATCCCAGGTGTGAACACGTTTGGTCAGTTCAAGCACCAAGAGGCCACCCTGGCTGTTTGTCGCATCAGGGCAAAACCGACTTCATAGGCCGGACCTTTGCCAAGCCCCTGGTGAAGATGGCCGACGAGGCATACTGCCCGCCCCGCTTCCCGCCCCAGCTCGAGTACTACCAGATCTACCGCGGCAACGCCACGGCCGGGGACCTGCTGGCCGCCTTCGAGCTGCTGCAGGTGGGGCTGCTGGAAAGAGGGGGCTGGGCCAGGGGCCTTTCTCCTCCCCATCCTGCTGTGAGGCCAGGGGGCTGGGGGTGTGGTTCTTGGGGACCTGGGCTGTTCAGCCTTCCCTGTCTCCCCAGATCACATACCAGATAACTCATGGGGAGAGAGAGCCCTCTCCCCGGGCTCCCCAGGGTGTGACACTATGTCCCCCACTCCCCAGATTGGACCAGCAGGGAAGGCCGACCTGCCGCCCATCAATGGCCCAGTGGACATGGACCGAGGCCCCATCATGCCTGTGCCTATGGGCATCCGGCCCGTGCTCAGCAAGTACCGGATAGAGGTGTGTGAGGACTCCATCCGGCCCCTCCCAGCCCTGCCCTGAACAGGCCCTGCTGTGCTCTGCTCCCTGGCCCCCCTCACTCTCTCTCCATGAGGGTCATAGGCATGCATTACACTGTTGGCATCAAACTCCAGGGGTCTTCAGCAACCTCAGGTCATGCTCCGGTTTTCAAATAAGGACACTGAAGGCCCAGGAGGAGAAGTGACTGGCCCAAGGTCACACCCAGGGGCCAGTAGCAGACCCAGGCTCGCGACCGTCCGGCGCCTGCCGCTTTTGCACTGAGTCACACTGCCACAGTCCAGGACCCTTCCTGGCCCTCCCATCTGCCCCCAACACCCACCCTCACCCCACAGCGCCTTCAGGACACCCGCCCCTCCTCGGCTCTCCCAGCCCTGCCCCTCCTGATGCACGGTCCACCCACAGCCCGGTTCCTCCTCGAGTGGCCCTGCCTGCCCGCAGCTGATGCCCTTTACTGAGGGGCTGTCCTCGCCCCCCACCGCCCCCCCACGCAGGTGCTGTTCTGGGGTCTGCGGGACCTGAAACGGGTGAACCTGGCCCAGGTGGACCGGCCGCGGGTAGACATCGAGTGCGCGGGGAAGGGGGTGCAGTCGTCCCTGATCCACAATTACAAGAAGAACCCCAACTTCAGCACCCTCGTCAAGTGCTTTGAAGTGGTGAGTGTGGGCCGGGACCTGCCTGGGCAGAGCTGGGTGCCTCTGCCCCTTCTCTGAGCTCAGAGTCCCTGCCCCACCCCCAGGACCTCCCGGAGAACGAGCTCCTGCACCCGCCCTTGAACATCCGCGTGGTGGACTGCCGGGCCTTCGGCCGCTACACCCTGGTCGGTTCCCACACCGTCAGCTCCCTGCGGCGCTTCATCTATCGGCCCCCGGACCACTCAGCCGCCACCTGGAACGCCTCGGGTATGGCGCTCCTGAGGCCCAGCGCAGGGCCTCCGGCTCACAGGGCAGCCCACCTGGCTTCCTCCTGGGGCCATCTCTAAGCAGGCCGGGGAGGCCAGGAGGGAGGTCCCGCCCTGGGGGCCAAGGAAGGCTGCCCAGGGTGGCCCCAAGCTCTAGTGCCAGAAAGGCCAGAGCCCAGGGGTCCTTAGAGGGCCTGAGGGCAGATGGCTTCCTCAGCCAGTTCCTGGAGAAGACCCAGGACCCCCCCATCCCAACCCCCCGAATCCCCCGCCCCCCGGCCTCCACTGTGTCACCCAGCACGCCTCACCCTCCTCTCTGGCTCACCTCCTCCCTCTCCCCTGGAAAGCTCTAGAATCAGCTTTAGGCCTCTGGCCCTTCCAAGCACCCCTGACTCTCACGGTCCCGCCTGCTCCTCCTCGTCTGTCTGTCCGTCTCTCTGTCCAGGCGGGCTCCTCCAGGGCCGCCGTGTGCTGTACAGTGGGGGCCCCTCTTCTCACCCCACAGGGGAGGTCGTGGTGAACATGGAGCCAGAGGTGCCTGTCAAGAAGCTGGAGACCGTGGTGAAGCTGGATGCGGTAAGGCGCCTGGGGTCAGCCCCACGCTGGCTGGGGACGTGCAACTGCAGGTGGCACTTTCCCAGAGCCGGGCCACCCCGCACACAAGACGACACATTAAGTCACTCCTCCTTTGGCGTGCGATGGGCCAGGGCTAACCCTGACTGCACGTACGCACAGCCCCATCCTATACTGTCCTGGAAGGCGAGACTCTCAATTCTGCGCGTGTGTGTGCACATGTGCATGAACACGTGGTACACACGTATGAGAGACAGAGCAGTAACCGTGTGAAGTAATAGCCTGCAATTATTTTTATTCCAACAAACGACACCATAGGCAATGGATTCCTTGTGCAAACACCAGTGTTCTTTCCAGAGGGTCCCCGGTTTTCCTTCCCAGCCATTTACAAACAACTCTCCCAAGGTGTGGGTTGGGGCAGGATTTCCAGGTGGAAGCTCATTATTCCTCCTGGCTTTGGGACCGGGGCTCTTTGTCTGCCAGAAGGAGACCTGTCACCTCGGTGTTTGGATGCGGACATGGCGTCAGCAGGGGACGGCGGGATGGAGGCTGGCCTGGAGCAGGCCATCCTGAATCCAGACAGGACAGAGGGGTGGGAAGCAGGCTTCCTTCCCACCACATTCTCCAAATCCCGTTCCTGACTGCATGTGCGTCACACAGCACAGGGGCGTCTCCTAGCCTCTGAGATCTGAGTCCGGTCTGAAAGGATCCTTCCTTACCTCATCATCCGGGTCCCCATAGCGTCCCAGCCAGCAGGCTGAGTTAGCACGGGGCATGGCTCATGGAAAAGGGGAGGAGTCGAGGCCCGGGGCCTGGCCTGCAGGCCTGGGATGGCACTGCCAGGGGCTCTGGGGCTACACCTGGAGATGCCACACCCCCCTCGGCTTCCAGCTTCCTGAGCTCCTCCCTGAGAAGCCTGTTCCTCCTGGAGGCAGGGCCGGGGTGGGGAAGCCCCCTGGTTTCAGGCCATCAGTGAACCAAGAGGACGGCACACACCTGCGCTGCCCCATCGTCCCACAGGCCCTGGACTCCGGTGGGGCCCTTTTCACCAGGTTCCTCTTCAGCTGTGTAATTTTGTGTCCACTTACTTTTTAAGGCACTTGTCCTTCATCCAGCCAACATTACTGACCTCCAGCCTCATGCCGTGTCCGCCTCCCCTCTTGACTCTGACTGCCCACTGCAGTCATCTGGGGAGTTTACAACTCTCCTGGTGCCCAGTACCCTCATTTGGACTCAGTGGAGCCCTGCAACTGATGATTTTTAAAAGCCCCCAGTAATTCTAACGTGCAGCCAAGTTTGCAAACCACCACCCTGGAAGGTCTGAGGAAACAACTTCGAGGCAGACCTTCCACAGACCCAGAATTGGCCATGTGAGCATGGCGCTCACGACACAGGGAACATCCCTGCCTGGGCTCCCTCTCCTCCACCCTCCCTGGCCAGCCGCTACCTACCACTTCCGGCCCCAGTGGCTAAGTCTGTCCCTGTCTCCTTGGTTCCTTTCTGCAGGCTTCTGATGCCGTCATCAAGGTGGATGTGGTGAGTGTGGGGACCAGCCGGGGGGCTCTGGGGAGAGAAGACCCTGTACTACATAGGGTATCAGACCAAGGAAGACAGCATCAGGGACCGAGCCACCCCATACCCCCTGATGCCCCGGCCATCTCACCCCTCCAAAGAGGCAGAGGGAGAGAGCTGTTTGGACTGCAGGGCCCATGAGAGGCAGTCCTGCCTTGGCTGGGGGCTCATGCTGGCAGGTCATGACCCTCTCTGGGCCGTGACATCCACTTCCATAAAACAAGGCCCTGACCTTGATGTCGGTAGCCCCACAGAGCCTCCTGGAGCCCAGGGCTTTCCTGGAGCAGATGGTCGGAATGAGTGGGGGAACCCCGGATTGTTCAGGTCTCTGGGAATGGCCAGGGTGCAGGGATGTAGGCAGGACTCTAGACCTAGCCAACCCTGCAGGCTGATGAGGAGAAAGAGAGGAAGAAGAAGAAGAAGAAGGGCAGCTCGGAAGAACCAGAGGAGGAGGAGCCTGACGAGAGCATGCTGGACTGGTGGTCCAAGTACTTTGCCTCCATCGATACCATGAAAGAGGTGACGCCTTGGCCTGGGCAGGGGGCCCTTTCTATGACCTGAGTTGTGTGTGATGTTTACTATCCATGTTAGAGCACAGGTTAAACTGCTGTAGCAAGTTAGATTGATGGGAACAAGAAGAAGGTTGGTATGGTGATTCAGTGGGGTCAGGGACCAAGACACTGCCATCTTGTTACTGGCATCTGTGTGGTTAGAGATGGCTTGCCGTCACGTCCTAATACTAGTCCACGGGAAGGGTAAAGAGAAGAAGGGGACACATACTCCTTTCCTTTTAAGGGCCCAGCCTAGAAGCTGCACATATCACTTCAGCTCACACAGGCTAGAATCTAGTCCCATAGCCACACTTAGCTGCAAGGGGGGCTGGGAAATGTAATCTTTAGCTAGGTAGCTGTGTGCCAAAAACTTTTAGAGAGGAGGAGAGCAGATAACTGGGGGACACCTAGTAGTATCTTCTCCCACCAACACCTCCTCGATTCAAGTTGGCCAGCCTGGAGCTCCAAGAGGCTGCCCATTGTCTCGAGTCTATTCCTGTAATTTGCACAGGCTGTCACCAGGTGGCGGTGACACCTTGGATGAAACAATGATTTAGTGTCCAGTGTGTACTGACTGAAGAAAATAAGGCACATTTTCTTATTCAGTTATACTTTTCTACATTAAAATAATCATACCACTAAGAAGCAACATTAAAGAGCACATATTTTTCAATCATACACAATTAAAGAATCATAACCCCTAAGTACAGTTAAGTCACATTGTACACATCATAAACTTTTTTTTAACCCGCTTAAGCACATCATGGGTTTGAAACCCAATGGAAAAGAGTTTCTGCCTCTAAGCATTTAATCCTGGTCTGACACCACAGTGTGGGTTCAACAAACACCTCCCTAGGAAACCCACCTTCCCTCCTCCTCACCTCATCTTTTGGCAGCAACTTCAACAGCAAGAGGCCTCAGGAATTGATCTGGAGGAGAAGGAGGAGATGGACAACACTGAGGGTGAGCCCTGGAGCCCTGGATCTCTGCCTCTCCCTCCCAGCCCCCCAGATGGGTGGCTCCCCTGCTTGTCACACCAGCTGCTTCTCTTTCCCCTTCCCATGGGCCCTCACAGCTGCAGCAGCCAACAGCAGATATCACCAGGCATCCCTGGGCACCAGAGAGCAGGCTGAGGCCCTTATCTAGAGTGGCTTTTACTCTGACCAGTTCAGCAGCCACAGTGAGGGACAGACATTTAGAGTCACAGAACATCAGAGCTGGAAGGGATCTCAGAGCTCACCCCATTCAGTATTTTCCAGACCTTTTCCATGGAACACTATTAATGGGTAAAGAGGGTTCTGGGGTCAAATGGGTTAAACAGGTCCCTTGGTGCGGGACTTCTCAGTGCCTTTAATATACAAATGCTATTATAAATCTCTAAAAGGAAGACATAATAAAATATTTCCCCAGCTTATTTTACACACACACACACACACACACACACACATATATCTTTTCTTTTAAAGCATTCCAAGAACGCCTACACCTAGTGTTCCACTGAATGCTGTTTGGGAAATGCTGATACAGAACAATCCTCTTAATGTTAAAGACAAGGAGACTGAGGCCAGAGAGCACAGTGAGCTGGCACCAGACCCAAGCTCCTTCCACGCCCCTCTCTGTCAAAGGGCACGCAACAGGCTCTGCACATTTCTGGCATACTGGTGCCCTGCTCCCATGTGAGGCGGGCATGCCAGGCAGCATTGTCTGCATTTTCTACAGATGAGCACACAGAGACCTGCAAGTTAAATTAGCAAAGCGACAGAGCTGGGTCTCCAGCCCAGGCCTTCCTGCCACATCATTTCTGCCCCCTTGTCTGTTTCTGGCCAGGCCTGAAGGGGCTGATGAAGGGCAAGGAGAAGTCAAGGGCTGCAAAGGAGGAGAAGAAGAAGAGAACCCAGAGCCCAGGCCCGGGCCAAGGGTCGGAGGCCCCTGAGAAGAAGAAACCCAAGATTGATGAACTCAAGGTGAGGGTCTGGGAGCAGACCTAGCCAGAAAGTAGGGTCACACCGGGGGCAAGACAGAGGCCAGTGGACCGGCCTCACCCCCTGACAGCCCGGCCTGGCTCAGGTTTACCCCAAGGAGCTGGAGTCAGAGTTCGACAGCTTCGAGGACTGGCTGCACACGTTCAACCTGCTTCGGGGCAAGACGGGGGACAACGAGGACGGCGCAACTGAGGAGGAGCGCATCGTGGGGCGCTTCAAGGTCAGGCAGGGAGCACAAGTGGGCCCTAAGTCCTGAGCCCCCCACCAGCTCTTCTCCCCAGCCCAAGCCCGGGGCTGACAGCCAGGTGGAACTGTCAGCCAACCCGGTTGGTAAAGTATAAAAATACTTCCACGCTGATTGATAAAGATCATCTGCCCTAAACCCACCTCCCCACTCCACCCCCCTCAGAGTTGCCCCCCCCCACTCCAGCCACTCCTTCCAGAACCCCTGACTCTCCGTACCCCAGCAACTAAAGGGTTACGGCCCCACCACAGCTAAAGGGTTACGGCCCCACCGCAGCAGGGCGCAGACCCTCAGTGCTCTTGGCTATCTTGCATGCCACCCCTGCCTGTGCCACGGGAAGCTGCACCCTGACCCACTCTTGCCTCACCCCAGGGCTCCCTCTGCGTATACAAAGTGCCACTCCCAGAGGACGTGTCCCGGGAAGCCGGCTATGACCCCACCTATGGCATGTTCCAGGGCATCCCCAGCAACGACCCCATCAACGTGCTGGTCCGGGTCTACGTGGTCCGGGTGAGAGGCCCCTCACATCCTTTCCCCAGGCTCCTGGTCCTCCCGCCCAGGAAGGGCTGAAGCAGCTACAGACTGACAGCCCCCAACTGGAAGACACCAGGGAGGTCAGCTGGTCTAGTACCATCCTTTATAGAGGAGGAAGCCAAGGCCCAGAGAGGGTCAGGGACTTGCCCAGGGTCACACAGCAAGCCCCTGGTCCGTGCTTCTGCCCCTCACTGTCATGGGACCATCAGGGAGAGGGGCAGGGACACTGGAAGATGAAGGTGCCCGGGCCCTGCTCAGGAGCACCCCTCCCATCCCAGGCCACGGACCTGCACCCCGCAGACATCAATGGCAAAGCCGACCCCTACATCGCCATCCGGCTAGGCAAGACTGACATCCGTGACAAGGAGAACTACATCTCCAAGCAGCTCAACCCCATCTTTGGGAAGTAAGGCCTCCTGGTGTCCCACTCCACCTGCCCCAACTTCCCCAGAGCAGACCACCTCCTACTCCACCTTACCCCAGCCCAACCCTCAACCCTTCTCCCAACCCTGTCCCACAAGGTCCTTTGACATTGAGGCCTCCTTCCCCATGGAATCCTTGCTGACGGTAGCCGTATACGACTGGGATCTGGTAGGCACCGACGACCTCATTGGGGAAACCAAGATCGACCTGGAGAACCGCTTCTACAGCAAGCACCGCGCCACCTGTGGCATCGCCCAGACCTACTCCACGTGCGTGGGGCAGGGCGGGGCAGGGCGCACCTACTGCACCTTGACTCCAAAACCAAGATGCAGACCGTGGGATTTGGGAAGGTGGACATGTTATGGTTTCTGTCCCAGCCAGGCCTCCACCCCGCCAGGTTCTGGGCTCAGCCTTCAGGGGCCAGGACTGCAGATTCCAAGACAAGGAGAGAGACAGGGGATTCCAGGACAGAGGAAGCAAGATGAGGAGAGAAAAGCGGGCTGGGAGGAGAGGCAGAAGCGCGCTAGGAAGAGTGCGCTGAGGATCTGGCCGCCCTGTGCCACTGCCAGGCTGCGTGACCCTGGGCAAGGCCCTTAACCTCTTGTGTTATCAGTTTCCTCAGGGAGTTTTTGAAGTTCCGTTAGAGGGGACACGGTGGGGGGATGGTGCGGGCTGCCCTGGGGGAGACTGGATACTCATCCTTGGGACACTGAGCATGTGGGCCGGAGCCCAGGGCAGGAGGGATCAGCCTGCAGCAGCCCTGGTGTGTCAGCTGATCCTGGAACGCAGGGCAGGGCTCACTTGCTGACACGGAGCAACGGCCAACCTAAGGAAACCGGCCAGGACCATCTACCACCTGGGGATGGCCCAGCCGCACCCTGAGCCCCACCCAGCCCATGTGTCTCCTCCGACAGACACGGCTACAATATCTGGCGGGACCCCATGAAGCCCAGCCAGATCCTGACCCGCCTCTGCAAGGAGGGCAAAGTGGACGGCCCCCACTTCGGGCCCCCTGGGAGAGTGAAGGTGTCCAACCGCGTCTTCACAGGGCCCTCCGAGATCGAGGACGAGAACGGTAACAGGATGCTGGACAAAGCTACGGGGGTGTCAGAGGCCAAGGAAGGACCCACACTTCCCTGTGGTGGGACCACCCATCCGCTCATCACCCCAGTGTCCCCCTCCTGTCTGCCCAGCCTCCACCCTTTCTCCCCATCCCACGCAGCGCTTGCTCACTTGTCCCCTTCACTCTCTCTCCCGGCATCCCTGTAGGGTAGGGAGGTTCTCCCCATTCTGCAGATGAGGAAACCGAGACCCAAAGGGTTTCAGTGACTTGCCCAAGGCCACTCAGTTCCTACAAGGCAGAGTGAGGGCATAGACCCAGGTCGGTCTGGCTGTCCCCACACTTTTGCCCCCCTGGCACCTCCCAGAGAATCAGCAGGTATCTCTGCCAGGAAACCAGTGCCAGCCATCTTCAGGGTGCTGGGACAGGATGTGGGTTTTTCTCTTCCCTGACCTCATAGCCCAGAATTCTCTGGTCAGGTTCTCCCAAGCAGAGGAAACCCAAGGACACAGACTTTTCTGGGCCCATGAGGCAGCTGAGAGCTTGGGCAATCCACAGCTCCCTCTGTGCCTCAGTTTCCCAGCAGTAAACTGGAGATGGGGCTTCTTTGTGCCCCTGAGTCTCTGGCCCAGCACAGGTCTCTTGTTTTGCTGAGCCTGTGTGTGAGCTCACCACTAGCACCCACAGGGCAGAGGAAGCCCACGGAAGAGCACGTGGCACTGTTGGCCCTGAGGTACTGGGAGGACATCCCCCGCGTGGGCTGCCGCCTGGTGCCGGAACACGTGGAGACGCGGCCGCTGCTCAACCCTGACAAGCCGGGCATCGAGCAGGTGACTGGCCTGGCCGGGATCTGAGGTTCTTTGGTATTTGGGATCAGGGGGTCCCAACCTGGGTCCGTAAAAACAGATCCTCCTGCAATTCACTGCGTTCCCTTCATACGCACGCATCATGGCCCTTCACCGTAACTTCAGGGTTTGAGTCTTAACTTTGTGTGAGAATTACATCAGCTCAGATGGAGACCTAGGGTATCTCCCTCAGAAGCTGCCACTGGCTATTGGTGACGTCATAGGAACTGCTGGCATCCAAGGATGAAAACTGATGAAATGGGTCCTGACAGGACAAAGGTTGGGAGGGAGAGGAGAGCTGGCCTTGCTGGGCAGAGGGAGGAGTCCGTGAGACCTGCCACACCTCCTTCCTCAGGGCCGCCTGGAGCTGTGGGTGGACATGTTTCCCATGAACATGCCGGCCCCTGGAACGCCTCTGGACATCTCCCCCCGGAAGCCCAAAAAGTGAGCTGCTCGGGCCCAGCACCCCTCCCTCCATGCTCCCCAAAGGCGTCCTTCCTGTAGGAGGCTCCAGGCCCAGGTCTCCCTAGTCAGTCCCCTGTGGCCTCGTTGGGGGAACAGAGCAACCCATCAGGAGGGCTGTGGGGCCTGCCCTGGGCGGGTCCCCTTGCTGCAGCAGGGCCCACACCTCCGTGGCGAGGTCAGCGAGGGCTGTGAGTTCACACCGGCACGCTCCAGCAGACTTTGTCATCACAGACCCACTCCTCCACGTGCGCGCACACACACAGCATCCCCGTGGGTTCCCACACACACACCCACGAGACACAGAAGCCCTGAGAGCCTGCTCTGCTCCCTGACAGTCCCCACTCCAGGCCGTCATTCAGCTCTACCAAGTTTTATTTAAGGCATCTGCTGATGAGATGCACAGGGCGAGTGCCCAGAAGAGGCGGGAGGCTGGGAGAGTGGGGCGTACTGGGCCAGGAGCTACGCCATCTGTCTCTCCTAGTTGACACTGGCCAGGTCACTTTGCCTGCCTGGGCCTCAGTTTTCCCATCTGTAAAGTGGCAGGATCAAGTCGCTGCCAGCACTGGCCTCAGCGCCTGCGATCAGGGCCAAGTGCGTAGGCCTGTGAGGTCGCACGGGGCCGCACGCTTATTTCAAGATGGCAGCCTTAAAATTCTTAATGATTTTTAACAAAGAGGCCCGCGTTTCCATTTGGCACTGGACCCCGCAAATTATACAGCCCGTTCTACCTGGCATAGTCTCCGGGTGGGACCCTGAGTCTGCTGTTCCAGGGCCCGCCACCAGGGGATACCCCAACCCGTTATGTCTCCGGGACTTGCAGTCCAGGACAGAACTCCAAGAGCCACAATCCAGGGAATTTTTAGCAGCTGACTCAACCTCCCTCCTAAAGGTTGAGACGTAACTACCTCATTTATCATGACGATTACACTTCAAGGGGAAAATCCCCTTTGGGGACAAGGATGTAAAAGAAATCAGATTCCATGGTGGTCCACAGCCAGCTGCTGGGCTTAAGTGTGAACTTTTATTAGAGCTGGAGTGGAGCTTCCGGCCTCTGGAGACGGGGGAATCTTGCTGCCAACTCTCCAAGCCTCGCTTCAGCCACGCCCGCACCCCCCTGCACCCCCCACGCCCTCCCCTGCAGCCTGGGCAGCCTCTCCGAGGCCTGAGTCAGCCTCCCTGTCCAGAGTGTGCTCTGGGTACTGGCATTCCAGCCCAACTGGCTCTCCCCCAACCCGGCTCTCCTCATAAGAGCCATGCTGGCTGGGGGACCCTCTTCTCTCAGCCGGGTACCCCCATGTCTCTCCATCCCCTCAGCTTCTCCCCACATCTGCTCCCTCAGCCCCAGCCTGACCCAGGCCCCACGCCCACCCCTAAGTCCCCAGGACGTGTCCCGGTCGTCTCATCTCCAGCCCCATCCTAGCCCCAAGACCCTGGAGAAACCCCCCGCA
The DNA here is from genome assembly GCF_949774975.1 of Lagenorhynchus albirostris. Lineage (NCBI taxonomy): Eukaryota > Metazoa > Chordata > Mammalia > Artiodactyla > Delphinidae > Lagenorhynchus > Lagenorhynchus albirostris. The sequence goes on from NC_083107.1 coordinate 69,052,204, forward strand.
GGCGGCTAATCAGCCCCTCCCCCGCCCAGGTACGAGCTGCGGGTCATCGTGTGGAACACAGATGAGGTGGTCCTGGAGGATGATGACTTTTTCACCGGGGAGAAGTCCAGTGACATTTTCGTGCGGGGGTGGGTGAGCGTTTCCCTGGCCAGGAGGGGGGCCCATCTCCCTGCGAGGCAGGAGAGGAGGGAGAGGACGGGGTGGCTGTGGGTGGAGAGACCCCCCCACAGGTGTGGCCGCAAGTCTGGAGCAGGCGACGATGCTCCACAGGTGGCTGAAGGGCCAGCAGGAGGACAAGCAGGACACGGACGTCCACTACCACTCCCTCACGGGCGAGGGCAACTTCAACTGGCGCTACCTGTTCCCCTTCGACTACCTGGCTGCCGAGGAAAAGATTGTCATCTCCAAGAAGGAGTCCATGTTCTCCTGGGACGAGACTGAATACAAAATCCCCGCGCGGCTCACCCTGCAGATCTGGGACGCCGACCACTTCTCCGCCGACGACTTCCTGGGTGCAAGGCTGGGACCGGAGCAGAGCGGGCAGGGGAGGGGGAGGCAGGGGCAGGGGGAGCCCAGCCCAGGTTTGGGGGTGCGGTCAGTAGTACCAGATGTCAGAACTGACTCTGAGGTTGCCACAGGGGCCATCGAGCTGGACCTGAACCGGTTCCCGCGGGGCGCGAAGACGGCCAAGCAGTGCAGCATGGAGATGGCCACAGGGGAGGTGGACGTGCCCCTGGCTTCCATCTTCAAGCAGAAGCGCATCAAAGGCTGGTGGCCCCTCCTGGCCCGCAATGAGAATGATGAGTTTGAGCTCACGGTGGGTACCACTACTGCTGGGCAGGGGGCAGGGCTGGGCCAGGCCAGGGCGCTGAGGGCCTGGCACCTAACCCGGGCACGGGGACCATTCTGTTCCTCTCTGCAGGGCAAGGTGGAGGCAGAGTTGCATCTACTCACTGCCGAGGAGGCGGAGAAGAATCCAGTGGGCCTGGCCCGCAATGAACCTGACCCCCTGGAGAAACCCAAGTGAGTGCTCTGCTGGCCAGGCCCCTGCCATGCTAGTCCCTGGGGGCACTGGAACGGGAAGGAGGGGCCAGAAACTTCTGGTCTCCTTGCCCTCCACTCTGTAGGCACCTCTGCCTTCTCTGTCCCTTGCTAGGCCACAGCCTCATTGCAGGGGAGCCTCCTCCTTCCTCCCCTTCTCCCCAAAATCCACACCTCCCTCTGAGCCAGAATGCGGGCCCCCGGTACAGGAGAGCTGCACCTCTCCCGGGGAAGGCCCCACCTAGCTGAGTCAAATGCTCTTCCTGGTGTTTGCCAAAGACAAACAGCTGCAGTGCTGGACTCTGGGGCCCCAGGCAGCCTTCATGGCTGGGGGGTGCCTGGGACTATGAACTCAGCCCAGGGTCGGCCCCCGTCCTGGCCCCCACCTTGGCCGGGGCCCTCCCCACGCCCCAGCCCTCAGCTTCTGTGGCCTTTCTCCACGCTCCTTCTGCTGCTCCTGCGGCTCTAGCTGGCCCGACACAAGCTTCATCTGGTTCTTGAACCCTCTCGAGTCTGCCCACTACTTGCTGTGGCGCACGTATCGCCGGCTGCCCCTCCAGCTGCTGCTACTTCTGCACTGCTGCCCCTCCCGCCCTTCTCCGCTGCCCTGTGCCTGGCTACCCGGTCAAGAAGACCCTTGGGGCCTGCGCCCAGCACCCTCCTGGGTCTGGTACTCCTCCCTCCCTCCTGGACCGAGGGCTTATGAGCTGGGCAGCATGTGGAACACACACACACACACACACACACACACACACACACGCAAGTGCACACACAAAAGTATGCCCCCAAGTGCACACATAAGGATACAGACAGCAACTTTTAAGCTTTCCAACAGTATCATAGACTCAGAACTGCAAATAACTGTCTTGCATGTTCACGTATCAGGCCAGAGAGGAAGAGTAAATTGCCCAAGGTCACCGAGCCATCAGGGTAGAGCTAGCATTCAGCCTCAGTTTTCAAACTGCCAATCCAGTGTCCTTCGCACTACACCACTCCCTGTCCCAGCAACGATCCGGACAGACTCTAACCCAGTTCCACTGGCAGAAAGAAGTTGAGCGATGGACGGGAAAGGGGAAAGGCTTTGGCTGGGATTAGCCTCCAAGTCCTGAATATTTTCTACCAGTATCCTCCTCCCAACCCCGAGCCCTTTCCTGCCCTGCAGGACAGTGAGTATCTCCATCCCATTCAAACATCTTAGTAACAAGCATGTGAGGAGCACAGCTCGGTGCCGGGCGCGGGGCTGGGAGCTTCCCATGCACTTTCTCATGTCACCCTTTTACCAACCCCGGAGGTGGGGATCTACTATTAACCCCCTGGTACAAGTGAGGAATCTGAGGCTCGAAGAGGTGCCTAACTTGCCTGTCACCGCTGGGACTAGAGACCAGGTGCCCTGCGCCCACATCCCTGTTCTGCAGCCCCATCTGCGCTGAAAGGCTCTGGAGGGTGTGGTCCACGTCCTCCAGGAGCTGGAGGAATTTGAAGAAGCATATTCAATACTTTGATTTTCCATCTTGACATTTCATAGAACCTGTTGTTTTTGTAACACAGTCAACAGAATGTAAGCTCAACAAGCCCTTCTGGGCTAGGCGGCCCTGCAGAAGATAGAATAGCGATCCAGCCCTCACGGTGGGCAGGTCGGGGTGAGGGTGGCGTATGCCCCACCGGGGCCCCTCACACCCCTGGCAGGACCTGGTGGGGACAGAAGCAGAAAGGGGGAGAGGTTGAGAAACACCGATCTCATTGAGAACGTGGGGCAGCACCGGACCATATACAAGGAACCACTCAGTAGGGGAGCTTCCTAATAATCGGAACTGCCTGCAGTGCTGAGGCTGCCCCTTCAAGCATTGACCCGCCATCACTGCAAGGGTGCGGGAGGTGTGATGCCTGCCCAGCTGCCAGAAATGCCGTCTAGGCCGCGGGAGGAGATGGGGCACCCACCAGAGGGTCCTGCAAAGAGGACAGGGAATGCAGGCAGCACACCTGGTGCTTAGAGAGGGGCTCAAACCCTCCCTCCAGCACTCAGTACTTTGGGGACTCAGTCCTCTTGGGGTCTAGTAGGGCTGAGGGGATGGGGTGCCTTGGACATGCCACCAACTGACCAAGACTCTCCCTCCCCCAGCCGGCCCGACACGGCCTTTGTCTGGTTCCTCAACCCCCTCAAGTCCATCAAGTACCTGATCTGCACGCGGTACAAGTGGCTCATCATCAAGATCGTGCTGGCGCTGCTGGCGCTGCTCATGCTGGCCCTCTTCTTCTACAGCCTCCCCGGCTACATGGTCAAGAAGCTCCTGGGGGCGTGAAGGCCCCGGGGGCCTCCCTGCGCTCCCCTCCTGGGCCTGGGCATTTACCCCTCCTCCGGCATGGAGGCCTCAGGTCCCAGGGGCCTTCGTCCTGCTGGCTGGGCTGGTGACACCCCCCTCCCTGCCTGTCCTCACCACCTCAAGTCTGCTGCTGGCCCGGTCCCTCCCCTCGGGTCCCTGCCTGCAGGGTGGGGAGTGTGGGAAGGGATGGGGGCTCCAGAGGAAGCCACCCCACATCCTCCGCAGGCCTCCCCGTAGAGCTCGAAAGCGTTAACGAAATTCACTGAGAATCGAGAATCATGTCATGGGCCAGTGCCCAGGGCTTTCCAAAGAGTTAATGAGCAAAAAGTATCACCCTCCCCTCCCCCAGACATCATCTTGCAAGGGCAGCGACACTAGCAGTCTTGGCTCTGCAGAAGTGCAGATCCTTCCCGCTAATCCTGCGGGGTGACTGCTTCCCCGGGCCGGCTCCCCTTGGCCCAGGCAGCCACAGCCCTGCGTGCACAAGCCCAGTCCTGCCCAGCCTGTGGGTCCTGACGGCTTTCCAGAGCTTCCTCAGCCCAGGCTAGCGCTCGCAAGCCTGGACGTCCACGGCCGGACGCCCGTGCCCCCCTACCTGCCTGGCCCCTTCAGGGCTCACCCTTCCGGCCCTCCAGGGGCTGCCTGGAGTTTGCTTGAAGTGCTGCCCCCCTGCCTGTGTGAGCTGGGTTTCTCCTGGCTGTTTTTCCTTTCTCGAGTGGTGATTTTTCTCTTAATAAAAGAAATCAAACACTGAGCTGACAAGTCTGCAGTTGTCCAAGTGGGGGGACTGATGGGGGGCAGGGGGCAGGGTTGGCTGGCAAACTCAGTACAGGATGGGCCCCTAACCCTTTGGGGGGCCTTGTGGCCCAGGGTTCAAGGTGGGCCTAAGGTACAGGACTGTCTGCCCAGGCTGCCCACAGGAAGAGCCGCACAGCACAGCCCAGGGGGCACCGCAGGCTGGACCCAGGGGCCCCAGAAGCTCACTACGGGGTCCGGCAGGCCCAAGGACAGTCTGCAGGCAGAGACCCCGAAATGGCCCAAAGCTCCCGCCGCCACCTGCAGACACCAGCTTCTCCCAAAAGCAAGAAGGGCGCCCCGTGCCACAGGCCCTGCCCCACAGCTACAAGCTGTTGTCAAACCACAGCCCGAGGCTGGGGACAAAGTCCCCTCGTGACACAGAGGCGGGGATAGGGGCCCGTGTCTCACCTGACCTCTTTAAAGAGATTCAGACACAACTCTTTGAAGACTTTAATCATGCCTGCAGGATACAAGTAACTCCTCTTGTCACCTATCTTGACAGGCCCGACAACAGCAGCTCTGGAAAACCCAGGGACTGGGCCCAGGCAGCTCCCCAGGAGATGCCAGCTGTGGCGTCAGCGCTGATACCAGCGTCGGCCCTTTCGAGGTCTGGCTCTATTTTGTGGGGACCCGGAACACCTGAGTCGGAGGAACTTGCAGTTCAGAGTTTATCTGGAAAAGAGTAAAGGTCATGACACTTCCCCCAGGGTCCCCCTGCTACAGGCCTCCAAATCCCTGGGAGCACTTCCTCCCCCAAACACTTCCGGCTGCCTGGGAAAGCCCGCAGCCTGCCTTCCTCTGAGGCCAAGACCTGGGCTCCTCGTCTGGCTTCTGCTCCAGCTCATCAGGCTCTGGTCACGTTCTTAACCTTCCCCTCTGATCCATTCTCTTGAGCCCTCCCCTCCGCTCTTGACCTGCCCACCCTATAGCCCCAGTGTGGCCCTGTGCTTCCCCCCCGCCCCCAGCCATACAGTTCCCAAATGTCTGAGTCCTGTCTCGGGCCAAGAGGCCAGCGTGACCCCCCGGCTCACCACATCCCCCCGCTCAGGTGTAGCAGGGGGCCTGAGACCTCACGGGCCACACACCCCCAGTGCGTGGGCGTGTGACTGGCCTCAGCTGATGACGGAGGACCTACGCTCAGCCGCGTGTTACGACCTTAAGCACCACGTGGAGGATCCCACAGGAGCAGAGCAGAGCCAGCAACTGTGTTGCCGGTGGACTCTTCCCTGTGGAGCGGACGGGGAGATCCTTCCTCCTGCCAAGCCATGGGGAAGTTGCCCCAACTGTCACTGGAGCAGGCACGAGTGGGGGCCAGGGAATATCTGCCCCAGTTGGAACCTCCCCTCCCTCCCCATGTCACATCCTAGGCCAGACACCCAGGGCTGGCAGAGAGGGAAGAGTCTGCCCTCTGGGCAAGTTACAGAGGCGCTGAGTTTCGATTCTCCTTTCTGTGAAAGGGGGAGAATCACTTCCGCCCTGTCTGCCTCACAGACTGGTTGTTAGGGACCAGAGAAGGAAGTTCATGTGGAAGGGCTCTGTAAGCTGGGAGGCCAGCACTGGCTTCGTCACTGCCTCTGAGAGCCCTCCAACAAGCAGCTGGTGCTGAAAACGATGGACATCAAAGGGACGCTATCACAGCCTGCATCTCAAAGCTCCCACGCCTCTCGGCAGGGTGGGGGCAGGGGTGACACCTCACTTCCTAGTATCTCCTCCTGTCCCACGGCCTCTCCCAGCATCCCGCCTCCCCTCCCTGGAGGGTCTCGTCACCCACCTTGGAGTCTAGATACTGCTGCAGCAGCTGCTGGAGCTCTGTGTTCTGCCGCTCCAGAGAACGGTTTTCTATCAGCAGCTTGGCCCTCTGGGTCAGGACGAGGCTTTGGGCAGAAAAATCAGTTAGAGGCCCATTGAATCCTCCATCCTCTATCAAGTAAGGGCCAGGGGCTCTGTATTTCTATCTGGTTGGAGGTGGAAGAGGACCCCAGAAGGCTCGCCCACCAGAGCAGCCCTCCCGCCCTGAACGAGCCAGGCCAGCGGGAACAGAACAGGGAGGGCGGGGCCAGAGGGGCCTCCCCAACACTACAGCCCCCCAACAGGGTTGCCCTTTGGCTGCTTTTCTCTCCAAGAGTTCACGGGACAGGGAGGCGCCAAATGTGGCCGTTCCAAGCAGCATCCTTCTCCTACCTGTCTGCCCGGCTCCCTCCTCCCCCTGGGCCATACCAGACACACGTACTGGTATTTCTCCAAGGCTGTGTAGAGAGCGTCCCAGAGGTTCAGGGTGGTGGCAGGGATAACCGTGGTCAGGGCCTTCCAGTACTCGGAGTCCTTTGAGTCGTCTCGCACAACCTTCGGCAGCTTCACTGGTGCCCGAAAGTCCCTGAAGGTTGAGAGCACCGGTACCATCCTCTCCACCTGGTGTCATCCAGGCCCCCGAGCAGGGCCCATCACAGTGCCTGCACCTCACAGACTTACTGCCTTTCCACCTGTCACCTTCCCACCCAGCTATACAAGTTCATCAGATCGTGGAAGATTCTCAGAAAGAACACCCGCTTGTCACCAACGTTCCTGATTCCTGGTGCCATTGTCACCTTTGTGAAAGCATCACTGGAGTTTCATCCACCAGCTTTCTCTCAATCAGTTTACTTCACTGGCTTCATAGTGTGTTACTCTGCCTATTTCTTCCGCAAATGTAGCAAAGCAGCTCTCAAAATTTATCTCCTCTCCATCCCCTCTAGGATAGGCTTCATCCAGGCTGTTCCCTCCCACCTGGACAAACCTTCCTACCACCGTCCTTGCATCCAGCAACAGCCCCCTCCCTGCCGCCAACGTGATCTTTCTCAAATGCAAGACTACTCAGGGCTCCCCCATGGCTTAAGATCCTTTTCTGGCTCCAGGCCACTACAGGGTAAAGACCAAGACCTTGGGCAATTTGGGTAAGGCTCTCAAGGTCTGGCCTGGCTCCTCTACCCAAGCCGGTCCCACTCCTCAGATCCTTGACACTCCAGCCGTACCTCTTTGTCGTGGTTCTTGAACCAGGCCCTTCCCTGTGCTGTGACATCCTAAAATGCCCTTTGCCCCCGACTTTGTCCACCGAGGAAAACCCAGTTCTGGTGCCATTTCCTCCTAAAGCCCTCTCTGATATGCCAGATGGAGGTGACCACTTCCCCTGAGCAACATGACACCTCCATATGCTTTGACCATTGTTCTGATCACAAAGTGTTCTCCCCACGGGGCCTTCACACACAGCAGATCCCAACAGATGTTCGTTGAATGAATGAATGATGAATGAAAACATGCAAATCGCTTCTACACCCATTTCTTTCGTTGTAATGTCCGTGGATTCCTCTCATCCTCCTTCCAGACATCCTTCTACTCACTCCCCCCAAGTTCTGGCTCAGCAGCCTCTTCTCCCATCCTGGCATCTGTTGGGCCCCCATCCCATCCAGCTTCCCCAGTTCTCAGGCAAGCCCTCCAGCAACACAGCCCACCTGGGTTTCCTCAGACCCGTGACAAAGGCCTCCAGAATCTTGAGAACATCGTTTGGGTGGATGAGCCTAGTAGAAGGCGGGGGCTGCTTCTCCTGTGGCTCCCGGTCCACAAGGCTTCCCTCCTTCTCTCCCTGGGGGTCCAGCTTCTCCAATGGTGATACGAGGCTTGTTCGCTCCTGTAGGGGAGACACAGATGCCAGGGGTTGATCTGGACAAAGGTGCAAGGGTAACCATGGCTGGAGGTACGCAAGCATGAGTGTATGAGGACAGAAAGAGGAAAAACGGAGAAAAGTTTACAGAAAGTTACAGAAGTTAAGGAGCGTCAAAACAGTGATAATGTGAGAATTCCCTGGCGGTCCAGTGGTTAGGACTCAGTGCTTTCACTGCGGGGGCCCTGGTTCGATCCCTGGTCAGGAACTAACATCCCGCATGCCATGTGGTGCAGCAGAATTTAAAAAAAAAAAAAAATGCAGTGCAGCCGAATTAAAAAAAAAAAAAAACACAAGAGTTATAATGTTCTATTTCTAAACAGTTCACAGGTGTTCATTTTATTGATATTCATAAAGCTTATATGATATAAATATCCTCTTGACTCATAATACAAATTAAATTTTAACTTTTTAATTTTAAAAAGTCCTCCTACTCCTGCCTTGCAGTTCATTCATTTTACTTCCCATGGGCAAACCAATGTTATCAGTTTCTTATGTATCCTCCCAAAGAAATATATATACATATAAACATACACACACTTTCACTTTTTCTTCCATTTTTACATGAATGATACTCTACGACATACATAGTAGAGTTTCACAATAAACCTTAGAGAGCTTTTCACATAAATACATAAAGAACTTTCTTGTTCTTTTTTTACAGCTGCATAGTATTCCATTGTGTAGGTGCACCATATATTAATCAATTCCTTAATGATGAAAATTTAGGTCATTTCCAATCTTTTGTCATTTCAAACAGTGCTGCGATGAATAAGCTATGATAAACACATCGTTTCAACTGTATTGAGTATATCAATAGACTAAAATCCTGGAAGAGGAATCACAGGGTGAAGTGTACTATACGGTTTTGTAATCAATCCTGCCAAGCTGTCCTCCACAGAGGCTGCAACAATTTACACTCACACCAGCAAATTATGAGCATGACTGTTTCCCAAATCTCAGCCATCACTATGTGTTATCAAACTTGCAGATTTTTGCCAACCTGACAGATGAAAATGGAATTTGAGCACTTTTAATTTGTATTTCTCTTAATACAACAAAGCCTGATTATATTTTCATATGTTTAAAAGTTTTTTTTTTCACAGACCAGGTAATCATTTTATTTTTCTATTCCTGACACTCAAATTCATGGGGGTGAAAAGACAATAGAACATAATCAAAATAACACACAAACACAATTCAAGAACATTTAACCAACTATTATAGCTGTTCTTTGTAAAATACATAAAAGTAAACAGAAACATCTTTATATAAATTAATGCTTAACAATCTGTATACACTGTAAAACAATGTTTAAAATTCACGCTAAGATACTAGTGCAAGCAGTGGTGTACAAAAGTGTAAACAAGGTTAGTGATGAAAAACTTATCACCGACTTGCCACTTCAACATACTCTGCATTCACTCAAATACTGAAGGCCTCACCACGGAAAACACTGATCACTTTTTGCGGTACACGGGCCTCTCACTGTTGTGGCCTCTCGCGTTGCGGAGCACAGGCTCCGGACGCACAGGCTCAGCGGCCATGGCTCACGGGCCCATCCGCTCCGCGGCATGTGGGATCTTCCCGGACCAGGGCACGAACCCGTGTCCCCTGCATCGGGGGACGCTTTTAAAGTTATTTGACTACCTTCACCCTGAGTGCTCTTGCCTCAATATGGCAACTGATTATGAGTCCAGGTTAGGAGCAGCACCAGGGAATCCAGAAACCCATGTGAAGTTGGCCATTCTGATGTGAATCTTTATACTTGATAATGAAAACAATTTCAAGGACAACTTGTATGTCAAAAACCGTAGAACTGTCAGCTCCCTTTTCCCCCGAATATTTAAAACTAAAATTAAATCTAATTCCCCCGCTTCATTGAAAATACACACTGAAGAAGAATTCATCCACTCCAGTGTGGCTTTTCCACAGATAATAATTCTGCATGAAATAACTCAAAAACCTTTCACATTTCTGTCCTAAAATCTATTTGGGGTGGGGGCGCTCCTGAAACAAAGTTTACTTTGAATAAATTTGCTTACTTTACTGTGATTACTTTGGGTTCTGTTTGAAAGTGTGGTTAAAGCCCAGAACCATCAATCAGAGGTATTAAATATATTAGCTATTTAATATTCTAAATTATGAGGACAAAAATTAGCTAGTTCAAAACTGCATCTTCAGTAGACTCTGTAGATTCCCTTTATACTCAGGGATATTTTTATCCAGGTGTGGGCTGGGGGTATGGGAGGGGGAATGGTTACAGGGTTCAAGAGTAGAAACATGGTTTTAACAAAATCCCAATCACTTTACATAGAGGCACAGTCCTATATTTTTAAGAGCTTGTTCTCTTTCTTTTCTTTTTTCTCTTTTTCTTTCATTCTTTTTTTTTTCTTTTTGTTAAAAAGCTAATTTGCATTTCAAAAGGACAATGATGGAAATGACCAGAAACATCAATATGGAGCTTTGGGAACTTAGTCCTTAATTGAATATATACTGTTTTCTGAACTCCTAACTATGACCAAAAAAAAAAAAAAAAAAATTTAAAGGTTTATAGAAAACCTTTAATTCCCTATTAATTTTGCATCCAGAAATTCATATTTGCTCATCTCTATTTTTCTCATGCTCTCTTGGAGACTTTTTGAAGCTTCACCAACTTTTCCGTATGTTTAAAAAGATCCAAACAGGGACTTCCCTGGCAGTCTCCACGATTCCAATGCAGGGGACATGGTGATTCCTGGTCCGGGGAACTAAGATCCCGCATGGCACGGCCAGAAAAAAAAAAATCCAAACAATATACTCTAAATAAAATCAACACAAGATTTTCTGAGAGACTTCCTTTTATATTAGCTATTTTCAATGTACTCTGGTCAAAATTTATTTGGCAATAGAAGCCTTGCAAACTTCAGTCATGTAAGTGACTAATAAGACTGAAATGCCACGTTGAGCCACATACCAAGTACAGTTTCAGAAAATGTAAACCTGTCTCCTGAAACTCTCAAGTCATGTCAACTAGAGGTACTCTGTTTTTAACGATGGAACTTGTGAAAATGCTGGGTTAATCAAATCATTTTGCAGAAGGCAAGAAACACTATTATCACAGCCATTACTCTATTTTAATGATTTATAAGTAGCTTATGTGCTGGAAAGCACTACACAGAAGTGTGAGCCAGTTGAAAACTAAAGAAAAGAAACAACGTTCTGTGTATACATTGTAAACCACAGTAAATGTGTATACGTACACAGGCACACAAAACGAAAATTTAGATCTATGCAGGCAATGTCTGAATTCATACTTCTTTGGCACTCAAGGATACTGGGTCAACTAAGCCAATGGCGAAGAATATTTTTTCATACGCTTTAGGAAATATCTGTGCCCCAATTTTTAAAAAACATAATCTTCGATCTAAAAATTCACCAAGATAAACTGGAATCCATCAATTGAAACAGTTACACAAAACTATAATTAACAGCAGTCATTGAAACAGGTGTGAGGTTAAGGATCTCTTCTTTAAAAATATAAAAGCCAGCTGAGGCCCTCTATTTTTAGAGTTTCGGACTTAAGATTTTAAAACATCTTTTGAACACTTCCTGATTTGTATGGAATCCAATCTTAGCTTGTATACAATAGCGTTAATTACATTTTCACACTTTACAGTGGGAGGAACAGAATTAACCTGTGTCCCCAATACTACCATTTACCCAGAAACTACTCCGCAAATGTGCACGCTTGCACAGACACATACAGAGTATATGTTTTCCCCGTGTGTTTTTACTGCTTCTCGGCATTCTCTTAACTTGCTTCTTCTGAAGGAAGCAGTGACTCAGTGTATGTGCTCTGAGGAGATCTCAGAGCTAGATGGGAAGCCCCATGGCTGGGGAAATCTGAGGCCCATCTCCCTCAAGCTGGCAGGAAAGTACAGCTTCATTTCCAGAGGTTCAGGCCACAAGACTCTTACATCATTGGGAAAATATCCGGTTTAGCTGTGGTTCACAAGGTGACTTTGTTCCTTTGATGCCAGGGACAGACCTAGAATGAGAGTTCTGGAACAAGATATTTTGTACCAGAAAGCAAATATCCTCTAGAGAAACCACTAAGCTTTTTCCTTTATACCAATTTATAACACAAATAATTAACTTCTCAATGATCACAATAGATACTAGGAAATACTTGAAGAAAGGCATGTCCCTGTAAATACTGAAAAGATGCCAACGACAAGAAGCAGTTACTTTTAATAAGGCTTAATTCTGTTTAGTCAAGATATTAAAAATGAGTACTTTAAACATATCTGGCAGAATAACCCAAGAGGCTGAAATGTCATTTGCTACTTTTCCCATGGTGCTACTGATGTTTCTAGGCAGGGAGAAAGCTTTTTTATTTTCGTTTAGAAGGAAGCTGAAAGTGAAATAGAATAGGTGAATTCCTAAAACCAAATGTCATGGTGAAATGACCTTGTTGGTTTAGCTAACTGGTAATTCCTTCCAGGCATGTCCTTCAATCCGTATTTGCTTCATATATTACATTATTGATGAGAGAAGGGACTACAGTAACTCTGATCTGGACAATAGCTAGAGAAAACACTAATTCTGATATTAAAATCACTCTTGATGGAACCGGAGCAATCTATTCTCAATGGAATTGGTTAAATATACTATAAAACCTTGGTTTGTGACAAAGAGAGGAAATCTTAAGCTTGACAGTCTTTAAAAATAAATATTTGGCACTTGTCTTTCAGCTAATTATGGGACTGTCCGACATATGGAAAAAAAGAACTCAATTTCTTAGGAAATTAAAATGCTTTAAAAAAGCTAACTAAAATCTTATTAGAAAGTCTATCAATGAGGCTTGCAGACATTATCACGTGGCAAGCACTGTATCTAAAAACAAAAGCCTTTTGTGCTATAACATGAGAGCTAACTGAGAATAACTTAAAAAAATAAAATTAAATATATGGATTCATTTTCTTTCCACCAAGAAATAAAATATGCCAAAAATGCAGAAGAGCTGGAGGATAGGAGCAAAATCCCCAAACATCTCAGTGACAAATGAAGCAGAAAAGGCTCTTTTTCCTCAGATGCAGGTCTCCACGATGAAACCGCGCACAAGACCCTACTTGCCGTTTGCCCTGGAGAGTACCATTAAGTATAAAGAGACTGGGGAGTACCTCTAAAGGTGGGGAGACTGCTGCCTGTCACTACTTTTGGTGAAGAGGCACAGAACACCAAACCGGGCGCCAGTAAGACGGAGCACTTCAGAATCAGACAACAGGAATGGGCCTTTCAAACCAAAAATTAACCTTGGGTTGTACCAGAAGCTGTGTTTTTCTGCAGAAGGCCGATCCCGCAGGGACTAGGACATGGACCCCATCAGCACTGGTAATGGTAGTGTTACAGATAAAAATACACATGATTCAGAGATAAATGTGGTATAAGTTGCCACCAAACACAACTTGTCTCCTGGAAAATGCAAAAGCCTCTAGGAACTTAGGCATTATTCTAAATATTCTGAAGCAATCTCCTTTCCCAGTAACCCCCTCATATAGATAATATTAAACATGCAAAATTTCAGAGCATACTAGCCAGATAAGGCACATTAAAATGAAACATTTGCCCAAGAAGGATGCCAAATATTAGGGTTTGCTTTATTGCATGACGTTTGCATAAGAAAAAATAATGAAAACTGTAAGGCTTCATGCAATCATCAATAAGCTAATTATTAACTGTTCACTTAAGATAGATGGACACATATTCTAAAATTTTAAAACTAGTTCCAAAAAAGTACATAAAAAATGTAACATGATGAACTTTTAAATATGGTTTACATTTGTAGTTTCATATTGTTAAAAAGTGCTTCAAAGGTAGTCTGGAAAGTTGCTCTTTAAAAATGGTGCTGGGGGTAATGTCAGATTATAAACTGTAGAAACTAATTATTTTTATGGAATTAGAAAGCTAATATTGTGATATTCAAGCTTACTAGAATCAGCTTTCAATTCTAACTCAAATTACGTTGATAAAATATTAGTAATCTAAAAAACATCTGTTTTCTAACCAACAAAAGTCTATCGAATTCAAGTTACGCATGTTGAGTGATCAAATCTCTGAGTAGGCCTGAATGGTGAGACCTTGAACCGATGGGGGCTGGTGTTAATCAATGTACTGCGCCATCCAGCGGAAGCCTTCTGCATAGCCTCATCTTTTGAGCACACTACACATGAAAACTTCTAAGGGCTGGGCATTCAGTTCTTTCAGAGACACACTGCCCTTTCCTGTTGTCTGACCATATAAACCAAACATCTCTCACAACCTCTCTTCACTGATGGCTTCAGGCCTGTCAGTCTTATTCCCAAGAATCAGTATAGGCACATTAGCAACAGTTTCATCTGTCATTAGTGAATGAAGTTCTTCTTTTGATTCTAACAGCCTTTCATGGTCTACACAATCTACCAGAAATACAATGCCGTTGATAGCAGGAAGGTAGTTTTTCCACACTCTTCGAGCTTGAACATGTCCACCCAGATCAAAAGTTGTAAAGGTCATGCCAGCAATGGTTAGTTCTTCTGAAGTGGGATGTAACATTGGGACATGTTGTCCAAGTCCATCATCTTTTAGCATGTGTAGCAATGTTGTTTTTCCCACATTATCCAATCCAAGAAATACCAATTTACCAGTTTTCTTATAATCCTAAAAACTGTAGCACACTGCTGAAACCACTGTAAATCCAGTCAAATATGAAGGACACAGCCAAATCTTATAGGGTCTGCGATTGGAGAGAACACAATTCCTTGCTTGGCGTTGGCCCTACTCACTCTGACACCAAACTGCAAAGAGCGATGGCTGCCGCGGCCCTAGTCCCTAAAAGTTACCTTATTGCCTCTTCTAGGAGGTGTTTGTTCATATCCCTTGTCTGTTCCATTGACTTGTGGGTCTTTTTCTTATTGGTTTATGAGAGTTCTTTATATAATAAGGAAATTAGCCCTTAACTGTGATATGAATTAAAAATATTTCCCCCCTCCTGTCATCTGTATCTTAACTTTGCTTATAGTGATTTTTGCTCTACAGAATTTTTTTAATGCAGTCAAATATGTCCTTTTTTTTTAGCTTCTGTGTTTTGTCCACTCAGCCAACTCTTTTCGGAAGCATAACAGGATACTCACCCTGGGGCTAACAATACTAAAAACATTTTTTAATTCAAGTTTTAATTTTTATATTAAAATTTTATAATATTTTTAACATGATGACTTGCTCAAAATAGTGAATTACAGTCAAGATAGGTATTAAAAGTGGACCCTGCTTTGCGGGGAAGTGCTACGGATCAAAATGTTCAGAACTTGGTGAGCCCAGGTCTCATGTGGCTGAGGCCTGGCTTTGAGGGAAGGCCCTGGAAAAGACTCCTTGGGCCTCAGTATAAGAATAGCATCTCATTGCCAGCCAGCCTTCCCTTTACAAAGACAAAAAGTAATAATAACAAGGGAAATGCTGGGTTAGCTATCCTTGACACAAAACCCTCACTATTTCTCCAGAAGTATTATTCAAAGGCAGCAATGCTCTCTGGGGGTTTCCAGGAGAATTTTAAATGCTCTCTTTTTTATTACACGTCACTTTACCTGGCTGGGAGGTGAATGATGAGCTTGGTATTTGAGGAAGAAGTTTACTAGTTTATACAAGTCATCCTCATTTTCGATTCCAAGGGCCTGAGGGAAAAATAGAATGACTGCTCAAATACCACACATCAAGAAGCGCCCCTCTCCACGTGGCTCCGGGAGTCAACAGGCCCTCAGCTCCCGAGAGCAGGGGGCTCGCTCCCCTCAGCAGCCCCAGCGCCTGCCATGGCCCAGAGTACAGGCCATTCAAGCCCGGAGAGCTCAGTGAATCTGGACACGCACGTCAGAACAGAGGAACGACGTTCAGGTCAGGAACGGCTCCATAGAGGCCTGGTGGGCACGAGAATGCTAACGGGGCTGAACCCACATCTCAGTCTAGGGGCGGAGGGAAGAACCTACGGCTGAGAGCTGGGCCATGAGAGAGGAACTGACAGAGGAAGGGGTGGGATGGAAGACATCGATGCGACTCTGAGCCCAACTCGTACATGGAAAACAGGTGAAGGGAAGGATGTGACAGGGAGCCGGGGAAGCCCCGGGAGCCCCGCATCTACTCCTGGGCTGAGGCAATGCTGGAAACCCCAGGGGGCTGTCTTTACCCCAGGACCCTCACCCACTCAGCCCTGGGGGGACTCACTGAGAAGATGGCGTCCAACTTCAGCAGGTAACACTCGTTCTTGTCCAGGGGCAGGAGAAGGCTCAGCAGCTTCCTCTCTATGAGGAAACCCTGAGGAGAAGGAAGACGACATCTCCAGTCAGAGACAGGGTTCAGGACGAGTCCCAGGCCCCGCATCCCCCCTCTGGGTAACTAGCCAGGGACGACTCCACAGAGCAGAAGCCCAGGGCTGACACATCGGACAGCAGGGCCCTCGGAGGGAGGCCTTCCCGGGATGCCTAAGAGCCCTTCCCAGAGACAAAGTCAATCCTCACGATGGACTGAGTTCCCCGCACCTCGCCCACAAGCCATGGGGCGAACACCTGGGCTCCCCGCCGCAGTCCAGACGTGGTCCAGTCCCGCTCCCACCCGCCCATGTCACTTCACTCAAATGCTACTCCCCAGACATCTACCGGACACAGCGGTAGGCAGTGAGCTGGAGGAGAGGAGGGCTGGGGGGAGATGGAGACACCAGAGCAGAACACGGTGCACGTCAAGTGCGGGGGTGAGGGGGGAGAAGACTGGGTGCCCGCTCGGAGTGGGAACAACGCGTGGGGGAGGGCTCCTTGGAGGGGTGTCCACCGGCAGCAAGCCTGCGGACAGAGGGGGGCACCCGCCGGCCGCCTCCTTCAGCTGGAGCTGCCCTCGGTGGCAGAAGCTCCCCCTCGTGCCCAAGAACTGTCCCAAGTGGACTGGAGGCTGACAATCTTTGTGCCACCTGCTTCCCATCTCAGAAATGAACATCTGCCTAAACACCCATTCTGTTTGGGTACAATAAGACTTCTAGCTGAACCAGCTCCAACGAGGCCTTTACACCAATTAGTTTTGCTAAGATACAGTGAAGATATCCAAGGCCTAACACCCCCAGAGTAATTGCAGGCTCAGCTCCCAGAGAAAGGCCACCGTGGGTTGTGGCCACGCTACTTGCCAGGTGGATGCACGGAGGCGAGACGGGTGCCCTTTCTCTCGCAGATGAGCAATTGTTTAGCATTTCTTTTTTAATTAGCAGGAGGCCATTGGCTGGCCTGGGCCAGGCTTGCTGACCACGAAGGTAGAGCCTGGTGACCAGCCAGGTCAGCTCTGGAGCACGACAGCCTCTCCGCGACCCCACGAAGCCCAGGGGCCGCCCCCAGCACCACCCTGAGGGCCGGTCCACTCCTGCCTCCAGACCACCTCCGGCCCGTCCAGTGTCCTCAAAAGCAGCCCTCAAGAAGGGCAGGAAGTCGGCCAAGCCACCCGCCAGGAGCCCAGCCTCACCGACTCGTCACACAGGAGCGTCAGGATCTTCCTGGTAGTTTTCGCTGACACTTGCTTTGGCAGGTCCAGGTACGACCCTGGCTCTGAGGCGGCCTCGTCTGCCCCCTCCTCTTCTGCAGAGGGGCCATAGCGAGAAGAGAGAGAGAAAGAAAGAGAAGGTGACTCCTTGGGCTGCTTCACTTTGAGGAACAGTCAAACGGCTTTCCTTGAGGAAATGTAGGCCTTAAAAGGCGTCTTTAAGGCACTAGCAAGTTCCTTTAGCTGAAGAAAGCCCATCACGTGGGGAGAACAAAAAGGGAGGTTGGGGGTCGAAATAAGAGACTATCCGAAGAATTCTGCCACCCTTGGCCAGCCTAGAAAGCCTCACTCTTCCCAGTTTCATCTACCTGGAAACGTCATACTCAAAATCCAGCCTTGACCAGGAAGTGGTAGGGAGACCGTGAACCTGTTTGTTATTTGAGAGAGAAATCTAACACATCCACCATGTGGTTTCTAAACCTGCAGAAGATTAGAAGCAGCCCATGAAAATGCAGGAAAAGTAGCTGCCTCACAGAATAGTGTCAGCACGAACTGGCAGCTGGTAGCAACAGCAAAATTTTCCTTAATGAAAATTTTAAAAAGTGTTTTATGCTATACATCCCTCAACTGAAAATAGTAATACAAATCATTGCACTGCCCAGGTTTTACTACTTGCTCAAAAGGTAAAACAAGATAATATATATGAAAAGATTTTGAAAAGGACAAGAGCCAATTGCTGGTGGAATGCAAAATGGTACCATCCCTATGGAGCAAGACCCAGAAAAATTACAGAGGCATTTACCCTTTGATCCAGTGATCCTGCTTCTAGGGAAATATCCCAACAATTCACAGGCAAAAACATGAAAACACAAATGCACAAAGCTATGTGTTACAGCAATATTCTAATAGCAAAAACGCCAAGAAAACTGGAGATATCCCAAATGACCATCAACAGAGGACTATTTGAATAATTATAGCCCAGTCACACAATAGAGCACCAGATAAAAAAGGAATGAAGAGTATTTCTTCTTCCTAGTGTAGACTCATATCCAGGATATATTGTACATAAAGAAAGCAAGGTGGAGAAAAGCATATGTTCTCATTTACCTAAAAATTGGTTTATATAAAGACATACACATTTGTTTATAATTTTAAAAAGTAACAGAAGGATAAAGCATAAATTATTAAATAGTTACCTAGAGGAGAGGGACAAAAGAGGATAAAAGCTATACTTTATTGAGTATAACTTTTTTGTACATTTGACTTTGGAAACGTAAATATTTTACATAATTATAAAACAAAATTCAATTGTAAAGGAGCAATCACTAACAATCAAAACTAACATGAAACAAAAAGACCTAAGCGTGTATACAGTTGGTGACATAACCACACAGAAAGCATTCCAAGTGATTTTAAAAGACAGTAATCTGTCTGTACATCCCTAGTAGGTTGTATCCTAAGAACAAAAAGAACTGCAAAAAAAGTTTAAACTCTTTTTAGTAATCATTTGTTAGTGGTAGGTTTGCTCTTTTATTCTGAGACTATTTTGTGGTACCGTAAAAACGTATATGAGTAATTATTTTGAAGGCGCTGAGTATGAAGATTTTCAAGTTGGGAGAAAGGAGATACACTTTGATAAGGTTAAGTAAAAAATTCTGGCATCCTGGTGATTAGGAAGCATTAGGATTATGTTTTAAAGATAAAATAAATCATGTATCATAAATACATGATTTATTTTATGTTTATCTTTAAAACATAATCCTATACTCTCGGCTCACCCACTGAGAAGGCCTGGAAACGATGACCAGTCAAACCAGTGAGCCCTCCAGCACCCAGACTATGGTTTCAAAATGCCATTCCCTATTTAAAAGGACAAAGTCTCCTTGGAGGAATGGCTGATTCCAGACTTGAAGCAGGAAAAACATAATGTGAGCCTGGAACATCTGGTCATTCTGGAAAGCCATGAAGCTATCAAAGACTGCTGGGGTTGTGTCGAAAGGACCCAGAAGCCGACGTGGCCAAAGATGGAATAAGTAGAGCATTAGTAAGGATGATAACTGTAGTAAACCGAAACATCACATTTGTTTAAACCCATGTGTTCATAAGGAAAAATTTAAATAAAACCTCATTGGTCACCTTTAGAAGATGCTAGAGCCCCTGTCTATTTATTCTGAAGACTAGTAAACAGAAAAAAGACTAAGCACTCTCCTGCTTTTCCTGTACAAACTGTCTCTCAGGGTAGCAGATAGCTGATGGGGAGAAGATTCTCTTTTCAGAAGGGTTCCAGCTAATAAATGAAGGCAGAATGATGGAACTCAGAACACCATTTTGCTGCAATCCCTAATGCAGTTAATGGCTCTTAGACAATGGTTATCAATGGTTGCTAACATCACAAAGGGAGACAACTTGGCATCAGTTTATCCCAATGGAGGTAGGCAACAGTGTATATAGGGAAAATAAAGTGAACTTGAATCTGATCAAGCTTCTAGATCTAAGTACCAGTTTATAATACAGGGGAGAAGGTAAAGCAATAAATTAGAGGAAACTTAAAAGTCATATCAACCAATCATGCTCTCTGGACCTCTTAAGCTATGAAACCTTATCACCCAGATAAGGGAACTGCTTTCATTTCCCTTATCTGTAAAAGGAGTGGGTTGACCCGATGTTCTCAGAGGGCCCCTCCACTCCAGCTCGAAGATGCTATGACTCTGTTCCAGTCACCTGCTTCCATCAGCACTTCCTCTAAGATTTGCGTGGCCGACTTCTGCTGCTGCTGAGAAATTGGTCCCACATTCTTCAGGAACCAGAAGTCAGGTGCTGTCCAGGGGAGCCCCAGGTGATGGGTATGGATGATCCTGTCTACATCAAAGGCTCTGCTTATCAGATCTTTTGCCTCCTCTTCATTCATCAGCCAAATCTCCCGAAACTGCTTGTCATCAATGAGAGCAAAATGCCTGTGAAGAGTTATTGACCGGGGCCAGCTGATTCCAGTGCCAGGCCAGCCCCCGTCCCCACCCCCAATTAGCAGCAGGGCAAGGACCGAGGCAGAGCTGTGGGAAATCCTGAGCCTGGCCCAATCCCTGAGCCCCTGATTCTCACCTGTGAGAACAAGGCAGGTGACATGCAAGTAAAGGGACAGGAAAGACAGCACAAAGGATTCTCTGGTGCCCTGGTCCAGCTCCCCAGAAGCAGGTGATATCAAAGTCTGATGAAATCACCGCCGCTACCAGCTCTACCCCTGCAACCTCTATCCTAGGGCACATGCCTTGGGACCCACGTCCCTGAAATACCTCATGGCTTTCTGCACCTCCTTGAATTGCATCACAAAGCGTTTGTAGTCTGAGGTTAGGGACTGGTTCTCCTCCTGAAACTGCTTTACCTGCTTGTTATATTTTGATCTCAGATTGTTAAGTACATCATGAAGGCTGGGTTGAAGAGGAAAAAAAAAAGTTAGTCTGCAAAAAAAGGGAAAAAAAAAGAGAGATACACTTAATCTCTGGTAGGAGGAATATGGCCTTTTTATGTTTTTTGTTTTGTTTTTTTTTCTTTTTTTGCGGTACGCGGGCCTCTCACTGTTGTGGCCTCTCCCGTTGTGGAGCGCAGGCTCCAGACGCGCAAGCTCAGCGGCCATGGCTCACGGGCCCAGCCGCTCCGTGGCATGTGGGATCCTCCCGGGCCGGGGCACGAACCCGTGTCCCCTGCATCGGCAGGCGGACTCTCAACCACTGCGCCACCAGGGAAGCCCTATTTTTATGTTTTTATCTCACTTTCATTTGTGGTATTTTCTAATTTTCTATAATGCACATGTACTGCTTCTGTAATTACAAGTTGAGCATTACCCAGATAGCCGGGCACACATGAGAAGTGACACATTGACATAAGTACTTATGTTGGCATTATTTGCAACAGCAAGAGATTAGAAGCCATCGAAATGTGCATCAGTGTGGGACTGGGCAAGTAAATCCTAGCATGTCTATGCAGTGGAATACGAGGCAGCTTAAGAAATAATATGAACCTTCTCTACGAACTGGTATGGAAACATCTTCAAGACATAGAACAGTGTGTATAGAAAGCTATCGTTTGTGTAAAAGCAGAAGGGGATGAGACTGTCTATTTGTGTTTGCTTGTACGTGCGTGAGGAAATTCTGGACGAAACAAAAGAAATGAATAATGGTCACAGAGGTGGGACAGAGGACCCAGATAAAGGAGGGATGGGAGACAGACTTTTTGCTGTAAACTCTTTTCGGGGTGTGGGGAGGGTAGAACCAGTTGAATGTTTCCCCCCCCCCAAAAAATATTTTAATAAGAATTGGTTATATTTTTAACAGTTTCTACTCCTACAAAAGAGTACAGACCCATCCCTCTTTTCAGCACAGAAAGGCCCAGAACAAAGACGCTCTGCACACTAGCTTACCAGTTGATCTTCCTCTTTTGCTGGGATTTAATCACTGTGCTTTCTTCATCTCTCTTCTTCAGCACCTGGAAGCTGTACTCTAACTTCTCTTGGTTTAGCTGATAAGTTGCTTTCATTTGCTGAAGCTGTTGCTCAAGAATCTAAAGTTAAAGTTTAAAAAAATAATCCTAATTGGCCCTGGTACAATTTATCATGCATGAGGGTCCCTGGTTGTTTGTTCTGCAGTCGTATCAGAGGAACCTTAGGACAAGTGTCTCCACCTGAATTCTTAGAAAATTTATCATTAGAGGCAAACTAAAGGTCAACCAGAAAAAATACAAATCATTCAAGTGCAAGCTAACGTCTACGTGCTTAAAGTCTAAGAGAGATCAGAGTTAGAGCACAGTTCAAGTACAGCTACCTCTCATGCTCTGCTCCAGACCCTTCAGAGAACGAGCAGCCCCACTAGAAAAACCATAAAAGTTAACATGGCCACAAAAAACCTGCAAGGTCCCCACTCTGACCTTCCAGTTGTCAATGTCAGTGTTTAGCAAACCGTGTTCATTTTAAAGGAGGATAGAGGCAACCATCCTTACTATTTGGATCATCATTAGTTGTGTTCATTCATTCAGCAAATATTTATCGAGTGCCTATTATATGTCTGATGATTTTCGAGGTGCTGCTGGGAAAACACAGGTGAAAAAGGCCCAGTCCTTCCCTGTCTAGGAGAGAGACAGATGAACAAGCACTGGTGACAAGAAGCAAGATCAGGGTAAGCACAGGTATGGGACCAATGAGAGGAGGGTTCTCCCGGGCCCTGAGGGCAGGGCAGGCGTCCCTGAAAATATGGCATTCGCATGTCTGAGGCCTGGAGAACGAGTAGAAGTTACTCAGGTGGAGCGGAGAGAGGTCTAGAGAGGCAAGGGAAAGCCAGATGCTTTGGGGAAACCACGAGCAGTTTAGGACGTGAGGTATGAAGCAGGGAGGGAATGGTAGAGATGAGGCTGACAGAGCAGCAGGGCCTGACAGAGCTAGGAGTCTAACGCTTTATCCTTGAAGGCAAAGGAGGGTCACTAAGACGTTAGGGGGAAGAGTAGAATTACTGGTCCACGCAGGGTAGAAAGGTCCTTCTGCAGCTGGTGAAAAGCATTAGGGAGGGGCAAGGCTGGAACAGGGCAAATATACTGGCTCGCTCCTGCCTTTCTCGAATGGAGGTGCAGCAATGGAAGATGCAATTAAGTACAATCAGATCTGGATAAGGCAGCCATGTGACATGCCACATACCACACTCTTTCAAGCCTCCTTCCCGTCTGCCTCCACTCGACTACAGACCCTCCCCAAGGAGTCAACAGAGGAAGGAAGAGGTTCCAGACTGCTCTGGGTCATCCTCAAGGAGCAGAACTGGCCAGGAGGTGATAAACAGGAGAACAAAGGCAATCACCCATCATCAGAGGGTGAGTCATTCCCACCTTCCCTGTGGAGTCGGTGATCCCCACACTGTAACTGAGGGAATTAGTCACCTCAGGATCTGTTTAGCTACCCCAGAGGTTTTAAATTTTCCATTATGGGACAAGAATTGAATATCTCCTTCAGAACAGAAGGCCTGTTCTATCTCTTCTTTAACAGGTGGTCAGTGAAGAACCATCTTGGTCACCAGGATGATAACTAATTGTACCTCTCAATTTCTCTACTTTCAGTCAAATTTTTATTTACTTTTTTCTAGTTATATGCTTTTCTTTGCAAAAACTTTTCCTCATTGTGAAAGTAATATTTGCTCGTTGTAGAAAACACAGAAAGTACAGTAAAGGATAAAGAAGGAGACATAGGAGAAGGGGGAAGAAAAATTACCCATAATTCCACCTCCCAAAGGCAATTTCTGTTGACATACTGGCCTGTTCCTTTCCAGTGTTCCTTACATAATTGAGATGCAACTATACCTACAATTTTATATCCCACTTTTCTCCTTTACTATTACAACTTAAGAATTTTCCATGCCAATCAAGTTTTATTAATATAATTTTAATGGTACATATTTTTATATTATAATTTACCCTATAGGAAATATTTATGTTTACCATATACCATAATGTTTTACCATTCCCCTACAGTATATACATTTACAAATGTATAAATACATTTATATTGTTTTGATAATCTTCAATATTATAAAATAATGGTGGGAAGAATTACATTTAAAACTTTGGGGGTATTTTGTTTATTTCCTTAAGGTAGGTTCTCAGAAGTGAAGTTCAAAGGCTCTCCACAAAGCAATTTACAGTTCACACCCCACTGGCCGTGTGCAAGTACCCGCATCCTCACCCCGTCAGCTCTCAGCACTGTGCAGGGCAGGCCCAGCCCTTGGGTAGGGAGCTGTCGGGAGCCGCACCGCACTCTCCTGAGCAGGATTAAAGTTTAATTTAGAAATTCCTGACTTGAATATTATCCCCAAGAGCCTATGGAAGGTTCTGAAGGCATAGCCTCAGCTCAAGTGCAATTATCTGGGGTGGTCCCAGCCTGAGCCACTGCTCCGGGCCCTGGACCCTTCTAGGGATGACTGTGAGTGCCGAGTGGGGAAAGGGACACTCAGCAATTCTTCCTACAAAGTCATGATGATTTATGCCACCGTGCTCCAAACGAAACCAGCCCACTACTTCAAGTGTGACCAGCCCTGGACACCGGGGAGGCCATTCGTCAACGTGGCTTGGCACAGAAGCGCCATAGAAAAGCTCCTTGTTGGATGGCGACAATCTGAGAAAGGGTGAACACTCACAGAGAAGGAGGGTCTCCAGAGCTGCTCTGGATCTGGAATGACAGTGAATGAGTACCAGGCTTTGCTGGGACGGAGGCACCCAGGAGCCCCATGACCCTGAGTGCCTGGGCGTCTGCTCTGACCATGTCCGGTGACCTCTTTCTTCCTAGAGCTTTGCAATGAGCCCCTGTCACTGAAACAGAATTTCCCAAACTTACTTACTATAGAACAGTTTTTATACTTATTTATACTTATAACACAGCAGGAGCACATGAGTTATAAACGTGAGAGCCCTACCATATGAATTCTCATGTGAATTTCATTCAAAAGGCAGATTATTACATAAAAATAATCATGTAAATAGACTCTATTTTTCCTACAGAACACATCTTGAAAGGAAAAAAATATCACTGGCATCACTTTTTTTGTTGGTCTTGTGAAACCACCACCAATATTTCACCTAGCTGAACACAGTTTACAAAACTCTGAACAAAAGTAACTAGGCCATGTCTTTTTCTTCGTGACCTGAAGGAACTTATAGCACCACACTCTAACCGACTGAGCTAACCGGCCGCTCGATGTGGCCTGAAAGACTTTAAATCTGAGCTGATTTTATAGACGAATATATATATATAATAATTATAATCCGTCACCTGACTCTTTTAATTTACAGTGTTCTGCTTGTACACGCAGTTGAATTGTATTCGCCAATTTTATTTCCTCTTGTTGAAAACATTTGCCCCTGCTCTTTGCTAATGCTCTTAGGGAACTGACGCCTGGAGGAACGAGCGATGCAGCATACATACAGATCACACATCAGCCCTCCCTTCACCTCCGCTCTGTCCCAAGACCACCACAGGGTGCTTCACATTCGTGATGCCACTTAGGAGTGGCTGGCAGTGCTGTTGATGAATTTACAGAACTAATCAAGGTCTCCTGCCTCTTGCAGTTCCGCGTCTACAGCAGGCAATTACATGAATTCTGTTACTCATTATTCGTTTGCAACACCTTCTGCTTGTGATAATTTTAGTACCGGTGACTCTATTGTTAATTATCACAGGTTTTAGTCTCAATATATAGCTGTCCTTGATTGTCATACATTGAGTATAGTTTCATATTGAAAAATTGTAATCTGAAGCAAGAGAGTGGCATGGACATATGTACACTACCAAATGTAAAATAGATTGCTGGGGGGAGCAGCTGCATCACACAGGGAGATCAGCTCGGTGCTTTGTGACCTCCTAGAGGGGTGGGATAGGGAGGGTGGGAGGGAGGGAGACGCAAGAGGGAGGCGATATGGGGATGTATGTATATGTATAGCTGATTCACTTTGTTATACAGCAGAAACTAACACACCATTGTAAAGCAATTATACTCCAATAAAGATGTTAAATGAAATAAAGTGTAGATATTTTTAATACCAAAAAAATTGTAATCGATCTTGTTAAATGCTTGTGCTTATTATTCAATTATCCAAAGGAGTTTTGCAAAGTTGTACTCCGTGTTCCCAAGACTAACGGCAAAACGTCATGGTTAGTTTGGGGGAATAATTTATAAAGATTACAATCTAACCCGCCACAAAAATCCTTCAATGTTGCACGTACTCCAGGTGTTGATCGCACCTCCCTTTTCCCCTCTTTTTCCTGGGGCAGTAGGAGCAAGGAAGCTGCTTTCTGGAGCCGTCTCCTACCCTGGGCTGACACCTCCGGTTGCCAATACCGCCCCAGCAGAATGGAAATTTAGAACAGCCTTTCTCTCTGGCCTTCTCAGATGATTCTAAAGACCCCACTGAGCCTCTTTATCACCGATCTCAACCCTGTGGGGATGGGAGGGAACCCCTGGATTCCATTTGGAACTGCAGACTCTCCATCCCACACTCTTGCTTACCCTTTTCTTCCCTGTTGCTCACTCTTTTATACTATTTACACTATTTATGTAGCTTGCTTTCTCGCTCAAAAGATTGTAAATTCCTTAAGGACAGAAATTGTATCTTATTTATTTTTATGCTTTGCACCCTGTAAGTTCACAATACTTGTTAAATAAATAACTTGTATTTAACTTTTTGTGATGAATATTCTGGTATTAAAGTTGAACTAAACCATTTCACAATTTTAAATGAGGAGGTAAGGCCTAAAAATAAAAACCATTTGCTTCCTGCATCAAAAACTAAGTGTTTCTAGCAGTTTTATTTTGGGGTGGTGGGCAGCAGTGGTAAAATCTTCATTCATTGCTAGTGTGACCTTGCTAGCAGTAAGCACTTGAAAAGTGCATCTTCTTATTTTTACTTCTTATGCTTCACCTATCAAACCATATCTATGTGTATTGGATCCTTTGTA
Organism: Lagenorhynchus albirostris; assembly: GCF_949774975.1. Classification (NCBI taxonomy): domain Eukaryota; kingdom Metazoa; phylum Chordata; class Mammalia; order Artiodactyla; family Delphinidae; genus Lagenorhynchus; species Lagenorhynchus albirostris. Next base: position 69,079,064 of record NC_083107.1, read on the forward strand.
TTTTTGTGGTTTGCAAAAATTTTAGTTCCATATTTTAGAACTGACACAGTGCTATGAATTAGTGTTAGGAATTAAGCTGCGTGCCGTTATCTTTTTGACAAAAATCGACACTATTTAACTTTACTATCTAGTGAATACAGCTCAGAGGCACTATGATAAAGTTCAGTCTAGTGAAATATTCCACATATTGCAATACGGGTAATCCCTGATTTGATTACCTTTTCCCAGCTAAAGTGTGGAGTGTGGTACAGTGTACTCAACTCTAACACAGGAAGGAACTGTTACACAGAGGAACTGCACACACTTTCCCACTCTGAGAATCTCCATCTGCCTGCCTCCTGCATACCCACACTCCACTGTTAGTCCCTCCAGACAGAGGGAGCCAGGAAAGCCAGGTCTCCCAGGCTACCTGCCTCTCTGCCGCTCACCTCCCTAGTCTCACCCCCTAACCTCTATAATCTCCCCATGTCCCAGAATTTTTTGGCTTCGTTCAAGCATTTGAACATTGGATTAAGAACATGAGTTTCCATTCCTACAGCTCAATAGCAAACAAATACTCAGTTAGAAAATGGGCAAAGGACCTGAAGAGCCATTTCTCCAAAGAAGATATGCAGATGGCCAACAGGCACATGAAAAGATGCTCATGACTAATCATCAGGGAAATGCAAATCAAAACCACAATGAGATATCATCTCACACCTATTAGCATGGCTGTTTATCAAAAAACAAAGGACGGCAAGTGTTGGCAAGGATGTGGAGAAAAGAGAATCCTTCCGTGCTGCTGGTGGGAATGCAAATTGGTGCAGCCGCTAAGGAAACAATATGGAGGTTCCTCAAAAAATTAAAAATAGAACTACCATTTGATCCAGTAATCCCACTTCTGGGTATATACCCAAAAAAATTGATCTCGAAGAGCTATCTGCACTCCCACATTCACTGTAGCATTATTCCCAATAGCCAAGGTATAGAAACAACCTAAATGTCCAATGAAGGACTAATGGATTTTTAAAAAGTGGTATATATACAGTGGCATATTATTCAGCCTTTAAAAGAAAAAGGAAATCCTGCCATTTGTAGCAACATAAATGGACATGCAGGACGTTATGTTAAGTGAAATAAGCCAGACACAGAAAGACAAATATTGCATGATCTCACTTACATGTAGGATCTAAAATAATCAAACTCCTAGAAGCAGAGAGTAGAATTTGCTAGGAGGGACTGCCAGGGGCTGGAGGAGGGGAAGATGAGGAGGTACTGGTCAAAGGGTGCAAAGTTTCAGTTATGTAAGATGAATACATTCTGGAAATGTACAACAGAGGGCTTATGGTTAACAATACTGTACTGTATATTTAAAAATTTGCTAAGAGGGTAGCTCTTATATTAAAGGTCTTTAGCACAAAAGGAAAAACAAAACAAAAGAACAACAAAAAAGAACATGAGTTTCCATTATTCCACTGTTTGAGGCCAACAGTATGTACTTTTGTCATATAAATGATCGTAGAATCAAGATAACTTGAGAAAGCTTAACAATAGCCATTTTCATTAAAAGTGTAATGTGTACAGCCCGCAGAAGCAGTGCGGCTTTCTTACAGACTTCTACTGTCCTTTGTCTAACGCTCAGCTCCGTGACATTAATATAAGAAAGGCTCAAGAAAATTCTCAACTGGAAAAATATTTGTAATCTAATAGGGTTTGGGGGCGGAGGTTGCTTTTGTTCAGGCCTTGTCTTGTGGCTTTCGGGATCCTAGTTCCTGACCAGGGACTGCACCCAAGGCCATGGCAGTGAGAGCGCCGAGTCCTAACCACTGGACAGCCAGGGAATTCGCTAACAGGGTTTTTTAATTTAACCTCGTTATATAAAGCTACAAGAGGAGTTAAGACCTGAAATTCTACCAAAGGCTGTGTGGAATAGCTTTAATCTAACACGTTTTTCTAGAGAAAGACTGAAATGAATAGAACATGAACATGCTTGAATATTAAGACACAATTACATTACATCATCTAAATATAATTAGGGATTTTTTTTTTTTTTAACTGATGTTGAAATACAGAATCCTAGGTTTGGAAAGAACTTTAGAAACCAGAAAAATCTAACCTCCTTCCCACGGCAGGAATCCTTCTTCTACACTGAAGACAGACATAGTCATTCAGTCTGTGAATACTTTATGAGATAAGGGACTCTTTGTTTTGTGGGCTGACCCTTTTCTGTATTAGACAGTTCTAAGTCTGAGGAGGTTCTTTCTGATGGTGAGTCAGAACCTGCCTTACTGCTACGTTCAACCATCAGTCAGGGGGCTGTTTGGCATGTTGGGAAGGATACAGGCTACTGAGACACACAGAACTGGGTTTCAATCCAGGGCTTACCACTTACCAGATAAGCAGCCTTGTCTCTGAGCCTCAGTTTCCTCGTGTATAAAATGCCATTAGTGATTTCTCCCCTTCACGTGACTGTGAGGGTTAGAGATACTGTGTATTAAGTGTCTGGGATACGGTAGACACCCATTGGGCGGTGGCTGTCCTAGCACTGGCCGTGTGACACAGCTAGCTACCTGACCCTAGGGCCATTTTCCCTTCACCCCGCGAAAATACACAATTCTCTCAACGGTCCCTCACGTGCCATGGTTTCCAGACCCCTTCAGCATCTTGGCAGTTTTCCACTGGTTTATTAAAGAAAGCATTCCTCCACGTGTATCCTGTACATGGGCTCCTTCAAAGACGATCATTTAAAAGAGAGCAGATAACAAGTAGGTACTGGTTGAACGGACTAGCTCTAGAATATCATGGGTGGTTGCTAAGGAAGAGACATTCACAGGTGCTCTCCGCCTGCTGAGCCGCCCAGACGCAAGTCACACCTGCACGTCCTGCTCCAGCTTGATCTTGATCGTGTTGTACTCTTCGCAGTCCCAGATCCTCTGTTTGTTGAGCTGCTTCTCGTGGTCCTCCACTTTCTTGATGCGGTTCATAAGATACTCCAGCTGCAGGCACAGGGAGAAAAGGGGAAGGGCAGGTCCCGTCCCTGTTCCGACTGTGGAGGGAGTGTGTCTGCCCTCAGAACCCCTGTGCCCCAAGGCTTTGAACTCCCAGGTTATGGCTTGTATTGCCTAATGGGGTTCTACTCCAGAAACTCTAAGAGGAAGGCAGACCCTGCAGTCAGACATTTGTATATTTAAAAAAAAAAAAAAATACCCAGTGGATCTTGGTCATATTATTTCTTTGTTCTTTACGTCTCTGAAATAAAGCGAAAACCCCACACCCTTTAAAATGTGTCTTAAAACATCATCGTGGGCGGCAAATAGCCATGGTTGGGGGAGATACCCAGGAAATAAAGTAGAGAGTGGAGGACTGTGGAAACCACAGCGGGCTGCACGGGTGGTACTGACCACCACCACGAGAGGGCGCCATCCGCAGTCCCCGCTGGTTAACTAACTGGCAGGTGCAGTCAGGGATGTTGGCCACGGCACTCCTCCCCAAGGTCCAAAAAGGCTAGCAAATTCAGCCCCAAGAGGAGTCACCCCAGACCCCATGGACCACCCTTGACACCCCTGCCCCTCCCCCATCGGCCGCCCCTTGACCTCTTTGGCACCGTGAGCCTGCAGGGCCTGCTCCCATTTCTTCTTATTGCTGGTCAGCAGCTCCTGTCGCTCCACCTCAAATGCTTTCTGCGACCCAGAAGGAAAAGGGCTCTTGTGTCTGTTTTAATTAGGCAGGTCCCACAGCATCAAAGAAATCTCAGACAACAGCACCAGTGCCACATTGCCACCCACCCACAAAGTCAAATCGACTTGCCAAGTTTCATGCAACCAAAAGACTGTGGAATGTGTTGCGTGGAAAGTGTTACGAAATCTATGCTTCACGCAGACTGTGAGAGGAAACGTGCCAGCTGCCCTGTGTCGACTGGATAAGCGAGGCAGGAAGCCAGCGCCTTGCAGTCACAGGGCCAACCCCGCCATGTCTTCAGCCAGGACTCGGGTTCGAGCATTGCTATGGCTGGGCTTCCCATGAAGCAAAGGCAGCATGGAGCTCACAGAACAGGGGATGGGGTAGACTCAGGAATGCAGAAATGAGTCTGTAATAATCCAAAGAGACAGGTCCCCACCTCTGGGCTCTCTTCCATTTTGGAAAGGTCTTTCTCGATCTCAATCCTTAATATTTCATGCGAATCCAGAATATTGGATCCTGGATCCTGTTTGGCACGCCCCTTTCCTCTCCCTCCATCCCTCCATCCCTGACTGTCATAAACACATCAAATAGATGGCTCACAAATGCCTGTTGCTTCTGGAGCACTAATCTCCCTCCTCCACGCCTCTTACCCCTCTTTTATTTTCTTTCCGAGTGCTTATCACACCTGTCAACTTATATACTTAGTAATTTATCTCTATTGTCTAGCTGTCTCCTGCTAGAATACAGGCTTCATCCAGGACTTTTTCCGTGATTGTATCTCCAGCCCCTGGCACAGTGCTTGCCATTTAGTACACTTGCATATTTGTTGGAGGAGTGAATGTATCAATAAGTAAGTGAATGAAACGCTAGAGTAGAGACAGCAATGAGAGGACCAAGACATCTGGGGCCCCTCCCTGGGTGGTTAGGCCACAGGCAGCCACCTCCCAGGGGACTCCTCCCAGGGGTCTCCCAGAGGCAGAGGGCAGCTCTCTCGCATGCCATCACCTCACCTCGATGTATTGGAGCTCCTGGCGAAAGGTTTTCATCACATTTTTCACCTGTTCTTCCATCCTCTCCAGGAGCAGGCAGATGTCACCCGACTGTTTCTTCAAATCCTTCACGTACTGATCATGCTTTGTTTCTAACTCCTAGAGAAGAGCACGTCAAAGGTTGGTCATCAACTGAGACAGAAGCCAGAAGTTGCCAGCCACGCCTCACCCCCGGGGCGGTGGCGGGGGGCGGGGGGGACTTCTCCCATCAGCATCACGCACTAGGAATTATAACTGCACAACGGGAAGGTGCTCGGGAGAGGCTGGGGTGTCTGGAGGCCATGGGCTCAGCTCGGGGCAAAGTCTCAACGAGCAGCACAGGATCAGACCCCTCAATGACTACTTGCTGCAAATCTCCCTGCAGCCTCCCAGAAAGCCCAGGGTGCTCCAGCTAAGCAATGAATAATATCCTGTGACAAGCCATAATGGAAAAGAACATGAAAGAGAATGTATATATATGTATAAGTGAGTCACTTTGCTGTACAGCAGTAAATAACACAACATTGTAATTCAACCATACTTCAATAAAAAATAAATTTAAAAAAAGTGTATTGCCTGAGCTATATCGCATTCTGGGTAACGAAGTAAAGCCTCGGCCTTTCTCCATTCAGGAGAAGCTAACATCCCCCAGCTCCATCCCCGGCAGCCAGGACCGAGGGCCAGGCTCTTGCCTGCTGTAACTCGCTGATCAGCTTGTTCTTATCTTCTACCAGTCCAGCGCAGTGCACCTGCTGGGCGTTGAGCATTTCCCACAGCTCCTGGGGGATCCTCTTCTGTTTGCCCTCCTCCCACTTCATGGCGATCTCATCAAATTTGTCCTGACTGGTCTTGACCTCATTCTCCAGCTTTTCAAGTCTGCAAATACAAACAGCCCAGCTCCTGAGGCTGCCTTCCAAGAAAGCAGTCTGGTTCTCTAGGGTCTGTAAAACAGGCCCAGGTACCCAGCTCTGCCTGAAAACCAAACCGGGCTCTGAGAAATCTTCTTTTAGTTTAATGCTTGACTCCAAGTAACTGAGACCAAATAAACAAAGTGACACATAACAAAAACGGATCAACGTTAAGGCTGTACACACACACACACGCACACACACAGAGATCAAGAGTCAATTTGTCACATACTTCTAAGATGGTGACACACAGCAGTTAGCCACTTGGTCACAAGTCCCATAGCTTGTGTTCAAATACTGATTTTGCTACTTGGCTCTCAACTTTAGAGAAATTGCTTAACTTCTGCAGGCCCCATTTTTCTCATCTGTAGAATAGAGAGGATGAAAGGATCAACTGTTGACAAAAAATGCACAACGTGAGAGTTGCGAGTTAAGTTTTATTTGGGGCAAAATGAGGACCGCAGCCCGGAAGACAGAGTTTCAGATAACTCTGAGAAATTGCTCCTGGGAGGCGCTGGGAGGAGCCTGGATAAATAGGAGTTTTGCAGGCAGTTGGGAACGTCAAAAGATTATTGTTAAAGGAAACCAGATATCTCAAGTTAAGCAATTTAGCGCTTTTCTATGTATGGGAAGATGCAAGAGCCTGGGCTCACTCAAATCATTCCTTTGATTTGCATCTCAGCTATCTGGGGCCAGCATCACGACACATCCTGAGTTTCCTCAGGGCTCACTGCAGGGAGTGGCTGCAGTCTGATGGCTGCTAGATGACAGGTATTCTTTTCAACCCTGAGTCTCCTCAGGGCTCACTGGCTCACGCTGGAGGGCTGCAATCGTTGATGACTGTGACATCCTTTGTTTATTAATATGGCAGGAACTATTCCATTTATAAATATTCCATTCCATTTATAAATATTCCACTTATCACTACCTTCCTATGGCTGTTGTCAGGATTAAATAAAATTATTCCCAGCACAGTAGTCACTTAACAAATGGCACTCATTATTTTTTACTATTGACATGACCTCAACTGTCTGGCCATTCCTCTCCCAAATTACCAATAAATGACCAGTGGAACATACAAAAAGGAAAACTCCACCGTTAGTAATGGAAAATAGAGATGATCTCCCAGAATTCCAGAAATTCCAAAGAAACCATGTGATGGAGAACACTGAGGACGGGGCTGGATAGAAAGAGGTATTAGGGCTGAGATGTGAGGCCCCTTCTGAGAACAGGGGCCAGGACATATGCCTGTGACCCTCTCCCAAATTTAACAGACTGTCCTTCTATGAGACTGTCTCCAAACGAGGGTTCAAACTCCCTTAAGGACAAGAATCACAACATAATTATCTTATGATCCCCTTCTCCTTCCCACCTTCCAAGCTAGGGTACATAGTACATCTTATAATTCAATTAACTTTTTTTTTCTAAAAAATGAGAAACAGCTGTTAGATTATCTTTCCAGAACCCACATTAATCTTGTAACTCTGCCACTAGCGACCTTCCTTTTTCCTCAGAGGACCTTCCATTTTTCCTCAAGAGAAGCCTAACTCCTCAACGGGACCCTCAGGGACTTTCTGCAGCTGTCCCCGCCAATTCAGTCCCTGGTATAAGCCATGACAGGCAGTGGGAAGTTTCAAGAATAAATTATATCTTGGTGACACTGGCAAAGTTGCTGGTGGGGAGAACGACTTATGTTAAACAACTGAAAATATTGTTGTTAAAATTGTACTGTGTTAAAATTATATTGTGGGGACTTCTCTGATGGTGCAGTGGTTAAGAATCCACCTGCCAATGCAGGGGACACGGGTTCGAGCCCTGGTCCGGGAAGATCCCACATGCTGTGGAGCAACTAAGCCCATGCACCACAATTACTGAGCCCTCATGCCACAACTACTGAAGCCCATGCGCCTAGAGCCCGCGCTTCACGACAAGAGAAGCCACCTCAGTGAGAAGCCTGTGCACGGCAACAAAGACCCAAGGCAGCCAAAAATACATAAATAAAAATCAATCAATCAAGAAAAAATTGTACTGTGTATGTACCTACTGAGATGAGCAAAACGGCCCCGTGGGCTGTTCTTGTAATTGGACTATAGGTAGGAGATTAATTAAAGAACAAGCCAAAGGAAGAGATTACATGAGAACCTCTGTTCCTGCTGCTATCGTCTTCTGTGGGCAAACAAAACTTAGAAGCTGACTCCTAAGCAGCTTACGCCTGCCTCCATCGGGCAAGCTGACCGCCCACAGCCTGCCTGCCTGCCAAGGCCTGGAGCTGAGGGTCGGCCGTGGGACCCCATCGTCCCTCTGACCCTCTGTCCTTCTAGGCACGGAGTCTTTACCATCTTTAACACGCTGTTACATTTGTACGTAGTGCTTATGGGTCTGGTTGTTATGATTAATTTAAATCCAGAACAGCCTAATGTACCTGCTCAGCCTCGTCTCTTTTCTTCCACCACCCCCCATCCATCCCTCACTCTCATGCCATTCCCAAACATCATGCAATCTCACGCCTCTGCCCAAGTTGCTCCTAAAATGCCCATTCCTTGACTCCAACTCCTTCATCCCTTATCGCCCAACTCAAATATCACTTTGCCTGGAACGTTTTCTCTAATCGCTCCAGAGAGAATTAAAGGCCTCCTCATATGTGTTTCCAGGACTCTTATACATACCTTTAACACAAATCATGGTTGGGCGTTTGCACATCTGGCTCTACTAGACTGTGTACGTCAAGAGCAGAGGCCATGTCCACTCCTCTTTGTAGCCAAAGGGCTTGTACACATTAAGAAGGTAATACTTAGGAGGAGGGAAGCAACGAGGGAGGGAGGGAGGGAAGGAAAGAAAGAGGGAGGGAGGATTCGTAAGGGGCAAGAAGTGGGTTCTACTAGATAGGTTTGACAAAGATAGGGAGAATTTGAGGACCCAGAGAGGAGATACTTCACTGCAGAGCCGGGGCGGGGGGCGGGGGGGCAGTCCTCACCCTCACCTCTGACGCTTTATCTCCTCTTCCTCGACTCTCCTGTGGACCTCCCTGATATCTGCAGCTACCTGGATATTTGTCACCAACTCGGTGCCACAGAGCAGCAGCTTAGCCAACTTCTGAAAACCAAGAAGAATGTATAAAGTTAGAAACATTTGCACAACTGTCTGTAGGTGTTCAATCCAACCAAGCAGGAATTAAAAGCTGCCTTAAGGGACTTCCCTGGTGGTCCAGTGGTAAAGAATCTGCCTTCCAATGCTGGGGACGTGGGTTCGATCCCTGATCGGGGAACTGAGATCCCACGTGCGGCGGAGAAACTAAGCCCGTGTGCCTCAACTAGAGAGCCCGTGTGCTGCAAACTACAGAGCCCATGCGCTCTGGAGCCCGCGCCACAGCTAGAGAGAGAAAACCCACACGCCACAACTAGAGAGAAGCCCACATGCCGCAACTAAGACCCGACACAGGCAAAAATAAATAAATTAAAAAATAAAAATAAAAAATAAATATTAAAAAAAAATTTACCTTAAGACTTTAAAGCGTAGCCTCTACTTAGCAACCTGTTTCCACCAGGACACTTGTGATGTGATGTTACAGCTTACAATTTAATAGCACTCTGCAATTCTGGAGGTACTTTAGTTTATTCTCGTTAAAGGAGGGACCAGCCTATCAGTACGCGGGCATCCGCTCTGGGTACATCTCAACACTTTCCCCAGCAGGCTTCCAAGTGACTGACACTGCCAGGGTCCTTTCTAAGAAGCTCAGCTGGGGATGTGAGACACATAATAATAATTGTCCTCCAATGTCCATTTCCCCCTTTTCTTTTAATAACAGAACACCCAAATTTTAGCTAGGCATTTGACCTCCCAAAATAGATACATCTCCCAACCTCCCTTGCAGCTAGATTGCAATCTGACCAATAACACATGAGCAGAAGTGTATGTGCCACTTCTGAATTGTGCCTTGAAGGGGAAAGGTGTGCCCTCTGCTGCCCCCTTTTTCTCTGTCTCCCAGGCTGGCATGTGATGCTAAAGTATGACGTGGTGAAGCAGACGAAGGCAACCTAAGCAAGGGTGGAAGGAGGTGAGGTTCTCAGCCTCAAAGAAAGCCCCATATCAGCCCTGGACTATTTCTGCTCTGAACTGTTTATTACGTGAACCAGAGAAATAAGCTTCTACCTTGTTTAAGCTAACGTTACGTGGAACCTCTTGCTATAGGTGTTCTAATACAGGAGAGAATTGTAGCCGACTGCACTGACCCCTCCCTCAAAGGCCCAGGAATTTTGCTACTGGTACCCCCCTTCTAAATTCCTCTTGGTAAATTTCACATGCAGTACCTTCCCTCCTGAACTTTTGGTGATGTCATGATTTCAAGATGATAAATCCTCTCAAAAAAAGTTCAAGTACCCTTAGGTTATGCCTGAGTTTTTCCAAGTCTGTTTTGGAATTTACAAATTTTTCGACTCTCGAATCATTTCTGAACTAGGAACTTATAAATATCTCTGCTCCAGGGATTCACTGAAATGAATACAGAACTGAACCTCCACCCAGCTATCCAGGGTACTCCAGGCCTTTTTTAAACAGCTGCAGCCTTATCACTTGTGCCAAACAGTCTTACATGCATAAGGAAGCAATGGCTTTCCTGTAGTTTAGAGCAATTTTCTATTTTCTACTCAGACAATGCGAACATCAGAAATTTCTGAATCAAGTATTTAAGTCTCAAAGTAAAACAGAAAATGTTACCATCAGATTGACACACCCCTAACATTTTTGAGACCCAGGATGAGAGTTTAAGTGAAGGTCCACATACCATATATCTAAATATTTAAAAATACAATTCAGTGTAATAAACCACTAAATATGTTCTATCCACCTACCTTGGCACCTTCATAACAATTTATAAGTCCTAGTTTGAATTCAGACTACCTATCAGAGTTCCTTTCAGAACTTGGTGGCTAGGGGAGAGCCAGTCTCTGGCCACCAGCCTGGAGCCCACCCCATTCTCTTCACACTCCTAGTCCTTCAGATGCAGGCATGTGAATTTCCCAGACCATACATGCGAGCTCCATCTAAACCCCTGGTCATCCCTGAGGCCTTGTCTGCCCTGAGCAGGACAGACCCTGGGAAGAGGCCCATGCAGGCCTTGAAAGTGGGTTCAGAACCATTTGGGCAGGGAATCTGGAGTTCTGTGACACTCAGAGAGTGATCTAATGGGGGCACTTGGGCTCTGAGTAGACTTGAGGCAAGTCCACTTGAGGGGGTGCATCCAGAGGAGGGCCAGAACAAGACACAGGACCCTCCTCATTACCACTTTTATTCAATGGGCTAGAGGGCCTATCTAGAGCAATAAGGCAAGAAAAAAACTTTTAAGGTATCAAAATTGAACGGAAAAAGATAAAACTGTCATTTTCAGATGATTATATATGTAAAAAGAAACAAAAACAAAAAGAACCTACAGGTAAACTATTAGAATTAATAAATGAATTTGACCAGGTTGCTGGATATCAGATCAATATATAAAACCCAATTGTGGAAAAAAAAAAAAAAATGTGGGCTTCCCTGGTGGCACAGTGGTTGAGAGTCCACCTGCCAATGAAGGGGACACGGGTTCGTGCCCCGGTCCGGGAAGATCCCACATGCCGCAGAGCGGCTGGGCCCGTGAGCCATGGCCACTGAGCCTGCGCATCCAGAGCCTGTGCTCCGCAACGGGAGAGGCCACAACAGTGAGAGGCCCGCGTACCGCAAAAGAAAAAAAAAAAACAAACCAATTGTACTTTTACATAATCAACAATGAACAATTATAACTTCAAGAAGTATAGGGACTTCCCTGGTGGTGCAGTGGTTAAGAATCTGCCTGCCAACACAGGGACACGGGTTCAATCCCTGGTCCGGGAAGATCCCACATGCCATGGAGCAACTAAGCCCATGCGCCACAACTACTGAGCCCTCGTGCCACAATTACTGAAGCCTGCACTCCCTAGGGCCTGTAGTCCACAACAAGAGAAGCCACCGCAATGAGAAGCCCAGGCACCACAACGAAGAGTAGCCCCCGCTCGCTGCAACTAGAGAAAGCCCGCACGCATCAGTGAAGACCTAGTGCAGCCAAAAATAAATAATAATTAAAAAAAGAAAATGTATAAAACATTGCTGAGTGAAATTAAAGAATACTTAAATAAAAGGAGGGATAATTTATCCTCACAGATTATAAATCTCTATATTGGTAAGATATTAATTTTTTCCCAAATTGATCTATAGATTCAATCCGATCTCAATTAAAACCCCAGCTGCTTTTTTTTGGTGGAAATTGAGAAGCAAATTCTAAAATTTATATGGAAATGCAAAGGGTCAAGAACAGCCAAGACCATCTTGAAGAACCACAAAGTTGGAGGACTTACCCCACCAGATATCAAGGCCTGTCGTGCAGCTACAGTAATTAAAATAGTGTGGAACTGGCATAAAGACAATTGACCAATGGAACAGAATAGAGAATCTAGAAACAAACAAGTAGGCTCACCTGATTTGCAACAAGGGTGCATTGCAATGCAGAGGGGAAAGGATGATCTTCTCTCTAAATGGTGCTGGGTTAATTAAAGGTCCATTTAGAAAACAATGAACCTTGAGCCCCACTTTGACACCACACACAAAAATGGATTCCAGATCCGTTTTGGTCTAAGATTATAGACCCAAATGTAAACAGTAAAACGATGAGGCTTCTAGAAGAAAACTTTAAAAAGTTGGAGTAGACCAAGATTAAACAGGAAACAAGAAGAACTATCATTTAAAAAAACGATTGATAAGGTGCAGGACAGGGGCCCCTCCTGCGCAGGTCTTAGGACAGACCTGGTTGTTAATACCTTGATATTGAGAAAGGTAGCATTTTCTTTATACATTTCTCTTCAATGGCAACACTCTTCGTGATTTAAGTCCTAAGCGAAAGGAACCTGGGAAAGCTACTGATGAAAACAACGTTATCTCTCTGGTTTTACACTCAATTTTACACTCTAAAATTGAAAATATACTGAACAGTATATCAGTATTTCCAGGATGATAGCAGTATCTACTACAACAGTATTTTCAAGATTATATATAATACCCTTTTTATTCTACACAGAAACACTCAGAGATCACCAACCTTTAGATGAAGTACCCTAAGTATAAAGGGGTGATCTGGATCAAGAACCCATAATAGTTCAAAGTTCTTTCCACTACAATAAAATATTTTATCCTTGATCCAGTACAGCACAGGTTGTCAATTATTGCTAGATACCTCTATGCTCTATAATAATATTTCAGTAATTTGAATATTTTTTTCTCCCAGTAAATACACTTCAATTTCTGCTAGCAGTGATCTCTCTTCTCCACTTTTGTAAATCCCATTTAACTTTTCTAAGACCCAGCTCAAACCCCACTTTCTCCGTGGAACCTTCCCTGACCAGGCCGTCTGGATGAGCTCTTTCCCATATCTCAACGCCCACGGTGTCACTGTGCATGCAATTAATTAAGTAAACGCGGCAGTGTACCAGTTCCGGCGCGCTGCTTTGAACTACCGTTTATCGCTCCTGCGCCTCTCGCTCCAAGTCCTTTATTCATGTCTCAGGAGCCCTTGTCATCGCCACGGGAGAGCGATCAAAGACTTCCTTTTAGAGTTTATTGGGCACAAGCTCTGCCCTACTCCACAGCTACACCAAGAGGCCCTCGCTCTCCTAGAACTTACAGTTCCACTGGGGACACTGCACGCATACACATCTTCGAAAAGTCATACAAGGCAGAAAAGTATCTAAAATGAAACGGATGGTACAGACGGGAAGTCAAAGGGTTCAACCTGCGCCGCGGAGGAATTAGTGGAAGAGTTGGGAAGTGAGATGGTCTTGAAGTCTGCGAGGAGAGGGGAAAGGGGGAGGGGAGAGGACAGGAGGGAAAAAGAAGGGAGGAGCGGGGCTTGGCACTGTAGCCCACCAAAGGCACAGCACAGGAAGAGCAAAGCCCCAGTCCTACAGGACAGTCGCGACCCAGTAACTCCCCAGTTCTTACCAGTCTGCTTTCTTCTTTCTGTTTGTAGCTCTTGCTTTGATCTTCTTCCCTCTCCTTCCCGTCTAAATGTTCTCCAAGAGCTTCCCTGTGATGGAAAAAAGTAGAGAAACTGAAGTTACTTTTAGTACTTAGAGTCTATATTTTAAAATTTCATAGTACATCACAGTATATACAAAAATATATTCTATATGGATAAAAATTTGAATACTAAAAAAACACAATCGTAAAAACACTAGAATTAAATACAGGAGAGAACCTCTATTAGAGTAAGATCAAAGTTAGAAAAACAAAAAAGAGTGAATGGTTTTACTTCCTAAAATTTAAACATTTTAGGAGTTCCCTGGTGGTCCAATGGTTAGGGCTCAGCCCTTTCACTGCCTTGGGCTGGGGTTCAATCCCTGGTGGGGGAACTAAGATCCCACAAGCCACGTGTCATGGCCAAAAAAAATTAAACATTTTATCCTTGAAAGTCAAGGGATAAACTGGTAAAAGATATTTGACAAACTTCTGCTCTAAAATAGAATGGGATCCTTCAAATCCATACAGAAAAGACAAAATACCATTAACACAACATTGTAAATCAGCTATACTTAAATTTTTTAAAGTTAAATTAATTTTTTTAAAAGACAAAATACCAAATAGGAAAATTGGCAAAGGATGTGAACAAGCAGTTTACAGAAGAAATACAAATGGCAAATAGACATTTGAAGATATGTTCAACTTCACATATAACCAGAAAAATGAAATTGAAAACCCTGTGAGGTATCCTCATTCTCCTATCAAGAGAAAAGATTTAAAAGTTGATAGTATCTGGTGGGGCAGAGGGTGTGAGTGACCATTGATTCATACTCCATGGGTGGGAATGTGAAGGGTCACAACCCATTCAAAAGGCAATTTGGCAAGACTTTTCCAAATCTTACACGGGCCTCCCGTCTGACTGAACCTTTATGAACTTTCCACAGAAAGTTTTCACAAGTTCAAAAAGAAATATGCACAAGAATGATTACTGCAGCACTCTCTCTACTAGCAGGAATGTGGAAACATTCTACATACATGTTAACAGTTGCCTGTTTAAATAACTTGTGAGGCAACAATACAAGAAAATATATTGTAGCCTATTAAAAAAAAATGATGTGCTATCTAGCAGCACAGAAAGATGTCCACAATATGTAAGTAAAAAGAGCCAGCTGTAGAACAATATGTAAAGTATAATATAGATTTTCTTCTTAAACTAGGCTTATACACATATGCACAGGAAAAATCTTGGAAGGATTTATGACCAACAGATGACAGGAATTATTTAAGGAAAGAGAACTTTACTGAGGACTTATAGTTTCTACATTTTTCCATTGCATGAATTTTATAAATAGCGCATATGTGTGTATGTGTTAATCAGAAAATAAGACCAAAGATGACGGGGGAAAGATAAGGTTCCAGATTCTGGGCTTCTTTGGGGGAGGTATGGGGGAATGACCCCACCAAGACCCACCCCACTTACATGGTGGAGGTCCACTGTCTCCTCTGGCGCACAGAGGCCATGAGGATTCCCAGTTCTGCCTTAAGAAAAATGAAACCATCATCTTATGACTTCAACCATGGTGAAAGAAGCAGATGCCTTTCTTGACTCTTCATTCTTTCTTGACTTTTTCTCTCCCTGACTTCCACCTCCCTTCCCTTTGTTCAAAGGTCAGCACAGCCCTACATCGTGCTACACCATTTCTGAGAGCTGGAATTGAGTTAGCACCCCTCACCCCACTCCCAATCCAGCTGAAACTCTTTTTCCTCGTCATTTCATTCACTTCCATACCCTTATTGAACCTACTCATTGCCCTTACCGAGAAAACGATTTGTTTCATTCTACTCAGGGCTTCAGATATTGCCAGGCTCATGGTGTTCTCATTACCATCCAAAACACACTCATTCACCTGACTTTCTACTTTGACCACCAATTAATTACCACCTCTGTCTAAATAATCCTTCCAACTACTTCCTGGAGCAAAGACCTGTGCTTCAGAAAGAAAAATAACTATGCTACACATTCTTATCATCTAGTTTCAGCCGTAATCCCATTGCTGCCTTGTACTTGTCATTTCTGACTGCCTAGCACCACACTGTCCAGTATGATAGCCACTAACCACATGTGGCTGTTGAGCGCTTGAAATGATCTAAACTGAAATGTGCTATGAGTGTAAAATATGGACTAGATGGATTCTGAAGACTTTCAATAAAAAAAATGCAAAATATCTCAATATGATTTATACTGATTACATGTTAAAATAATATTTTTATATAGTGAGTTCAACAAGATAAATTACAAAATTTAATTTCACCTGTTCTATTTTTTTAATGTGGATGCTAATTTACGTATTGTGTTTCTCTTGGTCGGTGCTGACCTATCGTATTCCCTAACGTTGCCATCCCAGGCTTCTCTCTCCTCAGGTTTGAGCTGGATCCCTCTTTTGGGAAACTGCTTCCCCACCACTGCCACCCATATGGGCTCAGTGGGAGCTGCCATCTTGAATAACCATACCTCCAGGCAAGTCATAGTCCCTTTTCAGGACTTAAAAAATTGAACCGTAATTGATTGTTCGGCTGGGTTTAGAGCTCCAGGTTGAAAACCGTTTTCTTTAGAACTTTGAGGGCATTGCTCATTGTCTTCTGGTGTCCACTGTTGCTATTTACGAAACCAGACGTCACCCTGTCTCGTAATCCTTTCTTTGTATGTGAGAGTCGTCATTACTGTTGTCATCGCTGTTCACTCTGGAAGCTCGCAGGACGCTTCTTTCGGGTCTTGGTGTTCTGAACATGCTCAGTGGTGTGCCTGGGGTGGGTCTACTTTCATTCATTCTGCTGTCAGGTGGCCCCTTTCAACCAGGGAACTCAGGATCTTCAGTTCTGAGAAATGTTCTTGAATTCTTTCAGTGATCATTTCCACCCTTCTGTTTACTCTCTCTTTCTGGATCTAGAAAGCAGATACTAGATCTCCTGGACTAGTCCTCTAATTTTTTTTTTTTTTTTTTTTTTTTTTTTTTGCGGTACGCAGGCCTCTCACTGTTGTGGCCTCTCCCGTTGCGGAGCACAGGCTCCGGACGCGCAGGCTCAGAGGCCATGGCTCACGGGCCCAGCCGCTCCGCGGCACGTGGGATCTTCCCAGACCGGGGCACGAACCTGTGTCCCCTGCATCGGCTGGTGGACTCTCAACCATTGCGCCACCAGGGAAGCCCTAGTCCTCTAATTTTTAAAAAATCTTTTTCTCTACTAGTTTCTATCTTTTTTCCTTTTCGTTCTATCTCCCAGGCAATTCCATTACCTTTACTTCCCAACCCTTCTACTGTTTCCCATTTCGACCTTATTTTTAATTTCCAAGAGCTCTGTTTTGATCTCTAGATTATTTTAGTAGCATCCTATTCTTGTTTCATGTTTGCAATTATCTTTTCTTTTTTCTCTGAGGATCCTTTTTTTAAAAACTTTTATTTATTTTTGCCTGCGTTGGGTCTTCATTGTGGTGTGTGGGCTTCTCATTGCGGTGGCTTCTCTTGTTGCGGAGCACAGGCTCTAGGTGCGCGGTCTTCAGTAGTCGTGGTGCATGGGCTCTAGAGCACAGGCTCAGTAGTTGTGGCGCACAGGCTTAGTTGCTCCACGGCATGTGGGATCTTCCTGGACCAGGGATCGAACCCGTGTCTACTGCATTAACAGGAAGATTCTTTTTTTATTTTTAACATCTTTATTGGAGTATAATTGCTTTACATTGTTGTGTTAGTTTCTGCTGTATAACAAAGTGAATCAGCTATACATATACATATATCTCCATATCCCCTTCCTCTTGCGTCTCCCTCCCACCCTCCCTGTCCCACCCCTCTAAGTGGTCACAAAGCACCGAGCTGATCTCCCTGTGCTATGCAGCTGCTTCCCACTAGCTATCTATTTCACATTTGGTAGTGTATATATGTCCATGCCACTCTCTCACTTTGTCCCAGCTTACCCTTCCCCCTCCCCATATCCTCAAGTCCATTATCTACACCAGCGTCTTTATTCCTGTCCTGCCTCTAGGTTCTTCAGAACCTTTTTTTTTTTTTTTTTAGATTCCATATATATGTGTTAGCATACAGTACTTGTTTTTCTCTTTCTGACTTACTTCACTCTGTATGACAGACTCTAGGTCCATCTACCTCACTACAAATAACTCAATTTCATTTCTTTTTATAACTCAATATGCCATTGTATCTATGTGCCACATCTTCTTTATCCATTCATCTGTCGATGGACACTTAGATTGCTTCCATGTCCTGGCTATTGTAAATTGAGCTGCAATGAACATGGTACATGACTCTTTTTGAATTATGGTTTTCTCAGGGTATATGCCCAGTAGTGGGATTGCTGGGTCGTGTGGTAGTTCTATTTTTAGTTTTTTAAGGAACCTCCATACTGTTCTCCATAGTGGTTGTATCAATTTACATTCCCACCAACGGTGCAAGAAGGTTCCCCGTTCTCCACACCATTTATTTCTCCAGCATTTATTGTTTGTAGATTTTTTGATGATGGCCATTCTGACTGGTGTGAGGTGATACCTCATTGTAGTTGTGATTTGCATTTCTCTGATTAGCGATGTTGAGCATTCTTTCATGTGTTTGTTGGCGATCTGCATATCTTCTTCTGAGGATTAATGACAGTCATTTTTTCCTTTTTTCTCTCTTTTCTTTTTTATTTTTTGGCCGTGCTGCACAGCATGCGAGATCTTAGTTCCCCAACCAGGGATCGAACCCTGCATTGGAAGCATGGAGTCTTAACCACTGGACTGCCACAGAAGTCCCTGTCTTTCTTTTTTAATTGAAGTAAAATTGGTATATAACATTATCTAAGTTTCAAGTGTACTTAAAGACAGTGTTTTCATTGTGTTTTGTTGTTTTCTTCCTACATGGTCTCAATTTCCTCTAAGTTGCTTTTTTCTGTTTATTCATTTTGGTGTCTACCTTTCACATTAAACACTTTCTTCAGACGTCTCGAAATCCTTGGCTACCTTTCCATGCTAAGGCGAAAAAGCTTATGAAAGTGCTGAGTGCAAGGGTGTGGTATAACAGTTGTGAACTTCAGTGCAGGACAATCTACCTGAACCATTTCCCGGGCAAACCTGATTTCAGTGTCTTCAAGTCCCTCCTTCTGGGCTGGTCAGATTCTGCAGAGGGATTTCTCCAGTCTCCTGCCTGCAAGGGGCAGGTCCTGCCAGCATTCGAGGAACGGGGAGGGGGAGGCGCTCAGCTCCAGTGTGCATGTGCCCGTGGAATCCCCTTGCTTTTAGTACCATGTCCTTTCCTCCTCTCTGCCCAGCATCCCCCAAACCATGCATCCTCCATTTTACTTTCGCCAAACCTCCGGTCAACTGTGCAAAGTGGGAGAAAGGTTCTTGACATCTATTAATTTTCCAATCAATTCTCCTTATTTTAGTTCCTTCTTCCCCCCTATCCGGGTACACCTGATGCTGCCTTTTGGAGATTTATTGCAGAGGAAATGAAGGGGGCTCTCAGCTTTCCTCACTACTAGTCTATATTTCCATACTCTTCAATCTGCTAAGCCATTTACCATCTGTCTATATACGTCCCAGCTTCCAAAATGTTGTTGCTATTGAGTCCCCCTGTTTTGCTTGACTTTGTGGGTTTATATCGTTTTTACTTAATCCCTTTAAATCTCATTTTTGATAGAGATCCTAGGTAAATGCATGTGTTCTATCCACCATCTTGACTCAGAAGTGACATCTCTCAGGAATTTGAAATGTCAATTGAAAAACTAGAGATTGAGAGTTTTGGGTGCTTTAGCCATTAATCTTATTCTTTAACTTCATATGACATTTAATTCTGTTAACAGCTTCCCCTCTAAAACTACAACTCAATGACCCACCGAGATCTAGGCAGTTAGGGCAGTGGGCACCATAGGCAATCAGGGAGCCCAAGGCTAATTTTAAAACAACACAACTGACTAAAGTCAGTCTTTTATTATCACCCTGTGCCAGCAACAAAACAATTCATAAAACACTTTTTTCTGAAAAATCTTTTGTTAATCTAAGTTCCAAAAAATTGCTGCAGTACTGTTGATTTTTAAATCTTTTTTTTTTTAATTTTTGTGGGTTTTTAAATTTTTTAAATTTATTTTTGGCTGCTTTGGGTCTTAGTGGCTGCACTTGGGCTTTCTCTAGTTTCGGCAAGCAGTGGCTTCTCTTGTTGCAGGACACAGGATTTAGGAGTGCGGCCTTCAGTAGTTGTGGCATGTGGGCTCAGTAGTTGCAGCACGTGGGCTCTAGAGCACAGGCCCAGTAGTTGTGGCTTAGTTGCTCTGCCGCATGTGGGATCTTCGCGGACCAGGGATTGAACCCGTGTCCCCTGCATTGGCAGGCGGATTCTTAACCACTGTGCCACCAGGGAAATCCCTACTATTGTTTTTTAATAATATATATGTAAGCGTCAATATAGCACCTTTCTATTTCTCATCCTTGAAGGAGGAAGTTAATTTGTAGAACTTGAAATTATACAGTTGGTCTCTGACACACAGACTCAGCTACGCATAGGACTTAAAAAATTGTGTTTTGAGAGCACATTTGAAATGGTTCAGAACTGTCCCAGCTCACTTCAGCGCAGGGCACGTCCACAACCCCCCAGGTACTATATATCCCAGCAGATTAGGGATTTGACATAAACAACACTAGCCCAGTTATTAGAAACATGAAGAAACTGAACCTGAGTTACTTCTATTCTGTCATTCTATACACAACTCATTCTCTAAGTCTTGCGAATTCACTCCTTTGGGAACATTTCTTCATATGCTTTTTTCTTCCTTTTTTTTCCCCAAACACATGTAATTTTTCTTTTGGCCACGCTGTGGGATCTTAGTTCCCCAACCAGGGATCGAACCCAGGCCCTCGGCAGTGAAAGCACAAAGTCCTAACCACTAGACCACCAGGGAATTCCCTACATGTAATTTAAAAGTATTCATTGGGACTTCCCTGGTGGCGCAGTGGTTAAGAATCCACCTGCCAATGCGGGGACACGGGTTCGATCCCTGGTCCAGGAAGATCCCACATGCCATGGAGCAACTAAGCCCGTGTGCCACAACTACTGAGCCTGCACTCTAGAGCCCATGAGCCACAACTACTGAAGGCCCCGTGCCTAGAGCCCGAGCTCTGCAGCAAGAGAAGTCACCACAATGAGAAGGCTGCGCGCAGCAACAAAGACCCAACGCAGCCAAAAATAATTTTTAAAAACATATATAAAAGTATTCATCCATTACTTCTTTCTCATTTTGTATTGTAAATTTTATTTTTATTTTTTAAAAATTACCGGCATGGTAATATAACAAATTTCAATAAAAGAAAATGTTCATTGTCTGCTTTTCTTTTCAGGCTATTGTTATTATCTGTGTTTTAGAAATTACCTGCTCCAGGCGTCAAATTCATTAGGTACGCTACTGCACCTCACTTATTTGTTTTTCTACCAGCCTCAACTGGCCATTCTATCTTATTCTCCTTGTCAGCGTTTCCTCTTCCATCAACTTCTAAATGCTGGGCTTTCTTAAGACTTAGCCATGAACACTTTTCTCATCCCTTTTTAATCCTCTTTCCCAGTGTAATTTAATTCATTCCTATGGTTTAAAATACAATCATAATGTTGCTGACTCTTCGCACTGGTCCCTCTAATCCAGATCTCTTCTGAGTTAAGACCCATACCCAACTGCCTAGTGGACATCTCAATTTTAATGTCTTACAAAATTTGACTTCCCTTAATATGGACAAAACCAAACCTTTGATTTTCAACTCCTGCCTTACTGCCCCCATCACTGTCTTTACCGTCTCAATAAAAGGTACTGCCATCTATCTACCCAGCTGTTCAAGCCATTCTAGCTTTTCCCCTGTGTTTCATCAGCATGTCCAATCAATCAGTAAATCCAGTCAATTTCAATTCCAAAATATGTCTGGAGTGTATCTGCTTTATCTCCAAACCACTGCCACTAACTAGTTCAGACCAACTGCATCTCTCACCTGGACAAATACAACTGCTTCCTAACTGGACTCCTTACTTTCACTTCTGGCTCCTCCAAACCATTCCCCAAAGAGCAACCAGAGTGATCTTAACATACTTAGAAATTTGAGAAATTCTCACACTAGGTCCTTGGCCTGTGGGTAAGAGCTATCACCATGTGGAAGGTCAAATGGACACTCCGAAACTTCACCCGAGTGCATGAAAAAGCAGTATTGTCAACTGGGGGAGATGGTGGGGATTAGTGTCACCCTTAGGGATCTCAAGGATTTGCGAGTGGTGGTGCCTATCAAATCTCCATTTAATTCACTGGTCTGGTCCTGCAAAAACTGGATGGATCCAAGATAATAACTGTCAATTACCGCAAGCTCAACCAAGCAGCAGTCCTGATCACAGCTGACATGCAGGTCGGGTGTCTTTGCTACAGCAGGTTACTGTGGCCTTAGGGACATGGAATGTAGCCACTGATTGGGCCAAATGCATTATTTTCTACCTCAATTAGGAAAAAGGATCAGGAAGTTCACATTTACGTGGAACAGATAATGTATACTCACATAGGCCTCTCACTCACAGAGCCATGTTAACTCTCCTGATCTGTCAAAATATAGTCTGAATAGATCAGGACCATCTGAATATCCCACAGAACATCACATTGATCTATACATCAGGGTTGGCAAACATTGGCCTATGGGTCAAATCTGACCCACCTGTTTTTGTATGGCTCACAAGTGAAGAATGATTTTTACATTTTCAAATTTTTTTTTTTTAAGATCAAGATGAATAGGCAGAGCGCAGAGGATTTTTAGGGCACTGAAACTATTCTGTACAATACGGTAATGGTGGAAACATGTCATTATATATCTATCAAGATCCATCAGTTGTAGCAGATGTACCACTCTGGTGGGGAAGGTTGATAGTGGAGGAGGTTATACATGTGTAGGGCTAGGGGGTATATGGGAAATCTCTGTACTTTCCACTCAATTTTTCTGTGAACCTAAAACTTCTCTAAAGTATGAAATTTATTAATTTAGAAAAAAAGATCTAAATATGAGGGATATTTTGTGACACATGAACATTATATGAAATTCAGATTTCAGTGTTCTTTAGTAAAGTTTTATTGGAACCCAGCCACATCACTTTAGGGCCCTTGTGTCCAAAGGCCAGCAGACAAGAAGAGAAGCACCATCTTGGCAGGGCAGCTGACCGTGACCAGCAGGACAGGTATAAGTGCTGTCACACTGAGAGGGTGTTCAGGGGGTCACGCAGGTTCACCTTTGTACCCCCTTAAGATAAGGCCACTCCGTCTGTGCATGGACAGGTGCGGCAACCCCGGCCTGAGAACGGTGTGGTTATCAGTCTCAGAGCCTGCAGGAAAAGGGTGTCACACACCCAGATAAGCCACTGAGACCAGAAGAAGTGACAGCCGAGGTCCACTCCATAACTACTTGTGGAAGGAAGGCAGGCTGGGAGGAAGGAGGAAAGAAAGACCTCGGCGGGCAGGTCATGGAGCCCGCCTCTTCAGGGTATGGCCCACAGTGCCTGGCGCAGCAGGCTCTCCATGAACATGCTGGAGGGATTATGATTTCCGTCTTTGACTTTACTAGTGTGTTCAATGTTTTAATATCCCATGCTTTGTTTGAAACTTCTGGTAGAAATGTTTTCTATCTTATCAAGAAACAAGGCCGGCTCACACGTAGGGCACGCCGCCCCCTCACCGCAGGGGCTCCGGCCCGGAGAAGCCACCCCCTCATCCCCGCACCGCGTCACCGCACCCTGGGCGCTCCTTGGCGGGACCCGCCCAAACCCAGCTCACCGCCTCCGAGCTTCCAGGCGCGCCGCGATGCGGAGGCGCCGGGCCTGGATCCGCTCCTGAGGGTTATCAGAATGTATCGAGGGCCCGACAATCGGAGTGGCTAAATGCTCCTTCTCCTCCTCCAGGACCCTCAGGGATCCCGGCGGATTCATGGCAGGTGCCTCCCGCCCCCAGGCAGCTAGCTCTGCCTAGACCACCGCCGGACTACCGCCTTGCTGCTAACAACAAGCCGTTGCTAACAACAAGCCGTTGCTAACAACAAGCCGTTGCTAACAACAAACCGTTGCCAGGGAAAAAGTCATCTAATCCGCAGCTGGCGTGGTTGCGCGCGCACTCCCTCAGGCTCTGCCCACTGGTGTTCCGAAAGCTATATCCCAGCTTGGGGCTTTATTCCTTTCTCCTGCAATTCGGGTAATCCCCACGAAGGCCCGGGGGTATTAACGGAGGCTGGAAGATTTAAGAGCTGCACCAAGTTGTGATTCGTCACTTACTGACCCTGATGATTGATTCTTCATTCATCAAATATTCCTCAAAATCACATTCATCAAATATAATCAAGTGCCTACTCTATGCCAATCACTGTGCTAGCGCTGAGGATACAAGCGTTGTCCTTTCCTCATGGAGCGGGTAGAATAGTACGATCGCTCGGAAAGTTTGAACTAAAGTATACTGTATCCATCTACTCGTCGTCCATTCATTTTTGAGCTCCCATTGATACTTTGTGCATTCGGCCCCTATGTTCTCTAGAATATATCCATCAAGGAATTGTCTTCTGTAGCGGTTTTCAGTAGGGCTGAAACCTAGGACAATCCCACCATCACCACTCGCAATCACAAACTTAGGAAAAGGGGAGCAGAGGAAAATGGTACGGAAGGCAGGGGTTGGGGGGAGTGAAAGTTAAGTGCACAGAAGCACAATTAAACTTTTCAGGAGTCCCTTAAGAGGCACCATTTTGTGTGTGTGTGTCGCATTGCCAACGAAAAATTCATAGTGCTCTGAGAATTAACATCCTTTCGAAAACAAGCTGGATAACATTTGGCAGAATCTTATCCCACTGGCCTGAGGTTAACTCGGGAAAGGGCACTGGAGTAGTAAGAAAATGCAGGTCCTAATCCTAGACTGGCCCTGCAACCTTAGGTATGCCACAACTTCTTGACCGTTTTCTCAGCTGTACTGCCTGCCTACTCAAATCACAGGCAATTGTGAGGCCAAAGAAGATAATCGCGTGGTGAATAAGACCTACCCAGAGGCAAATGGAGTTTTCTTTTTTCTTTTTTGCTTTCTTCATGAGCCTTTACTGGGTGTTCTGGGGGCAAGGGAGAGGTCCAGCCGCATAGAAATGAGAGGGGGTGGGTCTCAGGATGAACTGCTGGACTCCGTGATGCTCTTGGAATAAGTCACCTCTTTACGTAGCCGCTGGGGGGGGTCCTCTCTGGGTCTCTGGGGGTTCTGATTCCTCTCCCCACTTCAAGGGACCCTCTTGGCCTTGGCTGCCCAGAGGAGCCTGGTCCAGGAGGGTCTCCAACTGCAGAGATGGGGTGACTGGGCCTGGGGCTGGGGCAAGATTTGGGAGCCAGATGCCGCTTGCGGGTGGGGGGCCGGGAGAAAGAGATCGAATAGAAGCTTTGGCCCTTCTGATTCTTGCTGGGGATGTCCAGCACCTTCCCCTCCGCAGGCCATGCCTCACTCTTCCTTGGGGCCCTCCGGGGCTGGTATAGGGCATTGCTGTAGAGTGGATTCCCTGCGTCTCCGTTCCGGCAGCGGCGGCGGCCCCAGATCCGGGCGCCCAGAGCAAAAGCAGCCACGGCCACGGCCCCCGGTCACCAGCAGCGCGGAGAGTCCTGGGGAGGCTGTGGTGGTTTGTGGGCGGTCTGACTGGGGGCGGGGCACGGTGGGGGGGAGGGCGGGGCTGGAGGTGGGATCGGAGTTTTCTTTTTTAAATTAATTTTTCCAAGTGTACAAATGGTAGGGAGATTTAGGAGTGCCAAAATCTTGGAGCAGTCAAGAGTCCAACACCTGCCTGGATCCTAGTCCCATATCTAGCTGGGGTGAGGAGTCTGGAGGGCGGGGGAGGGGAACGAGTTTTCTTCGGGCCTCAATCTCTCTCCTTTAGTTGTGACCTCCAGCTTTAACCTTCCCTAGGGGCTGAGAAATCAGAGGCAAGATATAGTTCTGACCCCTAACTCCTCTAGGTCCCGGTTCATGTCTCCACCACCTGTGAGAAGAGACACAAGCACAAGCGTGTGTGCCTGTCTACGGCTGGGAGTAGGATGCCACGAGAAAGTCAGTGGGAATCGGCTGTCACACGAGAGATGGGAGAGAGAGCAAAGGTACCATGAAGACTCATAGAGCGATCAATAAGCTGCTTGGCCTAAAGCCAGACGTTTTTTGCGATAAGGAATCTGACTCCCTTTTTTGCTGTTTGAGCTTTTAAGCCTCATGCCTTTTTTCCCCTTTGCTCCACATCTGGGCAGCTGACTTTAAAAAAAACAAAAACAAAAAACCCTGGGTGCTCTCTCCTTTGGTGGGAGGTTCTTACTGTGTGTGCTGGGTACCCTCATCCTGGCCCTACCTCCTAACCATAACCATACCCCAGGCCAGCCTCCTTTCCTGGCTCTCTCCAGACATTTCCCAGCCAGCTGGGAGGTCTTCGCTGCTGTCACAGACAGCCTCAATTATATAAATAACAAACCTTTTTCATAGGTGTGGAAAAAAAGACACTCTCATTCACTGCTGGAAAGACACCCTTTAGGAAGACAGCGTACCAGTAGCAACAGTTTAAATAAGCACATGCACTGAGTAGGCAATCCCACTTGAAAGAGTTATCCTTGAGAGACACCAGGTCTAGGCTATAGCCCCATGGGGCCAAAATTACATCAGTAATTTTTTAAAGTTTATCAATAGCTAAACCCAAGCTGGTTGCCCCTGCTGAGTGTCAGGCCGGTGCTAGGTGTTTGAGGTTTGCATTTAGAAGGGAGGGGATAACTGCTACTGCGACCAAGAAGTTCGGAGAGCAGGGGGTTAAGAGCACATTAAGCCAGGGAATTAGCCTGGGTTAAAATATGGGACATTTCCTCCCTCACCTTCTTTAAACCTGTTACAGAAGAAAATTTTAAATGCCCACTGCCAGAACTGGGAGATCAATTCTGATGTTAAAAAAATAGGAAATATTCTCCTCAGAAGCCATGTTAGAAAATATGAGTTTTTATAAGAGCTTATGGTTTGTTCACATACTAAAGTTTAGGTGTGTTAAGTGTGGGTTATTAAGTTCTTGTGGAATTAGCCTGGGAAATTAACAGCATACGTTAACAATCTTTCTATGGGAAGATGTTTTTGAGTATGAAACCACCACCTTACAAGCTAATGTAAGTGTGATCCAGTTATTGTGAGAACAATAAATATTGCGCAGTACCCAGTTCGGGGAGAGTCAAGAGCAGTATATTATGAAAAGCTGTTACTGCCACGTTCCTAGTACTCTGCTCTCTGAAACAAGTCACAGGACTGTAGAACACCCAGGAGCTGATCAAACAAAACAAAACCTTTTAATGTTTTGCTCTACATTAACCAATGATTCTCTGAGACGAGTGACTGGACATTATTTTTCTCCCCATAGCTCCCCTCCCCTTTTGCACCTGCCAAGGAAAAACAAAGAAGACAATCTGAAAACAATTAAAAGGATTTAAAAATCATTTTCTCTTTACTTTTATTACAATAAATATCAGTAACAGAATTAAACAATTTTAAGTTAAAACCTACTGCATTACTTTTGTGTTTCACAGCAGCAGAAATAAAACACAAATCCAGTTGAAAGGGCAAGGCTTCCAGAATCCAGTGGCAAGAAACAGTCAAGGTCTTGATTATCTGGGCTAGCAACAGGATCACCGATGACACAATACTAATGGTGAAATGCACCGTTGTACTCTATTTGCACATCGAATTATCTAAGACTTCACAACATTCCAGCTAAGGAATTTAAGCAAACTGTGAAGCCCCATTTCCCATAAGAGCTAGATTTTCCCCCCCATCAAGCCCAAGAGCACAACTGCTCCAGGGGCTGCCCTCTGGCCAGGAATGGGCCCATCATCATTCAGACCCAGAAGCCTCAACTCTGGTGGAAGCGACCATCTTTCTCAAAAGCTTTCTGGCTCACACAGTCCCTGGTGAAAGGGAAGGGGAAAGTGACGTATGTCAAGGGCCTTTCTTGGGGACTTAGATGAATGGAAAGTAGGAAAGACTATGGCTCCGGATAAGGAAGAGGCTTCACAGAGTTATGGGCTACATGCAGGTTTAGTCAACATGAAGAAACAGTCCAGTGAAGGCTTACCATCTTGCTGATAATCAAGAGTAGACCGCATGTATATACGAATATATCATACATATATGTGCACAGAGAATATGTGTACATATTAAATACGCATATATACACACACCACACATAACCAGATAAAATAAATGCTACATTATTTGCTATGAACACAGCAAGTGCTAGACAGACCAGTTACTAACATATTCAATTAAACTACTTGAAAGGGAAAATAAGACTTTGCGCTCCTTTCATCTTCTCTAATATATTCCACTTGTAGCAAGCACATTCCAGTTACTTAAGTGGTATTGTTTCTAGGTACCTGAGAAGGGATGGAATCAGAATACTACAGAAAGCAACCTGCAACAGGACCAAGCTAAACAAATCAATAATTGATTCTGCCAGGATTCCTGCCGCCTATTCTTAGTCACAGGGCATGAAACCTTACTCAGAAAAGTATCGATTTCATTTCCTACAACTGGCTACAAACTTAATCTATTCTGTTAGATGGGAAGGGAAAGGGAGAAGGCAGGCAGCAGGGAGTTTACACCTCAGCAGTTGCCCGCTGCCTTCCCCTTTACCCACAGGAAATGCTACTTTAAAAAACAAAACTGAAATTTGGAGTTTAATACTGAATTCTGCTTTCTTGGCACATTCCAGAAAGAGGAAATGATTACACGTAGCTGGGTCTTTGTCTCCTGAATGGCTGCTCTAATGGGATAAGTTATATAAACAAAATAACCTACAAAAAATATTCATATTGTGGGCAGTCTTAATTAGTACTTATTAAACTAAGTCTGATACTGAATGATACCAGTAATTCAAACAGATTCATAATGCAGCATTCACAGATCTCGTAAAATAAAACAGGATCCTCCTATAACCTGATTAGTAACATCAAGTACTAAACTAAACATGCTTCTGGCCAAGAACTTACTCTTCAGAGATTAAAAAGTGCTTCTCAAGAATATCAGAATCTAGAATTCACGGTAAATTGTCTGTTTCAATAAAAAGTCGGAATCAATTCCTATTCTAATTATTACCCATAGAAACTTCTCAAGAGAAGCCCTTAGCCTAAGAGCCATAAGGCATCCACAGCATTTAGCCACTCCTTGCATCTTCACTACTGTCTCTAATTACAATGTAGCATTAGGTACACCATGGCCATGATCCAATTCACATGCTTTCAAAATAACACTCCTCTGATTGAACCTAGCTTTCTAAGAATGATTCTATGGAGAACAAGACAATGTTAATGGCCTGTGGGAGACAATACTTCTGTTGTGTCCAAATGGACTCTCCTCAAGACAAGGCTTTGTTAAATTATTCTAGAATCACTCCATGTGCCATTTGCCAATTCTGGGGACCGGGCCTTTCTGACCAAATGCAACACAACCCCCTCACTCAGGCCACCTGTGAAAAAGGCTACAAACGGCAAAACTTCTTTTGCTACCCAAAATATTAGCTCATTTAAGACCTGTCTGTAAGAAGAGCAGGTCTCTGCTTAAAAACAATCAATCAGCTGGATTACTATCTCCTGCATTTTTATTAAAAAGGAAAGCATTACTAGCATGTTTAAAAGGTTACGTTTATTTTGCACTGTAGAAACCCTGGAAATAAATTAGCCAGTAAATCCAATTCCCATGGCTTCACACAAAGGAAGAAGTAAACACATTGCCACTTTCTCTGGAAAAGTTAGACAACCACGATTTACCATATATCCTAAAGTAACTGCCTGCCAATAAGTCAGTCATTTGCACCACTGTCAAAGATGAAAAGTAAAATATACAAATCACATGGGTTACATAATTAATAAAGGAAAATCAGAAATTTACTTAAGCTTCCTAAAATGTACAGGGCATCTAGCTTTCAAGTTTCACAGTGATTTATTTAACACCATTTTACTGTTAAAACTGTCACTTAAAATGTACATGTCAAAGTGCTTCAAATGCAGCATACTAGTTAAAATTCTTCCTGGAAGGTTCAACTACTGGCAGCTCACTTAAGGTTATTCACCCACAGGGTGTTCAAGAATGGGCATGCTGCCTTACAAGGACACCTCATAGGACAAAGAAAATTCTAGTCTGACTTCACAAATTTCCTATAGAGTGCTCAGGCAAGTCCAGAACTGAGGTCAAGATAAAGGCCACTCTGAACGTAAGAATCAACACAATCAAAGATTTCTGTATCTGTTTTTGGCTTATTTGGGGACCCGACATCAAATGTTCTAGTCCATCAGGTTTACTTTGTTCCCTCTGGCATGTTCCCAGTCCTTGACTAGTCAAGAGAGATAAGGCAATTGAGGAGATGTGAATGTGGCGAGATCTAGGGGCGACAGAGCAAGTGGGCGTCTCTGTCCTGGACAGTGGCTAGTTAAAAACCCAGGTGAAGAATGAGCAGGACGAGTTACAAATAGGCTTCTTGTTAAAATATAAAGGGGGAAAGTAGCCTTTGATTCAAACACCTTCAGATTATCTTCTTATCCTCCATAACTTAGAGAATCAAAGTCTGCTTTGGAAAGCAAGGTACATTCCAAATGTTTTTAGACTGACTACAAAATAAAATAATTCTTTGAAAACTGAACACTTAGGAGTCTTTCAAATTCACATTTGAACTTGAAGTTAGTAGAGGAATGACTAAGTTGTGACACTTTTAAACTGTGCACTGCAGTAGGATCATTGGGCACTAAAGTGATCTCTTCTTCCCCTTAAAGTGGACACTATGCCTGCTTTCTCCTTTGCATGTTCCCCCAATGCCCAGGCTCTAGGTCATGACCAATATTCTTTTGGTAACTATTTAGAATTTGGGCAACCCTAGACATACACTCCTCTTCCCAACAGCTCTATATTTAAAAAAATGAAATGCTGGTAATAGTCCTATAACATTCTAGGCCATAATCAGCATTGAACCTTCTTTTAAAAATTACAATTAAAAGTAATTTAACCATGATATTATTAAAATGCCAGGGGAGACTATTTAGTTCTTTATGTGGAAGTTATTCACTCTATTACCCTTAAGACTAGAACCCATAAACTATGTCTATTACACATTAAGGGAGGAATGTTGGTTAAATTGTGGCAATTTTAAACTGTACGTTACACTAGGATCATGAATGCTATTGAAGGATCATAAAAGGCAGCATTAACATACTCAGGTATTTTTTAAGATTTTTCTAATCCATGCCCCCCTCAAATATAGGGGAATTACTTTCTGACAAGCATAAAGGACATTTTTCATACCATAACCTGAAAAGAAACTTCTTACAGGTGTAGGTAATTTTGGTCAGAAGAAACACAAAGCAAACCTCTGGCCTGGCTAAGGCACTCTATTCTGAAATGTACAGAAAACATGCATGTATGACCAATCATGCCACTGCTCCCCAAAAGGCAGCTCAGTGTATGCTGGGAGAAAGGCTGGGGTGTGAACGCACTCCAAAATATCATGCATAAGCCTAAAAGATATTTTGTACTTCGGAAATGTTATGATAATTGGCAATGATGTAAATTCACAAGAGCTCTTTGTAATGAAGTCCTGCTTCGGCTGCTGTATCACTACATAACAAATGGGGACTTTCACGACGCACTTCAAGACAGCAGACTAACAAGAAAAAGGGTCAACAGTACACTGAAGATTCACAAGTCCACAGTATTCTGTAACAGTTAATTACTCACTTTTCATCTTTTATCTTCTTGACAGCCATCTTTCATCAAACGATGCCAATAAAACTGACTATAGCATAATTCTTAACCACCATTGGGAAATATGTTATAACGTATAGGCACAAAACAATTTTCAAATAAACCTGATGCAACAGAAAAAGAGCAGAAACACACTTTGAGGTAAAACAGCCCCAAAATTACAGGACATGACCCTATGCCAGAAGTAAAGGGTTTCTGTTGTTGTTGTTGTTTTTACTATACTGTACGTGGTAAAGAAAGCCTGTGGTCCACATCTGTCATTTTATAAATATTTATCAGTTCTTTTATAATACAGATTAACCTCATTTTTGTATACAAGGTCAACAAAACAATAAAATGATTAGCTCAGAACCTTAAAACAAAGCTTTGTTCCAGGCCCAAATTAACACTTTATCCAGTTCAATTTTACAGATGACACAGAACAAGGTGTACAAAAAATAGTTACTTTTACTTAATTAGTTCATTCTCTGACCTCCATGACGGCACTTTATTAGCAAACATGAAATCACTACCCATATTTCCCTTCATCAATTTCTCACCTATTTTCAGTGTTCATTTTTGTCTCAGAGAAAGTCACCAAATATACCTCAACCTTTACAGTTTTTTAAAATGAGTAAAGAACCACGTGTTAGCTCCTTGATGCCTCATTTCTAATGACCTGAATGACAATGATTAGACTTTACACATTTAAAATCTGAAATATCAATTACAGAGTTATTTTTACAAAGCAGACTAAAATCCAACAGAGGAATACACTATAATTAAATTTGACGATGGTCACATTCACAGATAAATAACGATTATGGATTTAATTACATATCAACAAAGTGGTGCCTATTTTATCCAAGTGCAATCCATCCAAAAAAAAGGGTTTAAGATACACTCTTCATTCAAGCACAAACTCCATTCAGTGGAAAATAAAAGAAAATCAGCCAGTAAACTTCATCACCACCAAATTAAATGGAGACAAAATAAAAAGAGAAATAGAATATCCACATTCATGGAAAGGTGTGATCATAAAACAACCATATTAAAGTCAAAGAGATTTTTATGTTTGTCAATAAACCTAAAAAATTACTCCAAGTCACATAAAGGGAGCACATACTCAGTAAGGCATATATATCAAAAATTTTCTTCAAGTGGGGAAGTGAGCAAGTTGGGGAGGAGAGAATTTCTATTTCCTTATCCTGTATGAAATAAAAAACACAGCACTCTCCTCCACAGAAAAAGAGGGAGAGAGGAAGGACAAATTAAATCAGAAAACTAATTTCATAGTGAGGTTCACAGTAGTAATTTCGTAGTGAGGTTCGTGAGATTCCTAACTCCTAAGAAAATTTTTCTTGTAAGGAAGTATATCTGTGTTCTTCACAAGTAATTACTGTAAGACTGGGACTGTCACATGCATTCATATGATCATAGTTCATAGGCACCAAATCTCAGCAACTTGCAGCTGAGGGGGAAAAATGCCACATTTAAACAATGAGCCATGCCAATGAGTGAGCTGTAATTACAATCCATTCTCTACTAAGTCCCAAGAGAATATTTTTCTTTAAAAGAAAATTAAACCATTTGTCAAGATCCGTTCCATAACAAAGAGAATCAGAATACTAGCGAACCTAAATATATATATACACACACATATATATATATATTTTTTTCTTTTTTAGCTCTCTCAGCACATGAGGACAAAAGGCATTTCCATGGGAAAGAGAAACCAGTATTTGGCAACTGTATATTGTTTTGTAATCATTTGGCATGTCTTGCTGAAGGTGACTTGCTCTTATCTTTTCCCTATGTTGGATTTGGGCTATTGATAGCTTCCATAGCTAAAGACCTACTACTAGGTACCAAATATGAAAACATATTGGGTCTTCTGAATGTTATCAGTGTTCCTAAACAAATTTGGGGGTTTTAAAAATAAAAACCAAGGCATCTTTAACTCTGTATAAACCAAAACATTATGGACTCCTGAAGCTAAAATTACTAGGAACATTTTGCTGGTCTAATGTATACTATGTTTAACCAAAACATCACATGGCTTTATAAAAAACAAAATAAAAGAAGCTGGGAGTTAGTAGGTCCAAAATTCCACAAGTTCAGATCATATGTATCACTCCTGCTGTCCAAGTACCACACACACTGAGTTCCCATGTCTGGTAAGCAGATCAATTTAGTTCAATGGTGATGGATGAAATATTTACAAGCATCTTATTTACAGTACTTCTTTCTGTAGATTACAGGCCAATATTCTTTTCTTCCATTCCTAGTCAATCCGAGTTTGGTTTCCTCAATGAGAAGGGGTAAATCTGAAAATGGTTGCTCAGCTGCTTTACCTACAGAAAACCAGAACATGAGGCAATGACAAATACATACGTAATTTTTAAAAAAAAGCATATAGAATTCACCCTCTGGAGACAACAATTTACTGGCATGGCAAAAACCATCAGAAATGAAGAGGTGTTTCTGGACTAGGATAGCTGCAGAGCTAGCTGGCTGAATGAGTACTAGAACTACCCTGGGAGAGTTAGGACTTAAACTTGGGTCTGCCCAACTCCAAAATCTAGTCTTTCCAGAACCCTCCAGACCACACAGCCTTACATTCAAATCTACTGAAAAATTATAGGGTTAGTTGACTTATAGTATCTATCAGATCAAATATTTACATATATGGTTAGAGTCAATGTTCACCTTCTTGTAACACTTGCAGGTAATCATTCCTAATCTGATGAAACAGTATAAAACTAGATCTGCAAATTTTTGACAGTTCAAGCCGTATTAGTTAGGGTGCCCCTAGTGGGTAGGCAAAAGCAAGGTAATGTGCAGTTAGCAAATACGGTTTATTTAATCCTTCTTATTTCCATTTTTCTTCTTAATATTTACATTTCAATAGTTCAAGTGATGTTTTTGTGTGGTCTAACAAGTTTTATCTTCTGGTCAGAAGTTGTAGAAGTGTTAAGAGAGCAGAAAGACAGACCAAAAAAAGACGCTCCTGGAATTCTTTTCAGTTAGCTTGAGCTTATATTTATTTTCCAGATTTTTAACAATGAAAATGTACTGCTTTTGTAATTTAAATGTGTTTTGGTTTGGTTGGGAGTGTGTATATGGTTTTCTAAAGATAAGCTTCTGAGGGTTATAAAAAGTTAAAACAATTATGAAAGACACTGGTTGCTGTGCTCTACTTCATGCATATGACTGATGAAATATCAGAATAAAGGCCTCAGAGCGTTGATATAAAGCATATAACGTTAAATTTGCACAAACAAAAACATAAATGATTATGTCTTCATGTCACAATTCATAGACTTTTCATGGTTTCTTTCACCTATTTTGTTCCAACAAATGTGGGCTACTTTGGGGGAGAAACACTAAGGGAAGAAACATATGCAAGATATAAGAAGCTGTTATCAAGCATGACAGGTGCCCCCGTTTTAAAAATATGTCTGACAATACAGAAGTAAAGACATTTTGTTTCTCAAACTGATTCACAGCAGGGTTCCTTTCAAAACAAACATACCAAATAGAAGTATTTTTAAAGCCACAGAAATATGAATATCCTATCACATGACCCGATTGCTATGAAATTATCCTCAGGAAAAAAGCAAATGAAGGAAAAAAATATTATTCCAGATAGTTCACTTCAACTTTATTTATAATAGTGAAAATCTGGAAACAACCTAAATGATTAAAATAACTGAGTCATGGTTAAGTAAACTGATAATTATTAAGTAATCTCCTCAATGGAATATTGTACAGCAATTCAAAATCATAGTTATGAG
The DNA here is from genome assembly GCF_949774975.1 of Lagenorhynchus albirostris. Taxonomy (NCBI): domain Eukaryota; kingdom Metazoa; phylum Chordata; class Mammalia; order Artiodactyla; family Delphinidae; genus Lagenorhynchus; species Lagenorhynchus albirostris. The sequence goes on from NC_083107.1 coordinate 69,114,272, forward strand.
ACCATGCTAAGATATGTAAAATAATTAGAAAAGAATGTCACAGTGTGAGGAAAAGGAAACTAAACTGCATGGTTCTGATTTTCATTTTATTATACCTATCTTAGTCCATTTGTCCTGAAACCCGTTTCTTATTTTAGAAGAGAATATTAAGGTTTGCAGAATACTTCTTAAATCTACTCTCTTCTATATTTCCCCTTATAAAAATGCCCCTGAAGCTAGAGAAGCAAGCATAGAAATAGATAAACAACAAATAAGATGATTTTGTCCTGTATATAATTAAAAGCACAAAGGAGTTTATAATTCTTTACCAAGAAAATGGTTTACATTTCTTCTCACTTAAGAACTAATTCCTCACAATAATTATCTAGCTTTGAAATTATTTGTAGTTACTACGACATATTAATTACAGAAATGATATATGGCATCACGCACCTGGATATTATCCAAAATTTAGAGAATATCCCAAAATTCTTCCAGCTACTATATTAAGCAAGTTTCTTCTGAAATTCTCTCTCACCTCACTATTTAAGAATCAAATGGAACCAATTTTGCTCTAGATTACTCACCACTCGTACTCCATAATGGATGTGGGCCAGAGTGAAAGCAGTTGTTAATGTAAACAGGAGAATGCTCTCAATGTAAGAGGCCACTCCTACATTTACCACTATGACAACCAAGAAGAGAGGAACCAGAAACCAATTCAAAGTTGGGCACCGGGTACTGCTCATTTGACAAACAATCAGCTGACACTTGAAGGTATTAAAAAAAAAAAAGAGAATGAAAATTTAATTAGCAAAGCACGAGTCACTCCAACATTTAAAAAGCATTCAAGTACCTGTACATTACATTATTATCAAGTTCAGTAATTCTCAACTGCTCAGGAGCCCAACTGGACCTCTACCCCAACCTCCAAACCTGTGGACCCTCAGATTGTGTGTCAGAAGAGACTGGAAGATAATTTAGTAAGGATGCTACAGAAGGCATTCTTCTACCGGGTAACAGTTTGGATAAAAGAAATTTCTCCCAATTTTAAGATTCTATGATATACGACAACAATTTTCTCAGAACACCCTCCCACAGCACCACACAACTAAATTTCTTCATGGTGATGAGGAGATGCTACCTCCAATCCAGACATGTTATCATACAACACCTCAAAACCTCTTTGGCTCTCTTTACTTTCAACACCTTACTCAAATATAGTTTTATTCCTTCAAAGATACATTTTATATAATGCATTAATGTTTTCAGATCTTTAAACCCTATGAAATCAGTATGACTTGGGACAGTAAACACAAGTTACAAACATGGAAACATAAACTCAGTGGCTAAGTTAAAAAATAAAAACTTATTAAGGACCTGGCCTGAGCTAGAGCACAGGCTTCCTGGCTGTCAGGACTAACAGGGTCTTTTCTCAAGTCCTCCTGATTTTTCCTCCCTGTCTGCCCTCTTGCTGGGCCAGAGCAGAGAAAGGGATTTTTTAACGTATGTAGTATTTATTACAAAGTTTTTTAATTCTATGTTATTAATTTAAAAATCAGTTGATTAAAAAACGTGTGTGTGTGTGTGTGTGTGTGTGTCTGTTTCCTCCCTCAAAAACCCCTTCCAAGCTCCCTAAATTAAGCGTTAGATCTGCTGCCATTTCAACCACACTATAAATACTATTTAGAGTCTGAAGGGAATTATTCCATGAATTCTTCAGCAGGCAACCAAAACAAAAAATTTAAATTATGTCATGGTTCCAAAATACTACAGCAGTCCCCAAATCCTACTGGTTTCAAACAAAAAAATAAAATAACTTTCAGCATGTTCTGTCTTTGAGGTTATTAATTATTCTTTCAAATTTCTGATATAAGACCTTTAAATTAAAATCTGCTTATTCTAATACTATATAAGGTTTCTCAAACTATTGAATTCTGTCAAATATTTCTTATATGTATTACGATTTTTGAAAGAAAAAATCTTACTGTGATATTGGCAAAGGCTGTTCCAACCATTAAGTAGAATACTCTAGGATGTAACTCTAAAATATCTGAAGGTGACCGGAGGATCCATGCTGTAGACAAAATGAATAGCAAACATGGAGAAAAGAAGGGAACCATAGCTTCATAGACTGAATTGTGTTTCAAGGTGTTATTTTTATAGCTTCTGAAAAAAAAATCAAGTAATACAAAGAACATTATTACATATAAAAACACTGTACTTGTATTTCATAGTTTTCAAAGTACTTTCACACTTATTCTCTTATTTTTATTCACAATAACCCCATGGCATAGGTAGAACCAACATTATTAATCCCATTTTAGAGACAGGTTAAGTGAGGATGTGAGAATTTAAATTTACATAACTTGCTACCAAGTGGCAGGGCCAGGACTAGAATGGAAGTCTTCTGACCCTTAGTCTCACTTTTCCCTCTGGAATGTAAAGATGAATAAAACTTGGACTGTGTCCTATGAGATTATATTTTAATAGGAAAAATAAAATGAACACAAAACAATACTAGAAGAGTACCTCATGGTGCTACTATGATACACAACTTAAGAGTGAAAGACTCTGAAATGAGACGGTCCACAGCATATCTTACTGGCTCTGGGCACACAGGTGGTACTCTCATACATGTTTGCTCATCTGAACTGAACCCTCAATCCTCATCCCGGTTCTGCCACTAATTACATAACCTTAGGCAAAATACTGCCCAATCAGGACAGGACCTCAACTTTAGAAAAAGAGGAAGACATGACTCAAATCATCTCTAAGGCCTTCAGAGCTTTAAATTTTATGGCTTCTATGAATGACTGCCAGTGGCTGTAAAGAGGGAAGATACATAGAGCTTGGCTTGACATGGATAGGACTGTGCAAGACAGATTTGAGCACTGAAGGATGAAGTGGCAAGTACAAGAAAGTGTTCCAAGTAGAGGAAACAGGAGTAGAGGAAAGAGTGGGAGCAAAAGTACTGAGGAATGAAAGAACAAAATACATTCAGGTCACATAAATGGACTCAGTGTGGCTGAGCCAAAGTGGAGAAGTGCATACATAGATCAGAGAGATGCAACTCCACCAGGGCAACTCCCCTCCCAACCCCTACACACTCCTCAGGCCGGAATTTCCATACGGCGCTCTTTGAGAAGAGACGGCATAGGTCCAGGATTTGGTCCTCAACTACACAAGTTGAGAAGTTTTATTGTATGATCATGCTAACTAAACTTACACATAATCAATTTATAAAAACTTATAATCAATTTATAAAAAGAACGTAAACCTATCAATATTTGACAGGAACGTACTCCCTCCTGATTTACTCACAAAAAAATGACAAATTAGAAGACTGTTTGGTGAGCCCAAAACTTTTACAAAAAAACTAGTAGTTCTGGGCTATGGCTGAATTGACTATGCAAGCCACCACAGACAAATTATCCTAACCTCATTCTAGATTCAAAATACAGGTTTCATGATCTTTTCAAAATGCCCAGATTCCAAAAGAAAGAAATCCTAAAATTCACCTAAATAACAATTTCTAAAGATTTTCATATTTCTTGCCCAATTAAAAAATTAAATACTTACCTGAAAAAGTTTAATAAACTCATTGGAAGAGTCACGCATAATGCACAACCTAAAAGAAGAATATTTAAATTATCATGAATTATTATTCAAGAGTCATTTTTATAATAATCAAACACATACAAACTATGTAATATTTTTAGACCCAATAATTTTCAGGTTCAGGTTTACTTCTGTAATGAAATTAAACACATTTTTAAACAGCATTTACAACTGGAAAAGTGGCAGTACGGTTTGGTGATTCAGAGCAGAGACTCAAGGAGCCAGAGTGGGTTGAATCTCAGTTGTGCTACCAACTGGTCATGTGACTTCAAGCGACTTTTCAGTGCCTCAGTTTCCTCTTTTATAAAATAGAGATAATAGTAGTATCAACCCCGCAGGGTTTTGAGAATTAAATGAGTTATTACATGCAAAGACACCTGGAACAGTACCTGGTATATAGTAAATTGCACAGCCAGTATAAGTTATTTATTGGAAGAGGGGACAATTAATAAATCCTGCTGCTTCCTTTACACTTATCTTTACCTCCCCAGCATTCTTAATTTCTCCCCCTACCCTATACACTAATTCTTTTCCCTGAAACCTTAAAAGGACAGCCTTCCCAAGAAGGCTTACCATTGCTTCTGCTGCTCTCACTACCTACTTATCTTACTCTGCTATTTCCTATCACTCACCAGACTTTCCTGTTGTCTTCATTTCCTCAGCACTCATTCATTCTGCCTCCCCTCTGCAGAAACTGTACTCTTGAAATTTATCAAGCTCTCCTAATAGTCGAATTCAGTATCCTTTCTTCACTCCTGACTTCTCAGTAAGATGACTCCGCTGACTATCCACTAACTGAAATTCTTTCCTCCCTTGGCCTTTGTGATTCCATTCACCCAATGTTCCTGTCAGCCATCCAACCGTTACATTTGGTGTCCTTTTTTGGTAATCTACCTCCTGCACATTCCTAACTGGATGGTGACTGTGCATCTACACTCCCTCAGAGAATCTTCTCTTCAGCTTTAACCATAAGCTACCTGCAGATGACTCCAAAATCTAATTATGTACTCTTGGGCAAATCAGACAACCTCTCTGATCTTCAGATTCCACAGGTGTACCATGAGGATGGTTTAAATGATTTTCTAGTGACCCCTGAATCTGATTCTGTGATCTATAGAGATGTAAACTTCTAATCTTTCTCTGTTTCAAACTCCAAATCAATATATGTGGCAACTTTCTGGACACTTCATTTGGATATTTCCTTGTCACTCAACATATTAGTGCATTCTGGACTCCTGGTGACTAAACTTGGCTTGGGGGGGGCAGGGGCAGTGGTCAATGCAGCTGTGACCTTAAGGATCAAAGACAGAAGAACATTCCTTCAAAACAATTCCTAAGGCATCTTGCTAAAAACAGATGAAAAGGGTCTTCCCTGCTGGCATAGTCGTTAAGAATCTGCCTGGCAACGCAGGGGACATGGGTTCCATCCCTGCTCCGGGAAGGTCCCACATGCCACAGAGCAACTAAACCCGTGCGCCACAACTACTGAGCCTGCGCTCTAGAGCCCGCGAGCCACAACTACTGAAGCCCACGCGCCTGGAGCCCATGCACCGCAACAAGAGAAGCCACCCAATGAGAAGCCCATGTACCGCAACAAAGAGTAGCCCCCGCTCGCCGCAACTAGAGAAAGCCTGTGCGCAGCAACGAAGACCCAATGCAGCCAAAAACAAATAAATAAATAAATAAATTTATTTTAAAAAAGATGAAAAAATTAGAATTCACCGAACAGAAATCTCATCTCAAAAGATGAATTACTCTACTACTTTCAAGCCCAAATGGAACAAAGTTCCCTGAGTTAAAAGATCTTAGAGGGAGTGGAAGAGAAGATAAGATGTCCTCAATGTCCTCAGAAATTTTTAGCAGCTCATTCCATGTCAAGCTGGGGAGCACACTGTTAGGGAGCCAGGGATAAATGAATTAAGCCAGAATCATTTGTAGCTTTCAGGTGTTGAAAACAGGCTGAGAGCAACCTGCAAAAGATTTGGGACCAAGAGTTTTTTAGTTTAAAACATCCTAAAATAGCTTTATCTTAATTAAGTGCAGTAAGCGTGTAGAAAGCCTGAGCTCTATATAGGCTGCCAAAGAGAAACACTGTATCTTCTATTTCTTCTCTAAATAACATTCGATGTACTTTCTATAAAGAATATTTAATTGTTAAATACTTGTCTATTAAACTCTATATAATGGTAGTGATAGAACCCATGCATATGTAGACCTGCTTTTCTTATTACCATAGGAAGGCCTAGACTTCATAATATAGGAAACAATAGCTATAGAAAAATCAGAATAGAATTCATAAAAAAGGATTGATTAGAATGAGATGAACACCAAGGATAACATGGTCACAACAAATATTCTGGTTCCTCATATTTCCAGGCTTAAGTAAAAACTTCAATAAAAACCAAGACAAAAAATACTTTAACGAAAGTAAAAAAGACAAACAACAAACAAGGGGGAAAGTGTCATTTATATCAAAACAAAGATTAATATATCTAATAGATAAAGAGCTTCTAAAAATAAAGGAAGTGGTTAACAATCGTAATGCAAAAACTGACTAGAGATATAAAGAAAAAATAAATATAAATGGCTCTCAAATACTAGAAAAGTTCATCCATAATAAGAGAAATGCAAATTAAAACTATATAGATATACCATTTCTTACCTATCACAGACTGGCAAAAATCCAAAAGTTTGACAACATACTATATTGGTAAAACTAAATAAACAAGTACTTTCATTCATGGCTGATGGGAATTCAAAAATCAGATAACCCATACGGAAGGGAATATGGGAATATTTAGTGAAAATGCATACATTTGTCCTTACTAACAATTCTACTTCTAGAGACCTCTTCCAAAGTACCCTGGGAAAAATATGAACAGACATATATATGTACAAGACGATTTATTGCAGCAATTTGTACAACAGCAAAAGACCGGAAATAACACAAATGTCCATCAGTAGAAGGTTGTTTGAACAAACGATGGTACATCCACACAATGAAGTATTGTACCAGGCGGCTGTAAGAAGAAATGAGGAAGATCCCTAAACATCACTATGCAGTGATCTCTAAGATATACTATTACGTGGAGGGGGAAAAAAAAAGAAGCACGTGTAGTAAGATATGTATGGTATGCTACCATTTATCTATGAAGGGGGGTGATAACCCCACACACACACACTTACTTATATTAAAAAAGAAACAATGAAAAGATAAACCAAAAAATTTAAAACTAAGAATAGTTAACTATGAGGGAGGAAAAGGCTAGGGTAGTGATAGAGACTAGACTTCTTTGAATATGTCTTGCTTTATATATAGATTTGACTTTGTAATCATGTGAATACGTTACACAATTATAAAGGAAAAATAAATTTTAAAAGAAAAAGTAATCCATAAATATCAAAAGTAAAATGAAACTAACTTAAATGTACATATCCACAGATGGTGGCATAACCACAGAATGGGGACTTTAGACTGTAATAACCTGACTGGGCATTCTTTAGTGGGATAAACCATAGGGCAAATGGAACTGCAAAAAACCAAAATCTTCAACAATTTCCAGTAATCATATGTCACTGATTTTGGAACTACATTCTCAGACTGTTGTGGGTGTTTTATGGAATAACACAAATGTATAATTATTTTGTGTCGTTGAAAGCAAAGACTTTTGTCAGAGTTTAAAGGACATACAAATATAAGATCAACTAGGTTAAGTAAAAGATCTGTATCATCAAATATGATTTGGAATTATCAGTATGAATTTATGAGGTACTTTATCAAAAAATAAACTTCATTCCCCTGGCTATCCACTGAATGAATGGATTCCTAAGCAATGCTCATCAGCCACTGTTAGTACCACTAGGTGAAGAGTTGAGGCAGAACTTGGGAAGAGATGGAACAGATGTACAATACCTCATCCCTCTAGTCATTACTGATACCACAGACAGAAAGACAACCAGCTATCATGTGCCCCCTAATGTGATGCAATAGGAAGTACCATTACCTAATAAGTATTGCTGCCAAAAATTATAAATTACAAAGAAACTTATATGCCTATTAAAGTACCCACTTAACATTCAAAAATATATCTCCTATGTCAGAGATTCCATTTTATCTTTAAATAAATATTTAAATGTAAAATGCAGCACACCTGCCACAGGACAAGCTGCATACATCAAAAGATCCACTCGTGAACGATAGCTGGAGATGAAAAATAGCTCGCCTTTTCAAGGTAAAGAAATCAGTTTACAGAGGCACCCAAAAATGAACATGTGTTAGATTACAGCAGGGTTCCTAAAATATCTGCAGTCCAGAGCCACAGAAAATCCCCCAACTACTCCTTTTCTGAAAGCCAGTGCTTAATGCACCATCTTCTCAGCTGTTTCTAAGCCTTCAATTCCCATTCTGTAACCAAGGTTCACAGACAGACGAGGGAAGATTAATTTTTAGATAAGAGAACAGAGCAACAGCCAACAAGTTTTTTTCTTTTACTCTACAAAGGTCTTAGTGTCACTCCTGGTGCCCCAAATAACAACCCAGATTCCTCTTCCTCTCTGCCTCTCTCCATAAAAACACTCTCCCTCCACTCAATCATCCTGTACATATCCCCTTTGGCTAAAATCAAAAAGGAAACATTACCATGATCAAAACCTTTACCTAGCATTCAAAGGCTTAAGAAAAAGGGTATCTGAGAGGAACAGAAGCTCAATTTTTGGAGTGGATGTATTATAAAGTAAACTCTGTGTTCCATCATTCTATTTCCTCAAACTAACAATCTTCAGTTTTGAGATAAGTACTGAAATCAATACTGAACGTCCAACTAAATGTGGATCCTCCAATACAGTCTAGATTAATTTGAATAGTTAGTTTACAAGGTTTGTGTGATCTATTTCGGTATTGCCTTCTGATTAGAAATAACTTGGTGCTGAACAAAAACAAAACAAAGCAAAACAAAGCAACCTTATTTTCCTTAAGGGTTTGGCTGAAACCCTACAGGGTTGCGGGGTTCTGCTTTTGCTGCAGGGCGTGAGGGCAGGCGGGGAAGTGCTGCTGGTTATAATCAAACACTGGCTTTGATAACAAAGCGATGTTACAACAGGCTTCAACATGGAGCTTCTTACCAATGATCATTGCAGTGAATAGGTCTCTATATAAGAAATTAAACAGGAAAGGTTCATACCAGGCCTCAACTCCCACAATCGCAGTCACTATGTAGACAAAGGAAATAGTCTGGAAGGAAAATGCAGACAAAAATATACAGAGCATTAACAGCTGGAAAGATCAGGGAGTCAATAACGCTTTATGCAGCATTAGTCTAGCAAACAGCTTTAGTAAAAGCCAGAAGTATGCTTAAATTTGATATGGTGGCAAGTCTTGCCTTTAAAAATAGTTTTTTCAGCCAACAACACCATAAAATAACTAACTTCTAGACAATGCAAACAACTGGCCTCATAAGGCACCTCATAAATTGGTTTAGCCACACGTTGTTCCAATTTGCCCACCCAATCATTTTCTTCAAACACACTCCTGATTCTTTACTGGAGCCTTAGGTGTAGACGGGCAAAACGGCAACACAAAAAGCTGGGATTCTAAGGCAGGGAGAGTTAATAGCAAGTCTATAAAGTAAGAGGAAAACAAATCTCTCTACTCACTGAAAAGTTGGCAATGAAGACAAAAAGCCAACAATTTAATTATAAGCGCCTTTCTTTATAAAATCAACAGTTTCATGAATGTTTGTTAAGAAACCGCTCATTTTTTTGTGTAATAATGGCATTGTAATTATGTTTTTTAAAAATAACTCTTACCACTTAGAGATATATAGTAAAATATTTATCACATAATGCCAGGATTTTCCTTTAAAATAATTGGAAGGAGGGTGAGGAAGAGTACATGTGAAACTAGACTGGCCAAGTGTTAACTGCTCAAGCTAAGTAACAGGTACATAAGGGTTCACTATACTATTCTCTCTACTTTTGTACATATTGGAAATTTTCCATAAATAAGTAAAAATAATATAAAATAAAAAGGAAAAAAATGTCAAAGCACCCATCAGTTCTAACCAGAAAAGCAAAAGGTCAATAAAGAAGGAATAACAAAAACTTTCCCCAAAATTCATGGCAATGTTGAAAATTTAAGGAAGAACCCATACTTACCACCTGGCTAACGTCATATCCCCATGGCAGGAAAAGAATCCCTGTGTTATACTTTTCCCAGTGGGACAGGATGAAAGAAAATAAAACTACCCATAGCAGGAGATAAAGAACAAAAACACTGACACCCGATGATCCTCGTCCAAAAATGGAATACACAGTTACAACAAAGTAAACACATGACCAACTATCCAGGCCATGGTCAAAAAGCTCCCCTAACGGGGTACTGGAATTGGTTCTACGGGCTTGCTTTCCATCCACACCATCTGCAACAAAAAACACATTACCACACGAATAGGTCAACAACTGCACCAGTCTGGAGAAAGTCTTCTTTAATAAAATGGAGAGAAACAAAACAAAACAGACGAGCATATCATAGGAATGTTAATTAACTAAATTATAACTATCAGACAGTACTGTAAAAATCCAACCTTTAATTCCTACAATGCAAAGACTTCAGAAATAAAACCTGTAATTTCTCAAAGCTTAATCTAAAAATTAAAATGTTAAATCACATTGAATGGTGTCTATTTTAGATCTAAGGAAGAAGCATTCTAGTTGGACTCTGAATTCTTCCAAATCTGCATAACAACTAACTGAGTTGTTCCACTAGCCGCAAATTCTTAACCCTCCAGAGAATACTCAATAGTTGTTCATTATAATTTATCTAACCATTCCTTGCTCTAAGATCCAAAAACACTCTGTTACTTCAGTCATAACACCTGTTTCATCTTGTTTGATATCACAGTTACTTCTTTACAGATTGACCACCTCCATAATTTTAAGTGCTTTCCAAAAAGGCTTTGCAACACAGTAGGTGTTGAGTAAATATAAGAATAAATTTATTGGGCTTCCCTGGTGGCGTAGTGGTTGAGAGTCCACCTGCCGATGCAGGGGACACGGGTTCGTGCCCCGGTCTGGGAAGATCCCACATGCCGCGGAGCGGCTGGGCCCGTGAGCCATGGCCGCTGAGCCTGCATGGCCGGAGCCTGTGGTCCGCAACGGAAGAGGCCACAACAGTGAGAGGCCTGCGTACCGCAAAAAAAAAAAAAAAAGGAAAGAAAAAAAGAATAAATTTATTGAATAAATTGAACTTATTGAATAAATTGGGAGATTGGGATTGACAGATACACACTAATATGTATAAAATGGATAATTAATAAGAACCTGCTGTATAAATAAATAAAATAAAATTCAAAAAAAATTTATTGAAACTGTACAATGCACTATTTTTTAAATTAATTTTTATTGGGGTATAGTTGATTTACAATGTTGTGTTAGTCTGCTGTATAGCAAAGTGAATCAGTTACACATGTACATATGTCCACTCTTTCTTAGATTCTTTTCCCATATAGGTCATTACAGGGTATTGAGTAGAGTTCCCTGCGAAGCACTATTCTTGATGCTCTGAAGACTATAAAAAATCTTAGAATAAACTAAGTTTGTGCCCTCAAAGAGTTTACAATTGAGAACGGAGACAAAACATGACAGTTACAGATATGATGTATCACAAACCAGAGAAGAGTACAGAAAAGGGACGAGTTCTCTTCAGGCTAAGATAAGCTAGACTGGCTTTCCAGACAAGATGAAATCTGAGTGGGGACATAAAGAATGAGTTGGATTTCGGTAGATAGGAGATAAAGGAGTGTGTCATTTCAAGAGGAGGAGTGCTATCGGCAAAAACACCGAGATGGAAAAGCACATGTGTGTGCAGAGAATGCCAAGTACTTTAATTTGACCAGAAACTAGTATGTGAAGATGGCAGTCTAAAGAGGCTAGAAGGAAGGTCTGAGCCAGTTTAAAGGTATCAGAGAGTCTGAGGAGCTACTACAATTATCTGAGTAGGGGATTACAAAGAGAAAAGCAATGCAGTGCTTCAGGAAGACCCACTTGATATTGGTGGGAAGGACAGGCTGGGAGAGGAACCCTACTTAGTAGGCCTAAATTGAGATGGAATGCAGTGGGCATAAAAAGCTGGAGGAAGGCGAGATATTAAGAAAATAAAAATGACAATGCAACAAAAGAGGAGAGGTAAGGCCGAAGGACAAGAAGACCATCTCCAAAATCTCCCGTCTGTGTAACTAAGAGAGTGGTAGTATTAACAGAAATAAGAAAATCTGAAGGAGCAAGACTGATAGAAAAGATCTGAGTACAGTTTTAGATGCTGAAGTTGAAGTGTTAGCAGGACATCCATATGGTAATGTCGAACAACTCAACCTAAGGATACTTACTAGCAACTCAGAAGGTAGATAAGGGCTAGATACTAACACGGGAGTCAACTCAATAGTGTTAAGGATCAGGATTACCAAGGGAATAAGGAAAGAGAAAGAGAAAGAGAAAGCACGCTGGAACACCTTCACACAGGGGCACACCTTCACACAGGGGCGAAAACAGAGGAGGGGGGGGTGAGGAAGAGAGAATGGTACAACCTAGTTAAAAAGGAAGAAGAGTCTGAATTATAAAAATTCCTCCTCCAAAGAAACAGTTTTGTTAACTAAGTGCATCAGAATTAGACTAATTGTAAAGACTCAGATTCAAGGAATTAAAAATTCCTTATCATTACTGTGTTTATCTTGCTCACCACAGTGTTATCCCCAGTGCCTAGCTCAGTTTGTGGCAAAGACGGCCTTTAAAAATGTTGTTGAAGGAATATATGAAAGGATGAATCTCAAACTCTGGCCCAAACACTAGATCTCTGTTATATAGGATTGGGAACTTTTCTGCCTCCAAGTAGTTAAAATATATCCTAAAAGTCTTTTCTTATTATTTGCTGACTTAATTTCCTATTCTCGGTGCAACTTCTGTGCAGTTATTACAAATATTATATTCATGAACTACATATTAATTAGGTTTTGTACGTCTTCTCACTGAACCCGTTCTAGCCCCATAAGTCTGGGGTCTAGATAAGTCTCACAATGTTTTTTCATAAGAAAGGCAATTCAGCGCATAACCTATATATTATGAAAAAGCCACCAGCAGAACCTACAGCAGCACCCTGTGATCAAACACACTGATATTTCTGCAGCAAAGCATAAGGATAGTCACACTGGTAGCATAAATGAAGGCTATAAATTGTTGCTTCAAGGCAGGTTTTGCAACAAACAGTTCATGTTAGATCAGGATTTTTGCCAGAATTGTGGAGACCTGAAACAGGTAGATGGTACAGTACTTCAAAAGACTCTTACGGGGACTTCCCTGGTGGTACAGTGGTTAAGAATCCGCCTGCCAATGCAGGGGACACGGGTTTGAGCCCTGGTTCGCGAAGATCCCACATGCCGCGGAGCAACTAAGCCCATGCGCCACAACTACTGAGCCCATGAGCCACAACGACTGAGACTGCGTGCCGCAACTACTGAAGCCCGCACACCTAGAGCCTGTGCTCTGCGACAAGAGAAGCCACCTCGGGACTTCCCTGGTGGTGCAGTGGTTAGGAATCCGCCTGCCAGTTCAGGGGACACAGGTTCGAGCCCTGGTCCCGGAGGATCCCACATGCCGTGGAGCAACTAAGCCCGTGTGCCTCAACTAATGAGCCCATGTGCCATAAGTGCTGAAGCCCACGCGCTTAGGGGCTGTGCTCTGCAACAAGAGAAGCCACCACTATGAGAAGCCCGTGCACCACAACGTAGAGGAGGCCCCGCTCGCCCCAACTAGAGAAAGCCCGCGCGCAGCAACAAAGACCCAATGCAGCCAAAGATTTAAAAAATAAATTAATTAAAAAAAAAAAGAGGGGCTTCCCTGATGGCGCAGTGGTTGAGCGTCCGCCTGCCGATGCAGGGGACACGGGTTCGTGCTCCAGTCCGGGAAGATCCCACATGCCGCGGAGTGGCTGGGCGCACGAGCCATGGCCGCTGAGCCTGCGCAGCCGGAGCCTGTGGTCCGCAACGGGAGAGGCCACAACAGTGAGAGGCCCGTGTACCGCAAAAAAAAAAAAAGAGAAGCCACCTCAGTGAGAAGCCCACGTACCGCAACAAAGACCAACACAGCCAATAAATAAATTTAAAAAAAAAAAAAAAAGACTCTTATGACATGCTGTTAAAAGCCAGAGCACACAGGCCTCTCCTTTTCCCTATTCCTCTTGCAGTCCTTGGCAACCAAATCCTATAGCAAAAAAAAAATTTTGTTTTTTTGGCCACACCGCACAGCATGTGGCATCTTAGTTCCTGTGCCCGCTGCAGTGGAAGTGCGGAGTCTCAACCACTGGACCTCCAGGGACGTCCCATTAAAACCAACTCATCTTTAATAACAAATGCACAAAAGCCTCTGTCTAAATGTAGATCTTTTAACTAAGTTTTTGCCTAATTCTTCTTGATTTCATTCTCTTCCTTCCCCAAACTCTTGCAGCTCTGGTCATCCACCACATCAGCATTTAATCCTGTACCAAATTACCCTGGTTTTGTGAATACAAGTCATTTTTATCTGAAGAGACCTAAGCAACTTTAAGTCAGGGTCTGCTACTTCACATTCATTTAAAAACCACATACTGAGTACCTCCTATGGAGGAGGCACTGTTCTTATAACACTGGGTACACAGCGAGCAAGATAAAGTACCCACCCTCAAGGAACTTACATTTTAGAGCAGACAACATACAAGGGGGTCATATGGTTTTAAGTGCTATGGAGAAAAATAAAGCAGGGAAGAAAAAGAGAATGCAGGACAAGTCACACAGATGATCCCAACGAAACGCACCCTTGGCAGAATACATGGTGTAGCCTGGCTCAGTGGCCTTCCCTGACCACGCCCCCTCCACCAAATGAGAATTGATCACTTCTATATTTGTTCTCCCACTATGCTCTATTACAGCATCTCTCTCAGTATTCTGCAGTTATTTGATATGTCAGTACTGCTTTCCAAACTCATGGCAAAAATGATGTCTTATTCCAGGGTTGGGAAACATTTCTTGTAAAGGGCCAAACAGTAAATATTTTAGGCACTGTGGGCCAAATGGCCTCTGTTACAACTACTCAACTATGTCTCTGCTGCAGGAAAGCAGCCACAGACACGTAAAGGAATGAGCATAGCTGTGTTCCAGTAAAACTTCACTTACAAAAACAGACAACAGGCGCTTCCCTGGTGGCGCAGTGGTTGAGAGTCCGCCTGCCGATGCAGGGGACACGGGTTCGTGCCCCGGTCCGGGAGGATCCCATGTGCCGCGGAGCGGCTGGGCCCGTGAGCCATGGCTGCTGGGCCTGCGCATCTGGAGCCTGTGCTCCGCAACAGGAGAGGCCACAACAGTGAGAGGCCCGCGTAACGCAAAAAAAAAAAAAGCAAAAAAACAGACAACAGGCCAGATTTGGCGTACAAGTGGTAGTTTGCCAACTCCTATCTTTGAATTCCCAGCAAATGACAATATTTTTCACAGAGAAACTCAAGAACGTATTTATCAAATTGAACAGGATATTAATAAACCCTAGTTAAAATGAATTAAGCACAGGAGAAAACGTGCGGTGGCTATCCTTGCTGACAGTTTCACCAGCCACTGACTATTTGCCAATTTCTTACCTAGAGTGTAGGCTACAAAGTTGAGGATGCCCACTACAATCCAGACCCAGTCAGGTACATGCTTGTGACCTGGTGCTGTAAAGGAAAGCAACTCAGATTTTAACACAGTCTAAGTACAACTGTTCTTACCATAGCCCATACTGCCAATGAGAAACGTTTCTATTTATTAAACAGAAGCTGAAGTACTTTACAATATATTTCGAATGCAGAACTAGGTAAATATTAGAATGTATCAGCAAACTCTGACAAAACAAAAGTAACTGCCCAACCCCTCATAAACAATAGGCATTTATTTTGAGCTTTAATCATAACTCAAGACTGACTATCTTCACTTGAAAATTACTTATGTGCCTAGAATGAAAAATAATGTTTTTGGAATTCAAAAAATGCTTGTGTTTAATCTGATCCTTGTTGTTTATGATTATACTACAAACATGTATTAAGCTTTCAACCTATACTCTCTCACTAAATTATTAATTAGCCGAACAAAAGACCTTTTGATTTGTGTCTAGGTAAATTACCTCAACTGGATGATTCTGGCAACAAAATCGTTCTGAAATGTCTGGACCTCACTTCCCCCCCACCAAGATAAAACAAGTGAGATTCAGCTCTGGGTTCTAGTCCTGGCTCTGTGACCAACGAGCAGTGTGGCCCTGAATATACCATTTAACCTTCCTGTCTTCCACTTCCCAAATATACTGGGACTAGATGGTTAATCTGGCCCTTCAAGTTGTATGACTTGGAGAAATACATATATTTACGTATTTTTAGTTCTCTTAGTAACTAAGTAAATAGTCTTATTTAGTCAGAGAAAATACTATTTCTAGTTTCAAAGATAAACTTTTGAGGCTGTTCTGAGGATTAAAATACAATTTTAAAAAACCCCACAATATCAAAACCATGCTTAATGAAATTTAAGCATGGTAATGGTAATGATCTTGAATTACCATTCTATTACATATACAGAAGCTATGCCTAAAATTTTCAGTTGATAAAGTCAGGCATAGGCAGAGTTTCAATATTCATAATTCCTATAATATGAAAAGTCATTAAGTGTTTGAAACTCCAAATTCTCCTACAAAAACAATGTTGTCAGGGATTGTTAATTTCTCTAGGTCAGTGCACAAACGTCTGCTGAACCCACAACACAGATGAATTGTAGCAGCGGTCCCCAACCTTTTTGGCACCAAGGACCGGTTTCATGGAAGACAATCTTTCCATGGATGGGGGAGGGGGGGCGGTGCTGGTGTTTCAGGTGGTTAATGCAAGCGAGGGCGAGCGGCAGATGAAGCTTCGCTTGCCCGACCCTTGCTCACCTCCTGCCGTGCAGCCCGGTGGCTAACAGGCCGAGGACCGGTACCGGTCCGCGGCCCAGGGGTTGGGGACCCCGGAATTATAGTACTAAAACTCCTGACTACATCATTTATAAGTATTCTTATTGGAAAATATCTTCTAACTTAGAATACAAAAAATACTCATCTACCTCCATCTTTCTGTTCCTCTCAACTCCATCCACCAGTTGAGCAATAAGAATAAACTGTTTCCCACATATCCCCCATCATCCCAGATGTGCTCCAGATTCTCTTGTCCAGCCGGGGCAGAAGCTGGGGTGTGGGAGGAAGTAAGATAGCAGTGGGTCTGAAGGAAGACGTTGGGAATAAGCTGAAAACTGCCTCCAAAGGTGCATTTTGCCTCCCGTCCTCAGTAAGGGCCCAGACTTCTGTCAATAAATATCTAAGGTCTAACAACCATTTTCAGAAGAAACTGGGAGTTATTAAAGGTACGTACAAGTGCTGAGCAGAGGAAAGAGAGACCACATTGCCTTTAGAAAAGGGGGATTTTTATTCCATACCTAGAAAAGGGGAAGGGATATTTCTGGAACTGGTAGGTATGCTGGGCCTTGCTTATTCTCATTTTCAGGCAAAACTTCAGAGTCCTACTTTTCCATCTTCTTATAAATCCCATTACTCTTTATTTACAAAAACCTCATTGCTTTTTAGACAGCATATCTAAATTCAATAGCCAAATTGGTTTCTAGAACTTATTAGAAACATACATAACAGATTGTAAAAACACAACTTAGCCTTTACACCCAATTCTAACATTTTACAACCCTTCTAATATTCAAAACTTTTCAGAAATGCAAGCATCTTAATAGAATTAGAAAATAACCATATCTCATTTTGTGCTATTTAGACATTTGAGATTTTATATTAAAGTAATAATCTTACCTGAAGCATAAAAGTCAGGATCAAAGTATGCCATAAGCAGAAAATTGAACACAACCAGCAGAAAGCCAGAAAAGGTTATCAGATTTGGAGCCAGCCAAGTAGGAAATACCTATTTGTTTCAAAATAATTACAGAATAATTAAAGTAGAGAAATCTCTCTGTCCACTACATACCACAACATGCAAATGTGTCAAAACAAAAACTATAAATTTGAAAGACCGTATATACAAGAATTATATATATATATATATCAAATTATAAACCGTAATCAGTTAATAGAAATAAGTCTATTTTCTATATTTTAAATAATTCTATAATCAACAAACTTTTATAATCATAACATTATATTTATTTTAGAAAAATTTAAGAAGCATTTTATAAATATGATAGATCTAGAGTATAAGCTTATACTTCAATGATGAGATAAATCAAAAGGTATGTGACTAAAGGAAAGGAGGATGGGAGAGGCAGTTTCTCTAAACGTCTTACTGAACTGACAGTTGGTCTGTAATACTCCATAAAGTAGTTTAAAATATTTAAAACTTACTAAAACCTAAGTACATGCTTATTAATCATCTTACCTTCACTACAGTGTTCCAAAATGGATGCATGACATACAGAGAGAGCGGATTGGTATCCACAGCACTGTACTGTTAAGAAATGAAAAAAAATATTCAGAGTTAATCCTTGCATACCAGCAAGTATTTAGAACAATATTTCTCAAATGAAAATAATAGTACAGGGACTTCCCTGGTGGTGCAGTGGTTAAGAATCCGCCTGCCAATGCAGGCGACATGGGTTCGATCCCTGGTCCAGGAAGATCCCACATGCCGCGGAGCAACTAAGCCCGTGCGCCACAACTACTGAGCCTGCGTTCTAGAACCCGTGCACGCCAACTACTGAAGCCTGCGCACCTAGAGCCTGTGCTCCACGAGAGAAGCCACAGCAGTGAGAAGCCCGCGCACCGCGACAAAGAGTAGCCCCCGCTCACTGCAACTAGAGAAAGCCCACGTGCAGCAACGAAGACCCAACACAGCCAAAAATATATCAATTTTTTTAAAAAGAAAATAATAGTAAAAAAAAATCTAGAGAATATATCTAGTTATACAATGTCCTCTTCTAAATAACAGAACTGGAGAAGCAGTATGAATGGGGTAAAGATGGCCAAGCACATCTTTGTATAATATTTATAATATAACAACGTTGCAGCAGAAAATTTTATATTGCTTTCAAGTGCTCACCTATTTGCAGGATAATGAGCACACTGTGTGCATTCACACACTGACTTTCTCAACCTCCTTCATCCCTCTCAACTAACAGGAATCTAGCTGTTTTACCCTTGACACCATTACTAATGCACTTATTAATGGTACAACCTTGGGTAAGTTACTTAACCTCTCTGTCTTAGTTGCTGCACCTGTAAAATGAGGATCACAGCCTTTACCTCAAAGGATTGCCATAAGGATTAGATAAACTGATAACATATAGGAAGTGCTTAGAGCAGTACCTAGCCCACAGTTAGTGCTATATAAGCATTAGGTACCATTAGTGTGTTTTGAGCATCAAAGGAATGACAGATCCCTTTACAGCTGGAAAATGGATTGCTTAAATAAGCAAAGGAAGAAAACAACAGGTTAGGGTGTTCAAATGTATTCCCCAACTGTTGAGCTATTTAGTAAAACTTCAAAGAAAATTTTAACAAAATATCTGTATGTAATTATGTAATACTTTAAGAGTCATGTTGATGACTTATTCATCAGAGACACAAACACACACACACAAACACACACACACTGGAGTGCCTGGCATGTAGGAAGCACCCACTAGGTGTGGGGAAGAAGGAATACAAAATAGGTAAGGGACAACTTAATTCTCACCCTCAGGGAGTGGGAATACTACCTAATTCAACAAGCTCTCATTTAAAAGATGTCATACTAGTCAAATGCCTGAAAAAAGTTTCAACTGTGCTTTGTATTTGTTTAGTATGAATATATTGGGTTGGCCAAAAAGTTCGTTCGGGTTTTTCCGTGAAGGCCAACCCAAAAAATAAGTAGTAAGCATCTGAGCAACTGATTTTTTAAAAAATCATAATTAAACATCAATATTTCTTCCTGAATGTTTTATGGATATGCAGGAAATATTTCTCATCAGTGTTTCAAGATTTAAAAGTGTGATGGAGCAAAAAAGTAAATAAATAGAAATAATTTAAAATACTACTAGCAAAGAGAGTTAGCTAGTAAGTCAAATGTTTACTCAACAGAATCCATGGCTGAGTGCCGCCATTTCTCCAACTCATTCTGATGAAATGCGATATCCTGGACAAAAGATCTGAGACAGATAGTGGAAAGAAAATGGTGAAGGAGAACACTGGCCAGAGAAGCTCTGCAGCTGCACCCAGACTCGCAGCTGGAGCCTCCGTTAAGTATTACTGTTCTCGCTAAAATCAACTTCTACGTGCGTGGTTCTCTACAGCCTGCAAAGCTTTTCCACATAACAGATACCATGACACCTGAACCTCTGTAGAATGAAGGAGTCCCCAGCTGATAGGACTGCCTGAATTTAAGTTTTCAGACCTGAGGCCATGCAACCAATATGAACCCTGAAAAGTTGCCAGTGACAAGGCGGGAGGGCCACGGCCTCCTCCATTTCACCAAAGTCCGAACCCAGACCCACATGACATAGCCAGCAGGTCAGATAAACTGGAAAACCACAAATTTCAAGTCCACCATCTACTGCAAAGTACAAAAGTTGTAAGAAGTCCAAATCAGAAGAAAACAATTTGACATCACACGAATAGTTAATACGATGTACAAAGTACAAGGCTCTTAATTCAAATGTTTGCTGAATGACTCTCATTCACCAGCTTTCCATAATTTGAATTTACGTCTAAAAGAAGGTCATTTACTCATGGTATTTTGATTTGAAAAGCTCCTCTTTTTAAATTCTGAAGTTTTTTCTCTCTTTTAAATCTCTTTATTTCCGCTATTATAACATTTCACCTTTTTTTTCTTTTTTTTTGGCTGTGTTGGGTCTTCATTGCTGCACGCGGGCTTTCTGTAGTTGCGGCAAGCTGGGGCTACTCTTCGTTGTGGTGCACAGGCTTCTCATTGTGGTGGCTTCTCTTGTTGCAAAGCACAGGCTCTAGGCGCGTGGGCTTCAGTAGTTGTGGCTTGCAGGCTCTAAAGCACAGGCTTAGTAGTTGTGGTGCATGGGCTTAGCTGCTCCACGGCATGTGGGATCTTCCTGGACCAGGGATCGAACCTGTGTCCCCTGAATTGGCAGGCGGATTCTTAACCCCTGTGCCACCAGGGAAGTCCCCAAATTCTGAAGTTTAACTCTAAATTTCTATTTCAGGAGACCAGTAGAAGTATGAAAAGATTATAGAACTCAATACAAATAGGTCAGTCTGCCTAACTGCATTTTTTACCTTTAATAATAATAGCAGATAAGCTCAAGTATAACAAGGAAATCTAATATGAGATTACAAAAGGTAGCAAACAGTAAACCTAAAGAGCACTCTGTGCTCTAGCCTTACACACCTGAGTATTTTTCAAGGTCACATATCACTTGGTATAAACAAAGAAACTTGAAACTGTCTTGTGAATCAATAGGAGGAAAGAAGAATGAGTCACACCTTCCACATGCCTGAAAAAATAAGTAAAATTTTAAAGGAGCTAAACTAAATTTAGTTAATGCCTGTTAAATATATTATTTTCTATCGGAATGGTGTTTTGGTATACACCAGAATATCTGAACAAGGTAATAATCCCCTGTTTAAGGCCTGCAGGACTTGCTTGATCTACAATCTGTTGGGCCAGACTAATCCAGTGCCCTGGAGAAAGGCTTGAGAACCACAACCTGAGTTTGAGAATCATTCCAAGGCAGAATCTCAGAACCACAAGAGTTCAGGAGATATCTAGTTCTCACGTGCCTGCCCCTCACCTATGTGAATAGGTAAAACAGTCATCTGGCCTCTTTATTTTTTTCTTTAATTTATTTTATTTATTTATTTTTGGCTGCGTTGGGTCTTCGTTGCTATGCGTGGGGCTTTCTCTAGTTGCGGCGAGTGGGGGCTACTACTCTTCGTTGTGGTGCGCGGGCTTCTCATTGCGGTGGCTTCTCTTGTTGCGGAGCACAGGCTCTAGGCGCGTGGGCTCAGTAGTTGTGGCACACGGGCTTCAGTAGTTGTGGCTCGCGGGCTCTAGAGCGCAGGCCAGCAGTTGCGGCGCATGGGCTTAGTTGCTCTGCGGCATGTGGGATCTTCCCGGACCACGGCTCGAACCCATGTTGCCTGCATTGGCAGGCGGATTCTTAACCACTGCGCCACCAGGGAAGTCCCTGGCCTCTTTATTTATTTTTTAATTTTTGGCTGCACTGCGCGGCATGCGGATCTTAGTTCCCCAACCAGGGATCAAACCAGTGTGCCCTGCAGTGGAAGCGTGGAATCCTAACCACTGGACCGCCAGGGAAGTCCCTGGCCTCTTTTTAAATGCCTCTGGTTACCAAAAAACTCATTACTTCTAGAAATAGCCCAATCCAACGTTAAAACAACTTTTCTATATGCTAACAAAATCCTCCCCTCACCCCATATTTCCTATCATGTTTTCAATTTCCCTAACAAAGCCAGGCAGACAAGGGTCCAATTTTTTTCCAAACAATAATGCTTCAAATGTTCGAAGATGGCTCTGCCTGTCACACCTAAACCTTCTCTTCACCTGGTTAAAAAATCTCATGTTCCTTTTGCTGTTACTCTCTTGCCAAAGTTTCACTCTCTTCATCATCTAGGTCTAATTCTCTAGACCAGAGGTTGGAAAGCTTTTTCTGGAAAATGCCAGAGAGCAAATATTTTAGGCTTTGCAGGCCAAATGGTCTCTGTAACAATACCCAAAACTGCCACGGAAGCAGAAAGAAGTCCCAGAAAATAAGAAAACAAAGAGGCATGCTGTGTTCCAATAAAACTTTATTCACAAAACAGGTGTCCGGGGGCTTCAGTTTGACAACCAGTGCTCCAGACAATCCATTTTGTTGTTAAACCAAAACAAAAGTGTGACCCAGGGCAAAAGGAATATTTCAAGCGGTGCATGAGCACAAAGGAGAACATGACTAAGGTCTTCTTCCTCAACAACTTAGTTCTCTAACAGATGCTCAACACAGTATTAATTTCCTGAGGCAACAAAGTCATACTGCAGACTTACACACACCTTCACAGCCACCTTACCCCCTCAGGCCTTTCTCATACAGACTGCAAAGCCACCTTTCTCTGTGTTAATATGACGCTGACTGTTGGAAACTAAGTGTAAGACCCTATATTTACCATTTTAACATTTCATCTTGCTAGAGTCCACTCATCTTTCTATCTCCTCCAATCTCCTCAGGGTCAGACTCAGTTATCCAAGGTACCAGCTCTGCCCCCCAAACTCTCAGCATGTAAAGCTCTCATGCTAGCAATGCCTTCACATAAGTCTCTGTAAAAATGCTGATCAAGGTAGAACTTCTAAACATTCCCCTCAAGATTGCTATTAATACATTTAGTCATTTTTATTTGGCTACAGAATTCCATACTGTCATCTACGGCAATTAGTCTATGTCACCCACGAGAAAAGATTTTCATAAAGTCTTAGTGAAATCCAGAATTATCTTAGATAATATTCTGTCAAATATTAGAAAGTTTCAACTTTCTACAACTTGTAACTACAACTTGTAACTTCAGTACAAGTCAGGAAATAAAGCAGAGTTCATTCTTCATTCATTCATTCAGTAAAGTCAACAAATAATTGTGACTGAGTGCCTATGATTGTGCCAGGCACTGTGCTAGGCCACCAGAAAGAGAATGGTGAACAAGACCAAAAAGTTTCCTATGTTCACCAAGTCCAGTCTAGGGTGAGACGGATGCTAAGCAAGAAAACAAGTCGTAATCACAAGATGTGATCAATACTGTGAAGGCAATAAACAAGGTGTTTGTATCAGAGGACCAGGGGGCTGGGAATGTGCCTAGTCAGGGTGCTCAGAGAAAGCTTTTCAGGGGAGGGGACACTTAAGCTGAGTCCTAGAAGATGAGAAGACAGGTAAAGCATGTATGAGACAGAACAGTGAGTCAAACAAAGTAGACCCTAAAGAGAACACGCTGCTGGAGATTCCATTTATATGAAGTTCAAAATCAGACAAAATTAATTGATGGCAAAAAGAGGTCATAATAGCAGTCTGGTGAGAGGGACTAAATGGGGGCCCTCCGAGGTGCTAAAAATAATTCTTTATCATGGTGGTGGTTACATACATATACAAAATTCATCGAATTGTGTACTTAAGATCTGTGCGTTTGTATATAATTTATACCTTAAAAAGGAGAAAGAAAATAAAGAATATATGTGTGGCAGTGTGCGTGTGTGTGTGTGTGTGGTGTGTGTGTGGTTTATAGGTGTTGGGAGGGGGGCGTGCATGCCAAGATGCCTTCTAAGCAGAGAACAAAATGTGGAAGGACCACAGAGTGGAGGGAGGCCAATGGAGCCACAGCGTAGTGAGTGAGCGAGGAAGAGTGGTATGAAATGACACTGGAGACATGGGCAGACACCACCCAAAGGTCCACAGTGAGTTTTATTTTATCATAAGCCCAGTGCATATCCTGATTTATATTATTAAAGGATCCCACTGTTTACAGTGTAGAAAATGGACTGGAGGGGGGCAAAGGTGCAAAATAGTTACGAGACTGTTACAGTATACCAGGCAAGAGACGATTACGGGTTAGGCCAGGAGCGGTACAATGACTCTAAATTACTTCCAAAATATGCTATAAAGTGCCCATTTTTGAGAAGGGCATTAGAAATGTGCCTCCTCTTAATTTAAGAAGGAAATTGGCTCTAACAAAAGGAAAACTATGGAAGCACTTTGTTGGACCTAAAAGTATTTCCCTTATACATGTACTTTAAATCCTTTCTATACACTGATAAGAAAACTGACTGAACTGACACACCCTTGCACTAAATACAGAGTTTTGGACAACTTATTAATTAGACTGAGGCTAGTATCCCATCTAATACTAATACAGATGGTAATACTCTAACATCTATAAACAGATGCAGGTTTCCCTTGCTTTGTCTTCTAATCAATGTAAGGAGGATAAGTCTCCAACTATCAAATGATTTTTAATTCAAATCCTGTCTTTACCCATTTGAAATATAAACTTTACACTTATGAAACATATTTTAGTTAACCCTGGAAATCCATAAAGTATGGATTGAGTACAAGCTAATAATAGTTTATAAACAGCACTTATTGTTAATCATTTCAGATGTAAGCAGACTCAAAATGATGTTTCTGACTTTTTAAAATGATTCCCCAAATTCTTGAGTTCCAAATCATCCATGTTTTTAGGAATAAAAGGCAGGATAGTCACAAAGAACCAATTTTAGTTCACACTGGGTTCACTGTATGAAGTTACTTATTGCTTATACCAACTTTGCAGACATAATGAAAGAAACACATTATCAACCTTTCTTAAGAACTCAGGAGAGAGAAAAGAAATGTCAGCTCTCTTCTCTCCCCCTGCACAGTGAAGCTCAGTGTCTGGTGTGGTATTGGTATGGTATGGAGGTCAGTCCCTTGCTGACAGGTCTCATGACTCAATCATGTTTAGGCTTAAGTCTTTACAGGGGCAGGATCCTTTGTGGCCAACATGTGCCCTACCACTCCTGGAGCAGAGTTCTTTAGCAATGGCATTCCAAGTCTCTGGGCCAGTCACTTAAGCAAAAAACATAAAACAAAAGATCCCAATTATTAAAAATTGTTATTTACGCAACAAATATCAAGGCAGTCAAAAGAGCTACCTTCACATACAAATGTGGGACTCACTGAGCACTGGTACTTAAAGAAGCAGTTAAGAGAATGGAGAAAGCTTCCCGACCTGATCCTTTCTGCATCTGGCGCATAGTAGGAGTTCAGTAAACATATCTGAGTGTTTGCACATATGAATGAATAAATGCATGAACTACTCTGCATGTTTACTTAAATGGCAGTATAGAGTGATTCCCTCAGTGATGAGAGGAACTCTTTTCCCCCGGGAACTAGTCTACAGCAACTTTTCACTTCACAAGGGGAAGCTGCTCTTACTCTCCCCCTATTAATAACACCATGTCTACATGTGTATGTTTTATAGTTTCCAAAGTACAATTACCTTTGTTCTCTTATTTGATATTGTAAAATAGATAAGGTAGATTATTCCTCCCTATTTTACAGATGAAGAAACTATAAAATTCAGGGATTAACAGCTAATACGCAGGAAGGTCTAAACTGTAAATCCTTTATGAATCATCTTGGAACATTTCTGCGAAATGGATCACTTTGCTTTAATCCAGACTACCCGCTCCGGGCTCAAGTACAATCATGAGCCACCCAGATCCACTGAAACTGTTATTAACACAGTATCCTCCAATTCTTCTGTCTTCCAATTTGTGGCGGACACACCCTAAGGTAATCCCCAGTGAGTCAAGCTCTTTTATAATCAATCCCCTCCTATTGATGGTTCAGTCGTTCCCCTGAGGGTGGAACCTGTAACTTGCTTCTAGCGAACAGAATATAGTGAAGGTGATCGATGTCACTGCCTTGATTGAGAGAACATTATAGGGCAAAGGTGATGAGATGTCCCTTCCATGATATAGTTCATTACCTAAGATTCCATCTTAACAGTTTGGAGAAGAGTCTCCCATTGACCTTGAAGAAGCAAACAGCAATGTTTATGAACTGCCTATGGTGAAGGCCATGTGGCCAGAAAAGTGGGCAACTACTAGGAGCCGAGAGCCTCAGCCCTATAACTGGAAAGAACTGAATTCTGCCAACAACCACATGAGCCTGGATGAGGACCCCAAACTCCAGATGGAAGCACAGCCCAGCTGACATCTTCACTGCAGGCTGGCGAGACCTCAAGCACAGGAGCCAGGTAACTGGTGCCCTGACTCACAGAAACTGTGAGACAATAAATGTGTGTTGTTTTATGCACCAAGTCTGTGGTAATTTGTTATCCAGCGATAGAAAACTAATATCCAATACTGAAAGCACTGCAACATCCTCTTTTCTAGTAAGAGATACCTTGAGGCTCCTATCCACAAAATCAAGACTACCTGATACTTGAGGGTTAATATATGAACATTACGGTAATATAGCTTCTTACTCCTTTACATTCGTTTCTTGGTTTTATTAACTGCTCTTCAATATAATGGAGTATTTCTCTGATGAGGTGCTTCTCAAAATGTAGTTGCCAAACTGAGTGCAAATTCTTGGGCCCTACCCTAAATACACAGAATCAGACAGCCTGGGGGTAGGGCCCAGCAATCTGTCTTGTAACAAACGCCCCAGTTGATTCTGAGGCACCCTCCAGTCTGAGGGCCACTGCTCTGGTGAAAACAAATGTGAATGACACTCCTGCAAACTCCTCAGCTGAAGGAAAAGCCACACCATCAGCTTAGTGGTCAACACCTAAACCTCCTGATGGCAACTTCAAATACTGCACTGCAAGCAAGAGACAAGGTATAATAAAATTCAGCAGGTACTCACTAAATGCAAGGCACTGTGCTAGTAATAATCTATCAAGAAAGAAAAACGCCAAATCGAACTGAAAATGAAAAAAGGGGGGGCATTATATTAACCCTAAGACAGAAACTGAAAGTTTCTTAAAGTTCTTTTTAATTCATACAAGACTTTAAGAACTACACCCACAGAGGACATGACTCAGTGGACAATGAGATCCCATTTCCGTGAATACTGTCATTTATATCTGCTAACAAATCAGAGGAAAGAAGGTGGTGAGAGACGACTGGAGAAGAACTAGAGCAGTAAGACAAGAACAAGCATGTCCTGATGACAAATGTTTGCTTGCTAGACTTAAACAACATATAATAAACTAACAAGAGATGAGAAGATAAGACAAAAGGAGGGGTCATTTAGTGAAGGGACTTGAAATCCTTGCTGAGGAATCTCGACATCAAACACATGATAAATATGTGGGAGGTACTGCAGATTCATAAATAGGAAAGTGGTATTTGAAAAAATTTACTTACTCTTCCTTTGCTGAAACATCCTTTCTCTTGGTATAACCTCCTCGGGTGTGAGTATGTGTGTATATGTTATATGACAGTTAAATGTTCACAAGCAGAGAAGCACAAATGTCAAGTTTTATTTTTTATTTACTTAACACTAACACAGCACTAAGTGCCAGGCACTTTACAAATATTAACTCATTCAATTTTGACAATTTTGATCCTATGAGGCAGGTACTACCCCATTTCACAGATGAGGAAACCTGGTTAGAGAGACTAAGTTATGCTCAAGATTGCAAAGCTAGGATGTGGGTTCTATTTAACTCGTATCAGTCCCAAAGCTAATTAGTTAATCAAAAGCCATTTACCGCAATTAGAGCTAATAGTGAATGAAATGTTCTTAATAGTCAACTAAATATAAGACTAGCAAATACAAGCCCACTTGTCCCTACGAATAATTTAAAACTGGGGGAAGAGAAAACAAAGTCAGTTCTTCCTTTTTCACTGTACATTTTCCCCATCTGTAAACATTAGACACAAACCCAATTAAGCACGGCACTGAAGGTCTTTATTCTAATGTTTATATCTTTTGCACAAAACACCCAGTAACTACAAAGCAGAGTTTATATGCCGTTCTTAGAACTGAGAGGCAACATAGCATGAAGAACATGGACTCTGGACGCAGAATGCCTGGGTTCAAATCTCAGCTGTGGGACCTTGAGCAAGTTACTTAAACACTGTGTCTCAGTAAAATGGGGTAAATAATAGTACCTCTACCTCACAAAGCACTTGTGAATATTAAATGAGACAATATATGTAAAGCACTTAAAGAACGCCTGGCATATAGTAAGTGCTATATAAATGTTTGCCATCATTATCATTATCACTATTGGGTATTTACAATGACGTTGCTCTTGCCATTGCAACCTCCCCTCATTGAGCTCATTAGGCTCGGCCTGGTCCCTCACACACCTTCCACTTCCTTGTGCCTCTAATTTAGCATGATCCGCCCAGGCTCTGTGCCTTGGTTCCCATCAGACTCTGACTGAAACATCTTTCCCCTCTCTCCCTTATGCACCAGGCAAATGACATTTAAGCATTACAGCAGTTACAAAAGCAAGCCATCAGCAGTGAACTGATATTTCAGAAAGTAGTTTAAGAACCAATTCGTTTCTTCCAAATAGCACCTAGAAATGGAGTAACCTTCTACCTAACAATCTCTCTCACTCTGCAGAAGTTTCCCATCCATTTTTCTCTCACTCCTTCTGAAAGATTCCTGTCTCTGCCAACTGAAAAAATAATTCTTTCTATGAGACATTTGTAAATCTATATCTAAGACGACTAAAATACATTTCAAGCCTTACTAATGTACTTACAAGTGAGAGAGGCCAGTTTCCCACATCTACTCAAGGAGACCAAGGCACAACTAAAGATGTTATGCTTGAGTTAACTGTAACACATCTAGCTAATGCCATAATTAACACATTATATTGTAGTCGGCCTGCAGTCATAACAAGTGAAAATCAAAAGATCAGGAATTTCTCATGTTTCCCCTGTGACTCTGGAGGAAAAGTGTTCTAGTCTTTGAAATCATTACAGAAACAGTCCTCTAACGGGGGACATTTCATCCACAAATGATATTTCTCTAGAACATGAAATTTTCTTTGTTTTAATTCCAAGTCCAAAAACCACACCTTCCAAGAGAAGTCTGCCCCATGGTCCTGTCCAAGAGAAGGGCCCTGTGCAAAAGATTACTGTTATTCTGCCAGATTCAGCATCACTCATCATTTAAATCATAACTTTGCTTCTGTTCTGTAAGGACCAATCTCGTATGGTTAGGTTACTGATGAGATATTAATAAAATACCTCCTCACTGAAACATCAAGAGGATTAACTCTTAGACTCATCAAATGCTGGGGGCCGTTATTACCAAAGAGTTAACGCTTCACGAAACCCCTACCTCAGCGACTCCACCCCATCATCCTACCAGAACCTGAGTCACCCCAGACTCCTCCGCATCTTTTACCTTCACCCCTTCCAGCTAGTCAGTTACTGCGTTCTGTCAATTTAAAATCTTAAATCAAGCATCACAATCAAATGTACATAGGGGGGAAAAATGTACATAGGGATCAGGCAGGTAAACTGAACAAAGCAGACCTGCGTGGAGCACAGGGACTGGTAGGGAAATGGCACACTAGAGAGCAAATACCCTTTTTTTTTTTTAACATCTTTATTGGAGTATAATTGCTTTACAATGGTGTGTTAGTTTCTGCTTTATAACAAAGTGAATCAGCTATACGTATACATATATCCCCATATGTCCTCCCTCTTCCGTCTCCCTCCCACCCTCCCTATCCCACCCCTCTAGGGGGTCACCAAGCACCGAGCTGATCTCCCTGTGCTATGCGGCTGCTTCCTGCTAGCTATCTATTTTACATTTGGTAGTGTATATATGTCCATGCCACTCTCTCACTTTGTCACAGCTTACCCTTCCCCCTCCCCATATCCTCAAGTCCATTCTCTAGTAGGTCTGTGTCTTTATTCCCATCTTACCCCTAGGTTCTTCATGACCTTTTCTTTTTTTTCCTTAGATTCCATATATATGTGTTAGCATACGGTATTTGTCTTTCTCTTTCTGACTTACTTCACTCTGTATGACAGATTCTAGGTCCATCCACCTCACTACAAATAATTTCGTTTCTTTTTATGGCTGAGTAATATTCCATTGTATATATGGGCCTCATCTTCTTTATTCATTCATCCTATGATTGGACACTTAGGTTGCTTCCATGTCCTGGCTATTGTAAATAGAGCTGCAATGAACATTTTGGTACATGACTCTTTTTGAATTATGGTTTTCTCAGGGTATATGCCCAGTAGTGGGATTGCTGGGTCCTATGGTAGTTCTATCTGTAGTTTTTTAAGGAACCTCCACACTGTTCTCCATAGTGGCTGTATCACAAATACCCTTTTTGAAGAGGGCAAGCACTATTCAGCTTCAGGAGATTCTTGTCAGGGCCTATGTTATCCACTATTTTAGCTTTTCAAGAGAATCCAGAAATCTGGGCTTTTATGGGGAAGATACTAATTTTTGAAACAAAGTAGGTGTGAGCCAAATTAACTATATCTGCTGGCCAAATTCAGTGGGCAGGTTAACCAGTTCTGACCTCCTTTAGATTCCCATCTCCCCTTCTATCCCCACTGCTTTGATTCAAGCCTTCCTCATTTCTGACCCAATTTTATCTGGGAGGATCCTAAAAGGTCTCCAGATCACCCCTACCTCCCCTGCTCTCCATTCATTTTCTAGTTGCCAGGGTGAGCTTCCTAAAATTAAAATCTGATCCTGTTTAAAATTTGTAAGTGGCTCCCCAAACCTATAGCATTACCACGTACCTAAGAACCACCTGAGGTATGTGTCTAACATGCATATCACAGCAACCTACCCGATGTGAACCTCCCAAAATGGACCTAGAAATTGGCTAAACAGTTTCCCCAGGTGATTCTAAAGCCAATAGTCCTTGGACCACAGAAACAATGATCTACAGGGTAAAATCCAAAAATCCTTTACATCAAATCATCCCTCTCTGAGGGGGCCCTGCCTCCCTCTCCAGTCTCTTCTCTGGACACTCCACCACTAAGTCCCAACACCTAACATCTTACGGTTCCCAGAAAATACTCTCAGGCCTCAACCCCTGTGCACTCACCCCACTGCTCTCCAGTGCTGGGATGCCTTTTCTCCCCTCTTCACCTGGTAAGAACTGGGGCCTACTCAGCTTCATCCTCTAGACTGAGCTCTGCCTTCCCCTCCATCCCCTCTCTGAAGCCTTTCTCAGCTTTAACCCTTACTCCCTGGAGCTGCTTCCTTCTCTCCCACAGCACCCAACACTTACCTAACTGTATTTATTAATTCTTTATATCTGTTTATTTCCTTGCCCATATGCCACCAAACTGAGTTCCTTGAAGTCAGGAATTCTAGCTTAGCTTAATTTTGCAGCCCCAGTGCCATGTCTGACCCAGAGCAGGCCCTGAATAAATGCTTACTGAATAAGCAAAATCAAACTGCATGAACCAGTAAGGGTGCAGGCCAGATTCCAGTTCTTTAGCATTACCATCAAGATGCATGCAGCCTCTCCTTCCCACCTAAATTCACAATTATCACAATTCCTGTAATCAGGCTATTGTTGACAGTCAAGTTAATTAACTACCATAATAGCAGAAGCCAATTCATCATAAAATTATATTCTTGAAACCAAACAAGATATTGCACAGAACACTTCCTCTCTGAAGCAAAATGATATGATACAATTTGAAACTAGCTGCTACACTATCAATTAAAACTAAGCCTTCCTTAGGTCAGATTAGGTATACCACAATAGAAGTTTCACCCTCAGATAAGTGGGGAAATCCTTCAACTAAAGATAGGGTAAGAAGAGAGAAGGAATGATAAGCCTCATGAGAGTGAAATCCCTCAACATAACTGTCTGAAGGTACATTAATAAGCAACAGAGAACAATGGTGGTTAAACTTTCTACCTCTTCACATTCAAAATACAAAAGTATCCTTCCGATTTCCAGGAGATGCACAGCTCCATTTTACCATACTTCCAAAACGGTTTTTATTCTTTTACACTTGCATTCCTTCAACAAATATTTGTCAAATGCCTACTCTGTTCATGTGCCAGACCTTGGTCACATGGAACAAGAGAGCTGTAGGATGTGCCCTCCCAGAGCTCATATCCTAACAGAGAGGGCAGACATTCAACTAATTATTCAACTGTTTGATAAGGCTGGGATAACACAATGAAGAACACAAGTGTTTAGAGAGCATATAACACAGAATCCATCCCATGCTTTCTTCTATACTCAAAATCAATTGTCTTAACAGTTTCTTACTACAGAAACCTAATTACTACTCTATGTGTGTGCTCCTTTCAGGAGTTATTCTGAATAACCGCCAGGTTTCCAACTGTAGCTCCTCAGATGTACCTCTAGGGAAGATAAAGAAATTAAACTGGTTCAAAAGTAATTTTTCCACCAGCTGCTTTTATAGTACCAATTTTTCTCTACAACTCTTTGTTTTAATACACAGGGTCACATCAGGGAATAAAAATCTCTTTTGAGTGTTTTGGGTCTTTACCCATTTATGGGATGATCTTCCTCAAAAGCTGTTTTAATGCGATCAGCATTTACAAAGCACTCACTGTCGAAGCCCACATAATGGGAATGGGTGATCTTCAGGAAGCAAAGGTCTCTAGGTGCAATTCATGTTCCAGTTAAACTGACCACACAGACTTTTTTCCTTTGGACCTCTGGATTCATATTTTTTTAATATGAACGCAGTACTGAGTAAAGAACCTTCTACTAGAAGAAGTTTAGGTTATAAATTTGTGCCACACACCCCCACCCCCAGTTTTTTAAAGGAAGCCTCATTATAACTAAAATAACATCAATAAACTACGTTTTAGTGAACATTGGATGCTGGCTAAATTGACCTTTGTTTTCCAAGATGATAGGAAATCTGCTCTCAGACACAGGAAGTGAGTCAGATAACAGAAGAGGGGAAAATAGGAATGGAAAAATCACACTAAAATTTTCTGTAAATTAGGACACCTATCTAGTCGGAAATACAAATCTAGGAAAGACAGCTTATAAAAAAAAAAAGAAGAAGATTCCCTATTACAGACAATGCTGCAAATGAAACAGCTAGTCTATTGGCACCTACTAGAAAGCCAAATCCTAGTAAGGAAGAAAAAGTTTTATATTTATATAAAAAGTCAATATTTACAGTGCAGAAGAGGTAACAGAAAGGTGGAGGAGCTTAAGGGAAAACAAGAGGTATCTAGGTTAACAACCTTCTTTAGTGAAAGCCCTGCACTGGGTTAAATTTCGACTTAAAATGTTCAGACAAGTCAGCACCTCAGTTCAAACTGGTATGGTACCACATTGCTTGAAGGCAGAGGAACGCACTATGTGACCCTGTAAGGTCTCTTAACAGTTACCCCAATTCCAGTTCGACAAGATCCACTATGACTCTTCTCAGTTATTCATTCATTCCACAAATGTTTACTGGATGCCTATGCACAGAAGCACTGTGCTCAGGTCATGGCGATCCATAAGGCAAGTGTAACCACTTGGGTACTGCATTCTAATGGGGAGACACCTAAAGAACTAACTCCATACAGGAGCAGAGGGTACTGTGAGAGCACACTTAAGGGGAATGAGATACTTAGGGAATGCTTCTCTGAGGAATATTTAAGATGCGAAGATGAACATAAATGGGCAGCTACATTCCTGGCAGACATAACAACATTACTTGAAGATCTGAAAAAAAAGGGGACGAGGGAGATGGCTGCTAATGTTGGGAGGGGTAGACAGTGAGTGGCATGACATGAAGCTGATGACACAGACAGACGAGGGCCAGGTCATTCAGAGCCATGCAGATCATGTTCTGGATTTTTGGACTTCATTCCAAGAGCAAAGGGAAGACGATGGAGGATTTTAAGCAAAGGAGTGATGTGACCAGATGTACATTTTTTTAAAAGATCACTACGAAGCATAGAGAAAGAACTGGAAGGGCAAAAGTGGATGTGTGCAAGCAACCATATCAAGTAGTATTGGATTATAACCCAAAGTGTAAAATAAATATCCATGAATTCATACTGATATAAATAAATCATTGAATAAATATACATTGGGAAGAAAAGATAAATCTTCCACGCAGAAATCCAAATAAATTATGTCAACACTCTGCCCTCAAGGAGGTGCAGCATAACTCTCCACTCCTTAAGTGAGGGCTGCGCATACTGACTTCCTTTCAAAGAGAAACCTGACAAAAACTACCTCAGCAAGGTGATCAAAGTCAACATCAACAGCGATAAGTCATGCCGATGACATGATGACATGTACTCTTCTCACAATGAGAAAGGCACTTCAACCCTGTGGTCTTCCCCCCCAAACCCCATGACCCTTGTCTAATCATGAGAAAAACATCAGACAAATCCCAATTGAGGGACATTCTACACAATACCTGACCAGAACTCCTCAAAACTGTCAAGGTTATCAAAAACAAGAAAAGTCTGAGAAATTGTCATAGCCAAGAGGAGCCTTGAGACGTGATGAGTAAATGTGATGTGGTACTCTGGATGAGATCCCAGAACAGAAAAAGAACATCAGGTGAAAACTAAGGAGATCTGAATAAAGTATGCGCACACGTTAATAATAATGTGTAAATATCGGTTCATTAATTGTGACAAATGTACCATAAGATGTTAATAACAGGGCTCCCCTGGTGGCGCAGTGGTTGAGACTCCGCCTGCCGATGCAGGGGACACGGGTTCATGCCCCGGTCCGGGAAGATCCCACATGCCGCGGAGCGGCTGGGCCCGTGAGCCATGGCCGCTGAGCCTGCGCATCCGGAGCCTGTGCTCCACGACGGGAGAGGCCACAGCAGTGAGAGGCCCGCGTACCGCAAAAAAAAAAAAAAAAAAAAGATGTTAATAACAGGGAAAACCGGGTGTGGAGTATATGGGAACTCTGTATGTATGATCTTCACAATTTTTCTGTAAATCTATTCTAAAATATTCTAGAACCATTCTAAAATTAAAAGATTAAAGTATATCTGGGGAGAGTGGTAATGGAACCATCTTCCTACTTTAGGCTAAAAATGACAGAACATACAGGACCTGGTGATTCACCGGCTGGTGGGTGGGGTAGAGGACTCAGTAGTGAAAGCGACTCAGGTAGCAAGGACGAAAGGTTACTGCCCAGATGTGGGGCTTGGGCAACTGACTGGACGGATAGTGGAGTCATTCACTGATAAGGGAGTCGTGGAGGAGAACCGTACGTGAAGGAAAGTGAACAACCAGCATTTACTGGAGGCCCATTATGTACTAGGCGCTTCTCCAATTCTCATAATCATTCCGCATCGTAGAGACTATTATTTGGCCCAAAGCCAAATAAAGAAATTAGATTCTGGTATCAGGTTCGGTATCAGGTTTATATGTACTCCAAAGCCCGCGCTCTTTCCACTACACAGTTCCAGTTCCTGCCTGTGCACACGTACTTCACTGGCCGCCCAGGCGCCTCTTTGCTGGGAGTGGAAGCGAGCGCATCAGCAGTTTGGCCCCAGCAGTCACTCTCCCTCCCCGGGCCTCATCTGCCAAATGATTCTCTCCATCTCCGAAGTTGAACGCAAGAGAGCCGAGTAGAAACTTCTTCATTAAAATGAAGACAATTAAGATACCACAGACGGCAACTGCATCACCTCTCAGGGGACTAAAAATAATAATAATAACGAAGTAAAGAAGCGAAGGGAATTCTCTCGCTCCACTCTCGTCGACCGGTCTCCTAAGGAAAAGGCAATCCCCCGGGAGGGTACCGAGTCGGAGCGGCGGGCCTAGGATGCTCCCACGCTCCCCGACCCCAAAGCCCCAGCACTCGGCAGGACCCACGGAGAAACTCCCTTCAGCCTGCCCGGAGCCACGCGGCACAAGGTGACACGGACCGCGCCGGCCCCTTAGGCGCCTAGGAGAGGCCGGGACCAGCAGGAAGAGTGGAGTCCGCGGGGCCCGCGCTACCTTGTATTTATCAAAGCCGGCCAGCTGCTCCGGGCTCACGTATTCGTAACCAGCCATGACGACGCGAACACTAGCGCCCACTCGGCAGCGACGCTCCACGACGAGATGGGGAAACACGAGCACCACACCAGCTGGGCAAGACTGGGAAGACCTGGGCTGGCAAAGGCGCTGGAAAAGCCGTGCTCCGCCCACCGCGCACGCGTAACCACCCCAGCCACTTCCGCCGCCTCCCAGAGCGCAAGCGCAGCCCCCACTTCTCCCCGTCCACCGAGGGGGTGTAGCTAGCAGGCTCACGCGGTTCCCCCTTCGCGCAGTCGCAGTCCAATCAGCGTAGATCGGGAGCCACTAAGTTCCGCCTTCTAGGCTTCCTCGTCGCTTTATTAGCTAGCGTCAAAATTGGTGAGTTGAGGTAAGGCAAGAGGGGAGGTGAAAGGTCAGTTTCCCAGGAGGCCTTGCTCTTCGTCTTTGGGGTGTGCTGGCGGTGATGTGGCATCTGTACCTGGGTAGAGCTTTGGAGTTACCTTTTTAGTCTTGGGGGGGGTGGGGTAGGGTGATTGCATGCGAATCAGTTCAGCAGTACCTCAGGAAAGAGGGCTTAGTTCCCCCAAGCCGTGAAGTAAAAGCAGACAAAGCGTCTGTGCCCAGCCCGCTTACAGCTCCTGGCACAGTGCGCTGCACGCAGTAGCTTAGTGAACGTAATTTGCTGTAGAGAAGCCAGTGAGAGGCTTTTTGCAGTCGGTAAAGGGGCGTGAAAGAGCTTTGGAGACAAAC
The DNA here is from genome assembly GCF_949774975.1 of Lagenorhynchus albirostris. Taxonomy (NCBI): domain Eukaryota; kingdom Metazoa; phylum Chordata; class Mammalia; order Artiodactyla; family Delphinidae; genus Lagenorhynchus; species Lagenorhynchus albirostris. Next base: position 69,151,123 of record NC_083107.1, read on the forward strand.
CCCTAGGGACAGCGTTGTTTGTGAACCTTGGACACACTCCGCTCTATTTATTGCTCTGTTCCAAATGAAGATTGCCAGTGTCTCCCGACCAGATAAAAACAGTGATCCCTGAGTCTCTAGGGGTCCTTAAATGCGTTTGCAAGAAGTGCGTTTACATAACTGGAGACAATTACGGAAAGAACACTAGATCGATGGCTAGTGTGTATCAGACTAATAATAAAATTGAATAATGGTAATAGTTGCTACCATTTACTGATCGCCTTATAGGTGGGGAAATTTACATAGCTCATCACCAACCCCTGTAACAACACGGTGAGAAACGGAAGGCATTTTACCCACTTTGCAGATTAGGAAATCAAAATTCTGACTACCTAACCTGACCAGGATCACTTAATTACACAGCTCGGAAATGGTCAACCCAAACTTGGTCTCTGGTATGGAAAGCCACCACATAAGGGAGCCTCTCAATCTCTCTGGGACTCTGAAACAAGGGCAATTATTTTGAGATCTCTTATGTTCTTTGCATTCATTCATTCAACAAATACTAATTGAGGACTCAATATATGTCAAGTATATTATTGTTTCTGCATATGTCTTACCTTCTAAACTTTAAGACGAGATAGGGACTTCCCTGGTGGCGCAGTGGTTAAGAATCCACCTGCCAATGCAGGGGACACGGGTTCGAGCCCTGGTCCGGGAAGATCCCACATGCCACGGAGCAACTAAGCCCGTGCACCACAACTACTGAGCCTGCACTCTAGAGCCTGAGAGCCCCAACTACTGAGCCCGCGTGCCACAACTACTGAAGCCCACGCACCTAGAGCTCATGCTCCGCAACAAGAGAAGCCACCGCAATGAGAAGCCCGCACACCACAACAAAGAGCAGCCCCCACTCGCTGCAACTAGAGAAAACCCGCGCAGCAACGAAGACCCAACACAGCCAAAAATAAATAAATAAATAAATAAAGATTCTTATGAGGTAATAGATATAAAACATCTATCATCATACTTGGGGCATGGTAGATGAGCAATAAATTTGGGTATTATTTTCCCTCACTTGCCCTAAGGGGAGGATTTGTATCTTATACAACCTAATTTTCCCCATGTCCCATAGCATAGCTGCTTGCAAATGGTACATGGTCAACACATTCTGTTGAATGAGTGAGCAAAGATCTCTGATACACTGTGAAGTGCCCAGCTTTGAAAAGGACATTGGAAATGTGAACCTCCCTTTAAGAAGGAAGTTGGCTCTAATGAAAGGAAAACTATGAAACCACCTCCTTATAAAAGTATTTTCTTTGTGCAGGTACTGTATTTAAATCCTCTTTTTGTATTAATAAGAAAACTGAATTGGAATTTTAGACAAATCTGTTAATCAGACTGAAGCTATTCTCCCAAGTAATACACTATAGATTTCCTCTGTGTTTCTTTTAATCGATATGGAGAGAAAAAATACTTGTATGATTTTTATTTTTTAATTTTTTTATAGAAATCCACTTTATTTTATTTTTGGCTGCGTTGGGTCTTCGTTGCTGCACACAGGCGTCCTCTAGTTGTGGGGACCGGGGGGTACTCTTCATTGCAGTGCACGGGCCTCTCATCGTGGTGGCCTCGCGGAACACAAGCTCTAGGCATGCGGGCTCTAGAGCGCAGGCTCAGTAGTTGTGGCGCACGAGCTCTAGAGCGCAGGCTCAGTAGTTGTGGCACCCAGCCTTAGTTGCTCCGCAGCATGTGGGATCTTCCCGGACCAGGGCTCAAACCCCTGTCGCCTGCAGTGGCGGGCGAATTCTTAACCACTGTGCCATCAGGGAAGCCCTAAATGATTTTTAATATAAGACCTGTGGTTACGGATCTGGCATATAAACTTCATACTTGTAAAAGATATTTAGTTAATTGTGAAAAGCCATAAAATTGACTTGAGTACATGCACCTAATAGTAGCTCATAAACTGCAGTTATTGTTAATCACTTCAGATGAAGCAAATTCAAAGTGACACTTCTGATTTTGTAAAATTTTTTCCTACCTCTCTAACATTTTCTTCAAAAGCAGTGTTTTAGGGCTTCCCTGGTGGCGCAGTGGTTGAGAGTCCGCCTGCCAATGCAGGGGACACAGGTTCGTGCCCCGGTCCGGGAAGCTCCCACATGCGGCGGAGCGGTTGGGCCCATGAGCCATGGCCGCTGAGCCTGTGCGTCCGGAGCCTGTGCTCCACAACGGGAGAGGCCACAACAGTGAGAGGCCCGCGTACCGCAAAAAAAAAAAAAAAAAAAAAAGCAGTGTTTTAAAAAGAGCAGCTTTTAATTTTGTGAAAGCAGTTACAATTTGCTGCCTCTCTTCTGCAGAAGATTGTAACAAGTTTGAATCAATTATGAGTCAGTCTGAGAATTTCTAAACTAAAACATAACACAGAACTTTGTCTATACTTTGACATCTGTTACCTACTGGCTGTGTGATCCTAGACAGCTTACTTCACCTAAACGTGTTCTTTCTCTCTTTTTTTTTAAAATCACATTGAGTATTTATTTATTTATTTATTTATTTATTTATTGGCTGCGTTGGGTCTTTGTTGTTGTGCGGGCTTTCTCTAGTTGCGGTGAGTGGGGGCTATTCTTTGTCACGGTGCGCGGGCTTCTCATTGTGGTGGCTTCTCTTGTTGCGGAGCACGGGCTCCAGGCATGCGGGCTTCAGTAGTTGTGGTGCATGGGCTTAGTTGCTCCGCGGCATGTGGGATCTTCCCGGACCAGGGCTCGAACCTGTGTCCCCTGCATTGGCAGGTGGATTCTTGACCACTGTGCCATCAGGGAAGTCACATAACATGTTCTCTTTTTTAAAGAGTGGGCATTAGACTAAATCTCTAAGATCCTATTTATCTCTGAAATTTAATTAAACTATATCATTTAACTTCTCTAAGATGAGATCAACTGATCTGTAAAGTGATCATAATTCTTGTCCTACCTTATAGTTATTTCATAGAGCACGTGAAGTGGTATGGCATAAGCCTGTTAAATTAAACCCATACAAATATAAGATATTATTTTTCCAAAACCCCATGAATTCTGGACCTGGGTGAGTTTTACCAGGTACTCTCACCCAGGAAGAGAAAATTGTCGAGTAAACAAGTTTGCCTTTGCAAGTGAATCACCTTCCTGGCTCCTCTTTCCTGAATTCCATTCGAGGGCGCAGTTATCCCTAAGGCAGCCCAGAGCTGCCAGGGACCACTTCATATTGGCCTGGCCAGTCCCTTCTCTACCCCATGCTGTCTCTTCCTTCTGCACCACAATACTGAGCACAGTTTGCTATTGCTTGCTTCCTTGGTCTGCCTCCTCATCCACTGAAGTTCCTCTCTTCTTTATCTCATACACTCAAGGTCAGGCTTTTTGCCTTCCAGAATAATAATCATAAAAGATATTTGTGCTAGAACAATGTTATCAATTTCCTAATATAACCTGGGTTGGGGTGTGGGGGAAATGGTATAATTCCTACAATTCCTGTTTTACTTAGTCAGAAGTAAGACAGAGTCAGATAAATGGAGATATCTAGAAAATTGGGAGTTAGTTAAGGACTAATACAGTTAGTAACTCCAATATAAGTTATTAAAGACATAAAAATAGGCAAGACTTCCCAAGGAAGCTTGTAAAAAGATACTGATTGGGTTTTTATTTTTAAACAATGATAAAGCCTTATATTCATAAACTCAAAGCAGTTTGACATCTCACTAGATATCCTAACAACCCTGCACCGTGGCTGGGTAGTTGTTCTAATTGTACAGAACAGAACAACAGAAGAATTACATTTGGGCAAGTTTTTGGGAAAACTTGCCCAAAAGTTTATGGTAAAGCTGGAATAAGAGAACAGGTCATCAAACTTCTAGTTGAATAATTTTTCCACTGCACCATGCTTCTACAAGTTACCATGGTAAGATGTTTTAAAAAAGAAAATTCACAGGTTAGTTTTTAATCAAGTCTGGAGTGGGGGGAAAGAAAAACTAGGAAAGAACTGAACAGAGTCATTATGTTGCTCGTTGTTTCTTAAAAATGAAATTCCCTGGCTAGCGTAAACCTTCTCAGGTTGGGTTTTGTCTGCCCGGTTTTTGCTGTGTTTTACATTTTTCAAAAATAATCCTACTAGGTAAGAATGAGTACTGTATTTGAGTGGGACAATCAAATGCTTTATCACAGGAAAGGGCTGTGCAGTATACTGAGTTTCAGCATAAAGTAGTGCTGCTCTGTACCTTCTACTTCCCATGTCAGTGGAGGAGGGTATTATCTCCATGATTCTGTGACTCATCATCCCACTCACCTCCACTGGTTCTCCAATGGTTCTCTGGCCATTTTTGTGCTCTTAACCTTTGAACACCAAGTCAATGGTGTCAATAGTCATTCAAAACCAAAAGAAGCAGTGTAAAGATTCAGAGGGACCTGGAGGCCCAGTGTGATATGAGGTAAGAATAAAATCCAGACCCTCTATATACTTGCCATTCTTGTTTTGAAGATGAGTGATTATTTCTCTTGTAAATCCATTATTCATGAGCATGACTATTAAATAAAAGGAGAATTATTTTTAAAAACTGATCTCAGCAAAGTTTTACAGTGGGCAGAGTCTTATAGTCAGCATTCTCTGAAGTTCTGATAGTTACCCAACATCTGTATTTTCTGAGCAGAGAGAGAATTGATACCTCTCCTACACACACATCCTCCTCCCCATTATTGCTACACTAAAATGGAAGTAAGAAATAAATAAATAAATATTTTTAAAAAATAAAATAAAATGGAAGCAGAACTGTAGTTAAACCAACTACTAATCATTCAGATGGGTAGCCATAGTGGTTTCACCCCTGTCATGCCTCTCTCCTTATTCCTGTTTGCCTCACCTAATGTCAGGTCTGTAAATATAACCAAGTGTAACCACTATTTTTCTTTCTTTCTTCCTTTCTTTCTTTCTTTTTTTCTTTCTTTTTCCTTCCTTCCTTCCTTCCTTCCTTTCTTCCTTCCTTCCTTTCTTTCTTTCTTTCTTTCTTCCTTTCTTTCTTCCTTTCTTTCTTCCTTTCTTTCTTCCTTCCTTTCTTTTCTTTCTTTTCTTTCTTTTCTTTCTTTTCTTTCTTTCTTTCTTTCTTCAATTTGAACATACAGCCAAGCAGGGGACTCCATTTTTGGGTAGGGATCATTTTTGTCTTCATGAAACTTTGAGATAATTGGAGTTGAGATGGATGGTTACTTAGTTTGGGTGGAAGAGAAAGATACTAGCAAAAACAAAACAAAACAAACAAACAAAAAACCCTAAGAGGAGCAAGTGAGTAGGAAAGTTTGCTGTGATCCATTTTCCTGTAAGAATCCTCAAAAACCTGGGGCAGGGATTGAGGTAATAGTTGCCAACATAGATATCTACTACCATAATGCTTTGAAATCTTTCGTGATATACCCAAGGCTGTGCAGGCTGCTTGACTAGAACTCTAGCAGCAGTTAGGGAACAAGACATACAAATATGAAACAATGTATAAAAATAGCAACTTCATTATCTCTTCATGTATCCTTGTTGAACATTAGCTGTGCACCAAATCCAGATACCATGGCATACCTTGGAGATACAAAGTTGGATAAAACATGGACCCCAGGCAAGGAGTATAGTACTACATTCTGTGAATGGCTGGTCTTATCCAATGCCCTGGCTCTTCACAGATGCCCTCTTTCTTCCTTCCTCCTCTCACCCCTCCTCTCCTTTTTAAAAATTCGCTGTTAAAGTCTCGGACAGAGAATTGACTTGAAGACAGGAAACAAATGGTTGGAATCAAAAGAAAATTAAGTAAAGACTTTGAGATTTCGTAGGAATTGACTTTGTATTTTGATGGAGTGCAGAAAAAACTCTCTGAGTATACTAATGATACGTAGCCTTTAATAAGGAAATGTTGTATTGGTAGGCATAAGCTGCAAGAAAACACACTTTAAAAAATTGAGCAGGGAAATTCCCTGGCCATCCAGTGGTTAGGACTCTGTGCTTTCACTGCCGAGGGCCCGGGTTCAATCCCTGGTCGGGGAACTAAGATCCCACAAGCTGCACAGCCCAGCCAAAAAAAATTTTTTAATTAAAACACATAGGTGTTTTAAAAATTTTTTTTAATTGAAAAAAATTTTTTTAATTGAAAAAATTTGAGCAGATGCCAAAGTGATTTATTGCCACATAACAAATCGCTCAAAACTTAGTAGCCTATAATAACAACCATTTTATTTACTCATAATTCTGTGGGTGAGCAGTTTAGGCTGGGCTTAGCTGGGCAGTTCTGCTGGTCTTGCTGGACTTATTATTCTAAGAGGTTAGAAGTAGATGCTACAAGATTTCAAGGCTGAGGCTCAGATGTCACACAGTGTTACTTCTGTCTCATTGTACCGGACAAAGCAAATCACAAGGCCAACCCATATTCACGGTAAGGGAAATAGATTCCACCTCTTAATGGATGGAATGGCAAAGTTACCCGGTCCTGGGGCCTGCGCAGAAGGATGGGAGGAGTTATTGCGACCCTCTTTGCAAACAATCTACCACTTCAGATTAGCTGCTAAAAGACAAGACAGTAAATTTCATTAGGAAGAGATTTGGAAACCACTGAATGATGCTTGAATTATTTTAAGATACTCAGAAAAAGAATGACAAAAGAAATTAAATCAGTAGAACTCCTCGTCACAAGACTTAGTCAAGCTGTCCCTTACTTCCAAACCTCCACTCATGGTTCAACCCTCTCCAGTCTGGTTTCCAAGCCCACCAGCTCCACTGAAATGGCTACTTCCAGGCTCCTCCACTTACTTGGTAAAGCAAATGGGCACTTTCAGTCTTATTTGATTTTTCATCAGCTTACATTGCCTACTGTTATTTCCTTGAAACTTCCTCCTCCTTTGATTGCTTTGAATTACTCTTGTCCTTATTCTCTCTTTCTGACCCCTGACCCCTCCTCCCAACACACACACATACACACACACACACACACACACACACACACACACACACACTTGATCTCCCAGGAGTACAGGATTATTCATAAATCCTCAACCACTTCAGGCTGTACTTTTAAAGCTTCTGTTCCTTTGTTGATGCCTGGCTAACTCCCTGTCAGTCTTCAAGATTCACCTTAAGTTTCATTGCTTCCTTCCAGCCTACTCCTACCTCCCCTCACTAGAGACAATCCTGTTCCTCTGTGCTCCTACAGCATCCTGTGCATACCTCTTCCTTCATACTTACATGTTGTGAAATTATCTGTTTTCTTATCTGTTTTACTGGACTATAAGTGCCTGGTGGGTAAGGACCACATCCGTATACTCCTGAACCTAGCATAATACCTAGTCCTTAATAAGCCCTCAGTAAGCTTTTGTTGAATTAAATTGATGGAAGGAAATAAAGAAATATTACGTTGCTTTTTTATATTGTATAATTCCATTTATATGAAATGTCCAGAGTAGGCAAATCTCTACAGACAGAAAATAAATTAGTGATAGCCAGGGAATGGGGGTGAGGAGGATTGGGAATAAGTATTAACAGGTATGGGGTTGCTTTTTGGGGTGATGAAAGTGTTCTGGACTTAGGTCATGATGATGACTGCATAACATTGTGAATATATATGAAAAACCATTGAAATGTACCCTTTAGAATGGTGAATTTTATGTTAAGTGAATTTCATCTCAAAAAAAAGGCAAAGTGGATTATTGGTGTTATAATAAAAAGAAAAGCACAAAATAACACATACATACTTCTTTTACAACCAAGGGAAAGACAAAGGAATATCATGAATTCGGGGTTTTTAATTAATGGGTTTTTATCATTTTAGGTAAAGCTGTTTCAAATTTAGTACTTTAAAAGGCATATCAGCCAGCACATTATAGCAAGTTGTACAAAGATAAAACTGTATAACTCTAAAGTTCTAAAATATAGTATAAAACTATACATTTCTACCATTTTATAAAGTAGGAGGGAACAGGTCGTTGTGTTACCAGGGTGGTTATTAAGGATAAGCTGTGCTCTGTTGGTGGGGAGATAATCATAAGGGCTTGATGTAAGCATCAGCACATTACTCATGTTGGATTTCTCTTCCTAGTTTGGCATGAGAATAGGAATAGGAAAGGCTAAAGGGATAATTTGAGAAGCAAGTGCTTCAAGTAGCTGGCAGCAAGTTCCCTCTTGAAAGCAGTAGGCAGATAATCAGGAAAAAGTGAATTAACAGCTTCTCTAGAGAAATTGAAATAAAGAATGGTGGCATTAAGATGGACTCGAGAGCCCAAATTGCTGTGAAGGAATAAGCCTTGCAAATAAGAAAATAGGTAAAAACCAAAGGGAGGATTAAGTAGGATAAAAAATTTCTTATAGGTAGTTTTTTAAAATCCCATCTTTGTACAGGCACTGCCCTTTAAATTTTATAAATTGCTAGAAGTAAAGGCTTTTCTTTTAGAAATGAAAGCCTAGGTGTGTATTAGAAGACATACTTTTCTCGTAAGAGAAGGCATCTGTGGCTGGGGTCCCTGAGGCGGCTGTAGCACTGTCCCCTCCCTGGAGAGGAATTGCTCTGGAAAGGTGCCTGAGAAGCTGAGGAGGAGCTGGACAGGGACAAGACAGGAGCGAGGTGAGGCCACATGGGAGACCATGGCTGACAGAGATGTTCCCCAAGAGGCTCCAGTCCAAGGCAGGAGCCTCTTTTCATTTCTCTCTCCTTGTGGCTCCAATGAAGTACAGGTTTTGCAGAGCAGCCTTGTGGGTTGAGGCCACTTCCTTCCTGATCTGGGCTTTTCCTGTTGTCTTCCAGACTGAAAAGATGCTTCTAGGGCCCATCACAGGGCTGTCAGGAGGAATGCCTGGAGCTCTACCTTCACTTCCTGGAAAGGTCTAGATTGTTACTGCAATATCTGAGGAGTCTTGGTAGGAAACATTTGAAATTCATTAGTGTTCAAATTGCTGATCATTTGGATTACTTTTGTTTCTATTTTATATGTTGACACCTTGATCTCTCTAAACCTGGTGAGGAGAATTCTCCCTACTTTATCTCACTGAGCGCGTCCCAAGCTCATCTGTGCTCTCCACACTGTTCTGACCAATATCTTCTGTCCTCACTCTGACAACAGAGTGCAGAGTGCAGACCAGTACTCCAGCCCTGGCCACCCACTCCTTTCACGGAATTGCTCCTAACCTGAAGATGTAGGGTAGGAGCTGGTACCAGCGGGAGGGATGTACTCTGCCCTTAATGACTCTTGGGTTTTTATTTTAGAATGGAGATGCTGGGGAGAGACATGCACACATTACGAAACAGACCAGATGCATTAGAGTTTAGCATAAATCAGCCGCTGTGAACCGAGAGGAGGGTGGGCTGGCAGCAGCATCGAACACCGGATGGGACTGTGGGGGACAGAGCAGGAGCTCATTTCCTACGTGCATTTTGGCTGTTAGACCTCTGTGCATGTGTTTTTAAAAAAAAGTAGAAAAATAATAGAAAAAAATAGTCAGCACTCACTTTTTGTCTTTAAATATTAAAATGATTCAAACTGGAAGAAAAAAAGACATCTATGTGGGTTTTTTTTTTTGACACCTATGTGTTTTTAAAGACATATCGTATATTGCATCATATATTTATATATAATATATATATACATATATTTTAGCAGAAAAAGCATAAGGATGAATCAAATGCTGTCTTAACAGTCAAGGTCAAGACCAGGAAAATTTCCTCATCCCTCTATCTAGCATCATCATCTTCATCATTATCCATCTTAACTATCACATATAGAAAGGAATATACTTGATATCCATATACCCACCACCAGTAATTAACAGATGTTAATCTTTTGCCATATGTGCTTCATAGCTTTTTAAAAAATGTTTCAGCTAAAGCTCCAGCTCTTCACCATCTCTTTCCCATTTGTTCCCAGAGTTAGCCACTATCTTGTTGTTGTTTATTATTCCTGTTCCTGTTTTATACTTCTATTACATATGTTCATATCCAGATTCAATATAGTGCTGTTTTGTGCTTGTGTGTGTGTGTGTGTGTGTGTGTGTGTGTGTATGTACTTAAATAGTATCCCGCTGTTCCTAACCTCTCACAATATTTTTTACACTCAATATTGTTTTGAGGTTGATCTATATCAATACATATAGATCTAGTTCATTTTCATTTCTGTGTGGTTTTAAAGTATGGAAGTAAAGCTATCTACAGTTTGTTTATCCATTCTACTACTGAAGGATATGAGGTTGTTTTCACTTCTTGGGCCATTCTTTAATACATTTCCTGTCTAAAATTTTGTTTGAATTCACAGACTCTCAAGAAAAACAATCTGAGAACCACGTTCAAGTAAAAACAACTTCTTTGTATATTTCTTTTCGTGTGTATATTTGAGAGCAACATGAAAAGTTGAGGTCATTTCATTTTTTTAAAAAAAGGAAATCTAACACTTTTTCGGTAAACAACTCAAAAGCAAGGTACATAGTTTGGTTCATTTTATGACCAGAAAGGGAGCCATGAGTACTTTCAGTCTCTAAATTACACATTTCTCAATTGTTTCAGGTTTTTTTTGACAAGCCAGCATTGCTCTGATAATCCAAAATCAGAGCCACTTTAACTTTCTTACGTTGTTCGTTTGCTTACTTTCATATACATATATATTATATATATAATTTTTTTTTTGGCCGCGCTGTGCTGCTTGCAGGATCTTAGTACCCTGACCAGGGATCGAACCTGGGTCCACGGCAGTGAAAGCGTAGAGCCCTAACCACTGGACTGCCAGGGAATTCTCTTACTTTCATATATATTTTTTAATTTTATTTATTATTTATTTTTGGCTGCGTTGGGTCTTTGTTGCTGTGCACAGGCTTTCTCTAGTTGGGGCGAGCAGGGGGCTACTCTTCGTTGCGGTGCGTGGGCTTCTCATTGTGGTGTCTCGTCTCGTCTTTGTTGCAGAGCACGGGCTCTAGGCCCGTGGGCTTCAGTAGTTTTGGCATGCAGGCTCAGTAGTTGTGGCTCGTGGGCTCTAGAGCGCAGGCTCAGTAGTTATGGTGCACGGTCTTATTTGCTCCGCGGCATGTGGGATCTTCCTGGACCAGGGCTCGACCCCGTGTCTCCTGCATTGGCAGGTGGATCCTTAACCACTACGCCACCAGGGAAGCCCTACTTTCATATTTTTAATGTAGATATTCTGCTGTTGCCCAAACACAGTAGGCTCTTAATTGAATACCGAATCTATTTGGTAAGATTTTTCTTGAGCTCTGAGATAAAGGTCCAAACTAATTCTACCCAAGATACAAGGAGAGAGAGTGGTACCCAGCCTCACTTTTGACTTGGGTATTGTGTGGTTAATTTACTTCCCACTGGCAATTGTGACCCATGAAATGGCCTCCACTTTTCTCATTAAACCAATTAGACTTGAGGAGGCTGGATTTTATCCTGTAAAGAATATTTTAAAAGGGAATAACTTGAGGGCTTCCCTGGTGGCGCAGTGGTTGAGAGTCCGCCTGCCGATGCAGGGGACAGGGGTTTGTGCCCTGGTCCGGGAGGATCCCACATGCTGCGGAGCGGCTAGGCCCGTGAGCCATGGCCGCTGAGCCTGCGCTCCGCAACGGGAGAGGCCACAACAGTGAGAGGCCCGCGTACCACAAAAAGGGAATAACTTGAGTGTTCTAAGAATACTTGAGAATATTCTTAAACTTCTCTGTAATGCATTTAGAGAAGTGCTTTTTAAAACTGTAATAATAATGGTTATGAGTGCTACCTACATGCTACAAAGAGAACAGTGTTTTGTTTTTGTTTTTGTTTTGTTTTTTTAACATCTTTATTGGAGTATAATTGCTTTACAATGGTGTGTTAGTTTCTGCTTTATAACAAAGTGAATCAGTTATATATATACATATGTTCCCATATCTCTTCCCTCTTGCGTCTCCCTGCCTCCCACCCTCCCTATCCCACCCCTCTAGGTGGTCACAGACCACGGAGCTGATCTCCCTGTGCTATGCGGCTGCTTCCCACTAGCTATCTATTTCATGTTTGGTAGTGTATATATGTCCATGCCACTCTCTCACTTTGTCACAGCTTACCCTTCCCCCTCCCCATATCCTCAAGTCCATTCTCTAGTAGGTCTGTGTTTTTATTCCCATCTTACCCCTAGGTTCGAGAACAGTGTTTTGAAGGAATGGATGTGGTTGCCATTCTCTAATTCATTTAAAGAAATGTTTAAAAACACATGTAATAAAGACGGATATAAGTGTGTTATGTGCATGCTACTTTGACAAGAGTATTATTTCAAGGGAACTGGAGTAACTTGAGAGAGAAGGAATTCAGGAAGATGACTCATAGGGTTTTATGAAGTCCTGGGAGCTCTCCCAGTTGTACGTGCACAGATTTGACCTTAAACAGCATACCATAAACTTTGAGAACTGCACTAAGACGTAGACCATCACCCAGGTACCAGACTGGCCACTGGGCGGCACATATACGCAGTAGATCTGAATAGCATCACAAGCCTTTGAAAAAAGAACTGGTATTGAAAATACAATCCACAGTAGATTGGTCAGAACTTGTGACCTGAACCAAACTAGGTCAATTACCTGCTAAAACTAAAATATCAGTATTTTTCATAGGATTTAAACGAGATCCAGAGTCTCATAACATAATATTCAAATATTATGTTCAAATATTATATTCAAATATTATGTCAAATTATCCTATTTGGTAGGATACAATCCAAAATTACATGGTATATGAAGAGCCAGGAAATCTCAATTCACATGGGAAGAAACAATCAACAGACATCAATGCTGAAATGACATAGATGTTGGAATTATCAGAAAAAGACATTGACTATTATAAAAATGTCATGAGGGGGACTTCCCTGGCGGTCCAGTGGTTAAGACTCTGTGCTTCCAATGCAGGGGGTGTGGGTTTGATCCCTGGCCAGGGAACTAAAATCCCACATGCCAAAAAAAAGTCATGAATAAGTAGGAACACTCTTGAAATGAATGAAAAGATGAAAAGTCTCAGTGAAGAAACAGAAAGTTTAAAGAACCAAATGGAAATTTTAGAACTGAAAAATACAATAACCAAAATTTTTTTAAATGACTGGGGTTTATATTAGTTTCTTATTGCTGCTGTAACAAATTACTACAACTGTAGTGGCTTAAAACAAAACAAACATAGTAACTTACAGTTCTGAGGGTCAGAAATCTGAAATGAATCTTATAAAGTTAAAATCAAGGTGTCAGCAGGGCTGCAATTCTTCTGGGGACTCCAGGGAAAAATGCATTTTTTTTTTTTTGCCTTTTCTACCTTCTAGAGGCTGCCTACATTTCTTGGCTTATGGCAGCCTTCATCTTCAAAGTGCATCCCTCCAACTTCTGCTTCTGCTGTAGATTTCCTGTTTTTTTGTCTCTCACATTCCTGTTTCTGTTTTATAAGGACCCTATGATTACATTGGTCCCACTCAGATAATTCAGAATAATCTCCCTATCTTAAGATCCTTAATTTAATTAACATTTGCAAAATCCCTTTTTGCTGTTAAGGCTACATATTCACAGGTTCTTGGGATTAGGAAGTAGACATCTTTGGGTGGCCATTCTGTCTACCACAGGCTCGGTAGCAGAATAGAGATGACAGACGAAAGTCAGTAAACTTGAAGATAGATCAATAAAAAATTATCCAATTAAACAACAGAGAGAAAAACAATTGAAAAGATGGGGGGCAGGGGGAGTCTGTGGGAAAATCCAAAAAAAAAGTCTAACATTTGTGTCATTAGAGTCCAAGAAAGAGAGGAGAAAGAATGTGATGCAGAAAAATATATATATTTGAAGAAATAATGGTTGAAATGCTCAAATCTGATGGAAGATATAAAAGGCTCAGTGAATCCAAAACAGGATAAATTTAAAGAAATCCCAGTCTAGACACATCATAACAGCTAAAAACTAAAACAATGAAAAACATCTTGAAAGCAGCTGCAGAGAATATGATATATTACTTACAAGGGAACAATGAATCGAATGACTGTGGATTCTGCATTAGAAACCATGAAAGCCAGATGGAAGTGGAACAACATTTTTTGAGTACTACAAAGATCATCTAATTTACCTCCTTCGTTTTGTTGATGTGAAAACTGAGGTCTGGAAAGATGAAGTGGTTGTCTTGAATCTCAAGACTCTTTGATCCCATATCTTAATATAATGACCATTTTTCCACTGTCAGAGTTTTCCTGGCTTTTCTCATGTGTTAATCACAAAATTTAAAAACTTGCCTTAACTAGCTCAAGCAAAAAGAGAAATAATTAAAAGAAGTTGTGGTCTCTCAAGATCAGGAGTGCAAATAAGCATCAAGAATAAATTAAAGTTGAAACGATGGACCCGCTTCATGTTTGTCTTTGTTTTTATCTGCACGTTAGCTTCATTGTTCCTTTGAGCTCAGATCATTTTCCCAGTTCACATGACAGAAAACCAATAGCTGCTGAGTTTACATGTTGGAGGTCCAACCTCGGACTCTCCCTAGGTCCAACTTCCCAAACAACACCGGAAGAGAAAAGTTGTTGGTGTTAGATGTGTACCAAGGACTGTCCTGGTGGGGTGGGGTTTGGGGCGCTGGACACCATGACCTTATATAAAATGACTACTTCCATAGTAAACCTGTGAATCAGGGTGGAGGACAGTTTCTAGGAATTGGTTCAGAAAATAAGTGGAATATAGCAGAAACAATAGGTTTTCAGTACAAGTACTGGCTAATTTTTATTCTTGGCACACAGTTCTCTAGGGCTTCTAACAAAGTGTTCAAAAGTATTTTCTGGGTTTACTGACTTTATAAAATCTACTTATGCATATATTTTGACATTAGTTAAATGAAGTTTTTCAGTTTTCTCTCACTAGATTATTGAAATAAATCTTCTTATAATCAGTACTGCATGGTGTTGGTGAGGAATGCTATTCCTTTCTTCTCACATTTCCACAGAAAGTGAGGGAACTTCCGTTCCCCTTAAGGATATATAGTCTCTGTTTCCTCTCCCATTTCCCCAAGCAAAAAGTGACCTATCCGATGGGTAAGATGTGGAGAATAAGCTCTGAGTCCTCCCTCTTTTGGAGTGGCCAGTCCTCCAGACTCATTCTCAGCTCCCCCATCCCCACAAGGGAGACCTGGAGATGCCCGGCTGTGTCAGTGACTGGGTAAGTAAATTCTGTTCAAGGAGGATGTACTGGGAAGTGCATCTGGCTCACATCCAAACCACCATCTCCTACTCAGCTTTTCCAGTAATGAAGCTAATTTTGATCTCTAGCTGTCTGACTCCTATGTCTGCTTTTCCATTAGTTACCTCTTTGCAAATCTTAACATGTAGTTGTTCACTCAGAGAAAATTGTTCTTCTTTCATGGAGTAATATTACTATCTTGGAGCCTTTTGTGATTTATATAAGACACCTCGTATTTTTCACATTCAAATTGGACATCTTGTCCTATATGGTTTTAGGATTTCATTTCATGCTTAGGAAGCACATCTATACCTCCAAGTTATAAAATGATGCTCATAGATGGGTCTAAATAGATAGGGCATGTGCTTAATAGATAGTTAAATTTATTAACATTTTGATATCCTGAATTATACATTAAAATCAGCAGGCTCATGACTTAGAGGATTTGAAATTTTTTTATCTTTAGAAGAAAAAATTCTGTTCCACTCCAATGTCATAGTCCTCCCCATAGGTTTCTTCACACACGCACACACACACACACACACACACACACACACACACACACACACATGTCAGCAAAAAACTTCTCAGAAGCCTTGTAGGGCTCAAAGGTAGCATCGGAAATGCCACGAGTTTCTTCAGCTTCTTTAAGTGGTGCCCTTGAGCAAATACTTTAACACAAATGCTGTAGCAGGGTTTTCTGAACTATCTCAGACAGCAAGTATGGGATCTCATTCTAGGATCTAAAGTTAGATGCTTAAATCATAGGAGATCCGAAATTATCACTACTCTTTCTGAATCACTTTATACCAACCACTTCTTAAAATTTTTTGATGTCAGAAATATCCTTTGTTTTTATGAAGACATATATAGCACCTGGATCTTTGTTAAAATACTTCTTATTGTCATATATTTCACAGGTCATACATTTTATGGCATCAAACAATTTTAAACATACACTTTCTGTATTAGAGCTTTCTGCCTCAGTCAAGAATTAGCTGATTAGCTCTTACCGAAACCGCACTGCGTCAAGATTTCCAATTGGGCAAATAGCTGTACATTTTCCCCTCCTCTCTGCACACTGTCCCATGACATGCCCTGACACTGACCAAGGCTTGGTGGCAACCAGAAAAAATACTATATTCCATAATAACTGTCATAGTCTTTGTGCCCAAATCTTATTTTGGCAAATGCACCAAGACACATGTAGTCCAAAACACCACTGAATCTCTAGGAACTAGCATAGCGTCTGACACCAGCGCTTAATAAGTATTCATTTAATGGGTATATGAGTGAATGGATTCACAACAGAATTTCTTTAAATTTTCTGTACTCCTATGACATTGAAAATATAGTTCGATTTATTAAATGGGAGTTATACTGTTTGTAAGGAACATATCCCCAGACCCATAATCATGGCAGTTTCCCAAACTTAATTTCTGGACTACAAATTTGCCTCCAGACTAAGGTTTCAAATTCTTAATTGTGGTCTTCATGGCCCTTCACAATCTGACGCATTCCTTCCTTTCCAGCCTCATTGATCATTACATTCCTTCAAGAGACCTTCCCAGAAAAACCAAGTTTAAATGTCCTTCTTGGTGCTTTGTATCACCATGTTGCATATCCCTTATATTAATAATGTAAAATTTGACTTTTTTGTGTATAGTTTGAGACGGGGCCAAACAGGTTTTTTTTGTATGTGGATATCCGGTTGTGCTATTCTCCCATTAAATTGTCTTGGCACCATTGTCAAAAATCAATTGACCATAAATGTTAGAGTTTATGTCTGGACTCTCAGTTCTATTATATTGAACTACATTTCTATCCTTATGCAAACACTGTCTTCATTATTATAGCTTTGTAGTAAGTTTTGAAATTGGAAAGTCTAATTCCTCCAACTTCTTTCTTCATTTTCAATATTATTTTGGCTATTCTGAGTTCTTTGCATTTCCATATGAATTTTAGAATCAGCTTGTCAATTTCTGTGAAAAAAGCCAGCTGAGATTTTGATATGGAGATTGTGTTGAATCCATAGTTAATTTGGGGAGTATTGCCGTCTTAACAGTATTAAGTCTTCTGTTCCACCAACATGGAATGTCTTCCCACATATTTAAATTTTCTTTAATGTCTTTGAACAATATTTTCTTTTTTAGTTTTCAGTGTACAAATCTTGCACTTTTGTGTAATTTATTACTAAATATTTTATTCTTTTCGATGCTATTGTCAATTGAATTGTTTTCTTAATTTCATTTTCAGATTGTTCACTGCTCGTGTATAGAAATACAATGGATTTTTGTATGTTGATCTTGTATCCTGCGACTTTGCCGAACTTGTTTAATTAGCTCTAATAGCTTTTTAGTGGATTCCTTAGGATTTTCTAGATATAAGATCATGCCCTCTGTGAATAAAGATAATTTTACTTTTCCTTTCCAATCTGGATGTCTTTTAGTTCTTCTCTTGCTAATGGCCCCAGCTAGAGCCACCAGTACAATATCTCTATGATCTCTTTTGGCTGCTCACAGGTCTTCTTTAGTTCCTTGTAAATCTCAGCTGTGTTCCAAATGGTCACATTTGCTGAATTAAGGGCCTCTAGATAAGGAAGGTATTCATGAGCTGGCTTTCCAAAGGACTGGTTGATTCTTATGTACGTACTTTCCACAAACACCTATTTTCACGTTATATGCATTTCCCCTCCTCCTCAGGAAAAGAAATATCCTTGAAGAACTGTCTTCCTTGTGGAATCAAATTCTATCTTATATTATTTTAAATTTATTTTTTTAGCCAGAAGGTCCTATTATTCTATATTTAAATTGACCTATCTTTTCCTCTCTATCTAGATTCCCTAGATTCAGAGTCAGAAGACCTGGCTTTAAGCTTCAGCTCTGCCATCAACGAGCTGTGTGACCTTTGGCAAGTCATTTCCCCCTTTGGCTCCTTTTCCTCTTCTGTAAAGTGAGAGTTGAAGTGGATGATATATAAATTCAGGTCCCTTCCCGTTCTAATAAACTATCATTTAATAGTTCTAATAATTTAGTGCCATGTCAGGTGGAAAGAGAACAAGAAATGAGGATTCAATTACTCAGCCATGAAAAGAAACTAAATTGAGCTATTTATAGTGAGGTGGATGGACCTAGAGTCTGTCATACAGAGTGAAGTAAGTCAGAAAGAGAAAAACATATGCCGTATGCGAACATATATATATATAAAATCTAAAAAAAAAAAAAAAGGTTCTGATGAACCTAGGGGCAGGACTGGAATAAAGACACATGTAGAGAATGGACTTGAGGACACGGGGAGGGGAAAGGGTAAGCTGGAACGAAGTGAGAGAGTAGCATTTACATATATACACTACCAAATGTAAAATAGATAGCTAGTGGGAAGCAGCTGCATCACATAGCAGATCAGCCAGATCAGCTCGGTGCTTTGTGTCCACCTAGAGGGGTGGGATAGGGAGGGTGGGAGGGAGACTCAAGAGGGAGGAGATATGGGGATATATGTATATATATAGCTGATTCACTTTGTCATACAGCAGAAACTAACACAACATTGTAAAGCAATTATACTCCAATAAAGATTTTTAAAAGGGCTTCCCTAAGACCTAAATAGACATTTCTCCAAAGAAGACATACAGATGGCCAAGAAGCACATGAAAAGCTGCTCAACATCACTAATTATTACAGAAATGCAAATCAAAACTACAATGAGGTATCACCTCACACCAGTTAGAATGGGCATCATCAGCAAATCTACAAACAACAAATGCTGGAGAGGGTATGGAGGAAAGGGAACCCTCTTGCACTGTTGGTGGGAATGTAAACCGATACAGCCACTATGGAGAACAGTATGGAGGTTCCTTAAAAAACTAAAAATAGAATTACCATATGACCCAGCAATCCCACTACTGGGCATACACCCAGAGAAAACCATAATTCAAAAAGACACATGCACCCCGATGCTCATTGCAGCACTATTTACAATAACCAGGTCATGGAAGCAACCTAAATGCCCATTGACAGACAACTGGATAAAGAAGATGTGATACATATATACAATGGAATATTACTCAGCCATGAAAAGGAATGAAATCGGGTCATTTGTAGAGATGTGGATGGATCTAGAGACTGTAATACAGAGTGAAGTAAGTCAGAAAGAGAAAAACAAATATCGTATATTAACACATATATGTGGAACCTAGAAAAATGGTACAGATGAACCAGTTTTCAGGGCAGAAATAGAGACACAGATGTAGAGAACAAACGTATGAACACCAAGGGGGGAAAGTGGCAGGGGTGGTGGTGGTGGTGTGATGAATTGGGAGATTGGGATTAACATGTATACACTAATATGTATAAAATGGATAACTAATAAGAACCTCCTGTATAAAATAAATAAAATAAAGTTCCAAAAACATTTTCAAAAATTCAAAAAAAAAGGAAAAGGGCTTCCCTGGTGGCGCAGTGGTTAAGAATCCACCTGCCAATGCAGGGGACACGGGTTCGAGCCCTGGTCCAGGAAGATCCCACATGCTGCAGAGCAACTAAGCCCGTGCGCCACACCTACTGAGCCTGCATGCCACAACTACTGAAGCCCACGTGCCTAGAACCCGTGCTCTGCCACAAGAGAAGCCACCACAATGAGAAGCCCGCGCACTGCAACGAAGAGTAGCCCCTGCTCGTCGCAACTAGAGAAAGCCTGCACGCAGCAACCAAGACCCAACGCAGCCATAAATAAATAAATAAAATAAGTTTATATTAAAAAAAGATTTAAAAAAAAGAAATAAGGATCATATGGGATAAAAGTCTAAGCTACCTTTATTCTTTAGTAACCTATTAGTTTACATAGTAAAGGAAGTTTTAAGATAACCTGTTTGGATACAGTTAAGAGAAGCCTAGACCTTTGTTACCAAAGACTCTACTGACATGGCCTGGAGGGCTCAAAACACAGAGAAATGGAAAGGGAAGTTCCTTTGCCCAGGGTACAAACTGGGACCTCAGAAAAGCTGCCAACAGGGATAAAAACTTACTAGTTTCAAATTATCATTCTGTATATAGAGGGATAAAGGCCAATAGCCTTATGGTTGACCTTGGATTTGGGAGTAAGCAGGTGGCAGCAATAAGTATCTGTCTGAATCCCACACTAGGTCTAAGCCTGTGGGTGCTTCCAGACAACCAGTGACACCTGGGCAAAACTGAAGGCCTCTGTACCTGGCTGGTCCTTAAGAAAGAAGTTGAGACTGTAAGATTTGATTTTTTTATTAAGATATTTTACCATTAGAGAATACAAAATTTAAAAACACAGAAAAATAGAAAAAACATACCAAATCCTACCATTTAGTGACAACTACTGTTAATGTCTTGGCGTATTTCATCTATTGATTGATTCATTGAATATAAATATTACTTAAGGCCTGTGGTGAATGGTGCTAGGCCCTGGGGAGCACTGAGGTCAACACAACAGACACTTTGTTGATCTGCAGCATCTCCTTCCAATCTCTTCCTGGGCATTTTTTTGTACATGCAGAAACGATTCAAACTTCTCTAAAGTTACAGGAACGGTCTAAAAATATTGTATAAGAAAACTCACTTCCTTAGTTCTGTTCATTGTTTTATATACCCTGGACACCTCAACTTTCATTGAATCAGGAAGATGTTATCTCTCTTGTTCTTCTCACTTGTCATGAACTCAAAGGAGTTAAGATGAATAGGGTATCAATTAAGAAAAATTATGTTTTGGGAGTAGAATCCTTAGGGGTTTCTCCAGCTCCAGCTCCATCAACTTTCTAATGTTCTCTGAGTCACTTTTTCCTTCGGTGTTTCTGCTTCTAGGTGGAGCCTCTTCTGTCCAAGCAGTCTGTCCTTGCATCTCCTAACTGGAGGCTACCACTGCTCAGTCTCTGCCCAGCACAGAAGCAGCTCACCTCCAGGGGTCTCAGTCCCACCTCTTTCTTCTGTCATTCCTGGTCCTCAAGAGGCCCTGTTGAGCACTGCCCAGGTCCACTTGGCTCTCTGACTGACCCCCTTTGGCGACAGTAGCAGATGCTGTTGGTGTCCATCTGAAACCACCTGCAGCTGCAGTAGACAGTTTCCAACTTGCTGATAGCGCCCCACCCCAAGCACCTGTGTCTTCTCTCTGTGGTTCTCAAAACAGATTCTTCACCATTTTCGTTTTCGGAAATCAATTATTTGCAGTCTTTGCTTCCATGCATGTATGTGCTCTATATGTTTGCTATTCTTTCAGCAGTGACCTTAGCCAGGGGTGGTGGTGAAAGTGGAAATGTATTGAGGCTAGATTTCTACCCTAGGTGGTGTGTGTGTGTGTGTGTGTGTGTGTGTGTGTGTGTGTGTGTGTGTGTGTGTAAATCAGCTCTTTTTTTTTTTTTTTTTAATTTGGCCTCACTGCGTGACATGTGGGATCTTAGTTCCGCAACCAGGGATTGAACCTAGGCCCCACAGTGAAAGCACCAAGTTCTAATCACTGGACCACCAGAGAATTCCCATCTTTCTTTTTTTTAATTAAAAAAAAAGCACGCCTATGGTTAGAAAATATGTATATCAAACAGCACACAGACCCATTCAGACTCTTAGTCTCATCCCCAGAAGCAACAACTAGTGCCAGATTTCTGATGTATTCTTCCAGAAATATTCCAAGTATAAAAAGCACAAGTATCTAATATAGATTCTCTTTTTTTTACATAAAGGAGAGTATAATATACACTTTAAATTTCACCATATATATTGGGATTCACTCCAAATAGAGCTATTTTACTTTTTTTCCCATAAAAATGTTCTGTTGTTTGGAAATGCCATAATTTACTTAACCTATCCCTTTTGGACATTTGGGTTGTTTAACTCATTTGCTATCACAAACAACTCTGCTTTGAACATCCTTATATACATATTTTGTATAAATACACTTTTGTCCACACTGAAGATTATCAATATCTTGTCTTTTGATAATTGGTAGGTGACAAAGAATATTTTCTTATTTCAATTTGCATTCCTTATACCTTAAGTTGGATGTTTTTATATGTTTATCAAACTATTGATATTTCTTTTTCAGTAAACTGCCTATGTTGCAGCAAAAATAGAAATGAAGTTTTCCCTCCTCTGAGAACAAGGAAAATAAAGGGAACAGTGAACAGGCTAGAGAAGAAACATAACCTGGCCTGAAAGAGTTAATCACTCCTTGGTTTACTTTAACTGTCACTAATTTGTAGTAACTAGATTTGTACTTTACAAAGCTAACCTCACTCCCTGGCACTATGTAATTTACATTCGTCACCTATCACCCCTAACTGTGTGAGTTACATCCAGTGCGTCTCACTCCCTATTATGTCCTGGCACTTACATTCTATACGCCCCTCATAACAAATCACCCCCTATAATTTTCGCATTTCAGAAACAAAGTCACCGGCCGATAAACCAGAGGCAAACGGACACAATTACCAGACTGCTTGACCCCAATTACCAGGCGGCCTGACGCCAGCTATGACTGTTTTGAAATAATGCAAAGGAAAGGAAGAATGCAGGACCTTTGATCCTTATCATATACTCCGGACTACGAGCCCCACATATAAAATCTTCCCTGTTTCCCAAGGAGTGGAGGCACAGTTCTTGAGGTGCTAGCCTGCTGTGTCTTCCCTTCTCCCTGGCAGAAAAATAAAGCCATCTCTCTCTTCCTCCAATATCTGTCACCATATTTCTGTTCGGCCTTGGTGCACAGGGAAGCCGATATTTCGGCAACACTTTTTCCTGTTTTTGCCCGTTTTCTTAATGATGTGTAAGATAAAAAATTCCTGTGTTAAGATTAGCCCTTTATTCAATCACCGTCCTACAAACATGTTGTCTTTTGCCTTTTTAACCCAACATTCTTTTCACCCCAAATTTAAAACTTTGTATACAGTCTAATTTATCTCCTTTCTGGCTTCTGGGTTTTGTGTTGTGTTTAGAAAAGCCTTCCTCACTTCAAAATTATTTTGATAATTTATCCCGGTATTTTTCCAGATTCTTTGTTACATTTAATACTCCAGTCTATCTTGAAATTATTTTAGGATAGCAATCAGCTCTAATATTTGCCTTTTCTAACCTTGGCTCTTTGATCCATGACCCAGCTTCCCGGGAGTTCAGAACAATCCAGATTTCCCAGATCCTTGGGGATGTGACTGTACCTGGCTTGATACATGGTTGGTTGTGACCTAGGGCCCCCAAGTCCTCTCCTGCTCACTGAGTGCTTGGCCCAGACCCCAGCAGGGAACCTGGGCAGGCCTCTCTCACCGGGGCATGTGGGCTCCAGGTGGTCCCCCAGTGACCTGGACGCCCATTTGACTGTAGCATGGGCTGTAGCACTTCCTCTGTAAATTCCTCTGGCTCCCTTCCACTCTTCCCTCCCATCCCATCTGTGCAGGGCCCTGCCAGCTCTTTGAGGAAATTTGCATCATGCAGCAGCGGGAGGCCTCTTGAAGACTGCTTCACTGAGCCATGGTCTGCTCGGCTGCCCCTGTGCTACTCCCGGCCATGACTCTCCCTCTGGTGGGATCACCACTTGTCCGAGAGTCCCAGCCTGTGAGTAAGACCGGGGTGAGGGAAGACCCAGGGAAGATCTGCAGAGGTAACGACAGGGGCCTCTGGGTGTGAGAGGCAGCAAGATGTGGGATGAAAGGATGGATGGAGGCGAGAGGGCTGGAGGGAGAGAAAGTAATGTATTTTTAAAAGAGGCTGGTTTGTTATAAGATCTCCGAGAGTTCAGCCTTGTTTTTCAGGGTGTGGGGATAGCTTCTGTTTCTTTATTTGAATTCCCGTGAACACCAGCGATGCCTGCTGCACTTTGGATGAAGGCTCTTCTAGTCAGGCTTGCAATTTAAAAACGAAAATAGGGCTTCCCTGGTGGCGCAGTGGTTGAGAGTCCGCCTGCCGATGCAGGGGACGCGGGTTCGTGCCCCGGTCTGGGAAGATCCCACATGCCGCGGAGCGGCTGGGCCCGTGAGCCATGGCCGCTGAGCCTGCGCGTCCGGCGCCTGTACTCCGCAACGGGAGAGGCCACAATAGTGAGAGGCCCGCGTACCACAAAAAAAAAAAAAAAAAAAAACGAAAATAAAAACTTTCCAAACTTGAGAACCCTTGGCGTAGAGGACAGGAGAGAATCTGAGGAAAGGCAGCAGAGTTAGTTTAGCACTTTATGATTTGTGTTTTCTCCCAGGTGGATATTTCTATCATCTCTATCTCTAGCCACATCCTTATCTAGATCAATATCTGTTTTTAGACTGATCTCCTCACCCACACACAGTTTTGAGAGAGGGAGGAGTTGGTGAGGAAATAATTTACAGGCACCAGAGACTAAGGTATTGCCTGCCACTCACCCTCATGGCAATGCCTATGGAGGGAATAAAGCCCCCAGGCCTCTGGGCCGCAGGCAGCTCTGCCCAGCGCCCCCAGCCCCCTCTGGAGCTCCAGACCCAGCCATTTCAATTAGCCTGGAGGCACGGGGACAGGTACATTCAGGAAGGAATTAAGCAAAGCATGTTGACTCTCCAGGGTGTGCCTGGTTCCTGGGTTCAGGTGGGCTTTGCAGGGCTGGGCAGGCTCCCTGGTGCTGCATCCCTGCACCTCCTACCAGAAGCCTGCTTTCCCCTCCTGAGGTGCCCGCTTGATTCCAGGCAAAAAGAGGAGATTCAAAGAGACCAAGTCCTTCCAGATTAGCCAGGCGGGCACCGGAGCGGCTTGGGGAAGAAGGTGTCCCCGGGAGAAATGCGGAGTCAGCTCTCCTCAGAGGTCTCTCCCCTGTGCTGTGTTCCAGGGACAGGGTCAGGCTGGAGGGGAATCAGGGCAGCAATTGGACCAAGAACGTGGAGCAGGTGGTGAGTGGACACACAGGAGGAGGAGGGGGGAGGGGGACGGGGAGCCTGGAACGAGGCAAGGAAAGAAAGAAAGGTCTGGAAGAGGGCACAGCCAGGGGGCTTAAGTGGGGTTAAGAGAGAGACTGGGTCTGGCGCTGGTCACACAGGTCTGAACGCAGTTCTCTAGCTGTGAGGCCTTGAGAAAATCCTTCCTTTTAGAGAGTCTTGCCCACGTAAGGGGGTCGTCGGGAGGGTGATATGAGACAGCGCGTGTGAAGGCACCGTAGCTGGATGAGCAGTGACCACCTTGCTGGGTCCTGTCTGCACCTGGACAGGCTATGGGAGGTGCGATGTGCTCTGCTTCCTGGCGGGGACAGCGAGGTATGGGGCCCAAAGGCCACAGGCCCGTAGCTGCCTCTCCTCTCCAGCTGTCCCCTCTCTCCTACAGAATCGGTCCTGGTCTCCGTCTATGTACAGCTGTATTTTTCAAGTGAGCGCCGGCCGGCGGCACTCTCCAGGCCCCTGACTCTCCCCACCGCCTCGGCTTCCTCTGCCCCAGTAACTCTCACTGGCCTCAGCCTCACAGCCCGTGGGGTGGCGGGAATTCTACTGACCCCCGCTTCTCAGTGGCTCTTAGCTGCTTGCATGGGGAGGGGGTTCAGAGTGCAAGGAGCCCAGCCCTCCCGCAGCCCCCTCGTCTGAGATACTGTGAGCCCCTCCCTATTTCTTGGAGGATCGTGTGGCCCAGCTCCTTCCTCA
Source organism: Lagenorhynchus albirostris (assembly GCF_949774975.1). Classification (NCBI taxonomy): domain Eukaryota; kingdom Metazoa; phylum Chordata; class Mammalia; order Artiodactyla; family Delphinidae; genus Lagenorhynchus; species Lagenorhynchus albirostris. Next base: position 69,176,879 of record NC_083107.1, read on the forward strand.
CCTCCCATCAGACAGACCTCCCCCTCCTGCCCCACGTCCCATCTTCTAAACTTTGGCAGTGGCCTAAGGGGCAGATGACCACGGGCCCGGGCTTCGCCACTGTCACCTCTGACGCCTTTGCCCCACACGCGCTGCTGCTTTGAACTCAGGCTGAGAAGGCGGTGCCTGTGACCTTGGGATTGCTCCCGATACCCAGCCTCAGAGCCTCACAGGCATCAGGCGCTGGGCTTTCCCAGACAGCCTGCTCACTTCTTATCCCCCTTCCCTCTGTCACAGAGTGCGATGTCACCCACAAGGGGTGTAGCTACTGTGCTTGCCTCTCCGGGTACCAGTGGAACACCAGCGTCTGCTCCCATCACCGGCCCTGCCAAACCCCCGTCAAGCGCCGGCCTTGTGGCTGCCTTGTCTTCGGCCCTGCTGAAGCCGGGTACTGCCAGCTGCTGCCACCTGGTGAGGAGGGTTGGGAACGTGAAAACCAATGGCCCTGAGTGAAAGGAACCCTCTCTGTGTTTTTTTCTCTCTGACCCCCGTATCTCTGCCAGCTAGTGACTCCTCTGGGTGAGAGAAAATGCCGGGCATCATAGCAGAAGATCACAGGCCCTGCGCCTGGGACAGGAAGAGGGAGACTCCAATGAACAACAGGGCTCCGAGACAGGTGGACAAAGAGAGGAAGTTCCCTCCCTGGGGGAGGGGGAGTCCTAGGACAAAAAGCTTCCCCGTTTGGTTCCCACTGACAGTTAGGGTCTTCCAGGCTGGATTGCGGCAGCCACACTCCTCCAGGGACAAAAGAGAACAGAAAATGTTAGGTGGGGAGGGAGGGAGGAGGGATGGGCTTCAGAAGATGGGGAAGGAGGGAGAGCTTAGCTGCCTCAAGGGCCGCAAGTTCCTGCTCCGGGGGTCCTATCTTTTGCCTCCCGCAGTCCCCGCGGCCCTGAGCCTCAACTCCTGGCTGCAGACGCCTGGCGACACCCTGAACCTGACCCTCCTCACAAGCCAGGAGACCACCAACCTGAACTGGTTCCTGTGGCCCACAGGGAGCCCCATCCCCATCCTCCTGCGGGCAGGGTCACGTGTGTCCTTGACCTCCAGCCGGAACCGGGCGGTCCTCAGCATTGTCAACATCTCCCATAAATGGGCAGGTAGGCCACCTGTCCTTCCCTCCTCTCTCCTCCCCTTCTTTTTTTCCTCCTCCCTCTCCTTCTTGTCTTTTCTTCTCTTCTTTTCCCTTATCTCCATTTATTCACTCTGGGGAAACTAAGGCTAAGAGGCCCATTGATGTGAAGAATTATGATGAGAGAACGCTGAAAGCGTGGTCTCAATTTCAACTGAGAACAGATGCAGGTTTTTCTTCACGATGTTGAAATGGCAGCAGGTGGTGCAGGAAGGGCATCTACTGGGGGCAGAGGTTCACCTTAGGATGCATGGCTACAGGCTAATAACAAAGGGTCAGGATCTCGTCTTCCTCCTAGAAATCCTTTGGGGGACAGGGATCTTTCCTGCTGGGGTTAAGCTGAGGCTGGATGGAGAGGGCAGACCTAGGGTGTGGCTGGGGAAGCAGCAGAGACCCTGTGGCGCAGGTGGGGGCCAAGTGGCCGGGAGGTGCAGCGGGTGTGTGTCTGCAGGTGAGTACTTACGCTGCTTTGAGGCCTGGGGATTCAGGTGGGAGCTGCACCAGATGGTGAGGGCGCCCCTGCAGGTGACAGATGTGGCTGGGCTCCCAGACCAGCTCTCCACCTCCTGTGCCACCTCCCCTGGCTTCCAGCTGAGCTGCTGCATCCCCAGTGCCCACCTGGGCTACACGGCTTCCTGGAGCCCCAGAGACGGCAACGAGGGTATGGAAAGGGGCTGGTTGGCAGGGCTCAGGGGAGAGGGGGCAGCTAGTTGCCCCCAGGCAGCTGGCTCTCCAGCTCCCTGGAAGCAGAGGTTGCAGTTCAACCTGGGCGTTCAGGGTCCAAGTCCAAATCTATTTTTACCCCAATTCTGTTCATACAACAATAAGCACACGTGTGTAGACAACTTTTGCATAATGCTTTCATTCACACGATCTCCGTGAACTCACACGATATTATTCTGTGAGGTTCATTTGATGATGGTCCCATTTTACAAACGAGTTCACTGTGGCTTCAGGGCCTGGAACTAGTAAGAGACGCCCAGGGAGGGTCCCCTTCCCCCCGGATCCAAGCTCTTCCTTCAGTAGTTTGATGCCCACATACAATTCAGCTCATCTTCGCTGCTTCATCCCCTTCTGAAATTGCTAGAAAGATTGCCGAGGCACCCCTCAGACCCCTGGGGTCTCGGTATGTCCCTGGCCCAGTGACCGTTCCCTTCTCTTGTCTCCCCCTCAGCCTGCTTATTCAACACGCTGGACTCCCAGTGCTTCGTGCTGGCTGTTCAGAGCTGCCCTGCAGCTGACACTACGTGCACTTGTGACCTGCAGAGCCCGGGACTGAGCCCTCTCAGGGTTGCCGTCTCTGTCACCGTCATCCAGGTACTTGGGGCTTGGGGTCCAGGTGGCTGACCTCTCACCTGCTCCTCCTGGGAGCTGCTTCCTGATGTCTCCCTGTGCTGGGCAACAGGGCCAGACCCCACACACTGCATGGGTTTCTGCCCAAGGAAAGGCTCGGGCTAGACTGGGTTGCTGAGCCTTCCCTGGTATCATTTTCAGATGGAGACAACACCCGCCCTGAGGACTCTTCAACTATTGCCTGGAACGTCACCAAGGCTGGCCATGTGGCACAGGCCCCGTGTCCCGGGAAGAGGAGGGGCATGGTGAAGAGGCCTTGTAGGCCTGAGGGGGGCTGGGGGCCCATCCACAGCAGCTGCACGGACACGGGGCTCCTGGCCTTGCTTCTTAGAGCCCGGGTAAAGCTTCTGACCCTGCTGCCCACGTGCCCCCTCCTCCACGACCTATCCCTTCCTCACTCAGGACCCAACTTTAGAGTCCTTTCCCCCAGAGACCCAGCCCGAAGGGTATTCAGGTTCTCTGAACTGGAGCCCTGGCGGAGCCAGGAAGCAGGTGTGGGCCCCTCAGAGCGGCCAGAGCTCTCATGGCAGGGAGGGTGCAGGTCCCAAGCCTTAATCCCAACAAGGGTCTGCCCCACAAAACTTGGTGTCAGTTTCTTCCACGTGGCTCGCTCCCCTCTCTGCTTCCGGCTCCCCTGGGACAGGGCGTGGATCTGGGGAGAAAGGAGCTGGACTGGGGAGGAGGTGGCCCCTCCTTCTTCAGGGCTCGCCCACGCCCACCCCCCTGCTGTCTTATCTGCCTCAGCTGCTGAGGGCAGGCCAGGGCTGGCCTGTGGACGAGGCACCACAGACCTTGGCTCAGCTGCTGGAGCAGGCAGTGGTGGTGACCCCACCCACCGACTCATTGGCACTGGTGGCCACCATGACAATCCCGGCCAAGGTGGTAGCACGTGCCAGAATACAGCTCAACGGCAGCCCTGGAGGTGAGATCCTTGAGCCACATCGGGGCCAGCTGGGTAGTGTGGGCTGGCAACTCTTCCCCTCCGGGCATTTCTGTCCCTCCGACATCACCATGGGCTGTCAGATGGCAGACTCTTCTAGAGTCCAAGTGTCTGCTCCTCTGGTCCATTTCTCCTCTTGGATACCAGTCTCCAAGGCCACGGAGTGTGGAGGAGGCCTGATGCTGGGAACACATGGGAGGTCAAGGAAGGCAGGGAGGGGTGTGGAGACAGGAGTTCAGAGGCCTTCACGCACATGCAGATATGCGGATATGACGTGAATCCCCCCGTGCCCACACACAAGGTACCTACGTGGAGATACTGAAACGTACTTGGCTTTGCTGGACTCACCTAAACCAGCTCTCAGTATAGCATCAGTTGCTGACCCAGAAGCTGCAACCAAAAGAATAATCAGGGACAATGACACTGCACTGCACACCCTTCGTGTCTGGGAATATGCATCACACGGGGGTGCAGACATGCAGGTGGCCCTCTACTTCAGAACGCGTGCCCTCTACCTCTGGGCACCATTCCTAGCTTTACGGACCTGTAGGGGTCCCCTTAGGACCTGGGTGGCCTCAAGGGATGGAAGGGGGAGAAGGGTCATCAGACGGAGGGGTGGGATGTGCATCAAGGGCCACATACTTGAAGATGCCCCAGCGGTTCGCTGAACAGCCCTCCATTCTTCCTGTCCAGAAAGCCTTCCCCAGAGGAGATGGGCACAGCTAGAAGCCAAGAGAAGACTGGGGTTTTAGGGCAAGCTCTCCAACAACAGAGAAAGCACCCCAGGCAGAGGACACATTCAGGTTCTTGGGCTCCTGATTATAACCTGGACTCCTGGTGACTCTGGATTGTCCCTTGTTTCTCCCTGAAAATCTGCCTCCAGTTAGCATTTGAAGGGAAAAGGTAGGATCGGAAGGCACGGAAGTCACTGTAGCTGGGAGCAAAGTTCCTAGGATTTTTGCTGCCCAGGCAGGAGGGCAGGTGAAAATGTAAAAATGGATACAACCTCGTCAAAGGAGAGCTGGCAATAATAATAATTGCTCTGCAGCTGGGCCTTTCCACCCCTTCCTAGGCCACAAATGAAACCTACATCCCAGAACACAGCAAAGGAGGAAGTTAAGATGCCAGGTGAGAAAGAAGCATTCTTGGGAGCAGCGTGACCAGCGTGGAGTGAGGCCGAGTGTACAAAGGGCTTTCCAGCAAAGCTCTAAAAAGAAAACTCCTCTTCATATACCTGTCCCAACCTAAAGGGTGGAAAAAAGACTTCTTCAAGTAGACATTTCTAGAGGGGCTGAAGGAGGTGGAGGCCTCGGAAAGCAGATGGCATAACTCCCACTGCTTTTCCCAGAAAGCTGAAGGGAGTGTCACCACCACCAACCCTTGACTCAGTTCACTCTGAAAATTCCTTTTCACACTATCGAATTTTTAATTACCCTGAAAAACCATTGTTTTGAAGGAACTGCCATTGGTGGGTCCGGTGTCCAGAGGAGAGGGTAGCTTGCAGAGGCTTTAGGGCGAGGCTTTAGGGCGAGCTCTTTCACAGGGAAGACAGAAGCTCTGAGTGACCCACAGGCAGAGCCGTGTTCCTTCAAGGTGTCGAGGGTGTGCCCTTGAATCCAGGGATGGGTCCTGGCCAATCCTCTGAACCCTTTCCACCGCCCAGAACTCAGCCCTTGGGAAAGATAGGCTTCTGTTTTCATTAGTCACGCGCATCTCTCTGACAGCTTACCTGTTCCCCACCTGTGACTATCCAAGCAAGAAAAGTATGAAAAACTAACTAAAGCTACCTAATGAATAAGGCTGCCTTTGCTGTAAAAATAATCAACAGATATCAAAGTTCAAAATAATTACAAGTAAAACTGTCTCAACCAGTTTTTAACTAATCAACAGTTCATGTTACAGATATATTTGATAAAAATGATCTTATTTTAACTATTCAGTGATTTCTTGTCTGATTATTTCTTCTCTATAGATAAAAAGAAAGGATAGCTTAATTGACAGGAACTCTGATCTTCTAAACATTGGAGGCCAAGGGGAGAATTTGGTTCATTTCTTTTCAAAATTTAGGAAAAGGTGAAGTTAATAGGTCCCTCTTTCTTTAATCTCTATAAAATACATTACTATAAAATGTAAGTTTCATAGACGTATGCATGTATACAAAAAGTCACTGATATGAGAACATTTGTAAGAATGTGGTATAAGTTTTAAAGTAGAGAGAAAGATAACACAGACTGCCAAGAATTAAGGAGAAAAGATGACAAACACTGACGTTTAAAAAATGACAGGATCAAGCTAAGACTAGATATAGAGAAGAAATATTTAAGAAAAGCCTTCAGAGGACACCAAGATATCAGCTGAATTATCTTACAGAATCCACAAGAGGATGCTGACAGGACTCTGAAAATTTTTTAAAGTAAATAAATGAAAAAACTCTGACGAATGTTTGTTGATTTAAAAATTCATGGATATTTTTATAAAGTGGAATGAGGATGTTTTCTTTCGAAATAAAAAAGTGATATACTAACCACATGCCATTGAAAATATTTTTCTTACATACACTATATCTCCACTTAAGGATTTGTGTGAATGTTTTAATTGTGTATAAACCAGCTCAAGTGTTTCTCTAAATGGATTCAATCATTCTTTCAAATAGAACATACCAACTCACCAGGACAACTGCAATGTCTCTGTGCCTCATACTTGTTCCAGCCCTCACAGGAAGCAGCAGCTACTGGAATCCCGTGGGGGCTTTGCCTTGCTAGTTTCCTGGCAACAGAGTCAGGTCTCAATGCCACTTTCACTTTTTAAAATATTTATTTTTAAATTAATTCATTTTTTATACAGCAGGTTCTTATTAGTTATCTATTTCATACATATTAGTGTATATATACACTTGCACTTTATTAACAATTTACAGTCTTAATTGTTTTAATTATAAAAATTTTTTTTGAAAAATTCAAGTAATACAGAAGAGAAACAGCAGATTCCTTTCCTGAGTATGCTTCTGTAGATATATGTGTTCTCGTTTTCCTTCTCAAATGATTGCACATACTCAGTGCATGCTCTGCTGCTAAAAGCACACTTGAGAATGGATAAATGAAATGACATTAAGCCTTTGTTCACTTGGCTCTCACCATAAAAAAAAAAAAGGAATGAAAAAGAATGCTCTGGAGGTAAATACAAGAAGGTGAGATATAGCAGCAATTCCATTTCTAAAAAGAAGGCTTAAAGAAATAAGTAAACAAGTGAACAGATAAATGTACAAAGGGTGTGCACTCTAGTGTGTTTACATCCTCAAAAAAGAGGCACTTGGTAAAACAAATTAGGATATATCCATACAAAGGAATGCTATGTGGTCATTAAAAATGATGACATATAGCTACACCCACTAATATGAAAAAATGCTACATAGCTAAGTAAAACAAAAGGGTTCCAGAGCACCATTATACCAGGCAATTATGTTCTATATGTCCACATAAATATGTACACATTAAAAAGGAGAGATATCAAAATATAAACAGTGGGCATGTCTACTTGGTTTTTCATTTTCTTCTTCTACTCTATATTGTTTGAATTTTTTACTATGAGCATCTATTTTTATATTGGAAAAAAAATGGTTTTCAAAAGGTTTTCCTAGGGGCTTCCCTGGTGGCACAGTGGTTAAAAATCTGCCTGCCAACACAGGGGACACAGGTTCGAGCCCTGGTCTGGGATGACTCCACATGCCACGGAGCAACTAAGCCCGTGCACCACAACTACTGAGCCTCCGAGCCACAACTACTGAGCCCGAGTGCCACAACTACTGAAGTCAGTGCGCCTAGAGCCTGTGATCCACAAGAGAAACCACCACAGTGAGAAGCCCGTGCACCACAATGAAGAGAACCCCCCCTCGATGCAACTAGAGAAAGCCCGTGCGCAGCAATGAAGACCCAACGCAGCCAAAAAAAAAAAAAAATTTATTAAAAAAATTTTTTTTCCTGAACGTTTTGCATATTTAAAAATAGAATATTGACGAGCAAAGAAACACAAACAAAATACGCCCTGGAATTTAAGTTTGTACAGAAGGATAGACTACATTAGGGGTTCCTGGGGAAGCTGTGAACTCCCTATTTGGAGTTCTGCTTTGGGAATCAATTGATCACTGACGGTTCTTTAAGTGTGGAAGGGAAAAGGGCTCCAATTTGAGTATGACATTGAGTACAAACACTGCCAACATGTCTAAATGCTTCTTCTCTTTCACAATAATCTATTTATTTTCAGAATAATATGTCTACTCACTATTTTTGTCCTCCAATCCCCACATTCTCCCATTTCCTCTCCATCAATGATCCCTCTTCATTGAGGAAGCACAATAAACCAGTTCAGAGTCCCCCAAAACCACAGCGGATATAGGCAGAGGGACTCTGAGTCATCCATTAAAATCTGAGAAAGCCCGGGAGACCCTGCTACCGCCTTTTACTCCTCAAGAAAGACCGGAACTTCAGAAGCCTGGAGAAATAAGCAAAACTGAGAAAGGATGGGGGAGAAGACAGGCGGAGAAGCAAACAGCTCGGGGCAGGGAAGAGTGGTGGGGAGATGGTGGGGAGAAGTTGGGGAGCTGACCTTCTGAAATTTGAATGAAAGAAGATGAGGGCAAATAAAGGCTCCACTCTCAATTGGTTATTTGGTGGAACAGAGGGTCTAATTAAAGTTTTACATGAAAAGAGAGACACTTTTAAGTTGGGATCTTTAAAAACATAACCAGTTTAAGATATTTAAGAACAAACATCAAGAAGGTGTCTATAATCACAACCAAGGATGATCTTTTGTAGCAGTCATGCTAATGAAAATAACGTGGCTCTCTCTATACGTATAAAATGTTTTGAAATAGTACATAACTTTAACCTGTGTGCTCCTCTCCAATCCAATTCCACTGTCCCCTACCTAGAGGTAACTTCTGTTCTGAATGTTTTCCCTTACCTTAAAAAAATTTTTTTTAATTGTGGTAAAATACACATAAAATGTTATCATTTTAATGATTTTTAAGTATACAGTTCAGTCGTGTTAAGTACATTCACATTGTAGTGCAACCAATCTTCAGAATTATTTTCATCTTCCAAAACAGAAATCCTATACCCATTAAACAACCCCTCATCCCCCCTCCCTCAAGCCCTGGCAACCACCATTCTACTGTCTTTATGAATTTGACTGTTTTAAATACCTGGGACAAGTAGAATCATACAGTATTTGTCTTTTTGTGACTGGCTTGTTTTACTTAGCATAATATCCTCAAGCTTCATCCATGTTGTAGCATGTGACAGGACTGCCTTCCTTTTTAAGGCTACATAGTATTCTATTGCATGTATATACACATTTTGTTTATCCATTGGTCCATCAGTGAACACCTGAGTTGTTTCCAAGTTTTAGTTATTGTGAATAATGCTGTTATGAACATGGGTGTATAAATATTTCTGAGACCCTGCTTTCAATGCTTTTGTATATATCCTAGACCTGGAATTGCTGGATCATATGGTAATTCTATTGGGCTGGCCAAAACGTGCCTTTGGTTTTTAAGTAAAAATAGAAGACACATTTTTCCTTTTCACCAAGAACTTTATTGAACAATGTATTCACCTTTTTATTCTACTACCTTCTGCCATTTTTCAGGCAACTTCATAATTCCATCTCCCCAAAACTTTTTATCTTTTTGAGCAAAGAACTGTTCCAGGTGCCTTTTACAGTCTTCCAGGGAATTGAAATTTTTTCCATTAAGAGAATTTTGTAAAGACCGAAATAAATGGAAATCCGAAGGTGCAATGTCTAGTGAATACAGCGGATGAATCAGAACTTCCCAGTCAAGCTGTAACAGTTTTCGCCTGGTCATCAAAGAAACATGTGGTCTTGCATTACCCTGACGGATGATTATACGTTTCCTGTTGACTAATTCTGGATGCTTTTTGTCAAGCGCTGTTTTCAGTTGGTCTAAATGGGAGAAGTACTTGTTGGAATTAATCGTTTGGTTTTCCGGAAGGAGCTCATAATAGAGGACTCTCTTTCAATCCCACCATAAAAACATCTCATTCTTTGGATGAAGACTGGCCTTTGGTGTGGTTGGTGGTGGTTCATTTCGGTTGCCCGACAATCTCTTCCGTTCCATATTTTTGTACAGTATCCACTTTTCATAAATCATCACAATGTTTTATTGATGAAAACAGAACGTTTTCATTACGTTTAAGTAGAAAATCCCATGCGGAAATATGGTCAAGAAGGTTTTTCTCGCTTAACCTATGTGACACCCAAACATCAAAGTGAGTAACATAATCAAGCTTGTGCAAATGATTTTCAACGCTTGATCTGGATATTTTGAGTATGTCGGCTATCTCCCGCGTGGTATTATGTTGATTGTTCTCAATTAATTTCTCGATTTAATTAATGTCTCAATTTGATCGCTATCAACTTCAACTGGTCTACCGACCATGGAGCATCATCCAGCAAATCTCCAGCACGAAACTTCTCAAACCACTTTTGACATGTTTGATCAGTCACTGCACCTTCTCTGTACACTGCACAAATCTTTTTTTTTTTTTGCATTTCGGTTGTGTTTTTACCTTTCCTGAAATAAGCATAATATGCCGAAAATGTTGCTTTTTTCTTCTATCTTCAATGGCTACACAAAAATTTACCAATTTTGATTTTTTTTTAAATGCACGCTGATGTGACAGCTGTCACGTACAATCTAACAAAATTGTTTTGAATGAAGTTAAAGACAACTAAGTGCTACTAGAGCCATCTTACAGAAAAAACCCGAACGAACCTTTTGGCCAACCCAATACCTTTAATTTTTTGAGGACCTGTTATACTATTTCCCATAGCATCTGCACAATTTTACATTCCCATCAACAGTGCACAAAGGTTTCAATTTCTCCATATCCTCACCAACACTTGTCATTTTCAGGTTTTGTAATAGCAGCCATCCTATTGGGAGTGAAGTAGCAGCTCATTGTAGTTTTGATTTGCATTTCCTCAACAATCAGTGACGCTGAACACCTTTTCATGTGCCCATTTTACATCTTCTTTAGAGAAATATCTATTCAAATTATTTGCTCATTTTAATTTTTTAAATAAATGTATTATTTTATTTATTGTTTCTGGCTGTGTTGGGTCTTCGTTGCTGCATGCTGGCGTTTCTCTGGTTGTGGCGAGTGGGGACCACTCTTCACTGTGGTTCACGGGCTTCTCGTTGTGGCAGCTCCTCTCGTTGTGGAGCACAGGCTCCAGGCGTGTGGGCCTCAGCAGCTGTGGCACGCAAACTCAGTAGTTGTGGCTCGTGGGCCCTAGAGCACAGGCTCAGCAGCTGCAGTGCATGGGCCTGCTCCGCAGCACGTGGGACCCTCCCGGACCAGGGATCGAACCCATGTCCCCTGCACTGGCAGGCGGACTCTCAATCACTGCGCCACCAGGGAAGCCCTTTTGTTCATTTTAAAATTGGGTTTTCTAGCTCTTGAGTTGCATAGTTCTTTATATATTCTGGATATTAACCCCTTATCAGATATGATTTATATTTTCCCCCATTCCATAGGTTGCTTTTTCACTGTCCTTTGATGTACAGAAGTTTTTAATTTTTAAGAACTCCAATTTTTTTCTCTTTCCTGTTCTTTTGGTGTCATATCCAAGAAATCATTGCCAAATCCAGTATCATGAAGCTTTCCCTGTTTCCTTCTAAGAGTTTTATAATTTTAGCTTTTATGTTTAGGTCTTTGATCTGTTTTGAGTTAATTTCTGTATATGGTATAATGCAGGGGTCCAATTTCATTATTTTGCATGTGGATATACAATTTTCCCAACACCATTTGTTGAAAAGATTGTCTTGGCACTCTCCTAGAAAATAATTTCACTATATGTGAATTTATATATGGGTTCCTTTTTAAACTATTAACTAAACCCCAGATTTCACCAGTTTTTTTTTTATTAGTGTCCTTATTCCGTTTTAGACTCCAACTCAGGATACTACATTACATTCAGTTCTCATGTCTCTTTCACCTCCTCTGGTCTGTGACAGTTTCTCAGTATTCTTTTATTTTTCATGACTTTGATAGTTTTGAGTACTGGTGAAGAATTTTGTAGAATGTCCCTCAATTTAGTTTTGTCTGACGTTTTCTCATCAATCGACTAGGTTATGAGTACTTGGAAAGAATACCAGTAAGGTGAAGGGCCCTTTTGATGACCTCATACCAGGAGGTCTGTGATCCACATGACAGCACCGCTAACAACCTTGGTCATTTGGTTAAACTAGTGTTTGCCAGGTTTCTCCACTGTTAAGGTTGCCCTGTTTTCTGTCTTCACACTCTATTTACTGGAATTGAGTCACTAAGTCCAGCCCACACTCAAGAGGGGAAGAGCAGGATCCACCTCCTGGAGCCTGGGGTCTACATATATTATTTGGCATTCTTCTGTAAGATTTCTTTTTTCTTAACTGTTTTGGAAAATATTTTCACCTTGTACATAGGCATCCTAGAAATGTACTTAGTTTTGCTTATTTTTAAAACTTTGCTGTGGATGAACATTTGTTATTTACAATATTTTGCTATTAGAGAGAGATGCTGCTATCAACACTCTTGTACATGTCTCCTGGTACTCATGTACAAGTTTCTCCAGGAAATATACCCAAGAGTGAAAAAGCTGGATTATAAACCATGTGTCATATTCAAATGTACAAGATAATGCCAGACTGTTTTCCAAAGTGGTTGTATCAATCTACATTCTCACCAGCAGTGTATAAAAAGTTCCTACTGTTCTACATCCTTACTCACGCTTGGTATTCTCAGTCCTGTTCATTTTTGTCAGTCTAGTAGGTATAAAATAATACCTCATCATGATCTTGGTTTGGTTTTTCTTGATTACTAATGAGCATCTTTTCATGTTTATTCTGCATTTGTACATTATTTTCTAAAAAAATACCTGTTAATATCTTTTGCCATATTTTACGATGTTATCTTTCTTCTTCTTTTTTTTTTGGCCTCACCGCACGGCATGCGGGAGGGATCTTAGTTCCCCAACCAGGAACTGAACCCGAGCCCCCTGCAGTGGAAGCCCAGAGTCTTAACCACTGGATCACCAGGGAAGTCCCTATCTTTCTTCTTTTTGATTGACAGGAATTCTGTATACACCCTGGATCCTTTGTAAAATATATCTATATCATATATATCTTGTAAGGTATCTATCATATGTATGATATGATAGAGATATAAAAGATATATTTTTGATAAGATATATATATGTACATATATATGATATATATATGCACATCCTTTGTAAGTTATATCTGTACCTTCACCCCATTTGTGGCTTGTCTTTCCACTCTATCATATAAAGAACAAAGGTTCTTATTTCAACATAGGCCAATTTATAGATCTTTTCGTTTATGATAACACTTTAAATGTCTTATTTAAGAAATTCTTCCCACCCCAACCTAAGGGTCATAGTGGTATTTTTTTTTCTAAATTTTAAAGTTTTTTTTTTTTTTTTTGCGGTACGCGGGCCTCTCACTGCTGCGGCCTCTCCTGTTGCGGAGCACAGGCCCCGGACGCACAGGCTCAGCGGCCATGGCCCACGGGCCCAGCCGCTCCGTGGCATGGGGAATCCTCCCAGACCGGGGCACGAAACCATGTCCCCTGCATCGGCAGGCGGACTCTCAACCACTGCGCCACCAGGGAAGCCCCTTAAAAAGTTTTTTATCTTTTATATTTAACTTATCTAGAGTTAATACTTGTGATATGTAAATATAATGGTTTGCAGTATTAAAAACTTACATTAGGTGGAATTCACCAATGAAATCATGGGGAAATAAAGCTGGGACTCTCAAATAACCTTTTAAGAGGTTAGCACTTGCTCCCTTGCCCAATCTGTCCCTGAACTAGAGTATGATTCTGACTGCCAGTAACTTTCACAGACCTAAATGAAATTCACATGAACGGTTGCAACTGAGACTTTTGCTTCTGCAATGCACTAGCATACATGTTATTTAATGCAGTTCGGTTGTCAAAAAACTGAGAGAATTTTTAGTATGTTGACCAAATTTTTGAAATTTCTTTACATTTCATTAAACCCGGCAAACAGAAACATCTCCAAACGATAAAATAAATTTATTTCAATTGGGCACTGGGGAAAAAATGGTGTTATTCTAAAGCAGGACCTTCTTTATGATCCTAGCGGCTTCATGGTTGACTAAAATGGTTAGAAGTTACAAATGAGTAATCCAAGGCAAAATCTGTCCCTAAGCAAGAGAACCACCTTTTACCTCTAATAAAACAATGCAAATGGTTCTCTGATACTTCTCTACTTTATTAAGGTTAATCAACATGGTATTTATATATCTAAACATTTACTGTAAATTTTCAGTGATGTTTAGATTCTAAATTACCTTTCCAGAATTAAGTTAAATTTAGGCACATTGGTTTGTATTTTATAGAAAACAATTATCTTTAGGTCACAAATAGGAATGAGCTATAATTTGCAAATGTTACAAAGGTGATTCCAAATCTCAGCTAAATTCTTTCCAAAATTGCAACCACTCATTCAGTCTTTCATAAAAATAGAGACCAAGCACAATTGCTTAAACTTATCACTGTTGAGAGATTCTGGTAACTAAGAAATTCCTGCAAGAGTAATAAGCCGTGATTATTGGAAAGCTCAGAACACTGGCAAGGCTTAACTGCAAAGTACTTAACAGAAGGCCACAAATTTTGTTTTCCTAAGAGGAGCTAGGAACTACAGATGTCACTGAGTAGTGCATTGAAATGGCATTGCCTAGGGTGAGTGTTGCACAGAAACTCCAGGTCACCTCTTCTTGATCTATTATTTTGGATAAGCTTCCACTATCATAGCATGGCCCTGTAAAGGAAAATAAAGTTCAATTAGAGCAATCAAATGCAATGAATCCAGACAGTACAGAGGCAGCATAGAACAATGGGAAAAATACAGGCTTTGGAACTTAATCCTGGCTCTGCCATTCAAACACTGTGTGATCTTGGGAAAGTTATTAGCCATTCTGAACCTCAACTTCCTCTCTAAAATGGGGTTCATGGTGCCCACTTCAAAATGTTTTTGTGAACATTAGATAGCATACAATGTATGTATAGACACACACACACACATACATGTATACACATGTGTATCAGAGTCTATCTAGAAGAGTCTGACTCCTAGTAGATGCTCCGTAAGTGGTTACTATTAAAATGAGCCAGAGGGGCTTTTTTAGCTGTATAAAAATAAACGCAATACAGTGAATCCAACAACAGCCTTCTCTCTCTCCTAGATAAGAAAACTAAGGCTTTGAGAGGTTAAGTTACTCATCCAAATCCACAAAGCTATTAAGTAACAGGGTCAGGACTTGAAACCAGATGATTCCAAAACCTGGTCTCTTCTTTACTACTCTATGCGGGTGAAGATGATGATTTGAGGTCCCACAAAGGTAAAAAGGTAGAAAATCCCTTTCCTAGTACTAGACACAGTGCTATATCCAAGTTATCTCCCTAGTTGAAACCTAGTATAGAAATTAATGATTTCATGAGTCTAAATCCTATCTGATAATCATAGTCATTCTATCTTTTGGACTGCTATCAAACTACTTAATAGCCTAACTAATCTCCCTGCTTCTAGATTCAATTCAATCCCCACAAATATTTATTAAACTATTATTTATAAGGCACCAAGCTGAACACTGTGTGGGTACAAAGTTTTGCTACACGGTCTGTATCCTCAATCTAACATACACTGTAGTTCAAAACAAACTGCTAAATACCTTGATACAGGCACAAGCAAGCCAACAAAATATGGATGGGAAGGACTGACTGACTTGGGGTTGTCCTAGAAGGGCCCATAATAAGGTAGAATATTCCTTCTCCCGTTTTATTTCAACTGTGTTGTTTTCTTGTCCCAAATCTTTTATATTGCACTAGATCAGTGGTTCTCAATGGCAGTGATTTTGCTCCCTCCCCTCCCCAGAGGACATTTAGCAATGTCTGGAGATATTTCTGGTTGTCCCAACTGTGTGTGTTGGCAGGGGGGCGGGGGGGGGGGTGGTGGGGAGTGAGGGGGGTGGTTTGCTACTGGTATCTAGTGGGTAGAGACCATGTTAAACACCCTACAACACACAGCACAGTCCTCTCACCCGCAACAAAGAATTATCTGGCCCAAAATGTTACTAGTGCCAGAGCTGAGAAACCCTGAGCCACAATGATGGATTCCTCCTTTGATCTAATCATGTTTGTAGCACGCATTTGGCTCTTGATGAAACAATGCCAAGTTTAATCTAGTTTCTAAGATGCATCATGTCCTTCTTCACTATACTGTAAACTTCTAGAGGTAAGTAATAATACTGGATATTATTCTTTGTTCATCCACAAAAGCACCTAGTATTGTGTTATTAATCCTCTATGTGCTAGATGAAAAAATTAGGGAACAAACACTCAAAACCAAAGGACATTAACCTATGTGGACTATGCACTGTGTACAATGCTATGCACTAGTTACCTCCCGCACTTAAATTTGGCATAGAAAGATAAGAGGGAGGGCTCCAGTCCCGATTTACCATGGTTTTCTGTAAATGAAGTTACAACAGATTAGAAAATACTTCTGATTGTGAAGTCTAAAATATTCCAACCTAAAAATAACTGATCCCTTGCTTCTTCAAAGTCTCTGAGAAAAAGCCATAAATAAAGGCTTTTAAATGTAAGATGTTTATACTTTTACATATCTTATTCCTCTTGGTCGGCAACAGATAGTTTCTGTTATCTGGAGAAAAATCAAATCTGTTTCCATCAGGGTTGGAAAAAAAAAAAAGATTACAACCAGCCTTCCTTTTGGATTTTATTCCCACGTGAAATGCTATAGCAGGTAGGAAGTTTCGTCAGTAACACAAGTAAAGCAGATAGAAAAAAAATCTGTAGAAAACCATAATTTTCCTCAGCTAAACAGCAATAGGTTATCCAGAGGCAAATTAATTCTCCATTAAGGTATAGTTCAGTTCTCAAGAAAGACTTGGAGAGATTTCATGGATAACGTCTCATGGTGACTAGATAAATGGATAAAATTTTATTATTAAAGAAGAAAATAAATCAAAGTGTGAATAATGATAGTGTCTGATGACGGGATTATAAGTGATTATAATTTTATTTTCTAAATACTTTTTGTATTTTCATAATTTCCATAAGGAGCATATATAACTTTTATAAACAAAAAACATAAACATTATTTTAGGGGAAAAAACTAACTTGGATTTAAATAGATTCTTCCTTTCAAAGTACTATCAGAATTAAAGTTGTATTCCCTCCCCACAAAAATGGGCTGCTTTTTTCCCAGTTGTCTGTCATCAGAAAAATCGCTCTAAGACTGTTTCAAATTAAGCTAAATCAAACATTCTTGGATGAATTTGTTTTGTTTCCAAGAAAATGACTTTCTGGAAGCTCCTATGAAGCTTCTGTGACATACCTGCCCTCCAGCTGCACAGGCGGCAACTAACCCATACTGGCCTCCTTCCTTCTGTAATCTGTTGGCAGTTGCCATGACCAACCGACAGCCAGTGGCTCCAAACGGGTGCCCCAGGGACAGTGATCCACCCCAGATGTTAAACTTCTCCAAAGGAGGCGATCCAACCTGGCTCCCACAAAAATAGACACAAATATAAAGATGAGTTTACTTAAGAATCAGACACGGCTCGTAGTTAACAGGTAGTAATGGCAATAAAGGGAAGTAACTAACTTAAGCCAAATCACAAGTTATTTTACTGCAAAAGAAAGAGATTCTAAATCAATTCTGAAAGCCAAGGGCCCACTTATTTTTCATCTAACATCAGAATGGATGAACAAAGACAACCTAAAATTTTGCTTTTATTTTTTGTTTTTTAACATCTTTATTGGAGTATAATTGCTTTACAACGGTGTGTTAGTTTCTGCTGTATAACAAAGTGAATCAGCTATACATATATGTTCCCATATCTCCTCTCTTGTGTCTCGCTCCTACCCTCCCTATCCCACCCCTCTAGGTGGTCACAAAGCACCGAGCTGATCTCCCTGTGCTATGCGGCTGCTTCCCACTAGCTACCTATTTTACGTTTGGTAGTGTATATATGTCCATGCCACTCTCTCACTTTGTCACAGCTTACCCTTTCCCCTCCCCGTGTCCTCAAGTCCATTCTCTACGCCTGCATCTTTATTCCTGTCCTGCCCCTAGGTTCTTCAGAACCTTTTTTTTTCTTAGATTCCATATATATGTGTTAGCATACGGTATTTGTCTTTCTCTTTCTGACTTACTTCACTCTGTATGACAGACTCTAGGTCCATCCACCTCACTACAAATAACTCAATTTTGTTTCTTTTTATGGCTGAGTAATATTCCATTGTGTATATGTGCCACATCTTCTTTATCCTTGCTTTTACTTTTTTCTAAAGAATTTCCAGGAGGTATTTTTCAACTAGGAAATACATACATGTAATGAAACACAACATTCTTCAGAAGCAGCAGCAGCTTTCCTCTTCATATATATATTTTTTAAACCTCTTCATATTTTTATTAGCAGGTATTAAAGCTCCAAATATTAAAGTGCTTTGGAAATTCAAGCTGTTTTCTGGCTACGCTGCACAGCATGCAGGATCTTAATTCCCCAACCAGGGATCGAACCCGTGCCCCCCTGCAGTGGAAGCAGAGTCTTAACCACTGGACCACCAGGGAAGTTCCTCGAGCATATTTTTAACCAGAAACTTACCTTGGCTTTTCTACCCATGTAGTTTTGTGCAAACCAGTCAGAATCCATGGCTTTCAAATTAGCCAAAATCTGACCCTAGAAAGGAAAATAACTCAATAAGGACCTTGTTAGTAATGTCCCTCAAGGCGTTCTTTGAGTTTGTCTAACTTTAAAGCTAAGCAAATCTTTAAATCAGTTTTCAGTGAATATTTCCCAAAGAAACAATCTGGTACTTTTGAAGGGCCTCAAAGTGACAGCTTCAAAAGGTATGTTTTTTAGCACTGTGTGCGTAGCCCTGGATTCCTCCCATCATGCCCTTCCCAGCAGTGTAAGTCAGTACTTCAAATATAAAGCTCCACTCTTGTTTTACTCATATTAAACGATTATAGTCCTTTGATATGTGTCTTTAAAGTGACTTACTGAGAAAGCTTCATGAAATTCAAAAGCATCAATATCATTCATTGTTAATCCTGCCTTTTCTAAAACTTTTGGAGTAGCATATGTTGGTCTGAAAAGAAAAAAATAAGTGATACAATATTAAAACTTTAATTTTTAACCTAAGAGCTCCTTCATATTCCCCAAACTGAGTTCTACATAATTATCAGAGTGTCTTCCACTCACTCACTGATTCTACTGTACAAATATTAAGTGTTGGTGATACAATATTAAACTGAACAGACATGGCCTCTGCCCTTTGCAGTTGATATTCTGGACTCAGAGAAATAGATAATAAACAAGTAAACAATTAATGAGAAGGACAAATTAATAATGTGAAGAGCTAGAAGAACACAGAGTTCAAAGGGCAGAGCATCAGAAGGGGCACGGCTAGTTGACATAATGGAGGCTAGTGAGGGTAGAGCCTCGTGAGGGAGGGAGAGGAGTCTAAACATTAGGAGGCTTTTATAAAAAGCTATTCTGAAGACTGTTGCAGAGTGTGTGGCAATATGAAAAAAATGCTTATGACATCTTAATGTAAAAGAAGAATACAAAATTGTATATATATTGTAATTATAAGTAGAAAAGTATAGGAAAAAGTGGAAAAGACTCCAAAACTATAAAATGATAAAGCAACATAAAAGATTACTATTATTTAAAAAACCCAACTCACAAGCCAATTATGAACTCAG
The DNA here is from genome assembly GCF_949774975.1 of Lagenorhynchus albirostris. Classification (NCBI taxonomy): domain Eukaryota; kingdom Metazoa; phylum Chordata; class Mammalia; order Artiodactyla; family Delphinidae; genus Lagenorhynchus; species Lagenorhynchus albirostris. The sequence goes on from NC_083107.1 coordinate 69,196,189, forward strand.
GGCTTAATGTACTTTAAAATCTATGTAAGAAACATTGGTAACCAAGTATTTTTCATTATAATCCTAGGATACACATGCTACCTACCCAAGTAAGAGCTGATCTTTTGGATCCTGAGACACGTACACGAAATCCCTAGGTAAAAGAAGAGAGGAGTTAGCTCTAGTACTAAAATAAAGAAACCAGAGGTAATTTATTTGAACACTTACGTTACCTCAAATATGCCTTCGGTTTATAACCCATGGCCAGAGCTTTTTCCTCTGCCAAAATCAGCACTGCAGATGCACCATCGGTCTGAAATGTTGACCAGAACAAAAATGTTAAAATTCTGCAGCCTCTCTGGTGGTCTTTATTCAGCCACCTTCTATGCCCTGTTCCTAAATCTACCAACCAGTGACACTTATACAGTGCCTCTATATAACAAAACCTTTTCATTTTATCCATCGTTAGGTCACGATTCAAACACACACACCAACCCACTTTTGGAAGACGAGGGTACAAGAGCCTATTCAGAAAGTACCGTAATTATCAAAATGGATGAGGAGAATAGGTAACTCTAGAAATATGTGTTCATGATAAACTAAAAGTTTTTTGCTTTTAGTGCAGAATATGAGGAATTTTATGAATTAAAACAATCTCCAAAAAAAATCTCTTATTTACTGATTTATTTTTACATTTTCTGGACTGTTTCCCAGCTGCTTCCTGCCTGTGGCTTCGAGGTCATTTTCTTCTATTTATAGACTATAACAATGGGAGAAGAAGAAATAGGTAGATAGCTGAGAACATAAGAACCATGGCCTTCCCTCTCTGGACCTACCCCACGTGCTTTCTTCCAACTGACAACTGAGAAGTTGGGGGACAAAGAAGTACCACTCACAAAAGCCCTTTACCATTGCTTCAAAAAAAGAGCTCAAAAAAAAAAAAAAAAACCCAAAATTCCAAAGGAAAGGAAACTACTCCCTAGCATTTGCAAAATCAAAACAATTTCTACCACATCAGACCATAGTTTTACAACTCAGTAACTGTGAAGAGGCTATGTAGCCACTACTGATAGGCGGGCATAAAGTCTGGAAACACAGGTGACTATACATAATGATATCACATCAGTAACATATTCAATGTGCAGTTGTGCAAAATTGCAGTGAATGTGGTGCGTTAACAAAACCTCTGAAAATCCATGTATTTGTGATGCATTACCTCTGACGATTCGTGTTTCTGACTTTTGATGAATAAACCTGAACCTTTTGCACACCCCACAAGTAATCAAGGGGGCTCAGATCTGCCAGGAGTGTAACCCATACCATATGGCCCTATCATCCAACTTGGTTTTGGAAATAATCACCTAACCAGCCCTTCACCACTCAGGCTTTACAGAGCGGTACATCATCCTGTTGGAACCACTTCAGGCACCCTTGCCCGAGCTCAAGAGCAGGCATTAAATCATCATTTACCAAAGTCAAATATGTCAAACATTTGCCTATGTTTCTAGACTGTATACCTGGGTAGAGGAGTTACACTGTCAAAGAAACATTGACCAGATGAACTATATCCAGAAGACTACACCCAAGGTAGTAGGAGAAGGGAAACCACATCTCCCAAGCAGAAGCAGAATCAGCAGGGACATTCAGTTGAGGAGAAGAAAAAAAACCCAAGCAAGGACATGAAGCTACCTGCATATAAGTAAAATAACAACAACAGAAAATGAGGGTAGATTTATTCCACGATGCTTATAGGAAAGTAATTTGCGGGCCGGCATAAAACATAATTTTCTAACAATCAGAGCTAGGAGATGTATCTCGTCACTCTCTCTGCCTACTTTCCAAGTCTTATACGACTCCCTGTATTCATATCCTATGTTCCAACCAAGCTTTTCCCCAAAGAAGTCCTTACTCTCGTAACTAACTCCTGATTTTGCATTTGCTGTTCCTTTTGCCTAGAATGCCATTTATACACTACCTGAATTGGCTTGTACTCTTCCTTCAAGATTCTCTGAGCAAGGGTCACCTCCTCTAAGAAGCCTCTTTGACTCACCCATCTATGTACCTTCCCCAAGAGTCTATGCTTATAGCCTTCACAGCACTTTCTCACTACATTACAATAAACTGTTCATTTTATCTCCAGTGCCTAGCACAGGCTGTCAAAGTTTTTTGACTGCTGAAGTGCCTGAAGAGAACAGCTGTTTTGTAACAGAATGGTGACTGGGTCACGAGACTACTATGCCTTTAAAAACTGTAATTCTATCTTAATATTATCTTTGTAATGAGGAAGTATATTTTTAGGTCTCTATTCATAATACACACAAATAACTCCATTTCAGGCTTTTCTATTGAGAGTACACAAATATAAAAGATCACTAGTAAACACATATAGCACACATAGTTACCAGAAAAGAAGAATTTGCAGCTGTCACTGTGCCATAGGGCTTGATGAATGCAGGTTTTAGTTTGGCCATTTGCTCCAAGGAGGAAGGACGAATGCCATTATCTTGAGTAACTGTATCTTTTCCTATAAAAATATGAAGTTTTTAACTCTAAGGCACAACAAGCTTTATATATCTTCTCCAGAGAAATACACTTTAAAAATTACAAGAACAAATAAAATGTAAACCACAGATATTCACTAAAAAGAAAGCCTTTTATAGTTATCAAGGTATTACCAAATTTGAAAATAAATTCTTAAGACTTCTGGGAAATAATCTTAATGATTTAACATTAGAAAGGATACCCTATTTTCTTAAGATATTCATTCACATTTGGCTCTTCTATACAGAAGAGATATGAATGAAGAATTTTAAAAACAGGCATGCACATAAGAACTAAAACATATCTGCAAGATCTAAAGGAGACATAAAAATTTCTCTTTTTAGAAGTTTTACCAGGGACTTCCCTGGTCAAGTGGTAAAGAATCCACCTTCTAATGCAGGGGACACGCATTCCAGCCCTGGTCAGGGAACTAAGATCCTACGTGCCTTGGGACAACGAAGCCTGAGCACCACAACTACTTAGCTCGCGCGCCTCAACGAGAGAGCCTGTGTGCCGCAAACTACGGGGCCCACGCGCCCTGGAACCTGCGCACCACAACTACAGAGCCCACACACCCTGGAGCCCGTGCACCACAACTAGAGAGAAAAAACCTGCACACCACAACTAGAGATAAGCCTGTGCGCCGCAACGAGGAGCCCACATGCCTCAACAAAGATTCCGCGTGCTGCAACTAAGACCTGACACAGCCAAAAATAAATACATAAATAAATAATAAAATAAAATCTTAAAAAAAAATGTTTACCTACTGTTACAACAAGGATTGAAACTTGAGTCCATGTTTAAGAATAAAGGCTGAGTGTTTTGGAAAGAGGACCATCATATTTACTGGAAAGTCACTCGGGGTCTTTGGAGTTTTAGAAGAAATTCAGAACTCCCTAACAAGTATCAAGAGCATTAAGAGATTCTCCCCTACAAAGTGAAGCAAACTGTTTTACCTGGTACTTTGAAGGGCACGACATCAGAAAGGAGTCCTTCATCCTGTGCCTTTTTGGCCAGGCTGTGTGAGCGCAGTGCATACTCATCCTGTTCCAGCCGAGAAATAGCAAAGGCGGCAGCCAGTCGGTCTGCAGAGTGGCCCATGGTCTCATTGGTGGAGAACTCGGCCACTGCTGGAAGCTGGGAAACGAGATATTCAGGACCAGACACACTGTTCACAGGTGCTATACCACACCTAGGGTTATTTGGGAAAGTTAAAGTCTACTATCAATCAAGACCAAGACAAAGGAAGTTCCTTCTGAGCAGGGCATCTCTAAAAAGGGCTTACAAATTCAAATCTTCGAACCACTATTTTTTCTTTCTTTCCATCTTGACCAAATAATTAACCCTTCCCTGTAACTAACAGAATCTGCAACTGCTAGAGCATAACTGAACCCATGCTGTCTCCCCTAAGTCTAAATCTCTGCAATGGGGTGCTTCGGCAACACAAGTCTTTATGTAAGCGTTCACAATTCTCACCTCGGGTGACAGGAAATTCAATCTGAATTTAGAGATTAAAGACAGTCGCTGACCCAGAGTCTTGGCCTTATTGAGATCCAGCATCATCTTCCTCATTTTCCTTGAGTGGCGAATAGGGACGTCAGACATTAACTCTACACCGCCTGCCACGACCACGTCACACTGGCCGGAAGCAATCAAGTTGACAGCTACAGGGCACAGGGCACAGGTACATGAGCATCTCTTGTATAGATAAACAGGCCATTGGTAATTTAAGCTGCTTTTCCTTTTTTTAAATTTAGGCTTCTTGATTTAAAAATTGTATGATAGTTACTAGCATTGTACAACATGTGTAATTAAGGTTTTTAACTCTTCAGAGGGATTAGGGTAAGTTTTTGAAATGACTAAAAATACATTCAACGCACTGGAGAAAAACAAGTTTCATTCAGGCTGTATGGACATCAACTTCCAGAAGTATCCACTGGACCAACTCTCAAACAAATCGTATTCTAAACCAGAACTTTTGGCATATTTTATATGCTCCCAGCTTTAGTTTCCATAATGACTTTTTTCCTATAAAGAGAATTTCAATTTCTACTAGAAGCTAGAGAAATTCTGGCTTTTAGATAGCAGACAGCCCCTTTCCCTCTTTATGGCCACTGGCAAGTATTGTGTCACTTTACTCAGAAGCGGTCCCATGCCGCGTGGAGTGGAGAATGCCCCCATCCCTGCCTCTGGCTTTATCCCCTGCCACCCCTTAGGTGGCAACCTGGACTTGATGTCACTAAGAGAGCACATGATGACCATATCTTTCACGTTTCCTGTCTTTTCATAATAAGGGTTGATGCTACAAAATGTCCCACAAATTTGCTACGTTTTTTAGGAGAATTTCTAACTAATTATAAAAATGCCTAGATGTGGGGAAAAAGTAGAGGAAAAGAGTTGTATCACCTAAAGCAGTGACTTATCACTGTGACAATGGTAGAGGGAGGAAGGCCACAATCTTCGTGGGGGAGTATCATATTAGAATCACCTAACTAAAATCTAGCAGGTTATAAACTTCTCATGCCTCAAATCTGGAAGTATCCCTCCAATAAACAATCCCTGAGATAGCCAGCCACACTACTGATGGAGAAACTACAAGAATGGCTGTGGTCCTCAGGTACGGAGGGCAGGAGAAAGGGTTGAGAACTACTGTCAAAAATCAAAAACTTTTGGGCTTCCCTGGTGGCACAGTGGTTGAGAGTCCGCCTGCCGATGCAGGGGACACGGGTTCGTGCCCCGGTCCGGGAAGATCCCACATGCCACGGAGCGGCTGGGCCCGTGAGCCATGGCCGCTGAGCCTGCGCGTCCGGAGCCTGTGCTCCGCAACGGGAGAGGCCACAACAGTGAGAGGCCCGCGTACCGCAAAAAAAACAAAAAAAAACAAAAAAATTTAAACATTACCTTATTTTTTGAAACACACAGATCATTTATTTCTGTTAAGAGTAGTTTTTAATGATCATATAAAAGACAAAGGAGAACCAACATGTACCTTCTGGGGTCAAAAAAACATACCTGTGGTCATGGCTTGGTTGGAAGAGATGCAAGCCATGGTGACAGTGTGAGCAGGAGTCCTGTCAGAGAAGCCAGCTCCAAGGGCAGCCTTCAGGAAACAGTGAATGAAAGCATCACTTACGAAGGCAGTGCTACATGTAAATGGCGCTTTAAGCGATACTTCACTGTATGGTACATCAGGAAAGGATTTGAGGTCAATAATCCACAGAGTAATATTTAAAATAAAACTAAGCACATCACAGAAATGGTTTACTAATTTTTTGTCTAGCCATTAACTGACAAGCACTCTGCCAAGTTCCTTGTAGCCATTTTCTAGTGTGGTATACAAGCCTACAACAGTCTTGCAGTTCACCTAATTTCTTAGCAATGTTTTTCTCAGAGCTTTAAGGACATTAATATGTAATTTGATTTTAACTTGTTTAAATTTGCAAGTAAACCTAAAGTAAACCTGCTACACACAATTGAGGGAATGATGACCTATATCATGGTGTGGGGCTCTCACGATCTATGTTCCTGCAGTTATAAGGCTTAGTAGTAAAGCAAAGTCATCAAACATGAAAATCATTTCTGAAGAACTGACTCATCATGAACAGATCCCCACACAGGTCCCTGCCTGCTTACACACGTCTCTACTTTCACTGACTGCCTGATATTTCAGACAGCACACCGTGATCCAACACAAAGAGGAACTGGAAAACACGCTAAACACGCAAGAGTTCAAGTTGATGAAAGAAATTTTGGAAAACTGCCTGAGCCTCAAGTGAACCTCTGATAAATAAGGGTTAGACCAGTTAACAACTGGAAATGAGAAAACTGGTCAGGATGATGACACAAGAGGTGCTTCAAAAGAGAGTAATTTGAGGGGCCTTGAGAAAAACTGAGGCCCTCCTTTAATCTAAAAATGGACATGAGGACATCTATTATTTTATTATACTATTTATTGAGTAAATTATGCTGCCAAAAAAACAACGAATGCCTGATTCCATTTTTGTTTATGTAAGTAACTAATGCATAGGTGCAAAAATAAAATACTTACTTTTATAATATTAAATTTTCACTTTAAAAACAAAGCTCTCAACAGCTCATCTCCCCCACCATCATTTACTATGAAATTCTGGTTCCTATTAAGGGAATTAATTTTTAGTGGCCTTTTTCTCAAACTATTTATCCTCAGAATACAAGATTTTCTATAATTTGGTAAGGTTAACATGTTTCCAAAGCTGAGATTAAAGGATTCTGCTTCTTAACTGATTTTTGTCTTCATACTTATACTACCTATACTAGTTACTGCATTTACCACCATTCACCATAATCCATAGGGACAGAAATGTGTTACAGTAGTGTACATGCAACATGACCTTACTCTGGTCTTTCCAGTGAGGCCTGATACTAAGTGCCCAACACTCTGTTGAAAACTACCCGCTGGCAACTGCACCTCAGCCTCTCAATGTAAACCAACCCAGAAGGAAGAGAGAGGCAAGTTTCCAAGGGAAAGGGGAGGAGAGCTTCCCAGTAGGGCAAGTGTAAAGGGCACTGAGGTTGTAATGGCCTGATCCTCACGTGGTCCTTTCTAGCCTGTGTCACACCCTTGGCCCCAGATGACTCTCAAGATTGAAGGAACTTTAAATAGAAGTGGTTGATGGTGAACCTTGTCTACATGTTTCTATTTAAAGTCTGAATAGCTCTCAAGGCAAGCTTAGGCTCTAGATAGTACAATGAGGGGAAAGGAGGAAAATGCCTCTTAGTTAAGTTGGAGAGCAGGGAAGTATGCTGAGGCCTTTCAGTGAAGTCAGGTTCATGGGAACTCAGCAGCAGAAGCCTTTCAGGATTTCATTATTACACTATTAATACAGACAACAGGTGCTTAAAGTTTTCTAGCTGGTAGTCACAGTAGCCTTTAGGTTACAAAACAACTATAGAGAGACATACTTATAATATATCCCCTCAATTTAGCCTTTAGTATTAGTACAGGGCTGGGAGAGGGAATCTACCACATGTCAATCAATAGCTGAGATTTGCATATGGACATAAAATTTCCAGAAAAAAATTCAGAAAAAAAAGCATTATGGCTTTAGTGTTGGGATAGAACAGAAATATAGAGAAAACTGAAACAGATTTAATATTTACTTTTTAAGCACTCTTACAAGAGTCACTTTGTTTTTTTCAGAATATAAAAGTTGAAAATGTTGATATACTCATGAAGTTGTCATATTTGATACATTTAGAAGTGTGAAGGTCCAGGAAAAACAAAAAAATCAGGACGGGGAAAAAAAACCCTCTTCCTGTTCTTTTTTTTTTTCGCGGTACGTGGGCCTCTCACTGTTGTGGCCTCTCCCGTTGTGGAGCACAGGCTCCGGACACGCAGGCTCAGTGGCCATGGCTCATGGGCCCAGCCGCTCCACGGCATGTGGGATCTTCCCGGACCGGGGCAAGAACCCGCGTCCCCTGCATCAGCAGGCAGACTCTCAACTACTGCGCCACCAGGGAAGCCCCTCTCTTCCTGTTCTTAATTCTTTCCTGCCTCCCTTACAATATACAGTAGCTGATTATGGCGGACTTCGGTAACACCAGGCCTTGAGCAGTCTTAACATATACTAATGAGTAAAAAGGGGGGACAAAACAAATACTTTCAGTCCTGCTCGTTTCCCCTTCTCTTGGCTGACAGTGGTGAAAGTTACTGACCTTCCAACTATACTGAACACAATAATATGGCAAGCACAAACCAGAAATAAAGAAAATGCTTAGCACACTGAAATGTGCTTTGGAGCCAACTTTACCCAAATAGCCACTTTTGAATTGAAACAAAGCCCAGAAAATGTTTTTGGACTATTCATTATGAAATGCCTGTAGAACGTGCTGCAGAAGTTCCAATGCCTGTCATATCTCAGCTGCCCAATAAACACTACATGGCGCTTTGCCAACTAGGGTAAAAGTAAACACCTGTGAAATAGTTAAAAAAAGAAACTGCCCTATGTGTCATCTAGTCAAAGGGAAAAAATGAATAAGCAAGGCTACCCCCAACAAAAACCGTGTTATGAAATAAGTTCTTTGTAAAATGTTGAAATTTTAAGTTAGAGGCCACAATATCTAGCATTACTAAAAGTCACATCAACCATACTTTGCCATAATCTCTATTTTCCTAAGAGAAAACAAACTAAAATATCACAAACCAGCTTAAATAATTGATTTGGTATATAGTATAAATATGTCCTAGTATAGTGTACATCATTTGATTTATACTATAATTCTTTGAAATATAAAATAATTCAAGTAGTAAAATCACATTTAAGTCAAATATAACTTTAATGAATTTTAAAAACTTTTAAAGAGTAAATTCTATTAATTAAAACTCAAATTGATTCTCCTATCAACCTTTAAACAATAAAAGTTTGTTTTACTCACCTCTCTAGCCACATTGCTTGTTTTCACTTCCTGTATAACTGTGCCGAAGATGATATAATCAACAACATCCTTTGGGACACTGGTCCGATGCAACAAACCCCTGCCAGCAGAAGTCCAAAGCAAAGAAACATTTCACACATTCAAGACAGTGCCATAGATCATCACATAAAGCACTACAGTTAACTTTGGTTAAAAGGTTAACTTTGGATTTAAGAGTAGAGATTGGATCTTTTCCTTAATTTGACAAGCATGTGGCGCCTTATCAAAGAAATTAATGTCTAATTTAAAAAGTCAACCTCTGATGCTCAATTTAAATAGGAAGAATCATAAATAATTTGGAATATAATCTATAAAAGTTTTAAATCACTATGTTGTACCCCTGAAACTAACATAAGATTATAAATCAACTATACCCCAATAAAAAAATTAAAAAAAAATAATTTGAAATAGGATAAAACAGATACATAAACCAAAGTTTTCAGTCAAAAATCAAAGAGGGAGCTTCCCTGGTGGTGCAGTGGTTAGGACTCTGAGCTCCCAATGCAGTGGGCCCGGGTTCGATCCCTGGTTAGGACACTAGATCCCACATGTGTGCTGCAACCAAGAGTTCGCATGCAACAACTAAGGAGCCCGCCTGCTGCAACTAAGACCTGGTGCAACCAAATAAATATTTTTAAAAAAAGAAGAAAAGAGAAACAAATAGAAAATTAAAGAGTAAAATCCCAGTTATGTTAAATTTGAAATATCAATATAAACACAATTTAAATAACATATATTTTTCTAGTTCTGATCACTGATAGAGACTAGAAGCAATAACACTCCAGTAGGAATGAGCACATCTTGAACTCAGACTTGGTTTCTAAATGCCATTTACTAGCAAAGGTATTAACTTTTCTTTTTAAATTAATTAATTATTTTTGGTTGCATTGGGTCTCTGTTGCTGTGTGCAGGCTTTCTCTAGTTGCGGTGAGCAGGGGCTACTATTTGTTGCAGTGTGGAGGCTTCTCACTGAGGCGGCTTCTCTTGTTGCAGAGCACGGGCTCTAGGCGCGCGGGCTTCAGTAGTTGTGGCTCGCGGGCTCTAGAGCGCAGGCTCAGTAGCTGTGGCACACGAGCCTTGTTGCTCTGCAGCATGCGGGATCTTCCTGGACCAGGGCTCGAACTCGTGTCCCCTGCACTGACAGGCGGATTCTTAACCACTGTGCCACCACGGAAGCCCTAAAGGTATTAACTTTTTAAAAAATGACTGAGGCCAGGTCTAAGGCAAGAAAAGTACAAAGTGAACCTCTCTGATCTTTTTTGTGCCAAAAATAAGAAAGCACTCAAAGATTAATGGGACCATAGCAAAAACAGGAACAAGGGTGTACACATTTGACAAAATTCATAAAACTATATACTTAAAAATATGTGCATTTTATTGTATGCAAATTACACTCAAAAAACAATATTATACTAAAAAACAAAAGGGCCATAGAAGCCAACTTGAAGGAACTCCCACAGATAAACTATGGGATAATCTGAGCTTCAAAAAGAACAGTGACCAAGCTTGGCTTTAACACAATTAATAAATAAAAATTTATAAGTCCACATCACTTAAAAAAAAAAAAAGGAAAGCTGTTCTTTACAGAAAAATACCAACCAATAAATATAGGAGGAATAAAAGAATGATCAAAGTCATAATTTTGTAATCTCTAATGTAATAACTGTAATAATGTAATAACTGTAATGTAATACAGTTAACTGTATAACTGTATACATAACTGTATAACTGTATAACTGTATACATAACTGTAACTGTAATGTAATAAGTGTAATAATCCAGGCAAAAATTATCAATGAATGCTAAGACCATTTAGTCAAAGGTTGTTGGGGAACAAGATGTTTACATGGTGTTAAGATATCACTTTACAGGTGACTTACTAATTGCAAAGGAAAAAAATACACCTTTATAATCAAGAGATCTAGTGGTCTGATCACCATGACCGAGTGATTAGATTTAACATTACACATCATGCGCCTCTTAACATGATGCAATACCCATGCACTTGACCTATGAAGCATTCTTACCAAAAAAAGTTTAATCTGAATCTAATCAAGCTTAAAGATCTAACTTCCAGTTTACAGGAAATTCAGAGGAAAGTTAAATATTACTACGAAGAAACATCCAGAATGTGGGACATTCTACAGGCCACCTGGCCTGGTCTTTTCAAAAAGTCACTCTCATGGCGGGTGGAGTGGAGGGATATCCTAAATTAAAAGAGACCAAAGAGACATGTTCATTTGTAATATGAACTTTGACCAGGTCCTGGTTTGGAAAAAAAAAAAAAATTAAAAGAAAGGGCATTCTTAGAACAAGTGTGGGGGATTTGACTATGAACTGGATACTAGAAGTTATCATACAATCATTATCATCTTAGCTATGGTAATGGTATTGTGGATAACAGAGAAGGTCCTCATTCTTAGGAGTACTAGCTGAAGAATTTAAGGCTGAAGTATCAAGATGCCTGAAACAATGTCAAATGCTTCAAACCATATAGCTATAGAAAACATGGCAAAATAATAACACTTATTAATGCTAAGTGAGGGGTATTTAGGTGTTCACTTTCAATTTTATTGTACAGTTGACATTTTTTAAGACAGAAAGTTGAGGAAAAACCTGTAAATCTCCAGCCTGGGACCATAATCAGAAACAGCACCATTATCAGGAATGGGAAAGTAAGCTGGCTTCACGGAAAAGATAATTTTTATTTTTTACATGCTGAGCTTGAGATACCTAAGAAAACAGGTCAAATTTAGAGATTTGGAAGTCCTCTACATAAAAAAATAAAGATTAAGTAGATGAGATTTTTAGGGAAAAGCATGCATACAGAGAAATGCAAAGTTCTAAGGACTAAAACTTACAAAATACCTTTAAAAACGAGATAGAAGAAAGGATCCAGTTTTTTAAGAAGTAGAAAAGAAACAGTCAGAAAATGGAAGGAAAACCGTAATGGCGTAACATGAAGTCAAAGGAAGACAGTTTCAAGTACAGCTGACAATGTCAAATGCTACAGAAGACAAAGTCATTGAAGTCTGAGAAAACATTGGTGCGTTTAGTGATTACGCAGTCATTATTAAGAGAAGCTTCCAAAGTATAGTTACTGTAGAGCAATGGGAATGGAAGCAATTATGGGATTAAGGAGAATAAATGGATAGTAAGAAAAGAAAAGCAACTGCTGCTTTCATTCATTCTTAGAGGCTGGCAGGAAGAGAACAAACAGAACAAGATGGGCAAAAAGGTCCAAAGAAGGGTTTTTTCAAACTATGAAAGACCTGTAGCTGCTTAAAGACACAAAGGCAAAGCATCAATGAATGATAATGCCTTACATGTTGACACTCATCAAATTATTCTTCCATCTCAATCTCACGCAACCACATCTAATTTTACATTTTTATTTGGTTTGCACAGGAACCTTCAGGTCTCATTCTAGGCTTTTTTCTAGATAAATAACCACATCCCCATCCCACCAGGGATACCAAAATCTGAGGATGCTCATGTCCGTTAAATAAAATGGCAGAGTACAGTTGGTCCTCTGTATACACAGGTTCTGCATCTGTATTTGCATTATTTGTTCAGCTATCCTCGTACAGTATGAAGTTTCTAAGATTATCATCAAATATACGTATTGTATTTAGCCTGATCAATGTAGGACTAGACTGATCAATCTAGCCCTACATTGTTTACAACCGGCAGCTAGCTACAGTACTCATCAAGGAATACTGTCATGCCAAGAAATAGTCACGCCTACAAAATAAAGGTCGCTGACATTCACCAGCTGCTTGAATTCGTGTAGCACATGTGGCTAAAATGAAGAATCAATGAATCCGGTAAAATCTACTGTTTTTTCTCACCACATAAAAGTTAACATATCTTAGATATGGAAATTCCATTAAACATGCTATTTCAAGTGTAAAAACTGGAGAGAAGTACTCTTAATGAAGTAAGAACTAAAATGAAACTGCATTTACTTACGAAAGCGCTGCTCTAGCCAAATCATGTGGCATCAGGTCTTTATATCTGGGGAAAGAAAATAATTTAAACCAAAAGCCTAGAGCTTTAATAAAAAATGTTTTTCATTCTGTTTGAAATACCTAAAGAAATAATCTAACATATGATGCTATAAATGCACTTAACATCATTCCAAATGAAGAAATAGTGTGACTTTGCTATTTGTCAGCCTTAAAAATCTGGCAAGCCTTGACTCCTTTTGAGCTGGCTAAGAAGCGAACAAGAATCTTGCCTACTGTCGTATTGTTCAGCATGACACGTTAAATATTTAACATTTAATATTTTATTTAATAAAATATTTTTATTTAAACCCCACCTTTTAAGTTCTCCTTTATTTTATTATCTTTATTTTTTATGCAGTACACGGGCCTCTCACTGTTGTGGCCTCTCCCGTTGTGGAGCACAGGCTCCGGACGCGCAGGCTCAGCGGCCATGGCTCACGGGCCCAGCTGCTCCGTGGCATGTGGGATCTTCCTGGACTGGGGCACGAACCCATGTCCCCTGCATCGGCAGGCGGACTCTCAACCACTGCCCTTTATTTTTAAGTCAAAGATTTAACCATTGGATTAAATAAGAATATTCATTCTTTAAATTCCTAAAAATTAAAACCTAAAAAATCCAAAAATGTTTTTATTTTTACTCTGAATCACAGAAGAATCATCAGTAGTTTTAAAAATCTTTCATAGGTAAAACCAGTTCCCTCAAATTTAGAGCAGAATAACTTGGGAAAAAGTTGTGTGTCAATTTTAAAATGTCTGAATCTATGAGTTCAATAATTATTTAGCATTTTACAATCTTTATTCTCATGCTCCTATACCCCTCTCTACCAGGATGCGTGATAGACTCCCAAATGTCACTGCTGCAGTGTACTCCTAGGAGTGCTTCCAAAGTGCTTTCTACCTGTAAGAAAAACTTGGTTTTTCAAATATCACTCAAGTTGAAAGCAAAGCTTCTTCAAATCAAACAGAAAAAGATCTTTTTCTACCTAGAAAATGATCTTCTATTATAGAAGACTCATTTGTCACCTCAATCATAAGATTAATAATATGACTTAACTATTTGTCTTCTTTATAAATTCTTCCTTCTATATTATTTTTTGGTCACTTTTGTTCTGTACATGAATATTACCTTAAAATTTTTATTCTTTCTTCTCTATTAATTATATTTTCTTACGTTACTCAATGCTCTTCTCTGTGTCACTAAATTACTCATGAACTTTATCTTCTTTCTCAATTAGGATCCTAAATTAAACTAGAACACAATAATAAAACACAACAAAAGGAATAAACCCTATGCTAATGTGAATATCTCAAACTTCACGCAAATACCAATTATCAAAGCAAATGTTTAAATAATGTAAGTATAGTTGAGCGTGTTTGTATTTTTTTTAACAGCTAGTAAAACAGTCGGAATCAAACTTCTACACAGTATACAAACAGCCCTTACAAAAAAATGGTCTTCCTAGCCAAGAACTTTTCTCTTGATGGAACTTTCTTTTCCTACCCTGTTACTGCTGAGTACAAGGAGGATTCCCTCTCATCACTTCTCTGCTGCTAAAGCTACAGATTCTTACTCTTACTGCTGTTGTGTCAGTACAGGAAAATTATAATACTATATTGAGAGAAGAGGGCGAATGAAGAAACTTCACCAGCATTCACTTATATAAGAAAAATACTCTCTAGGTTCTAAACCATCGTTTAAAAATGAACGTTTATTGTTTGTGTACGTATGCGCGTGCACACGTACACACACACAGGTCTGTATCTTCCACAAACGGTGCCATTATACACACTGCTCTGAACCTTGCTTTTTACACCTAACATATCTTCAAGATCTTCCCATATTAGTACAGAAAGGTCTTGTTATTTTTAGCAGATGCCTGGCATTCCCTAGCAATATTTTTAAGTTAGTAACTGTTAGTTCAAAATACAAACAATAGAACAATCTAAACAGAATAGAACCAATGTTTCATTTAGTTTGCACCTAGTTCCCAAAGCCCATCGTCAACTTTTGGACAGCCTGGGCCTCACTTGGGGACGAAAAAGGAGGAGAAAAGTCTAGGGAGAATAGCAGTTTGGTTCTGGGGAACTTGGGGGCTGGTCTAGGATCATTCTTATTCCATTTATTTGGGGTTGTGCTGTACCAGGGTTTGGACCAGTCCATCAACTCCAATTCTGATAATTTCCAGGAAACCAAAGCCACAGACTAAAGGCCCTTCAGAATGCCCATGGGCCCACATCCTCCATATTCAAACTTCTGAAGAGGCACAGAAACAACGTACAGTACTTATCTTCAGATGAGGAAAGGATATCTCTGTTAGAAGCAAACTATCTGGTCCCACACTAGGTTTTTAAAATATGACTGGTTCAATCTAACACTACATGAGGCTTACTCAGCAGAATGGATAAAAAACAAATTTTGTCACATTATTTCACCACTGGCTTGACTTATTCTGTATTAATTTCATGAAAATGTTTTTCATATATTAGTCCACTAGCAATAGTATTACCTACTGGGTTACACTGACAAAGATCCCTTTTGAAAGTGCCTTAAAAAAAGGAATAAATAAAGTACATGGGGTGATGGATGTGTTAATTAACTCGACTGTGGTAATCATTTCACAATGTATATACATATATATATACAGTTTTTTAATATGTATATATATATACATATATATATACATATATATATATACAATTATTATTTGTTAACCACACCTCAATACAGCTGGAGAGAAAAAAGAAAAAGACAGAAAGAAAGAACATGTAGCAAAATCATTTCATACTTACGAAGTGCCTGACAGCAAAAATGGAGTGCGGACACCATCCACCACCACAATGTTCCTCAGGTTGGGTTTGGCTAAGGTTCGCTTCGATTTCGCCTGGACAGCTTTAAGAGAAAGTTCAAAGAACAATTAACTAAAATATATGAAGTCAGGGATTTCCCTAGCAGTCCAATGGTTAAGATTTCACCTTCCATTGCAGGGGGTGCGGGTTGGATCCCTGTCAGGGAGCTACGATCCCACATACCTCGGGGACAAAAAAACCACAAAAACATAAAACAGAAGCAGTATTGTAACAAATTCGATAAACACTTTAAAAATGGTCCACATCAAAAAAATCTTAAAAAAAAAATATATGAAGTCAAATGACTTTTTACATTTTTTTTTTTTGCGGTACGCAAGCCTCTCACTGCTGTGGCCTCTCCCGTCGCGGAGCACAGGCTCCGGACGCGCAGGCCCAGCGACCACGGCTCACGGGCCCAGCCGCTCCGCGGCATGTGGGATCCTCCCGGATCGGGACACGAACCCGCGTCCCCTGCATTGGCAGGCGGACTCCCAACCACTACGCCACTGGGGAAGCCCACTTTTTACATTTTTAAAGACAGACATTCTAAGAAGAATTATATCATTCAATGCCAAGTTGCATTTGTCATTTACCAAACCACTTCAACTAAAAAAAAAAAAAAGATTAAGAAATTAACTAGCATTTACAAATTTCCAAAAAATATTTAAATACAGAGATTATACCTAATGATAAGGTTGTTTATGCCATTAACAAATTGTTTTTTGGGTTTTTTTGAATCAAATGTTTGACAATCTATTCCACTGAAAGCAACCAATTAAGCCTGCCCCTAATATTAGAAGTTACAATGACTGATATCGTTTAGTCTTCATATAGCTTAATATTCTTGCTTTTCTATGTAGAAATAAAGGCATTTGGTTGGTGACTACTGCCATTCTACAAAAACCCAGAATGCTTCCTGAATTCTGGCTCAATTTGTCTAGTTATTTTCTAACATCAAAAGAGCAACCTTGGGGCTTCCCTGGTGGCGCAGTGGTTAGGAATTCGCCTGCCAATGCAGGGGACATGGGTTTAAGCCCTGGCCCGGGAAGATCCCACATGCCGCGAAGCAACTAAGCCCGTGCACCACAACTACTGAGCCCACACGCCTACAGCCCGCGAGCCGCAACTACTGAAGCCCGTGCTCTGCAATAAGAAGCCTGTGCACCGCAACAAAGAGTAGCCCCCGCTCGCCACAACTAGAGAAAGCCCGTGCACAGCAACAAAGACCCAACGCAGCCAAAAATAAATATATAAAATAAATTTTAAAAAAAGAGAGCAACCTTTCTCTAATGTTTTAATTAAAAAATAAAACATGAACATATCCCGGTGGTTAAAAAAAGAGAAAGATAAACATAACTAAAATATGGAGAGTAAAACTAAAGTTCCCTCTTTATGTCCTCTGCTGCCATGTAATTTCCTTCCCAGAGGTAGATACTGCTAATTTGGTGTATATACTTTACCACTTTTTTTCTTTTTATGCATGTACATGCACACACTTGTGTATTATGTTTACTTTTCTGACTTAACAATATAGCTGGAAGATCTCTGTGTTTGTGTATCTACATGTGTCTCATTCTTTTCTTATTGCTGTTAATGCTGAAATTCATCTCCTATCACCATTCCTTCATTACCAGAGATAGAGAAAAATCCTAAAGAATTGGGAATAAAATTTTAACAATCACCTTACCACACCCACTTATGTCATAGAGAGCTACTTATGATAAATATCGACAACCAACTTTAACAAAATAGTAGTGAAAGCTAAGAGTCATGATAAAATGGGGTACAAAGATTCTCCTCGCAGCTCTAATTGGTTGGTGAAGGAGATACAGGCACGTGGAGATTATCAAGGAGACTGTAGCAAAAACAAGCCTGTAGTGCTAATGGCCAAAATAAAGGCAGTATCATTGTGAATGGAAAGGAAGGGACCAATACAAGAGATTTTATAAAGGAAGACTATGTATTTTGGTGACCAATCAGATATGGAAAGAAAGGAAAACAGGATTATAAAGGAAGCTTAGAGACTAAGAAAACCTAGTTATTTTACACAGAGTAAGAACTGGTTTTGGAAGAAAAGTGACCTCAATTTTAAACATGCTAACTTTGAGGTGATGGACACCCAGGTGGATATGTACATTTGACAGAGAGCTAGAAATGCAAAACTAAAGCTCCAAAGAGAAGTGAGGTGTAGCTGGGAGAGCCATGATATATATGCATTTTAGAATACAGAAGAGGCAGATGCCCCCTTGGTCTTGCCTGCCACTCCCTTACGTTGTACTCAATAAATCTCGCTTTCTACCCTCACTTCTGGCTTGGTAAATTCTTTCACCACCCATGTTGCCAGCCCCATTGCCACACTCTGTGGGCATTTTGATGGCCAGTACAGGGACCAGACCGCTCTCTCCTCTCTCTGCCTTTTCTGACCCGTCTTCCAACAGGTAGCGATCGGCCTGCTGACTCAGGGCAAATGGCCACGTCTGCTCCTTGGTGGGACCCAAAGGCCTCCAGGACGAGACTCCAACTTGCTCTCGCCCTAAGGGGTACATTCTGGAAATGGTCTTTTCTCCTCTTCAACACTGCCGATGGTCTGAGGTCCCTGGAGACCGGGGGACTGCGTATCCTGGCCAAGGCAACTCTTCAGCGGACCTAAAACCCAGTCCCATACCGACCAACCGTCCCTGCCTAATCGGGTGGCAATGTCCTTTGGCCCTAGCCTTGGTACTCCTCACTTCCAACGCCTGGTGCAGTCGGCAGCAGCGGCTTGGCGAATCCAGGCATGCTGTGAGATTCCCCTTCTCTTTCCATCCTCCCTTGAGGACTGTCCATCCTGATCCACCAACATTTCCAGGTACTTCAAGTGAGTCACTAAAAAAACGATTTCATTCCATCAAGCTACAAATGGTGATAAGACAAGGATTCCAACCACTAGAATCAATATAGTTGACTACTCTTGAACAGGCCTCCCCAAATTTCTATTCACACACTATCCCACAGCCCCAGAGCTGATCAGCAAAGCCAACTGGGACCGCACATCGCCCCTTCTCAGCAGAAGTAGCATGAGATGATATTGTCACCCAGATGTCAGTGATTTGACTTTGCTGATCTGTTGGGGGGAAATGTGGAGCTTAACAATACAACAGCCATCTTAGGCTGGGGAGGTCCTTTCAAGATAAGACAATCACACCCTCCCCCAATGGAAATTACCAACGGTCGCAAGCAGTTGGTATACCAGGAAGATTGAGCTATGACATACGTAGCCCTAACCACCATAAGGGTAGAACATTAATCCAAGCGTGACCAAAAGGGACCAAAATGAAGCCCAGTTTCTCTTCCTCCAGGGAAGACCCCCTCTTGGTCTCGCCCGCTGCTCCCTTGCAGTGTACTCAATAAATCTCGCTTTCTACCCTCAAAAAAAAAAACAAAAAACAAACAAACAAAAAAAAACAGAAGAAAAGTAGAGACATATTTTGCAGTGCCTGCTCACCCATAGCCCCCTCTAAATGGAGCTGCCCTGCTTAGAGTCCCTGCAAAGGGGCAATCATAGACGTCATGTCCCTAAGCCCACACCCAAAGCTGGTTAGATTCAGGGTGGGTACTACCTGACTACCTGAAGTCAATCCATAGAGTGGCCAACCAGTAACCCACGTCATCTACCTACAAGTGATAAGCTGCATCTGATTCTCTCTCACAGGAATCTAAGCAAAGCATGGAGAAAAATACCAATTAGTTGAAGCTGAAAAAATGCCATGAGGAAGAACCAGGGTGATAATAAACTGAAATTATTTTTAAGTCAGAGTTATGGGGCAGCAAAAACCCTGAGCAAGCAAAGAAGCCAGCAAGAGGAGTGAAGAAGAATATATATAAAGAGAAGCAGGAAGGCCAGGAAAGTGACACACCATGTGGCCATGACTGAGACAAAGTGGCTGCCCCTAGAGCTGCTTGGTTCCTAATACCTCCCTAGCTGTAGTACTCAAGCCCTCTTCTCCCTAACTTGAGTGGGCCCCTTACTCACAATAAAAGACACTTGGTTTTGTGATCTCCCCACATTTAGAGGGCAGAGAGAAAATGTGGGACAGAGCGTAAACTTGAGAGGTGGTAGGAGACTGGGGAGAAAACAGTACATGAAAGCAAAGGCAGAAGAGTATCAAGGAGCAGAGGATGGTCAAATATTTCAACACTCAAGGAGAATGAGGACTGAAAAAAGGCCGCTAAGTCTGAAGATCTGCAGATTACTTGTCACTGACCTTGGAGAGAATAAAGTGATGAGAGGAAAAGTCAGATGACATACCATCACATCATTCCACTTTTTAAGAACTGACCGCATGTTCCTTTTACACACTTTCAGATAAAATTCAAATTCCTAACTCTTCCAACAAATTTCTTGCTTTACCTGGTTCCAACTGAATGATCCAAAAACGTTCTCCACCACTTCTCAACATGTAGCAAGATGAGCAAGCCCCCAGTGCCTCACAGCCTTGACTTCATTGCACACCCCTTGCCTTCATTCATATACCCTCCCATCTGAGTGGCTCCTTTCTGTCCATCTAATCCTTACCTACCCTTAAGGCCTAGTTCACATTCCACCTCCTAAATAAAACCTTCCCTGATAACTACAGCCACCTGTAGTTCCTGCTTCTTAACTTCTAGGGCAACCTATGGGGCAAAAATTGGCCAAACAATTTAGCATATTATAAAGTAATTAAAGTAATACTGGAAGTCACATTTAAAAATAATATTCATTATATATTGAACAGTCACCCAAAGGACTCTAATTCTGTTTCATGTGCACACTGGCTCCTAATCACATCAGAATTTTCTCAAAGGCTCTTTTTTATATATTCCACAGTGCTATGCGCACTCAGTAGCAATGTAGTATAAGAATCTGAATAGGGGGTTAAAATATCTGGGTGCTAGTCCCTGCTCTGCCAAAAATTTCTTATTTGCAAATATGGGAGCTAGATTAGATGACCTCAAGCACTCCTCCCAACTCCAAACCTAGTATTCTATGGCTGACATATACATTCTGTATTTCACATACATAATTAAAATCAAAGCAGAGGGCTTCCCTGGTGGCGCAGTGGTTAAGAATCCGCCTGCCAATGGAGGGGACACAGGTTCGATTCCTAGCCCAGGAAGATTCCACATGCCACGGAGGAACTAAGCCCATGTGCCACAACTACTGGGCCTGTGCTTAGAGCCCGTGAGCCACAACTACTGAGCCCGCATTCCACAACTACTGAAGCCCATGTGCCTAGAGCCTGTGCTCCGCAACGAGAAGCCACCAGAATGAGAAGCCCGCGCGCCGCAATGAAGAGTAGCCCCCCCTCGCCGCATCCAGAGAAAAGCCCACGCACAGCAACGAAGACCCAATGCAGCCAAAAAAAAAAAAAAAAAAATCAGGGCTTCCCTGGTGGCACAGTGATTAAGAATCCACCCGTCAATGCAGGGTACACGGGTTCAAGCCCTGGTCCAGGAAGATCCCACATGCCGCGGAGCAACTAAGCCTGTGTGCCACAACTACTGAGCCTGCACTCTAGAACCCACAAGCCACAACTACTGAGCCCGCGTGCCACAATTACTGAAGCCCGTGTGCCTAGAGCCCGTGCTCCGCAACGAGAAGCCACTGCAATGAGAAGCCCACGCACCACAACGAAGAGTAGTCCCTGCTCACCGCAACTAGAGAAAGCCCGCGCACAGTAACGAAGATCCAACACAGCCAAAAATAAATAAATAAATAAATAAACAAAAAAACCTTTCATTTAAAAAAAAATCAATCAAAGCAGAGATGACATGCCATATAGTATACCATTGTTTTATATATATGTATGTCTGTGGATATAGATATATAGATAAACAGATGGTCCTTGACTTTCCATGGTTCAACTTATGAATTTTTAACTTTAGGATGGTGCAAAAGCAATACACATTCAGTAGAAACCATAGTTTGAATTCTGAATTTTCATTTTTTTCCCAGGCTAGCAGTAGGTGGTATGATACTCTCTCATGATGCTGGGCAGCAGTGAGCCATAGCTCCCAGTCAGTCACACAATCACAGGGGTAAACAACCAATACACTTACAACCATTCTATACTCATACAACCATTCTGTTTTTCACTTTCAGTACAATATGCAATAAATTACATGACATTCAATACTTTATTATAAAATAGGCCTGTGTTAGATGATTTTGCCCAACGTGTTCTGAGCACGTTTAAGGTAAGCTAGGCTAAGCTATGATGTTTGGTAGATTAGATGTACTAAATGCATTTCTGACTTACAATATATCCTTTTTTTTTTAAACAAACTTATTCATTTATTTATTTATTTTTGGCTGCATTGGGTCTTCACTGCTGAGCATGGGCGTTTCTCTAGTTGTGACAAGTGGGGGCTACTCTTTGTTGTGGTGCGCAAGCTTCTCATTGCAGTGGCTTCTCTTGTTGCAGAGCACAGGTTCTAGGTGCATGGGCTTCAGTAGTTGTGGCACACGGGCTCAGTAGTTGTGGTTTGCGGGCTCTAGAGCACAGGCTCAGTAGTTGTGGCGCACAGGCTTAGTTGCTCCGCGGCAGGTGGGATCTTCCCGGACCAAGGACCAAACCCATGTCCCCTGCATTGGCAGGCGGATTCTTAACCACTGTGCCACCAGGGAAGTCCTGACTTACAATATTTTCAACTTATGATGGATTTGTCAGGATGTAACCCTATTGTAAGTCAAGGAAGATGCATAGTATATATAGCCATCAAATAAGTCAAAATTTCCATCAGGAACATTTCCAGTCAATCTGATGACTGGAAACATCAATAAACCTGTACCCCTCTATTCTAATTCCTTCATCCTAACAGCACCATCAAGCATATTCACATGCAATTCACATGCAATTCAAGAGGAATTAGTTACAAAATTATTGCAACCTAAAACCTGTTCAGCATGGGTACATTCCCACTCCCTCCCCTCAAATCAGCTGGTTACATTCTTTTGTCTTATCATGTGCCCTCTTGCACCACTATCACCATCAACGTTAACAGAAATCGCTAGGACAGTGTTAGACACCAGGGACTCTAAAAGGCTTAATAAGTCTCAGAAGGGCTCACAACATAGTTGGGGAGACAGAAACACAAAACACTTTAAGAGCAATATGAAATAGAATACTCTATGTGCCACAAAAATGCCTTCCCTCTGTTGGTATGCAATGTGACCTTCTTCTGGTTGGCAAAGAATCAGATCTATCTGTCTGACTGCAAAGTCCTGGGTGAACATTAGAATTAGGGAAAAGGTGAACTGAGATAGAAAGGAATTATTCTTTGTGAGCCTATACAAATCTATATTCTAATTAGAATTTAGAGGCCACAGAAAATATATTTGTGACATGGCAACGTGAAACTTTTCTAGGTGAGATTAGGCAACAGATCCCTGATAATATACTTATGTAAAACAATATAAAAATATCATCTTGTACATATATATATATATATTTTTTTTTTTTTTTTTTTTTTGGCCGAGCCACGTGATATGCGGGATCTTAATTCCCCAACCAGAGATCGAACCCATACCCCCTGCAGTGGAAGCACAGAGTCCTAACCACTGGACCTCCAGGGAATTCCTACCTTGTACTTATATTGAGTTTACAGTTTTCAAAGTGCTATGAAATATCTTCATAACTACTTGAGGTTAACAAGACTAAAATTATTATTCTTTTTTAGATAAAGAAACTAAAGCACAGGGAAGTAAAGTGATCGGTTCAAGGCCAAACTGCCCAGAAAGAAGTAGAACTGGAACAGAGCAGAGGTCTTCTGAATCCTAGTAAGACGCTTTTTCTATTAAGCTATTATTCAAGTAGAAACACCATAATAAAACCAAAGTCAGAAGTCATAGTCAATACAGGACCCAGGCAAGGAGAACCTGTCTGGGGACTTTTAGCGCTGGCCAGTGAAGATACATACCTACAGTAGGTTCTGCAAAAGTATGTATTCAACAGTGAAGAAGTCTTTACCAAGGGTCTAAAAGACCATATAAAATCAACAAATTTCCCTCCTTTTTCATTTCATACTGACTGAACAACCTTCTGTTATTAACTGGTTCCACAGTCACACCTATTTCATGCATGCATCCTCTTGCACATGGACTAAGAGGATATTCATTAACAGAGAAGCCTGTCACTGAAAGTTTGAAAAGTTACCTTTTGGCTCCACAGCAGTCTCCAGAGTGTTTGTACGCTAATCATCTCTAGGACTGACAGCCAGTAGCTGATTACACTGACCAGTAAGGTTCATGGAACCTGCGTGACTCCATCAGGCTCCATATCCCAGAAAGCAGCCTCCTGTCAACATCCTCGAGCCCACCCTACACCATGTACTATTGTTACTGATTGGTCCTACATTGTTTTAATTTAAAGGCAACAGTGATGTTCATGTTGCTCAAAAAAAGGGAGAGTTAGCAAACTAGTTTTGGTTTTTTTCAAAATTCACAAATTTAGATTCTAGAATCTAACTTCTAAATCAGACTTTTTTTTCTTTTTTTTTCTTTTTTTTTTTTTTTACAAATTACTGTACCTGCGGCAGCTCGTAACTGGGAGGAACAGCTCAGAGGTCTCATAGCTGGAAGACAAAATAAAGTGTTTACAAAAACCAGTACAATTCCATGTCTGTGCAAGATGCTTATACAACCAAATCTAATCTTAAAAAGAAAGAAATGAAACTTACAAAATCTGAGGGCCCATTGTGATGTACTGGGAAGATATTTTAAAGTGTAAGTCAAGAGGGAAGTCATTCTTAAATCTAAAAAGAGAAGAACAAAAAGACTTTCTGGGTTATTTGAACAATTTGTAGCTTAGAGTGTAGTCTATGATCTCTGATATCTCATCCATGACTACTATAAAATACTTTAAAATTTACTCTATTACCAACTACCCTTCCTCTAATAATATAATAGCTACACTGACATAGTATGCAAACCACTAATCTAAGCAGTAACCCATCTAATCCTCACAAGGACCTATGAAGTACACATGATTATTACACCCTTCGTAAGAGATGAGAAACGGAGGCATACAGGGATTGAAAGACTAGTAAAAGGCAGAGCTGTGATTTGAAGCCAGATAGTCTAGCTCCAGAGTTTACGCTTTTCTCTAGGGCCAAAGGAGTAGAGCCTGCTGGACATGATCATGAAGCTACCAATGTGAACTTCCTGATTTTGATGGTTGTATTGTGATTATGCAGAATGCCTTATGGAATGTTTGTATTTGAAGGGGATACACACTAAAGTATTCAGAGATAGTGCAGTATCACATCTTAACTGTTGTAAGAAAAAGAAGTTCATACACTGCACTTGCTACTTTTTTATAAGCTTGATATTATTTCAAAATAATAAAAATATAAACCCCTCTATATTAAAATATATAAAATATATTAAATACTTCCCTAAATTCCCAAAAATGAGTTCCTACAAATCAGTAAGAAAAAAATTGGCAAAGGATATGAACAAACTGTTCACAGAAATAGAAATATCAATACAAATGGCTCTTAGATACATGAAAAGATGTTCAATCTCATTCATAAGGGCAATACAAATTAAAACGGCACCGAGGTATAATATTTGACTTAAGGGCTGGTATTCATCATGTGGTAGCCTGCACATACAGGCTCGCTCATACACTGCTGCTGAGGGTGTAAACTGATGGCACCTCCACAGGTGCATCACTATGGAGGGCAATTTGGCAATTACTGTAACTGTCAAAAAACTGCAACTGCACCTAACTTTTGATCAGTAATTCCACTTCCCTGAATTCTTATTTACATAGTTGGTCTGTGTAACAAAAGAATACATCAGCAATGATGAGACGTCACTTTCGAGATTAGGCTGTTAAGAGATCCTGCAGCTCCCGTCTTGGTCCGTCTCTCAGATCACTCGGTCTGGGGGAAGCCAGCTGGCACCTCAGGAGCAGCCCGATGAAGAGGCTCTGGTGATGAGGAACTGACACCTCCTGCCAACAGCCAAGTGACTGAGCTTGGAAGTGAATCCTCTAGCGCAGACAAGCTTTCAGATGACTACAGCCCTCGCCAGCATTCTGACTGCAACCTCATGAGAAAGTCAAAGTCAGAACGACCCAGCTAATTTGCCCCCAAATTCCTGACCGTCAGAAACTGTATGAGATAATCAATTTTTACTGTTTTAAGCTGCTAAATTTTGGAGTAATTTGTTACACAGCAACAGCCAATATAAAAGTCTTGTTTAACTTTTCTTAGGTCTTCATTGACGAAAAAGAGATGCCCTGTGGCTTCCAAAAAGAAAAAAAAATCACATTTACCAAACATATGGATTGGAAAGAGATGGAGGAGTCCAAACTCTAGGCTTACCAGCCTAGGTATACTCAAGGGACTCTGGCCCTGGAGACACAAATTGGCCCATGAGATGGGCACCACTCTTCCAGAAGCTACATTTGATGCCACTTGAGTCTGGAATATAAATCCCCATAAGTAAAGTTCCTCTTGAAATAAAATTCATGAAATTCATAAAAAGGGGGACCTTGCTCGAACAGATATAAAAACTTTCTATAAAGTACCAGTAACTAAACAGTTCAATTCTGGCACAGTAATAAATGAAACTAATCAACAGAACAGGATGTAGCAAGTTCAGAAGCATACTCGTGTATGAGAATTTAGTATGTAATAAAGATAACATTTCAAATAAGTGGGAGAAAGGTGAATTACTCAATAGATTTGTTGGGAAAATGGCTAACCATTTGAAAAAAAATTAGATCCATAGCTCACACTATAAGTACAAATTACAGATGCATTAATCTAAATATATATTTTTCTAGCTTACTACAAGAATATATCAGAGAATATTTTTATAATCTTGGGGAAAGGCTTCCAACATATGGTATAAAACCTAGAGCCCATAAGGGAAAAGAATAACTAAAAGAACTGATTAAAGAAGCATTTAAAATATCTACATAGCAAAAGACACTAAAATAAAGTTAAAAGGCAAACAATAGATTCAGAGAAAGTATTTGTAACATGGAAAACAAAGGGCTAAATCCCATACTCCATAAAGAACTTCTACAAAGTACAGTAAAAAGAGAAACAATCTATAATGGAATCTGTGGTTTTCACCCCAATATCCATTTCACACCATTATGTAGTTGCCACATGTGGTTTACATGGGACTGAATCCAGCTCAACTCCAGGGTTTAAACCAATCAGAATAATCTCATTCTCTTTGGTTCAGGCAACCAAGGCCTAAAATAATCGTGCATGGTATTGCCTTGACCACTGGTATCGATTTAGGGATGGTCTTAGTCAGTCTGACATTCAAGTCTTCTGCCTGGAATTCTGGAACATACATCTTTCTTTCTGAGGCTTGGCATGGCTAGAGCAGTTTGCAAACATGATAAAAGCTAGTGTAAGGGTAGAGCTGGTCTCAGAGGACACAGCTGAAAATTCAGAAAAAAGAAACTAGAGCCCTGATTGAATCATATCTGAAACCCACCTCCCACTGTGCTTTTCCGTTCTGTGAGTCAACAAATCCCTTTATTAAGCCAATTTAAGTTTAATTTTCTGTTATTTGTAGCTGGAAGGCTCCTTCCTGAAACATGACCAAAAGGAAAAATGAGCAAATGAGCAATTCACAGAAGAAAAAAAAGTCAAATAAATAAAAATTTAAATGTTCAACCTCACTAACAATAAAAATTTTTTTAATTAAAACAAGGTCATTTTGGGGTTATTAAGTGGCAAAAATTAAAAATCTGGTTAGCACACAATTCTTGTGAGAATGGATTTATTTAAGCACTTCCATATACAGTTGATAAAAATATAATTGGTAAGGCCTTTTTGGAAGGCAATTTTTATTTCTCTCTCAGATTCTGAATTGTGAATTTCTGAGCCTAGCAATTCTTCTTATTGGTCTTTAAGCAACAGAAATATTCAAATTGTGTAGGTAGCAATCATAGGTCTCTAGCCAATAGAAATACTCAAGATGTAGATGCACACAGGAGGAAATGGTTAAATAAATTATAATATTACAAACATACCATGGAACACTGTTCAGCAGTTTGTAAAGAAAAATGAAACATAATGACATACATGTATATACTGACATGCAAAGATGTCCACAACATATATTAAATGAAAAAGCAGACTGCAGAATAATATATATATAGTAAGACTCCATTTTATGACAGAAAGAGACGAAAATCCATAAAGCTGAATCTATATATGGAAGAGATAAAGAGGGACTGTCATTTTATATTCTTCTGTCTTCTTAAAATTTTTTTTACAATGAGCATCTTATTTTTAATGTACAGTATAATTCTAGTTTTATAGAAAATCTGCATATACTAGTATCTTGATAGATAGATGAAAACATACAAATGCATTTAAAAAGTCCAGAAAAATACAAAGCAAATGTTAACAGTAGTTATCTTTGGGTGGTGGAGTTATTGGTATAGTTATTTTCTTTAGACTTCCTGAAGTTTCTGGGAAAAAAATTAAATAGAATATACATCCCATCAAAAATTAATAAAAAGTAGAGACAGATTTCAAAAGAAAGAAGAACTAAGCAATATATGACCTAGTTATTGTCATCCGCTTTAAGCTTTAGGAAATACATTTTGACTCAAGGATTTGGGGAGCCTGGGTAGGCTTGAGTAGGGTGTGCAACTATAGAAAGATGCATGAAGTTGCAGGAACCTAGGAGCAAGTAACATGAAGAAGGGGCTAAACAAGTAATGAAAGCAAGATGGAGTGGCTCTAACAGCTCATTATTACAGTATCATTAAGACACAGTCCACAATATCCTTAATAGCACAAACACTAAAGGCAAACCGCCCAATCCAAATCCTGGCTGTACCCTAGTTGTATGACCTTAAGCAGGCTACTTAATTTGCAAAAAGGATTCTTGATGACCTCCAAAGGCCATTTTCTTTCTCTGTTTTAGGAGTAAGATGTAGATAATTCATCTGTAAGATGCACCTGTAAACTGTAGATAATTAAAGTACCTACTTCATAGATTGTTGTGAGATGTGTGTATATATATATATATATATATATATATAGCACTTAGAACAGTGCCTGATACATAGTAAGGGTTATACATGTGTTTGCTATTAATTTTAGTGGGTGATGGTATAAATGTATTTAGTTACCCTTTATGTAAGACACAGTGAGAAGCATAACATTTCTGCCCTTGATGGAGCTTATGATTTTGCTCAGAATACAGGAAACAAAAAAATCAAGAGCCAAAAGTGTAACCTAAATCAGGGGATGGCAAACTTCAACCCATGGGTCTCTAGCTAACAACAGATTTTACATTTTTAAAAAGTTGTAGAGCAAAACAAAACAAGGAATATGTGACGGAGATCAATGTGGGTTGTGAAACCTAAACTCTTTACTATCTGGCCCTTTACAGAAAAAGTTTGCCACTCTTGATCTAAACAGTAAGTGCTACACCGAATTAGATGCAGAAAGAGCATTATGTGGGCAGGAGGCAAGCTTTGAACTGTAAAAACCTTATGAGATGGAGGGCCTTTGGAGGTCATCAAGAATCCTTTCTGCAAATTAAGAGATCACTGCTCATGCAGTTTCTGCTTAAGGTGTTCACAGTGATGGGGGATTCACTATTTGACTTGAACTTTAAACAGAAACCTCTCTTCTTTCTTTCCATACTCCTCAATTCAGTCTCAACTTCCCTGCCATTTCCCCCTGCCTCTTCCTGCTCCCTCTCCTGCGGAACAGTCAATCTGGTGAACAGTGATACTTAAATTTATGGCCGAATCCTGGCTCTGCCACCTACCAGAAAATTTACATAATCTCCGAGCCTCCCAAACTTCATCTACAAAATGTAAATAACAATTTTGGGATCGTGAAGATTAAATGAGAGGATGGTGAAAGGGCCTAGAGGGCCCTCAACATAACTTTTTGTAGTCAATCACTTGATTCCAGGACTCAAGCCTATCTTTCCAGCACAAAAACAGCTTTCAGGCAATGCAGAGCTCTTGACTAGAAGTTAACAGACCTCTAGGCCTATTTCTACCACCTGCGGCCATGGGTAAACTCATTCACCCTGATTCATGGGCTTCACCGATAAAGTGAAGGGGATGATGAATGACCGGATGATCTCCGGGTCCCCTCCGGATTAGAAAATAATCTTGAGCCCTGGGTCTCGGAGCGGGACACAGGCATGTCTCAGCTCCTCCCACATTCGAGTCCCGAAAAAGCCACACGACCGAGACCCACCCTCGGTAACATAAAAGGGGTAAACCCCGGGCCCTGTACCGAATCTCTATTGCCGCCGGCCTGGCTCCAGGCAAAGCAGGTGAAACAACAACACTGGAGCACAGGCCAGCGCTTTAAACCGACACAAACACAAGCCAACAGTTCGTTAACATGCGGTGATAAATTAAAAGACACAGGCGACACCGCTGCTCTGAGCTACAAACCGAAGGCTAGGCCAAATTACTGCCCAAACTGCACTGGTACGGGAGAGCCCCATTGAGAAGCTTCCTTCCGCTCCCTCGAACTCCACAGCCCCAGGGAGAGGAGGAGGCCGCGGGCGTAGTAGGTGGGAAAGGAAGTGCAGAACTCGCCGGGGAAAGGCCAGGCGGAAAGCCGAGGGCACGCGCCGTCTCACCTTAGCTCGCGTGGGCTCAGACTCCTGCTGCCAGCAAGGTTTGGATCCGAGCGACGGGCCCCGACTGGATCAAGGGGCGGGCCCTGCCGAGAAAGGACCCTTCAACCTTCCCACCGGCTCCGCGGG
This sequence comes from Lagenorhynchus albirostris, assembly GCF_949774975.1. Lineage (NCBI taxonomy): Eukaryota > Metazoa > Chordata > Mammalia > Artiodactyla > Delphinidae > Lagenorhynchus > Lagenorhynchus albirostris. The sequence goes on from NC_083107.1 coordinate 69,226,768, forward strand.
CTTCGCAGGCCTTCCGGGCTGCCCTCCGGCTGCCTGACTGGAAAATCCGGAACTCTGTCCCTCTCTTCCCTGACCTTCCTTCCTCCCCGCGGAGAAGGTGTCCTTTCCGCCCGGTTAGCCAGAAGCAAAGGGCGAGGTTAAGGAACCGGCGGCAGCTCGCCATAGCGGTTTTAGTCAGGCAGTACATCGGGCACCTGGCCAGAGCCAGACTACGGAAAGAAAAGTCCTCTGCTTGGCTCCCCCGACTTGAAGCGCCTTCCACTTTCGTCCTCTCCTGCTCAAGATGGTGGCTTCCCGGGCAGTTGGCAGCCTCAGCCGCTTCACTGCCTCCAGGATGCTCCGTTGCCCAGGTGAGGCCTGGTTGAGGACGCCCAACAGCCCCGGGCAGAACTCCTACGGAGACCCGAGCTTCCCCGGAGCCTCGTCTCCCCATCGCTGCCACCTCCCTGCCCCGGCCCAGGGTCCCAGCCCTGGATAAGGGGGAGGGATGCTGCTCTGGGATCTGGTCTCTTGTTCCCTGGCGCAGGGACTGACATTTCCGCTCTCATGAGTCCTGCAGCGATAACGGGCTCCATAAGCCCTAACGTTTCTGAGCCCTGTCCACCCGGTCTGGCACTTTCCGCTGGTCTCCTCATTTCATTTAATGATGGCCTTGAGCCTGTTCCTACGAGATTGGGAGGACTAGGAGGACTAGGACAGTCCAGTCTGTCACATCTTTGTAGCTCCATTGCACCTTGCCTGTAACAAGAGGCATCTTAAAACCGTGTGTGAAATTAACCAGCCTTGCAAATTACTGCCATTCCCTGCCCCTTTTCCCCAAAACCTTTTTTGTACCTATTACCACACTTCAATAGGAAGCTCAACTCTTGCAGTTCCAATAATCCCAGTATGAACGTATAATATATTGATTTTCAAGGGGTAGGTTCTGCAATTTGCTAGAAGAAGCATTTTTTAAAAATTACGCAGATACTCTATTTCTTAAGGAGCAAGGTGTTAGATAATTTTACAACTATTTCTACCCTTGTTTCTGACGATACCCAGTTAGCTTGTATTAGCTATATTGTCTTTTTGTCTTCAAACTGGCGGTGAAAGTTAAAGTGGGTGACTGTGGAAAATCAAGCATTTTCCTTTCATCTCAAATCTTAAGGTGAAATGTGACTTTTTATTGCATGTTGTACTTAATATCGGTTACTTAATTAGAAATATAATTTATAATATGCCTTCCTCCTTCTGAACCCCCCGGGGTAATACCGCATGCTGTTTTTGGAGGAGTGCCTGGAATCTCCCTTTACTGTAAGGGACTAATTTCCAATGATTGAATCTCTTCTGCTTTCTTATTTCGACCAATGTTTTTAGTCTCCACAGGACTGCTTTGTGTGTGTGTGTGCGCGCATCAATCATAAGATTACAGAAAATTGAAATGCTGTGAAGACTGGGGAAAGGGATTAAGAAAAAAAGAATCACCCATTCCCTTACTACTCACATACCTACTGTTAGCATTTGGTCATGTGACCTGACAGTTTGTCTATTTTCCACATTTTTGGTTTAACACTTTAAAAATATCAAATGTATATTTTTGAGCTTCCCCTCCATTGATTTTAAGGTAATGCAATTAAAAGCATTAAATTTGGAGTCTGACTTCTGGGTTTGAATCTAGCTCTGCCTTTTACCCTCTGGTGACCTTGGGCAAGTAATTTCTGTGTCTGTTTTCTCATTTGTGAAATGGGGAATAATACCACCTTGTGAGCTTTAAAGGAGTTATTTTAGGTGTAAAGCAGTTTTTCGTGGAGTAAGTGCTACTGTTAACGTTAATAAACGTTAGCTGTTATAACTCTTTCCTGCCCTGAAGAACTATGATTCTATTGATACAGATATGAGACTTTTTTAAAGTAATTTTTACATTTTACATGTGATAAAAGGTTACAAGCCTAGTTTTTCTATGTTTTTTATAGAAATATATATACACACGTGTGTATATATTTTGCATTGTGTTTTAACCTATAAGAAAGTATGGCTTGGGGAAGGAGGGTTAAATTGGGAGATTGGGATTGACATATACACACTACCATATATAAAATAGATAACTAATAAGAACCTACTGTATAGCACAGGGGAACTCTACTCAATACTCTGTAATGACCTATATGGGAATAGAATCTAAAAAAGAGTGGATATATGTATATGTATAACTGATTCACTTTGCTGTACAGCAGAAACTAACACAACATGGTAAATCAACTATACTCCAATAAAAATTAATTTTAAAAATTAAAAAAATATAGCTTATTATAGCTATTGCTCCTTTTAGTAGCAATGTATAAATTTTGAAAAAAAAAGTCTAGAAAGTGAATTTAAAATTACCTGCACACCTGGATTGCCATTTAGACTCAACAGACTAACCCTAACCCTAACCCTAACCCTAACTGAAAGTCTATGCCAAGGCATTGCCAAACATTTAATGAGATTATGACGTTTAATGATGGATGATTAAAATCTCTTGATGCTGCTTTGTATTTCTTGAAGTTTTGACCCATTCCTGCCTGAGTGCTATAATTCTGAGTATGACTATCAAATGAAAATCACATCTTGACCAAAATATCTTGTTTATTTCCCACTCTTACTCTAAATTCAAATTCCTGATTACCTAAGTGGTAGAATAATTTCACAGGAAAAGAATTGGAGGCAAATACCTTAGTAGATGGTGTATATTTAAATTTGACTCTCACTTCCTTAATCCTGTCCCTTCCCCAGGTACTAAATATTGAGAAAAGCTGTTGATTGTTACAACAAAAGTAACACTTTCATATTTGAAATTTGTGTTAGCAGTAATCCGGCTCTCTGCACTGCCGTAGTCTTCGATCTTGTAGGTATCTTGTAGGTATCTTCTCGAGTTAAATTATTTAAATGATTACAAAGTAGGCCAGAGGTTTCTCTCTCTTTTGCTGGCACAGGAAATATAGGCTAAAGTTCACGCAGCTGCTCTGCCTCAGGGGTCCCCAACCCCCGGGGCTGCAGGCGAGTGCCGCCTGAACCATCCCCCACCCCACACCCCCACCGGTCCGTAGAAAAATTGTCTTCCATGAAACCTGTCCCTGGGGCCCAAAAGGTTGGGGACCGCTGCTCTAAAGTAAGCTCTCCTAATTAGGAAGTGAGGAAGGCTGGTTTCCAAAAGCAAAGCTACTGAGTACTTCAACTTGATTTAGTTGACTGTGGTTTGAAATTGTTTTCCAGACATGTTTGTACATTTGCTGGTTTTTTCTTTGTTTCTTGTCTCTATTGATTTAGAGGAGGTTTTGTGTATGTCTATATGGGGGGGAAAGGTAGGTTAGTGGATGAGAGTTTATGGTTTATAAGCTAATGAGCTCAAACCTGTTGTCTCAAATATTTGGTCTTCAGAATTACAACCCACGTCCAAGCCCCTTCACCTGCTCTGTTTTCTTTTTTCCTTAGGCACTTATCTTCTAACATATTTATTTTTATATTTATTTTTATTGTCTTTTATCTGTCTTTCCACCCCATCTTCTCCCACCCTGCATTCCTGATCAGTTCCTTCTCACTAATTCAGTTTACCCTGTTCTAGCTAGAATTGCCTATTATCTGGCTCCCCTCCCACAGAATTTCTACTTCATAGGGAAACTCCTTTCTATGCCAGGCCTGTTTTCACCTCCTCCACAAAGACAGGGATTTTTGTCTTTCTGTTCACTCTAGGCCACACTAGATTTTTGTTGGGGAATATAAATGACTATGAGATGATGTTGGAGGAGATTACAGTTTAGTTGGGGGAAACACCTGCTACAGATGCAACGATTAGAGAACAAAACAGTGAGTAATAAAGATAAAATTTGGGCAGGGAAGGCAAAGATCCTTGTAGACAGAATCTCAGGATAAGGCTTTGTGGAGCCATGATACAGATATAAAGAAGGAAGAGTCACAAATACAGATGACACAGATCTCAAATGATGGAAAAGCAAAGGGAAGTATATCGTTAGTGAAGTAGAGGCACTGGAGATTGAGGAGATGGCTGGCTTCTCTTATCTTAATTTACTTTGGTGTAGGACTTTGACTTATAGGTACTTTTATAATCATTACATCACTTTTACTCTATCTTTATAAGAACACTGAAATGCTCTGAGAGACTTGTACATGGTCATACAACTAGTAAATAATAAACTTGATGGTCGAACCCACGGCTTTGGACTCTCGGGTCCTTTGTCTTTGCACCATGAGGGCTGACTTGGATTGCTTAAAGAAAAACAAATGCAGACAGAACCAGCGATCACCCCACTCTGGTTCTGGTGCCATCTAGTTGTTTTTTTTTTTAAATAGTATGTTGTTTTGCCTTTGAAAGCAGTATAAAGCTGCTTTTTCCTGTGCCTTCGCTTCCCCTCCTTTAAAGAACTGCCGGATAGAGAGAAACATGGAGCCTCTAAAGCCCCTCGATTTTATTTTTCATGACACTGGAAAGTCCATCTCTCCATAGAAATGCAAGAGGACCTGGCTGGAGAACATGCTTGAGATATATTTGGAATACATTTGGAACTAACATTATGGATCGCTTTGTAGATTACTTCTTTCTTAGTGTATTTGTTTCCTATTGTGGCCCTAAATTTCCACAAGCTTAGTGTCTGAAACAATAGAAATTTATTATCTTACAGTTACGGATGTCAGAAATGAGTCTCACTGGGTTAAAATCAAAGGTGTTGGCAGGGCTGTGTTCATTCTGGATGCTCTAAGGGAAAATCCATTTCGTTGCCTTTTCTAGCTTCCAGAGGCTGCCTGCATTCCTTGACTTCTTCAAAGCCGGCAAAATGAGTTCTCGTGCTGCCATCTCTTGTTCTTTTGCCTTTTCTCCTCCTTTGTAATTTCATGTGGTGTACCTGAATAATCCAGGCTAATCACCCTGTATTAAGGTCAGCTAATTAGCCACCTTAATTCCATTTGCAGCCTTTATTTCCCTTTGCCATATAACCTAACATACTGGGTTTCTGGGGACATGGGCATCCTTGAGAGGCCATTCTTCCACCCACCACATTTAGTATCCAGATAATCATTTGACCTGATAATTGAAACAAAAAGATACAGCAGTGGTCACAATAATGGCTTAGAACACTTTGTTTTGTTGTGGTTGTTATAAAGTCCAGCTTTGTTATGTATAGCAGGTACTATGGAAATTCTGTTTTGTAAAATAATAAATTTTGAAATATCTTTTTCTTACAGGTTATATTTGCCGCAACTTTACAAGGTCCTCTGCTTTGCTGAGTAAGTTTAATTTCTTGTTGACATGCTTACATTGCTTTTTTTACTTATTTAGCAATAAACATGTTTACAAATAAATTTTCCTTCTCTTTTTAGCCAGAACCCATATTAACTATGGAGTCAAAGGGGACGTAGCAGTTATTCGAATTAACTCACCCAATTCGAAGGTACCTAATTCAACTTGCTGCAGTTTATTTCTACTCACTACATTCATTAATCCAGTCCTGAATGGCAAAGAAAGAAATCCACCAATTTGGCAGTAATCCTATCACATGAACTTACAGTTTTGATGGTTAGAGTTTGAGAAATTGCCCAAGGAATGCAGTTTTCTTCAGCAGAGGTCCTTGTTTAAGAATTCCTCCTAGTTGACTTTAGTTGTCAGATTAACATCAAGGATTAATAAAACTATCCTTTTGTTACACTGTAGAATGATAAGCTGGTTTATTAGATAAGAAGCAAATTATAAGCTTTGTTTATAAGAATTGAAACTGACCTACCCATCTTAACTATGAGGTTATTAAATCAGCTTCCTTAACCTGCCTGACATAAGTCATTATTCATAGTAAGTTGGCTGGGTTAAATGTCGTTAAGTTTCCTACGGGACCTGAATGACCCGGTGCAGTTCATATATTAGAAATCAAGTTCTGTTCAAAGTGGAGCTTCATTTATTTTTGGCAAATTCAAAAAAGCATGCAGCATTAATCCAGTCTTTTGCCAAGAAGAGCTTTACTGCAGGAACTCATGCTTTTCCCTCACCTAAAGTTGGTGTAAAGATTTCATATTTCAGAAATCTTATTACCAGAGGCCTCAATGAAGTAGGAGGGCCTAGATGTAAGCAATTAACAACTATCACAAATTAAGGAAAGTAAGAGGCAGTCCCCCTCACTAGAGTAAATCTTAGCATTTACTGAGCAATGATTCAAACTTAAGATATTTTTTGTAAGTTGACCATTTTTCCTGAACACAAAAATAACAGATGCCTATAGTAGGACATTTTAAAGCAATAAAGAGGAGAATAACAATCATTCATGCTCCAAACCCAAAGATAACCACTTTTAACATTCAATCCAGTTTCAGCAAATAATATTCTAAAAATTAAGATCATACTATATGTCTAATTTTTTTATTTTTTTTTTTTGCGGTATGCGGGCCTCTCACTGTTGTGGCCTCTCCCATTGCAGAGCACAGGCTCCGGACACGCAGGCTTAGCGGCCATGGCTCACGGGCCCAGCCGCTCTGCAGCATGTGGGATCTTCCCGGACCAGGGCACGAACCCATGTCCCCTGCATCAGCAGGCGGACTCTCAACCACTGCGCCACCAGGGAAGCCCTATATGTCTAATTTTGATTTCTTTTTTTTCCTTAACATTATACAAATTTTTTCCATGCTGATAAATGTTTGTAGACTTAATTATAGCCTGCATATGATTGAAACTTAGGAATATGACCTCCTCAGGAATACGAGTTCCTCGTTTAAATAGAAATATTTTTAGAGGGAGGGGTGCTTACAGTTGCCCAAAGCAGCTGAATAGACAGCTGCTGGGTTGTTTGTTTGTTTGTTTCCCTGTCTCTTTCTTTTAACAGTATATTTCTCCTGGTTAAACGTATTTCCTATAATCAAAATAGCATTTGATGGTGATTTGCACATCTATTACTTCGAATTTAAACCCTTAGATTTATATGTATTTCCCTTTGGTAGGTGAATACTCTGGGTCAAGAAGTGCATTCAGAGTTCATAGAAGTAATGAATGAAGTCTGGTCTAGCAATCAAATCAGAAGTGCTGTCCTTATCTCATCAAAGCCAGGGTGCTTCATTGCAGGTGCCGATCTCAAGTAAGTTTTAGGAACTTTGAAGTCGCCTTTTACCTTGGCTAATGGTATGTTTTTTTAGGCCTAATCATTTCTCATTTTAAAAGAAGGTAGAAGTAAATATTCTCTGCAAGTTTTTTTAAAGTTATTTTCATGAGTTTAATAAAGTTAATAAAAAAGAAGGACTTGTTGCTTAAACCTTATAAAACTGAATACAGCCTGTCTTTAAAGAAGTTGAAGTAGTAGTTCAAGGAGCAATGTTTGAGTAGAATGAAAATAAACTAACAATGAGATGCCCTTTTTTTTCATCCACCAGACCAGCAAACATTTAAAAGTTTGAAAATATATTAGCAAGGACTTGGGAAAATGAGAAAGTTAAATATTACTAGTAGGAATGCAAATTGGTACAGCCACTTTGGAGAGTAATTTGATAAAATTTAGTAAAACTGAAAATGCACATATCATATATTCAAGTGATACCTCTTCTAGGTATATATGCTAGAGAAATCCCACCCTTTGGTTTTAAGGACCCGTGCATGCATAAGGATGTTCAGTCCTGTGTAGTTTTTTTAAAATAGTGAAGAATTTGAAACAAGCTAAACGTCAGTCATGAGGGAAATAGATAAGTAAATGTGGAATATTCACAAGATAAAATACTACAAAAACAATTCAAAGGAACTAACTAGATCTACAGCATAATGTTAGAACTCAAAAACGTAATGTTAAGTTAAAAAAAGGCAAGTTACAGAATGTTTGATACTGTTTATAGTTTATATAAACATTTAAAAACCATACATGAATACTTCTCTGTATTATTTATGGATACAAATATGTAGTTGGTTTGAGGAATACACTACAAACATGAAAATGGTTGTTTCAGGGTAAATGAATTGGCTGGTAGAACTTCAGGGGTCAAAGGCTACTTTACCAATACAGCTAATATTTTCTTTTTTTTTCAATGATATAATGTACGTATATATAACTTCTTTAAAATTCTTTAAAGCAAAAGTAAGGAGAGATGATACGTTAATATTAGTTTACTGGGTTAAAATGTTAACGGTTGTTAATTCTGTCAAAATATGGGTATTTGTTGTATTTGTTATATTATTTTTTGCAGTTTAGGCAATGATAGCCAGCATTATTGGCTTAGTAATTTGTATGTATGGTGTTTGTATATTTTTAAACTTTGTTCAATATTGTATACCCTTCTTTTTTTATGTATAGTAATTAGAAATTCATAAATATTCTGTTTGTTTATGTTTATTTTTTTAGAAAAAGCAAAGTTATCTCCATCAAGTGCTTTCTCTTCTAGCTTGGTTATTTAAGCCTAGTAAGACACTGATGTACCTGGTAGTAGCTACCTAAATCCATAGGAAAATACTTGTAGCTTGTGTGAGGCTAGCTGAACAACTCCCAGCATATAAAATGACAGAAAATTAGTTGTCTTTGGTCAAAAGTAAAAAACCCACAGCTTAAATGTGTTCAGAAACAATAAGTAGCAAATGAAACAAACTGAAATTAAAGGACATTGAGGACAACATTATTGTAATAGAAGCCTTTTTTTCTGTCATTCTGATTGATGTTTAATCCGAAAGCTACCTGATAGTGAAAATGTTTAATCTGCTTGTGAAAATATTTACCAGAAGATGATTTTCTCATGTACAGAGCTTTGTAATCTAATGATTTGTTACCAAAACAAACACAAATTTATTCAACATGTTTTGTTTCATGTTCTCTGAATCCAGAAATCTAACACTCTTTATCAAGAGATGATATCACTGATATTAGTGCTATCTGAGGCAAAATCATTCTTAAACTTCTGAGTGTTTGAAGATTCACTACCGAATATTGATATATGATAGGATAAGGATATGGTGGATGAAGTATTGAACAAAATAGGTTATGGTTTTATCTTTGGTTTCTTTTGGTTCTCTTCTCTCATGTTTACTGCAGCATGTTAACTGCTTGCACGACCCCTCAAGAGGTAACACAAATATCACAGGAAGCACAGAGAATGTTTGAGAAAGTTGAGAAGTCCACAAAGCCTATTGTGGCTGCCATCAATGGATCCTGCTTAGGAGGAGGACTTGAGGTACAGATTTATTCCAAAGTCATTGAGACAAGGGTCCAGCTCATTGTTGGGATTCACCTGCTGCAAACCTTTAGCTACTATTTTGCCTTAAAAAAAGTTGAGGGAGAATCAGCCTTGTTTTTAGTTACCAAATTTCTGGATAGGTTTTTATGCTTATTCTCATGGCACAGAGCAAGTGAACCAAAGTGTCATGTTTTCATTTACAAACTGAGAAGATTTTGAACTAGCTCTCTAAGGCCCCTATCAATTCCAAAAAACCTTGTTAAAGTTTGCGAGGCAGAGATTGAAAAGTGTGATGCATGCTGTTGAGCTACTGAAGTCTAGTTGAGACACATAACGCATAATGTTCGTCAAGCGTATTGTGAGTAGTAAAGATGGTAAATAACACAAGATTTGAGAGAAGAGATGCTTACCAAACTGGAGCATGTAAGAAAGAAGGAGGGGAAAAGAAAATAACATTTATTGAACATTTATCACAAGCTGGGTTCTATACTAGACGCTTTCACGTGTATTAATTAAGGAAACCTGTGTCTGGTCCTAAAAGATAGGCAGAATTTGATTAACCAGAAAGTAGTGGGAAAACATTCCACATGTGGCATGGTGTGAGCAAAGACAAGGATAAACAAAGCCTAATTAGGGCACCGTAAGTAGGCCTGCTTGATTGAAGAGTCTTTACATCACACAGGGTTTCTTAACCTGGGGTGCATATATAATTATGTGTGCATTTTTCTGTTGAGAGCTTCCATACCTTTCAGCAGATTTTCAAGGAGATCTGCAACCCAAAAAGAGGTTGATAACTTAGGGGAAAGGTATGGAGTAAGGCCAGAAAGGTAAATGTAGAAAGCATCAAATGCCAGCCTAAGGAATTTCAGTTTATTCTGGGGGCACGTTCCTGCTTTATGAGTAATATTTAGACCCTCACATATCCTAAGATGTTACAAACTTACATTTTTTAACACTCTAATTTTCTTTCATTTATTTGAAGCTTGCCATTTCATGCCAATACAGAATAGCAACAAAAGATAAGAAAACAGTTCTGGGTTCCCCTGAAGTCTTGCTGGGAATCCTACCAGGAGCGGGAGGCACACAAAGGCTACCCAAAATGGTGAGTTTAAGATACCCATGTTAACTTGAGAACCTCGGTCCTATGTGCCCCTTTAGATCTATTTCCTCTGTACAAAAGGTATAATATGGGTATTCATTGTAAAATTTAGAAACTGGACTTCCCTGGTGGCGCAGTGGTTAAGAATCTGCCTGCCAATGCAGGAGACACAGGTTCAAGCCCTGGTCCGGGAAGATCCCACATGCCGCGGAGCAACTAATAAGCCCGTGCGCCACAACTACTGAGCCTGCGCTCTAGAGCCTGTGAGTCACAACTACTAAGCCTGCGTGCCACACTACTGAGCCTGCGCTCTAGAGCCTGTGAGCCACAACTACTGAGCCCACGTGCCACAACTACTGAAGCCTGCACACCTAGAGCCCGTGCTCTGCAACAAGAGAAGCCACTGCAGTGAGAAGCCTGCGCACCACAACAAAGAGCAGCCCCCGCTCACCGCAACTAGAGAAAGCCCGCGTGCAGCAAAAAAGTCCCAACGCAGCCAAAAATAAATAAATAAACAAATAAATAAATAAGTAAAATTTAGCGCTTCCCTCGAGGCGCAGTGGTTGAGAGTCCGCCTGCCGATGCAGGGCACACAGGTCCGTGCCCCGGTCTGGGAAGATCCCACATGCCGCGGAGCGGCTGGGCCCGAGAGCCATGGCCGCTGAGCCTGCACGTCTGGAGCCTGTGCTTCGCAACGGGAGAGGCCACAACAGTGAGAGGCCCGCGTACCACAAAAAAAAAAAAAAATTAGAAACCAAATACAATGTGAATATATAGGATCAATAACATTTTATTCCTGATATTTGTTTATTTTTTCAATTCTACTTTTTATTTATTTTTTCAATTCCTTGATCAAAATGATTGATCAGGGTCCTTTGTTAGTCCCTGAAGAAGGGAAGAGATAGATAAGATACATGTCTTGCTTTCTGGAACTTACAGTTTAATTTGTTCCTTCTCTGCACAGTATGATCTTACCAGTTTTTCAAATCCCTGGGTCTTATTTCATGGTAACTGTTAAGAGGCAGACCTTTCCCCTGATTTGGATGATCTCACTGTTGTAGTCTATAGACCCAAAAGAGGCCCATCAGGCTTTTGAATTCTTAAGAAGAAGGGAAGGACAGTCAGACCTGGAGGCTGCAGAGCAATCCTAACTTCAAACTCCCTGAACCTCATAGCCTCTGGTACTGTGGGTTCTTCAGGGAAAACAACACTCAGCAGAAATACTCTTTGCAGAGAAGTTGATAGGAGTTGGACATAGAAAAATGGGAAAGTTTATGGTATTTGTTTTCTGATAATAAATAGTGTGCATTCCTTCATAGGAATTGCCAAGAGGATTTACTGAAAGAATGAATAAGCCTATATGTGTATAGAAAATATTGCTGTTTCTTTTGTTTTGTTATAGTTGGTTCTTGAATGTAGCTAGAAGCTGTTCGAGCACCTACATACAAAGCCCTAGTTGAGTTCTCTTTTTGTTAAGTCTAAGATTCTTTCTAAAGACATTGTCAAAACTATGAGATTTCTCAGTCTCTACTAATTCCGGTATAGGAATTTTAAATATACAAATGATAGAGAAGAAACTCAGAATGACATAAATGTACAATTCTAGGAAACATGACATTTTTTCTCCACTTTATCAATCCATAAGACAGAAATCCTACATATTGAATTAAAAGAAGAGATATAAAGACATTTTTAACTTCAGGCGGAGGTTTCTAAAACTAAACTTTACCTAAATGTGTATCAGTATATAAAATTTCGTTGATAGATATATAACATAAAAATCTGGTTTGAGTTTTCTCATTTTAATATTTATTTTGCTCAGTTGGATGATTTGTAAATTGTAATTGTCACTGATTCTTTTCCCCCTTTGCTCTGATCCTTGCTTGCTTGTTAGGTGGGTGTGCCTGCTGCTTTTGACATGATGCTGACTGGTAGAGGCATTCGTGCAGACAGAGCAAAGAAAATGGGACTGGTTGACCAACTGGTGGAACCGCTGGGTAAGTGCTAACATGCTTCAGAATTGAGCCTTATGAAGTTACTTATTTTCTTAAAGAGTTAATATCTTGAATATTGGTTATAGTGAAACCCAAACACTTAAGAAATGAGTCATTATTCTGAAGAGTGAAGTTTTCTAAAAATAGCTAATACTAAATCATTTTCAACATCACCCCAATTTCTATTTTACGTTATTTATAATTGGGACATTAGGAGTACAGAATTGAATCAAGTCATTATTTTTGGTTCTTAAATTACCTGTATCATTATCCATGATAACTATTCTTCAGTTTTTTGTGTCTGTTTTAATAATATAACAAACATGTATGAAACAACCAACCTAAGGATATTAATAATGGACATTACTAATGTGCTGCTTCCTCCCATACAATTTCCTTGCCTCTTCTCATCCAAAGAAACCACTATTCCAGATTGTATGTTCATCACCCTCTTACATTTCTTAAAAATCAGCATTGTTGAGATGTTATTTACATGATAATAAATTTACCAGTGTTTAATGTACCGTTTGCATTTTGACAAACGTATATAGCTATGTAAACACCACCACAATCATACAATAGAACATTTCTAGTATGTATTTTTTTGTGTCTTTCATTTAGCATACTGCTTTTGAGATTCATCCATGTTGTTATATGTCAGCAATGTATTCCTTCTTGTTGCTGAATGTCATTCCATTGTATAGATAAACCATAATTTGTTTATCCGTTCACCAAATGATAGACATTTGAGGTGTTTCCAATTTAGAGCTATTCTAAATAAAGTTGCTATGAACATTCATTGACAAGTCTTTATGTGGAGAAATATTTCATTTCTTTTGGACAAATACTGAAGAGTGAATTGGCTGGACCATATGATAGATGTGCTTATTAGCTTTTAAGAACCTGTCAAACTGTTTTTCCAAAGTGGTTATACCATTTACATTCTTACCAGCAGAGTATGAGAGTTCTAGTTACAACCACTTTGCACGCTCAGTCTTTTTAATTTTAAACATTTCAATAAGAGTGTAGTAATATGTCATTGGGGTTTAATTTGTATTTCCCTAAAGACCAAAGATACCGAACTTATTTCATGTGTTTATTTGCCTTCTGTATATCTTCTGATAAAGTGTTCAAATGTTTTGCCCATTTTGTTTGATTTAGCTGTTTTTCTTATTACTGAGTTTTCAGAGTTCTTTATATATCAGGATATAAGTCCTTTATGAGATTTGTAATTTGCAAATATTTTCTCCCTGTCTATGGCTTGTCTTTTCATTATCTAAGAGTAGAAATTCTTAATTTTGATGAAGTCCAATGTATCAAAGTCTTCTTTTATGGATCATGGTATTGGTGTTTTAGAAATCTTTTCCTAACAAGATTGCAAAGATTTTCTCCTATGTTTTCTTCTGAAAGTTTTGTAGTTTAGCTCTTACATTTTGGTCTGTGCTACTTCAAGTTAATGTTTATGTTTGGTGTGAGGTAAAGATTGAGTTGTTGCTGTTGTTGTTTTTGTTATGTGATTATGAATATCCAAAATGTCCTGGCACAATTTTTTGAGAAGACTCTTCTTTCCCATTGACACCTTGACACCTTGGTGGAAAATTAGTTGATCCTCTGTGTTTGGGTCTATATCTAGGTTTCCTATTTCCAATTTATATGTCTTTACTTAAGACAGTGTCACACTGTCTTGATTATTGTGTTTTATAGTAAATCTTGATATCTGACAGTGTGACCCCACCCTCCATCTTGCTTCTCTTCTTTCAATATCATTTTGCCTATTCTAGTTTCTTTGCATTTACATATGAATTTTAAATCATCTCATCCATATCTACAAAAACATCTGCTAGGATCTTGATTGGAATTCCATTGAATCAATGTATCAATTTGGGGAGAATTGACTTTTTTTTTTTTTTTTTTTTGCGGTACACGGGCCTCTCACTGTTGTGGCCTCTCCCATTGCCATAGCTCACGGGGCCCAGCCGCTCCGCAGCATGTGGGATCTTCCCGGACCGGGGCACAAACCCGTGTCCCCTGCATTGGCAGGCGGACTCTCAACCACTGCGCCACCAGGGAAGCCCGAGAATTGACATTTTAAAAATACTGAGTGTTTTCATTATGAACATAATATAACTTTCTGTTTACTAAGGTCATCTTTAATTTCTCTCAGTAGTGTTTTATACTTTTCATTGAACATATCTTGTACACATTTTGTTAAATTTGTACCTAAGTATTTCATACTTTTGTGCCATTATACTTTTTTAACTTTAATTTCTCATTAATTACTAACATATAAATACAAATGATTTTCGTATGTGGACCTTGTATTCTGTGATTTTGCTAAATTTATTTATTAGTTCTACTAGGTTTTTCTGTAGATTCCTAAGGATTTTCTACATAAATAATCATGTTATCTACAAATAAAGACATTTTGGCTTCTTCCTTTCCCATCTGGTTGGTGTTTCTTTTTCTTAACTTACTGCAGTGGCTAAGATCTTTAGTACAATACTGATTTGAAGTGAAAGCAGATATTATTAACTTGTTCCAATCTTAAGAGAGACATTCACGCGGATGCTGTAGGGTGTATAATGTTACATAGGTTTTTCATATATACCCTTTATCAGATTGCAGATGTACCTTATTTATAGTTTGCTGAGAACTGTATTGCTTTTTCTGCATCTAATGAGATGATTGTTTGGGTTAGTTCTTTTAGTTTATTAAGTAAAGTCGTTTACATTGATTTTTGACTATTGAATTCATTCCTGGAATAAACTTCACTTGGTTGTGATGTATTATCCTTTTTATAAAGTGCCGGCTGAATCAGCTAAAATTTTGTGAAGGATTTTTACGTCTGGTCATGAGAGATAATGGTCTCAGGAATAATATTTTTTTTCTTGTGATATTATTGCCTGGTGTTGATATCTGGGTAATTCTGACTTCATAAAATGAGTTGGAAATATTTCTTCCTCTTCAATTTTCTGGAAGATTTTGCATAGAATTGGTATTATATTTTCCTTAAATCCTTGATAAAATTCACCAGTGAAGTTATATGGACTTGGAGTTTTGATTCTTGGGAAGGTTATAACCTATGAATTCAATTTCCTTAGTAGATATGGGGCTATTCAGGTTGACTATTTCTTTTTTCCTTTTTTTTTTTTTTTTTTTGGCCTTGCCACGTGGCTTGCAGGACCTTAGTTCCCTCACCAGGGATTGAACCCAGGCCCCTGGCCATGAAAGCACCAAGTCCTAACCATTGGACCACCAGGGAATTCCCAGGTTCACTATTTCTTTTTTTTTTCTTTCCTTTTTTTCTTTTAATTGGAGTATAGTTGATTTACAATGTTGTGTTAGCTTTGGGTGTACAGCAAAGCAAATCACCATACATTTACTTATATCCACTCTTTTTTAGATTCTCTTCCCATACAGGTCACCACAGAGCATTGAGTAGAGTTCCCTGTGCTACACAGCAGCAGGTCCTTATTAGCTATCCATTCTATACATAGTAGTGCAGGTTCACCATTTCTTTTCTTTTTTTTTTTTAATTTTTAAAAATATTTAATTAATTTTTTTGCTGTGTTGGGTCTTCATTGCTGTGCACGGGCTTTCTCTAGTTGCGGTGAGTGGGGGCTACTCTTCGTTGAGGTGCGCAGGCCTCTCATTGTGGTGGTGTCTCTTGTTGCGGATCACGGGCTCTAGGCGAGCAGGCTTCAGTAGTTGTGGCATGTGGGTTCAGTAGTTGTGGCTCGCAGGCCCAGTAGTTGTGGCGCATGGGCTTAGTTGCTCTGCGGCATGTGAGATCTTTCCAGACCAGGGCTCGAACCCATGTCCCTTGCATTGGCAGGCGGATTCTTAACCACTGCACCACCAGGGAAGCCCCAGGTTGGTTCACCATTTCTTGAGTGAGCTGTAGTTGTTTGTTTTGCAAAGATTTTGTCCATTTCATTTAACTTGACAAATTTATTTCAATAAAGTTGTTCAGGGACTTCCCTGGTGACTCAGTGGATAAGACTCCACACTCCCAATGCAGGGGCCCTAGGTTCGATCCCTAGTCCGGGAACTAGATCCCACATGCATGCTGCAACTAAGAGTTGGCATGTCACAACTAAGGAGCCTGCCTTCTGCAGCTAAGACCCAGCACAACCAAATAAATAAATAAATATTTTTTCAAAAGTTAAAAAAAAAATAAAGTTGTTCATAATACTTAATTATTATTCTTTTCATATCTTTACACTCTATAATGATGCTCCTCTTTCATTCCTGATATTGCTAATTTGTGTCTTCTGTTTTTTCCCTGATGAGTCTGGCTAGAAATTTATCAGTTTTATTGATCTTTTCTAAGAATCAGCTTTTAATTCCATTGGTTTTGTTTGCTGTTTTATTGATTTCAGCTGTCTTATTATTTATTTCTTTCTGCTTGCTTTTGGATTTAATTTGCTCTTCTTTTTCTAGTTTCTTACTAGAAACTAGTTTCTTTCATTGATTTTAGGCCTTTCTTCTTTTCTAACATAAGCATTAAAGCTATATATTGGGAATTCCGTGGCGGTTCAGTGGTTAGGACTTGGCACTTTCACTCCTGGGGCCTGGGTTCAATCCCTGGTTGGGAAACTAAGATCCTGCAAGCTGTGCGACACAGCCAAAAAAAAAAAAAAGACAAAAAAACCTATACATTTTCTTCTTGGCATTGCTTTATCTGCATATTTTAATGTTATGTTTTCAGTTCCATAAAGGTCAAATATTTTCAGATTTCTCTAGTGATTTCTTCTTTGGCCCATGTATAATTTAGAAGTATGTTGTTTAGTTTCCAAATATTTGGGGATGATTCAGATATCTTTCTGTTATTGGTTTCTAGTTGAATTCTGCTGTGATCAGAGTATAGTCGATCCTTATTATTTGAGGTTCCCTGTCTGTGAATTTGCCTACTCACTAACATTTGTCATAACCCCAAAAGTAATACTCGTGGTTCTTTTGCAGTCATTCATAGACACGTACAGAGTGGCAAAAGATTCAAGTCTCCCAACGCACATGTTCCCAGCTGAAGTCAAACAAGGCACTGTCTGCCTTCTCATTTCAGCTTTTATAAAACCAGCAAGTGTCCTTTCCATGGTCTATTTACTGCCACGTTTTCCTCATTTTGTGCTTTTTGTTTGTGATTTTGCAGTTTAAAATAGTGAGAGCTAGGAGTGGAAAAGAATTGAGTCAGAGTGAGGGAAAATGTCTTTAAGGTTTCTCTTTACTCCCCCAGTAAGGAGGCCTTAGCAGAGGTACCTGAAGAAGACCTCGGTTGAAGGTCCCATATAAAGAGACTTAGGAATGAAGGCACATGGGCTCGGAATGAAAATGTATGTAAAAGCATAGCCAGTCAGGGAGACCTGAGTCATTGACTGCAACTCCCATTAAAGACTGCAGTGCGTCGGCTGGGCACCAAGTCTGGTATGGGAAGGACAGCTTTCTCCATGATGCCTGCGAGGCCTGTAATTGCCTTTGCTTGGACCTGAAATATCACATAGGTTTTTGGTTAGGCCTGGACCCCTCAATTTCTGCAAATAGTCATGTGGCCATAACAGGTATTTATAATTACCTACTTCTACCCATTCCATATTTCCTTTGCCCTTAGGGAGTACATCAGCTGGTCACGGTTCTTTGTCTGGTAGGGTGACCTTCATTCCTAAAAGGTCTGGGCCACTAGCAGTCCTGCATGAATTGGGTTGTTGTAATTTTCCACTAAATAATTGTAGGTCACAGTAGCTCTAAGAGACACCCCAAGAGATCTCCCATATTTGAGACATACTCTCCCTTACCTTCATTGTAGTAGCAACCCAACTTCCCCTGGTAATCAGGATTAATCACCCCAGCCAGTATAGTAATCCCTTCTCTGCCTGTTTCAGAGGCATGAGGGGCCCAGAGTGACCAGATGGCAGTCTCATCTTCCAGTTCAATAGAATCATTGTTATGTCTCCTGATGGACTTTGGAACTAAATCCTCTAGACCAGCAGAACCTAAGGTTGTAGGACAGAAGCACATTCTTTGTTGGTAGATCACTAGGGGTAGTAGCAGAGCCATCTCTATATGTACTTCTGGATTCCTGGACCCGTGAATCCTTGCTATGGAAGATACGACACCGTATATTGGAGGTTGATTTAGAGCATATACAGGATCCTAGGTGATACTGCCCTAGCCTTACAAAGTACTACCACCTACCTAGTGCTCTGAGTCTTTAAAAGTCTATTCCACCATTCTCTCAATCCAGCTGCTTCACGGTGATGGGGCACGTGGTGAGTTCAGTACATTTCATGAGCATGGCCCATTGCCACACTCCATTTACTGTGAGGTGAGTTGCTTGATCAGAAGCAGTGTTGTGTGGGATACGTGATAGTGGATAAGGCATTCCATAAGTCCACAAATGGTAGTTTTGGCAGATGCATTGCATGCCAGGAAGGCAAATTCATACCCGCAATAAGTGTCTATTCCAGTAAGAACAGAGTGCTGCCCTTTCCATGACGAAAGCAGTGCAGTGTAGTCAATCTGCCAGAATGTTGATCACCTTGGGAGAGTCCTGGTATGAGACAATCAGTGTTGGTCTGTGCTGCTGATTGGGCACTGAACAGTGATTGCACCCAGGTTGGCCTTGGTGAGTAGTTGTTGCTAAGCCCACGCACAGCCTCCGTCCCTGCCATCATGGCCACTTTGTTCATGAGCCCATTGGGCAGTGACAGGGGTGACTGGGGAAAGAGGCTGACTGGTATCCACAGGATGGATTATCTTTTCCACTCGATCATTAAAATCCTCTTTGAGATCACCCCTTGTTGACCATTCGCATGAAACACAAATATTTTCACATTCTTTGCTGAGTTTTCTCTTTCCCAGTCAGCTGCTCATAGGGAACTTCCATGAGGCCATAGGTGCAGGCTGAGAGAGAGAAGCAGGAGTAAGGGTATTTTGGCCACTTCCTCATGCAACTTGTACCTTTAGGGTCTGCTCAAGCCCAGTCTCATGTATACCACTTCCATTTGATAATGGAGTGCTGTTGCGCACACCCAGCTTTATGGCTTAGTGGGTTAGACAGCATCCATTTCATGACAGGCAGCTCAGATCACACAGTAACTTGGCCCATGGTTAAGCTTAGAGTCTCCGCTAAGGCCCAGTAGGAAGCCAAAAGCTGTTTCTCAGCAGGATAGTAATTATTAACAGAGGATGGTAGGGCTTTGCTCCAAATTCCTAAGGATCTGTACTCTGATTCGCCTGTAGGGCCTGCCAACGACTCCAGACAGCATCTCTGTCTACCACTGATGCTTCAAGCGCCTTCAGGTCTGAATCGTATGGTCTAAAGAGCAGAACAGCTATTCTAGTCCTGAGCCCAACTCAAAACTAGCAGCCTTCAAGTTACTCAGTAAAGGGGCTAGAGTAGCACATCCAAAAAAGATGTCGCCTCCAAAATCCACTAGGTGTTGTGCCTGTTTTTTGTGGTGGGAGGGGCCAGATGCAACAACTTATCCTTCACCTTAGAAGGAATGTGTCTCAGCATGCCCCATACCACTGGACCCCTAGAAATTTCACTAAGATGGATATGTCTAGAGTAGTTGGTACTTCCAGCTCACCAGGTCCATTCAGCATAATATCATCAATGTAATGAACTGGCATGGTATCTTTTGGAAGGAAAAGGCAATCAAGGTCCGTGTGGGCTAAATTATGACTTATGGATGTAGAACTGATCACTCCTGAGGTAAGACAGTAAGGGTATATTGCAGGCCTTTCCAGCTGAAAGCAAACTGCTTCTGGTAGTCTTTACTACCAGCTATTAAGGAAAAAAGCATTTTCCAGATCAGCAAATACACAAGAGGTAAAAGGAGATGTGTTAACTTGCTCAGGCAATGAAATTGCATCTGGAATACCAGCGGCAGTTGCCGTTACCACCTGATTAAGTTTACCATAGTCCACTGTCATTCTGCAGGAGCCATCTGGTTTCTGCACAGGCCAAAAATACGTAAATTGAATGAGGATGCAGTGGGAATCACCGCTCCTGCATCTTTCAAGTCCTTAATGGTGGCACCAGTCTCTGTAGTCCCTCCAGGAATGCAGTATTACTTTTATTTTACTATTTTTCTGGGTAGAGGCAGTTTTAGTGGCTTTCACTTGGCCTTTCCCACTATAGTAGTCCTTATTCCACAGGTCAAGGAGCTAGTTGCTGAGGATATCTATTTCAATCGTGCATTCTGGAAGTAACCAAAGGATGAGTTCAGGAACCCACTAGGCCCCCTGAGATAGAACTGAGCTAATAATCCTTTTATCACATGACCTTATAAACCCCTGTCCTGTCTGGTGGATCACAATAACATTTTGAGTCTTTTGGAATTACTCTCAGTTCCGAGCCAGTGTCCAGTAATCCCCCAAAAGTCTGATTATTTCCCTTTCCTCAAGGTAAATGACCATAGAGTCCCTTTGGGGAAGATTAACAGTATAATTCCCTCAAGGAGCTACAACCTCCCCTTTATTCAAGGGGTTCTGGGTCTTTAAACTGGCTCATTTCTGAGAATTGATGAGGGCGATGACTTTCTCTTTCTTTTTTTTAAAAACAATTATTTATTTATTTATTTTTGGCTGCATTGGGTCTTCGTTGCTGAGCACGGCCTTTGTCTAGTTGTGGGAGCGGGGGCTACTCTTTGTTGCGGTGCTCGGGCTTCTTATTGCGGTGGCTTCCCTTGTTGCGGAGCACGGGCTCTAGGCGTGCGGTCTTCAGTAGTCGTGGCTCGCAGGCTCTAGAGTGCAGGCTCAGTAGTTGTGGCGCACGGGCTTAGTTGCTCCGTGGCATGTGGCATCTTCCTGGACCAGGGCTCGAACCCATGTCCCCTGCATTGGCAGGCGGATTTTTAACCACTGCACCACCAGGGATGTCCGATGACTCGCTTTGGTAATTCACGTTATTCTTAGGTTTAATAGACTTAGAATTCTGAATCCAGTGGGCCACCCATCATCTGTTTCTTTCCTAGGAATGCCATGATAAACTAGCCAATGCCATAGGTCTCCACAAGTCAAACTATTCTGATTACTATTTACTTTGGCTCTGCTCTCCATTTTGGTAACCATGCCCCATTTGCTTTTGGCAATTGAGTGTTGCTCCTTGGCCCCTGCCACCCCAGAATCCCATTATCCCCACTGTGTTTAGGGATCCTAGTTGATGGTAGCAGTTCCCACTGTAATTTCTGACCTACAGAGAGGAGCAACCACAGAGCTCTTCAAGGATGCTGGGATTCCCCTCCTAAGTTGATTTCTCTTGGTCGTGGTGAAAGGTGTGTCCTCTGACCCTTCCAGGGGAGCTGAGCAGGTCCAGCATGATAAATCCAGGCTAACATTCCAGTTTCCTTAAGCCTTTTAATATTTCCTCTACCATACCAACATGGTTCTGGCATTTCGGCTTCGTTCAGTACTGCTTGTTTTCTATATGTCCCATCTGTTCTTTGTTCCTTTTTTCTTCTTTCTGCTTTCCTCTGGATTAATCTTTTTTTTTTTTTTTTAGGGGGGGGCCGTGCCATGTAGCATGAGGGATCTTAGTTCCCCGAGCAGGCATTGACCCCATCTGCCCTGCAGTGGAAGCACAGAGTCCTAAACATGGGACTGCCGGGGAATTCCACCCGGATTAATCATTTTTTATCTTCACTGTTGGACTTTTACTTTGCTTTACCCTTTTAATGGTTGCTCTAGGGTTTACAGCATACATCTTTTTTTTTTTTTCTTATTTATTTATCTTTGGCTGCGTTGGGTCTTTGTCGTTGCACGCGAGCTTTCTCTACTTGCGGCGAGCGGGGGCTATTCTTCATTGCAGTGCTCTGGCTTCTCATTGGGATGGCTTCTCTTGTTGCAGAGCATGGGCTCTAGGTGCACAGGCTTCATTAGTTGTGGCACACGGGCTCAGTAGTTGTGGCTCGCAGGCTACAGAGTGCAGGCTCAATAGTTGTGGCGCATGGGCTTAGCTGCTCCGTGGCATGTGGGATCTTTCCGGACCAGGGCTTGAACCTGTATCCCCTGTGTTGGCAGGCAGATTCTTAACCACTGTGCCACCAGGGAAGTCCAGCATACATCTTTAACATGTAATCTGTCTTGATATATCATTTCACATGTAAGGTAGGAACCTTTAAAGGATATACTTTCATTTCCCCCCATTCTTTTGCTATTCTTGTTATACTTCTGCATGTATTATACATTCCTTAGCGTATTACTATTTATGTTTTAAACAATTATCTTTTAGAGATTAAAAAATGAGATGATTCTTTTCTGTTTACTCATATATTTATCATTTTTGGTGCTCTTTATTCTTTGTATAGATCCGGGTTCCCATCTGGCTTGATTTTCCTCCAACCTGAAGAGCTTCCTTTAACATGCTCTATAGTGTAGGTCTGCCGGCAGTTAATTCTCTCACTTTTTGATTTGTTTGAAAAAGTCTTCATTTTCGAAAGGTATTTTTGATAGGTATAGAATCCCAGATTTCCAGTGTTTTCCTTTTGGTACTGTATAGATATCTACATTGTGTTGTCGCTTGCATAATTTCTGAGGAAAAGTCTGTTGTCATTTTTATCTTTGGTCATCCGTATATAATGTGTCTTCTCCACTCCTACCCCAATCCTCCCCAAACTGCTCTCACGTTTTCCCTTTATTACTGATTTTAGCAATTTATTTATGATGTGCCTTGGTGTGTGTGTGTGTTGTAAATGTTTGCTGTACATGGGATTCATTGAGCTTCTTAGATAGTGAGCTTGGAGTTTTCATCAAAATTGGAAACTTTTTGGCTATTTTTTTTTTTTTTTTGGTGATACGCGGGCCTCTCACTGCAGCGGCCACGGCTCACGGGCCCAGCCACTCCGCAGCATGTGGGATCCTCTCAGACCGGGGCACGAACCCGTGTCCCCCGCATCAGCAGGTGGACTCTCAACCACTGTGCCACCAGGGAAGCCCTTGGCTATTTCTTTAAATATTTTTCCATCTCCCCTACTGCTTTTCTTTTCTTTGTTGTTGTTGTTGTTCAGGGTGATTTTTCTTTAATTTTCATTTTATATTGGAATATAGTTGATTAACAATGTTGTGTTAGTTTCAGGTGTACATCAAAGTGATTCAGTTATACATATACATGTATCTATTCTTTTTCAAATTCTTTTCCCATTGAGGTTATTACAGAATATTGAGCAAGGTTCCCTGTGCTATACAGTAGGTCCTTGTTGGTTATCTATTTTAAATATAGCAGTGTGTACATGTCAATCCCAAACTCCCCATCTATCCCTCCCACCCTCCCATCCCCCCTGGTAACCATAAGTTCATTCTCTACATCTGTGAGTCTGTTTCTGTTTTGTAAATAAGTTCATTTGTATCAAATTTTTTTTTTTTAGATTCTGAATACAAGCAATATCATATGATATTTGTCTTTCCCTGATTTACTTCATTTAGTGTGATAATCTCCAGGCCCACCCATGTTGTTGCAAATGACATTATTTCCTTCTTGTTTTTTTTTATTTCCTTCTTTTTAATGGCTAAGTAATACTCCATTGTATATATGTACCACATCTTCTTTATCCATTCATCTGTCAATGGACATTTAGGCTGCTTCCATGTCTTGGCTATTATAAACCGTGCTGTGGTGAACATTGGGGGTGCACATATCTTTTGAACCATGTTTTTCTCTGGATATATGCCCAGGAATGGGATTGCTGGATCATATGGTAACTCTATTTTTTACTTTTTTAAGGAACCTCCATACTGTTCTCCATAGTGGCTGTACCAATTTACGTTCCCACCAATAGTGTAGGAGGGTTCCCTTTTCTCCACACCCTCTCCAGCATTTATTGTTTGTGCATTTTTTGATGGTGGCCATTCTGCTTGGTGTGAGATGATAATTTCATTGTAATCATGATTTGCATTTCTCTAATAATTAGCTATGTTAAGCATCTTTTCATGTGCCTCTTGGCCATCTGTATGTCTTCTTTGGAGGAATGTCTATGTAGGTCTTCTGCCCATTTTTTGATTGGGTTGTTTGGTTTTTTGATATTGAGCCACATAAGCTGTTAGTAAATTTTGGAGATTAATCCTTTGTCGGTCACATTGTTTGCAAATATTTTCTCCCATTCTATGGGTTTTTTCGTTTTGTTTATGGTTTCTTTTGCTGTGCAAAAGTTTTTGAGTTTAATTATGTCCCATCTGTTTATTTTTGTTTTTATTTCCATTAGTCTAGGAGGTGGATCGAAAAAGATGTTACTGTGATTTATGTAAAAGAGTGTTCTGCCTACATTTTACTTTAAGTTTTATAGTATCCCGTCTTACATTTGGGTCTTTTATCCATTTTGAGTTTATTTTTGTGTATGGTGTTAAAGAATGTTCTAATTTCATTTTTTTTACATGTAGCTGTCCAGCTTTCCCAGCACCATTTGTTGAAGGGACTGTCTTTCCACCATTG
Source organism: Lagenorhynchus albirostris (assembly GCF_949774975.1). Classification (NCBI taxonomy): domain Eukaryota; kingdom Metazoa; phylum Chordata; class Mammalia; order Artiodactyla; family Delphinidae; genus Lagenorhynchus; species Lagenorhynchus albirostris. The sequence goes on from NC_083107.1 coordinate 69,251,447, forward strand.
TATAGTCTTGCATCCTTTGTAGTACATTAATTGACCATGGGTGCGTGGGTTTATTTCTGGGCTTTCTATCCTGTTCTGTTGATCTATATTTCTATTTTTGTGTCAGAACCATACTATTTTGATGATTATAGCTTTGTAGTATGGTCTGAAGTTAGGGAGCCTGATTCCTCCAGCTCTGTTTTTCTTTCTCAAGATTACTTTGGCTATTTGGGGTCTTTTGTGTCTCCATACAAATTGTAAGATTTTTTGTTGTAGTTCTGTGAAAATTTGATAGGGATTGCATTGAAGCTGTAGATTGCCTTGGGTAGTATAGTCATTTTGACTGATTCTTCCTATCCAAGAACATGGTATATCTTCCCATCTGTTTGTGTCATCTTCGATTTCTTTCATCAGTGTCTTATAGTTTTCAGAGTACAAGTCTTTTGTCTCCTTAGTCCCCTACCCCTTTCCTGAGACTTCAGTCTCACATATTTTAGATTACTTGATATTGTCCCAAAATGAAGCTCTGTTTCTCTTTTTCAGTCTGTTTATATTTCTCTTGCCATGTATTCAAGTTTCCTGATCTTTTCTTCTTCACAGTATAATTTGCTATTAATCCAATTGCCTACATTTTTTGTTTCAGATACTGTTTTTTTCTCATATTTAGAAGTAATAGTTGATTCATTGTCATATCTTCAATTTCTCTTCATTATGTTTCTGTTTTCCTCTGCCTTCTTTAACATATGGCATGAATTCACAGTAACCTTTCTAACATTGTGTCTGCTTATCCTATCTTTTCTTTTTTTTTTGCGGTACGCGGGCCTCTCACCGTCATGGTCTCTCCCACTGCAGAGCACAGGCTCTGGACGCGCAGGCTCAGCGGCCATGGCCCACGGGCCCAGCTGCTCCGCAGCACGTGAGATCCTCTCGGACCGGGGTACGAACCCATGTCCCCTGCATCGGCAGGCGGACTCCCAACCACTGCACCACCAGGGAAGCCCTATCCTGTCTTTTCAATTCTGCACCTGTTTCTATCGGTCAGTTTGTCTCCTAGCTGTAGGCCATGTTTTTCTTGCTTCTTTTCATGCCTTTATGTTGGTTCTTTCCCTGGCCTCAGGTAGTTTCCTCTCATGCATGTGCAGAATGATACTTTGCCTTAGTTTCAAGGGGCCCCTCTGTAGATCTCTGGAGCTCTCCTTTTGTGTAGCAACTTCTCTCCAGTATTCTTCCGTAATTCCAGCATTACATTATGACTTTTGCGGACCCTGTGCGCTTTTGTCATTCAGACGTTTGGGGCTTAGTTCATTTTCTTCCTCCTCCACGGAGGCTGAAAGTAGGGCAAATGTCTTAAGGTGGAGAATGGTTGCATATTGTTGCAGGCTTCTCCCTCTACTGGGATTTTGTTCCCTATACACCATAAGAAGGCACAAGATCGGCTTTTCAACCTCAGCCACCTCTCGCTCCAGTGTGGCTCTTACAAGCCTTTGACTGAGAGCCTGGTAGGTGTCTGTTTTCATAGCTGTGTGAAAACAGCCTTTGGCTCTTCTGAGTCTTTGTCTCCTGCCTCCAGCAAGTTTGGTATCAGGCTCTGCCTCAAGCGAAAAATCATGCATGTTTTTGGCATGTCCCTCTTTCTGTACAAGTACTGCATGTGCTAAACATTATGACACTATAAGAGATTTCACTCTAGCTTCCAGCCTCTTGCACCACCTTAGAACTTCACAAATGTTCCATGCGGGAAAACTAGCTTTGCGTCTGGTTTCTTCTAGTACTGACTTGTTGTGTATGACCACCAAAAACTCTGTTCATTTCACTTTCCCTCAGTAGCATCCTTCTGCTTAAGCCAAGTCCAATCTTCAGCCCACACCCAAAAGCATCATGTACCCCCAGGAAAGACAATGTCCAGCAATCATCAGTTCACATTGGACAGGCTCTTCCCTCTCTGGAATTCTGTTCATATAACCTTTGTTGCTTCCACAGCTCTCCAGTGTCTTTACAAATGTGATTTTGCAATTGATTTTTTGTTTTCCAGTTTTGCAGCAAGAAAACAGGCCTCATGAGACATAATACATCCTACTCAGAAGTGGAGGCCAGACTTAAATAGGGCTTAAGACTTGTTTTCTACCAGGAGGAGGTTGTTGCACCTTCGCTCAGTGTGACTTCTCTTTTTGAGTCCATAGTTCATGACATTGCCACCTACCGGTCTCTAGTCAGACTTAGAAAGCTGCGCTGAAAGTGGGTGCTGGAGCCTTCGGCTTTGGCCTGCCTGGGTTTGGCCCACCTGGGACTGATCCAAGCCTGATTTACATTCCAGTCTGTTGTGTTCATCTTTACAGGACCAGGAATAAAACCTCCAGAGGAACGGACAATTGAATACCTAGAAGAAGTTGCAATTACTTTTGCTAAAGGACTAGCTGATAAAAAGATCTCTCCAAAGAGAGACAAGGGATTGGTAGAAAGTGAGTGTCATTATTAAAGAACTAAGGCAAAGCTTCTTTCCCGGGAATTTAATTTTATTTTCTATAAATCCGAAATGAGGAAGAGGTAAGTGCATTATTTACTCTTAAGTGTAAAGTCAACCTTAAAGGATGCAATAACTCTTCTCTAGGCTCAAGTCCTGGACCTTACACTGGTTAAAGACATTTTTTTTTAATTTTGGAAAATTTTAAATAATACCAAAATAGAATAATGTAACAATGTAATAAACACCCATGTACCCAACACCAAGCTTTAATACTTACCAACTAATGTTTAAAGAAGTGCTTAGGTTGAAATTTAGATTGTTTATGTCAGAGTAAAGAGCAGTTCTTTCAGATGGCTAGAATCACTGCATTTTTATGGAGTTTACAGAACAAACTAACAAGGGAGGCTGGGCTCTTTCCAGTAAGGATCTAAAAGCATTTTACCTTACAGAATTGACATCGTATGCCATGAGTATTCCATTTGTCAGGCAACAGATTTACAAAAAGGTGGAAGAAAGAGTACGAAAGCAGACCAAAGGCCTTTATCCTGCACCTCTGAAAATAATTGATGTGAGTTTTTACCCCGTACTCCCACATTTCTCATGTTTCTTCCCTTTGTCTAGAGCAAGTACTCTTCATTGCCATTCTGCACCATGTTTGCCAGTACTGAAGTTCCTCATGCTGCTATCAAAGTACTTACCAAAAATAACACAAGAGCATAGCAAGCTATGAGGATTTATATAAATGGATATTTGGGGAAAATTAGTGCCAGGCATACTTTTTAGTTGATGAGCTTAAAATTACCAGTTATAAACCAAGAAAGGAACCTATGTCATATCAGTATAACAAAACCAGTAAAATATTGGACATTAATTAAGAGGTAGTTGAAACAAAATTAATGGCTGTATTCTGTCCTTAGTCAAAACCATTGTCATTACCTAAAATGTCTCATTGACTTTCCATTGCCATAATTATGAAAAAGATGTAATGATATAGAGAAGTTCTGGAAAAGCTCAAGGAGGATGATTAAAATGATCACAGAGTTGAAGTAACATCTGTCTCAAGGTAGACTTTAAAACTTATAAAATCTTCAATCTGGAAAGTCCCAGATCGAAAGAGCAATAATTGAAGACAAGATCAATAATCAAAGATTTCAGAATTGGAGAATGAATTAGTCAACAAGTATATTTTGAGCCAAAGACACCAAAGTATATAAAATATGAAACGTGGTCCCCTACTTCCATTCACCTCACACAGTCTGGGTTGGGGAGATGAAACACATATATGTGGTAAGGCAGATGGCAGGATGGGGCGGTATGCAGCTGCATAGGGTTAACGCCACCTAACTGGGACAGAGGAAGTTTGCTAAATTCACTGAGGAGGGAACGATCCCTGAAATTGTTAGAGAATACATGATGAGAAAACCAGGTAGGATGGGCATTTTGAGCAAAGTTACAGAAGCTGGAAAGCATGAGGCTCTTCAAGGAACATCAAATCAGATCAGTTTTTGTAGGAGGATAATGCAGTGTCTTCAGAAAGGCAGACCGAAGGTGGATTTCAAAAGGTAGACAGTAATTAATTAAGAAATTTCATCTTTGTCCTATATAGATCATAGAGAACCGTTTTCATGGCAGTGAGTAAAAATGGATTAGAAACAGAGACAAAGTAGATCAATGAACTAGGAAACTGTTCTGGTAATTCATACTTGAAGTTTGAATAAGACCCCGAAATAGAATAGTAAAAGCAACAATACGAAGGTAGTAAGAGACTTGCCAAAGAGAGTTAGGAGTCAAGGTTTAGAAGTGTTGAGATTAGGTATTCAGGAAATTCAAGCAACAGTAGTTTAGACAGAGAAGTCGATTAAGGATATAGATTGATTTATTTGGTTTTTTTTTAATCACCATTAAATTATGGTGATTGAATACAGGGTTATTTCTTTTATACTTGCTATTGTACTTAGGTTAGTACTTACCCCAAATGTTAAATTGAATTTCATGGAGTTCATGATTAATGTGATAAACTAAATGATGTTCCTGAGGAAGAATAAATAGAGGGGGAAATGGGCTGCAAGTGGAACTTTGGGGACCTGCCCACATTTGGAGAACAGGAGAGGAGCCGGAAGAATAATTCAAGCAGGAGGGAAGGGAGTTAAGAGGAAAAGGTAAACCTATTATTGGACTCAGAAAGGGGTGATGACAACTCTTTCTCTGACAAAATAACAGGATTCAAAGGATAAGGAGGTGGAGTTTGAGCTGTGGAACCTCTGTGCTCTTTTCCTATTCTGACTTCTTAATGCTCTTTCCTTCTGTTTTATTTCCTTCCATTGTATACTAGGTTGAGCAGTAGCCTCAGAGATGGAGAATTAAGTCAGTCTTAAGCAATAAGGCACTCCGTCCTCTTCTCTTTCTCACTCCAGTCTAGACTTTTGACTTACTCTTTGAAGACTAACAACACTAGCCACTTTTTTCAGCATTACTGTGTATCTTGCCAATCGATTCCAACAAGGAACAAGTACTTTATCTGTTTTTTAGGTAGTGAAGACTGGGATTGAGCAAGGGAGTGATGCTGGCTATCTCTCTGAATCTCAGGTAAAATTATTTCCTTTCAGTGTTTTATTATTAGAGACAGAAAAAGCGAGATCCACAATGCTGTGTAAAACTGAAAAAAGGTAGAGTATTCAAAGCCTAGTAAAAAAATGTTTTCTTCCAGTGGTTGTCATTTCTTATGATTAATCTCAGTGAGCAAGTAGGTGCTAAGAAAACCATAGTAGTCCCCAGATATTTGAACTTGCTCTCAATAAGGAGGGTGTAACTAGGAAAAGCAGGGGCAGAGTTAGAATCCTTTCAAAAGGAATCATTTGGACTTTTTGTTCTGTAGTTGGGCTGGTTTTGTTGTGATAAAGTGAGTACATTGATACAAAAATATGGTTCTTGTTAGAGCCTGGAGATAAACCTGTGAAGCCCAGCCTTCCTTTGGTGAATTAGGAAATGAAGGGAAATGTTTTGCACCCACTAAGACAAGAAAACAGAGCAACACACGAACCAACCTCACCCCTTCCACTTCCTAACGAGTTGGTGGTATTGTAGATTTTAGTTGTTTGGGTTGTTTTGAAGTTTTAAGCAATCATTGAAGGATGACTGCTCTTCAGTAATAGAGTAAAAGATATCTGAAGAGCTCAGGACAAGTTCCAGAGAAAACATTTCTTATACTGGGTTGCTTACTGCAGTGCACTCTGATTAATTCTTTTACATTATCACCAGGTACACATATACATATGTACAGAAAGATTGAAGCATATTTCCCAAAATAATTAGCCTGTACACTGTACTCAGTATTTTCTATTTATTCTACTTATCACAACCTGCTAAATTCAAGACCACTGATAGATTTCTACCCGTGGTTTGAAAATCACTGGTTTATTGAATAGAGCCTACTTTGCCAAGATTAGTAGAACATTGTTTCATGTTCTCTTCAGACATGAAGGCAACATTATTAGAGGGATTCCTTCTTTTAAGTGCTGTTTGCAACCATGTAAGCGTACCAGTAAATTCTAGTAATATTGATGATGGTAATAGCTAACATTGAGGCCCAGTCATTTTACTAGTGTTTTCATTTATTTCCCACAACAATACTGTAAAATAGGTATTGTTTTTCCCATTTTAAGGATGAAGAAAGCTTCACAACTGGGAAATGGCAGGGCCAGTCTTTAAACTCAGTTCTTTCAAATACAGACTCTAAATCTCATGCCCTTTCCCACTAAGTTGAGACTTGTTCTCTGTAAGTGTTAAGGTCCTTTTAAAGTGGCAGATATCACATGGGGCAGCCTGCTACCCTGGAAGGAGAACTGGAGTTGGGAGTCATACTGCCTGGGTTCAAGTTCTGTTTCTGCCCCTTTGAGGCAGTGTGGCTTTGAGCGAGGTCAAGTTCTGAGCTTCCTCTTCCCAGTGTTTAAAATGAGAGAGGTGGTTGAGATGATTGGTCCATTTTGGCTCTGACACTCTAATTCCATGAAAAAAGTTACCACAACCTCTGGTGTAGAGAATCTGAGAGCTCAGTTATATCCAGAACCTTTCAAAGCAGTAGTTGGAAGTGGAACAGATGAGGAGAGTTAAAGAAAGATGCTCAGCAGGAGACCAACTTCAGCAGCTCAGGACCTGAGGCTTTGCATGTGTTACCTCTGCTCTGCAGAGAAACTGACCCCAAAGAATCCACGTCTACAAGACTGAGAAGTTCTACCTTTTCTTCTTCCCTTTTTCCAGAAATTTGGAGAGCTTGCAATGACCAAAGAATCAAAAGCCTTGATGGGACTTTACCGTGGTCAGACCCTATGCAAGAAGAATAAATTTGGAGCTCCGCAGAAGGAGGTTAAGTAAGTCAGCTCTACATAGGAAGCCCCTGTGGATTTCAGCACATGCTACGCTTGTCGATGTCTCTGAAGACCCATAGAGCTAGATTTATGCCTTCAGTCTTGCCCTAAACCTCTTCTGTCCTGAGCACTTTAGGTCCCTATTCCTACGAAGGATTTTTTCGCTTTCAGAGTTCTGCCTGTGCTGAGTTTTCTCCTGACCTCTCTAATGTCTCCTGTAGAGGCATTTTTGTCTCACTATTGATGTCCCCTAGAAATATGGTTTAGGTTTCCCCTTCCTAAACCAAATATACACACTGTGTGCTGTTTAATGACCTTGTCTCTCTCTGTGACTTGAGATACCCTCTCTGGGAACTCACTCTTCTCCCTCATTAAAAAAAGTAAAGCCTCATTCTAGTCGTTAAAGCCTTGTCCTTCGTTTAGCTTACAGCCTAAGCGTTTGAGAGCCTACTTACCTGTTTCATATCTATTCTCTTCAGCGAGCCTTTCAGTGTTATGCTGCCCAAATAGCTCTTCAGCATCTTAAGTTTAGTAATGCCCCTAAACTCACCCCCTTGCTCAGTGGTTCTTAACCTGGGCAACGTTGCCACCAGGGGACACTTGCCAATCTCTGGAAATATTTTTGGTTGTCACAGCTGGGGAGGGAGGGATGGTACTGGCATCTGGTGGCCAGAGGCCCAGAATGCTGCTAAACATCCTACAGTGCACAGGACAGCCCCACAACAAAGAAGTATCCAGTCCAAAATGTCAGCAGTGCTGAGGTTGAGGAACACTGTCTACCTGAATTACAGAGAGGGATTTGTGAAAGCAGCTAATGTTACATTCTCCAGCCGCTCACATTTAATGAGATTGCAATCCAAAGCAGAAGAGGAAATTAATAAGAAGCCCAGGTGAGAAGACAAGATTCTTGCCAAGAGGGCTGATTTCCAAATTAGAATATGAAATACAACTGTAACTGCTTCTCCAGCACACGTGGTGATCGGTATCAGTCGGGTTGTCTGTGTACCACCTAATGTTGACAATATCTTGCATTCAGTGGGTGAGATGAATTACTTCCATGCTGCAGTGGAATGATGATATGGCCACTTAAATCTGAATCTCTTCATACATACTACAAAAATTACTCTTAAATTTTAAATTGGACTTCGCTGGTGGCACAGTGGTTGAGAGTCCGCCTGCCAGCGGTTACACGGGTTCAAGCCCTGGTCTGGGAAGATCCCACATGCCGCGGAGCAACTAAGCCCCTGCGCCACAACTACTGAGCCTGCACTCTAGAGCCTGCGAGCCACAACTACCGAGCCCACGAGCCACAACTACTGAAGCCCGCATGCCTAAAGCCCGTCCTCCGCAACAAAAGAAGTCACTGCAATGAGAAGCCTGTGCACCACGATGAAGAGTAGCCGCTGCTCGCTGCAACTAGAGAAAGCCCGCCTGCAGCAACGAAGACCCAACGCAGCCATAAATTAATTAATTTTAAAAATTTTAAATTATAAAATGTTTACTCTTAAGCTGATTAGCCACTCCTGACTCCTACTCTGGTCTGCATGTAACTCTTACTGTTATATGCAGATAGCATATAATACCACCTGGAGAAGCTGTTATTGTGTACCAGTACACAGAAAAGACAGGCAGCATGCATGTGAAACTCATGTAAGAAGGAATAAGAAAATGAGAATCAAAATACTTAAGCTTACGGGCTTCCCTGGTGGCGCAGTGGTTGAGAGTCCACCTGCCAATGCAGGGGACGCGGGTTCGTGCCCCGGTCCGGGAAGATACCACATGCCGCGGAGCGGCTGCGCCTGTGAGCCATGGCCGCTGAGCCTGCGCGTCCGGAGCCTGTGCTCCGCGACGGGAGAGGCCACAGCGGTGAGAGGCCCGCGTACCGCAAAAAAAAAAAAAAAAAAAAAAAAAATACTTAAGCTTACAAAAATTCTCCCCCCAAAACAACCACAATGCAAAACTATAGCAGAATGCTTCCAAACTTGAATTATATATCCTTAAATAAATATTTACAGATAAGAAAAGAATCACTTTCTTTTGAATCAGAAGTTCAAAAACTCAGAATTAAATGGGCAGAAAAACAGGATGATGTAAGAGTTGACCTAACTTGGGAAATAAATTGAAAAAAGGTAACATCATCTTAGAAATGAAGAATAAATTATAAGGTATGCAAGGCAGAATAGGTTGAACCGAAAATTTAATAAAAATCATTGAAGAAAGGGCATCCCCCTTCCTGCTTTCCCAGTTGTCAGTAATAGTTCCACTTCTGTCTCTCTAGGCCTCTTCTCCCTTGCCTCGGATAATAATTTGAATTCCTTATGTATTTTCTTTTTATAAATTAATGTTTTATGCAAAGAATGCATTCTTAATCTCCTTTTTTAAACTATCATAAGGAAGTTTGAATACTAGATGAATGTTTTGTGTTTATGGTTTGAATGTTTTAATATAAAAGGAATCCTTCAGTATGAATCCTATAATCTTTTTAGTCAGTGGTACGACTTGGAGACTATGTATGTGGGTACATACAAGTTAACTTGTTCCTTTTCATCTTCTACTGAAAGATTGATGACTTCCAATTTTTCATTATTGTAAACATTGTATGACTGTTCATCACAGCATATCATCTTGTGCATAAGTGCATTTCTCTAGAGCAGATAGTAGAATTACTGGGTCGTAGAAGATGCAATTTTTGGTTTTAATACATTTGACCTCCTATATAGGGCAAAGTATATACTTCCATCAACCATGCATGAAAGAACAAAATTTTTTATACCCTCACTGTTACTTTTAAAATTTTTGCCAATCTGATGGGGAGAGAATACATTTTTTTAAATTTGCATTTCCCAGATTATTAGGGAAATTGGGCATTTTATTGGCAATTTGCTTTCATTTTCTATGAATTGCTTTATATAAACCCCTGCCCATTTTATTGGGTTGTCTTTTTTAATTGATATGTGTGTTCTTTATATTTCCCCAGTAGTAATCCTTTGTCTGCTATACCTGTTGTCATTTGTCAAGCAAATTTTTAATTTTGGTGCAGTAAATACATGAGTAATTTTTTCAGCTCCTATTCTTTATGTTTTTCTACCCTATTTTCTCATGTTCTCCAGTTACTTAACACTCACCATATAAAAATGTGTATTATCACAAAGCTGCATTTGAAAGATACTCCCAGGAGTTGAAGTTAGGGTGCCTTTTCAGGTCTTGAATATGATTTTTGAACATTATAATCAGAATTGTTTTGAATGAAACAACTCTAATTTAGGTCTACGGTGTTGTAAACTTGGGCTTCTTTTATGAAGGAAGTTGTTCTGAAAATTTTTTTTAGTTACTTATGGGAAAATGGCACATTGTTCCAAAACTATGGAAAACTAAAAAGAGTCATCAGACATGATCTCTATCCCTCAAAAAGCTTAGAATTTAGTTGATGAGACAAAAATGATGTACATGAAGCTGTTCCAAAATACTGTGGGGTAAACCAAATGGTCCTGATAAGTTCAAGGGAATTCAGGGGTGGAAAAGGCAGTAATGTGCGTGTATGGAGGTGTTTGAGGGAGGGGTAAGGTCTGGAAGCAAAGAAACCATCCAAGAGGCTTTTGAACCAATCCAGGTAAGGGGTGAGAAAGGCACACATTTCAAGAGAAATGAAAGATGACTGGAAAATGCAAAATCACTAGCAAGTAAGTAGTTGGTAGAAGAGAGATTAGTCTTTAGGCCTATCACTGCAAGTTGGCTTTTGTTTGAAGAAAAATACTCGTTAATTTAAGCGTAATCCATGTTGTTTTGTTTTCAGTGATCTCAGGTTTGATTGAAGATCAGTATAATTCTGTCTCCTTGGGTAGACCAATTCTTTTAGACCTAATGGATTTTTGCATTTAACTTTGAAAATCAGTCATTTATGAAAGATATCTTTTTGTAGGTAAAAATTATTTTAAATACCTTATTGTTGTCCCTGCTTTAGTTGGTTTATTGGAAGATGACCTGGGCAATCTCCCACTTTTACTGAATTAATTAAGATTTATACCAAAAGTCATTTCATCCTTTCCTTTCAGGCAGCTCGCCATTCTTGGCGCAGGGCTCATGGGGGCCGGCATTGCCCAGGTCTCCGTGGATAAGGGCCTACAGACTATACTGAAGGATGCTACGCTAGCCGCGCTGGGGCGAGGACAGCAGCAAGTGTTCAGAGGGTAAGCCTGCTCTCTGCCTTTGCTGGGAGAGTAGCGTGTGTTTTGGTTTTTGCCGCCACCGTTTCCTTTCTCCTGAACATGATCTGTATTGGATACTCCATTGTTAAGTCTCATTTCCTTTGCTTTTTAGACATGCTAATTCCTTCTTTCACTTTTTTTCTTTTTTTTTTTTTTTTTTGCTGTTGTTGCAAACAATGTTATTATAAATCATTAACATCATTGGAGTCTGAGTGCAGAAGACAAAACCTTATCTATTAGACGTTTTTAAATGCCATATGGTTTATACTTTGGTATCAGACTAGAAAGTCTCATGTTTGTGAATTTTAATTGCTGTATTGTTATAGAATATTGAAACAGCATGACTGTGTCTATAGAGAGAACTGAGATAAGGATATGAGGAAACGTGTAACTGCATCTTGAAGGTAGGGCTGGGATCAGAACTCATGAACCTCATATTTCTTGACTGGCGTTACCATAGAGAAGCAGTTAACTGATTTGGCTCCACAATATCTGGATCTTATGGACTGTGTCTCCATCTTACTTCTGAATTAATAAACGGGGACTATTATTCTCCCTCCTGCCCGTCCCTCCCTCCTCTCCCCCACCCCACACACATACGGCCTGTTGTGCAGAGGGGAAAAATGGAGCAGCAACTTGGCCAAACTGGGAATTTGTTTCAGCTCATTTCTCTGCTCCAATGTAATAGACTGTCTAAGGCTGGCTGAACTTTGATGGTCTTGCATGCGACTTTTAGTTGAGTTAGTTTTTTTGTTTCTTAAGTGGATTATGTAGCTTAAGTGTGTTTTTACCCCTTTTCTGCTCATATATTGCTACCATAATACTGTGCAGGACCTGGCAGGTTTAATCATGTTGGCAGATAGCAACTATCTTAATGTAAGATAGCAAGGCATTGTAGTAAAAGATTCTAACCCCCCACAATGGCACGCGCTCGATAACACCATTGCCCTGAGGCCAGCACGCGAGCGTTCCCAGAGTTTCATACAGTCACCAAAATGAGAAATTGCTCTAAAATCGCTTTTCCCCCTCGATCTCTTTTGGATCCAGCTGTCCGGCTTTCCCTTTTCGCATTAGAAACATCGGGCTCTGGTGAGTGCGCCTCACTATACTGCTGACTTGGGATATACGTATTTCTTGTCCTGTCGGGAATAGTTTCATTAGGCATTAGAATTAGAGCAACTAATAATGTTTTGAACTCTAACAAGAATCTTGCTTGCTGACTGCTGACACGGTTGTCAGAAACCAGGATATTTGCATCCATACTTTTGAGACTTAAACTGACTACTTCTTTGAACTTACCTGGTGGCTTTAATTTTTCTTTTGGTTAAGGAAACTAGTGAATGGGGTGTAGCTTCATTCTTCTTTCAGAGGAAAACTCTAGGTCATTTATTCTGAAAGTGCGGTCAGATTAAAACCTAAGAGAGCCTATTTTCCCTGGTAATAAAAAACAATCAGTTAAGTGTCTGAGTAGCAGGAATCCTTTTTAGCTCCCTGTGGGGAAGAAGAAACCTTGAGTTAATATTTTATGTAATCAATATGATGTGCTACTAGGTACTGACCAGGAAATGGATTAAGAATATACGACATAATGCTTGGTCTCTGTCCTCCGGTAGATCACAATTACAGAATAACAAGATGATATGTAAGCAAGTATAAACTCATGGTCTAGGACCCGTGTTGGCTGTTTCCCCTATTGTAGGTAGAGAATTACTAGAGCTGCTCTCTTGTTTGCCATTTTAGTGTTCACGTTTACTCCTCTTGGCGAATTTAACTGTTTTATTAGTAATACCGTTTATGCAGGTTGGGCGTGTAGAGGCATCTTTTAGTAGAAAGAATATGGATGTGGGGGTCAACCTGTTTGAACCCTAGGACTCTCCCTTAACTCGCTCTTGGACCACAAGTCCCTCTGAGTCTCCTTGAGCAGCTCAGCTCCCTCAGAATGGGAGCTACCTCACTGAGTTGGTGAAAAACACACAGCACACTCTCTGGCCCATGGACACTCAATAGATGTTAGTTTCCTGTTCTCCTCCTCTGACTAGGAATGTGTTTTTTTCCTAGACTGAATGATAAAGTGAAGAAGAAAGCACTAACATCGTTTGAAAGGGACGCCTTTTTCAGCAACTTGACTGGGCAGCTCGATTACCAGGGTTTCGAAAAGGCTGACATGGTGATTGAAGCTGTTTTTGAGGACCTCAGTCTTAAGCACAAAGTGCTCAAGGAAGTAGAAGCTGTAAGTAAGGGGCCTGCTGTACTGAATCCTAGTGTTGTGAGTGGAGAACACAGAGACAGGGTTTTTTAAAGGAACTATAGGAAACTTGTGGTTCTTTTTATAGGGCCATTCATTCCCAGATGTAAGGGGTTTTGTATGTTTGTTTGTTTGTTGGAGGCGTGAAGTAGAAAAGAACAGCTTTATTGCTTTGCCAGGCAAAAGGGGACACAACAGGCTTGCGCCCCTCAAAACTGTGTCCCCCAAATGTAAGTTTTTATGTGAACCCATGCACACTGTAAAAAGGGCAAATCAAAGTCCTAAGAAAAGACAAACAAGTAGCTTATTAACTTAAGCATAGGGTTCATTAGCCTTATATGGGAGTTCAGTCACCCAAACGTACAAATAACCTCATGGACTGTAGCCAGACGTCTTGACATCATTGGTTGGCTGCAAGCTATAACTAAACCAATTCAGGTCTAGGCAGCAGAGGAAATAGGGAGAAACAGTTTCTCCAGGCAGGATTCAGATGCTCATTTTGTGGAAATGCTACTCTGGTCTTGAGCCCAAATGCTGTGTGTAGTCAACTCTTGATATGGGATGATATGAACAAAACAAGTACTTGAACTGGGTGGTATGAAGAAAGAGGAAAGAAGGAAAGAAGAGATGGCAGTAATCCAGGCAGGAGGTAGAACCGGGTACAGTTAAATAAACAGAGTGTAGGTTAGTAAATGGTGTAAATAAAATGGCACTGACTTTGCAGCATTCTGGGGTATCTTGAGTAGTGGGCTGTACTCCTAAGACTCCCTTCCATGGGAGGACAATCTCTGCTCTACTAAAGAATGAACCTAAGGAGGGTTTAGAAACTAAAGACAAGCAGCTCAGTTTGGGATGGATTCCACTTGTGAAACACACATTCCAAAATCTTTTCTTTAAGCAGAATGTAATGTAGGTTCAGCTGAGGGAGTGAATTCAGAAGAGCTGGGTAGGTGTGTGTTCTCTCTGTGCAAGGTGGCACTGCAGCAGAGAAATGGACACAACGTTCCTGGGGCTTTGGGGGCCCTGCTGGGCCAATGGAAGGTAGACTGATGGGCGGCAAAAACAGAGCCGTTTACCACTAAAAGAGCATTTGCCACCTGACTGGGTGATGGTATTTGCTTTTGGAAAATCAGGATTTGGGAGTATCTGAGTGCAGAAAAGTTTGTTAGTTTTAGCAGTTGGGAAGCCAGTGGTCAAGGAAAAGAAAGAGAAAGAAGAGGGATCAGATCAAGAGAAGTGCAGACTATGAACAAATCAATACAGTAGTTCCCATTGAAACATAAAGGTTAAGGGAGAAGAGAAGGGAAAGAAAGAAAGAAAAGAAAAGGGGTTTTATATGTCCGTGAAGTCCATGGACTGCGGGAAAGGGAGGATATTCGGGGAATCATGAATTTTTAGCAGATAGTAAGAAAAGAATAAGAAGATTATTGCTAAAGGTAAAATCCAAAGTGTTACGTATGTTGTAGTTGTTTATGTAACATGTCACAGGCCTTTACCTTTTTAGAGAAGCTAGTGAAATCATCTAAGGTAGGAGATACTCAAAGAAGTTTTTCAGAAAGGGTGGAAAAGAGCAAGGTCCAGAACAGATCTGTATTTGGAAAATCAAAGAATTTCAAGTGAAAGATCTTTAGGAAGCCACCAAGTCCATCCTCTTACCTGGCCTCTCCTTTCTTTACAGGAAGATGGTAAAGCTGAACCTACATGTGGTATTCCTCAGGGATTTAAAATTTCTCTTCCTCTCCACAGAACTAAAGAAACTCACTCCTTTGATATCTTCATAATTCTTGTCTCCAGACCCTCACTGTCTTGCTTGTCTCCTTTACTGTCTTCACCATGTCTCAGTGTTCTCTTGGCGTGTGACAAACCACCACAAAAACAATGACCTTTTCACAGTTCTGCAGTTAGGGCAGGGCTCTGAGAGGCGGCTGGCCCTTAATTCCACGTGGCTTCCCAGTGGGGTCACTCGTGGGACTGCATTCAGCTGAAAGCTTGGTTGGGGCGCCTCCCTCTCCCTGTGGCCTGTCCTCGCTTAGTGGTCGAGCCAGAGCTTCTCTGCAGCATGGCTGCTGGCTTCTAAGAGAGCAAGGCAGAAGTCAGTGGACTTCATAAGGCAAGTCCTGGAACTGGCAGAGTCACTTCTGCTACTTTCCATTGGTAAAAGCAAGTCATAGGCCAGCCCAGATTTAAGAGGAGGGGAAAGAGACTGTGCCCCTGGATGGGAGGAGAGACACACATGTACAAGAGGGGAAAGATTGTTGCCAGCCATCTTTGGAGACATTGGTTTGCTCTTCATAGAGAATTTTACCACCAACATTAGACACCATACCATTAATAATGCAGCTTGAGACTGTGTTAGCTTTCTGATCATCGGGCTCTACTTTTGACCCACATTATACTTTTGTTGTTGTTGTTGTTGCGGTACACGGGCCTCTCACTACTGCGGCCTCTCCCGTTGTGGAGCACAGGCTCCGGACGCGCAGGCTCAGTGGCCATGGCTCACGGGCCCAGCCGCTCTGCGGCAAGTGGGATCTTCCCGGACCGGGGCACGAACCCACGTCCCCTGCATCGGCATGTGGACTCTCAACCACTGCGTGCCACCAAGGAAGCCCCTATACTTTTGATTAAATAAAATCATGGGCTCTTTAACACAAGTTTACTGCCAAGCCCAAGTCTTGCCCATTAGGTGCCTACTCAGTTATTTTTTTCTCTTTCTTCTCTTTCATAAAATCTTAATGCAGTACTTTACCTTCATCCTCATTATAATTGATCTTATTTTGCACTCAGTTCTTCAGCGTGTTGAATGTATCTTGAATCTTGATTCTCAACTCTGATGTTAGGATTCTGCCTGCCCAGATTTGCACACATTTGACAGATGTGCCTTCTATGTTTCTCATCCAAAAGTATCTGAATAAAAATATGAATAAGCTGAGATTGTGGGCAGAATGCTGAGAAAATCTCCGTTAGACACTATTCTGCAGGTTGATAAAGCTAATAGTTGTATTCATGCACTGTAGATATAATTATAGTGCTGTACCATTTCTTAGTAACACATGTGTAACATGAAATAGGCATGCACATTATGGTTGGTTCTCTCAAAGGTGAAGGGTGGGCGGGGCCCAAGTGTCACTCATTGGCTTTGCTTTGGACTCCAGTCATCTCCCAGGCCTACATGACACATTCTTAAATGCTTTTCTCCTGCAGGTGATTCCAGATCACTGTGTCTTTGCCAGCAACACATCTGCTCTCCCAATCAACGAAATTGCTGCTGTCAGTAAAAGACCTGAGAAGGTAAATTCTGAACAGAGGAAAACCCTGAAATGTTTTACTGCTTCAGGCTCATTGCTGAAGGCTTAGAATATGAGAAGGGACTGGTATGGATTATGAAGTGGATGAGGGTGAGGATGTAGTCCCAGAAACTGGGCACAGAAAAGCTAGTACCATGACCAGTGTGAGATGCAGGAACAAGTGAACTACAACTAAAATATACCTTTATAGGTGATTTGCATCCCTAATGGGTATTATTATTCAGGTTCAGACTATAAAACTTACGTTTATTACATTTGGGTATTGAAAGATAGACCCTAAAGTAAGAAGAGATGTTCCAAAATAACACTTGAGCTACAGAGCAGACTCTGGTGACTGTCGGGGATGGGTTTGGTTCCAACTCCAGATCCAGAAATGGAAGGTCAGGGGCTGTGGTGGGATGTGTCCAGGCCGGTTTGCTTAGAGCTTCTGCCCAGGACATGAGAGGGGTGCATGTAGACGAACTCAGAGTGAGTATCTGGAATGATGCCTAGAAATCTGTCTTTGGGCTTCTGCTCTCTACCAGGGAAATCAAGTGAAATCATTCAAGGAGAAATAAAACAGTTCGCCTCTCTGGAGGATACCGGTTAGCCTCAGTGAAGCAGAACCAGCCAAAAGTAGGCAGGAAATATAAAAGGCCTTTAAGCAGCTGAAACTGTTAATACAAAGTCCATGTACTAAAAACACGAAAGTCTTTTTATTCCCATTCTAATAGCTTGCTAACTCAAGGTCATCTTGTTCCCTAGCACGCAGCAGATTAGAAGTGGTGTGGGCCTGATAGAGGCAGGTTCAGTGATGGCAGGAGGAGGTCGTGGGGAGAAGTGGCAGCTGAGGGAAGACACAGACGTGGAGTAATGGCAGATAGACAGTCTGGCCACGTCGTAGTCACTCACAGCAGCTCCTCAGCACTGGAGGGCAGCAGAGGAGCCCCTGTTGCTGTGCCTTTGATGCTAACCTCTCCTTCTCGCCGTGGAGCAGAACAAGCTTCACACTTAGCAGTCCTCGCCCCCAGGGATCTTGAGTAGCTTTTAGCACCGCTTGCCTAGGTCATTCATGTAAGAGGAAGGCCACAGGGGCACAAGTAGAGTGACCCGCCTCAGTTTGCCGAGGACACAGGCCGTCCAGTGCTACAACTGAGAAAGTCCCAGCAGTCCAGGACACAGCCGGCCACCTTTTGGCACAGCTTCTTTGAACGATGTCAGTAGGTTTTGCTTGGGGTAGTGATTACGTGGGTAGATACACAGTTGTCAGAACTCATCAAACTGAACACTTTAAGATCTGTGCATTTTTTTCACTTTTTATTTTTTCATTTTAACATCTTTATTGGAGTATAATTGCTTTACAATGGTATGTTAGTTTCAGCTTCACAACAAAATCAATCAGGTATATATATACATATGTTCCCATATCTCTTCCCGCTTGCGTCTCCCTCCCTCCCACCCTCCCTATCGCACCCCTCCAGGCGGTCACAAAGCACCGAGCTGATCTCCCTGTGCTATGCGGCTGCTTCCCACTAGCTATCTACCTTACGTTTGGTAGTGTATATATGTCCATGCCTCTCTCTCGCTTTGTCACCGTTTACCCTTCCCCCTCCCCATGTCCTCAAGTCCATTCTCTAGTAAGTCTGTGTCTTTATTCCTGTTTCACCCCTAGGTTTTTCATGACATTTTTTTTTCTTAAATTCCATATATATGTGTTAGCATACCGTATTTGTCTCTCTCTTTCTGACTTCCTTCACTCTGTATGACAGACTCTAGGTCTATCCACCTCATTACAAATAGCTCAATTTTGTTTCTTTTTATGGCTGAGTAATATTCCATTGTATATATGTGCCACATCTTCTTTATCCATTCATCCGATGATGGACACTTAGGTTGTTTCCATCTCTGGGCTATTGTAAATAGAGCTGCAATGAACATTTTGGTACATGACTCTTTTTGAATTATGGTTTTCTCAGGGTATATGCCCAGTAGTGGGATTGCTGAGTCATATGGTAGTTCTATTTGTAGTTTTTTAAGGAACCTCCATACTGTTCTCCACAGTGGCTGTATCAATTTACATTCCCACCAACAGTGTAAGAGGGTTCCCTTTTCTCCACACCCTCTCCAGCCTTTATTGTTTCTAGATTTTTTGATGATGGGCATTCTGACTGGTGTGAGATGATATCTCATTGTAGTTTTGATTTGCATTTCTCTAATGATTAGTGATGTTGAGCATTCTTGCATGTGTTTGTTGGCAGTCTGTATATCTTCTTTGGAGAAATGTCTATTTAGGTCTTCTGCCCTTTTTTTTTTTTTTTTTTTTTTTTTGCGGTACGCGGACCTTTCACTGTTGTGGCCTCTCGCGTCGTGGAGCACAGGCTCCGGACGCACAGGCTCAGCGGCTCCACAGCATGTGGGATCCTCCCAGACCGGGGCACGAACCCGTGTCCCCTGCATCGGCAGGCAGACTCTCAACCACTGCGCCACCAGGGAAGCCCATGCCCATTTTTGGATTGGGTTGTTTGTTTTTTTGGTATTAAGCTGCATGAGCTGCTTATAAATTTTGGAGATTAATCCTTTGTCAGTTGCTTCATTTGCAAATATTTTCTCCCATTCTGAGGGTTGTCTTTTGGTCTTGTTTATGGTTTCCTTTGCTGCGCAAAAGCTTTTAAGTTTCATTGCGTCCCATTTGTTTATTTTTGTTTTTATTTCCATTTCTCTAGGAGGTGGGTCGAAAAGGACCTTGCTGTGATTTATGTCATAGAGTGTCCTGCCTATGTTTTCCTCTAAGAGTTTGATAGTTTCTGCCCTTACATTTAGGTCTTTAATCCATTTTGAGCTTATTTTTGTGTATGGTGTTAGGGAGTGATCTAATCTCATACTTTTACATTTACCTGTCCAGTTTTCCCAGCACCACTTATTGAAGAGGCTGTCCTTTCTCCACTGTACATTCCTGCCTCCTTTATCAAAGATAAGGTGACCATATGTGCATGGGTTTATCTCTGGGCTTTCTATCCTGTTCCATTGATCTATATTTCTGTTTTTGTGCCAGTACCATACTGTCTTGATTACTGTAGCTTTGTAGTATAGTCTGAAGTCAGGAAGCCTGATTCCTCCAGCTCCGTTTTTCGTTCTCAAGACTGCTTTGGCTCTTCGGGGTCTTTTGTGTTTCCATACAAATTGTGAAATTTTTTGTTCTAGTTCTGTGAAAAATGCCAGTGGTAGTTTGATAGGGATTGCATTGAATCTGTAGATTGCTTTGGGTAGTAGAGTCATTTTCACAATGGTGATTCTCCCAATCCAAGAACATGGTATATCTTTTCATCTATTTGTATCATCTTTAATTTCTTTCATCAGTGTCTTATAATTTTCTGCATACAGGTCTTTTGTCTCCTTAGGTAGGTTTATTCCTAGATATTTTATTCTTTTTGTTGCAGTGGTAAATGGGAGTGTTTTCTTGATTTCACTTTCAGATTTTTCATCCTTAGTGTATAGGAATGCCAGAGATTTCTGTGCATTAATTTTGTATCCTGCTACTTTACCAAATTTATTGATTAGCTCTAGTAGTTTTATGGTAGCATCTTTAGGATTCTCTATGTATAGTATCATGTCATCTGCAAATAGTGACAGCTTTACTTCTTCTTTTCCGATTTGGATTCCTTTTATTTCCTTTTCTTCTCTGATTGCTGTAGCTAAAACTTCCAAAACTATATTGAATAAGAGTGGTGAGAGTGGGCAACCTTGTCTTGTTCCTGATCTTAGTGGAAATGCTTTCAGTTTTTCACCATTGAGGACGATGTTGGCTGTGGGTTTGTCATATATGGCCTTTATTATGTTGAGGAAAGTTCCCTCTATGCCTACTTTCTGCAGGGTTTTTATCATAAATGGGTGTTGAATTTTGTCAAAAGCTTTCTCTGCATCTATTGAGATGATCATATGGTTTTTCTCCTTCAATTTGTTAATATGGTGTATCACATTGATTGATTTGCATATATTGAAGAATCCTTGCATTCCTGGAATAAACCCCACTTGATCATGGTGTATGATCCGTTTAATGTGCTGTTGGATTCTGTTTGCTAGTATTTTGTTGAGGATTTTTACATCTATGTATCAGTGATATTGGCCTGTAGTTTTCTTTCTTTGTGACATCCTTGTCTGGTTTTGGTATCAGGGTGATGGTGGCCTCGTAGAATGAGTTGGGGAGTGTTCCTCCCTCTGCTATATTTTGGAAGAGTTTGAGAAGGATAGGTGATAGCTCTCCTCTAAATGTTTGATAGAATTCGCCTGTGAAGCCATCTGGTCCTGGGCTTTTGTTTGTTGGAAGATTTTTAATCACAGTTTCAATTTCAGTGCTTGTGATTGGTCTGTTCATATTTTCTATTTCTTCCTGATTCAGTCTTGGCAGGTTGTGCCTTTCTAAGAATTTATCCATTTCTTCCAGGTTGTCCATTTTATTGGCATAGAGTTGCTTGTAGTAATCTCTCATGATCTTTTGTATTTCTGCAGTGTCAGTTGTTACTTCTCCTTTTTCATTTCTAATTCTATTGATTTGAGTCTTCTCCCTTTTTTTCTTGATGAGTCTGGCTAATGGTTTATCAATTTTGTTTATCCTTTCAAAGAACCAGCTTTTAGTTTTATTGATCTTTGCTGTCGTTTCCTTCATTTCTTTTTCATTTATTTCTGATCTGATTTTTATGATTTCTTTCCTTCTGCTAACTTTGGGGTTTTTTTGTTCTTCTTTCTCTAATTGCTTTAGGTGCAAGGTTAGGTTGTTTATTCGAGATGTTTCCTGTTTCTTAAGGGAGGATTGTATTGCTATAAACTTCCCTCTTAGAACTGCTTTTGCTGCATCCCATAGATTTTGAGTCGTCGTGTCTCCATTGTCATTTGTTTCTAGGTATTTTTTGATTTCCTCTTCGATTTCTTCAGTGATCACTACATTATTAAGTAGTGTATTGTTTAGCCTCCATGTGGTTGTATTTTTTACAGATCTTTTCCTGTAATTGATATCTAGTCTCATGGCGTTGTGGTCGGAAAAGATACTTGATACAATTTCAATTTTCTTAAATTTACCAAGGCTTGATTTGTGACCCAAGATATGATCTATCCTGGAGAATGTTCCATGAGCACTTGAGAAAAATGTGTATTCTGTTGTTTTTGGATGGAATGTCCTATAAATATCAATTAAGTCCATCTCGTTTAATGCATCATTTAAAGCTTGTGTTTCCTTATTTATTTTCATTTTGGATGATCGGTCCATTGGTGAAAGTGGGGTGTTAAAGTCCCCTACTATGAATGTGTTACTGTCGATTTCCCCTTTTATGGCTGTTAGTATTTGCCTTATGTATTGAGGTGCTCCTGTGTTGGGTGCACAAATATTTACAATTGTTATATCTTCTTCTTGGATCGATCCCTTGATCATTATGTAGTGTCCTTCTTTGTCTCTTCTAATAGTCTTTATTTTAAAGTTTATTTTGTCTGATATGAGAATTGCTACTCCAGCTTTCTTTTGGTTTCCATTTGCATGAAATACCTTTTTCCATCCCCTTACTTTCAGTCTGTATGTGTCTCTAGGTCTGAAGTGGGTCTCTTGTAGACAGCAAATATATGCGTCTTGTTTTTGTATCCATTCAGCCAATCTGTGTCTTTTGGTGGGAGCATTTAGTCCATTTACATTTAAAGTAATTATCGATATGTATGTTCCCATTCCCATTTTCTTAATTGTTTTGGGTTTGTTATTGTAGGTCTTTTCCTTCTCTTGTGTTTCTTGCCTAGAGAAGTTCCTTTAGCAGTTGTTGTAGAGCTGGTTTGGTGGTGCTGAACTCTCTCAGCTTTTGCTTGTCTGTAAAGGTTTTAATTTCTCCATCAAATCTGAATGAGATCCTTGCTGGGTAGAGTAATCTTGGTTGCAGGTTTTTCTCCTTCATCACTTTCAATATGTCCTGCCACTCCCTTCTGGCTTGCAGTTTCTGCTGAAAGATCAGCTGTTAACCTTATGGGGATTCCCTTGTGTGTTATTTGTTGTTTTTCCCTTGCTGCTTTTAATATGCTTTCTTTGTATTTAATTTTTGACAGTTTGATTAATATGTGTCTTGGCGTATTTCTTCTTGGATTTATCCTGTATGGGGCTCTCTGTGCTTCCCGGACTTGATTAACTATTTCCTTTCCCGTATTAGGGAAGTTTTCAACTATAATCTCTTCAAATATTTTCTCAGTCCCTTTCTTTTTCTCTTCTTCTTCTGGAACCCGTATAATTCGAATGTTGGTGCGTTTAATGTTGTTCCAGAGGTCTCTGAGACTGTCCTCAGTTCTTTTCATTCTTTTTTCTTTATTCTGCTCTGCATTAGTTATTCCCACTATTTTATCTACCAGGTCACTTATCCGTTCTTCTGCCTCAGTTATTCTGCTATTGATCCCATCTAGAGTATTTTTCATTTCATTTATTGTGTTGTTCATCATTGTTTGTTTCATCTTTAGTTCTTCTAGGTCCTTGTGAAATGTTTCTTGCATTTTGTCTATTCAATTTCCAAGATTTTGGATCATCTTTACTATCATTATTCTGAATTCTTTTTCAGGTAGACTGCCTATTTCCTCTTCATTTGTTAAGTCTGGTGGGTTTTTATCTTGCTTCTTCATCTGCTGTGTGTTTTTCTGTCTTTTCATTTTGCTTATCTTACTGTGTTTGGGGTCTCCTTTTTGCAGGCTGAAGGTTCGTAGTTCCTGTTGTTTTTAGTGTCTTTCCCCAGTGGCTAAGGTTGGTTCAGTGGGTTGTGTAGGCTTCCTGGTGGAGGGGACTAGTGCCTGTGTTCTGGTGGATGAGGCTGGATCTTGTCTTTCTGGTGGGCAGGTCCACGTCTGGTGGTGTGTTTTGGGGTGTCTGTGGACTTATTATGATTTTGGGCAGCCTCTCTGCTAATGGGTAGGGTTGTGTTCCTGTCTTGCTAGTTGTTTGGCATAGGATGTCCAGCACTGTAGCTTGCTGGTCGTTGAGTGAAGCTGGGTGCTGGCGTTGAGATGGAGATCTCTGGGAGATTTTCGCCATTTGCTATTATGTGCAGCTGGGAGGCCTCTTGTGGACCAGTGTCCTGAAGTTGGCTCTCCCACCTCAGAGGCACAGCACTAACTCCTGGCTGCAGCACCAAGAGCCTTTCATCCATACGGCTCCTTAATTTGGGATGATTTGTTGTCTATTCATGTATTCCACAGATGCAGGGTACATCAAGTTGATTGTGGAGCTTTAATCCGCCGCTTCTCAGGCGCTGGGAGAGATTTCCCTTTCTCTTCTTTGTTCTCACAGCTCCCAGGGGCTCAGCTTTGGATTTGGCCCCGCCTGTGCGTGTAGGTCGCCGCAGGGCGTCTGTTCTTTGCTCAGACAGGACGGGGTTAAAGGAGCCGCTGATTCGGAGGCTCTGGCTCACTCAGGCCGGGGGTAGGGAGGGTCACGGAGTGCAGGGCGAGCCTGCGGTGGCAGAGGCCAGAGTGACATTGCGCCAGCCTGAGGCGCGCCGTGCATTCTCCCGGGGGAGTTGTCCCTGGATCCCGGGACCCTGGCAGTGGCGGGCTGCACAGGCTCCCCGGAAGGGGGGTGTGGATAGTGACCTGTGTTCGCACACAGGCTTCTTGGTGGCGGCAGCAGCGGCCTTAGCGTCTCATGTCTGTCTCTGGGGTCCGCGCTTTTAGCCGCGGCTCGCGCCCGTATCTGGAGCTCCTTTAAGCAGCGCTCTTAATCCCCTCTCCTCGCGCACCAGGAAATAAAGAGGGAAGAAAAAGTCTCTTGCCTCTTCGGCAGGTCCAGACTTTTCCCCGGATTCCCTCCCGGCTAGCCGCGGTGCACTAACGCCCTGCAGGCTGTGTTCACGCTGCCAACCCCAGTCCTCTCCCGGCGCTCAGACCGAAGCCCGAGCCTCAGCTCTCAGCCCCGCCCACCCCCGCTGGGTGAAAAGACAAGCCTCTCGGCTGGTGAGTGGCGGTCGGCCCTGATCCTCTGCGCTGGAATCTCTCCGCTTTGCCCTCCGCACCCCTGTTGCTGTGCTCTCCTCCGCGGCTCCGAAGCTCCCCCACTCCGCCACCCGCAGTCTCCGCCCGCGAAGGGGCTTTCTGGTGTGTGGACACTTTTCCTCCTTCACAGCTCCCTCCCGCTGGTGCAGGACCCGTCCCTATCCTTTTGTCTCTGTTTATTTTTTTCTTTTGCCCTACCCAGGTACGTGGGGGGTTTCTTGCCTTTTGGGAGGTCTGAGGTCTTCTGCCAGCGTTCAGTAGGTGTTCTGTAGGAGCTGTTCCACGTGTAGATGAATTTCTGGTCTATCTGTGGGGAGGAAGGTGATCTCCGCGTCTTACTCTTCCGCCATCTTCCCAGAAGTCCCACTAATGATTATTACAGAGAATATGTAATCAAGATATGTGCATTTTATTGTATATAAATTGTACATGGTAAAGGCTAACTCCTTTCGCTCAGGAGGACAGTCTGAATCAGGTCCTGTCTTTTTAAGTATTTTAGACACAAGTAGAAGATAATTTAGAGGTTAGAAGCAACTTTTGGACTGATAAGTTGATGTAACATGCAAGTGACCTGTGTGTTACACAACGGGAAGTGGGCAGGCTGTGGAGACAGGCCGACCTTGATGGCATCCCACTCTGCCATTTACTGACTGACCCTGAGCTACTAATTTTAACCTCCTGATGTCTTTCTTCCTCATCTAGGTAATTAGACTGACTAGTTCACCGAGTTGTAGTGGATTAAATGGAAAGGATAAATGATAAATGTGTTAATGAATTGTGGACAGTAAGCAGTTGGTCAGTGGCAGATAGTAGTTAATACCTTATAGCTAAAGTGGGGAGTGGAGGCAAAACTATAAATTAATGGATAGACTTCTTTCACAGTTCAGTTGTGAAGACTATCTAATCGTTAGCTTAATGAGGCTGTTCTCAAACTTTAGCATGTATCAGAATCACCTGGAGGGCTTCTTGAACACAGATCTGGGCCCTGCCCCCGGAGTTCCTCATTCAGAAGGCCTGGGGAGGCCCTGAGAATTTGCAGTTCTGACATTACCAGGTGATGCTAGTGCGGTTGGTCCGGGTACTTGACTTTGAGAGTCACCGGTTTAATGAGCCTTGAGGGAATTTGAGTGTTGAGAAATGTTATTTAAACCCAGTAAGGTCATCCCTGGGTATCTGTGGGGGATTAGTTCCAGGACCACCAGGAGATACCAAAATCCACAGAAGCTCAAGTCCCTTATATAAAATAGTGTATGTAGTACAGTGAACACGGGCAGCCCTCTGTATCCTCAGGTTTCAGATCCAAGGAGTCAGACCAGTTGAATCTGATTCAACCAGTTGGATCTGCGGTTGGTTGAACCTGTGTATGCGAAATCTGTGGATACGAAGGGCTGACAGTATCCTGGTGGTGAGATGCATCGACGTAAAATCCAAATATATCTCTGACAGTCCAGCATAGTAAGTAATTCTTCTGCCTGTCTCCCCCCACACCCCATAAAAAGTGGACCCTCTCACCCAAACCATCAGCATCATTAATATAAATGGAACCCTCGTTCATTCTTCCCCAGTAAATCTAATTTGGCCTTTAGCTGCGATTTTGGCATTAACTGTTGGTAGGATCCATTGCCCTTAGTGAAAAGCCCTAGAAGCAGATGGAAGAGCATTCCAGTTAGCTCTCCCCTGAACATACTTGGACTTTTAATCAAAGAACCATGGCACCAAACCACTTGACGGTACCAAGCAGTATTCCTGTATTACAACCGCCTTTCTCTGCAGTGCTTTCCTAGCAAAAAAAAGAATGCTATGAGTTTCCCCTCTCAGAGTTCTTAAATCTGTCGGTGTTTTGGCCCCCTTCCCAGGTGATTGGCATGCACTACTTCTCTCCTGTGGACAAGATGCAGCTACTGGAGATTATCACAACTCAGAAAACTTCTAAGGACACAACTGCTTCTGCTGTAGAAGTTGGTCTCAAACAGGGGAAGGTCATCATTGTGGTTAAGGTAAGGAGCTGTGTGTCAGAGCAGCAGATTCAGAAAAGTTCCATGAAGACTCCTTATATTTCCAGGTTTGCTTGTAACTCTTCAGTTTAAATATACCAGCTTTTGATACGATTTCCCCTTGGTGGTCTACGGTATGGACAGTGGTGGACCGCTGAGTCAGGGGCTGGGACATGGCGGGTTCTCCCAGCCATTCCAGACCTTTCAGATGACTGTGAGACTGTGTGCTGTGCTCGTGGTTCAAGCCAGGCTGCCCCTAGCTGTGGCTTCCCCTGCAGTTTAATATTAAGGATTCTGATGGAGATTATAAATCACCTTGAGTTTTGAAGTGGCTTCCGGGGGAAAGAGACCGCTTTCAGACCTGGGAAGTGGCCACAACTGAGGGGCCCATGAGCTCATATTCTCTCCCTTGGCAGGACGGACCTGGCTTCTATACCACCAGGTGCCTCGCACCCATGATGTCTGAAGTCATCAGAATTCTCCAGGTTGGTATCAATCTCAGAATGTTTGAGGCATCTTCCACTCTTTCAACTAGTTTTCCAAACTGGTAATGTTAAGGTGAGGAGCAGGCTTCCTTCTAACACACTGACTCCTATCTCTTCTCCAAGGCCCTTTGGTGCCCTCTCTTTGCACACAGGGCTGGGAAGTCATGGGCTAACACTGCACTAAAATGGGCAGAATTTTACCTCTGCTCCCTTAGCGTCCTCCCTGCTCCAATAAGCCAAAGGCCTCCGACATGCTCTGTGCGCGGTTTCTGCGTCCCCATCCAGAACAGGGCCCATTTGGTCGGATTGGTGCTACACCCGTTTCTGCTGCACGCAGACCCCTCCAGTGGCCGTACAGGTTGGTCACTGGTGGGAAGCGCGTGGCCACTCCTCGCTGGGGTCTTATCACACCTGGGCATCACAGGACTCTACAGTACTGCTCCTCGGTAATGCCCCTTCTCTCAGCATCGGGAAACTTAGCCCTGTCTGGCGTGGAATCTCGTTATTCATGAGATCCAGGATTGCAAACAAGAAGGAAATGAATAATTTGTTCATCTCTAGACTTCCTTAAAATTCTGTAGGTTAGGAAAGGCTTGGACTTTCCCCTTGTGGCTCCCAAGCCTCTTTGTGCTTCCCTGAGTGAAACAGTCCCATTCCTGGGCCTGGCGAGCGGCACCCAGAAGAGAAGTGGATGCTGCCCAAGGCCATTTGTGAGGGCAGCACAAGGAGCCCTTAGGGGAATCTGGGACGGCCCTCCCTGAGGTGTGGCTTTACTTCCAATCCAGGAAGGAGTTGGCCCTAAGAAGCTGGATTC
The DNA here is from genome assembly GCF_949774975.1 of Lagenorhynchus albirostris. Taxonomy (NCBI): domain Eukaryota; kingdom Metazoa; phylum Chordata; class Mammalia; order Artiodactyla; family Delphinidae; genus Lagenorhynchus; species Lagenorhynchus albirostris. The sequence continues at coordinate 69,279,279 of NC_083107.1, forward strand.
CCTGACCACAAGCTTTGGCTTTCCTGTGGGCGCTGCTACACTGGTGGATGAAGTTGGCGTGGATGTAGCAAAACACGTAGCAGAAAATCTAGGCAAAGTGTTTGGGGAGCGGTTTGCAGGTGGAAGCCTAGAAGTGCTGAAGCAGATGATATCCAAGGGCTTCCTGGGTGAGTAGCCGTAAAGAAACGTAACTAGCATCATTCGTGACAGAAGGCCCACGTGGAAGAGTGTGTTTTCTAAACATAGAGCCCACTGTCATAGGGAATTTAAAAATGATTTCTCATGGCCACCTCTTTTTAGGCTGGGCCTGTAGATTATGGACAAAAGGCAGAACTCTGGACTCCTGAGGCTCTGCCGTTGCCCAAGCTATGCAGAATTGACAGGCATTTCATCCTGCCCAAGGCCTCTACTACACCCGTGATACTGCAGGAGCATTGTGTCCAGGCTTTCCATGTTGTCTGACCACCTTTGTGGAGGAAGTAAACCTCTAAGTAGAGGATGCAATTGAGGCCCACCAGAGAGGTGGCTTTCTCTCTCGGCAAAGTAGCAACAAAATCAACACTAGGACCTGGGCATCCTAGGACCTGGTATTGCATACCTGGACATTAAAACTCACCCACCTGGCCTTTCCTACCCAGATACACAGATTTCCAAGCTCCAGGACACACAAGCTCTTTTTTCCTTCCCTGTCAACTCTTCTGACAAACACCAATTTCTAGAGTAGGCTAGATCTACAAATTCAGGAATACGGAAAAGAGGCTAGAGCTTTATAACGGACTAGCGGAGAAGAGAACTCTCAGGCCCGGGCTCCGAGAATTTGTTAACGCTCCCTTTTCTCGCTTCTTTCAGGTCGCAAGTCCGGGAAGGGCTTTTACATCTACCAGGAGGGTGTGAAGAATAAGAATTTGAATTCTGACCTAGACAGTATTTTGGCAAGTCTGAAGATGCCTTCTCAGCCTGACGTGTAAGTTCATTTGAGGGGCTGTTGGTGCAGAAGCGTGTTTCTCACCAGCCCGAAGCTTCTTGGGCCCTCTGCCATCATTTTTGTTATGATCACCATACGTGACCAGAAAGAACATTCCTGATGCTTAACACTTTTTGCCCTTCCACATTCCACCTCGTCCTCTACCAGGCCTCAGGGTAAGGACTGCAGCCCAGCCTTGGGAAGACCCCTTGGGAAGCCTTCCCTCTGAGGGTCCCAGAGAGCAACTAGAAACACGGTTCTCCTAGGCCTGCTCTCCCTCCGCACTGTTTGTTATCGTTTGTAACCAGCAGCTGCTGATGGCAAGAGATGCCGTCTACCCCGCCAGACCCTGTTCTCAGTGCCCGGCTTCGGGTTAATGAGGGCAGGTAGCCCTCTGCTGTCTTCTTCCAAGGGCAGCACCTTCTCTAGCATTGGAGGTTCACAAGGGCTGGCCCGGAGCTCCAGCAGCACCAGCCCTCACTCCCATTCTGCACCGGGGCGCCTGCGTCCTCCCCTCTTACCCTGCCCCTCCCTGAATGTCTCTCCCTGTTGGCAGCTCCTCGGACGAAGACATCCAGTACCGCCTGGTGACCAGATTTGTGAATGAGGCTGTCCTGTGCCTGCAGGAAGGGGTCTTGGCCTCGCCTACAGAGGGAGACATCGGCGCCGTCTTCGGGCTTGGCTTCCCCCCGAGTCTTGGAGGTCGGTCTCGCAAGTCAGGAAGGTAGCTCGCTTCATCCCGGAGCTCGTTTCACTTCTCCTTGAACAACGTCCTATTTCTCCTTTTAGGGCCCTTCCGCTTTGTGGATCTGTATGGTGCTCAGAAGATAGTGGACCGGCTCCGGAAGTACGAGGCTGCCTATGGAAGACAGTTCACCCCGTGCCAGCTGCTTGTGGACCACGCCAGCAGCCCTAACAAGAGGTTCTGCCAGTGAGCAGGCCCTGAACCCTGCTCACTCGCCCACTAACGCCAACCGCGGCAGCGCTGGTTCTCGACAGAGTGGCATCTAGGTTTATCAGAGTAACCAGAGGAAAACAAATTCTGGCGTTGGGTGTGCGCCTCGATTAACGTGCCTCCAGCTGTGAGCATCTCTCCCTCCCAGGGAAGTGTGGCTGTGAAGCAGTTTGTACTTCACGTTGGAAGGTGGAACCCTCTGTGCTCACGAATGTGTGAGCCCCGAGGCCCCGCGTCTCTGGAGCCATCCTTGCTGCCTATTCCTCCCGGGAGACCAGTGGTGGCCAACGGTGGTGAGGGCAATTCTGCACCCAGCCAAATACTTAACGATAAAAATCACTTTATCAGCTTCTCTGCCTGCCTACTGCTTTCCCTTCTGTCTTTGCCCTTGTGGTTTAACCCCCTTTCCTCAAGGGGTGAGCTGGAATAAAGCCCTGTGCTGCGGGGTAGGAATGTACTGGGGCAGCACTTTAAGAGAGAAACGGCATTGATGGAGAGTGGGATTTTATGAGCCTAAAGCCTTTTAAACCAGCTGTATTTAAGTGCTTTGGCTGGGCTTCCGCTTACAGTGGGGAAGAGGCCCGGCTAAGCAGAACGGGGGAGAGGTGTGGAGGGCCAGCATAGAAGACTCCTTTCCGCTGCACAGTTTTACCTTCTTTTCTCGGTGTGACTCATTCATGTGCGCACCTCAGGATGTTTGCAGAACGCTGGCATTAAGCAGAGGAGGTGACGTTTTCCTGGCCAGCGTATCCTGCACGTCTTGGCTGCCCCAGAGCACAGAAGGTGGACGATGCCTGCACAGTGATGACAGGCATCCCGTGTGACCCACCGCCACCTCCCCTCTGCTAGAGCCTCCACTCTTCCCCTCCCCCTGCCCTCTGTGTGGAAAGTTCCTACACTTGTGTTCTGGCAGAAGCATGGCCCAGTCCAGGTAAACAGCTTTGGGCTCCTCACTGGGCCTGGCAGAAGGATCCACACCGTGTGCGTGCAGAATCATAATTCAAGTCCCATCACAGTGCGCAGTCTCATCTTTGAGATGTCACCAGTTCCTCCTGCCTCTGCTCCAGCTGTGAGTACTTCAGATATCCCCCTGGATGGCTCTGCTATGGACACTGGCAGGCGGGAAGCTCAGCTCCAGTTCTGCTCAACACTCAACAGTTGGTTGCTAGGAAGCCAGACTCTAAAACCAAGGCATCTCCGAGTTGGGAGTTTTCAGGTGACCCATAGAAGGTAGAGAACTGATCCTCTACACCAAGGCCATTAACAGGCTTCTGGGGGCTGGGGGTGGGGGTGTGTGAGCAGCCTCAAGGCAGGTATTTGGACAGGGCAGGAAGTTAAACCTGGGTAGTGGCTTGGAGCTTTGAAGTATGACCTTTCCACTTAGCAGCACTAGGTAGGTGTGAATTATGTTGAAACATCAGTGGGAATTGAGGGTTCTTGTAGTTGAGGGGCTGGTGAGGGTTTTTCAGAAGGGAATGAGGGCCGCTCCACCAGCTGCCTCTGAGGAACAAGTGGGCCGTGCACACACAGCGTTTCTGAAGTCCTCTCCTGCCCGCGGGCACATACACTGTGCCCGTCGGTCCCCACGGCCCTCTGAAAGAACACAGTTGACGCCCAGAATTCCACCTGCACTACTCTTCAGTGGTCTAGCATTTATTTCACTAGCCCTTGAGGATTCACTGAGTGATTGGCAAGGAAACCCAACGTCTCAGCATCCCAGTTTCTGTGCTCTACTTCCTGACTCCCCTTCCCTCAGCACTGAGGCAGCCTGCTTGGGATGAGCAGCAGACCGGCTTCGCTCCTCTTAAGATAGAAAAACAGAGGAGATAAGTATCTCGGTAAGGCAGAGGAAAAGGCTGATAACCCCTGGGCCTGATGCTAGGAGGATTAGTGTGCTTCTGGTAGGTGAGACGGGGACGAGCACGGGGGCTGGGTGGTCGGACACGACAGCCAACCTGCTCTGGCTGCTGGCAGATCACCGTGCTCGAGATACAGGGCGCAAAGACCTGCTTTGAAGCAGGTGAACAGGTGCGAGAGGACTGAGCTCCAGGAGGAAAAAAGCAGGTTTTCCCAAGCCATCGTGCTTTCTCTTTCCTCCCCATCCCACCTGTGCCAGTGACAGAAAGCCAGGAAGGGACACCATGTGTTTGCCAGGGTCAGGTGATGGGGCAGGAGACCGATGGGAGTGATGGAAGGCCACTTGCCTCAAGAATCAGGGAGCAGCTGCCCTCAATCCACCTGCTCTTGCACAGAGTCTTCGTGGACTGGACCCAACAGACAGGATGCAGGGCTAGTTGCAGTGAGCTCGCGTCAGAAGCCAGTGCACTGGAGACGTGGGGGAGCATCTGCCTCCCTAACTAGATAAGCAGGTCGAGAGCAGAGCTGGGCTCTTCCAAAGCCATCACCCAAGAACCAGAGCCCACAGGTGGAGCCTCTCAGGTGTGGTGGCACAGGCTTGTACTTGATAAACCTGTATTCAGGGCCAGGGGCCCAACACACAGTGGAGCAGAGGGGAAAGGAGGGCATCCCCGAGATACAGAAATAGGCACCCCGACTCTGGGGCAGCTAGGCCAAAAGCCCACAGAGCACAAAGGAGAGAGGGCACTTGGGGACTCTGTGCTTAGATCATGGACCATCTTCCCTTGTCTCCAGCCTGCACCTACAAGCTATGAAGTACGAGCTATCAGCGGAGCTCTGCAGCGGGACGGAGGGGGCTGTTCGGTCACCATGAAGGCCCGCTTTTGAACCCCCGTGGGAATCGCAGCAATGTGTCACCAGGCCCGGGTGTGCACCGGCGCCTCCAGCCCCTTCCCCGCGTACTCTGCACACTGAAAGGCAAGATGCATGCGGGGCTCTGGCCCAGAGGACCCCGTTTCCAGGTGTGTCTCCCCTGGATTCACTCTCCGCGGCTGCTTAGCAGCCTCAGTCTTGGCATAGGTCCTTCCTGCAGGCAGGCCCCGCCTCTGGGGGTGCCGTCACCCTGCAGACCCAGGGCTGGTCCCCCGGGGCCTCCGGGCCAAAATTCCAGTTGTGCAGCCCCGAGCGGGGAAGTCAGATCTTGGGCCGCCAGCCTTTGATGAACTGCATGATCTTCTTGACCTGCAGCTTGGTGAGGTGAAAGTCATCTGCCAAGATGTCCTCACTGAGCTGCACGAAGATGCTGCCGTCAATGCGCTCTCGGGCAAAGAAGCTCACCACGTCCTCCGAGAGCCCGATGAAACGCAGGCTTCGCGAGACCTCCTCCAGGGAGAGTGCAGACAGGTCAGCGGGGGGCTGCCAGGAGGAGGCATCCCGGCTGCCCCAGCCTGTGGCCCCATCCCGGGGGCTGGCCGGAGGCCCTTCCAGGCGCCCCTGGGTGAGAAGGAGTCGTGCTCTGCCTGCTTCGGGCCCCTGCAGGGCCACGGGGGACAGGGGGGCGGGGACGTGCTGCAGCACCAAACCTTCAGGCTCAAAGGCCTTGGGGGGTCCAAGTGGCAGAAGGCCAGGCCCAGGCCCAGGAGCCCTCACAGCTCTGGGCTCCTGACAGCGCAGCAGCTCCGGCTCTGGAGAACTGCCCCGGCCCAGCTCAAAGGGATCAGAGGGCTCCAGGGCAGGTGTCTGCCGCTCAGAGGAAGAGGAGGAGGAGGTGGGACAGCAGGAGGAGGCAGTCGCCGAACAGGCCTGGCCTGGAGGGCCCGAGCCCGGGGAATGAGCGGGGCTGGAGGTAGCCAGGGGACCTGAGCTGGCTGTGGGCTCAGAAGAGGAGGCGGCTGAAGGGCCTGGGGGGTAGGCAGGCCCGGAAAAGGGGTTCAGAGCTCCAAGGGGAGCGAAGCGTTTCTGGGGGTGGGAGGGCTTGAATGGAGGCGGGCAGCTGTGGTAGGTCTTGACCGGGGTGTCGGCCCCCCAGAGAGAAGCAGCTCCACTGCTCAGGGGCTCTACAAGGGCCCGGGAGGCCTGGCTGGGCTGCGTAGTCGAGGGCAGGGGTCCCGGGCGTGGGCGGCTGGGGGACTCGCCCACCTTGCAGTCTCCCCAGGTGCATGGGTAGCAATAGAGGGAGTAGGTATCCGGTGACGGAGAGCCACTGCCACTGCGGGAGCCCGCCCTGTGGGCAAAGAGACAGACACAGATGGAAGGGCAAGCACAGCAAGAGGGAAACGCGACAGGGCCACACACACACGACACAGCGAACCACTGCTCCACCAGGTCCCAGAGGCCGCTGCTCCGATCTCAGCAGCGCTGGCCCGCGCCCCAGCCCCCAAGGCCTGCGGCCCTCTGAGATTGCCCAATTCTTTCTCCCGGCACCCCCCTCCCCAGGAAAAATTAAACTAAACTGAATTACATAGAAAATTTTCCATAGCAAGGAGCACTCCACCCCGTGGCAGAGCCCACTCTGGAGGGAGACAGAGCAACACTCCCAACCGACTGTCATCCTTTAGGAGGAGCGAACTGAAGCAGGAAGCCCGGACCCCAGGGCCCCCTCCCTCAGGTGCTGCTCAGAACCTCTGAACCCCGGTCCTGAAGTCTTCCTCTTCCTCAGCACTGGCTCCCCTCCCCACCCTCCCCTGCTTCAATCTACCTGAGGAGGCCCAGGACCGAGAAGGAAATGGCTCACCCATCCTGGAGGCCAGAGGAGTAGTAGGAGAGGCTGGAGCTGGGGGAGTGGACAGGCTGCAGCTTGGGGAAGCGTGGGGGCACCGGGGGACTGCCCGAGAACCGGCCATTGGCACTGCCACCTCGGGGGGGCACAGGAGGGGCATTGAGCAGGCGGCATTCCTCCTTCACCTGCAAGCACAGGGCCATGACGCCACCCCCGGTCCCCAGGCAGCTGGGTCAGGGCGGCGTCTGGGACTGACACTGCCCCACTTTGCCAAGAGCCTGCCTTGCCTTATACCCCAGCTCCTCACCCACCCACCCACCCACCCCTTCTCGTCTCTCCAGCCCGTTTCGCTCATCGAGAGCCGACAACACACACACTGTCTCCTGTGGCCTTGGAAATCCACCTTGAATGTAAGAAAAAAATAGAGAAGTAGATAAACAATCAGTTAAGTAGACATATTCCCTCCTCAGGGAAAAGGAGAGAAATAAGAAGAAAAACATGTAGTGAGGAGAAGAAAGGGAAGGAAAAGTACCTGCCATCTGGCTCCCTGCCTCACGGGTCAGACACTCAAAAGTGGACTCCATGGGATGTTCATAGGTGTCCATAGTCTGTAGACAAGCTCGGTTGGAAAATTCTGTGTTAAACACAGATAAACGGGCTTCCTTCGTGCAGGACTTCTCAGAGCCTTTATTATACCAATACTCTGCGGCTCCAAAGTGAGGAGGGGGAAGGCTGGTGATCACAAACTGCATTTTCTAAACTTACGTCACCATAGAACCTTTACACTGGACAACTTAAAGGACTCCTTGTTCTGTGGAACCTTCTGGGTAACACTGTTCTAGGCTCATCCCCAATCCTCTGAGGCTGGCGACCTGCTGGCATCTTCGTCCCCACAACTCCCCTGCCACCGTCCCTGGTATCCCTTCCTACAAATGCTCCTGCGTTTCTTTCCTCCTTGTTTTCTCCCCTTTCCCCACCTCGGCCACCCTCTGTCATACACTCCGGGGGGCTGGAGACCGAGATGCCAAGGCTGGGGCCCAGGAGAACGAGCTTTTCAAGCCCAAACCCTGACCCCTGGCTGGCCACCTCCCTGGAGGATGGGGCCCACAGAGCTCAGAGCCCGGCCTCCCCCTCTCCTCGCCTCCACCGCGTCCACTCACCGCCTCGGATTTGGGAGGCACTGGAGGCGGGGCCGCCTCGGGCTCCAGGCGGGGCGGCCCGGCGGCCCCGAAGGAGATGAGGTCGGGCCCCGGGAGCGGCCGGGTCCTGCCCTCGGCGAAGCCTTCAGCCGCCTGGTGCGTCCACAGCTCCTCGTAGGGGATCTCGGTGGGTGGCGCTGTGGGCTCGGGCGCGCCGGCCCAGTCGGGACTCACGTACTCCTCCTGGTCGCCGTCGCCGGGCGGGCCGGGGCCGGAGGCGGGGGCGCGGGCGGGCCGGAGGGCGCGCGGGGGCGCGGGCAGGCAGAGGCGCGCGCGGCGCGGGCTGGCGCAGTCTTCGGCCAGCTCGGCGGGCGCTTCGCGCACGGCGGTCGAGTACTCGTCGGGGTCGAAGCGCTCGCGGCAGTAGGAGACGCTGTCGCGCACCAGGCGCTCGACACGCGGGTCCCCGGCCAGCAGGCCCTGCGGTAGCGCGAAGCGGGGCGTGTCGGTGAGCAGCAGGAAGTGCAGCGGCGCCGGGCCCTCGCGGCGCAGCGCCAGCCCCAGCACCACCGTCTTGGAGATGATGCTGACCAGCTTGTAGCAGTGGCCCTCCCGCACCGGGTGTAGGTCGTAGGGGTTGCGCGGCGGCCGGCTGGGCACCAGCACATTCACCGGGAGCCGCACGCGCTCGATGATGGCGCGCACCGTGTGCTCGCCCTCCTGCATCTGCAGCTCCAGCGGGCTGCGCGTGCTGAAGCGGCCCTGGCACTGGAAGGGCAGGCTCAGGCTCTCATTGGTGCGGTGGTTCATGCAGATGAGGCAGGGCATCTTGCCTTTGATGGGCCTGGCGCCCCCGCTGCCACCCGCGGCCCCTGTGCCCCCCGGGCCGCCGCCGCCGCCGCCGCCGCCCACCCCGGCCAGCGCCCCGGCCCGGCCCAGCTTGCGCAGCAGGGTGGTGAAGCGTGAGCGCTCCTTGGTGGTCTTGGCGCACAGGATCTCCGCCTGGCCCATGAGAGTGAGCTCGTCGCCGGCGTGCAGCGTGAAGTTGTACACCTCGCTGTCCTCGCTGAACTCGCCTGACACCACCTGGGGATCCCAGAAACGGCAGGAGGCCTTAGCCAGGGCCCCAGGAAAGCCACCGGGACGGGACCCAGGAGGACAGCGCTCCTCTTGGGCCTTTCCCAGGGCTAAGACCAGATCAAGAGCAGTTGACTGAGGACATTCCATCCTGGAGGGGCCACGTGGTGGCTGAGCAGCCTTCAGTGAGTTACCTCTCGGGGACCTTAGTTACTTTTACTTGGAAGAATTGCTGTAAGAATTAAATAGACTATAATGTACAATGAAATACTTCGAAAATACTCAGTATCTGGCAACTTTTGTTATCATTTTTTACAATTAGGGCGATAACAATCCTCCGCCTATTCAACAAGACTACTCTGAGGAGAAATGAATTGATGGATAAGCAGAGGGTTTATAAACAGGCAAGAACCGCCTGTATGTAAGTGGGGGACCGTGTGCACTGTGTGCCCCACAGCTACACTACCACCACCAGTGGCTGAGAGGATGGCTGCCCTGAAAGACTGCCCAGTCAGGCCGTGACCCTGCACACACACTTCCTGCTTCCCCACCTTTTGCAGGAAGCTCCAGGAAGTTCATACACCTAGCCAGAGGCTTTCAGGGGGCTGTCAGAAGCCACACTGTGACACTTTTACCTCTTGGAGCTCAAAGGCCTCCCTCCAGCCAGGGTCAGGCTTGCCCCTGAGGATAACGGAAACCTGGGGGCACCGTGCCTGGTGCAGAAAGGACTAACCTTGACACTGAAGGTGATGGCTTCCATCACAAATATGCGATCGGGGAAGACGCTGGCCACCTCCTCCACGCTGCTGAAGTACCTCACTGGCTCCCGAACATCCCGGGCCTGCTCCAGGAGCTTGAACTTCCCTGCACAGGAAGGAATGTAGGCTGCTGCTAGGGTGGGCCTGCTGCTGGGAGCCTAGGCTGTATCCGGAGAGGCCCCACTGTCCCAGCTTCTTGTTCCCCTCATCTCAGTCAGCCTCTCTGGAACTCAGGTGGTCAGAAGGGCAGGTTTGCACTAGTGGAAGGAGCTGGTCAGCTGATTCAAGCCTCAGCAGGGAGGTGAGCACAGATTCCTAGCAACTAGAGCCCAGCCCTCACCCAGTGGACAGCTTGTGGGTGTGTGATAAGGCTAGCAGCCGCCTGCCCAGAGAGACCCAAGTGCAAACTGGCGCCCAAACACTTGGACACAGAGCTATCCTCGGACCAGGCGTTAGTGTGGCATTGGGGGTGCTGATTCCTAGCTTGGTCCCAGCCCCACTCTGATTTGCTATGCCCCTAGACAAATCCCTTCCCTTCTCTGGGGCTTGAGTCCTCAGCTGAGGAGGCTGGAGCAGATGCTCTTGGGCCCCACCTGGATCTGGCATTCTACATATCTGCGGTGGATTGCTAACCCACACTGATGCAATGGGCAGACGAGGGGCCCAGCCCCAGTCTTTGGAGATCCAGGGAGAGCAACTCTGACTCCTAATCTGTTCCCAAATCCTCCTCTGATCCAATATCCAGCCCCACTGTCCCAGAGGCCTCCGATCTGAGCCCAGCAAAGCCTCCTCCCTCGGATGAGGTCTTCCCAACCTGCAGTCCAGGGCTATGTTTTGGCTGGCTCAGCAGATGCCCCCAGCAGACACAGACTTCAAAGAATGATGGTAATCCGTAAAGCTGACACCGCTCTGTGTAAACTGTCTAACCTCACTGGCCACACATCTTTTATGTGCCCACCTATGTGAGCACAAAGACAGGCTGTGAACCATGCTGGCATCTGGACAGATGGCCTCTTCTTAGCCCTTACACAAAAGGAAGAGAGTCTTGTACAAGCTGAGAGAAGACAAGGTGGCTCTAGCTTCTGTAATGTCTCTGGTGGCTGCTGCAATCATAGTCCATTCATTTATTCATTCCACAAACATTTGCGGAGCACCCACTATGTGCCAGACACTAGCCTTGCCCCGACAGGGGGTGCACATCTGGGTAAGATAGTCTGCCCACAAGGAAACCCAGATATAGTGTGTGATGGCAGGACGTGACAAATGCTACACCAGACTCATGACAAAAGAGTGAGAAGACCGCTGAGTTGGGGGAAATCTACCTGGCAGTCTGAGGGCATCATAAGAATGAAAAGAGTTTTACAGAATGGACATTCCACATGGAAGAAATAGCATGAGCAAAGACATAGAGTCACGGAAGCAGACTGCCTGCCCAAAGTGGTGAGTGCCTGGAGGGTAGGACTTGGGGGGGGGTGATGACAGGGGTGAAGCAGACAGCAACTGGGTTATGAAAGGCTCTGAATGCCATATGGTAGGACTTTATTCCGTAAGAATGAAACCCCCTGGAGTGTTCTGAGCAAGGGAAGACCAAGATCAAAATTTTACTCTATAAAGATAACAGGGACACCATTCAGGTAAATAACTCAGTAATGAGTTCTGGAAAAGAGCCAGGGCAGCAACTGAGGGAATAACAAAAATGAGCAGACCAAGAGGTACTTTCAAGGTAGGGAGCCTCCTCAGACTGTGGTGAGGAACTCATCAGACTGATAAGTAGGTGGTGGAGGAAGGGACTCGGGTCACCAGCCTGGTCAGAAATGGAGACGGCAGAGCTGTTAACCAAAACTGAGACCCTGGAAGGAACGAGTTGTGGAGCACCGGCCAGACTGGGGAGGCCAAGTGAGGCCCTGCAGGGGGTGTTCCTAGGGCAGGCGAGCGTGTGGGTGCAGCGCTTGAGGATGCCTAGTCAGAAGTAACAGACAGAAGGTCACCAGCCCACAGGAAGCAGCGTCAGCTGTGGGGCAGGCAAGATAGCTCAGGAAAGAGGAAGAACAGAGGATCTTGACCCTTTGGGGACCCTCTTCCCAGAGAAATCCCACAGTGTAACCCTAGCAGGAACACACAAAAAAGCATTTTGTATATAGTACAGGGGGGCGGTTCTTGAAGCCCCCAAAGCCCACCAGAAACCGGGATTGAGACACCCACTCCCTAATGCAGAGTATGAAGAGCAGAGGGCCAGGGGCAGAGCCTGCAGCATCAACACCTATGAGCAGGAAAAGTGATAACCCAGAAAGAGAGGGGGAAATGCCCAGGAGAAAGCTGGAGGGAACAGACCCCACGTCCCATCCTCCATCCTTCCCCAACCACTCTGAGACCCTGGTAGGAAGAGGCCTCGGATGAGCCACAGCCCTCGAGGGCGGCAGGGATAAGCTGGGGAGGGGACCTAGCAAGGAACAGTGATCTGCAGGTCAGGAAGCAGGAGTCACAGGTCTGCTACCATCCAAGAAAAGTAGCCCCCATCCCTCACCCAGTCGCCTCCCCAATACCCACACACAAACCCCCCAACTCCAAGCAGCCAGGCAGGGAGAAGTGCCCACTGCCCGCTGTGGGGAGAGCTGGAGCCAAGTCAGGGCTAGAGCCGGGGGGTGGGGAGGATGTGGCAAGGAAGATCGATGTAACCATGGTAGCCGGCACCACCCCCTCCGCCGCAGCCTGAGCCCAGCACCGGTCATCGCTGCCGGGAGGAAGGAAGGTAGACCTCCCGGGAGTGATGCTCTGGCCCCTGGAAGCCTTTTCCTCTCTCTCTGCAGCCCCACTGGGGGCAGCTTCCTCTCCTGCCTCCCCCTACAAAAGACCCGAGGTCCCCTGCGGCTCTAGGGACCTGCCGCACCCTGGCCTGCCCCTCCTCCCTGTCCGTGAGTCCCAGAGCACGTTTACGCAGCCCCGACCGTCCCTTCCAGCCTGAAGCAGGGTCTTGTTTCTCACCCCTCCCTGCCAGCACCTGACCCATAACAGACGCTCCATAAAGAATGGTGGGTAAATGCACAGACCTGGGAGTCGGACAGACCTAGCTGAATCCCAGCTCTGCCACCTACCACCTGTGTGGCCTTGAGCAAATTATTTAATCCCCATGGGCTTCTGTTTTCCCACCTGTAAAGTGGAAGCATACTACTTGGCTCAAGGGACGCATCTGCCCGGTGCTCCGCAGGGTCCGCGGCCCGCGCGGGGAGAGGCACCGCGCAGAGGGCAAGGCGGGGAGCGGGCGGGGTGGGGTGGGGGGTCGTCCCGGAGGAGTCCGGTCTCCCCGCCTCCCCGGGCGGTGGGCCTTGGCCTGGAGCCCGGCTCTCCAGCAGCGGCCCCCACGCCACTCGCTGCAGGGCATCGCCCTGAGCCCTCCTCCCCTCTCCCTCCACCGCCTCCCGCGGCTCTCTCAGCGGTCCTCCCCGCCCGCCTGCCCGCGCAATTATTAATTCATTAGGAGGAACCAGCTCGGAGCTGTGCACTCAGAGCTTCCTCATTAACCCGCCGGCGGCCCAGCCCCTCCCCCTCTTAGGGGGGGCCTCGGCCACCCAGCCCCCATCCAGGCGGGGCCCGAGCGGCCCACCGGAAAGATGGAGCTGGGGATGCGACACCTCGGCAGGCCAACTGTCACCCGCCTTACACAAGGGCACCGAAAGAGATGGGGGGAAAGGGCCAGGAGCCCCGTGAACGCAGAGTTCCCCAGGAGGCTCTGTACCTTGGTTTCCCGGATTTTTAATGACACAACCGAAATGGCGCAGTAAGTCACATTTCTGTCAGTGAAGGCTTTTTCCAATCTTTGCTTTTTTTTTTTTTTTTTGCATCGAACCTGTGCCCCCAGCAGTGCAAGTGCCGAGTCTTCACCACTGGACCGCCAGGGAAGTCCCCCAATCTTTGCTTTTTTTATCGAAGACCTGGGACCTCTCCCTGGACCAAGGCCAGATACCCAGGCTGGGAAGTTTCTAGCTTGGGCAGGCCTCCCCAAGGGCTCCAGGCCAGGTCAGAAAGACACTTGAGACAGTTTCCTCATGTTTAAAATGGGCTGTGGGGCTACAGGAGCACAAGGTGCACAGGGCGCTGTAAAGAGCAGAAGCCCCGTAAAGGGTTTAGTCCTGTCCCACTGACTCCGAGACCCAGGCAGCGCCAGAAGGGGAACAGCATACCTGTGAGGAAGGGACTGTGAGCCTTCCCAGCTCAAAGTATTCCAACCTTTGTTGGGGGGTGGGCAGCAGATAAACACAGAACTGGGCTAACTACTAACTCCTGGAGCTTGATAAAACTTCCTCACAGGGTTGCTGTGAGGATGCAATGACAGCAACGCTCTGCCCAGTGTCTGAAACGCAGCACGTGTTTAATGTGCAGGAGCTGTGGGATCCTGGGCTCACATGGGGGCATCTCTGGGATGGGGCCACCAGACTCACATCCCTCCCACACAGGGGACAACAACCCTGCATTCCTGATGTGGCAGCAAGCAAGAGCCCAGGAGTCAAGATACCTGGGTGCTAGCCCTTGCTCTGCTGCTTACTAGCTGTGTGACCCTGGGCAAGTCACTTCCCTTCTTAGGCCCTCTGTTTCATTGTGTGTAAAACGAAAGGGCTGTACTTTCTTTTTTCAGCAGCAGAATCCTTTCTTCAAACAAAATCTTTAGGACATCAGCATCATATATATAACAGATAAAAGTAGAAATTCACTGCAGAATCTTATTTAAAAGCCTAAAATTTTAACATTCACTTAAGTCAATCAGTGAAAACAATAAGTTTAACACAAAAGTTGGGAAAAACAGGATTAGAGCAGGCAGATGCAGCCACATAATCAGCCTGAGCATCCCTTTGTTTTTGAAGTCTTTTGGTTGCACGGTACTGAGAGGATCCTAGCAGGAGATACTCCCTTTGAGGGTCTGTGCAAAAAGTGTTAATGAGGCAGAGGTACCACCTGTATGTAATGGTGCACACTGAAGGTCTCTAGTCAGGGTTAAGGTTTGATCTGTAGCAGTTTGAGGGTGTGGGTACTTTTTTTTAACATGAGTTTCAAATCTATTTTAAAACAAAATGGGAATCAAAGGTTTGCAACCAGAAACCCAGGGCTCCACAAAACAGTATGGAAACCACTGAGCCCTAACTCTAACCCTAACCCTAATCACCACCCTGCCAGCCATGACCTCGCTCACCCCTGTGGCTCTAAGGGAAAGCCAGTCACCAAGTTTCCTCCAAGACCTCCCCACCCCTACCCCCCTGCCTACACCTCCCACCGGCTCTGTGCCATCTGTCCCTGGCTGGGCACACCTGGGTACTGCAGGGGGATGTCAATCTTGGGCCCGATGACATAGTGACCCTCCTCCAGGGTGTGGGCTGTCACCGTTGTCCACTGGCGGCAGGAGTGAATGAGCAGGATGTCTCGCTCACTGACGCCCTCGGCATACTCCCCTGAGAGGGGAAAGGAGGATAGAGGAGGAAGGACAGAAAAGAGAACATTAGGAGGGGCAGAAAGAATAGGCAGGGTGACCTCCTACCTCCTCACCGAGACTCCACCGGGGACAGCTCCCCACGATCCCTGTCCAGATCAGCAGCGCTCAAGGGACAGGCAGGCTGCCAACTGTGACCTCGGGGCTGAATCAGGCCCCCTCTCTCAGGGCTCAGGCTCCCGATGGGGCCCCAGCAACCGGCCCAGCCTCCGTCCTGCATTCATCATTCGATTGGACTGCCTGCCGTCCCAGGCCCTGTGCGGGAGCCAGGGGCTCCCAGCGGATGAGCCCAGCCTCTGCCCTCCAGGAGCCCTTAGGCCCAGGAGGAGGTGGGAAGAGATGTGAACAGAGAATACAGGCCAAGTTTGAGGCGCTGAATGGAGGCTGTGCGAGTTCTCACAGAAGGGGCAGTAAACTGGCTGAGGGGGAGTGTGGGGCAGGAGGGAGGATGAGACAGTGCTGAGCAGCAGACACTTGAGCTGGGCCTCAGAACCACCTGAGACCAGCAGAATTCTCAGCCCCCGAGTCGGCTCCTAGGCCAGGAAAGGAGGGCCTTGGTGGGGCACAGAGAGGGCCGAGAAGGGGCCGTCCATGTGAACCCCAGAGCTATGTGGGTCACTCGGGTCAGGAGAACGGCAGGGCTTACAGGAGCTGACTCCTGGCTCTCTTTGGGCTCTCTTTTCACCCACTGCCACAGTCTCCTGCGCACAAGGGACCTCAAAGGAGAGAGGAGACAGTCTCTCATACCCGCTGATCCCACCTCAGAGAAGCTGCTTCTTGGCTCGCCCTCCCTCAGCCCTTCACCCCCCCCAGTCTTTGGAACACAGTGATGAAGGCCAGAGGAAAGGGGTGGGTTTAGAAGAGTGATGGGGGCTAGTCCTGGGGGAAGCCATCGGGAGGGGCCTGGGCCCCAGAGGCTCCAACCCCAGCACCAGTTTCCAGGAGAGCAGAAGGGCTGGCCCAGCTTCCAGGAGGCCTTTGAGCCGTCTCCTGGTTGCAGCTGGTGAGTAGGGTGGGGGTGAGGGATGCCTCCTTCCCAGCCCCCTCAGACGCAACTTAATATCTGCCACCCAACCAAATGGGAAACGGTTTACTCTGATGGCTGGGGACTCCCTGAAGTGTGTGCACTTGGTCAGGGGAGGGGACGATGTGTTCAGGACCTGCAGGAAGGGCCTGGCTTCCACCCTGTGTATGGGGGGGGGAGGGGGGAGCCTTTCTCCTCAATTCCTCACCTGAGGCAGAGGAGGCTTTCCTACTCTGTAACCTCCTCTTAGAGCTCTCCTAAGCCCCAGGCTGCCCTTCCTAAGGATGCAGGCCACAGTCACACAGGACACACACCAGCAACCATGGGTCATGGTCACCAGTAGCTGAGCCAGCACAGCCACCTGGGCCACAGTGATAGGGGCTTGCTTGTCACCCCAATGACACAACTCAGTCCCATGGTCCCACTAAGGGGCCCCTCCCAAATGCACAGCACACAGGGACCTTCAAGACGTACTTTTTTTTTTTTAATTTTTTTTTTTTATTTTTCAAGACGTACTTTTGATCACATATTCACACTCATAGTTTTGATCACATAAGGTGACCACAGCCATAGCCACCACTGTCACAGACAGACACCAGGCAACTGGGCCATCACACCAGTTGCTCATTCCCTCATTCATTTACTCCTTCCATAATCTTTGTTAGGCAGGATGCCCTACCTCAAGGAGCCTGCAGCCCAGTAGAAGGACACTAAACTGACCATTACAATGGGTTACAGTAGGAGACAAGACAAGGGTGCCAGAGGTGTCAAGGGAGCCCAAAGGAGGCCTGCCAGATCGAGGAGCTCAAAAAGGACCCCCCCCGGGGGGGGGAGATACCAAAGAGAATGTGTGGGAAGTGGCCAGGCACAACCTAGGGTCAGCATATTCCATTCACACGCAGACACACACAGCCTTGCTGTTGACATGGGCAGTCTCGGCATCACACGCCGATGATCCAGGAAACAAGACGTTGGACTGCCAGGCAACCCTGCCCGACGGCCCAGGCATAGACGCTCTCACCGAGCCCGCTCCTGGGACACGGTGACGCTCACTGTGCCCACTCCTCGCCGCCGCGGGTCGGAGGAGTGGCTGCTGGCCCCGCGGAGGGGAGAGGAGAGGAGCCTGTGGCCGCGGGCTCCATTAGCATTCAGGGAAGCAAGTGTGCCAACGCGGGCCAAACCCCTATTCTTCTCACACACAAAACCCCCGGCCTGGCTGCCAGCCCCGGCTCCTGCCCCTCCCCCAGCCAAGCAGCCCCTCTTCCCCCAAACGGTCCACTTGCTCGGCGCAGCCTCCGGGCGCCCCTCTCAGGCCCGCAAGCATCAGCAGTGCAGCCTGGGCCCCCGGGCCCCAAGGAGAAGTGGGGCAAGATGTGGGGAGGTCCGGGGGCTCGGGGACCCGCCCGGCGGAAGGACTCGCTCACTCAGGCCCAGAGATAGTCTGCCGGCCCCCGGCGACCGGAGGCTGCTCCCCAGGCCGCGAAAGGAGGGTGCGAGAAGGGTCCCAAGAGGGACAGAGCGGGGCTGGGGGGCGGCGGCGGTGGGAAGACAGAGTCCGAGGCCCAAGGGATACGGGAGGATCGAGGTGAGAGGCCGGAGACAAAAGGATGGAGGGGGGCGCGGCCCGGGCGGGGGTCTGAGGGCGGCGAGGGAAGGGGGTGCACCGACGGGGCGGACTTGGCGGCTCCGCCGCGCTCCCGGCTCCAGCTGGGCCGGAGAACTCTGTCCTGGGCCCGGCCCCAGTCCCTGTCCCAGGTTTCTGTCCCTGTGCCCGTCCGTGGGGCCCAGAAGGAGGCGGCCCCTCGGTTCATGGGCCCCGGCTCTCCTGGGAGGCGCTCCGGGAGCAGCGCGGGGCCCGCGCCGAGTAGCGGGAGGGCAGGAGCCGCATCCTCACGGCCCCGGGGGAGTCCCCGAAGGCCCCGTGGCCCCCCAGTCGCCCTTCCCAACACCCCCGGTACCTGGCCCGAGGCAGGCAAGCGTGGGCAAGCGGCAGCGGCTGACGATGAGGTCGAGCGGGAAGGCGCCCATGCTCCAGCGCAGGCCCGCCAGCCCGGCCGCCAACTTCTCCATGGCATGGGCGTCCCGCGGGCCGCCGTCCCGGGGCCCCGACGGCCAGTCCCGCGCAGCCCGGGCTTCCGCGCCCGCCGGCACCTCCTGGGGCCGCCGCGGCGCTCCCCGCCTGGCGGCCCGGCCGGTGCTGCGGGCGTCACGTGGCCGGCCTCCCAGCGGGGCGCCGGCCCCCGCCCCCCGCCCCTCGCCCCACCCCCCGGCCCGCGCCCGCATACGCCGCCAAGGCCCGCCTCTACGCCCGCCCGGCTCGCCCGCCCCATCCCCGAGCGTCCAGGTGACAGCCGGGGACCGAGACCCCCGGCGGGCGCCAGGAGGGAAAACGTGGACGCGAAGCGGCATCACCGGGGTCGGTGGTGGGGGTCGGCCTCCCCTTCCCCGCCGAGCGTGTTCGTATCCCCCTTTCCTCGCCCGCTGGTGCCCCGGCCTCCGGGAATCGCCTCCGGTCCCGCTCGGGGTCCTGCTTCACTTCCAAAGCTGCTGCCGCCGCGATCCCAGCAGCTGTTGCTGCCTCTAGGACGTATATCACCTCCAGCTTCACGCATCCTGGCGAGGCCGCCTAATTAACCCCATTTTACTGATGAGCAAACATACTCAGAGAGGTCAAGTAGCAGCTTGATTTGAAGCTAGGTTTAACTGCAAATCCCACTGCCTTCCCAGCTTGTCGCCGAAGCCTAATACCGCCCCCTCCGCCCCCACTTTCCAAGTTCCCGGCGCCTTCTTACCGATTGCCACCAGTCTGTGAGCCAGATAGCTCCAGCATAGACATAGGCTGGTGCTGAAAGGGCTCCATGGACTCTCGTCCTCAGCCTCGGTACCCCAGAGAGATTCCCCCCTCAACACACACACACAAACGCTCTCTTCGGAGGTGACTGACATCCCACATCAGGTGACCTGAACCCCAAGAGAAACGGCACCAGATAAGATGAACACAACTTCTCAGAGGAAGAGACATTTCAGATCACTGTTCAATCTCCATCTTTTGCAGAGGAAAGAAACGGAGACTCCAAGAGCAGAAATGCTTTGCTCCAAGGTCACACAGCGGGAAAGAAGCAGAGCTGTGACTGGAAGGCAGTTTGTCATCCAAACTGGGACACTTTTGAGAGTGCAGGAGGTGCTAACAGGGGTAGGTTTATAGGCATAAACCAGGACAGAGGGTGTAAACCAGGACCAGACCATTCGGTCACCCTATCTCTGAGAGAGGCCTCTGAGCCCTGATGTAGACGCCACATCTGCAGCTTCTAGTCCTCAGCATTGCTGGTTCACCTCAGCTCTAGACCTCAGTTTCCAGCTAAGCCCCTCTATCCCCACCGAGGCATTCACAGGCATTCTATTTCAACAATCACACTTGAACCCAGTCCTCTTTCCTTTTCTATCCCAGCTAAGGACATCACCTTTCACCTGGTACCCCAACCTGGAACTCTTCTTAATCCTTACATGCAACTGGTCACCAAGTCCTGGCAATTCTGCTTCCGCCATTTGTCGTGTGGCCCTTCCTCCTCTCCAACCCTGCTGTCCCAGCCGGACTTCAGTTCCTCCTCTGATCTTTCCTCCAGGCCACACTTCCTATTTCATACCCAAACCCGTGTAACTCTGGATTTTGGCTGCGTCAGGGACCACACAGGTGTGAGAAATCAAGCAGAGCTACCTAAGTGGTTGGACCCACCCCTAATTGTTGTAGAATGTTCCAGAGCCTTTCTAGGGCTTTTTAACTGGTGGCAACTCTCCAGGGACCTCTACGTGCACATACATACAATCCCTTGACTTGTTCAGGGCTCAAGAGCCATGTAGGAAGGAAGTCAGCTTCACTTTGAGTCAGAACCGCTTAGATCCTTCCTTGGGCTGAGATTGCTGGAAGACAGCTGGCAGCACGGAGAGCACAGGATGCAGCCCGAGGGAGGAGGATACTTAACAGAGAGGCCAGAGGGAGCAGCTGGGTCTGGAAGTGAGGGGCTGGGGGCCTAGGTGATGTGTGAGGCTGTGCCTGAGCTTCACCCTCTGGGAGAGTCTGTGTGGGGGACAGAGAGGGCTGAGGGGTGGAGGCAAGAGCTGGGTCACTGGGATCCCAGCTGCTCTGCTGTGGGTTCCCCCTCTGACAGGGCTGGTGGTGACAAGTAGAAGGGAAGACATACAAGAGGTCAGTGGTCTGAAGGAGGAGGCAGGGAGGGGGGCACGGCCCCGGCAGAGGCCCACTGTTGGTCCAGAGGCCAGCCTGTGGCAGAGGTCGGCCAAGCTGCCCGTGAGTGGGCAGAGTGGTCAATGGAGTAGAAAGATGGTGGAAGTGGCCAGCAGCAGCTCAGGTTATGTGTAAAACAAACCCACTCCACCCCACCTAGGACGGATGGCCTTCTCCGAGCCCATGAACTGGGGGAGGCCAGAAAACATTTGGATAAGCACCTCTGAAAATTCTAGGAAATGTATCCAATTTTTCTTTCAGAAAATTCTAAATGTAAACTAGAGATAATAGTATTATGAATCCCCCTGTACTCATCTCCCAGCTTTAACACTTACCAGCCCACAGCTGATCTTATTTCTGTTTATTTCCCCTCGTTATAGAATTTTTTTAAACAGCTTTATTGAGTTATAATTCACATACTATAAAATCCATCCATTTAAAATGTACAATTTCGGTGTTTTTAGTATACTCACCATGTTGTGCAACCATCACCATGATCTAATTTTCAAACATGTTCATCTTTCCTTTAAAAGAAACCCCTACCCATTAGCAGTCAGTCCTTTCCCCAGCCCTCCTCCTATCTGTAGACAATCGCCAGTCTACTTCCTGTCTGTATAAATTTGTTGATTCCATACATTTTCATACAAATAATAAAATGTGTGGTCTTCTGTGACTGGCTTCTCTCATTTAGCAGAAGTTTCAAGATTCACCCACATTGCAGCATGTATCAGTACTTCATTATTTTTATGGCTGAATAATATTCCAGTGTGTGGATAACCACATTTTATTTATTCATTAATAAGTTGATGGACATTTGGGTTACTTCCACCTTTTTGGCCTCATGAATAATGCTGCTATGAACGTTTGTGTACAAGTTTTTGTGTGGACATATGTTTTCACTTCCCTTCCTTGTGGTGGAATTGCTGAGTCGGATGGTCTATGTTTAACATTTTGAGGAGCTGCCGAACTGTTTTTCAAAGTCACTGCACCATTTAACATTACCACCAGAAATATACTGGGTTGGCCAAAAAGTTCATTTGGATTTTTCCATTAACATCTTACAGAAAAACCAGAACGAACTTTTCAGCCAACCCAATATGAGAGTTCCAATCTCTCTGCATCCTTGCCAAAGTGTACTGTCTGTCTTTTTAAGTCTAGCCATTCTAGTGGATATGAAGTGGTATTTCATTGTCGGTTTTTTTTTTTTTTTTCTTTCCCGATACGCGGGCCTCTCACTGTTGTGGCCTCTTCCGTTGCGGAGCACAGGCTCCGGACGCGCAGGCTCAGCGGCCATGGCTCACGGGCCCAGCCGCTCCGCGGCATGTGGGATCTTCCCGGACCGGGGCACGAACCCGCGTCCCCTGCATCAGCAGGCGGACTCTCAACCACTGCGCCACCAGTGAAGCCCTTCATTGTGGTTTTGATTTATATTTTCCTTAATGACTAATGGTTCTGGGTAACTTTTCATGTGCTTATTGGATATTTGTATTTTCTTTGGAGAAATGACTATTCAAATCCTTTGCCTTTGTCTTTTTATTGTTGAGTTGCAAACCTTTTTATATTCTGGATATAAGTCCTTTTTCAGAGATATGATTTGTGAATATTTTCTCCCATTTGATGGGTTGTCTTTTCACTTGATGATACTGTGTGCATCACAAAAGTCTTTGATTTGATGAAGTCCAATTTATCCTTCTTTTTCTTTTGTTGCTTGTGCTTTTGGTGTCATATCTAAGAAAACATTGTCTAACTCAAGGCCACAGAGATTTACTCCTGTATTTTCTTCTAAGAATTTTATAGTTTTAGCTCTTACATTTAGGTCTATGATCTACTTTGAGTTAATTCTTGTGTACAGTGCAAGGTAGGAGTCCAACTTCATTCTTTGGCATATGGATATCCAGGTGTCCCAACGCCATTTGTTGAAAAGGTTATTCTTTCTCCCATTTAATTGTCTTGGCACCCTTGTTAAAGATCAATTGAACATACATGTCCTCATAGAACTTTGAAAAGATCTTAGATATCACTTCCTCTATAAATATTTCAATATGTATATCTAAAGATAGGAACCTTTTTTTTTTACAAAATTTAACTGCAGTGATATTATACAACTAACAAACTAACAATATTTTCTTAGTATCACAAAATATGTAGTCGATGTTCATATTTTCCCAACTATCTTGTTGGAGAATTTATTTACAATTTATTTAAATCAAGTTCCCAGTAAGATCCATACATTTTTTCCTTGCAATTTATTTGTAGAAGAAATTGGACTCTTTGTCCTATAGTGTTTCTCACAGTCTAGATTTTGTTGATTCAGTCCCTGTAGGGTAATTTCATTTGTTACTTTGTTGATTTTCTCTAAATTGGTAGTAGACTGTAGGTAGTAAATCAAATTCAGAAGGTTTGAGTTTTGCTTTCTTGTGTTATAGGAGGTGGTGGTCCTTCTGTCAGGAGGCACACAGTGTCAGGTTGTCTCTGTTTCACGATGTCAGCAGCCATTGTTGATAGTTGCCTAAGTGTCACCTTCCCTTTAAAACACCTAATTTCCCCAGATAGGACTGACTCATCTTTTCTCAGTGTGCACACCACACCACTCCACAGAATGTATTACGTTGTACTATTAAATACACCTCCCGCATCTTATCTATTCACATGTGATTCTCCACAGGCACTAATATGTATCTGGCTTACAGCAGGCATCAACAGATAAGGCAAAATGGTCCTAGAGCTGAGAGGATGACATTTGAAGTCCAATGGCTGTACGAGTGACTTAATCTCTTTTCAGTGGTGGCAAGAGCCAACTGTCAACATTTCAGGAATTTCACAAGTGGGTTATTAAACACAGCTCTTATCAAAAATTAAATTATAAAAAGTTACAAATAAACAACTTATATTAAACAACCATAATAAATAATTAAAACTCATTACTTCCTCATTTTATTACATTTTACTATTTTCTATGCTCTAAAGGTTATTTTTGTCTATTGTTTCTGTATGGTGGCAAAACTATATAATGGTGTGCTACTGTTCATCTCTTCCCAGCTCTATGTTTGGTGATATCATGTTGATAGCTTGAAATTGGCCATAGTGGGATTATTTACACCATGGAAATTGGTAAATGCTATGAATCAGGGTTTTTTTTTCCTAGAGAGTGGTTATAAGACATTTACCAGTACACCATTGTCTCTAATTGTTAAATGGGAATACAAATAATACCCACTTCATGTAAGATGTACATAAAGCACTTGGCACAGTTTCAGATACACATTTTAATAAATGGTAGTCATAAATTTTATTACTGGTATCTCATCTCATCTCTGGACTGGGGAGCTGAGGGAAGCTGTACTTTCATTAGGCATTTCTAAGGCAAATATAACATGGAGTACTACACACTCATTAAAAATTGTGCTATGAAAGTTAATAAACAGAAACCTCATTTAAAATGTAGTCGGGAGGCCAGAGGGGTAAGCTCTCACGCCTTACCATTCCAGTGTCAACTGCAGACCCAACAGGAACAGACGGTACCTTTGTATCTCTAATGGGAAGAAGGTTACCACTTTACTACCTAGCAGAAAGAAGAATTTCTCCCTGCCAGGAAATAGCCTAGCCATTGAGAGACTGTCACAACTCAGCTAATGAAAAGCCACTACACTCTGAATTCCCAGTTTCCTCCAATGGACTCTATTTATAATAGCTCCTCCCAACTCCCCCTTCTCCTCTATAAAAGAGTTTTCTCTCCTTTGTTCTCCAGACTTGCCTGTGGTTCCTTGTAGATTGCATGTCCCAAATTGCAATTCTTTTTTTTCTTTTATAAATTTATTTATTTTATTTTTGGCTGCGTTGGGTCTTCGTTGCTGCGCACGGGCTTTCTTTCGTTGCCGCGCACGGGCTTTCTTTCGTTGCCGTGAGCGGGGGCTACTCTTCATTGCGGTGTGCAGGCTTCTCATTGCAGTGGCTTCTCTTGTTGCAGAGCATGGGCTCTAGGCGCACGGGCTTCAGTAGTTGTGGCTCCCTGGCTCTAGAGCACAGGCTCAGTCGTTGTGGTGCACGGGCTTAGTTGCTCCACAGCATGTGGGATCTTCCCAGACCAGGGATCGAACCCATGTCCCCTGCAATGGCAGGCAGATTCTTAACCACTGCACCACCAGGGAAGTCCCCCAAATTGCAATTCTTGCCAATTCCTGAATAAACCCATTTTGCAATGAAACAGATGAATTTAATAAGGTCAATATATAAAAATCAACTGCATATTCTGTTCTTAAATTCATCTATTAGTTTTTATAGTTGTTTCGTAGATTCCTTGGGATTTTCTGTATACCAGATCATGTTGTCTACAAATAAAGACAGCTTTATTTGATCCTCTCCAATCTGTAGGCCTTTTATTTTGCGTCTAACTGCATTGGCGAGGACCTCCAGTCCTATGTTGAATAGGAGAAGTGGAAGTGGACATCTTTGCCTTGTCTCCGATCTTAGAAGGAAAGTCTTTGGCCTTTCACTATTGAGGACGGTGTTAATTGTAGGTTTTTTGTAGATGACCTTTATCAGGTTGAGATAACTTACCTACTATTTTATTGTTTTCTGTTCACCTCCTCCACTTTTTGTTCTGGTTCTTCCTTCCTTGCCTCTTAAAGAAGTCTATTTCATTTTTTTCTATTGGCTTTTTAGCTATACTTTTTTTTTCCACTTTTTTTTTTTTGGTGGTTTTTCCAGGGATTACATTATTCATTCTTAAATTTTCACAGTCTATATAGAGTTAGCAGTACACTAAATATAGAAAACTTGTAACATATAGATCCATTTATCCCTTCTCCAGTATATATAGCACTGTGTGTATACATTGTATGTATGTACACACATTTACATGTATTTCATTAACCCCACAAGACAATGTTGTCATTTTTAGGTGTAAAGAGTCATACATATTATAATGAAATGAAGAAGAAAAAACAGACTTTTATATCTACCCACATATTTACTTACTGATGCTCTTTATTCCTCTCTGAGGACCCAAGTTTCCATCTGGTATCATACACCTTCAGCGTGTAGGAGTTCCTTTAGCATTTATTGTATTGCAAATCTGCTGGCAATGAATTCTTTTTTTTTTTTTCCTCTTTTAACTGAGAATGTCTATTTTCCCTTTTTACTGAAGGATGTGTTCATGGGATATAGAATTCTGGGTTGACTTTCTTTTTCTTTCAGCCTTTAGAGATATTGTTTCACTTTTATTTTTTTTATTTGGTAAATAAATAGTTCACTCTCTAGGGGCTTTATTTAGCTGATTTTTTGTATAAAGTCCAGAGTTTATTTTTTTTTAATTTTTCCCCCTGTGGAGGTTGCTTTCATAGGATTTACTCAACCATTACCAGAAGCGGAAGTGCCCCAACCTTATTTTTCTATTAAACTTTTTATTTTGAAAAGAGCTAGACCTATAGAAAGGTTGTAAAAATATTATAACAAACTCCCATGTGCCTTTAACCTCGATTCACAATATAATACGTATTATTCTTTTCTGAGCCATTTGAAAGCAAGTTCAAGACATCACGCTCCTTTGCCCATGAATACTTCAGTATGTGCTTCCTAAGAAGTAGGACATTCTCTTACACAGCCACAGTTCAATTATTAAATTCAGGAAATTTAATACTGATACATAATATTCAGTCAACATTCAATTTTTTATCCCAGTGTTGTCCTTTATAGCATCTTTTCCCAAGATTTAATCTAGAATCATGCACTGTATTTAGTTACCATGTCTCTAAGCTCGAACATTTTCTCAGCCTTTTTTTTTTTTGCTTTTAAGACATTGGTATTTTGAAGAATGGAGACCATGTGTTCTGTAGAATGACCAGTTTTCCCTGATGCATCACTGTCAGGAATACTCAGTGCACCATACCAGGAGGCAAGTGATGTCAGTTTGTCCCACTTTTTGTGCTGCTAACTTGGATCACTTGGTTCAGGTTGTGTTTGCCAGGTGTCCGCACTATAAAGGCACCTTTCTTCCCTTTGTGATTAACAGAGAATTGGTGGGAAGATGTTTGTGACTGTTCACAACATCCTGTTCCCCAGCACACTTGCACCCAATGATAGCATCCATTGCTGATTCTTGCCTGAGTCAATTATTACTGTGATGTTTACTAAATGGTGATTTTCTAACTCTGTCGTTCCTTAAACATGTATTAGCTGGCATTCCACTACAAAGAGGAGCTTGCCCTCAGCCCCTTATTTATTATCAATTCATGAATTCTTTTAAATTCTTTATTTTGATGCTCAAACTGTCCTATATTTGACCAAAGGGAGCATCTTTCAGCTAGTTCCTGTGTGCCAGTGGCATGCACCCATAATTCTTTGCAATTTTCCTTACTTTCTGAAACAATAGGATGTTCCAGGGTCCTTCTGCCCTTTGCCTGCCCAGCTCTGGAATCAGCCATTTCTTCAAGGACTACTGCTTCCTTTTAGTGATTTGGGGACTGTACTCCCAGCAGCACCATCTGTAGAGTCCAGGTGATAGAGGCTTTTCAGAGTTGAAAACAACTAAGAAGTCTGTGTTGTCCTCTGAGGGAAATATGTCCACAATTCTGTCTACTTGCTACATAGTTCTGTGGCTGGAACACCATAAGCACTTCCCCCTCTGCTAGCAGGCTGGATAGACCAAAGAACAGTCTGGAAGTCTTCCTGTTGATGTTTGAAGCACCATATGGGTATTGTCACCGTGTGTTCTTTTTTTTTTGGCCCAGCCACACAGCTTGTGGGATCTTAGTTCCCTGACCAGGGAACCCTCATACCCTCGACAGTGAAGGCGTGGAGTCCTAACCACTGGACCACCAGGGAATTCTCATGTCATCGTGTGTTCTTATAAAGGGCTGGGAATATTTATTTTAAAGCCATTCACTTTTTTCTTATTTATTTATTTATTTATGGCTGCGTTGGGTCTTCGTTGCTGCGCAGGCTTTTCTCTAGTTGCGGCGAGCAGAGGCTACTCTTCGTTACAGTGCGCTGGCTTCTCATTGCAGTGGCTTCTCTTGTTGCGGAGCACGGGCTCTAGGCACACGGGCTTCAGTAGCTGTGGCTCGTGGGCTCTAGAGCGCAGGCTCAGTACTTGTGGCGCACGGGCTTTGCTGCTCCGCGGCATGTGGGATCTTCCTGGACTAGGGCTCGAACTCGTGTCCCCTGCATTGGCAGGCAGATTCTTAACCACTGCACCACAAGGGAAGCCCGACATTTTAAAATGAGCTTGTTGACTTTCAGCCCTCATTTTGTCATCGCCTAACATTGTGTTAATTTCCTTCTCATAAGTTCTCTACAGTTAAGAATTCATTGAAGATGTTCTTTCTTATTTCTGTGGTGTGAACTATAAAGTGTCTTAGAATCCTGCAAAGTAGAAAAGAACCACAGTTTGGTTGACCTTTGTAATTTACCTAATGTAGTTCATTAGGCAAAAAAATGTAGAAAGGAGCCTATTCAAGGGGTGTGTTTTTTTGCATGTTTATATTTTATCATAAAAGGAGAGAATGTTATAGGGATAAAGAGGAATTGGAACCCAATCCTTATCTATAGGTTGTTCCTGAAATGCTCCTTCCAAAAAATAAATAACTCATGAAATATTTATTTCGGGAAGTTAGAATTTTAAGTTTTGGTCAATAGTGAACACAGTAAATCAAACTACACGTCTTATAAGTTGGGTATTTTGTTAGTTGATACACTTTTTTTTCAAGTAAATAATACATGTTTTAAACAAATAAAACATTTTGACTCTAAATAGTATTTTAAATAATATTAGGAAAGAAGTAACAAATAATCAACATGTTTCATTATTTTCATTATTCCATATTTTTCATTTTGTAAAATTTCTTCTAATTAAGCTTCACCATCACTAAGATGTCTTTAAACTGAAGCTTCATTAGCCTTTTCATCTCTTGCTTTTAAATGGTGGTGTTTATGTTCATGACTTAAGCTTCAGAATCCTTTAAAAATGACTTTATTCAAATTGTTTTCTAAAAAAGAGATTTTTGTGCTACTTGTTTTTCATACCATTCAGAACCACACTTGCCTGAATAAACATTTCAGATGGCCTTGGTATCATCTGGGCCCAAGCGACAGCAAATAACCAAGCAAAACTGTAGAAATTGTCCAATGTCTTTTCTGTGAATCAAGTCAACGAATTAGCTGAGGCTCCTACAGCTTTGCTTTTGTTGCTGAGACAGACTGTCCAATAATTCCACTGATATTCCAATCTGAGCAATAAGACAAATAGATCAATGGAAGAGAATAGAGAGCCCAGAAGTAGACACAGGCAAATATGGTCAGCTGATCTTTGACAAATGAGCAAAGGCAATTAAATGGTAAAAGAAAGAATAGTCTTTTCAACAAATGGGGCTGGAACAACAGGACATCCACATGCAAAAAAGAGAGAGATAGAGAGAGAATATAGACCCAGACCTTACACCCTTCACAAAAATTAATTCAAAATAGCCCATAGACCTAAATGTAAAATACAAAACTATAGAACTCATAGAAGATAACATAGGAGAAAACCTAAGTGACCTTATGTTGGGCGATAACTTTTTAGATGCAACACCAGAAGCGTGATCCACGCTTTTGAAAAGAAAAAACTGGTAGGTTGGACTTCATTAAAATTAAAACCTCTGCTCTGCCTATCTGAGCAATAGAGTCTGGATAATATTCATGGGTCTGAAAGATGTGAGCTTCCTTCTCCAGACTTAAGATCTGACGTTTTGAAGATGGCCACACAACATGGTTGATATTTTTATAACCGGGCAAGTTGACTTACTACAAATCACAAATTTACCCTTACCACTTGCTTTGCTGCTGTTTTCACCAGTCTTCTTGCCACGAACCAGCCATCAGGGATGGAAGGCGGCAACTGAGAGCCCTGGGCTTACTGTCAAGCCAAGAAGCTTCCAGAACTTGTGGGAGAGCTCCCACTCAGTCACTCACCTAGTGACTGAACAGTTGGTAGGAATGCCTTCTGGGGAAGTTGGATTCTTGACCATGTATGTGAGGGTTTATTTCTGGGCTCTCTATCCTGTTACATTGGTCTATATGTCTGTCTTTATGCCAAGACCATATTGCTTTGGGGTTTTGTTTTTGTTTTTTACTGAGGTATAATTGACATATAACATTATTAGCTGCAGGTGTATAACATAATGATTCGATATTTGTATACACTATGACATGATCACTACAATAAGTATCGTTAACATCCATCACCATACATAGTTACCTATTTTTTTTCTTGTGATGAAGACTTTTAAAGTCTAGTCTCTTAGCAACTTTCAAATATACAATACAGTATTATTAACTGTAGTCACTATGCTGTACATCAACAAAATGAAAATGCAACCTACCAAATGGGAAAAAACATTTGCAAATCATATATCTGAAAACCCCAAACAACCCAATTTAAAAATGGGCAGAGGATCTGAATATATATTTTTCCAAAGAACACATACAAATGGCCAACAGGTACATGAAAACATGTTCAGCATCACTAATCATCAGGGAAATACAAATCAAAACCACCGTGAGATATCACCTCACACCTGTTAGAACTGCTGTTGTAAAAAAGATAAAAAATAACAAGTGTTGGCAAGGATGTGGAGAAAAGAGAGCGCCCCGAGCACTGTTGGTGAGAATGTAACTTGGTGCAGTCACTGTGAAAAACAGTATGAAGGTCCCTCAAAATATTTAAAATAGAACTACCATATGATTCAGCGATTCCACATATGGGTATTTATCTGAAAGAAAGAGAAACACTAACTGGAAAAGATATCTATGCCCGCATGTTCGTTACAACATTATTTACAATAGTCAAGACATGGAAACAACCGAAGTGTCCATCGATGGACAAAGAAAATGTGAACTATGTATATATATATGATAGACATATACACATACATACACAATGGCATATTATTCAACCATAAAAAAAGAAGGAAATCCTGCCATTTTCAACAACATGGAGGGTATTATGCTAATTGAAAAATACCATATGATCTCACTTATATGTGGAATCTAAAACAAACAAACAAAAAAACAAATGAAAAAACGAGCTCATAGATACAGAGAACACATTAGTGGTTACCAGAGGCAGGGGGCTGGGGGATGGAGTGAAATGAGTGAAGATGGTCGAAAGGTACAAACTTCCAGTTATAAAATAAGTCCAGGGGGTGTAATGTACAGCATCGTGACTGTGGTTAATAACACTGTACTGTATATTTGAAAGTTGCTAAGAGAGTAGATATTAAAAATTCTTTTTTTTTTTCATGCGATACGCGGTCCTCTCACTGTTGTGGCCTCTTCCGTTGCGGAGCACAGGCTCCGGACGCGCAGGCTCAGCGGCCATGGCTCACGGGCTCAGCCACTCCGCGGCATGTGGGATCTTCCCGGACCGGGGCACGAACCCGCATCCCCTGCATCGGCAGGCGGACTCTCAACCACTGCGCCACCAGGGAAGCCCTTAAAAATTCTTATCACAAGGAAAAGAAAATCTGTAACTATGTCTGGTGATGGGTGTTAACTAGACTTATCGTAGTGATTGTTTTGCAATATATACATACATTGAATCATTATTTTGTACACCTGAAATGAGTATGTTTTATGTCAATTATACCTTCATTGAAAAAACAGTATGTTGTTTAATTTTCATATATTTGTAAAATTTCCAGTTTCTCTTCTATTATTGATTTCTAGTTTCATTGTGGTCAGAAAAGATACTTTTAAATATTTCAATCTTTTAAAATTTATTGAGACTCGTTTCATATAATGCTATTTTATAAATGACCAGAGTCTATTCTATTTGCTTTTTATGTGAGCACTTATTATTACAATATTATGGGAATTTAAATTTTAATAAAAGACATTTAATCAGTTCTAAAAAACGGACTTGTAAACTCTAGTCAGTTGTGTATAACATCCCTCTATGTGGTGCAGGGTCAAGTCCCATACTCAGATGATATTATAGTATACACGTCTCATATTATTTTCTAAAGTACTGCTCTGTTTTTACAACAGATATCAAGAAGTGAAAGTGGCCATCCATTAGGGCATGGACTTCCGGGGAAAGTAAGTGATCAGGTATGGGAGTCAGACCCACCTGGGAATGGGCCTGAGTTTTCCTTTCTGCTGGTGTGATTCTGACAAGTTACATAATTTGCTGAGCTTGTATTTATCCACTTGCCAAATGCAGACAACAACACATACCTCATGGAGTATGTGTCCTAACTCAGGATTAGCTGAAATCAGATTAGCACAGGGAACTCTACTCAATACTCTGTAATGACCTATACGGGAAAAGAATCTAAAAAAGAGTGGATATATGTATAACTGATTCACTTTGCTGTACACTTGAAACTAACACAGCATTGTAAATAAACTATAATCCATTAAAAAAAAAAAGGAAGATGAAGAGGACACTGGCTCTGAGACTGAGGAGAGCAAGTGAGGGAGGCAGAGAGCAGTGTCCTGGGATCCAAGTGAAGGAGGTGTTTCAGGAAGGAGTGAAATTAATGAGTCAACATCTCAGATTCAGCATCGCTCTGACCTCGGCAAGAGCTTTCCTGATGGGGTGATGGGAATGCAGCCCTGATTTCACTGAGCAGGGAGGAGAAGGAGCAGAGGCATCTCTGGACATCTGCAAATTAAAGCCCTGCAATATGATTTCTAAGTAACCTGTTTGTCCCTCAGTTGTCCTTGCTTTCTTGAGAATTTTGCTATGCATTTAAAATTACATTTATCCTGTATTTCTAGGTGTCTGCTGTATTGCCTGGCTCAAAGCACATACGTGAAGGTTCATCAACTCTCGTTTATGCGTTCATTCTCTCACTCCTTTAACATGATTTACTGGGCAACTTCTATGTGCCAGGAACACTTAGGCACTGGAGATCCAGTGGCAAACCGGGCAGATTTTATCCCTGCTCTCAGACAGCCTGGTCCCTTTCCTCATTCTTTTCACATGCTCCATCAGCTCTGTAACATCCATCACCTATCAATATTATTTCTCCCACTTGCGTTTCTGGAGACCACGTCCTCAGTCCACTCGAGATCGGTTGCTTCCTAGGCCAGCGGCACCGCCCTGCAGGATCTCAGGTCTCCCTCTTTCCTGGTGTACTTTTTCATTTTGCTAGAATATATCCTCCAATAGATTCCTGAGAAGGCGAGTAAGGGAATGAAACATTTACCTCTTTGCATATTTGAATACATCATTTCACATTTAACAGGTAATTTGAATGAGTATAGAATTCTACATAGAATATCCTTTTCACTCAGAATTGTTTTCGAGGTCTCGGTATTACTTTAGGAACATTTAAATCATTCAGGTCCTTGATTCTTTTGTATGTGACCTGCTTTTTCTCTGTTTTTTTTTTTTTTAAATCATTTATCTTTGGAATTCTGAAATGTCATGATGACATTCCTGGGTGCAGGTAATTTTTTGTTTTTCGTGCTAGGTCTTTTCAATCTGGAGACTAAAATCTCTCAATTCTAGTAAGTTTTCTTATATTCTCTCTTCGATAACCACCTTCCTTCAGCTTTCCTCTCTATTTTCTTTCTCTAGACCTCCAACTAATCAAATTTTGGCTTTTAGATTGGCCTTCTAAATTTCTTATCATTTCCTCCCATTTTCCATTTCTCACTCTTTTTTGTGTGTGTTTTACTTTCAGGAAGATTTCCTTGACTTTTATCTTCTAATTCTCTTGAAACTTTTATTTCAGTTGACAGTTTTTATTTTAGAGAATCCTATCTCATTATTTCTTTTTTTTATGACATCCTTATCTTGCTTTTTGGATACAATATCATCTCATATCCAAGAATATTAATGAAAGTGAGTTTGATTTTCTGCATTTTTTCCCCCTTTGTTTCCTTTTTCTGTTGTTTGTTGTTTTATTCTCTCATTTATGTTAATGTGAAGAACTGAATATCTGATTGAATGCAAATATCTGTTAAGTCTGAGGGTCAGGAACGTGGATTTTTATTAATTTGTCTATACGTTTCTGTGTTTAAATGATCTCATATATATATTCTAGGTAGATTGGAAACTTTATGTATATTCATCTATCTTGATGACTGGAGACCTTCAACATAGAGTAATCTGCAATGAGACTAACTTGTAGTTGGTGAATCTCCAGTATTTGTGAGTCTCTTCTTTTGGGACAGGTTTTCCAGAGAGGACATTCCAAATCTTTGGCCTGGCTGCCAAAATTCTGGGAAAGGGAGGGGAGAAGGAAGGAAGGAATCTGAGGAGCTCATCGTTCAAGATGCAGATATTGGGATTTCCCTGGTGGCACAGTGGTTAAGAATCCGCCTGCCAATGCAGGGGACACAGGTTCGAGCCCTGGTCTGGGAAGATCCCACATGCCACGGAGCAACTAAGCCCGTGCGCCACAACTACTGAGCCTGCGTTCTAGAGCCCGCGAGCCACAACTACTGAGCCCATGAGCCACGACTACTAAAGCCCCTTCGTGCCTCAAGCCCGTGCTCCGCAACAAGAGAAACCACTGCAGTGAGAAGCCCGCGCACCTCAATGAAGAACAGCTCCCGCTCACCGCAACTAGAGAAAGCACACATGCAGCAATAAAGACCCAATGCAGCCAATAAATAAATAAATAAACTAAAAACCCAATGCAGATATTCACTGAACTCCTGGTGTTCGACCCTCTGACTCACCTCCACCTTTCCCCATGCCCTGTGTCCTCATCTGGAGGTTCTGTCATTCCATTTCTGCAAATAATAAGCCTCCAGCAAGAGTGGCAGCAACTCCTGGAAGCAAGAGGTGGGCGGGGACACCTGGGGATCCCATTATTTCTTACACAGACTTTCTACCCATCCCCATTTTTAACCCATCACCACATGTTTATCATCTCCATGGTCCCTGGTACCGCTAAACTCTGGAACTCGTGGGATTCAGGGTGAATCTGCTCACTTTTTATTGGCATCCACCTTTGAAAACACTTAGGTTGTAACTTTTGCTCTAGAATAGTTAGCTCTGTTTTCTATCTCCCACTTTTTAAAGACCTAGGTCAATATTTGCATAAATAAATTTTTTTATTCTTACAGATGTTTCTTGCCTTTTTTTATTTGGTTTTTGTAGGATTGATTATACTTTGTAAATTCCTTTACTCCCATCTTATTGGAGGTTGGGAGAGAGAATTTAATTTTGTGTGGCTGTGTTTACCGTAAATTCTTGATGATGGATCTCAGACTGATGGGCTCTGGAGAAGTTTCCGGTGCACAATGAAGAAACGCAGTTCCCAGGAATGGTCACAAGGTGGCTCAATGGCTCTATTTAATTTATAATTTCTTCATAGCCACCCCTGCCAACTCGCAAGAGTTAAGAGTACTTTGAGTCTTGGTTAATCCGGCAGAGGGGAACCACAGAATCCGAGAATATTTACATTGGACTGAGTCTCCGAGGGCTTCCTAGCCCACCTCCTCCAAGGCAACGGAGATCCACGGAGTCATCCAGCTTATCCTGTGTCTGGAGGTAGTCGCAGAAAAAGGTTGGGCTTGAATTTTAAGGTTCTTTTATGGTTATATTTGAAGTTGCCTTTAAATTGGAATACAAATGTGAATGCATGAAAGTCGGGGTGGGAACAAGGAGGCCAGAGAAAGATGGAGAAGGCTGTCACTGGTTCACTGATCACACATCCTGAGCTCCTGCCGCTTGGATGGCAGTGCGCTAAGTACTGTGAAGACACAAAGGAGATGAGACAGGGTCCCTGCCCACCAGAGCTTACAGTCTGGTAAGGAGATGAGCCAACATAAGACAATTAACCACAACCAAGGAAGTCTGCAATACATGCCCAGTGGAAATGTAGCTCAAAAGTGCTACAGAATGGATGGAGAAGGGCAAGGTCAATTCCCTGCTCAGGAGTAGGGAATATCCTTGCTGGTGGGACTTGGGCTGGCCTTGGAAGAACAGTGTAGATCAGCCCTTCTCAAATTGGAATGCGCATAACAAGCAGCACCTAGGGCTCTTGTTTCAAGATATGATTCTAATTCAGTACAGCCATAGTGTGTGTGTGTGTGTGTGTGTGTGTGTGTGTGTGTGTGTGTGTGTGTGTGTGTGTGTGTGTGTGTGTGTGTGTGTGTGTGTGTGTGTGTGTGTGTGTGTGTGTGTGTGCCTGGCATTGAGATTTTGCATTTCTAACAAGCTCCCAGGTGATTCCAATGTGGCTGACCTAAAGACCACACTTTGAGTAGCAAGAGTGTAGGCACTGGTTCATGAACTTGGCCGCACATGGCAATCACACAGAAAGTCAAACAAGAAAACCACTAACAGTCTCACCCTAGAGATCCTGTGTTACTTGGCCTGGGGTGCAACCTTAACATTGGTATTTTTAAAAGCACTTCCCAGATATTCTAACAGGCAGTAAAGTTTGAGCATCACTGACACCAGGGGCATTTATCATTCATTTTGTCCACCCAGCACCTGAATCCCCGACCCTTAGAGTCAGAGCCCACCCCCACTTTTGAAGCTGAAAACAAGAGATACTCCCTTTCCCTCACTTGCCTGGAATTTGGGCTCCACCAACCAACCCAGACTTTGCAGCGAAAGCTACTGAAAACAAACAGAGGCTGAACTATATAGACTTAGCAAAGATTTTGCATTGGTGGCAGCTATATTGTTTCAGTGACAATTCATTTTTTTTTTTTTAATATTTATTTGGCTGCAAGGGATCTTTTAGTTGCGGCATGCAGGCTTTTAGTTGGGGCATGCGGGATCTAGTTCCCTGACCAGGGGTCAAACCCATGCCCCCTGCATTGGGAGCGTGGAGTCTTAACCACGGGAACACCAGGGAAGTCCCTATTTCAGTGACAATTCTTGGGGCCTGATGCTCAGCAGCAGGGGCTGTAGCACCTTAGCAGACCAATCCTGCTAAGCTTGATTTTGAGCATTGGTCTCGGCTGCAAAGCCTCTCAGACTGGTTCTATAGTCCTGAAAATTGTGATATCATTTAAACACATACACACGCGGCACCCTTTATGGTTAATATAATACAAACTTTAAAACCCACATAGGGCAAATGTGTAGATTAATGTATTGCTATAAAGCAAACACCCTTGTAAACAACATCCATGTCATGATAGGATTTTGCTATCCCCCAAACCCTTCATGTCCCCCTACAATGTATAACTCCTCCCTCCCTAAGAATACCCCTCCCTTTTTTTTTTTTTTTTTTTTTTTGGTGGTTCGCGGGCCTCTCCCTGTTGTGGCCTCTCCCGCTGCAGACCACAGGCTCCGGACACGCAGGCTCAGCGGTCATGGCTCACGGGCCCAGCCGCTCTGGGGCATGTGGGATCTTCCCGGACCAGGGCACGAAGCCGCGTCCCCTGCATCGGCAGGCGGACTCTCAACCACTGCGCCACCAGGGAAGCCCCTTAATATTCTTTATATTATTTCTGTACTTCCCTAAACACATTAAGGTTTAGTTTTGCCTGTTGTTTTTTTTTTTCCTTTCCATCTTTTGTTAATTTACAATCTCTCTCTCCATTGGAACTTAATTGTTGAAGAGACTGGATCAGTTATCCTGTAAAATTTACCAGTCTGGATTTTGTTGACTGATGTAGTTTAATATATTCCTCTGTCCTTAGATTTCCTGTAAATTTGGTAGTTGGATCTAGGTAAGTTTGACCTGAGGTTTGATCTTTTTTTTTTTTTTCTGGCATGGCCTCAGCATAGAAAGTATTGTGTTCTTTGTCAGAAGATAAAATGTCTGGATTTCTCTGAACTTGCACTGGAGACATTTCCACTTTGTACTTCAATGACAATTAATGTTAGAAGTTCCTGAATTTTTTGCTACAGACTTTTTCCTAAGCAACTGTTATTCTCCCTTTGACTAGATGCAACAGGAACACACCACCTCTTTTTATCTTGGTGCTGGAAGTTTCAGACCTAAATTCGATGTCCCAGCAAAACATTCTGACTTGGAGCACTCACATCCCCTACATGACTCTTGATCTTCGGGAGTCACACTGATCTCAAATCCACCTAGGAAGTTGGCCTTTGCTCCCCGCCCCTGTATTTTGACTTATTTCACTACTATTATTCACTGCTGTGGCCATTATTAAGTAGCAAAAGTCCCCCTCAAAGTACATAGCCTCAGACAGCCAATTAAGAGAATCGTGAAAAGCAACTTCATCATCATTTACTTCTAGCCACGAGATGGTGTGAAGTAGGAGGAAACAAAATTAACAAGATGGTAAGGGGTAATATAGGTTTCAAGAAAAAAAGTAGTAAACTGTGCTAAGTACTTTTCAAGGGCATTGTTCTTTGTTCGAGGTACCAAGGTTAGGCTGAACGGCTGCGTTAGCTCGGTAAGCTAAGGTTGCACTCCAGCGGTCTATCTTTCTGTCGGCTCCGGCACATTCGTTTTATTGCCCCCATTATAATCAGTATAACCAAACCTTAGGACCTTATCCTGAGAAACTGTGATATGGAGAAGGTGAAAATATCCTGAGAAACTGTGATATGGAGAAGGTGAAAATAGACTGAGCACTGGCTTGCTTTCGAAATCCAACTCCAGCACCAACTGGCAGTGCAACCTGAAGCACATTACTTCACCCCGAGACAGTTTACTTCGTACAAAGGGTACTACTTCACCAGGCCGTTGACGACATAACCCAAAGAACAGTGCCACAAGTACCTAATCCACTTCCTAGTAGGCAAGAGACAGTCCTTCTCTTTCACATACTCCCCTGTATATTAAGCCTGCCCTCTGCCATCATTTTAGTCTGGTCTTATTCAAATCGCAATAATTCAGCAACCTTCTGTCTGATCTCTAGAACCCTTGTTTCTCCTCTTCCAACCCACCTAGACTCGCCTTCCTCAAACACACTGCTCTCACCACTCCGCAGGGCTCACCAGGACTCCAATTGCCTATCACATTGTCCAGTTGGACTTATAGTCTGCCACACAAGCAAAGCTTGTTTCTAATGTGCTCGTGGTCTCTTCTTAACCTGCCTTTAGCCCTAGCCATTCAATCCACACACCTGAGGACCAATTCATGTCCCTCCCTCCTCTCTCAAGCACCACCCCAGCTACTCTCACCAACTGAACTTGCTCTTCTATTAACACAGCACTTAAATCTGGATCACAACTATTTGGCTCTTGTATATGTTTACCTGATCACTAATTCCTTCTGCTTTCTAAACTAGGTCATAAATGTAAGGGCAGAGGCCATGGTCTGTTTTCCTATACCAATCTTAAAGGCAGAAATCATAGGCCCCACCCGAGACACAAAATTCCGTGTTGATGGGAGTGAACGGGGAAGCATTAACATCACTCTAGGTGATCCTTATAAAAACTGCACTATGAGAAAACCTCTATGTATCCTTCCAGCAGAGATAATCTTGTCAACAAGTATGTATCTTTATTTATTGACTAATAAGGCCTTAATACAGGATCAAACATTTCTTTCATCAATACTACATATAAAAAAAGCCAAAGTTGTTTTTTATGGTTCACAAAAAAGGTAGGAAACACTTTACATTTTTCAGATAAGAGGACAGTCACTGCTAAAACAAGGGTCCACCCTCCAGCATGGCCGCCTTACCTTGGTGCCCCTGGGTGATCAGCTGACTTCAGTAGCTGGCCTCTGGCACATTCTAGCAAGTGTTAGCT
Organism: Lagenorhynchus albirostris; assembly: GCF_949774975.1. Classification (NCBI taxonomy): domain Eukaryota; kingdom Metazoa; phylum Chordata; class Mammalia; order Artiodactyla; family Delphinidae; genus Lagenorhynchus; species Lagenorhynchus albirostris. The sequence continues at coordinate 69,318,122 of NC_083107.1, forward strand.
GGGGAGTGACTACGGTTGTGCACTTGATGCCAGGATGATTCTGCTTTTAAAATGCAGTTTCTTCCAATGATAGCCCTTGAAATTGCCTTCCCAGCATTCCCTAGTTGAAAAAGTTATTCTCCTTCTATTTCTGCTCCTCTAATATCCAGTTTGCTATTCTGCACTATTTTCAGAAGGAATCCTCCAACTTAAACTCCATAAATAAATGAAAACCAAGCCACGCAGTTGGAAATCAAGTTTTGTTTTTATATGAACAGAAGTAGACCATCTAGAAATATTTCAGTTTATTTAAATTGTTAAGTAGAATATGAAACCGAATTTGTAGCTAGTACCAGAGAATGGACTTAACTGTTTGGTGTTGAATGAGAACGGCTTCTACACAGGATCCCAAGAGACTTACAGAAAAGGGGGCAAAGCCCTATTATTAAGCAAATAAAACTCATGTTTCAAACAGGTTATACAAAAATTGATTTATACTCCATTTCCCTTTTTTTGATATTTAGAAAATGCAGATTTAACAAAAGGTAGCCATATCCTTTCTATGCACAATGCCAATTATAAGTATGCAAACAACAAAACTGTCAGTCTGTTACCCAAAAATCCCAGTGTTTAGCTCTCAAACCTTAAGTCACTGAACTGAGTAAGGATTAAAAGAGGGTTAAAAATAAAAAAAGCTACTGCCACATTCCGGATAAAGGAAAGCAACAAACACATTAAAATTAATCTAACAACAGTAGGTTTAACCTAAAACTTTTTGAGAAGCTTAACATCATGTCATTATTCTTTTTAATGGAAAATTAAGGATTATTTGGCAATGCTGCTTTTACTAGTAGTAAACAATGATAAAGTGAGGCAAAAAAACCTAACAACAACCACCAGTGAGGCATATAAAATCACTTTTAGGGCACTATCTGAAAATTCATGGATGTTCATAGCAGATACGTCCCTATGTTGTTTATGTGAGCCAAGAGGTCATTAAAATGCTACCCACGACACAAAAAGACTTTTCAATGGAAGCTGCTGTCCTAAACTCAGCCTCTGCGAGAAATGAATCATGCTATTCACAATTACTTCAACAAAGGTATCATCTTAGGATGCTAGCAGCATAGCAAACTTAACTTACCCTATCCTAATGATAAGCAATGAAGCAAAATTAGAAAAATGAAGTGAAAAAATGACAGGGTGAGAGAGAGCTACAGTATCTTATCTTCACATGAAAAGCCTTTGTTGTCCTTTTTCCAAATCCATGGTAATACAAGTTTTCCAAAGGGATGTGAAGATAGGACTTAAAATTAATAATATTCTAAAGTACTTCTAAATCTTAAGGTAAAGACAACTTAACACTGAAAGAATGTTCTTCGAAGGCCAAATCTCAATATATTTGGCAAACATGTTAATAAATTTCACTCCTCCTTCCCACCTTTTTGAAACAACCTTGACTGGGCTACCAAACTGCTAGAGGAGTTGCCAAAATGGAGACTATTCAAATTTAGGTTAAGAGATTTATTCTAGGAAAGTGAATAGGCTATACACCTAATTAGAAAGACAAACCACAACACCCTCCAAACACTAGTGCATGCAATTAACTCTTCCATTTCATAAACTCAGTGGAGAGACAGGAAGGGAACAGAGGGAAAGAGAAGAGGAACATGAAGTCGAACAGCAAATGAAGGAATCTGGGACAGAAGCTTTTAGGGGAGAGAGAAAATGAGGGGAGGACACAGTTAACTGACATTTGATAACAGGCAGTTAGAATTTATCTTTCAGTTTACTTAGCAAGTTAAATCAGTGCTTTATGTTAAACTCGACAAACCTGCTAGTTTACCCCTTTCATTTTTAAATAAATCATACCACAGGGTGGTGGGGGAGAAGCAAATAAAGCAGCATGCAGGAAGAGACACAAGGAAAAAGTGGCCAAGGAAAAGAACCGGTGGCAGGAATAGTTTTAATTATAAAGGCCACTTAAAATGAGACTCCACAAACCAAAGCTATCATTTCTGCATTATCCTTTGTCCTCAATTAACTACTTTGAAAATTACAGCCAAGCAGACCACAAACATTATAATGCTTTATGTTTTGATGATATGTCTCCTGCACATGCTTCCACCAAAACAAAAAAAGGAAAAACCAAAGAAGTTCCTTTCCACGTAAGGCACAGGACAAAATCAACCCCATTTACATACACAAGGCGAAAATGAGTGTTTTCCTGGCTTCTGTTTCTTTTGCTATCACATGTCTATAGATTATAGGGACTCAAGCACATTATCCATGACAGAAAATTCCACTGTTGTACAAAATAAAATTGTTAATTCTAACTTTTATTCTTATACAATTTGCAGAATAGAGTTGAAATGATTGCTATAGGTTTTAATGTTGATAAGAACTGGACTATAATACAACTGAAATGCAGTGGTGAGCTGAGCAAGTACATTTAAAAATGAACTCACAGACATGATTTTTCTATACATTTTTTTGTTTGAAGAAAATTATAAAGTCAGCAAGCAGTCACAGATGAAAGAACAAATAAAACAGGTGGACTAGGAGTTAAAAGATGAGGAACAAAAATATCTGTTGAAGAGTTAAAAATGGACAGAGTGGTTTATTTTGCAGCAGGAAGAGAAAACAGGGTGGTGGATGGCAACTGATGGAACAGGAGAGCGTTCAGCAACATTTGCTCTTCCAGCCTGTCACGCCTCCTCCACTGCTGATATCTACGTTTTCACTGTTGGGCTCTTTTACAGGGGTCTGGAACAAACACACAAGGAAAGCAACCCGTGAAAAAACACTGCCATGGATAAATCAAGATTTAACAGCAATATTCTCACAAATGTTAATTTATGTAACAGTGCAATTACAGTCACATGAGATAGGTTTTCTCTCCCATGCAAAGTAAAGAAATGGAAGTTTTGTTTTTGATCTTCATTTTGCCTTTTTCTTCCAAGTTGTGAAATGTCTTGAGGCCTCCTGGCTTTCCTTTGTAGAACTTCTGAAATCTTCTCTGCCCTAACTCTTGTGAAGAGAGGTATATTATCTCCTGGCCTGACCCCTGAGTATTTAGTACTTAAAAAGCATCATCAAGCATATGTATAAAACCAATGTTGGATCATGTCTAACTTCAGAGAAGTGAAACAGCCCTTTTCTGTTTAGTTTTACTTGCCTTTTGAGATTGGAGCTTGTATTTCCATAGCATTGCTTTAAAAAGGCAATTTTAACCATGATACATTAAGTGGAGGGAATAGGGTGGGGCAGAATGCAAAGTTGTATAATTCATGTTAAAAATGGATACAGAAAAAAATCAAAATGAGAGACACCAAAATGTTAATAGTAGTAACCCCTTAGGTGGTGGGTTTATGAATTATTTTATTTTCCTCTTTGTATAATCCTGTATTACCCCAACATCCTAAATATTACTTGTATAATCAGAAGAATATACTATTTTAAGTGGATAGCCTATACTATATGTATGAAAGCAGAATTCATTTTAGGGATAGCATACCTACAGCAAAGTATACAAATCTTAACTGTGCTTGATGGATTTTTAATATATGCTGTGAAACCACCAGATCAAAATATAGAACATATATAATATGCCCCCAGAAGGCTCCCTTGTGTCCCTTTCCAGTCAGTACTACCCTCCTAAAGGTAACCAATACTCTGATTTCTACCACCATAAATTAGTTTTTTCTGTTTTTGACCTTCATATACATGGAACCATATTTCATGTATTCTTTTGTATCTGATTTCTTTTTCCTTTTACTCAGTGTCAGCCTATGCAATTTATCCTGTGTGATTTATCCATGCTGTTGTGTAACAGTGTTCATCATGAATGGAATTTTAAAAGCTAGGATATAAGTGGGAACTTATTTTCTCATGGAAACAATATAAAGTTAAGGTAGTTCAAGGGGAAAGAACTAAAATAATTTCTAAAACTCACATAGCCCAAGAGAGGCCTGCTGAATTCATACAGAGGTGAAATTTCTACTTGCACTTTGAGCTAACCCACCTAATCTCACTGCCTTATGGAATTATTCTTTTCACTGTATGTTAAAGATGCAAGTTTTGCATTAAAAAGGTCTTTGTGAAAAATGCACAGAAGAGAAAGAGGCAGCTCAGCACCTGGCCACAGAAAAAAAAGTTGCATAGGAAGTACTGTTTCTCTGGGACTCCTGGGTGTGGGTCAGTTAAAGATATATGGGTGCTTATAGCCAGGGAGGTCACTACATTTATTCAGTTAGCATATCACTCACAGTCTGTCCTTGCACAATTTAACTTAGACCCTTGAAACAGACTCTCAAAAAAAGGGCCAATAACTAAATAGCAAAAGCGGGCAAAAGAATAAACAAAAAAGTTTACAGAAAAGGAAACACAAAAGTGCTTCGTAAACATATCTTTAAAAATGCTCATATTATTCATAAGAGAGCTGCAAATTATATCTGTGTTTTTCACCTGTCAGGTTGGAAAACATCTGAAAGTCTTATAATTCACTATGTTGGTCAAGAGTTTGAGTAAACAGACATTCTCATATATTGCTGGCAGGAGTATAAAAGGGTACAGCCCTCAGGCAGAAGGTGGCAAGCATGTATCAGAATTATAAATGTACTATATGCTCTTTGGCTACTTCTGGGAATCTGTCCTTCAAATATACTTGCACATGTGTAAAATAATATAAAGATTATTCACTACAACACAATTTATGAGATCATAAGGCTGAAAATCACCTAAATGTCCCTCACTGGGAAACCTGTTTAATTATAATAGACTACTCAAAGGAGTAGCACTCAGTTATTTTAAAAATGTAAATATTTTACTTATATTAAGTGCCAAACAGTGCAGAGCATGTTGCCTTACGTGTTTTTTTTTCTTTAAAAAAAAAAAAGGGGGGGCTTCCCTGGTGGCACAGTGGTTGAGAGTCCGCCTGCCGATGCAGGGGACACGGGTTCGTGCCCCGGTCCGGGAAGATCCCACATGGCGCGGAGCGGCTGGGCCCGTGAGCCATGGCCGCTGAGCCTGCGCGTCCGGAGCCTGTGCTCCGCAATGGGAGAGGCCACAACAGTGAGAGGTCCGCGTACCGCAAAAAAAAAAAAAAAAGGGGGGGGGAAGGATGGGAATAAAATGTATATATATTCATATTTACTCATATATTAGTAACTAAGAAATTAATTATTGGTTGCCCATGGGGGAGGGATGAGGAGTTGGGGGAATATAGTGAGAAACTTCTCTGTATGTTTACTCTTTTTATTTTAAATGTCTGAATCATGGGAATGAATTATCTATTCAAATAATTAAGTTTTAAATGTTTTAAATTGCTTTCATTCTAAAGTTCTTTTTTCTTTTATCAACTCAGGAGAAAAAGCACTGCACAGAAGGTTGCTAGTCAGGAATCACTACTGTATTTTACATCTTTTAAAGCAAGTTTACATTTGATGTTTTAACTCATAACTTTATCACACTGAAAAGTGCATGTATGTGTATGGGGAAAAAACGCTGCCTCACAATTGGGCCTGCCTACCTGGGGAAGACTCTAGACTGAGATCTTTCTTTATTGGTGCATCCATACCTTTTAACCTTTAATATGATAAGGAAGATCTACCTCACTGACACACAAATTATATGCCTATATAGCACTATTTTTTTGAAATGCAAAGATTTGGAAGAAGATCAAGGGATATAATACAGAAAGAAGTCAGAAACAATGGAGAAGACCAAATTTCCAGAAAGAGAAAAAACACAGAGAACACGGGTATTTCAGTAAGTTTTGTGATAATTCCTATAAGTACTGAAATAATTTTTCACTGTAACCCACCAATCTCAGAAATACAAAGTATTATACTTTCCACCAATTAAAGTATTTTTCTATCTGTTATTCCCTTCATTTAATTAAAAATACAAATGTTTTTTCGTAGTCTACCTAGTATTTTTCTGTTCTACTTTAATTTTTGTTTCTTACAGGAATCTTTTAAAATAAAAATATATTTCCTCAAGGAATTCTAATGGGTTTTTACCTATATCCAGCTGTGTAAAAATATTTTTTAAATTGTTTTTATAACTTTAAAAAGAAGCAGGTTAAAATTTCAAAACAAAACTGTACATGAAGTAAAAGTGATTCTGTCCTGTATCCCCTTCCCCTTCCCACCATCACGCTAGAGTACTCACTAGATAGAGTCTGGTATATAACCTTCCAGATCCTTATTTGCTAAGCATAACCAAATGTGTGTGTGTATATGTGTACATGTGTTTTTGGTATCACATATAATTTTTAAAAGATCATTTACCACACATGTTATATCCTAACTTGCTTTTTATTACTCAATATGTCAATACATTATAGATATCAGACATGATATGCAGGATGTCAGCAGATGTGAACAGGCACAACTTTTGTAGTTACGCTAAACAGCAATAAGTGATAACTGTTTTTTCTAGTTTGAACACTATAGTAAACAGATAGCTCTCCCCTCAAAAAAATTAAGTTGCTTGGTTCCTCAGAAATTTCATTAGATTTACACTCGATAATACCATCTCTATTACAGCTTAGATTTATATGTGTGTGTGTGTATGAAATTTGAGGGGCTTTTTGGGGGGGGAAATACTGATATCTCAAGTATAAAAATAGGTTACCAGAAGCAATTAAATTCTCTCCTATACAATGCTTGCTCCTCCCTCAGGATTGTGTCAGATTTTCTCTATTTTACTTGCATTTTAAATACACCATAAGATTGAATAGAGAATTCAGGACTCATAACCTTAATTCATAACTGTGTATTTTATCTAGTCATTTGAGAGGAAAATATGAAAATCAGATTTCCCAATTTTGCTACAAGTTACTTGTACTGGCAAATTTTGGGATTCACGAATTAAACCCAGAAAGTAACCTCGAGGTAAAATTCCCTGAGATCAATTTTCAGCTTTTTTTTTTTTTTTTTTTTTTTACCTTACAAGTTGAAATGATTGGGTAAATGAAATTTGGGGGCAGACTTACTCTATTTATTCAGTATATAGATATACATGCCCCTCACTGGCACATCTGAGAAATGACTATATAGAAGAATAGTGCTTTTGTAGCAATAACTACATCATAGATTCACCTCTTATCTTAAATTTTTTATCTATGGGAATGCAAAGGATATATAAGAGAAATGAAACAGAAGAGCCATAACACCATGGACCAGACAAAAAGTTGGAAAAAGGAGTATGAAATTAGGCTAGAGACTGAGTACTGGAGCTCAGAGTGTCAACTGTTACCACTGACTAGATCCTAGAGATTTCTAGATGGCTGCCTGTTCCTTCCAGTTCCTTTCTTTACTTTGGAGGATTATATATTGGTGATGGGTAAACGTTTAGAAACAATACCACCCAAACCCAATTTCTGTATGTAAATCTAGTACTTTAGAAAACATGAAATGTTCAAATGTGACACCAGGCACCTTAGCAGTAAAAAAAGAAAAAAGAAAAAAGAAATTTACCTTTCGAAGGATATCTTCAGCTAATGTGAGGAACGCCTTTTCGATGTTTATATTTGCTTTTGCACTAGTCTCAAAAAATCTAATACCATGCTCTCTTGCAATCTAAAATAGAAGCAAAATATCATCATAAAATTATCAAGTATAGGTTACCAATTGATGACTTTAGCATCCTAAAGGAAACAGTAGTATTATTCTAAAGGTAGTAATCTCAACTAGGTTATCTAAAATGAACAGATTATTTCAATGGGTCAAGACTCAAATGGTCAAGCTCCTTAGAAAACAAACAAAAATTCACTCAAATGATAAGCTATCATTTCCTATAGCATTTTTAAAAGGATGCAAATAGCTCAAGTGCACTCCACTACCACTAACATAAAAACAATCAAATGCAACACCATCTTCACAAAGAAAGGGCAGCATATTAGTCTCATTCAGAGCTTTTTACCTGTTCTCCTTTTCCTTTAGGTACAACTCTTTTATCATCCATATCACACTTGTTTCCTAGCAACATTCTTTCCACATCTTCATTGGCATGCTAAAATGAAATAAAAATTTAATTTACACACTACCATGAATTATGGCTTAATAAAAATGACTTTATAGGAGGCTGTCTAGTTTCTAGAAACATTCTCAACAAGAGAGGACATATGCAAAAGATCTGAAACTGTAATTTCTTACACATAGTCTAAATCCAAGCTGGATCACGATTTTAGATAATGTGTATTACCCTATAAGAAACCTTAGTTTAAAATTCTATAGAGCCCTTAGTCTCAAAAAGTCACATTGCTAGGGGAGTCCATGCACAAAAATCAGTTAAAAGCAAATGTTGCTCCACTGAAATCCTAATGAAATCTTTTGCACAAATAGGAAAATCCATCTCTAAAATTCATGTGGAATATCAAGGGACCCTGAATAGCCAAAACAATCTTGAAAAGAAGTACAAAGTTGGAAGATTCACACTTACTTCCTGATTTCAAAACTTACTACAAAGCTACAGTAATCAAAACAGTGTGCTCCTGGCATAAGGACAGACATGGACAAAAAGAACAGAATAGAGATACCCGAAATAAACTCTTGTGTACACCATCAAATGATTTTCAACAAGAGTGCCAAGACCATCCAATGGGGGAAAGGACAGTCTTCTCAACAAGTGGTGTTGGGAATACCAGATATCAACATGCAAAAGAATGAAGTTGGACCTTTAACTTACAACACCATACTCAAAATTGGATCAAAGACCTAAATAGAAGACCTAAATCTATTAAACTCTTAGAAAAAAACATAGGGAAAAAGTTTTATCACCTTGGAATTGGCAATGATTTCTCAGATATGACACCAAAAGCATAAGCAACAAAAAAGAAAAAACAGATAAATTGTACGTCATCAAAATTAAAAACTTCTATGTGTCAAAGATCACTATCAGCAGAATGAAAAAGCAACCCATGGGATGGGGAAAATATCTCAAATTGTCTATCTTTGGCCCAATGCACCTTTCCCTGAAATATCCCTGCAGCAACACAATTATGTTCTCTGGACACCAAAAGTAATTTACGAGACTTGGTTTGTCTTAAATTTGAATCCATCATATTATTTCCACCAGCCCCATCCTCATCTGGATACCTTCTACTCATCTTTTCAGGTCTCAGCTTAAACGTCACTGCCTATTTCAAGACTGTTTGGCTATTCTGGGTACCCTGAATTTCCATATGAATTTTAGAATCAGCCTGTCAACTCCCGCCGCTATCCGAAAGAAGCAGCTGGGATTTTGATAGGGATTTCACTAAATCCTCAGAACACTTTGGGCAGTACTGCCATTTTAACAATATGGAATCTTCCAATTCATGGACATAGGATGTCTTTCCAATTATTTAGATATTCTTTAGTTTCTTTTAACAACATTTTATGGTTTTCAAAGCCTTGTGCTTCTTTGGTTAAATTTTTATTTTTTTCTTTTTGATGCTACTATAAATAAAATTATATTCTTAATTTCATTTTTTGATTATTTGCTGCTAATGTATATAAATACAACTGATTTTTGTATACTAATCTTGCTTCCTACAACCGTACTGAACTTGTTTATTAGTTCTAATAGTTTTATTTTTTGGTGGAAGTGTGTGGATTCCTTAGGATTTTCTATATACAAGATCATACCATTTACAAATATAGTTTTACTTTCCAATCTGGGTGCTCTTTTTTTTCTTTGCCTAAATGCCCTGGCTAGAACCTCTAGTACAATGTTAAACAGTAGTGGCCAGAGCAGGCATCCTAATCATGTCCTTGACTGTAGGGGAAAGGATGATGTTGTCTGTGGGATTTTCACAGATGTCTTTTAGATTTTGCCAAATGGGTTTTTTTGCGTGTGTCTGTTGACAAGATCATATGGTTTTCATCTTTTATTAATATGGTGAATTACATTATTTCATATGTTGCATTCCTAGGTAAATTTCTCTTGACCATGATATATATAATCTTTTCTTAAATGTTGCTGGATCAATTCAGCTGTTAAAGTTTAAATTTCTACAACACATTAAAAATTAGACAAAGTCTCTCTCTTATATATCAGAAAAACAGATTTTTTTTTTAATGGCTGGGTTTTACGTATGTTAGTTCTCATGCTGGGAAACTTAAGCCATCCAGCCTACCAAGTTAAATGTATGACCCTGTGGTATAATAAAAAACATATTTTTGGTCTTTGTTCCTATTCCGGGCACAGTGCTCCTAATTTGCTGAGTGATAGGAGTGTCTTTTGTTATTCATAACAAGCCTCTTTCTGTTTACCTAAATTTATGCTAATAGAGGACTCTCAGCAGGGCCTCTACAGAGTTTCACAATGGAGGCTGGTCACCAGAGGAACCAAACACTAAGGGTTCAGACTTTTAACCCCCACCCGCCACGAGGTGAAGGGGGCTAGAGATTAGGGTCAATCACCAGAGGTCAGTGATTTAACTATCATGACTACGTAACGAGGCCCCCATTAAAACCTGGAAACAATGAAGTTAGGGTATCTTCTGTGTTGGTGAACACATCAAGGTGCCAAGAGGGTTACATGTCCAGAGACAGCCTAGAAGCTCTGCATTCTCCAACCCCCATACACTGTCTATGCATTTCTTCCATTTAGCAGTTCCAGAGTTGTGTCCTTTATAATACAATTGTAAGTATAGCTCTTTCCTGAGTTCCATGAGTCATTTTAGCAAATTACCGAACCACAAAATGGGTCATGGGAACCTCCAAATTTGTAGCCAAGTCACACAGAAGTGCAGGTAGCCTAGGGGACCCAGAACTTGCATTTGAAGGAAGAGCAGTCTTGTGGGACTGAGTCCTTAAACCTGTGGAGTCTGACACTAAGACTGAGTAATTAGTGTCAGAACAGGATTGAATTGTAGGACATCCAGTTGATGTCACAGAATTGGAAAATCGGTTGCTGCTGGAACACTGCACAGTATCTCTATATAAATTGCTCTTATTACACATGCTACTTGGCCAGACAATAAAATAAAGGCTAAGGAAATTTTAAAATGGAGGCTTTGTTTTTGGTTTCAAAATCTGCCTCATTAACAGATTATTAAATACTAACAGACTTCTTGTAGCAATGGAAAAGTTAGTAATAAGCCCTTAGGATTGTTACCATTGAAGATATAATTACCTTGGGTCTAATACTGGCTTAAGACTTGGTCTTTGTGTTTCCAGCCAAAAGTTGCTTTAAAGAGGTTTTTTATTTTTGGCCGTGCCACACAGCTTGCGGGATCTTAGCTCCCCGACCAGGGATCAAACCCGGGCCCCTTGCAGTAGAAGTGCAGAGTCCTAACCACTGGACTGCCAGGGAATTCCCAAGAGTTAGTCTTAATGAAATTCAAAGCATAGAAGGTAGAAATAAGACATGAAAAATAATTCCAACAAGGAGCTACCTATGCTGCAGCACAGAAACAGGCAAGCTTTGACACATTACCTTATAAAAACTGACATCTTCACGTGCAATGATATGGCACTATTTTCTTGGTTAGCATTTTACTGTATTAGTACTCTGTATCTTTCAAAATGTCTAGAAGTGATACGGTATTTCCATAACTTAAAAATACGTTTTTATTTATTTATTTTTGGCATGCCACATGGCTTGTGGGATCTTAGTTCCCTGACCAGGGATTGAACCCGGGCCACAGCAGTGAAAGTGCCAAGTCCTAACCCATGGACTGCCAGGGAATTCCCAAAAATACGTTTTTAAAATTACTATTGAAAATGTAATTCATTCATTCAATAAAAATTCCCCAAGAAAGAATTCATTTAGACAGGTGTGTAAAACCACTGGTAGCTTCTAGTTGGGGCCATCTTACAAGATGACCGTATAGAGTTTCTGGGTAATCTGGTAATTGCCTTGGATGGGGTTCAAAACAGATCTGCCCAAAATTTTAAGAAAAAGGTAGGCAAAAAATAACATTACCCTGTAAACAAGTAGAAATATTCAACAGTAATGATAGCAAACACTATAAGATCAACTGGAATATTTATTCTTCTTAACCAAGGACACAAATGTGTGTTTATGTAGGGTTTACGCAATTTCTAGGTCTTACCTCATCTATGTTTCTAAGCCATTTGCTGATGTTTTCAAAACTTTTACCATTGGTGATGTCATATACTAGCATGATACCCATTGCTCCTCTGTAGTAGGAGGTTGTGATGGTGTGAAATCGCTCCTGGCCTGCCGTATCCCTGAAATAAACAACCAATAATTTGCACTGAGCATTTGATATTACTAAGTTCTAGATAAAGGGCAAAACAGTAGAATAGTTTGGTAAAATAGAGATTAAAATCCACTATATGACACAAAACAAAATAGAACCACCACTCATTTAATTCTTAAATAGTATACAATTAAGGTTATTTGTAAACATATATATGTGCAAATACTTTTTAGTCTAAGGAAATTAACAACCTACCAATACTGGATGAAAATCTGAAAGGGAGAACAGTACAAAGTGACATAAAATTCTTTTTAAAGTTATTTAAAGACGAATACCAGCAAGTGTGATAAAAACTCTTGGAATTCCATTTATTTAGTGATCTAGCTCCACAATGTAATACAAAAGCTTGTGGAATTTTGAGAACATTAAAGGACTACACCACAGTATAGCCACATTTATCTTTAGAATCATTTACAAAAAGTTGTAAAGATAACCTCATTTATAAATAACAGGACAGAAATACGTAAATAGTAGTATTTTTCAATGCTTTCAAGCTAAAGATATTTTGCTCCTGTAATTTTTCCCTCATTTGCATCACCAATTCCTTTTTATGGATCATTATAATTAGCATATGTACATGTTTAAGTCTCCCCCCCCTTTCTTAAAAAATTTATTTATTTTTGGCTGCGTTGGGTCTTTGTTGCTGTGCGCGGGCTTTCTCCAGTTGCGGCGAGCGGGGACTACTCTTTGTTGTGGTGTGCGGGCTTCTCATTGCGGTGGCTTCTCGTTGTAGAGCACGGGCTCTAGGCGTGTGGGCTTCAGTAGTTGTGGCACGCGGGCTCAGTAGTTGTGGCTTGCAGGCTCTAGAACACAGGCTCAGTAATTGTGGCGCACGGGCCCAGCTGCTCCGCAGCATGCGGGATCTTCCCGGACCAGAGCTCGAACCCGAGTCCCCTGCATTGGCAGGCAGATTCTTAACCACTGCGCCACCAGGGAAGTCCCTCCCCTATCTTTTCTAAAAAAAGCAAAATTCAAACAAACAAAAAACCCCACTCTCAACCCCACATCCCTCCAACTAACACTGCATTTCTCTGTTCCCCTTCCCATCAAACTTCTTTTTAAAACTTTTGTTTTAAAATAACTACAGCCTCACAGGAAGTTTCGAAAACAGTACAAAGAAGTCCTGTGTACCCTTTACCCAGTTTTTCCCAATGGTAACATCTTACATCATAGTACAAAAAGAAATTGACACTGGTACAATCTACAGACATTATTAGAGTACTGTTCTCTGCAATTTTATCACATGTATAGAGTTGTGTAGTCACTGCCATAAAGAAGGCAGAAAACTGTTGTATCACTCACTCCTCTCTCTACCTCCTATATAGTCCCTACACTCTGGCTAATAATCTGTTTTCCATTTCTCTACTTTTGCCATTTCCAGAATGTTATATAAATGGAATCATGCATAATGCAACCTTTTGAAACGGTTGTTTTCACTTTTTCCAGCATAATGCCCTTGAGATCTACCCAAGTTGTTGAATGTAATACTAGTGTGTTTCATTTTATTGCTGGGTAGTATTCCACTGAATGGACTCATCACAATTTGTTTAATCACTCACCTGTGTAAGGATATTTGGGTCGTTTTTAGTTTTTGGCTATTACAAATAAAGTTGCTATGAACATTCGTGTACAAGTTTCTGTGTGTACATAAGTGTTCATTTCTCTGGGATGAACACCCAGGAATGTTACTGCTGCGTCAGATGGTAAGTATATGTTTAACTTTATAAGAAATTGCCAGTAGTAGCTACTAGAGTAGCTATACTACTTTAATACATTCCCACTAGCAATGTATGAGAGACCCAGTTTCTTTGCATCCTCATCAGCATTTGGTGTTCTCACTATATTTTATTTTAGTTGTACTAATAGGGCATGCAGTGATATCTCATCATCATTTTAATTTGTATTTCTCTACGGCTAATGATGTTATACCCTTTTTCATGTAGTTATCTGCAATCCATATATCCTCTCTGGTGAAATGTCTATTCGTGTCTTTTGCCTATTTTCTTTCTTTTTTTTTTTTAGCTGCACAGTGCAGCATGCAGGATCTTAGTTCCCCAACCAGGGATCAAACCCGTGTCCCCTGCAGTGGAAGCACAGAGTCCTAACCAGTGGACCACCAGGGAATTCCCTCTTTTGTCTATTTTCTAATTGGATGGTTCCCCCCACCCCTTTTTTTTAAACTATTGAATGTTGAGAGTTCTTTTTACATGTAAGTCCTTTGTCAGGTTATGTGGTTTGGGAATATTTTCCCAAAGAGTCCGCCTGCCGATGCAGGGGACACGGGTTCGCACCCCGGTCCGGGAAGATCCCACATGCTGCGGAGCAGCTGGGCCCGTGAGCCATGGCCGCTGAGCCTGCACGTCCGGAGCCTGTGCTCCGCAACGGGAGAGGCCACAACACTGAGAGGCCCGCGTACCACAAAAAAAAAAAAAAAAAAAGGTATACAGGTTTGGAAGGAAGACATAAAACTGTCTTTGTTCACAGATGACATGATCATCTATGTGGAAAATCTGAAAGAACTGGCCAAAAAAAAAAGTAGAAACAACCTAAATGCTCATCAACTAATGAATGGGTAAATAAAATGTAGTATATCCATACAATGGAATATAATTCAGCCATACAAAGGAACGAAATACTGATATATGCTACAACATGGGTGAACCCTGATAACATTATGTTCAGTGAAAGAAATCAGACACAAAAGATCACATATTGTAATATAATTCCACTTATATGAAATATCCAGAACAGGAAAATCTACAGAGACAGAAAGTAGGTTAGTGGTTACCCTGGATGAAGGGTTTGGGCAGGATGGAAAAAGGCTGCTAAAGGGTATGGGTTTCTTTCCAGAAGTATAAAAATGTTCTAAAATTGTGATCATGGTGAATATACCTTGCAAATATACTAAAAAACTATTTAATTGTATACTTTAAATGGGTGAATTATAAGGTATGTGAATTATGTCTCAATAAAGCCACTACAAAACAAGTAAACAAACGGAAAACATGACTAAGCTTAAAAAAACAAACTAAAAATTCCAATGGCGATTCATTATAACCAGAACCAATCCCAAAATCCTTACCCTGAAGTTTACAAAGTATTACAGGATTTGTACTTTTCACCAGCACCACCCCCCCAAATTCTGAGGCACTCTTTTCCCTGACAGCTAGAACCACATTTTTTCATGTCTCCAAATTCACAAGCTTGGTCTCACCAGAGAGCTTCTGTACTAGCTGTGCCCACAGTCCTGTACATGGGTGGCACCTCATCTTTGCATTTTAACCATCACCTTATCAGAAGCCTTCTCTGCCCATCCAATTTAAATAGTCATCCAGTCTCTCTCTATTCCATCTCCTTGCTTTACCTCTCTGCAAAGCACTTATTATAGATTTATTTACTGTCTCCCATGTCCTCTAAAATGTAGGTTCCATCAGAGATTTGTTTGTCTTGTTCACTGCAAAATCCAGAGTATCTACATGGTGAATAAACACTCAAATGTTTGTTAATGAGTCAGTATTTCAGAATCTTACCTAGCAGTCCTTTATTATATTTTAGAATCAAGGCATTCCAATTTAGTTACATGACCCTTAAAAACGTACATTTTTTACAATAGTGCTTATATGTCTAAAAATATGAGTAGCAAGGAACGTAAAAGAACTACCAGGGCTTCCCTAGTGGTGCGTGGTTGAGAGTCCGCCTGCCGATGCAGGGGACACGGGTTCGTGCCCCAGTCTGGGAAGATCCCACATGCCGCGGAGCGGCTGGGCCCGTGAGCCATGGTCACTGAGCCTGCGCATCCGGAGCCTGTGCTCCGCAACGTGAGAGGCCCGAGTACCGCAAAAAAAAAGAACTACCAATACGTTAATATTCCTTACATTTAATCACAGTGTGCATTATATGTTCATATATCTGACACCTATCCATTTATCCATCAATTCAAATATATACTGAGGGTCTACCATGTGCTAGGCATTATGCAAGAACACACACAGAACATGGGTCTGGAGTCAGATCCAACTTTATTGTCAGGTTCCAATCCTTCCAGCTGAGTGACCTTGAAGGTATTTAACCTCCCTGGATCTTTGGGGTTTTTTTTTTTACAAACAAAGTAGTAGGGATAACTAAAGTAAAATTTTATAATTAATTTGTATTTATTATAGATAACCCCAAAGAATCTATAGTATAAAAATATGCAAACATGTAATAATATCATTATATGTGACCCAAAATTTAATTGTGCTTTTAAAATGTCCTAAGTCAAAACCATCTCTACAGAGATGCTCTACGTCTATGGTATTCAGAGCTCTCTCAAGTTAATAGTTGTGTGTGTTTAAGCTATAATCAAAATTGTTTCACAAGCAAAACCCTGGCTTTGCCTGAAGCCTATTTCTGTATGAAAGTAATATAATATGTTTTTTTATTTAGCCAAGTTAAAGATTTGGCTGGACTTTTCAATTTTCTTAAGAGAATCTCAGCCCTGTCATACAAATTTCTGGAGTTACACTTCTTCAGAGGGTGAAAAGTGTCAAGAAGACAAAAAGTAAAGAGACTAGGGGCTGATGCTGGGGATGGTGCAAACAAGTGAAATTTTAAACAGAGTAGAGGAAGTGAAGGGAATAAGGAAGTGAGCCATACAAATATGTGGGAGCAACGGTATTCCAAGAAGGGGAAAGAACAAGTGCAAAGGTCCTGAGGCATGGTTGAGGAATAGAAAGGAGATCAATGTGACTGGAATGGAAGGAGTGAAGCCAGACTAGCAGGAGATCAGAGAGGTGGTGGGGCGGGAGTGCAGATCATGTAGGATCTTATAGGCCTCGGCAAGCATCGCAGCTTTTCCTCTGAGTGAGATGGGAAGTCTATTGGAGGGTTTTACGAAAAGAAATAACTTAATCTGGGTTTAAAAAAAAACTGTTCTGTCTACTGTGTTAAAAATGGGTGTGTGTGCAAAAGCAGAGTTAGGAGGTAATGTAATACCTATCCAAAAAAATGACATTTAAGAAAAACCATCTAATAGACTTGCTATCAATTCTATGTTGCATCCTTAAATTAGGTTAGACTACTAAAAGGCCATACACACAGACACGCACATGTATGCATTTGTATTTATGTATTTATATACCTTCTTAGACACAATCTTATCTCCATTATCTCAATATTATGTCAACAAATTAGAATCATTACAAATAGCTTTATGAAAACTTATTGTGTATTAGTTATGACCTGTTCTTTCCTGCTTTCTTTACATTATTTCTGAAAAGAATAACTTACTTTTTTTGTTGGTAGCCCTCCCTCCCTGCCCTTTTTGTGTTGGACGCCAAGAAGTTTATAGGTAAACTTTACAAATTAAGCATAGCAAATGAGTTGTCCTTTAGAGACAGTATATTTACATTTTTCTCAATTCCAAATTCTTATTTTATCTTTTATTAATCTATTTAGTTACAAGTTGCCTTAAAACAGATGTAATTATAAATGTTTTCATGAAAAAACAATAAAAATTTGTCCTATCACAGTAGAAATAGTTTAGTTCTTTTGTAAATTGCAAAAAGAAGTATAAATTAACTAATAATTCTATCCCACTAGGGAGGGGTTAAAGTTTCCTACCTAAAATCCAGGCTAAAAATGTACTTATCCAGGGCTTCCCTGGTGGCGCGGTGGTTGAGAGTCCGCCTGCCGATGCAGAGGACATGGGTTCGTGCCCTGGTCCGGGAAGATCCCACATGCCGCGGAGCGGCTGGGCCCGTGAGCCATGGCCACTGAGCCTGCGTGTCCGGAGCCTGTGCTCCGCAACGGGAGAGGCCACAACAGTGAGAGGCCCGCAAAAAAAAAAAAAAAAAAAAAAAAGAAGTACTTATCCAAGACAAAGAACATACAGGACTGGGCTTCCAGTAGTGTCTAACAGCTGTAATGTAGGAGGGAGAGAAAACTTGCATTTCGATTTTTATCATAAGTAATAACAATTTAGGGAAAAAATCTTCCACAGCATTCTGCTATGAATACCACCCCCAACACTGTCTAACATTCTTGGAACACTGTTACACCCAGGTATCCATATGGCTCACGTCCCCATTCATTCACAACTAGCAAATTATATACACACTTCAGTGTCAAATCTATGACTACATTCTCCACCAAGAAAAAACACACTGCAAAGAAACTACTTAGCTAAATCTAAATCAATGGCACCTGGAGAGGAAATTTTATTTTTATATTATTATGCTGCTTAGTTATGAAATACTGATAAAAAGATATTGAAATATTAATGGCCCTTCTGAAAAAGTAATCATGATTTCAGAACAAAATAAGAGTTTTTGTTTTCACTGATGGCATACTACTCCATCTGTTCTTTGATTTTTGTCTCCTCCATCTCCCAAAACTTCTTACAACCCCTCTTCCTTCTTTTTATATGCTCTCCTTGCTAAGTCTTTTAAAATTATCCTTTTCTTGGATCCTCCTATAATACCAATCCCTACCAATTGTTAATGCAACAATCTATTTCAAAGCAGAAAGGGAGTCCCTGCCTCACCATCTCTAGGCTAATTGGTGACCCTCCGCCCAGGGCTAGAAATAGCCACAGCTGCTAATTCATGGTCAAATTATTTTTAGGTTTGCATAAAACCTAAAACACATACACCCAGGTCTAAAGACAGCAGGTTGACTCCAATCAGCAAAAGCAGGTGTTTATTGTCTGAAGAGCAATTAAACACTGTATATATTCACATTACCTTTTCATGTCCCATATTACAGGTTTTTGAGCCTGTTTTCAAAACCACTTGGTTTTCCTCTCCTATTAAAAATTTTTTCTTCTCAGCCTATGTAGTATAATCAGATTTCTGAAATTATGAATCAATGGCAATAGAATTTTCCTTACATAAAATGACAGATGCACAGCTAAGAGAATGTTGTAAAATCCTATTTTTTCCCACTGACATATAATGAAAGGAGTGATATATTCCTAGTAACTAAAAGAGCTTATTTCCTTAACTGTTAGTCCCACACACAGGGTCAAAGAAGCCGTGTGCTCTGGCTGCTATTATGACAGCTATTTTTAGGCTGGACACTGACAGCACCAGAACAGGCCAGAGACAACATCAAGCTCCTCGGCAAGGCAGAGACCCCAAATTTCGTAACTTTGTGCTTTTGGTAACATAATGAAGTTATTTACTTTATAAATTAGGATGTTAAATTTCTCACATTGGGTTTTATCTTAACAAGGCCTGGATTTCCTCACAGATATGCAACTTCTCTACACCCAAAATACTGTGAGTTTAATTTATGCTCGTCTTCATCGCCCAAAACGGGTCAAAAGTCAAAAGCCTGATACCTACCCTTGCAGAGCTTACATTACAGTGGGGACAGGAACAAACAAGTAAATAAATACGTAATTCCAAATTGTGATAAACCTTAACAAGGTAAACAGGGTAGAGTGATGAAGAATGACGTAAAGGGGAGGGAGGAAGCAATCTTGATAATCAAGGAGGTCTTCTCTATAGAGGTGATGTTTAAGGTAAGTGAGAAGTGAAGTATGAACAGAAACCAATCAAACAAAGTCATTCAGTCAACAAATATTTATTCAGCATCTGTATCTGCCAGGGTCTGTTGTAGGGGATGGTTACATAACCACAAATCAGACAGATGGCATCCCCACCCTCAAAAAGCTGACATTCTAGTGAGGGGAACAACAATGAACACATTTTTTAAATATGGTAAACTTAGATACTAAAAAAATACTATGACAAACATAAACTAAGATAAACATGATAGTGCCTAAAGGACTGGGGTGGCTTTAGTTTGTCATCATGCAGGGCCTCTCTCAGAGGCTAACAAGGAACTGAGATTGAATGAGAGAAGGCAGCAACACAAAGATCTGATAAAAAGCATTCCAAGCAGAAGGAACAGGTGAATAACAAGGGCCCACAGATGGGAATATGCTTGGCATGTTCAGGAGAGGAAAAAATGACCACAGTGGCTGGAGCAAAGCTGGTAAGAGATGAGGTCAGAAGGGGCAGTAGCCAGAAACTGGAGTTTTCAAATTCATTTCTGTTGAAATGGGAAGCCTCTGGAATGGAGTGGTACTTCAGAATGCTTAGTCTAGCTACACTTGGGTGGGTTAAGGGGGATCTACAGGGTATGTACAAAGGTCCTAAACTGGAGAAGAGCTTGCCATGTTCATGGAATTGAAAGGAGATCAGCTGTGGGGAGAGACTATATATACAGGGAGCATAAAAGGAGGTCAGAACAGCGGGCAGGGGACCACTCTGTAAACTGTGGAAAGGAGTTTGGATTTGGAATTTCGGCTTTCATTCGAAATGCAAAGGAAAGTCAAAATGGTTATAAATAGGGGAAGGAATGACAACCATGATCATATTTATATTTGAAAAAGGTTACTAAGGCTGTTACCTGGGAAAAGTACTGGAAGAAGGCAAAGGGGAAGTAAGGACCTGTTAGAATATTAAAAGCCTACTGCAATGGTCCAAAGAATAGGTAATGGTGGCTTGAACTAGGGGGTAACAACGGAGACATCAGATTGTATTTGGATTCTAGACATATTTTAGAGACAGAATCAACAAGACTTGCTAAATTGGATGTTGGGGTTAAGGGAATGGGAAAACTCAAAGACGGCTCCCGTGTATCCGGCACTTTATGTCGGTAAATGTTTAATTTCTCTACAATATGATACTAACTGGTTTCTGGTAACTGTGCTGACGTTAAAATCTGCTGCTGGTACAAGATACAAATGTTGACAGTGGCAAACATTTCTGACCCCCCCGCCAAAAAAACCCCCCAAAAATAACAAAAAAGAAAAAAACCGAAAGAAAAGGCAGACTTAAAGTAACTCACTATGACTGTTTTCCTGGCAGGACCCACTACTCTACGGAAAATGTAGATAGCAAAAGACACTTCGGTAGAAATTTTCTAGAGATCTGGGATTTTAAAAACCATAGCTAGCTGCTTCTCTATCAGCCAAACAAGCTAATTTCAGGCCCACATACATGTGCCTTGGACAGGTGAGACCCTTATGCAACAGTTAAACTAAAAGATTCCTAGAAAGAAATGAGTGAAGACCATTCGAGTAAGAAAAATAAGACAAAGCTTTAGCACAGACTAAAGAAAGTTTCCAAAATTAATATTCAATCACAGAACAATTTTTCATGCTGAAACAAGAACCTGAATATATTCATTCAAACTAAAGAGAGATAAAAATCACTGTGCTTTTTAGTAGCAACTGGAAGCAAAGTACTGAAGTTGAGAATAGCATTTTGAATTTTGGTATCATCATAAGTTAATAGTAATGGGGTTTTTCCTCCTAAAAGCTTTCTTGAATCACTGCAGCATATCCCAGCAGATCTCTTAACCTGGAGCTACATGACTTTTTTTCTCCCTGGAATATTAACATGCATATCAACTCAAGCAAAGAAAACAAAATCAGCTGGCCTAATGCTAACCTCTTGAAAACTATTAATCACAAATTTTAACCAGTCACTCATTCCTAATCTTTACAAGAAAATGGATATTTAAAATTAAAAGCAGGGCTTCCCTGGTGGCGCAGTGGCTAAGAATCTGCCTGCCAGTGCGGGGAACGCGGGTTCGAGCACTGGTCCGGGAAGATCCCACATACCGCGGAGCAACTAAGCCCGTGCACCACAATTACTGAACCTGCGCTCTAGAGCCCGCGAGCCACAGCTACTGAGCCTGCATGCCTAGAGCCCATGCTCCACAACAAGAGAAGCCACCGCAGTGAGAAGCTCGCACACCAGAAAAAAGAGCAGCCCCCGCTCGCCACAACTAGAGAAAGCCCGCGTGCAGCAACGAAGACCCAATGTAGCCAAAAATAAATAAATAAAAATTAATTTAAAAAAAAAAGCAGTCAATTGTATACATGAAAACCTAAACTACATCAAATTTTCCTTCTAAAGTGTTATAAACTCTAAATTATAAATGTTGCCATTTCTCTGCTATACTTGATTTTATAGGTACACTAGAAATCTTTTCTAGATTAATCTTGAAGGCTACACTGGAGGACTTCTTATTTCAAAAGAGCACCTTCTGAGGAAGGCTCTCTTTTTAAAAACAAGCATTACGTGTTACTCTTTACTTCTGAAAGCTACAGAAACTAAAATGGTAAGAGGAGGGAAAAATGTTTAAAGCCACAGGTCAAGAAACAGAAGGGAGAGTCTGTGGAGGACAGAGTGTAGGAGGAGGAACAGGACATATTCAGTAGGGCAAAGGTTTTATATACTGTATAAAGAAAAATATGTCTTAAAAATATTGTTTTGTATGCTCCTGTTTCTGTTATATACACACACATATACATGTATATTGAGTCACAGAGTCACAATGTAAAATGTATCTTACCTACTGTCAAAAAAGTTTGAGAATTATTGGCTTAAATAATAATTGTATCCCCTATACAGAGGGGATACAGTTAAGAAGAGAGCCAATCAGTCTGGCAAGGCCTAGGAGGGCGCTTGAAACACAAATGTTATGTAGGGACAAGGTCGGAATAAGACGTGAGGGGCTGGTTGAAATTCAGAATAAGTAATTGACATCCTTTCCCTTGAGATCACTTTAATTATAATGAAATAGAATATGAGGCATTTTTCATTTGCTGGGTTATTTCCCAGTTAAAGAAAAGAAAAAATCAATGATCATCAAGTGGGTTGTGCTTCAAAGAGAATCATTAAATTAAGGAAATGCTTTAAAATGTCTAGATTTTATTTAAATTTGTATTAAATTTTAAAGATGTTATAAAGATTGTACTTCTAATTACATGGTCAGGTAATGAAGACATTCTGGTTAGACATACTGGACTTCTAATTATACCTAACTTTTTGAAACTGTCTTTTGGATTCTGGGACATTGTTCTCTCCTAATTCTCCTTTCTAACTCTCCAACTATGGGTTTGCAACTTCCTTTGCTAACTTGTTCCTCTGCTCAAAAATGTTACCATTCTTAGGGTTCTAGCCTCAACATGGGAGATCCCCAAATAATAATACCTACGATTTCTTGAACATTAATTATGCACTGGAGACTGCTCTAAGTGCCTTACATGTATCACTAATCCTCATAACCACTCTACGATATGTCCAATTACAGTAAAACCAAAGATTAACATGAATTCATATTTAACACAACTGTTGACTGGCAATGAAGAAAGAAAAACGATAGTTACTGAAAAGAGCAGCAAAATCAATTGACAAGCTACTATTTATAGGAGGCAGTATAGCAATTAAGAATGTCACTCTCAACCCTACATTCTGAGCATGTAATGCATCCCAGCTCTGCTATTTACGTGCTGTATGACCTTGGTTAAATTATTTCAAAATGCCTCCATTTCATTATCTATAAAATAGGAATAACCCAAGAGAAAAGAAAGCATTTGCCTATACAAAGATCTGTAGCAGCTTTACGGTGAATAAACAAGTTGTGATTTATCTTAACAATGGAAAACTACTTAGCAATAAAAAGTAATGAACTTATTGATACACATAAAATCATTGATAGTTTTCAAAATAACTACGCTGAGTAAAGAAGCCAGACCCCTCCCCTCAAAAAAGACAAAGAAAAATAACACATTACATGACTGCATTTGTATACAGTACTAGAAAATGGAAACAGGTCTATAGTGACAGAAAGCAGAAAGGTGGTTGCCTGGGGACTGGGGATAGGAAGGCAAGATTACAAAGAGGCTTAAGGAAACTTCTGAGGTGATGAATATGTTCATTATCTTGACTGTGGTGATGGTTTCACAGATTTATATATATGTCAAAGCTTACCAATCTGTATACTTTAAATATGTGTAGTTTATCGTGTGCCAGTTATACCTCAATAAGGCTGTTCAGGAAAATTTTTTTGAAAAAGGAATAATATCTCTCTCACAGGGTCATTGTGATCACTTAATATTCACTGAAAAATGCTGCTATTATAATTTTAAAGTCTATGATTCATACCTGAATACAAATTTAAAGAATTTTATTGTGCTTCTACGGGGCAAATCCTATACAAACTAATGAAAATAATAATGCCTATAAAAAGTTATAAACACATTAAGTACATTTTTAGCTTAAAGACTCTCCAAACAACAAAAAAATTATATTAATTTTTTTATAGTGTTTCTGAGCAAAGTATTGTGCTAAAGGCATTACCTAGATTATTTCATATAATCCTTATAACAATCTTTTGAGATAGGTGATATTATCTCCATTTTACATATGAAGATATAAAGGCCTCACAGTGATATGGAACTTACCCAAGTTCATACTGTAAGTAGAAAAGGTAAAACACTCAAGCCAGATCTCACGGACTCCGAAGTCCACGGCAACAATTTTTTTTTACATCACTGAAAGAAGGCCACCTGACTACTGGCTTAGAATGGGAAGTTTCCTAGAATTTCAACAGTTGACAAGGAAGGATTTCACTGCCTAACCTTCAGGAAGTTAACATTCTACTACATAAAGTGAATAAATTAGCATTACTTACCATATCTGTAGCTTGATCTTCTTTCCTTGCAATTCAACTGTTTTGATCTTAAAGTCTATTCCTACAACATAGAAAAAAAAAGGTAAATTGTATCTATGGCTCTGAACATGGCTATACTAAAATTAATTGGTGTAAAAACACACTTTCAAAATTTGTTTGTTTGGTTCTGGAAATTTACTATGTATGCAATTCTGAGCAAAAGTGTCCAACTGTAAACCTGTGTGATATAAGATCCAAGACAGTAGAAGAAATAGTTATATACAGAGATTTTACAATTAGGAAATTAAAAAAATATTTTTTAATATCTAATATTTTAATGCAAAAGAATAAAAAGATGTTTCCTATTAGCAAAAAACATACCCTTCACTAGCTTCCAGAAAAGAATACTACCAGGGATAAAGAGGGTCGTTTCATAATGATGAACAGGTCAATGAATTTAGAAAGTGTAAAAGTACTAGATGTTTATGCATCTAGTAACACAGTGTGTCACAGTACATGAAGCAAAAGTATTATAGGTTCCCCAGGATCTGTCTGCTCTTTAACTAACTAAAATCTTCAATTTGGCCCTTTCAGTTTGTTTCCCATACCCAATTAAAATAAAAAAAGAGGGCCATTTGTCTGACACTTACAAACCTCAGACTATGTCTACAGCCCATATTTTTGTTTCTCTAGGAATTACTGAGAAAATCATCCTAAAATGATCTGGTTGTCAAGAACAACTCTGAACAGGACTGAACAATCCCAGTTAGGCATAGAATTTGTTAATTAATCTTAATGACAAACCTGACAACCAATACTATTTCAGAAAACTTTCCTGAATAGAAGTGAAATTAGGACAGTCTGAAAGCTCTAAACCCTTTGTGATGGAAACCAGGTAACACTGGAAAACTTCCAAGAATTTAGACTGTTTTAAGCCATCCACCTAACTGTTCAAGACAGAAACCTCATCCTAGACTCCATGATTTTCCCTCTCCATCTCATGTTGTCTATCCTCAAAATAATTAGCAGCAGTTGAAGCAGTTCTTCATTCTTTTCTGCACAAAAACTGCTAGTGTTCCTACCTCTCCGGCCACTCATCAATCTTCATTACTGGTTTCTCCTCACCTAACTTTTCTAAAAATTGGAGTGAACGTCTTTTCCCTGATTTTATGGCTTTAAATTCCATGTACACACTGGCAACTCTCAAATTTTATATCATAGCCCAGACTGCTCCCCTTAACTCCAAACTTAAGATACCCAACTGCTTACTGGCTATCTCCAAATCTCATCTTTCACAAAGACTAAAAGCAAAAGTCCCTAAAATAGTCCATAAGGTCTTACACATTCTGCCCACCTTCCCCCCTGTTCACTCTGACCTCAGCATTTTCTATATCATTTTTTTTAAAAAAATATTTACTTATTTATTTATTTTTTAAATTTTGGCTGCACTGGGCCTTCACTGAGGCATGCGAGATCTTTAGTTGCAGCATGTGGGCTCCTCAGTTGTGGCAGGCGGCATGCATGCAAGATCTAGTTACCCGACCAGGGATCAAACCTGGGCTCCCTGCATTGGGAGCATGGAGTCTTACCCACTGGACAACCAGGGGAGTCCCAGCATCTTCTTTATCATCTTACTCTGATCTCGCTAACGGTACTGGCTTCCACAAGTTGTTCCACACACAGGTCAGGCAGATTCCCACCTCAAGGTCTCTGTACATACTGTTCTCCCATCCTGGAATACTTTCTTCTCCATCAGAGCTCCTTCCCCTAGCTAACATATCCTAAGCTGCAACTTTTCCTCATGTCCCTTACCCCATGTCCATTATCTGTTAATACTCCCTTAACCCTATTCCTTACTTTTTAATCTTTAACATTCCTTAAATATACTGTATATATTTACTTTTTCTTTTTCTGCCTCCCTTTGCCAAATATAAGATCCAACAAGGGTAGGGATTTTTATCTGTTCAATTCTATTAAATTCCCAGCACCTAGAGCTATGCCTGACATATAAGCAGGCATTCAAGAAATCACTGTTGAATAAACAGATAAATGACATTTTCTAGAGAAAATAAAAGGGTCCCTGAGAAAAGACACAGATGCTTCACCTTTAGGGTGAAACTCACCACTTGACAAGCTCCACACTTGCCTGCTTAGCTTCCAGTCAGCTTTTTAGAGTTTCAGGCAAAAGCATGAAGGACAAAGTTCCAACGAGATATCAAAATAAAAAAGCAAAAACAAACAAAAAAGGAAACCTGGAGGAAACAGGGGCAATACAGAGGAAAAGATATAGTTCTTTTTATCTTCTCAGAACAAGATGGGGGGGTGGGGGGAAGAAACAGTAATCTGAACTAGAAAACTCCTGGAAATTAAAAAGGCAGAAATAATATACTCAACAGAAAGGCTGTAAGGGAAAATTAAGATCTCTCAAAAAATACAACAAAATGACAAAGAATGGAATGTATGTGAGATATGATAAGTCAAAAGATCATACCAGGAGATCTGACATCTAACTCATAAGTTCAAGAAAGAACAGAGAAAATGACACACAGAAAATAGTAATCTAAAAATTATGCAAGAAAACTTAACAGAATCAAAGGAATCTATTTTAGACTGAAAGACTCACCTAGTGCCTAGCATAATGAATAAAATAAGATCTATACCAAATTATATCATCATGAAATTTCAGGGCTGAAGATAAATTTCAGGAATAAAGATAATATTATAAAAGCTTGCAAAGAAACAAACCAGGCCATATTAAACAATCAAGAATAACAACTCTGAACTACTCAACGGCAACACTAGAATCCAGGATACAAAAAGGTAAATAAAAGGTATTCTCGGGGGCTTCCCTGGTGGCACAGTGGTTGAGAGTCCGCCTGCTGATGCAGGGGACACGGGTTCGTGCCCTGGTCCGGGAAGATCCCACATGCCGCGGAGCGGCTAGGCCCGTGAGCCATGGCCATGGAGCCTGCGCGTCCGGAGCCTGTGCTCCGCGACAGAAGAGGCCACAATAGTGAGAGGCCCACGTACTGCAAAAAAGAAAAAAAAAAAAAAGTATTCTCGGGCTTCCCTGGTGGCGCAGTGGTTAAGAATCCGCCTGCCAACACAGGGGACATGGGTTCGAGCCCTGGTCCGGGAAGACCCCACATGCCATGGAGCAACTAAGCCCGTGCGCCACAACTACTGAGCCCGCACGCCTAGAGCCCGTGCTCCACAACGAGAGAAGCCACTGCAATGAGAAGCCCGTGAACTGCAACAAAGAGTAGCCCCTGCTCACTGCAACTAGAGAAAGCCTGCACGCAGCAACGAAGACCCAATGCAGCCAAAAATAAATTAATTAAAAAAAAAAGTATTCCCAACCTATATCCAGCCAAAATCAAATAAGAGTAAAAAAAAGGCATTTCTAAAGATGAAAGATCTCAAAATATTTACCTCTCGTGCATCTTTTCTAAGACAGCTACTAGGAGAGACTTCTTTACCAAGAATAGGAAGAAAAAGAATCCAGCAAAGAGAGTGATATAGGGAATTCCCTGGTGGTCCAGTGGTTAGGACTTGGTGGTTTCACTGCCGTAGCCTAGGTTCAATCCCTGGTCGGGAAACTAAGATCCCGCAAGCCATGCAGCACACTCCTCCACCCCCCAAAAAAGAGTGATGTAAAGGGCAGTTCAAACTGGCCTAGAGAAGCAACCAGTTCAGGAGAGAATGAGGAAAGAAAACAACAGGACAGAATAAAATGCTAAAATGCAGAGGTATGCCTCCTAAGAGAAGGAGGGGATGAAATGGTATTAACGGAATTTAAATGAAAAGAAGAGTTCAGAAGGTCTGGCAATTCTGTTGTAGAGTTTGGGATAAAGTATGAATAGTGCCTTGAAATCTAAGCATATGTAACAATGAAGGGACTGTAAACTCAGTAAAAACAGAAAACTGTCCAAGAAAGGAAATGCAATTATAGTACACTACTTGGTTTAGCAGTTAACAAAACGTGTTATAACTATTTGAGAAGATGAAGGGAGAGGAACCAAGAATGCCTCATGGTATTAAGAGTATTCCAATTCTCATCTTCCGTAACAACAAGAGGAAATTTCTCAAATTAGTCTTTTTAAAAGTTAAATACATATGACTAGGGAATATGGGGTTGAATATCAGAAGTAAAGGCCAAAAAATGTTTGGGAAAGGTAACACACAAGTGAGCATGGGGCAAGGATTTATTGTTGCTGCTGCTGTTGTCATAGGTCTTAAAGTACTAACTTCTAAAACTCTGTAGCTATTACATTAATAGAAACAAAAATTAGGTTAATAGAGGAGGAGGTATGTTTACAAATGTTCTCTCCACTACACAAACACTCCGACTTGATCACCTAACTTCTAGCATGGCCCCAAGCCACCCCTACAGTCTCATTCCTTCCAGCCTTTTTTCTATAGTCACTCTCAAAAACAACTTTTACAACTGTGCACTTTTCCCAAGTAAATACCTTAGTCATTCCAGCACGCACTTTCCACACCCTCAAACATAGGTTGGAAAAACCTATATTTAAGATAGAGTAGAAAAGTTGTTTTTTGTTTTTTTTTAATACCCGTTGCAGAGCACAGGCTCCGTACGTGCAGGCTCAGCAGCCATGGCTCACGGGCCCAGCCGCTCCGCGGCATGTGGAATCTTCCCGGACCGGGGCATGAACCCGTGTCCCCTGCATCGGCAGGTGGACTCTCAACCACTGCGCCATCAGGGAAGCCCTAGAAAACTTTTTGATACAAGTTAAAGATTAGGGCAAAATCAATAACTCAGCTGCCAAGAGAAGCTAGGAAAACCTATCACCCTTTAAGATTCTGCCAGGAAGAATCAGATTCTCCTGCAACACTATCATTTGTTAAATTACCACAGACTAGAGCAAAATCATAGGGTTTGATCCAACCAGCGATTCTTTTCCAGCTTTTGCTTACGTAAAAATATACTAGAGGAAATCCCCACTTTTTACAGATTCCTGGGACCCAGTTCAAACAAGTATTTCAATTTACCACAGTCTAATTCGTTTATCAATTTTCAGTTGCTCAGGAAAGTGAGAAACAATATCAGGCAAAACATTTGCCTTAATGATGTTGCACCATCCAGTGACAAGAAAAGTAACTGCAACTTCTAGTCATTATAAATATCAGTTTTCCAAAACTTGGCTTCTGATGACACATCAATAGTAATTAATGCAGGCAGAAACAACCTATATAATAAACTCCAGATAACCGAAGTTCAACAACGTATAGCTAAATGATCTATATCTGTGGTTTTTAACAGGTGAAAATCAAATGTTTTCACCACACCAGGAGAGGAAATAGGAATCGCATACCTACAATCCTTTGAATGTAGCTTAGTCTGAAATTTAAAAGACCTAGTCCTAGCTCTGTCATTAACAGCACAAATTTTGAAAAGGCCATTTTCCATAATGGACATCTCCATATGGATGTGAAAATGGAGAATGCACAAAAGTTCCCTCTAAAGATCCTTTCATTTAATAGTAATAGCTTAGTAAACACTTTGAGAATTTACAATGTGCCAGGTACTGTTTTAAGCCCTTTGCATAGATAACTCATTAAGTCATCAGAACAATCCTAGTCCATACTATTACTTCTATTCTACAAATGATGAGTGAAATAAAAACCAATAGCAGCAGCAAAAGAAAAATCAATTAACACTAATATTCACTGGATAATTAAATATTGTAAGCATTTCACATATACTATCTCATTTAATATTAACAAAAATCCTCTGAGAAAGTACTAATATGCCTATTTTATTTTACTTTGGCCGTGCCACACAGCTTGCAGGATCTTAGTCAGATCAAGGATCACACCCAGGCCCCGGCAATGAGAGTGCCAAGGCCTAACCACTGGATCGCCAGGGAATTCCCCTAATATGCCTATTTTATAGAAGACAAAATATACAGTAATTTACTTAAGGTCACAGAATTAATAGGCGGCAAAAACCAGGACTCAATTTCATGTCTGTTTGATTGCAGACCATACATGCTCTTAGCCTATTTTCTACTGAGGTAAAATTCACATAAAATTTACCATTTTAAAGTGAACAATTCAGTATATTCGCAATATTGTACAACCAGCACCTCTATCCAGTTCCAAAACATTTTCATCATCTCAAAAGGAAACTCCATACCCATTAGTCAGTGGCTTTCCATTTCCCCTCCCACCACTCCCCTGGAAACCACCAGTCTGCATTCTGTCTCTATAGATTTACCTATTTTGGATATTTCATATAAATGAAAGCATGTAACATGTGACCTTTTGTGTCTGGCTTCTTTCACCTAGCATAATGTTTTCAAGGTCCATCCACGTTGTAGCATGTATCGGTCAGTACCTCATTCCATTTTATGACTGAATAATATTCCATCATATGTATATACACCATTATCTGCTTATCCACTCATCTGTTGACGGACATTTCGGCTGTTTTCACCTTTTGGCCTTGGTAAAGTGTTGCTATGAATATGCATGTATATGTGTTTATATGAGTACCTGTTTTTAATTCTTTGGGGTATATACAAGAAGTGGAATTGCTGGGTCATATGGTAATTTTGTTTAACTTTTTGAGGAACCACTGTTTTCCACAGCAGCTGCACCATTTACATTTCCACTAGCAATGTATGAGGGTTCAATTTTTCTACACATCTTAACCAATGCTTATTATTTTCCTTTTTATAAGTCATTCTAGGGGGTGCATATGAAGTGGTGCCTCACTGTAGTTTTGATTCGCATTTCCCTAATGACTACTGATACTAAACATCAGTTCATGTGCTTGTTGACCATTTGTATACCTTCTCTGGAGAAATGTCTATTCAAGTCCTTTGCCCTTTTTTTTTTTTTGCGGTATGCGGGCCTCTCACTGTTGTGGCCTCTCCCATTGCGGAGCACAGGCTCCGGACGTGCAGGCTCAGCAGCCATGGCCCACGGGCCCAGCCGCTTCGCGGCATGTGGGATCTTCCCAGACCGGGGCACAAACCCGTGTCCCCTGCATTGGCAGGTGGACTCTCAACCACTGCGCCACCAGGGAAGCCCCCTTTGCCCATTTTTAAATCAAGTTATCTTTTTGTTGTTGAGTTGTAAGAGTTCTTTATATCTTCTGGAAAACAGAGTCATATCACAAATATGGTTTGCAAATATTTCCTCCATTCTATAGGCTGTCTTCACTTTCTTAATTACCTTTGATGCATCAAAGTTTTTAATTTTGATGAAGTCCAATTAAATGATCTGTTTTTTTCTTTTGCTGCATGCCATTAACTACTGATTTTAATTTTTGAAATGTATGAGACAGGATAAGTTCCTGGTAACTGAGAAATTACTGACAAAACCAAAGCTAACTTCAACTCTTCCAACTACATCCTAAGATGTAATAAAGAGATAACACAAGCATTTCTAGTGCAATGTAATATATATGTCTATATATGTATTATCTACAAGCTATTTCACATTATAGTAATGTGTGTTACAGAAGAATAAACCACACTTACTATATACTTGACACTAAATGAAGCAGACAAAATCCTCTGTTGACGGGATTTACATTCCAGGGAGAAAAGACAAAAAAAAATAAAATACGTGAGGAGAGTGTTTCAGGCAGAGGAAACAATAAGTGCGTAGGGTCTGAGGTAGAAATATGCTTGGCATGTTCAGGAAAGATAAGTAGGAGTTTGGGTACAGTGATAACGAGTCTTCTGATCCATGAACATGGTAGATGAACATGGTTCATCATCCATGAACATGAACATGATCTCTGTTTATTTGGGTCTTCTTTAAGTTCTCTCAACAGTATTTTGTAGTTTTCAGTGCCTAGGTCTTGCACATATTTTGTTAAATTTATCCCTACTTCATTTTGTGGATAATACCGTAAATGGTAATTTCAAGTTTTATTTTCCAATTTTTTTTTTTTTTGCTAAATATAGAATACAATTTATTTTTGTATTGACCTTGTATCCTGCAACCTTGCTACATTCACTTATTAATTACAGTTGCTCTTTTTTTTTGGGGGGGGTGATGGTGGCTTAGAATTTCAATGTATGTAATCAGGTAGTCTGTATAAAGGCACTTCCATATCATCTTCCTTTTCAACCTCTAGACTTGCTTCTTTCCCTTGCCTTATTGTACTAGTTAGGACCTCTAATACATTGTTGTTTTGTACTTGATCCTCAAAAGAGAAAGCTTAGACTGAAAGTTTCACCATTAAAGTATTGTGTTAACTGTACATCATTTAGTTGGTTGAGGAAATGTCCTGTTCCTAGTTTGGTGAGGTATCATGATGCAAAATGAGGTTGCATTTTGTCAAAGGGTTTTCTATACGTATTAAAGATGTTCATGATTTTTCTTCTTTATTCCAGTAAGGTGGATAATTAAAATTGATTTTGAATGTGAAGTCAACATTGGATTCCT
This sequence comes from Lagenorhynchus albirostris, assembly GCF_949774975.1. Taxonomy (NCBI): domain Eukaryota; kingdom Metazoa; phylum Chordata; class Mammalia; order Artiodactyla; family Delphinidae; genus Lagenorhynchus; species Lagenorhynchus albirostris. The sequence goes on from NC_083107.1 coordinate 69,351,204, forward strand.
GAAATAAATCTCCCTTGGTTGTGACATATTATTCATTTTATAAGTTCCTGGAATTGATTTGCAAGTTAGATAAGAGTTCTTATATACATGTTCATGAAAGACATGTCAATGATCATTTGGAATAGGTCTTATCTTTATATGGTTTTAGTATCCAAGATAAAGCTGGTCCCATAAATGATTTGGAAGTGTGCCCTCCTCCTATATTTATTGAAGTAGTTTAAGATTGGTATTTTCTCCCTTAAACATTAGATAAAATGCATCAGTGGTGGCACAGTGGTTGAGAGTCTGCCTGCCGATGCAGGGGACACGGGTTCGTGCCCCGGTCCGGGAAGATCCCACATGCCGTGGAGCAGCTGGGCCCGTGAGCCATGGCCGCTGAGCCTGCGCGTCCGGAGCCTGTGCTCCGCAACGGGAGAGGCCACAACAGTGAGAGGCCCACGTATCGCAAAAAAAAAAAAAAAAAAAAAAAAAAAAAAAAAAAAAAAAAAAAAGCACCAGTGAAGCCACCTGGGCCTTGAGGCTTCTTTCAGAGAATTTTAAACTAAGATTCAGTTTCTTTTTATTTCTTTACTATTTTAATTTTTTTTTAATTTTTTGGCCACACTGCACAGTATGTGGGTTCTTAGTTCCTGGACCAGAGATCAAACCCGTGTCCCCTGCAGTGAAAGCACTGAGTCTTAACCACTGGACCACCAGGTAAGTCCCTCAATTTCTTTAATATATGTCTACTTAATCAATTACTAAAGAGGAATGTTGAAACATCCAGCTATGTAATTGTACATTGTCTATTTCTCCTTCCAATTCTGTCAGGTTTTGCTTCAGGTATTTTGAAACTATTAGGTATATAAATATGATAAATTGACAACTTTATTGTTCTGAAAAGTCTGTATTACTGTAAAGTCTGTATTTATCCCTCACTCTGAAATCTATTTTGTCAAATATTAATAGTCATTTGAGCTTTATGATTAATAGCTTATTAGATATCCCTAATTTTTTTTAAGTGGTTGCACTAGCATTTATAATATACATTTTTAACTTAGGACAGTCTACCTTCAAACAGTATTATACCACTTCTGGTATTAATATAAGACACTTATAGCAGTATACTTCCATTTTCTCCTATTACTGGGCTATTTAAAAAATCTTTTTTCTTCTACATGTTACACTTCTACGTTTTCTAAATATTATGAATCCTATAAAACATAGAAATCTTTGCTTTAAATAGTCAATTGTCTTTGAAATAAACTAAAATGAGAAAAAAGTGTTTTATATTTCCCCACATATTTACCATTTCTTAATCTCTTCATTCCTTTGTGCAGATCTGAGTTTCCATCTGGCATGATTTTCTTCAGCCTGAAAAACTTCCTTTAACATTTGTAATAGCGCAAGACTGCCGGCAAGAAATTCTCTCAGCTTTTGTATGGAAAATGTCTTTATTTTGACTTCATTTTTGAAAGATATTTTTGTTAGGATTAAATTCTAACTTGATAAGTTTTTTCCTTTCAGAACTTTCAATATGTAATTTCACTGTCTTCTGGCTTGCATTGTTTCTTTCTCCAACTCCCCAATGTGGGGAGAACTGTAGATTTAAGAAATTTTTTATTTTGAAATTATTTTACAAAAAAGTTGCAAAAAATAGCTCAGAGTTCACATATACCTTTCATCTAAGCTTCTCCTAATGTTAACACTTACATAACCATAGTACATTTATCAGAAATAAGAAAGTAACACTGGTACAATGCAAACTACAGAACTAATCCACCAGTTTTTGTTTTTTGTTTTTTGTTTTTTTACTAATGTCACTGTATTCCAGAATCCAATCCAGATTCCCACTTTGTATTTAGCTGTCATACGTCTCTAGTCTCCTCCAATCTGTGACAGTTACTCAGTCTTTTCTTGTCTTTCATGACCTTGATACTTTCGAAGAATACTGGTCAGGTATTTTGTAGAATTCTCCCTCAATTTGGGTTTGTCTGCTGCCTTCTCATAATTAGAGTAAGATTTTGCATTTTTTGATAAGAATACCACAAAACACCACAGATGTAATGTTTTGCCTTTCTTGGTTCATTATACCAAGTATATATTGTGGATGTCTTCTTTCTATGATATTAACCTTAATAACTTAGTTAAGGTGGTATCTACAGAGCTTCTCTCCGCTGTAAATTTGCTGTTTTTCCCTTTGTAATCAATAATTTCTAAGAGAAAATACCTTGAGACTATGCAAACGTTTCTCATCGTACCTCCCCAGTGATTTTACCTTCCATCACTGGACTGCCTGTGACAACTATTACTGCAGTATTTGCGTAACGGTGATTTTCTTTCAGTCACGGTTTTACACTTATTAATTGGAATTCTTCATTTATGATTTGTCCCTTCTACCCACCAACCTATCTGTTTGTTTTATACTTACCAATATGGACTAATGGCTATTTTATTCTATTGGTAGTAATGCAATATTATAATTATTTCATTACAGCTTTGGACATTAGAAGCTCTTTCAGGTTGGTTCTTACACACTTTTTTTTAATTAATTAATTAATTTTTGGCTGCGTTGGGTCTTCGTTGCTGCACGCAGGCTTTCTCTAGTTGCAGCGAGTGGGGGCTACTCCTCATTGCGGTGTGCGGGCTTCTCATTGCGGTGGCTTCTCTTGTTGTGGAGCACGGCTCTAGGCACGTGGACTTCAGTAGTTGTGGCCCACGGGCTCAATAGTTCAGGCTCAAGGGCTCTAGAGCGCAGGCTCAATAGTTGTGGCGCACGGGCTCTAGAGCACAGGCTCAGTAGCTGTGGCGCACAGGCTTAGCTGCTCTGCGGCATGTGGGATCGTCCCAGACCAGGGCTCGAACCTGTGTCCCCTGCATTGGCAGGCAGATTCTTAACCACTGAACCACCAGGGAAGCCCGGTTCTTACATACTTTTGACATATCCCATCCTTTTCTGAGCACTTCTTCATTTTCTGGCACCAAAGATGCTCCCATATATCCCAGTTCTGGAAGCAGTCAGTTCTTTTTAAGAGTCCTGGTTCCTTTTGTTGAAAAACTGAATGTAGAGTCCAAGATCTGGGCACTAGGCATGCTCACTGCTTCTTCTAGGCATTCCCAGAGGACAGAGTGAGAAAATATATTTATGTACACTAATCCATGCATATACACACACCTGTATTTCCACAACCACCTGCATGTATAATATATAAAACCATGAGTTCATAGTGATAATTCTGATTCCAATTCAACATCACAGAGTTCCTTCTAGTCTTCTTCCTTTCCTTAACCTCTTTAATAGTAGAAACCTGGCTCTCATTATCTAAAATATATTTACTTATGTGTTCATTCCTAGTATATAGTTTCCAACTTGCTAACCCATACCACCCTTGTGAGAAATCAGAATCACCAAAATGCATGTTTACAGTCCTTTTTACCTTTAGTCTTACAATAGCTAATCAAATACTGTTTTCTAAAGGTATTTTGATTATTCTTTTCTTCTTCCTGTGTGGTTATTTGCTCATTTGTTGGCTCATATTGTTTCATAAAAAGTCAACAGCTGTTCTTATCTTTGTCCCTCTGTATATGTAATGTGGTCTTTTTTCCCTCTGGCTTCTCTAAGATTTCTCCTTGTAACTGGTTTTTAGCCACTGGGTTAGCACGTGTCTCAGTGTGATTTTCTCTATGTTCATCCTACCTAGGTTCATAAAGTCTATGGGATTACAGTTCTCGTCATTACTTGGAAAATTTTCAGCCATTATTTCTTCAAATACTTCTTCTGCAACCACAGGACCCCACCTGCCGTCCTAGAGTCCAAATGCACATGCATGAGACTGCTTGATAATGTCCCACACATCACTGAGGCTCTCTCCTTTTTTTCCCCAGACTTTTCCCCCCTGTGTTTCATTTTGCACAGTTTCTATTACCTTACACTGATCTTTTCTTCTGCAGTGTCTTTTCTTCTTTTAATCTGCTGTTAAGCCCATCAGCTGAATTTTTCATTTCAGATATTGTGTTTTTCAGTTCTAGGAGTTCTAATAGGTCTTTTTTACATCTTACATTTCTCTCACGTTCATGCTTCCTTTAAATGCTTCCATGGGTTTCTTGCATGTTGAGTTTTGTTCAGGTGGGCAGCTAAATTAGTTGAGAATCAGCTTAATCCTTTTGAGGCCTATTTTTCAGCACAGTCTTAAGGTGGGACTTGAGTAGCCCCTTTTCTAAAGTTACTTTGGCCCTACTCCTAAGGAGTACCGTATCTGGGGACTCTCCCAAATGGTTCTGATATTCCACAAGGTCTCTCCATTCTGGCTGGTCAAAACTAGAAATACCTCACAACCCAACGTTAAGTCCCAATATTTCTACCAAGTCTCTGGTAGTTGTTCTTCCTCTAATAGTTAGTTGTTCTTTGCCCAGCCTATGGAGCTCCACCCAGCTTAGTATCCAGCCAAAGAGTCAAAGGAGCTCCTCTGCAGATTTCTGGATTTCACTGTCTGTGTAACCCCATCTTCTATGGTAATCACCCCTGCAAATTCCAGCCTCTCAAGTCTATTCTCTGACTTGTACCTCCTTGGCCCAACAAGACTGCCTCACCCTGCTTAGATTCTAATTAACTTAGATTCTAACTGGAATCTAGTTTCAGAAAGAAAGCCTGTGAGATTCGCAGGGCTGAATTTTATTTTCCTTCTCTCAGGGAATGCAGTCCTGCCCTGCCTGTTGTATGTGTTTTGTCCAACTTCCTCCTTATTTATGGCCAGAGGGCTAATCTGGTACCAGTAAATTACTCTGTAATGTCCAGAAGTAAAAGTTCTCAACAGCTTTATTGTCTTTTAAAGGTTTAAGCAATCCTTAATCTTTCCTGGGATATGTTCCAAATCATTTGAGAACCTAATGAAAATCATGGATCCTTTGCACATGCCCTCACACCAATGTGCATACATACAAAATTTGTAAGTAGAATTTCAGGGAGTTCATAGCCTCTGCCCCAGTCCCCCCACCTTCTATTGTTCCAGAGGGCTGTAACTTATAGTATTGGTACACAACACTATCATTCTTCCCAGGTTTTAGGGCCAATTTTTATTTACCGAAAACTTGCTAAGTGTGAAATTAAAGTATTTGAGCCAAGGAAGTTTTTTTTTTTAAATCAAATGAGACGCTTTTTTTTTAAGTTTATTACGAAGTTCAGAAACAATCCAGCTATTATTCTTTCTCCACCTGTGACAGATAATATTTCTCACGTATCTTCATGATGATATACTGGCAGTCTGACACTACAGAGTGAAGAAACAAAGCCAAAGTCATCTGGACTTTGTACCCGATTTCGTAATTAGCTTTTTTCATTATATAATTATTAAAAGGTGAATTATTTTCTTTTACTATCCCAAATCTAGCCACCAGCAAGAGCAACACTGATACTGAATTATAAATATATATATTTCATATACATACTTACTCACCATTCTTCTCTAACCGCTGTTAAAAGCTGGCATTCTTCTAGGATACAAGTCCTCAGAGTACATGCCAGCTCTGTCAGGCCAGATGTATGTGAATAAATCACCTCAGAAGTCACCCTAGTCCTATGTGCTCACAATAAACACCTGTTGATTTAAGTAATGGAAGGAAGTTGAGAGGGTAGAGACAGAAGGGTGAATTGGAAAGGACAGTACTTTGGGGTACTTAATATCTAATTAACAAAAATCAATTGACCAGAATATTAAGGGTTTATTTCTGAACTCTCCACCCTAGTCCACTGATCTGTATGTCTGTCTTTACACTAGTACCACACTGCCTTGATTACTGTAGCTTTGCTTTAAGTTTTGAAATCAGGTAGTGTGTCTTCCAACTTTGTACTTCTTTTCAAGGTAATTTTGGCTATTTCCACATGACTCTTAGGGGCCACCTGTCAACTTCTGCAAACAAGCTAGCTAGGATTTTGATAGGAATTGCACTGACTGTGTAGGTCAATTTGGGTAGTACTGCCATCTTAATATTGTCTTCCAGTCCATGAGCAGTGGGGTAATCTTTCCATTTACTTAGATCTTCTTTAAGCTCTTTCAACAGTGTTTTCAGTGTGCAAGTGTTGCAGTTCTTTTGTCAAATTTATTCCTAAATACTGGTTTCTTTTGATGTCACTGTAAATGGAATTATTGTCTTAAATTCATTTTTGGATGTTTCACTGCCAGTGTATATAAATACATTTCATTTCTGCATATTGCTCTTATATCTCATTCACAGACTTTTAAAAACCAAAGTAGCTGAAGTATCTGTACATTACCTTAAAATTACATTACAAATGCCAACAAAAGTCATTCTAACAAAAAATAATTTCATCCAAGTAAACCAAAGAAGCTGACATCACACGGTAATATACAATAAAGCCCAAGAACTGCTGTATCTGTAAGTCAGGATGAAGAAAGTCTTATTTGTTATGCACTAATTTTAGAGACACTCCTCTAATTCATAAAGTCATTAGGATTCTCACAAGTAATATAGTTGGAAAAGACAGCTGGGAAATCTGACAAATTCCACATCAGTTAATAGACAGTAATATAAAAGCAAGAGAAGCAATACCACAAAAACAGAAAATTAACATGTTTCTCTATGCACAAAAGATGTGATGCCTTTTCTCGACCTGCCAGAGTAAGTTTTCCTATTTGAAAATTTAAAGTTTCCTTTAATATCTATATTTGTAATACCCATGTGGCATTTTAAATATTTACTTAGAATTTCCATTTTACCACCTACCAAATTTGGTAAAAATGAAAAAAATATAACCAATTCACACGTACATCTCACACAATTTCTGAAAACCCAAATGCTCTGAAAAAGTAAAAAACACAACCCACTTACTATGTCTTAATTATTTTGAATTCAAAATTAGTGTAGTAGAAAGTAATAAGCTTTGCTCTGTTTCACAGAAGTCATAAGATTTGTTTCATTGGAGTCACACATTTCCAGAGGTAGTTTTAAATTTGGCATGTGTAGTTAACTCCTTGAGTCCCTAATGAACTTCCTCCATTCCTTTATTCCTGAGCTTCTTTTATAATGCTCCTTTGACACTTTTCTAAAAAGGAAAGAGAAACTTTTTTCATGTCAAAGAACTGAGCAAGTAGATTCTGTGATAAAACACCATTAGCTGCTTTTGTTGCTACTTCCACTACTCAAAACTTTGGAGGCACCTTCCAGAAGCTAGTGTTCTCTAGAACATGGCGGTATCTTCATATGTTCTTATTTGGTACCACAGCATCAAGAGTAACTCTGCCTCAAATAACTATCATGATCCCTCCAAAACTACTCCAATCATACTGATGATCTGTTAGGTTATACACTACACATCAATAAGCAAATATAAGGTTAGGGCTGACAGTGAATTAACTTTAGGAATTAAGAAAGGCAGTATGGACCACCGTGATTAAGAGGATACAGACAAACATGCCCTCTGACTCTGCCAGGTACTAGCTGTGTTGCACTGGGTGAAACTTTAACCTCTCTAGACCTGTTTCCCTCATCCACAACAGGAATTAAAATTTCTATCACCAGTATGCTGCGAGGATTACATGAGAATTAATGTGTAAAAAGTCTAGGATGGCACATAAAAAGCCCTCAATGAAGCTATTACATTGGTTCTGAACATTACTCTAGCTACCCAATTTCAGCCTTCTCCCAGTCTTAACGCTTTGCCGTTAGTGAGTCAAACTGTCTATCTTCTTTTTGGCCTGCCCTTATCTTATTCTCCTGATACCTCCTTGATCCAGACCAAACTGTATTCCAAGCAGCATCTCAAATCAGCAACATTGTTCTCAATTTTTCCAGAACTTGCTCACTCACCTTCTAACCCTTTGTTGCTTTCTATCTTCCTTCCCCTTTTATGGATATTTGCAACTTTTCAAGTATTAAAAGGTTTTCTAAATCATTAAAATGAGTTCATATACTATCTTTAAAGGCCACCGAATCTCCAGAATCTAGGACTTGTTGATCAACTGTTTCAAACTTATTAATGCATAATGCTTATTACTCTCTAAGTAATATGACAACTTGTTATTTAGCCACGAAATTTTTACATCAGAATAATACTTTGCAATGGCATTTGTTTATTCTGTATTAGATAAAACATAGCCACTTTAAATTCCTGCTAATCCACTTGACTTCCCCAAATCTTTAAGTCCTCCTCCCCTTTAGATTTCAGATGAGGTTTTATTTAATGTTTTTCGTTTTTAGTCTTTTTTTTTTTTAATGGATTTATTTTTGGCTGCATTGGGTCTTTGCTGTTGCGCGCGAGCTTTCTCTAGTTGCGGCGAGCAGGGACTACTCTTCCTTGCGGTGCTCAGGCTTCTTATTGCGGTAGCTTCTCTTGTTGCAATAGCTTCTCTTGTTGCGGCAGCTCCTCTTGTTGCGGAGCACGGGCTCTAGGCGCACAGGCTCAGTAGTTGTGGCGCATGGGCTTAGCTGCTCCGCAGCATGTGGGATCTTCCCAGAGCAGGGCTCAAACCCATGTCCCCTGCATTGGCAGGCGGATTCTTAACCACTGCGTCACCAGGGAAGTCCTCCTTTTTTTAGTCTTAAGAAACAAAAACAAAAAAACCTTTCAAGCAACCCTCTTCTCTAGCTTATTTATCAGAGAGACAAAAACATCTGCTTAAACAAGTTAAATCTGTGCTGATCCACTCAGGACACTGCCAGCCAAAGCACAAAACCATTTCAATTCCAACAGAGCGGGCCGGGAGGAGGTGGACGGGAAGGATCTTCAAATGGCATCAGGCAATAAATGACTTAATGGAGGGGATGAGGACTGTTTTCCCTACTGGAAAATAAAGGATAGTTCTACTTTTGGCACTTAAGAATTTAGGAGGCATGGCTTGTTAAGAATGTTTGATGTGGGGAAAGGGGATGTACTAATAAAATTTAAGCATAATGTTCTCTAATTCCTTAGCAATATTCCACTTTCAATTATCTCATCTTGGCATCTTTTTTCTTCTACTGTCTAGGAAGCCTGTACTCTCACGTTGCTGCACGTATCTGCTTCAAAATTTAGAACCAGGCATGCCTCTTCAAGACCTCCAAATTAAGCTCAGTTTCCACTCACAACAAATATGGGCCCCAACTTCTTATTCCTCCCAGAGGTCCCTGGCTTTTGTTACTACTTTTGTTTTATCTAACATTTATATACTGCTTACTATGTGCCAGACACAAGCACTTTACACCCATTGACTCATTTAATCCTCATAGTAGCTCTTAGGGTTTTGTGGATGAGAAAAACTAAGGCACAAGGAAGGTAAGTAATTTACCCAAGGCTAATTTACACACGGCTAAGACTGGCTTTTTAACTCGTCAGTTTGACTCCAAAGTCCACGCTCTTAACTATGAATGCCACCGCTTCCGTTTTTTACCTTGAAAAATAAAATCTGTAACTTACAGAATGCCTGTGCAAGAAATCAGACCAATGGCTCTCCCTCCTTTATAGGACCAATCTTATGTTGTTTCCAGAGGTGACAGATGACAAAGAAAAGGTGGAAAGATTTAAGAGTCCTCAAGATCCAATCAATGTAACACTACCACTGCTATACAGCCTTTCACTTTACTGCTCCCCTTTGAAGCCTCAAAGTAGTGTATAAGTTATTTTGCATATCAGTTAAGTCACTTTCCTCCAAATCTCTTAAAGAAATGTTGCTTTATTCTCTCACAGAGGCACTACTGCTGGTACACTGCTATTTCTCTATATGTAGGACAGCACAAACCATCTCTCAGACCATGCTAATACAGGAACCACAAAGACAATCCATATAAACCCTAGTACAGTTCCCAGCACCTTAGTTAGCCTAAGTGTTAGATCGTATCACTTTTATTACAGACAGGAAATGAAGGCCAAGATATGAAGTCATTTGCCTATTAAAAAAATTTATTGTTACCAAAGCTAGTTTTCTGTCTCCAGTACAAAGTTGTCTACTATTATACTACCAAAAGATTACTACAGAGCAGAGCAAAGAAAGTATTCCAGTTTATAGCCTCTGCAATTAGTTTAAAAATCCAATTCATTCAGTCACTCAACTCTTAATCTCTCCATTCCATAACTTTCATCAACTGCTCTTTCTTCTTCTACTCTTTGTGCTACAGAATGATGATGATAGGCACAAATCTAAGAAGTTCAAGGCCATTTCTAACTCATATTGGTTTATATCAACCTCCCATTAATTGGTTACCTTGGTTCTCTTTCACTGCAAACACAGAATAAGGAATTGTTTTTCTATTTGAGGGTTCCTAGACTGCTAAAAACATTCTACTAATACACTGTTAAAATTAACTATTTCTAAATCAAACAGAAATTAACAATTGTAATAACAATATAGAAAGCATTAATTCCAAACTTCCTGAAAGGAGTACCCTCATTTGCTCTTTACATTTCCTGAAACATGTGATTCCATGCATGCCCACGGAAGTCTTCCTTATCTACTGATAGATTCCAAGTCACAAGGCTGTAAAAAGAAGCTGAAGTTATAACACCATGAAAATACTAATAAATACACAACTTACTAGCATCTATCCCTCAGCCATCACATAGACATCGTTGGTATGTCTCTTACCAGATGTTCTAATAATATAGTGTAAACTTAATTATAAAGAGAGACTGGAAATCCAGTAAAAGATGCACTGAAAAATGATAGGGAAGAAATAAGTCACTGACAAACAAAGGAGTGGATAGTTAACATATAAACAGAAATAGATAAGGATGGCAGCACAAGTGGGCCTAAAATTAAAATTACATGAACAGGGACTTCCCTGGTGGCGCAGTGGTAATGAATCCACCTGCCAATGCAGGCGACACGGGTTCAAGCCTTGGTCCAGGAAGATCCCACATGCCGCGGAGCAACTAAGCCCGTGCGCCACAACTACTGAGCCCATGTGCCACAACTACTGAAGCCCACGTGCCTAGAGCCTGTGCTCTGCAACAAGAGAAGCCACCGTGATGAGAAGCCCATGCACCGCAATGAAGAGTGGCCCCCGCCACTGCAACTAGAGAAAGCCCATGGGCGGCAACGAAGATCCATCGCAGGCAAAAATAAATAAATTAAATAAATAAATTTATATTTAAAAAATTATATGAGCAAAGGATTAAGAGAGTCCCTTGAAGAAATGAATAAGACTCTTAAACTTTTTTTTTTGAAGGTGTTATGTATGTTTATTTTTTAAACAAATTGTAATAATAACAGTATGTTATTGTGTTACTTTTTTGGGCGAACTGAGGTAATATCACTTCAAAATAAAACAGTTTGAGATACTGCCATGGATTTAATGTATTTTCCATAGTTAGAATAGCTTCTTTGTTGGATCTCTCTGCCCTATTTTAATCTCCTGTTATTCCATATTGTTTAAACGTGTTTTTAATGGATTTTTATGTTCATACTATAAAAGTCAAAAGATTCAAGGATTTTATTTATATACTTTTGTCAGATAAAGTATGCCAACACTTCCAACGTTAGATTCTTTTTCTCAGTGCTGAATAGTAATGAGGAATCAAAATTATAATCTAAATTTTGTCAAATACAAGACAAAACAAACTAGGTGTCATAAGTTTTAATTTTATTTCTCAACAACTTCCCAACATTTTTGTCTGTTTTCCATTACTTGTTAGGAAATTTCTTTTACTGTTTTGAATGGATTCCCTTTAAGTGACTTTCCTCAGTACCATTATTTCATACATTATCCTACCATCTGACTTTTCATTTTGTGTCAGTCTATCCTACTAGATTATAAACTGAGCTAGGATGGACCATACATAGAAGCAATGAAAGAGGTAGACCACCAGGACTCAAACTTTTTGTGCTGAGGAACCCTTTATACTTCTAAAATTACTAAGGAGCCCAACAAGCTTTTGTTTATGTGGATTACATCAATTTATACTTACCACATTAGATATTAAAACTAAGAAACATTTTAAAATATTTATTAATATATTTTAAAATAACAACAAACCCATAAATAACATATTTATGAAAAATAACTATATCCTCCAAAACAAAAATAAACTGTGAGAAGAGTGGCATGATTTTATAGCTTTGTAACTTTAAAGTCCAGCTTAACAGACCACAATTTTCACATCTACTTCGGCATTCAGTCTGTTGCAATATGCTCTTCTGATTGAAATGCATGAAGAATATGAAGTATATGAAGAAAGTCTAGTTGCATGTAGATATGTAGCTGGAAAAAGGAAGAATATTTTAAGAGCCTTCTCAGATCACCCTAGATATTCTTCTTCTTCGACACTACCAAACTCAACAAGTGGTACTTTCTTAAAGATTTGTTGCAATGTGGAACTTAAAACCATGTCAATGAATTTTTCATATTCTATTACATTAAATCCATCAGTTACTTTACACTTTGAGTGGATCTTTTTATCCATGTATGATTTTATAACATATAAAACATTAATTTTTTGGAAAACATCAGTTCACTAAGCTTAAGAACATAAGTTCCAAATGTTGACACATCTCATTACACAATATGAAAAAAATCATATTCATTAATATCACCATGGACTTCATCAGGAGAATCTCTAAGAACTGGAAAGCTGTCAAGCTCATGGAGGCAGACCCAAGTTTTCCAAAATTCTAATTTTCATTTAAAAGCATGAATTTATCATTGGCAACAAATACTATCATTTCATTCATTTGAGAAAGTATCTGCCAAATACTCGTTTGAATAACCATACGATGCCAGTTTTCTTTCAAGTATAAATCAAGTTCTAAAAAAGGTCGCCAATTTAAACAATTTCACAAGTGCTTTTCCTTGAGACAACCATCACTCTCACAGAATGAGGCAGAAGTATTTTACATTTACTTCCCATTTTCTCACAGAAAAAGATGTGTGCTCATGCGTCAAGATTTAATAAAACTGAAAATTCTTTCTGCTTCATCAAGGACATTTTTAAGTGAAATTAAGCTTTGTTTTCTCCTGTTAGAGTCCATGGTGGTGAAGAATACAATAACTAACTAGGCCAGCTTGGTGCCATTGTCTTAGTTCACACTAAGACCAGCAATTTTACATACCATTGTTTCTGTACCATGATGAAAATGGCAAATAACATCTTAGAATTAATATGAAAATACTTTTGACTATCTGTCAAAAAAGATCCCCAGGTGGGGTCAGTGGAGATCCAAATTTTGAGAACCATGGAGGTACACTAACATCTGTTGATAATTTACATGCCATACGATGTTAGACGCTTTCATTATGTATTTCGTTGGTTCCTTTTTTAAAAAAAACAGATAGGGAGGACTTCCCTGGTGCACAGTGATTAAGAATCCACCTGCCAATGCAGGGGACATGGGCTTGAGCCTTGGTCTGGGAAGATCCCACATGCTGCAGAGCAACTAAGCCCGTGCGCCACAACTACTGAGTCTGCGCTCTAGAGCCCCTGAGCCACAACTACTGAAGCCCGTGTGCCACAACTACTGAAGCCCACAAGCCTAGAGCCCATGCTCCGCAACAAGAGAAGCCACCGCAATGAGAAGCCTGTGCACTGCAACAAAGAGTAGCCCCTGCTCGCCGCAACTAAAGAAAGCCCGCGTGCAGCAATGAAAACCCAACGCAGCCAAAAATAAATAAATAAAATAAATAAATTTATATATATAAAAAATTAGGGCTTCCCTGGTGGTGCAGTGGTTGGGAGTCCGCCTGCCGATGCAGGGGACATGGGTTCGTGCCCCGGTCCGGGAAGATCCCACATGCCGCGGAGCGGCTGGGCCCGTGAGCCATGGCCGCTGAGCCTGCGCGTCCGGAGCTTGTGCTCCGCAACGGGAGAGGCCACAACAGTGAGAGGCCCAAGTACAGCAAAAAAAAATTAATTCCAAAAAGGAAAAAATAAATCCTTGAGGTTCAAAAAGATGTACAGTCACTCTATTGACTGTGAAAACTTAATGTTTTTTAAAATGGTAAAACACACAAACAGATAAAACCAGATTTAATACTGTTTTGCTCAAATCACAACTTCATGATTTGATCTAGTCTTCCCCACCATATCTTATTGAGCTCTCTAGCCTATCCTTCTGAAGCAAGCTCGAATTTCTGAACTTCCCAGAAGAGCCAAAAACAAGTCATCTACACTCTGTGAAAAAGCCAGGAAGTCAAACACAGAAAAAGAGAAACTTAAAGCCAAGAAAACCAACTTCCGTGATAAAGCCAAGGATGCGTAGCTTCAAGTTCAAGGGCCCAAGCATTAAAAATCAAGGAGCTCTCATTGAATACTTGTAGCTTACACGTCCATTATGGCTCAATATAACAGGCAATGAAAAGTAAAGAGAAATCTAAGACTAACACGCAATGAAGTACAATGCTCCACACCAAGACTGTTACCAACAAAGCTATCTGAGCACTTAAAGTTTTTTGCTATCTAATACATTAATATCTTCAAGATATACCTCAGAAAGTTTAAATTATGGAAAAACATAAATCTGTAAATGCTGGAACACTGCAATCCAATAGTTCCAGGGACAGTTAGGATTATGTTTTTTATTTACAGAGGCAAAGATGCAGTTTTACTGATGCTACTAGGTAGGTTCTTGCTACTGGTGACAGGACCACTAGCTTCAACCACGGTCCTGCTGCAGAAAATTTAAACCACTTCTATTAAAGCCAATTTTGGGGGCAAAAAAATTCCAAAGCACCTCAATGCTGTTTAGAGGGAAAAAGAGGCTGCATTAGACACTAAGAATGTATTAGCAGCTCAAATTTTTTTAAAAATATATGAGATGATAGACATAATAGGCATAAGGCAAATCAGAAATTCTTAAATTTAAAATAGAAGGAGCTGCCTCAGTAGTCCTGTCCCCTAGCTATAGTGTACTGTATTCTCTCTCCTCAACAACGAATCTGCATGAATTGATATGCTAACTGCTCTGCAAAACACCCTTTTATTAAAAAACAGTAAATAAAACATACACACAACGACTCTTTCTTTCCCCTGACTTCTACAGATGAGGTATGAGATATCATTAAGTTTAACTGGCCTTTATTAAGCCTTGCCCACATAGTCAGTCTGAGAAAATGACTCAGCAAGACTCAGCCCATATGAGTTAAGCGATTAACACAATTAGGTTAAACACACATTTCTCTAACATGCTCAATTTACAGATAAAGAAAGAGGCTCAGAGATTAAATTACTTGCTCAAGCTCACAAAGCAAATTAACCATGATTAGAATTCTGTCCCCCGGCTCAATATTCTGTCACATATACTTGGGCACTAAAAGATTATTTCCAAAAAATTAAAGGCTCATTGTCAGCCACCAGTAGGCACATTCACATATACTCTCTCATGATCCTTAAAGATTAAATCACTCAATATACAAACAAGAGTTTAAACACACCTTTGTTAAGTCTTTCACTAGAAAATTCCAACTCCAATACATTTTGCACACTGTCTGGGCCACTCATCCTTTTAAAGCTGAATCTAACCACATCACATACCTGCTTAGACCTTCACTGGAATTCAAATCGTTAGCATGGACTACCAGGCTCCGGATGATCTGGCCAACGCCTACCTCTTCAACATCTACTGCTCTGCTCACCTTACCTGACTCATACCTGCAACACAGACCTTTTCGTTCTTTGAACTAGATAAGCTTCTTTACTCACCAAGGACCTTTTCCTGACTATTTCCTCTGTCTGGAATGTTCTTCCTTCTCTCCTCACTCTTTTCTCCTACCTAACTTCTAATAATATCTCAGATAACAGCATAAATTCCAATTCCTCAGGACCAAATTCCATGAGCTGTCTCCCCATTCCCTGAAACAGATTAAGAACCTGTTTATTCTGATCTCACAATATATTTTGTATTCATAGTAATTATCTAATTAGAGATTACTCTGGTTTGGTGTTTTTGTTTGATGAATATGCATCACATCACCCCCACCAAATTGCTGCAAGTATGGTGATCATTAAGTCTGTTTGACCAAAACAGTCTTCATTTGTCATGTTTCCCAATGTCCTGTCCAAATTTACTATGTCTCAGATTTCATATTTTTAACAAAGCTGCGTTAAAGTATGTGGAGAGGGTTTGGCAGACCTTGAATTGGTACTAACTTCTGCCAAGGTCTTACCAAGTAGTTATGTGAGACAAATGTCCAGTGTAAACAGTTATCACTTTCTAACACATGGTTGCATCTAAAAAGATAACCAGTGATAACCTGTTGCTCTTTCCCAACCCTTTACAAATGCAAAATAACTGACATTTCCCTTTCCAGCATAGCAAGCTGACAAAGTGTAATAAAAAGCAGCCAGTTCCCTGTTTTGTTTTTGTTTTTTTTGGGGGGTGGAGGGGGGTAGCACACCGCTCTGCTCACAGGATCTTAGTTCCCAGACCAGGGATTGAACCCAGGGCCATGGAAGTGAAAGTGCCAAGTCCTAACCACTGGACCACCTACGAAGTCCTCAATTCCCTCTGGTTTTAACAGATGCTGGGAAGAGAATGTTTGAAGCTGCTGCCTCAACAAGATGCAAGAAGTCATCAGGTCACCAGTCAGTGGGATAAATGGGTAACATGGAAAATTATACGTGTATGTGAAATGTTCTTTTATAAGGTATACAGAGAGTAAAAATGTTTTTGCTACGATAATTTTATATTATACAAGTATATATAAAATCAATCTATATATTTTGCAGTAAGCCCTCTAGGCAGCAATTTACTCAGAAAAAGTTTATGTTTAAAGTGATAATACTGACGAGAAGAAACAAATCTGACGCAGCATCAGCATTTAATTCAGAAGGTAGTAGTTACTGTAACACTGTGTCTGAAGATGACAATAACACATGCAGCTACAAAAGATGCCATTACAAACATTCTGTGAAGCATGACTTAATTTAGGTCAAACCACCGTTCCTCTAAATTAATTTTTCATTTTTTCAATTCCAAGTTTCTTGTCACTCAAAAAAATTTTTAATGAAACAATAATTATTAATCTGTTGGCTTCATTAGCAGAATAACTTGACAAAGAGATAGTCATGTTTAAAACAGAAAAACCATCATCCCATTAATGGCATGTTTTACTTAGTCCAATTTATTGAATGAAAATTAAGCTTTTGGCACTGAAAACAGAATAATGTAATTTGAAAACTACATGTTAAGAAGTTAGTTATATATGAACACTATGGCAAAATGGTTATGTGTACTTTTTTAAATTTTGAAAATATTGTATTTTCAAAGTCAGTCCCAGGGTCATTACAAGTGCTTTCTAAAAACACCAAATAAGCCTTTACGTGAGCAACAGGAATAGAAATCACTTTAAGGCACATGGTAAAAGACTGGAGACTTTATTCTAAAGAAGTTTTGTTTCACAAGTGGACTCATCATGAAAACACTAGAGAATTAGAACTTGAGCAACTATTGGTTTTGCCATACTCCCATTTACTAGGCACACCTCTCCCCTATAAAGTGTTGTGGGTAAATAAATAATAATAAGAGTAAAGCTTCTGTAGGTTCAGTCTGTTGAAGATGAAACATCTGATATTACTGTGAATGCTACTGTGAATTGAGTTAAAAATATATGCAACATTAAAGACAATTTTTTTCTCTTAGTAATAATGAGGATACAAATTCCAGTGGAGTACAGATGTCATGGTAAGACAGTATTTCTACTAAGCTTAAAAAAAAAAAGAACCTATACAACAAAAAATATACTTGGAATGATTGTGGAACACATTATTCATAACTGCAGGGACTTCCCTGGTGGTGCAGTGGTTAAGAATCCGCCTGCCAATGCAGGGGACACGGGTTTGAGCCCTGCTCTGGGAAGATCCCACATGCCGCAGAGCAACTAAGCCCATGCTCCACAACTACTGAGCCTGCGCTCTAGAGCTGGCAAGCCACAACTACTGAGCCCACATGCTACAACTACTGAAGCCCTCGTGCCTAGAGCCTGTGCTCCACAACAACAGAAGCCACTGCAATGAGAAGCACGCGCACCACAACAAAGAACAGCCCCTGCTCAAAGCAACTAGAGAAAGCCTGTGCGCAGCAACAAAGACCCAACACAGCCAAAAATAAATAAACAAATAAATTTTAAAGAAAATTAAAATAAATAAATAACTGCATATAAAAAGGCTACAATATTCTACCAACTGAAAGACAAGCTTTAGATGTTAAACCTTAGAAATACACACAGTGACTCAACTATAAAACCTGTGATCAAGCTGTTAATAATACATATGAATGAACGGGCAGCATGTGATTTGTTACATGTCCTCAATCATATTTTAGAAGTGTTTGAGCCTTTAAAGAACTACTTCATGAATCTAAGTATCCTACAATGGTACTGAACTTTTTTTTAATAAATGAGCCTTCTAAATTTTGGTTGCATTTTTAAAAATCAGCTGGAAGTATTTAATCAAAGTATTTAATGAAGTGAAATGCCAAAAACATCTTAAGGCTTTTTTTTTTTTTTTTTGGCGGTACGCGGGCCTCTCCCGCCGCAGAGCACAGGCTCCAGACGCGCAGCCTCAGCGGCCATGGCTCACGGGCCCAGCCGCTCCGCGTCATGTGGGATCTTCCCGAACCAGGACACGAACCCGTGTGCCCTGCATCAGCAGGCGGACTCTCCACCACTGCGCCACCAGGGAAGCCCCATCTTAAGGCGTTGAAGCCTTTGGCAAATTGCAGTTCTTGAAAATGAGGTTGCAAACAGGGAAGTGCCAAATGAAATTTCCAATTATGTATTTGCAATATATAAACCCTAAAATACAACTCAGAGAACTGCCGAAAACTCTATTTAAAAAACACAACCATACTGGAAAAAACACATTCTTCACAGAAATACAAGGGACATGGCATTAGAGACACAGTTAATAGTTAATAAAGGTATATGACTATGACACAAAGACTATTCTGCCTTGATTATCTTTTTAACAATCAAATATTTGATACTAAAAAAAAGTGTTACTTTCATGAATACAGACATTCATTTTTAAGAATTAAAAATTCTTATTTTTAAAAATAGTTTTGGAATAAATAAAATCAGTGTCAAATATTTCAATAAATTATGTAACTATTTTCTGTACCCCTTTCACTCTCAATACTTCAGTCTGGATGATAAATTACATGGTCACTCCAGCCACTAGGCATACTCAATTTTGTTCACTCTCCACCAACCTAGCACAGTGCCCGTAGTGAGTACTGAATACATGTTTGCCAACTTACTGAAGAGCTCACCCCTTTGATCTTTCCAATAGAGTTTATATGGATTAGTAGAGACCTCACATAAATGAATTCACAAATAAGGGGAGGAAATCCCCATCCCCGCCCTACCATTAACTACTTCAGTTAAAGATATCAGTTACTAGTTACCTAAGTTAGGTCCCTTGATCTCACCAATCTTGTCCCCAACACGAATCACACCAAATCTTTAATATGTTAATTCTCACCTTCCCAGCTCGGATCCTCATCACCTCTCTCTCTTGGATTCTACCTAGCATTTTGCAAATCTGTCTCTCTGCCTCCATTAATTCCCATGTTAATATTTTGGTATATATCTCTTTGTGTTCTTTTTAACACACACATCAAAGTATATATACAGTCATCCCTCGGTATCAGTGGACACTCAAGTCCCTTATGGTTGGCCCTCTGTAACTTGGATACAGAGGGCCAACTACAGCACACTTTTTAAAGAGAGGAAAATGTCATACTTTAAATCTGAAGTCATTCCCCTACTTGATGATATCTTAGAAAATCCAAACTCCTTAACAAGACTTTTGAGGTCTTCTACAATCTAGCCCCAATTTATGTCCTGTCATGCCTCGAATTCTAGCCTCTATGTACTACCTGCAGTCCCCAAACACACCATGTACCAATGACTCCTCCATTCCTATATTCCTATATATTCTGGCTCCAGAATGTCTAGACTCAAACTCTCATATTCCACAATAGGAAATCAACACATAATGTCTAAAATTAATAAATACAGAAGTATAATCATACGATTTAGAAATATGACTTAAAAAAAAAAGTCAGGAAAATGCTTGCTTAATCATGGCCATGTTAACACAATTCTAGCTAATGAAATGTGAAAGTAAGCCGGCCAAAGGGCTTCTGGTCAGAGTTTTTATGCTCCTAAAAGAGGATAAAATGGGGGAATTCCCTGGTGGTCCAGTGGTTAGGACTCGGCAATTTCACTGCCGGGGCCCAGGTTCAATCCCTGCTCAGGGAACTAAGATCCCGCAAGCTGCGAGGTGTATCCCACAAGCGGCGAGGTGTGCCCCCCACCCAAAAAAAAGAGAAAAAGAAATGAGAGAAAGGCAGTTTTTGCAACCAAAAATGTAATAACTGATTCATTCATAGATCAAACCAACAGGTAAAATGTTACTAGAGAATAAGATAGTTGCACCATCTCAAAGCATCACCCTACCTATCATTTATTAATTACAAAGGGGGAAAGTACCTTTAATGGAGAAATCTGGCAGGCTCTATCTTACCCAAGGGCTCAAACTTAGTATCTCCAATAATAGGACAAAATGACATTATGCACTGAGATGTGATGCACTGAGAAAGACACATCACCTAGGTAGTATTTTTGCCAAAATGTTTAATTTGAATCTATTCATGGGGAAACATCCAAAATGTGGGCCATTCTTAATAAAATATTTAGACTCATTCAAAAAAGTCAATGTCACTATCTTATTTATTCTCGATTAACAAAAGTAAAGAGACAAGACAACTAAATTCAATGCATAATCTTGAATTGGACTCTGGACACCTACACCACCAACCACTCCCCAAAAAAGGCAAAAATGTTGAGGCAGTTTGAATAAGAACTATAAAGCATATATTACTGACTAATATTAAATTTCTTGGGTGTAACTATGAGGTTGTAGTTCTATAAGAGAACATTCTTGTTCTGAGGAGATACGTACTGGAGTATTTAGGGGATGAAGTGTCATGATATCTGCAGCTTACTTACAAATTTTCAAATCGCTTAGCAAATAAAAGAAATACAAATGGTATGAGTGCACAAATGCAGCAAAATGTTAATAATATAGAAAATCTACATGAAGGACATATATGTGAATAGTTACACTATTCTTTCAAATTTTCAGTGCATTTGCACGTTTTTAAAATAAAAAGCTGGAAGGGAAAAACAGAGACACGAGGGCCTTCCCTGGTGGTGCAGTGGTTGAGAGTCCTCCTACCAATGCAGGGGACACAGGTTTGTGCCCCAGTCTGGGAAGATCCCACATGCCGCAGAGCAGCTGGGCCCGTGAGCCATGGTCGCTGAGCCTGCACGTCCGGAGCCTGTGCTCCGCAACGGGAGAGGCCACAGCAGTGAGAGGCCCGCGTACCGCAAAAAAAAAAAAAAAAAAAAAAAGAGACACGAGGAAGAAATTGTCCCTTTTCCTCTGGATGATGTTATGACTCAGTACGTCTGGAGCCTAAAATTGCTGCATGTATCTCTATACCAATGAAGAGAACTAGCCTGAGGACAAACTGACTTAGTGGCAGGATGTAAAGATAACTTGGGTTCTTGGTGAGGATGCTGAGCATTTAACAAACTAACCCTAAAAGTGACACATCTTCAAACATTTTGCTGTTGTTTAAGCCAGCTGGGTTGGGGGGGGCAGGGAAAAGCAAAGAGCTGTCACCTCCTAATACATAAATGTACTGAAAAAAAGTATTGCCATCAAAATTACATTAAGGATGCGGAACAAAGAATTAGCAGCAAAGAAGAGGGACATCACAGTACTTATCCTTTCTATGCTATACATTCTAATGCTATGTTTTTAAGCTAATAGGCATTACTTTAAATATAAAATTTTTTAAAAATATTATTCAAATAAAAACAGATGCACCTGTCACTGGAAATCACTCTCCTGACCCAGGAGTAAAGGCACTTACTACAGTGATTTACCACACGATAAAAACATTCTAAACCAAAGAAAATGTCATATATAGAAACCAACTCCATCCCTTTTCTGAAAGCTCCTAGAACCTTAGGTTGGTGGTAGTTAGATTTTGACATTCCAGTGAGTCCCATTTAAGGGGTATGATGTTTGATGCTGGGAAGAGCAATGGCTGCTTAAAATTATCAACAAAAGAGATAAATGGGAAAAAAAATCTCAACTACGTATCAGCTCTTTCAACCTAAAAATATGAAGTCAAATTCTTTGTCTATAAAGAAACTACATCTAATCTGTTTATAACCATCCCCAAAATTATGTACCCAAAGAAATTACTCTCATAAAGATATTTTTCTTCTCATTTGTGTGTGTGTGTGTTTTGATAACTACTTCTATTTTTTATTTATTTATTTTTTGCCTACGTTGGATCTTCGTTGCTGCGTGCGGGCTTTCTCTAGTTGTGGTGAGCAGGGGCTACTCTTCATTGCGGTGCGTGGGCTTCTCATTGCAGTGGCTTCTCTTGTTGCAGAGCACGGGCTCTAGGTGCATGGGCTTCAGTAGTTGTGGTGCACAGGCTCAGCAGTTGTGGCTTGCAGGCTCTGGAGCGCAGGCTCAGCAGTTGTGGCATATGGGCTTAGCTGCTCCGTGGCATGTGGGATCTTCCCAGACCAGGGATCAAACCTGTGTCCCCTGCACTGGCAGGTGGATTCTTAACCACGGCGCCACCAGGGAAGTCCGAAAAGATACTTTTCAATAAAGTTTTATGAGTCAAATAATGGTAGCCCTTGTACCAATATTTCAGGCCTGGCCAGTATTGTTTTGTTCTAGGTTTTTAAAAAAGATTTCACTTTTGTAAAGGTCTGTATTTCCAGCTTCTCTGGTATAATGTACTGGAAAGAATATGGGCTTTAGAGTCTGAGAGACCAGGATTAACAATTCTCGTTTCACCACTTACTAGCTGTGTGACCTTCTTGGCTCAATTACTTAATGTTCCTAATCCTCAATTTTCTCATTAACAAAATGGGGATAATACAAATTTCCTCAGAGGATCAGTGTGAGAATGAACTGAAATAATGTACAGGCATACCTCATTTTATTGCATTTCACTTTATTGTGCTTCAAAGACATTGCGTATTACAGATTGAAGGGTTTGTGGCAATCCTGTGTCGAGGATGTCTGTTGGCATCATTTTTCCAACAGCACTGCTCACTTCCTCCTGTCTGTCACATTTTGATAATTCTCGAAATATTCCAAATTACTGGAGGTTTGTTCCAGACCACCACAGTAAGGCAAATGCCACAATAAAGCAAGTCACATGAATCTTCTGGTTTCCCAGTGCATGTAAAAGTTATGTTTATACAATGCTGTAGTCCATTCAGTAATAGCATTCGGTCTAAAAAAATGTACATACCTTAAAGATACTTTATTGCTAAGAAATACTAACCATCATGTGAGCCTTCAGCAAGTCACAGTAACATCAAAGATAGCTGATCACAGATCACTATAACAAACACAATAATAATGAAAAAGTTTTGAAATATTGAGAATTACCAAAATATGACAGAGACACGAAGTGAGCAAATGCTGTTGGAAAAGCAGACTTGCTCAATGCAGGGTTGCCACAAACCTTCAGTTCGTAGAAAGTTAAGAATCTGTGAAGAACAATAAAGCAAAGCACGGTAAAATGAGGTACGCCTGTACTGAGTGCGCTTTGGACATGACCATGCTGGTATGGCCTGAACTATGGATGCTATACAATCTCAACCTAGTTGTGATGTGGGTTTTTTTTTTTTTTTTTTGTGGTAAAAACAAGTACCAGGGCTTCCCTGGTGGTGCAGTGGTTAAGAATCCACCTGCCAATGCAGGGGACAGGGGTTCGAGCCCTGCTCTGGGAAGATCCCACATGACGCGGATCAACTAAGCCCACGCACCACAACTACTGAGCCTGTGCTCTACAGCCCATGAGCCACAACTACTGAGCCTGTGTGCCACAACTACTGAAGCCCGCATGCCTAGAGCCCATGCTCCACAACAAGAGAAGCCATCGCAGTGAGAAGCCAGCACACTGCAACGAAGAGCAGCCCCCAGCTCACCGCAACTAGAGAAAGACGCAGCAAAATAAATAAATAAATAAATAAATAATAAATAATAAAATAAATTTATTTTTTTTAATAGTACCATAAAATTTACCATCTTAACCATTTTTAAGTGTACTGTTCAGTAGTGTCAAGTATATTCACACTGTAGTGCAACAGATCTCCAGAACTTTTTCATCTTGCAGAAGTACGTGCATTAAACAACGCTCCTTTGCCCCTTTCCCCCCAGCTCCTGATAAGCACAAATGGTCTTTGGGTTCCTTCCACCTCATGGCTACTGTAACAAGTGCTGCTATGAACACGGGTGTGCAAAATCTCTTCAAGACTCTGCTTTCAATTCCTCAGGATCTATACCCGAAGGTGGGACTGCTGAACCATATAGTAGTTCTATTTTTTAAATTATCTGACTAGTTATGATACTTGTAATCCTAAAATACTCACGGTTTTTGCCCCAATAAACCTTTGGAATATTTACCATGTACTTCTCAAATTTCGCATTTTGGTTAAAAAAACTTATCATCATGCCTGTGAGACATGCTCCTAACTAGTATATTCCGTAAGTTAGTGGCACTGATTCGCCCAGCCAGTGGTAGCATCAGGATTATGTGACATGGATCTAATCCTGCCACTCACTACCCCATCTACAGGATGAAGTACAAGCTTACTGCCAGATCATATAAGGCCCTTCACAGGCGGCACCACATAATTTCTAAACACTTTATGCTCCAGACCCAAAATGTTGATAAACAGGGAACTGGTTAACTAAATCGTGATACATCTAATGGAACACTATGCGCAGTTTTAAAAAAATGAAGAAACTAATCATGAGGAATGATCTCCAAGATACACTGTGGAGGGAGGAAAAAAAGTAAAATACAACTATTTCTGTGATGTATTTAATAGTACAACCTTGGTTCCCAAACTTCAGCTTGTATGGAAATCATCTGGACGGCTCCGTCAAAACACAGATGGCTGGGGACTTCCCTGGTGGCACAGTGGTTAAGAACCTGCCTGTGAATGCAGGGGCCACAGGTTCGAGCCCTGGTCCGGGAAGATCCCACATGCCGTGGAGCAACTAAGCCCGTGTGCCACAACTATTGAGCCTGTGCTCTAGAGCCCATGAGCCACAACTACTGAGCCCACATGCCACAACTACTGAAGTCCGCGCGCCTAGAGCCCATGCTCCTCAACGAGAGAACCCACCGCAATGAGAAACCCACACACCGCAACCAAGAGTAGCCCCCGCTCGCCGCAACTAGAGAAAACCCGTGCACAGCAACCAAGACCCAACACAGCCATAAATAAATAAATAAATTTATAAATGTCAGACTATGCGTGTTAAAAAAAAAAAATACAGATGTATGAGTCCTACCCAAGGAATTTCTGATTCAACAGTTGACAGGTAGAACGTGAGAATTTGCATTTCCAGCAAGTTTCCCGGTGATGCTGGTGCTGCCGTGAAGAGGTCCACACTTTGGAACCAGTGTCTTCACAGTCACTGCGTATTTTAAAAAATGGATCATTCTTTGTTCATTGCAGCACTATTTACAATAGCCAGGACATGGAAGAAACCTAAATGTCCATCAACAGATGAATAGATAAAGATGTGGCACATATATGCAATGGAATATTACTTAGCCATAAAAAGGAACGAAATTGAGTTATCTGTACTGAGGTGGATGGACCTAGAGTCTGTCATACAGAGTGAAGTAAGTCAGAAAGAGAAAAACAAATACCAGATGCTAACGCACATATATGGAATCTAAAAAAAACTGTACTGATGAACCTAGTGGCAGGACAGGAATAAAGATGCAGACATAGTGAATGGACTTGAGGACACAGTGGGGAAGGGGACAAGGTGAGAGAGTAACACTGACATATATACACTACCAAATGTAAAATGGCTGGCTAGTGGGAAGCTGCTGCACAGCACAGGGAGATCAGCTTGGTGCTTTGTTGACGACCTAGAAGGGTGGGAAAGGGAGGGTGGGAGGGAGGCTCAAGAGGGAGGGGATATGGGGATATACGTATAGATATAGCTGATTCACTTTGTTGTACAGCAGAAACTAACACAAGACTATAAAGCAATTATACTCCAATAAAGGTATTTTAAAAAAAAGGATCATTCTTTATCATCTTTAAAGAAAATCAACCCACCACAGATTGTTCAAATTCAATGGCTGAGGAAAGCCAAATATGGTCTTAAAAGAAAATCATCCACTGAAGCAGATCATGGTAGTTATGTGAGAAAATTCAACTGACAAATAGCAAGGAGGATGAGGCAAGCTGTAATAGTACTCCATTTCAAAATCTACAAAACAACATATGTACAATTGCATTGCATATATCATACAATACCAAGCAGGCACACTGACACCATTGCTTTCAGGAAGATGTGTTTTACAGTAGAAAAGTCAAGAGCAAACTAACAAAAATTTTTAATTATTTACTCTTGAAATTGAGTTACCTATAATGCTTTCCTTAAAATTAATGTTTTAAGACCTCCATTTCTTCCCTTCTAGCCACTCATTTCCATCAACCAACAAATTCACCTAACAAGAGATGATAAAACAAACTGTATTTGAAAATACAGTTCTCTAAAAAACTCTCACTCAACTGAAGCAATTTTAAACTCAGTAGGTTTGCTAAAATTCAATAGAAGATCAGGAAAAAAGGCAAATGTTTGAAGAAACAAATCCATTCAGCAGGGGCTAAAGTATTCCAGGGGGCTCACGCATTCCAAGGGAGACAGAATGTCAAGGATGAGGATGTTACCTGAGACTGAGGCAAGTTTTAAAAGGCAAACTGTGCTTAATTAAATCACTGCTGGAGTTGGAAATCATCATTTAATAGAAAGACCACAACCTAGGGCAAAGAGTAATAGCATTTATATATATATATATATATATATATATATACACACATGTGTATGTATATCTTCATCACCAATGACTTAAACAGTGCCTACTAAAAAGCATAACGTAGAAATAAAGTAAAAAATCAGCTCAAGAAAATGTGTTGGGGGCCAAATAAGAAAGTTTAAAAAAAGTCCTGTAATCTGTGGCACCTACATATAGACATCTTACTAAAGAAAGTTTTTCAGAAGAGAAATTGAAGAAAAATTAGAGGGGGAAGGGGCTTCCCTGGTGGCACAGTGGTTAAGAATCCACCTGCCAATGCAGGGGACACGGGTTCGAGCCCTGGTACAGGAAGATCCCACGTGCTGTGGAGCAACTAAAGCCCGTGCGCCACAACTACTGAGCCTGCGCTCTAGAGCCCGTGAGCCACAACTACTGAGCCCACTCGCCACAACTCCTGAAGCCCACATGCCGAGCCTGTGCTCCACAATGAGATGCCCAAGCACTGCAATGAAGAGTAGCCCCCTCACTGCAACTAGAGAAAGCCCATGCACAGCAATGCAGACCCAAGGCAGCCAAAAATAAATACATAAAAATAAATTTAAAAAAAAAAGATGAACCAAAATTGATAGGACCACTTTGTAAAATCGTTCAGTACTATGTGTGAAAGCTAGTACCTACCAAAGCTAAATATATGCGTACACCATGACCCAGCAATCCCACCCCTAAATACACATGCAAGAGGACTGTGTGCGTATTTTTAAAAAAAGAAAAAGAAAAAAAATTTAGAGGGGGAAGTTGTGATATTATAGTGTAAAAATTAGTTATTTGAGTGTATCAGGTTAACAATGAAATTATTTTTATTCCCTTAAGCACCCATTGATCATCAGTCACAAATACCCCAAAAAGGAAACTGTTCACCTGTTGCTTAATTTATAGTTACCTGTGTTATATAAGATATTACTATTAAACACTTTTATTAGAATATTTTATTGTACAGAGAAATACAAACTGCTAAACCCTGTCTGACTTATCCAAAAAGCCCATTATTCTTTTTTTTTTTTTTTTTTTTTTTTTTTTGCGGTACACGGGCCTCTAACTGTTGTGGCCTCTCCCGTTGCGGAGCACAGGCTCCGGACACGCAGGCTCAGCGGCCATGGCTCACGGGCCCAGCCGCTCCACGGCATGTGGGATCTTCCCAGACCAGGGCACGAACCTGTGTCCCCTGCATCGGCAGGCGGACTCTCAACCACTACGCCACCAGAGAAGCCCAGCCCACTATTCTTGAGGGAGGCATATTAAGTTAAGAGCATGGCTGACTTCCTGGAAGTCCATCTTAGAGCTTAGGTTTAAGCCAGTTTCATTAAGATGATATTTATGGTCCTGACATTCACAAATCTGTGGAGACCCTTTTTGAATCCATTTAAAATAGAGAAATTACTTCTGTAAATGTTTCATTCAATATGAAAAAAAAATCCTTATATTTATCCCCCAAAACTGGTTCACTCACATTTTAAAGGATAATCCTCCAACAATCCTAATACTTGAGAACTAGTGAGTAAATCTTAAATTTACCTCATCCAAGCTCATAATTTTGTTTGGATTATATTCACCCTCAGGCTTCACTTTTCCATCGATGCATCCCAATTTTTAAAATTCTTTCTGAATACAAGAAATAATTTCATTTTATTATAATAAAGCATTTATCTAGCATCTTGTGGAAAAATTATTCCACAAAAGTCAAACTCTGATTATACATACATAAGGCAACAAAACTCATTTTTTATTATGTCTCCAAAATATATCAAACTTTCTACTTCAACAGAGACTACAGAAGATAAAAGAACTTCTAGGGAATTCCCTGGTGGTCCAGTGATTAGGACTCAGTGCTTTCACTGTCACAGCCGGGATTCAACCCCTGGTCGGGGAACTAAGACCTCGCAAGCTGTGCCGCACGGCCCAGAAAAAAAAAGGAACTTCTCATTGGCCATAATCATCAATTCACAAATCTGTAACTGTATCGTATGGTAATACAATCTTTAATCTTTGTCTTAGTTTTCAGTTCTCCTACCTAAATGTCTATCTCGTCTCATTTCTGCTGGCTGGACATGTCACCTGCATAAAAACAAAAGTCTGCTGCTTCTTCAGGGTCTAATAAAATGGAATTAAAAAACAAAGTCAGTAAGGCACTAAGAAAACACTAAGTACTATGTGTGGCTTTAATTTAGGTGATTTGTGAATATACTATTTGTTTTCATCTGGATTATGTTCAGAGGTTAATGGAAGACTAATCTCTAGATACATGTAAGTGTTTCCACCTGACTGTTTAAAATTCTGTATCTTAAAAAAAACAAAACAAAACTTTCTTTCATGAGGTATAGCAAACATAACTTTGTAAGACAAAACAGTAAAGGGCATAAAGCTTGTATTTCCCACAAATATGAAATGTCTTAGAAGAGAAGCAAAGATATTGAGAATCAGATTCTAACTTAGGTGCTGAGAAAGTAGTGGTATTTTGGTGCACTTTTCAAAATTCTCCACTAGAACTTAAACACCACAAGGATAGGCACCAAGTTGTACTACTCACCACTGCATCTCTGGCGCTCACAGAGAGTGCCTGACACATTGTAAAACCTCAACGGCAAAAAAAAAAAAAAAAAAAAAAAAAACCTCAACGACAAAGTGTAAAGGCTTATAGCTTAATTTCCTACTTTATTTTTGAAAAATGACTATGGCACACAAATCTTTAATCTATTTTGAATCAGACACCACTTCATACACAAAATAAACTATCTAAAGAGACATAAAAGCAAATGTAGCAAAATATTGGCAATTGGTGAATCTAGAGGAAGGATATAAGAGGATTCATTATAATAAGTATCTTTCCTGTAGGTCTGAAACTTTGCAAAAGAAGAAAAAAGTTTTCAGAATTCTTACTCACTTAAGCAAAGAGCTAACACTTGAACAGTTATTTTGATATTATATTTACCTTCCACAGCACTCTTGTCCATTTATTATGCTGAATATATATTCCCACACACAAAAATATGCAAAAAGACACTACTGGATTTTTAAAAATTCACACGTATCCATTAATGTCTAATTTAAGGAAGGCAAAGTTAGTAAGACTGAAAATATACAAAGAGGTAGAATAACTCTACTCACACTTTGTAGGGAAAAATGTTTACTAGTAGGTTTCAAACCAGCTAAAAATCAAGCGGGCGATACCTTATCATTCAATGCCAAGTGCTATAATATATAGGACCCACTGCAATCCTCTGACAGATTATGAGTTTGCTGAATCATTTGTTGGTCAGTATTCTATAAAATAGTATACATCGAGAGCAAAAGACTGAAATTTAAGACTACAGTCATACTCTGTTCAAAAAGCAAAAAATACTCTCCCTTCCCCCCAAGTAAATCAGCCAAGAATTATACATCTAAATTAAAGCTCTTTCCTTTAAATGGTGCTGTTGTGAATACTCTGATTCCCTACTACATTCATTTGACTATCCTAAATAACAAAAATATCAGTATTTTGAGGATGGACTAGATATTTACAAGAACAGTAGCAAAGTATCGTCCATCCCTAATCCTACTGGATGTTATTTATGAGTTAAAAAGTGGAGTCAAAAATCATTTGGAGTCAAAAATTACTTCAAATTCCAGTTAAGCTAGAAGAGAAAAATCTTTCTGACCCCTTCTCTCCAAAATCACACCAAAACTTCAAGGAAAACAAGAAATATAAAGAGTTTACAAATGGAGAGACACTGTAACTAACCACAATAGATGAAGAAGTTTATGACCTCAGAACCCACTGAAGAAGATACCAATGAGGAGCAAGCCAATTCACGTCTAAATAGGAGGTTTAGCAATAGGAGGTATTAGGTACCAGGCAGAAAGTAAAGGCTGATTGAAGGTTTATATAAGGACACCCCAAGACGTAGCCTCCATTTCACATAACCAGATATTACCACTCCTCAAGACCTAGCAGGAGTCTAAAGATTTATTCTCTAGAAAATGTGAAACTGACACACTCTGAATTCAGGAACAAGAGGTTCAGTGGAGTGTGGAGATGAATCTAAAACCAGGGAGATTAAAAAGCCCCACCCATGTTTACAAAGCTCAGGAACATCTTTTCAAAGACCCATTCTTTTTTTTTTTTTGGCACTTTTTAAAAAAATCTTATTGAAGTGCAGCTGATTCAACGACCCATTCTTAATTATGAACGTATGTCCTGAAATCACCAATCATTTGAGAAAGGCCTCTAAAATAAAATACAGAATAAAACAAACATGGGTATGGAAAACTTGAAGGAAAAAGAGAGTCAAGAAGAAAATGTCAAAAAACCTATCTTCCAAGAAAGATACCGTATTTATAAAACAGGAACAGAATGCTTAAAAAACAAATTTTAAGGAATAAAGCAGAAAAAGCACTAGAAATTTAAACATACTACAGCTGAAATAAAATCTTCAATAGAAAAGATAAAAGATAAAGTCAAAGAAATCTCCCAGAAAGAACGAATTAGCAAAGCTAGAAAATAGAAAATTATACAATCAATCCAGGAAGTCCAACATCCAACTAAAAACAGAAAAAAAAGGGAAGAAAATCACAGGAGGAAAAAATGTAAGAAAACGTGAAGAAGTTTAAGGACCTGGAAAGGCCCACCAAGTATCGAGAATGATAGATTTATTTTTAAAAAGACCCACCCACTAAGGTACATGATCTGTTACCAGGAATTCAAAAAAATTAAAAAATCTAAAAACTTACAGAGACAAACTAGGCCATAAACGATGGATAAATAATCAGAATCAGGGCTTCCCTGGTGGCGCAGTGGTTGAGAGTCCGCCTGCCGATGCAGGGGACGCGGGTTCGTGCCCCAGAACGGGAAGATTCCACATGCCGCGGAGCGGCTGAGCCCGTGAGCCATGGCCATTGAGCCTGCGCGTCCGGAGCTGAGCCTGCGCATCCGGAGTCCCGCAACGGGAGAGGCCACAACGGTGAGAGGCCAGTGTACCGCAAAAAAAAAAAAGAATCAGAATGGTATTGTACCTGCCAACAACATCAGAAGCTAAAAGACAAAAGTAATACTTTCAAAATCCTAAGGGAAAATTATTTTCAAACCAGAACCCTAGGCCCTGTCAAACTTTCGATGGAGTGAAAGGATTTAGATATTATCAAATATGGAAAGTCTCAAAAAATGTCCTTTGCCATGTACCCTTTTTGCAAGAAGCTACTAGAGAATGATATGATCCAAGGCAATAAATTAACAACAGTATCTCACATGAGAGAGGCTAAGGGAACGGAAGCAAGAAGGAGAAAGACCTAGAAGAGAGGCATCCAGGAAGAAATATATATATATCTCTAATGGCTTGACTGTGTAGAAAGTCATTCTGAGAGGTTGTTGAAGGATATAGGAAGACTTGCTAATGGGTAAAGGAAATTAATCAAATAAAGAGAACTTTCAACTTCGGAGAAAAGGAAACAGAGTCATAACAGACTATTTGGCTTGATAGGGAATACTCACATGGCCATATTAACGTAACCACTGGATATCAATTTAACAAAAAAAACTGGGATAAAAGTGGGATGAGATTATAACAGGTTAAAATTTTCATCTAATATTAATACTCAAGAGATGGCTGTATACCTTATATTTTGAAAATATAGGAGTATATAACAGAAGAGGTAGAAGATGCTTCTAAAGAAAAGGACTGAAGATGGAGAGGAAATGAGTCAGGAGACTGCTTTTTTTGTTACTATAAATCTCTTAGCAGTTTACTTAACTTCAAATATGTGTACACATCACTGGTAAAAATTAACTTTAAAAAGCTTTCAAGGGACTTCCCTGGTGGTGCAGTGGTTCAGAATTCGCCTGCCAGTGCAGGGGACACAGGTTCAAGCCCTGGTCCGGGAAGATCCCACATGCCACGGAGCAACTAAGCCTGTGCGCCACAACTACTGAAGCCCACGTGCCACAACTATTGAAGCCCACGTGCCTAGAGCCCATGCTCCGCAAGAAGAGAAGCCACCGCAATGAGAAGCCCGCACACTGCAACGAAGAGTAGCCTCCGCTCACCGCAACTCGTGTGCAGCAACGAAGACCCAACGCACCCAAATAAATAAAATAAAATGTATAAAGAGCTCATGAAACTCAATAGTAAAAAAAAAAAAGAAAAAAGAATGCAATTAGAAAATGGGCAACTGAGGTGAACAGATATTTCACCAGAGAACACACAGATGGCAAATAAGAACATAAAAAGATTTTTCAACACCTCTGGCTATCAAGGAAATGCGATTTAAAACAACAATGAGATTATTACTACACACTTATCAGAATAGCTAAAACACAAAATAGTAAAACCACCAAATGCTGGTGAAGATGCAGAGAAACAAGGTCACTCACACGCTATTGAAGGAATATAAAATAGCACAGCCACTGGAGAAACAGTTCAGTAGTTTCTTATAAAACTAAACATGCAATTACCATATGACCCAGTAATTGCACTATTAGGCATTTATCCCAGAGAAACAAAAATTTATGATCATACAAAACCTTCTACACAAAAATTCATAGCAGCTTTATTTATAACAGCCAGAAACTGGAATCAGCCCAGGTGTTCCCCAATGGGTGAGTCGTTAACCAAACTGTGGGGAATGCATACCATGAAATACTACTCAATAATAAAAAAGGTACTACTGATGCATACAACTTGGATGAATCTCCAGGGAATTAAGCCGACTGAATAAAAGCAAATCCCAAAAGGTTACATCGTATATGGTTCCATTTATATTACATTTGTGAATGACAAAATTTTATAAATGGAGGACAAATTTTTGGAGGAGAGAAGCGGGGGTGGAGGGAGGAAAGGGGTATAGTTAAAAAAGAACACAAGGGATCCTTGTCTCTTGGAACTGTTCAGTATCTTGACTGTGGTGGTGGCTACATGAACCTACAGAAGTGACAAGACTGTAGTGAATTTCATACACACACAAATGAGTACAAGTAAAACTAGAGAAATTTGAGTAAGACTGGTGTGCTGTAACAGATGACAATATCCTGGTTGTGATATTATACCACAGTTTCACAAAATGTTACCATTAGGAGAAACTGGGCAAAGTGTACAAGGGATCCTTCTGTACTGCTTTTTACAACTGCATGTTAATCTACAACTGCCTTAATAAAAATGTCAATTTAAAAAAGCCTGCGTAAGCACTGCTACTGATATGAAAGAAACAAATCAATACTGTCCTCTGTTCTGATTTTGCTACATTGTACTTTTTGGGTCTCCAGAATAATGTTTCTTTCCATTTTCTAATGTTTTACAACCTTGGATGCTCTGTTTGCTGGAAACTTAGTGTTCCATCACCAGTTGCTGTTTTCCCCAAAAATATGATTTTTCATCTCTGGAAAGAAGGATAAATATCAAGCAATTACTTTTGTTTGTAACTCAAACTATATGGTACTACTATCTTCAAATATAATGTTTTTTCTCATTTGAGATTTACCTTCAGATGAGTTTTCTCCACCAAAATTTTACTCTAGTCATCTTTTCAAATTCCTTTTCTTATGACCCAAATTTAAAGGACTTAATCCATTAACCCCCAATATTCACCTCTTTGAAGGAAGCAAATCCATGACCTTTTCAAGACTTTTATCAGTCTTTGGGTTCAGACAATGGTCTCAACACTTTATAGCTCTTTTACACTCTACCTTTATGACTGAACCATCTCCATAAGCAGTCTTCCCATGCAGATCTCTTAGCTATTCACAAATTTATATTTTGTGCTAAATAACGGTCTCTTATTTGTAAATCAACTCAACAAGCCCCTATTTCTCGGTTAATCACAATTGCTATCACAGCACTGGCTGGGCAACTCTGTACTGTTAAAAGTTGAAACAGATTGACAGTATTTCTCCTATCATTCTTTCCCTTTACAAACCGAACAGGAATATCAGTATTTCCTTTGCCACATCTCGTATACCATTATACATGATAATTCTTGAAAATAAAATAATCATTTCTAACATTATCAGCTCAGCTCTGCTGTGTTACGCTCTGTTTGCAAAAGACAAGTAACCTGAACAAACCCCTTGGTATTTGGTGCTGAGACTTGTTACTTTCCCACTTCTGTCAAAACAAAGACAAAACAACAATAAACCACTGTAACTCCACTTTTCAAATTAAAACTGATGAGTAGGAGAATGACCCTATCATTAATTTTTTCAAACAAAACAATGAAATTCTCAGGATGAGAAACACAGCCATGAACAGGATTGGATGTGGATTTTAGTCAAAACTCTTTCACTAATTAGCCATATAATCTTCTGCAAGTTACCTCCCCTCATCAGTCTCAGTTTCCTGACTCAGTTTCCCTGGTGGTGCAGTGGATAAGAATCCGCCTGCCAATGCAGGCGACATGGGTTTGATCCTTGGTCCAGAAGATCCTACATGCCGCGGAGCAACAAAGCCTGTGCGCCACAACTACTGAGCCTGAGCTCTACAGCCCACGAGCCACAACTACTGAGCCCACGTGCCACAACTACTGAGGCCTGCCCGCCTAGAGCCTGTGCTCTGCAACAAGAGAAGCCACTGCAATGAGAAGCCCACGCACCGCAACGAACAGCAGCCCCCCCACTCTGCTCACTGCAACTAGAGAAGCCTGCGCCCAGCAACTAAGACCCAACGTGCTAAAAAAAGGAAAAAAAATTCATATTAGGGTATTTTCCTGTATTAATATTCCAAGGAGATCTATGTAGATACACACAACAAAAAGACAAACCTGCCTTCAGTATCTGAAAGTACAGACCGGTAATAATAAAGCATGGGAAAGTACCTTAAAGGATCCTCTTGACTCAATGACCACTGGTTAACAGTAGTTATCACATGAAACAGTGAGGGGCTGTCTGTGATTAAATGCCCTTTTAGAGAGCTGTGTCAAGTGGCAAAGAGTTTTTTGGGGGCTTTTTGGTAGTAAAATATACGTAACATAAAATTGACCATTTAAACCATTTTTTAAATTTCAGTTAAAAAAAACACATAACATAAAAATATACCAACTTAACCAGTTTTAAGTGTATAGTGTAGTAGTGTTAAGTGTATTTGCATTGATACACAACAGATCTCCAAAACTTCTTCAGCTCATAAAACTAAAACTATATTATATCCATTAAACAACTCCCCATTTCCCCCTCCCCCCAGTCCCTGGGAGACTATCATTCTACTTTCTACTATTCTACTTTCTGTTTCTATGAATTTGACAACTTTAAATACCTCATATAAATGGAATCATGCAGTATTTGTCCTTCTGTGCATGTTAACCATTTCTAAGTATACAATTCAGTGGCATTAAATATATTCACACTGCTGTGCAACCATCACCACTATCCATCTCCAAAACTTTTTTATCTTCCCAAACTGAAACTCTGTACCCTTTAAGCAATAATTCCCCACTAACTGAAATTCTGTACACATTAGCCAATAACTTCCCATTACCCAGTCCCCAGGCCCTGGTAACCACTATTCTACTTTCTCTATGAATTGACCTATTCTAGGTACCTCACATAAATGATTTTATGCAGTATTTGTCTATTTGTGTCTGGCCTGTTTCACTTAGCATAGTGTTTTCAGTGTTTATCCATGTTGTAAAATCTATCAGAATTTCACTCCTTTTTAAGGTTCAATAATATTCCATTGTATGTATATGCTACATCTTGTGTATCCATTCATTGGTCTATGCACATTTGGGTTGTTTCCACCTTTCGGCTACTGTGAATAATGCTACTAAACAGACAATAACAAGTGTTGATGAGGATGCGGAGAAATAAGACCCTGGTGCAGTGCTATGGCAACATAAAACTGTGCAGCCACTGTGGAAAACAATATGGTGGTTTCCCAAAAAATTAAAAATAGAATTATGGGGTGGGAGGGAGGGAGACGCAACAGGGAAGACATATGGGAACATATGTTTATGTATGACTGATTCACTTTGTTATAAAGCAGAGACTAACACACCATTGTAAAGCAATTATACCCCAATAAAGATGTTAAAAAAAAAAATAGAATTATGGTATGATCTAGCAATGCCACTTCCAGGTATATACCCAAAAGAACTGAAAGCAGGGACTCGAACAGATAAGTCTATGACAAAGTTCTTTTTTTTTTTCCCAAAGTTAATTTTTGATGTCAGTCATCCTAATGGATGTGAAGTAACGTCACATAGTGGTTTTGATTTGCATTTCCCTAATGATTAGTGATGTTGAACATCTTTTCATGTGTTTACTGGCCCTTTGTATCTTCTTTGGGAAAATCTCGGGATAGTTCTTAATCAATCCTAAAAATACAAGTTCAAATGAAAGAAATTCCATAGGCGGGCTTCCCTGGTAGTGCAGTAGTTGGGAATGTGGGGGACACAGGTTCGAGCCCTGGTCCGGGAAGATCCCACGTGCCGCAGAGCAAGTAATCCCATGCGCCACAACTACTGAGCCTGTGCTCTCAAGCCCGTGAGCCACAACTACCGAACCCACATGCCACAACTACTGAGCTCGCGCGCCTAGAGTGGGAGCTCTGCAATAAGATAAGCCACCTCAATGAGAAGCACGCGCACCGCAGCGAAGACCAACACAGTCAAAAATAAATAAATAAATTTTTTTTTTTTTAAAGAAAAATTCATTGGGCACGCTGGCATTCCTGCAGCATGAGCCACTGCCTGGGTGTCACAGCAAAGTCCTGTCACGTTTAATATGAAAAAGGTTTTGCTCAATTCTCTAAAAAGCAGCCTCTCATATAAAATGGGCTCATTTCAATTAAATAAACCAATTCTTAAATGCATGTTAGTGGAACCATCCTACTCTTCCAACGCTTAGTAAAAACACTCAGAAAGACAACAAAAAGGGTGTGTTCATTTTATACCTCTCCCAGAGGCAAGAGCCTTTACCAATTTAATTTTTTTTTTTCGGTATGCGGGCCTCTCACTGTTGTGGCCTCTCCCGTTGCGGAGCACAGGCTCCGGACGTGCAGGCTCAGCGGCCATGGCTCACGGGCCCAGCCGCTCCGCGGCATGTGGGATCCTCCCGGACCGGGGCACGAACCCATGTCCCCTGCATCGGCAGGCGGACTCTCAACCACTGCGCCACCAGGGAAGCCCACCAATTTAATTTTTTACATGGAACCCAGAGACTCCGTTTCCCAGTGAAAGACAGTCCTAACAGAAAAAGTAATATGAAGTCGAGGGGTGGAGGGAGGATTAACAACACCAAAAGACAGCACTTTCAGTAAAACAGCCCACTAAAAATTTCTGCTTTGGGACGAGTCCAAGTACCTACCATATCACGAAAAGGGTAATGCTTTCCTGAGCTCATACTGCCAACAGGGTTATAGCCAAATAAACCAATGAAATCTGCTCATCCAAAACCAGTAACTCTCTTTAGCAAATACTTCAACAATCTGAATTTCCAAGACCAGTTTTACCCTAAAATTACTCTATTAGCCAAACAGCTGATTTTCTTATGTAAAATCTGACCTCAATCTACTTCACATATTTAATGCTCAGAAAGTAGGTAGACAAGAAATGTTAAAATAAAACTAGCCAATTCTAGAGGATGCTGATTATACTTACTACCTGTCTGTCTGCCTGCCTTCATTCACTATTTACCATGCACCCATTAAATGCAGGGACTCTTCTAGGTGCTTAGCATCTATCAGCTAAAAGACAAAGCCCTCTGTCCTTGTGCAGCTTATATATTCCAGTGCCCTTGGATTCACTTTGCGATTGGTGAGTGTGGAACATACCAGTAACTTGTTTTTACAACTCTGTCTGCAATAAATCTGACCATAAACATCATACACAATTTCTGACACAGATGTGTGGGAAGTGAAAATATACAGAAAATTTTAAATACGGTAGTCTGTGTAAGCACTGTAAGTAAGCACCATAAGCCTATAAAAATTATTTCTTCCAAGAATCAATAGCCAATAAGTAACTGAAATGACTGTGCCTAAAATAATGAGGGCCAGCGTTATACCGGCAGTTTGGCCCTACTGAACACCTGCAAGGTAACTACTTCTGTCCAAACCTCAAGAGGTTTTAACAATCAAGTGACAACTCAAATTTCAGTATCATTCATAATTAGAGAGTGCTCTAGATTTTTTAAAAAGCAAAGCAAAACAAAAAAACATCCTAGTCAACTGATGAAATTTAAAATGTCCTAAAAGTAGTACACATTCCAAGTATCTCTAATCATCTGCACATTAGCCAACTGGCTAGTTTATACTGTTTAAACATGCATTGTCCAATATGGCAGCACTAGCCACACTCAGCACCTGAAATGTGCTTAATCTAAATTGAGATGAGCTGTAAATATAACATACACTCTGGAGAAAAAGAATGTAAAATGTCTCAACTATTTTTTAATCTTGATTACATAATAAAATTATAAGACTGGATAACATGAGTTAAAATTAGTATTAAATACTTCTTTTACTTTTTAAATGTGGCTACTAAAAAATATTATCTATGTGACTCACATTATATTTCTTTTGGATGCACTGGTGTTAAGATGCCAGCAGACTTCTAAAACCTGCACACAGAGCTAATACATGCAATGTGTTGGAGCTGTACTCAGAATTTTACACGCATGTATTTATCCATTTCTCAGCTTACACTGTTCAATATATCTTATATATCAAAATATCATACATATCACACTTTTACATCAAAATATTAAAGTTTCAGAATCTAAAGTGAAAT
Organism: Lagenorhynchus albirostris; assembly: GCF_949774975.1. NCBI lineage: Eukaryota > Metazoa > Chordata > Mammalia > Artiodactyla > Delphinidae > Lagenorhynchus > Lagenorhynchus albirostris. Next base: position 69,390,755 of record NC_083107.1, read on the forward strand.
TGTTTAGCAGAGCACTAACAAATATTTGTGTGAACACTGCATGCAGGGCATTCAATCCATAAAGTACCTTGTTCTGCCTCACTTCAGCAGCAGAAGGGTCACAAGTTCCACATACAGCTAATATGCATGCACTGTGCTCCTACAGTGTGCCTGGCACCACGCTAGGTGCTTTGCTCTCAATGACCCATAAAATCCTCACAACTACCTTATGTGATAGATCCTATTATTAACACTATTTAAAGAAGAAACAAGCAGACAGAGATTAATTAACTTGCCAAAGTTCCCTAACTAGTAACCTGTGGAACTAGGATTCCAACCCAGCAGGTTTGATCCTAAATTACTACACATTTTCCCTAGTAAAAAGACTACACAAGGAATTCCCTGGAGGTTCAGTGGTTAGGACTCCCAGCTTTCACTGCAGAGGGCGCAGGTTCAATCCCTGGTCAGGGAACTAAGGTCCCACAAGTCTTGCGGGGCAGCCAAAAAAAAAAAAAAAAGTAAAAAAGAAAGACTACACAAGAAGATTATGTCATTATCTTACAGGATTGGGCTTAGTTGAGGGTATGCACTCATTAAAAAAGACAAGAGTAGATGGAGTTAATGTTTTGCTTCCTACCCTCCACCCCCTACCCTTCTCAATGAAAGGTTAAAGTTGACCACGTGAATTAAATCCCTGATCTTACTACAGGTTTATTCAATGTTCCCTTTTCCAGAAAGGCCCTACCCCACCCGTGTTCCAATTCCTATCTGTCCTTCAGACTTCATTTTAGACACCATCTCCATGCAAGCGCCTAATTTGGGCTAGTCACCCCTCCTTCCCATGCTTACCCCCACTGTAGCACTTTCCACACTCTATTGTGATTGTCCTCACTAGACTGCTCCTTAAAAGGTCTATTGTGTTCACTTATCTATCCCCAGTCCCTAAAACAGTGCCTAGCATTAGGTGCTCAATAAATATTTACTGAACTATCTAACTACCTGACCCACCCAGATACAGCTAAAAGTGGAATATTAAAAGTAAACATAGTGGTAGGAAGTGCTAACCCACAGGCAGAGAACAAGTTCTAAGTTTCGTGAAATTTATGACAGGTCTAGAGAGCAGTATGACACTCAGGAAATAATGATTACAATGACCCCCTCCCCCCAAAAAAGGGAGTAAAATCAAAACGTAGTTTAAATGATCACTTGCCCAATTTAAATTCAGTAAAATTTGTTTTATGAGAATGAATTAAGTAGCTGACAAATATTTATCACAAGAAATCCAAATCAACGATTCCAAATGCTATAAACTGTTTGAAATCAGCTTAATTGTGACAACTACCAGAGTTCAAAGACTACAGTTGCTTTTTTAAAAACTCATCTTAATATAAAACTAGTTACACTTAAAAATGGGTTTCATTGCACTGCCCCAACGCTGTGTTCTGGGCCCCAAGTGACAGAGACAACTATGTGTCCTTTAAGATATTTATTGTGTGGGGGGGAAAAAACGGATTTCGCATACAATCCATTTAACACAATTCGTGTTAATGCACTAAATTGTCTCAGCAGAGTCAAATGGGACTTTCCTAGAGCGTTCCCTTTTCTTTTCCTAAACGGGAAACCGATTTAAAAGGTCAATCTTTAGCTCTTATTTTCACACTAAATAATTCTGAAACATGAGGTGAAAAGTACATTAGAAGTCCCAAGGCTATGACTGGCAAGACACTTCCCTGTAAATTCTAGCGTAAACAGAAGGGAGAACTTCATTTTTTCGGGTTCGAGGACAGAAGCTGATCGTCTCCATTAGATTACTGCTTCTGTTGATGTCTCGAACAGCTCTGTGAGCAAACATGCCAGAGTGTCCCACCCCAAGCACGAAGAGCCTCCGATTGTTTGACACATCAATGGATTAGTCAACGCCGAGCAACTCACTTTTCCCTTCTAATTTGCCTTAATTATTCCTCACACAAATCCTCAAGTTTACTTTAAGACCATACGGAATCTTCTTTGCCCTGAAGTATGAATCCAGGCCTTTACCAAATGACTCCTAGTGCTTCAGTCCCAACCACCAAAATAAATCCCTTACAAATATCGTACAGCTAGTAACGCCACACAAACATGGAAAAAGCCAATCCAGACGCTTAAAGAAATAGGGTTCTGGAACGCTGTTAATACTGCATATTTTGTAACAGCAGGCACCGAGCAGAGTGAGAGACTTGAAAGCAAAAGACCGGATGCAAAGCTTGGGAAGACCCCGCCCCAGAAAGCTCGATGCCGATTCAAACAGTAACTTGGGTCTGTCGCCTGGAATCAGAATCACTGAAACAAAGGCGTATATTACTGGAAGCAAGATGTCTGGAATAAAAGAAACGGTTTGCAGATGCAGAGACCGCACACCACCCTCCCACAGGTCTTACCTATGGTGGAAATAAAGGTGGTATTGAAGGCATCATCCGAAAAACGAAAAAGGACGCACGTCTTCCCCACTCCCGAGTCCCCTATCAGGAGCAGCTTGAAAAGCAGGTCGTACGTCTTCTTCGCCATTGGGAGGAGCGGCACAGGCTCTCGCCGCCGGCGGCCCCAAGGGATCGGTCCCTCTCACTACGGCCAACTCCTCCTCTCTCGGGCGTTCTCAGGCCGGAGGACCGGGAAAGCGTGGGAAAAAGGAGGGCTCGAGAAGGCGCGGGCGACCTAGGAACAGCCTCGTCGAGGAAGCCCCGACGGTGGAAGCGTCCGGTGCCTCCGAGGGCGGCGACCGCGGCTCCGCAGCCTCTCCCAGCCGCTCCGCCCGGTTCCGGGGAGTCGGTCGGGACAAAATGGCCTCCCCTCCCCCCTCAGGGCTGCTCGGCCGGGACGCTCCCACGGGCGAGCAAGCAAGCTCAGCCGTCGAGGGAGAGCGGCGGGCGTGAAGACAGTATCCCTCGCGAGCAGCCGCTCCGCGCTAGGACGCGGCGATGGCAGCGAAGGAGGACCCGGAGCCGACGAGCTCAGCTACATAGCCATAGGAAGCCGAGCCGCCCCGGCCAGAGCCACCTTTTCCCCGTGCCCTCTCACGCCGGCGTGCGCGCTGCCTGAGACGCACGCAAGGACGTACGCCCGCCCTCCCCTCGCGCCCTCGCCCTGCGGGCCGCCTCTGCGCACGCGCACCAGAGGGCGTGGGGGCCCGCGGGGGCGCAGAGTGGAGGGTTAGGTCTCCGAGCCTCACTCTAAGCCCCGACGGAGACTAGAGAGGGGAGGGACGAGAGAGGGCGAGGCCGCGGGCGCGCTCCCTGCGGCCGTCTGATAGGGTGCGCAGCGTTACGAGCACGCCCCGCGGGGGGACGCTGCCTAGTGACTGCGCAGGCGCGGCATGCTGGCGTAGCCCTTTGACATCCACCGTTTTCCTCCTCAGGTCGCTCACCGGGCTCAGCTGAGGATGCTTCGGGCCGCGTTTGGCGCGTGTGTTTCGCTGAGAGTCTTGGCGCAGCCAAGAGCTTGGGTCGCCGTGTGTTCCTGTGTAGCTGTAGCCGTAAATGTGAGAAAAAGTAGCGCCCTGGGTCATTTAATAGCCTCTTTGCTAAAATGAGGCTCATCCTGAGTGCCCTCTCGTGGCTAGTCGGGGCGGGGGAAACATTAAGCTCCGTCCCGGTTTACTTAAGGAACCAGAGTTGGCGTTCAAGAGAGCAGGAGTTTGAAATGGGAAAAACTGGCCACGCTGCTCAGTTGGGATGATGTAATCTGCCCTCCAGGGCGAAGAGTAGAGGGCCGAGGAACACTTGGGTGCAGGGCCAACCTCCCCACCAAGTGGAAGCGCCGGTGCTGTGCTCTACGTGGAGAACCGGCTCCAGAACTTGGACACTTTTTTTTATTAATTAATTTTTTTATTATTTATTTTTATTTTTGGCTGCGTTGGGTCTTCGTTGCTGCACGCGGGCTTTCTCTAGTTGCGGCGAGCTGGGTCTACTCTTCGTTGCGGTGCACGGGCTTCTCTTTGCGGTGGCTTCTCTTGTTGCAGAACACAGGCTTTAGGCGCCTGGGCTTCAGTAGTTGTAGCACTCGGTCTCAGTAGTTGTAGCACGCGGCCTCAGTAGTTGTGGCTCGCGGGCTCTAGAGCGCAGGCTCTGTAGTTGTGGCACACAGGCTTAGTTGCCCCGCGGCATGTGGGATCTTCCCAGACCTGGGCTCGAACCCGTGTCCCCTGCATTGGCAGGCAGAGTCTTAACTACTGTGCCAGCGGGGAAGCCCTTGGCCACCCTTTTGCAATAGGGAGAGCCCAATAGCACCATGCTGAGGAAGCGGGGCCCCTCCCTGCCGCCAGAATCGAACCATCAATGTACCAAATTGAGAGATAGTGAAGCCAGCCCCAACCCCGCTGCCTTTTCCTTGCACTTTCTTTTCATATGCCTAGCACTCTTCCTTCCCTCTCTTTCCATCAGTCTCAGGTATACCTTCCCTTTCTTCTTCCTTTCTGTAGTTTAAATGTTCATACTCCTGCCCTACCTTTCTTAGTGTGTGTCATGGCTCCGAAGCACACCTAGGATGTGATGGCAGAGTAGTTGAACCTGGTGGGCTGGTTCAGCCCGATACAGGAGAAAACCCTGAGACATCTGGAAAGCAAGAAACAGGGATTGGGGCTTCCCTGGTAGCGCAGTGGTTGAGAGTCCGCCTGCTGATGCTGGGGAAGCGGGTTCGTGCCCCGGGCCGGAAAGATCCCACATGCCGCAGAGCGGCTGGGCCCGTGAGCCATGGCCGCTGAGCCTGCGCGTCCGGAGCCTATGCTCGGCAACCGGCGAGGCCACAGCAGTGAGAGGACCGCGTACCGCAAAAAAAAAAAAAAAAAAAAAAAAAAAAAAAGCAACAGGGATTGGGAAAGAAGCAAAAACTGCATTTTTACGCCCCACCACCACCAAAATGTTTGTGTATTTAATATGTAATTAAAATTAGTCTTTAGGCAGTAGGGTAATCGTATTTCAGTCTCCCATTCTTTGAAGACTTGTCTTACATTCTTCTTTTCCAACTACCCCTAAAGCTTCGTTCGTTTCTGAAGATGCCTGTCTTCTCTAATCTCACTCTCCGCTCTGTTTCTGGAATTGCTCTTGTCATTTAAACCTTATTCTCTATGAATCATTCTTTCTCCAATTGGGAATGTCTTATTAGGAATAATGCCACAATTCTAAAATAGCCTAGCTATGCACATCACAAAATGAGCTATGATCAGTGCCTCACAGGTTTGTCATCAATTCAGAGTCATAACATTCAGGAAAATCATCAGTATTAATGTGATTCTTCCTTTCAAAAGAACTACAATTAACTCAAGCCCCAATGTTGTGAAGCATTTTAGAAAGTTATGATTTTTAAACATAGAAAGCCTAATTAGTTCCACTACATAAATGTTGGGGACAGTGGGCAACTAAAAATGAAAAATAATTTTTTTTAAATTTCTTTGTTTATCCCAGTTGTTTCCAACAGTTTTATCAGTTAGAGCCTTTTCTCCATGCACTCAATATTCTGGAACTTTAGTAATTAATTATACTATTAATGAAGTTTATTTAGTATTGTATCAGGATCCTAGAAGTTTAGAGCTGTAATATCTTTAAGTCATAATTCAACTCCTGCACGTAATTTACAGATGAGTCTAAGGCTCAGGGAGGTTAGGGACTTGCCAGAGGTCACACTGGCAGTGGCAGAGCCGGCCACTACATGCGCAAGGGAAAAGGGAAGAACACCTCTACAGGACATCATACTGCAAGAAGGCGAGAATTGGAAGGCTCAGCAAGTACTTAATGTTTGGCTTCCCTAAAATTAATTAAAGGTTTTGCTGCAGTGAGGCCTAAACCTCAAGCCCTGTCTACCACTGAAGGCCACTAGAGTGATCAGGCATGATCTCTGACTCTAGAAAATAAGAATAAAATGGGAGTCCATGTAGGCCTAAAGGTATACCTAGAGTTGCGAAGTAATATTTGATAATATTTGAAACAGTGAAAGAAAATGCCAATTTAGTAGTAGTAGCTTGGAGCTTATACCTGCTTTTAAAATTGCTCTGTACAGGGCTTCCTTGGTGGCGTAGTGGTTGAGAGTCCGCCTGCCGATGCAGGGGACGTGAGTTCGTGCCCCGGTCTGGGAAGATCCTACATGCCGCAGAGCAGCTAGGCCCGTGAGCCATGGCTGCTGGGCCTGTGCGTCCAGAGCCTGTGTTCACAATGGGAGAGGCCACAACAGTGAGAGGCCCGCATACCGCAAAAAAAAAGAATTGCTCTGTACAGAATCTAGTCCAAATATGTGCAAAGCCAAGAAAGAAAATAGGTATATTTATATGTTCATACCAGTAATTAAGGTATTGTCTCTGTATTTTTCTAGAAAGTGCACAGCTGGCCAGTTCATGGTTCCAGTCTTCAGCTTCAACTTTCAGGACCTGCCTCTACAACATGTAAGAAATCCCTGCGTGAAAAGATAGTGACTCAGGATTGTCTTTATCATTCTTCCCACATGTATTTCCCAGTCTCTCTCCCTGATTTCTTCCTCTTTAATCTCTCTGCCCCTTGCTCTCTCTGTTATTGTTAACAGTGAAGTCTTCCCAGGGACTTCCTGGTGGCACAGTTGTTAAGAATCTGCCTGCCAATGCAGGGGACACGGGTTTGATCCCTGGTCCGGGAAGATCCCATATGCTGCGGAACAACTAAGCCCGTGTGCCACAACTACTGAGCCTGTGCTCTAGAGCCCATGAGCCACAACTACTGAGCCCGCGTGCCATGACTACTGAAGCCCGCGCACCTACAGCCTGTGCTACACAACAAGAGAAGCCACTGCAATGAGAAGCCCGCGCACCGCAACAAAGAGTAGCCCCTGCTCGCCGCAACTAGAGAAAGCCCGCGTGCAGCAATGAAGACCCAACATAGCCGAAAATTAATTAATTAATTTAAAAAAAAAAAAAAGAATGAAGTCTTCCCTTGAATGGCAGCCCCACTGCTAAGTCATCACATTGCTGTAAAACCTACCCCTCCAGTTCCTGGGACTTTGCCTATTTACTACTGCCTAGTTCCTGTGTTCACACTCTCATTCTTCCCCAGGGCCTTCTTAGAGGAAGGTCTTTGTTTGACCTTCCTGATGCTAAGTACTGATTGCCCAGAGGCTACCACTGTTCTTATCACCATAGCCTGCCAATATTCTGCTCTGCCTTCATATCTTGATTTAGTCCTACCTCCTGTTAGAGAATTACTGCCCCATGAGCCTTCCCCAGCACATTGGATGTGTTTGTTGTAGTCTGCAGGAATATCTCAGTTCTGAAATGCTGGCCTCCTCACCTGGCACTTAAGGAGCGCCAGGCCCTAGCCAACAAACTTTATTTCCTACCCTATCTATCTTCCACATACTAATCTCTAGACAGGCTGAACTACTCATCTTTCTCACAGTTACTCTATATCTTCTTGATTTCATGCTTAGTTTACTGTGGTTCTCTCCATGCAAAGTGCACACCGCTGCTCATCCCACCCACATCCCTTCAACTTAAATGTCCTCACCATAGCCTGTCTTCCACAGCACACTCTCTAAGAAGGAACTTGTTCCACCTTTGAACTCCCTAGCACTAAAAAATCAAGTATGTTTCCTCCTTTTCATTTCCACAAATAATACATATTTACTTTTAGAAACTTAAAACCTGCAGATAAGCAAAACAAAAATTTTAATTCTTAAAAATTCTACCCCAGAGATAACGACTATTAGCATTTTGGTGAATAGCTACGTGGATATTCTTCTTCCCACAACTCTTTATTTAGACATTTCTTATGACACATTTTCTACATTTTCTGAAAGACATTTATGTACATATCGTATTTTCTCAAACTGGAATATCCTTGAGGGCTGTGACTATTGCATACATCACTTTGCACAGTGCCTTGAATATATCAGAAGATCAAAACATGTTTAGTGAAGGAAAAAGCAAATGAAATTCAGAGATAGATTCACTTTTTTTTTTTTTTCCTGGAAAACAGTACTAATTTGGAGAAACTTTCAAAATGCTGGGAGTGGGGAGGGATTGAAAATTCAAGAGAAGTGAATGGGAAGATAATACCTTTGGAGCAATATTTTATTAATTTTAGAAAATACATGAAGAACTCACCTAACTCCATTTTAGAGTTTATTTCTATGAACAAGAAATACTGTTAGTACTAATGGAGCAACTGTGATATAGTGGAATGAACACTTAACTTGGAATCAGAGAACATAGACTCAAGAACCAACTGTGTGGGCTTCCCTAGTGGCCCAGTGGTTAAGAATCCGCCTGCCAATGCAGGGGACACGGGTTCGAGCCCTGGTCCAGAAGGATCCCACATTCCGCAGAGCAACTGGGCCCATGCGCCACAAATACTGAGCCTGCGCTCTAGAGCCCGCAAGCCACAAGTACTGAGTCTGCGAACCACAACTACTGAAGCCCACGCGTCTGGAGTCCGTGCTCCCAGCAAGAGAAGCCACCGCAATGGGAAGCCCGTGCACCACAACAAAGAGTAGCCTCCGCTCGCCGCAACTAGAGAAAGCCGGAGTGCAGCAACAAAGATGCAACACAGCCAAAAATAAATAAAAATTTTTAAAAAAACCAATTGTGCTACTGACTAGCTCTGTGATTCATTTAACCTCACTAAGCCTCATACATCAAAAGAATATAGTACCTCATGAGACTGTTTTAAAAATTAAATAAGATAATGCAAGTAAATGTACTTTTTATACTGTAAAACACTATGCAAATATAAATGATTACTATTATTACTAAGAGATAAGAGCAATGAATTGCACCATAAGGAAAAAGAAAGCAGAAAATTACAAGTAAATTTAGAATACTTATAAATGATCAAAGCAACAAGCCATCCTGGACAAAACATGGTGCCAAAGGAAGTTGAACCAAGAACAGGAATAGGTCAGAAGGAGAATGAAATATTAAAACAGGGAGAAACAAGAATTGGAACTGACAAGCTGTGAAGATTTAATGGAATCATCAAAAGGAGACCAAAAGAAAGAAATACAATGGCTGAAGGCAGCAGACAACTGCCCCCTAAAAAAAAAACTTCCCACCATCAACTCCAGCGGATGAATCTCTATTCACTTCTGTTGGAGCAATTGGTCCAGCACAGTGGTTATAAACATGGGCCTTGAGTTGGCTGGACCTAAGATTCTATATCTGTCACTTTGTTAGAGACCTTGGGTAAGTTACTTAACCTCTCTAAACCTGTTTCCTCATCTGTAAAGTAGGAACAAGATAAAAACTACTATAGGGTTGAGTGAGGATGAAATAAGACATAATGTTTGGCCTTTAGTTAATGTTCAGAAATGTTATTACCACCACAAGAACTGAAAACTTTTTCTGTTTGGGGATCATTGGCTTGCTGAAAAAAGCAAATCTAGAGGGACATAAGTTAAAAAAAAATCTCATAGTTTTGAGACAAGTAATGCATTCTGTTAATCTATAGGGATCTCCTAGAAGGGAAAAACTTCCCCTAAATCCATCTTTGCAACTCTATGCCTCTTCTAAAAGTGATTATCGGTCAAGCAGGAGCCCTAACCACACTAGGAACTGTATATTTACATTTACATATTAAAATGTAAATATGTAAGTTAATCTCTTTTTTTAATATCTAAAGGAAAACAAAAGAATCATCTAAGGCAAAGGATGATTATTTGCTAATAATTGGCTATTCAACTATATATTAAAGTAATAACTGCTCATTCATTTTTTACTTAGAAAATGGAGAGCACCAAGAAATGAACAAACATAGTGGTTCTCTTTTAACATGAAGAGGTGCATAGTAAACCCCCAGATGGATCAATACAAAAGAGGGCTATAAGGCACACTTGCGCTGTCAAAGGAAAACTGGGGTATTTATTGTAGCAGCGGTCAGAGCTCTGAAGAGCAAAAAAGGCTTTAGGTAAACTGAGAGAGAGAAAAGGGCAGAGAGCACAGGTTTTGGCAACTTGACATGCCTGAGACGATTGGAAAAAACCCTAGAAGCCACTAAAAGTTAGGGCAGAATAGAGTTGGAGAAAAAAAGCACTTCCTAAAGGCAGAACCCAGGGGAGCATTGGCAAAGTGAGGAAAGAGGTCTGCTCAAGGAAAGACTTGGAACCCCAATGGAACAGAAACTTAGATATCTCTCCAGAAAACTGTATCTCAAGCATCAAGACCTAGCGGATTCATCAGACTTAAAAAGACAATGACAAGAGGGGAATGCTTTAACCCTTTGCCAAGACAAGAAGTATGAAGCTACACTTAACATAAATTCGTAGACTCATGGCACGGTATAATGGAGTCACAATGATCTGATTTTTTTTTTTTTTTTTTTTTTTGGCTGTGTTGGGTCTTCATTGCTGCACACGGGCTTTCTCTAGTTGCGGCGAGCAGGGGCTACTCTTCGTTGCGGTGCACGGGCTTCTCATTGAGGTGGCTTCTCTTGTTGCGGATCACGAGCTCTAGGCACGTGGACTTCAGTAGTTGTGGCACACAGGCTCAGTAGTCGTGGCACACAGGCTTAGTTGCTCCACAGCATGTGGGATCTTCCCGGACCAGGGCTTGAACCCATGTCCCCTGCATTGGCAAGTGGACTCTTAACCACTGCACCACCACGGAAGTCCCCACAGTGATCTGATCTTGAATCGTTGTTCCATGTCATTTTAGCTGGGTCATCTTAGACCATTTCTTAGCATTCCGAACGTCAGTTTCCTCATCTGGAAACTGAGGTTATCAGTAGCTGTGAAATTCAAGCTATTGTAAAGATTAAACTAATCTATGCAAAGAACCTGGCAGGAGAACAAGTGGTTCATTAAACACTAATTCTCTTCCCCCATAAGATGTAAACCATCTAAGGAAGCACTGTTGTATCTCCTATAATACCCAGCCCAGTATCTTGCATGTAATAGGGGCTCAATGAATATTAATTAGGTTGAATTGTGTCTGCATTAGAAAAAAGTTTGGAAGTCATCTAAACTGATTTCTGCTCTGTGAAGAAATGCCGAAACCAACGTATGGCCTGTCCAGCCTCTGTGTGAACACTGCCAGTGAGCTGCTGATGCCAAGAAGGCTGATTGCAGGGCTGATTGCTGTTTGCAGGGCTGGATATTTCTGACGGAAGAGTGCACTGAGTCTAAGTGTGCTTCCATGTTATATCATCAACTTGTTTTAATTCTGTCCTCTGGAGCAACACAGAATAAACCTTCCCCTATATTCACTTGACAACTCTTCAACTATCTAAAGATAGCATTGGTATTTTCCTCTAAACTGCTCCAAACTAACCCTCTTCAAATAAGATGACCCTCAGATAACTGTTAGTGCCACCATTCTGATTTGCACGTGTCCGTTTTCGAGCGTGGCATCCATAATTGAACACTGTGCTTGAGTTGATAACATAACCCTGTGAAAATGCCCAGATCAGGCTATTACCTTATTATAGTAGTAAGGGCCAGTTGGGATATTCTGTAAGGCTGAGGTGGTTTGGTACCTGACTGAGAGGAAACTGCCTTCCCGGGGAATTCCCTGGTGGTTAGTCCAGGTGATAAAGAGTTGGCTTGGGTTTGAAAATTGGCTAATATGAAAACTCAGACCCAAGTCAAGTTTGTTATCACTTCAGTTTACTAATAAATTAGCAAACTTGCAAAGAACAATGCCTTCCTAGTTCCCCACAGAAACATGCCCCAATTCTGGTGATCAGAGCAGGCTTTTCAGAGGGAGAAAACTTGTCTAATGAGTTCAGTCAGGACTAAGTTTTTGTAAGATTAGGCTTGGGGAGGGGCTGGGTCAGCATTCAAGGGTCTACCATCTACCACGTAAGAAAACTCCTGTTGGGGACTTCCCTGGTGGTCCAGTGGTTAAGACTCCGTGCTCCCAGTGCAGGGGGCCTGGGTTCGATCCCTGGTCGGGGAGCTGGATCCCGCATGCCGCAACTAAGGCCCTACATGCCACAACTAAGAGCCCGCATGCCGCAACAAAGATCCAGCATGCTGCAACTAAGACCTGGCGCAGCCAAATAAATAAATACATATATACACAAATATGTTTGTAAAATAATACTTCAAAAGAAAAGAAAAGAAAATTCCTGGTGTACTATTGGGCCTATAGCAGGCCCGCCCATGGCTTACCCCACATGCTATTGAATACCTTATAGCAATATTAAACTACTAACTAGCTACACATTCAGCAACATAGAAAACTGAAACAAAGGAAACAAACTGATTTATAGTACAATGCCATTCATGTAAATTAAAAACATGCAAAACTAAAAAAAAAAAAAAATGCAAAACTATGTTATATGAAGTTTCATAGGTATTTAATAACACCCATCCAACATTAGAGAGGGAACCTGTGGAGGGAGAGGACACTGAGAAGGGAAGAAGGGAAAAATATAAAATGAGATAAAACAAGAGGGGGAATTCCCTGGCGGTCCAGTGGTTAGGATTCAGCGCTTTCACTGCCATGGCCCAGGTTCAATCCCTGGTTGGGGAACTAAGATCCCACAAGCCACACAGAACGGCCAAAAAATAAATTAATAATACATAAATTAAAAACGTCTCTTCAGATCATTTCATGTCAGAAAATGTCTTTTCAGACATTTTTTCAAAGAAGATGTACAAATGGCCAACAAGTATGTGAAAAGATGCTCAACATCATTAGTCATTAAGAAATGCAAATTTAAACCACAGTGAGATACTACTCCACATCCACTTGGATAGCTATAATAATAAAGGGAAAATAACAAGTGTTGACAAGGATGTGGAGAAATTGGAACTCTTATTCATTGCTGGTGGAAATGTTAAATAGTACAGACACTGTGGAAAACAGTTTAGTAGTTCCTTAGTAAATTAACATAAAATTACCATGTGACCTCATAATTTCATTCCTGGGTATACATCCAAAAGAAGTGAAAACAGGTGCTCAACAAAAACTTGTACATAAATGTTCTTAGCAGGACTATTCACAATAACTAAAAGATGGAAACAACACAAATGTCCATTAACTGACAAATGGATAAACAAAATATTATTTTAATAAAGTACTGATACATGCTACAACACAGATGCACCGTAACATTACACTACATGAAAGAAGCCAGTCACCAAAGGCCATATTATATGATTCATAAGTATGAAAATATTCTATTTTCACATGTATGAAAAGGAATAAAGTGTGATTCCGTTTACATGAAATGTCCAGAATACGCAATCTCACAGAAACACGAAGCAGATTAATGGTTGCTGGGGGAAATGGGAGCAGCTGCTTAGTGGGTATGGATTTCTTTTTGCGGTGATAAAAATGTTCTGGAAATAAGTGGTGGTGATGTTTGCACAGCAAAAATAATAATAAATAAACAAGGACTTTTAAAAAAGTGAGGAAGGGATTAACATTGTACATGGAGATAGAGGAAACTGATATTGATTGATACTCCTTATAGATATCAGAATAATAGTAAAGTGAGGGGGAAAACCCCTAAATATTTGGTTTGGTTTGATAAAAAGAACACGGATTCTGGCTGTTTGCTTTTATGCCTAACTGACACATAGCGTAACAATAGTCATGCAGATTTTAAAATTTGTGGCAGATTGATTTGATCACATTTATTTGATCACGGAAGCTCAGACTTCATGGAATTGCCTGTTCACAAAGCTTGTACTCTGCTCTCAGCTGTCCCTTGTCAGCCCTTGCCCAACCCTGTCTGGTCCCAGCTTTTCAGACTAAGCACCCAGTTATTTGCAGGCTGCCCCACCTCTTTCCCAGAGCCAGAGAGAGGGTAGAAGCGCAGGGTATCAAAAGCCCTCATGCTACATACCAATTGAATTAGACACTGCCAAGATAATATCTGAGCTCAACCATCTCTTTTGTCCAAAATACCCCCAGGAGGAAGCGAGGCTCTCTCCCATGTAGCTTGTGCATCCAGCATTCCACTACCCTTTGCCCTACCTCAGGGCTCTGGTGTCCCTGACAGCCACATGGAGATCCTGTTTCTTTGCCTTGTTCTTACCAGTGCCAGTCCGCCACCCCTCACCCATATTCACACTCCCTTCCTTGTGTAATGGACATTTGACAGGTCTTTGGCTGCCCAGCCTTAAACCCCCTTCTTTTTTTTTTCTTTTTTTTTTTTTTTTCCGGTACGCGGGCCTCCCACTGCTGTGGCCTCTCCCGTTGCGGAGCACAGGCTCCGGACGCGCAGGCTCAGCGGCCATGGCTCACGGGCCCAGCCGCTCCGCGGCGTGTGGGATCTTCCCGGACCGGGGCACGAACCCGTGTCCCCTGCATTGGCAGGCGGACTCCCAACCACTGCGCCACCAGGGAAGCCCGAACCCCCTTCTTTGACTAAGAAACTCTCCACCGTGAGTTTTCAGTATGCAGAGCCCTCCTCCCACTATCTTCTCCTCCCCAGCACCCACCCCCACTGCACCCCCAAACACACAGCTAGGCTGTGGGGACATGAGTGGGGCTCTACCAGTCTCAAGCACCAGCCCAAAACCTTGACACAGGGGCTTAGGACACAAAGAAGCAGGCGCAGTGGGGTGTGTACTGAGAAGGCAGTGGGGTACAGCAGGAGCACCTGGTTTCCAGGGCACCCGTGGGCCCCAGAGCTAGGTGTATCCTCCGTCCAATGCTGGCCCTGCTGCCGGCTGCACAATCTCTTTAGTGTCTAGAGAGGGCAGTGATGACCTCATTGTCTGGCCTCAACAGACTGCATGTGTGGCCTGTTTCTGTGCCCCAATTCCTTAGCCTGGTTCTCCAGCCTCCCCAGTAATTCTGAGAGCTTCCCAGTAGCCCTTCAGTAAATTTATTTTCTGCTTCTATTTGCCAAAGTCAGACTGTGCTGCAACCAAGATTCCTGACGGACACACTTGTTTCTGGTAGAACTCCTAGGGTGACTCCAACTTTGCCTGATATTCTCACCATATCCACTTTCTCTTTCCTATCTTCTGCTGCCCTTGCCACTTGGACCTGCTCAAACTTTGCCCCTGTCTGCCGGTCTCTCTCCCAAGGCTGCTCTACTGTTTTTTTTGGCTGCACAGCACAGCTTGTGGGATCTTAGTTCCCCGACCAGGGATTGAGCCCCGGCCCTCAGCAGTGAAAGCACAGAGTCCTAACCACTGGGCCTCCAGGGAATTCCCAGGCTGCTGTACTTTTGATCCCTCTTCCCTGTGTCTCCACTGCCTTCCTCCAGCTCCCTCCCTCGGGCTCAAGCACCCTGTACTCCCAGCCCATCCTGAGGCCTGGACAGCTGGGCAGTCATCCTAACCCTTTTGTGATGTCAGCACTGGACCTAGTACTGACCAGGGGAGAGAGTCCTCAGATAGAAGGAAGGGTCACCAAGAGGAAAGAAGGGCGCAGGCAGAGAGATGGGAGGGTAGCAGAGACATTTCTTATTTTTATATTTTAATCTAATACTATAGGTTATCATTTACTGAGTTCCTACATTGTGCTGGCCCTTTACATGCATGACCTCACATTAATACTCTGAGGTGGGGATTATTATAATCCCCATTTTCAAATGAGGAAACAAGAGTTTAAAGGAATAAAGAGGGATGGAGTGAGATGATGCCTGGGATCTCCTTTAAAATAATTGGAGGGAGGTAGATGAGTAGGATGTGGATGAGACAAGTTGCCCATGGGTCGATAATTGTTCAAGCTGGGTAACAGGTATATGGAAATTCATACTGTTATGTCTAACGTATATATTTGAATTTTTCCATAATTAAAAGTATGTTTTGGGCTTCCCTGGTGGCGCAGTGGTTGAGAGTCCGCCTACCGATGCAGGGGACACGGGTTCGTGCCCCGGTCCGGGAAGATCCCACATGCCATGGAGCGGCTGGGCCCGTGAGCCATGGCCGCTGAGCCTGCGCGTCCGGAGCCTGTTGCTCCGCAACGGGAGAGGCCACAACAGTGATAGGCCCGCGTACCGCAAAAAAAAAAAAAAAAAAGTATGTTTTGTTTTAATTTAAGAAACTTGATCAAAGTCATACAAATAATAAGTGATAAAGTTGGGTTTTGATCCCAGGCCCTCCTGACTTCAGCACCTGCTCTCTTAACCTCTGCACTGGATTCCTGGCAAGGTACCTAAAAAGATCTAAGGGGAACAGATCAGTGATTTTCAAAGGTTTCAAAGGGAATTCAGAAGACTCGACTAATTTCTGCTCCTGTTCTCTAGGTACATTAAAGCAAGAATCAACAGGGTATGGTCGGGTTATTAATTCCCCACGCCTACAGCTTATTATAAAGAAGATGCCCCCATTTTCTCTGCCTGCTTCTGAGTAGGTGCAGAAGCAGCCCATGAGAGAGCCTTTGGCAGCCAGTTTTCTAAAAACACCCAGGCAACAGCTGTCCTTGGCTGTCACCTGACTTGCCAGGCCCTGAGTCAGCACCACGCCCCCACCCAGTGGCCCTTGCTGAGCCAGATCTGACTTGCCCTTTCCTGGCTGGGCTGAACTGGTTGGGCCAGCCCAGCCCTGCCCCATCCCAGCATCCTCTTCAGTGGGTGGCTTCTTGCTCCCTGACTCTTACCTGGGGTTCCCACCCTTGCACTGCCCCTGTCAGCCCTGAAGGGAGCTGAAGACCACCCCCGAGCTGTTGGAGATACGGACAGGGCTCAGGAATCTATCCCTGGGTAGAAAGGATGAGCTGGGCCCCAGCATCTCCCACCGTCTACCAAAGATAGTCTTCCTTTGCTTGGTGACTCTGGGATTTGCTTTAGGAGGAAAGCAGAGGAAAATACAAAGACATCTCTCCTCTCCTATAGAAGAGGATTCCACGCCTAGAGCCCAGGGCTGGGGCGACATGAAGACCAAATTCTTGGTCCGTGTTTTTGTGGAGAATGCTCAATGTCCTCTTTTTTTTTTTAATTAATATTTTAAATTCATGTATATTCGATTTACAGTGTTGTGTTCATTTCTGCTGTGCAGTAAAGTGTCTCAATTATACATGTATATACATTTTTTTATATTCTTTTCCATTATCGTTTGTCCCAGGATATTGAATATAGTTCCCTGTGCTATACAGCGGGACCTTGTTGTTTATCCATTCTATATATGACAGTTTGCATCTATTAACCCCCAAATCCCAGCCCATCCCTCCCCATTGTCCTCTTATTATACCCATTTCTTGGTCTAGATGTGAAGCTACAGCAAGTGCTGACACGATATATTCCCCAGGTGTTGGTGCCCTGGCATTGACCCCATGGCTAAGTCACTAAGGTTAGCTTTTCCCCCATGTCAGCTCTATCCTTCTGGCCTCCAGGCCAGCCTGTTCTGAATCCTGGCCCTGCCACTTAGGCATTCATGACCTTGGGCTAGTAACTGACCTCTATGAGCCTCAGATTTTTGGTTTTTAAAAAATATTTATTTATTTGTTTATTTTTTGGCTGCGTCGGGTCTTAGTTGCAGCGCATGGTCTCTTAGTTGCTGTGCGTGGGCTTCTCTCTAGGTGTGGCGCCCAGGCTCCAGGGCCCGTGGGCTCAGTAGTTACAGTCTACAGGCTCAGTAGTTGCGACATGCGGGCTCTCTAGTTGTGCTGCATGGGCTCTGTAGTTACGGCACAGGCTTAGTTGCCCTGTGGCATGTGGGATCTTAGTTCTCCGACCAGGGATCAAACCTGCGTCCCCTGCATTGGAAGGTGGATTCTTTTTTAAACTTATTTATTTTGTTTGTTTACTTTTGGCTGCGATGGGTTTTCGTTGCTGCCTGCACTCTTTCTCTAGTTGCGATGAGTGGGGGCTACTCTTCGTTGCGGTGCATGGGCGTATCATTGTAGTGGTTTCTCTTGTTGCAGAGCACGGGCTCTAGGCGCGTTGGCTTCAGTAGTTGTGGCTCACTGGCTTAGTTGCTCCACGGCATGTGGATCTTCCCGGACCAGGGATCGAACCCGTGTCCCCTGCATTGGCAGGCAGATTCTGAACCACTGCACCACCAGGGAAATCCTGGAAGGTGAATTCTTAACCACTGGACCACCAAGGAAGTCCCAAGCCTCAGTTTTTATGTCTGTAAAGTAGGAATAAAATACCTACCTTGCAGGTTTATTGTGAGGGTCAGACAATGTTCTGTATGTATAGCACTTAGTAGGTGCACAACACCCATCAGTTTCCTTCACTCTGCCTGGGGATTGGCTTCTGCTCAAATTGGACTGACATCAAAGTTTTCAGGCCTGAAACCAAGTACTGCCCCAGCACTTGTGTCTCATTTCTGGGTACTCAGACCTACTTTCCCATAATTCCCACATGGGCCAGTCGTTTTCTGATCATCTGCCAGCCCAGACCACACTACACCACTGTCCTGACGCCATGATTCTACGCACTCTTAATTTGTTCCCTTGGCTACCACCATGTAGTCACACCTGATTATTTCTGTGTCGCCCACTAACTAATGAGCTTCTTCTTCCCTTTCTTTAGCTTCAAAACTCCTGAATGTGAGTGTTCCAGAAGAATGTTCCTTCTCCCAGCACCATCTCCTTGTGGATACCCAGTTTCTAAGGACCCTCTCTGCCTTGAGTCACACACCCAGATAAACAGCTAGCTCTCCCACTCCCTTCTCTCCAGCTGCTCTCTGGCCAAAGGAGGTGTGTTTCAGCTCTTACCAGGGTCAGGGCTTTGCCTAAGTGGGCCAGTTTTCAGTCTCTCTGAGTAACTGTATTGGGAGCCACAATCAGGACAACATTCCAGGCAGGAGTTGACTTGGTATGGTAGAAAAGACCCACCACATCTTGTGGTGTGCGTACATGCTGGGGTTAATGTAACCTGAGTATATATTGGGACTTTGGCAACTATATCATAGTGTTGACTGTTTTAGGTTTGTGGCCAACTGAAAATCCTAGACCTTTATTCACGAACTGCAGGTGTCTCCAGCATTTTGTACTGTTACAGCTGACTTTATAAGATTTAATTTTAGTATTACATCTGTTTATCTCTACTGTCATTTTGTTATCAAGATTATTTTGCTCATTAACAAATAAATTGCAAGGTAAAAAGTGGTAGAGAGGGCAACTGGTAGAATAAAAGAGACCTAACATATCAACCAATTACAGTATATAGACTTTGTTTAGATCCTGATTTGAACAAATAAACTGCAAAAAATACTTTTTTTAATATTTGTGAGACAATTGGAAATTTGAAAAATGGATATTTTATGATCAAGGAATTACTGAGTTTTCTTTTTAGGTGTGATAATAGTGTTCGAATTTTGTTTTTAACAAATAGGATGTCTGGGATTTGCTTCAAAATAAAATGAGGGAAGGGAAGTTGGGGTGGGAGAATAGGAGAAACAAGATGGACCATGAGTTGAAAATTGTTGAAGCTGGATGATTGGTAGATAGGGTTTATTATACTATAATGTCTAAATCTGTGAATGTTTGAAATTATCCTAAAGAAAAATTAAAAGAAAATTATTTTGAATCTTGCCTCTGTCATCGAATGTATTAACTGCGCTTAGTCCTGTAACCTCTCTCCATCTAATAAGCATGATTTCTGTATCTGTATCTAAGTAGTTAATAAACAGGTCAACCAGGTCAGCACTAAGAGCAGATCTCTGTGACCCACCAAGATCTACTAGGTTGACTCATTCGTCAGTCCTTTCTGGAAATGGCTGATCAATGAAACGTGACTCCAACTAACTCAATTATCCAGTCTTTGTTTACAAAGGTATCATGAAAAACTTGTCTAGTGCCTTGCAAGAATCAAAATGCCAAATGCCAAGCATTACCCTTATCTGCCACTTTAGCAATCTATTTTTTTAAATTAAGAGTTTTGATCCATTTGTTTAAGTGAATTAATGTTAGTTCCAAGTATCCATCTTTCTTTTCCAAAACACCCAAAGGTGACTTGTTCTAGATAATCCAATTCTGAAATTGAAAGCTTCAACAGTAACTCACTATAGTTTGTCCCCTACCATAATGCTGGGCCAATATGCCCCCCTTTCCACACACATGACCCAGGCCACAACAGTCAAAGTCTAATCCTGGATTTTTGTTGGGAAACACATTTTCTTTCCCTGCTAAATTAGGTTGTAATCCCATATTCACTGGTGGCCATCCTGCCATCACTTGGGGAGAGTCTGCCTGAGAATGAAGCCAACACAGAGGAAGGCAGAGCTGAGGGATGGAAAGATGGATTACATCATTTGAGTCTCTAGATTTGGCTATGCCTAAAGCCAGCAACCCCTGTAATTTTCAGCTACATGAGCCAATACATTCTATTCTTTTCTTAAACCAGTTTAAACTGGATTTCTGCCATTTGCAAAAGAAGTCCTGACTAATAGAGTGTGTGTTGTCAGTTGAGCAATGGAATGCATAATCTAAAATGCTCCATTTTGTATAAGAACTTTTTGTATGGTCATATGGTATAGGCAACATTTTTTAAAAACACCTTTATTGAGATATCATTCACACACCACAAAATTCATCTATTAACATATACAATTCAGTGGTTTTTAGTATAGTCACAGAGTTGTGCAACTATTGCCACCATCTTATTTTAAACCATCTTCATCACCCCCAAAGAAACTGTATCCATTAAGCATCATTTCCCAGCCCCAATTCCCCCCACAACCTTCCTTTAACCCCTACCATCCACTAATCTACTTTCTGTCTCTATGAATTTGCCTATTCTGGACATTTCATATAAATAGAATCATACACTATATGGACTTTTGTGACTGGCTTCTTTCACTTAACATAGTATTTTTAAGGTTTTTGCATGTTGTAGCAGATGAATAATATTTCATTCTGTGGAAATACCACATTTTATTTATATATTCATCATTGATGTACCTTTGTGTTGTTTCTACTTTTGGTTATTATGAGCTATGCTGCTGTGAACATTTACGTACAAATTTTTGTGGGACATGTGTTTCAGTTATCTTGGGTACATACCTGGGAATGGAACGGCTGAGCCATATGGTAACTTCCTGTTTAACTTTCTGAGGAATTGCCAAACTATTTTCCAAAGTAGCCACACCATTTAAATTCCTACTAGCAGCATATAAGCATTCTAGTTTCTCCACATCCTCAGCAACACAAGTTATTTTGTCTGTCTTATTTTAGCTGTGCTAATGGGTGAAGTAATATCTTACAGTGGTTTGGATTGGCGTTTCCCTAGTGATTAATGATGTTGAGCATCTTTTCATGTGCTTATTGCCATTTATGTATCTTCTTTGGAGAAATGTATATTCAGAACTTTTGCCTAGTTTTGACTTGTGTTGTCTTTTTATTTATTTATTTTTTGCGGTACGCGAGCCTCTCACTGCTGCGGCCTCTCCCGCTGTGGAGCACAGGCTCCGGACGCACAGGCTCAGCGGCCATGGCTCACGGGCCCAGCCGCTCCGCGGCATGTGGGATCTTCCCGGACCGGGGCATGAACCCGTGTCCCCTGCATCGGCAGGTGGACTCCCAACCACTGCGCCACCAGGGAAGCCCTGTGTTGTCTTTTTAAATTGTAAGAGCTATTTATGCAGTCTCTTATCAGATATATGATTTGCAAATATTTTCTCCTATTCTCTATGTTTTCTTTTCACTTTCTTGATGGTATCCACTGAAGCACAAACATTTTAAATTTTGATAGAGTCTAATTTACCTTTTTTTTTCCCCTCTCACTTACGCTTTTAGTATCATGTCTAAACAAAGCATTGCCTAATACAAGATCAAGAAGATTCACTCCTAGTTTGTCTTTGAAGTGCTTTATAGTTTTGGCTCCTACATCTAAGTCTATGATCCATTTTATTTATTTATTTTTTAACATCTTTATTGGAGTATAATTGCTTTACAGTGGTGTGTTATATGATCCATTTTAAGTTAATTTTTTTTAATATGGTGTGAGGTAGGGGTCCAACAGCATTCTTTTGTGTGTGGCTATCCAATTGTCCCAGTGCCATTTGTTACATGCTTTCCTCCATGGATACAACATTGTTTTGGTAAACATGTTTTACTTAGAATAATATTAATGTAAATTTATATTCTCTGATCACACCCCAGTTGCTTTTGTCAGCAATGTGACATGCTGGAGATTGGGGATGAGGGTGATTTTTCTGTAGGTGATTAAACATTTGACTAGAAGATGATGAACATGTGTACAATGATACCCAATGCTAGTATGCATCATAATCACCTGAGGAAGTTTTTTTTAATGGGAATTCCCAAGCCCCACCCCAACCTACTGCATCAGAATTTCCTGGGAACATTCTGTCTCTTACACATATAGAATCATAGAACATTAGAAATGGAAGAGCCCATAGGGTCATAAATTCACCTCCTCATTTTTAAATTGATGATTGACTTTGCTCTCACTCCCTCTAAACATCAAGGCCAGCCTGAGCACTTTGTTTGTATCCTCCCCAATACATTCAAATTCAACAATACTTATGATTAATAAGATTTTATTGAAGGCTTCATGGGAAGATGGAGAAGAGGATTACTTCACACACCACAATGAAAAACTTAATTATATCCCTCCATTTGACTAGCTAGACCTGTTCTTCCGCCCAAAGTTTTCTCCCTTGCTACCCTATTGTCAGGTCTCTTCTCTGCATCTCTCCCACTATGCAATTTGAAATTCCTCCTTTTTTCCCAAACCATTCAACTATGGTCTCAAGGTTTTTTGGTTTTGGTTTTAGTTTTTAAATTATTTATTTATTTATTTGGCTGTGCCGGGTCTTAGTTGTCGCAGGCGTGATCTTCGTTGCCGTGTGTGGGATCTTCGTTGTGGCCTGTGGGATCCTTAGTTGCAGCATGCAGGAACTAGTTCCCTGACCAGGGATCGAATCTGGGCCCCCTGCATTGGGAGCAAGGAGTCTTAACCACTGGATCACGAGGGAAGTCCCTGGTTTCAAGTTTATACACACTCAACAAAGCAATAGTACAATAGCTACCTGAAAAGCAACCGACTACTTTTCCTCAAGCATTCTCCTTGGGAAAGTGGGAGGTGTCTCAATTCATCCCATGGTCATAGAGCCATATAATCTGATTTATCGTATCATATCTCGTGAAGGCTTATTAAGAACAAGACACTGGGCTAAGTACCTCATAAAAATGACTTAATGTCATGTAGCTCATTAATGGCAAATCTGGTATAGAACTTTAATCGTAAGGGTCAAAGCACAACTTCTAAGCCTCTCATATTCACAGTCTTCAATTTCTTTGGCTTCACAGCTCTGCGAGATACATGAAAATTTTCTATTATTTCATCTTTTAAAGATAGAGAAACTGAGTTCCAGTGACTATGCAGCTCAGTTAGTGGAAAGTTTTGATCTGGGGTCTAGGATTGTTTATCTTGAGCAGGTTATGTGAAATTGTGGCTGAAATCTCCCTGGGAAGCCACAATGGAAAATGTAACCAATAAGGGACACTGTGTAATCCTCAACACTGTAACATGAGATCAAGCCTAAAGGACTGAGGCATTATTACTGATAAGGAGCACGGAGAAGGAAGAATGGGGGAGGACAGACTGTCAGTGTTTCCCCTACAGTGACAGGAAAGGGATGGCAGCGTTGGGCAAGGCAGGATCCTGTTTGGCAAGAGACGTCTGTCCCCATGTGGGAAAGCATGACTCATCGGGGTGCCACAGCTCAGTGACACAATCTCTTAAGATCTTCCAAGTCACTTTGTCTGACTCTGTATTTACCAAGCAACTCTCAGATCTACTTTTGGCTTCTAAACTCCGCCTTCCCACAGAGTAAAGAACGTGCTGACTGGGGTTTCTTCAGGCCTATTGTCAATTATATTTTACAGGATGAATGAATAATGCTGTATCTGGTCTCTCCCTCATGAGTTGGGTTTAGAGTGAGTTTATTCATTCAATATTAATTCACCAAATATTTATTGAGTGCCATCCATGCAGCAGGCGTTGGTCCAAGCCCTTGTGATACAAGTCAGATAAGATCTCTATCCTCATGGAGTGCACACACTAATGACGGTTACCATGTAACTGAAAATTAAACAAATCAATAGATCATTTCAAACTGTGACACTCCTCACCTAGGATTACTGAATTCCTTCCCACAGGCTCAACTACACCTCAAGTTCTATAAACCTCCCCCTCCCATACTCACTCGGAAGACTTAAGAGGCCTTAGCCCCATCTCAGAGGGTTCAGCATCAAATTTCCTTTCTGGTCTGACCTGGACCCTGAGAGGGTGTGTTTCAGTGAGATCCACTGCCTCCTTCACTGCTGGAGGTCTAGCCCCTGGACCTCAGTGGTGTTTCCTAGGCCATGACAATAACTTCATCCATTTGTTCACTGAATAGATACTTTCTGCACTCCTCCTGGGCACCAATAATTTGGGGCTGGGGACTCAGAAATGAATAAGACGTGGTCCCTGCCCTTCAGTTCACAGTCCAAGGGAGGAAGCACACACTAATGGTTTCTGTGCTTCTCCTATGGGTGAGGAGAGAGGGAAGAGCAGGGTGCTGTGTGTCCAGAAGAGGGTTCCTAAGTCATACTGGAGAAATGGGTGATCAGGAAGGTGTCTCTGAGGAGGGGATATTTAAACTGAGGTTTTGTTTGTTTTAAAGTAACTTCTATTATTTTTTTCTTTACAAAAATAACAATTGTTGATATTTGAGAAAATACAGAAACAAAGGGCGTTTAAAGCCACCCATAAAGACACCATTGATAACAATTTGGTGGTGTGTACCTTCCAATCTCTTTGCTATTTGAACTTAATTTTGGAGGGCAAAGATTTACCTTGACAGTGAACACAGGGAGGAGAAAATATTTGGTAAAGGCAATTGTCCTTAGGTTGCTTTAAAAACCTGATGTAATAGATAAAGACATAAAAGTATATATATACATATATATATATAAATTTTTTTTTTTTTGGCTGCATTGGGTCTTCGTTGCTGCACGTAGGCTTTCTCTAGTTGCGGCGAGCGGGGGCTACTCTTCATTGTGGTGCGTGGGCTTCTCATCACAGTGGCTTCTCTTGTTGCGGAGCACGGGCTGTAGGCCCGCGGGCTTCAGTAGTTGCAGCACGTGGGCTTAGTAATTGTGGCTCACAGGCTCAGTAGTTGTGGCATGTGGGCCCTAGAACATGCGGGCTTCAGTAGTTGTGGCACGTGGGCTCAGTAGTTTTGGCTTGCGGGCTCTAGAGTGCAGGCTCAGTAGTTGTGGTGCACAGGCTTAGTTGCTCTGCAGCATGTGGGATCTTCCCGAACCAGGGCTCAAACCCGTGTCTCCTGCATTGGTAGGCGTATTCTTAACCAATGTATCACCAGGGAAGTCCAGTATATATTTATATATATATTTTGTTCATTGAAATATTGCTGGCATCTAGCCAGCACATGATAGACAGTAGTTGCTCAACATAGATTTGTTAGTTTAAAAAAAAAAAAGGAAAAAGATGTAATGGAAAGATGAGCCTTTGAATATTAAAGCATAAAAGGCAGTTCCTTCTTGGAGGCCCAGCATCTGCACAATGCAAAAGAGAGGGTCCTAGGAAGGGGCCATGCTAGGCTGAGGTCTCCTGTCACTTGTTAGCAACAGTGTGAACTATACAAAGACTGACGACTGTGCTATCCTGGGAGAGAAGGTGTCGGAAGGAAGAAGGAGGCTTCTGGGTGGTCAGGTATGAGGGACGGAGGAGGCTCCGACTGCTGTATGAGGTGGCCTGGCCGCAGGGATGTAGGTAGCCAGTAGGGGTTGCTCATCTACGCCCACAGAGCTCCTCCTGGTACTGTGTGGAAAAGTTGGCATGGAGACTTTGAGACATGTATCATATAACTAGCATTCAGGAAGGTGTGGAAAGAAAATAGATTTGATACCTAGACCTATTGTTTCTCAGGTGACTGGGAGGGGTTTTTCCTCAGGAAGAAGGAGAGGGGTTTTTTTTGTTGTTGTTTGGTTGGGGTTTTTTGCGGTACGCGGGCCTCTCACTGTTGTGGCCTCTCCCGGTGCGGAGCACAGCCTCCAGACGCGCAGGCTCAGCGGCCATGGCTCACGGGCCCAGCCGCTCCACGGCATGTGGGATCTTCCCAGACCAGGGCACGAACCCGCATCCCCTGCATCGGCAGGCGGACTCTCAACCACTGCGCCACCAGGGAAGCCCAAAGGAGAGGTTTTAGGGATCTTTACCCAGGGCCACCAGGTACAGTGGTTCAGATAGTGCACTCCACAAAGGCACCGCATTGAAGGAGGCAACTTTCATGGCCAGACAGGCATATACCAACCTGAATGAGAATGGGCAAGCAGTTGCAGACGTTCTAGGCCTCCTGGCTGGAGCAACCCCGGAGGGTTGCTATGTAAACCCCGACTTGCATAACAGCCATGCACAGACCTGACAGCAAACGCTTGCACATACTCACAGCCAGTGCCCAGCCATGTCTGTCTCAAGTGCGTGGTGGGTGGACCTGAGGTCTCTTTTCTCACCACTCGCTGCTCTCAGAGGCCCAACTTCTAACACTCACTCCTCCCCAACTCTAAACTTGACATAGTTCACCTAGGAAGCTGGGGGAAGGATGAAGGTGTGGTGGGCTCACAAGTTGACAAAGGGAAAGAAGTGGCATTAGGTTATGTGTGAAAGAGCAGGGGTGTGAGTAGGCCTGAAGCCACGGATGCTTCATGCTAGGACCCTGACCGGCTGCCTGGGCCAAGCCCAGGATTTCAGCCAGCAATCGCGACTGCACGGCTTGTGCAAACAATGTGCTAACTTAAAATGTTTTTAACTTGAGGAAGGGGACACTTTTCCTAGGGGCAGCCCTGGCCTTGCCCTATGTATTTCCTCCTCTCTTTATACATCTTAACACGTTGTATAAATTCTGCTTCCTCTTGGGTTCCAAGGAGACAAGTTCTGAAGGGCAAATTCTGATGTTTCTAAAGCACGTAAAAGAGCTTTGAAAACATAAAGTACTAGTCAGGGATTGCAAACTCGTATGCATGCTGGAGACAGGAGGCAAGGAGTTAATCTACGTGTATAACGTGGGCCTTTATGTATTTAGTTCTGGGGGGTAAGCTTCATGGAGGTGTAATTTACATACAATAAAATTTACCAATTCAATGACTTTTGACAAGTGCATACAGATATGTAACCACCGCCATAATCATGATATAGAATATCTCTATTATACCTAAAGTTCCCTTGTGGCCCTTAGCAGTCAATCCTTTCCCTCTAAATTCTGGCCCCTGGCAACTACTTATCTACTTCCCTCACTGTTGTTTTGCCTTTTCCAGAATTTCATATAAATGGATCCATACATTCTGTAGTCTTTTGTGTCTGGCTTCTTTCTCTTGGCATAATGCTTGTAAGATTCATTCTATTGGGCATGTATCAGTTGTATTTCTTGAATTGCATACCATTGAACGGGCATACCACCAATTGCTTATCCCTCCATTAATAATGGACTTTTTGTGTTGTTTCTGGGTTTTGGCTATTTTAACTAAAGTTTCTACAAACCTTCATGTACGTGTTTCTGTAAGACACACTTTTCCATTTCTCTTGGGTAAATGTGTGTTTAATTTTATAAGAAACTGCAAAACTCTTTTCCAAAGTGGCTGTATGATTTTTACATTTCCACCAGCAAAAACTGAGAGTTGCTCCACAGTCCTGCCAACACTTGGTATTGTCAGCCTTTTTATTTTTAACATTTCTAGTGAGTGTGTCGCGGTATATCATTATGGTTTTAACTTACATTTCCCTAATAACTAATGAGGTTAAGTATCTTTCCATGTACTTATTGGCCGTTGCATATCTTCTTTTATGAAGTGTCTGTTCAATAGACACTTTGCACACACATGCACGCACACACAGTTAGTTCTGTTTCTCTGGAGAGCCCTGACTGGTACAGTTATTTTTCTCCAATGAGTATATTTCCTTTGTTTTAGCAGGGAATTTTCTTGACTGGGCTGGAATGGCAAATCCTGTTTCTTGTGCAGCATCTTCATCCTTTGTTCATGTCATTTATCTTTAGCTGAGCTACTTTGAGTCTGTTCCATGCATATGTGGTTCAAGAATCAGTAAGAGATATGAGTAGACAGAGTTTGGAGATCTCCTCTCTGGTTCTCTTCTTTCTGAGGTTCTACTGTCTTCAGTCCTCACTGTTTTCCTGGCTTCTTTTTTCTGGTTTCCCAGGCCATAAGGACTGTGAGTTTTTCCTTGTGAACCCATCTGCCCTTTGTGTGCAACCTGGGACACACTTGGCCTTGGGCTCAGTCTATCTGCTTCTGTTTACTCTCCACTAACTGCAGAGTACCAGCTCCAGCCTCAGTTCAGTTTGCCTTTAGCTGGGCTATTTTGTGTGCTCCATTCATGAGTCAGTGAGGTGGGTCAGAGAGGTAGGTAGAGAGTCTCCAGTATCTTCAGGTAGTTCCTTTTGGTACTGAGCCCAGATTTTACCACTGTTTTCTGTAGGGAAGATTCATGTGGTAGAATCTTAATCTGTCACACCTGGAAGCAGAGTAACAGCTTTTGTATTTCTATTTCACCTTCATTTTTGAAAGATATTTTCCTTCTTGGTTGGCAGTTTTTCTCTCAGTGCTTCTTTTTTTTTTTTAAATAAATTTACTTATTTATTTTTGGCTGTCCTGGGTCTTCGTTGCTGCATGCGGGCTTTCTCTAGTTGTGGTGAGCGGGGGCTACTCTTCATTGTGGTACGTGGGCTTCTCATTGCGGTGGCTCCTCTTGTTGCGGAGCACGGGCTCTAGGTGCGCGGACTTCAGTAGTTGTGGCCTGTGGCTCAGTAGTTGTGGCTCGCATGCTCCGTACTTGTGGCACACGGGCTTAGTTGCTCTGAGGCATGTGGGATCTTCCTGGACCAGGGCTCGAACCTGTGTCCCCTGCATTGGCAGGCAGATTCTTAACCACTGCACCACCAGGGGAGTCCTCTCTCAGTGCTTTAAAGATGTCTCTCCACTACCTCCTGGTCTGCATCATGGCCAGCAAGATGTCTGCTACCATCCTTATCTTTGTTCCTCTGCACATCATCTGTTTTTCCCCTCTGCTTGCTTTCAACATTTTTGTCTTTATCATTGGTTTTTTAGCAATTTGATTATGATGTGCCTTGATGTGGTTTTCTTCATGTTTTCTCTGCTTGGAGTTTGTTGAACTTCTTTGATTTGTGAGTTTTTAGTTTTCATCAAATTTGGAAATTTTTCAGTCATTATTTCTTCAAATATCTTTTCTGTCCTCTCCTCCAACCCACCCTCTCTTTCTGGGACTCCAGTTATATGTATGTAAGGCTGCTTAAAGCTATATCAGCTCACTGATGTTCTGTTCATTTTTTTAACCATTTTTTTTTCTATCTGTGTTTTATTTTGGATTGTTTCTATTGCTATGTTTTCACAGTCAATAATCTTTTCTCATTTACTGTTTAATCTGCTATCAGTCCCATTTATTGTATTCTTCATCTCTAGAATTTTGATCTGGGCCTCTTTTATATCTTCTACTTCACTCTCATGATGCTCATGCGCTCCTTTACCTTCTTGAACATCTGAAATGTATTAATAGTAGCTGTTTTAATGTCCTTATCTAAAATTAGCAGTATAATTTCTGGATCTGTTTCTATTGGTTGATTTTTTTTCTGCTTGTTTGAATGATAGGTAATTTTGTAATTGGATGCCAGATATTTTGAATCTTACGTTGTTGGGTACTAGTATATTTTTTTGTTTTAGGATTTTTTCTTTTAGATATTTCGGTAGTTAATATGGGATGCAGTTGTTACTTGAAAACAATTTAATCCTTTTACTGTGTGCTTTTAAGCTTTGTTAGGTGGGTCCAAAACACCTCTTAGATGGGAGCTAATTTGGCTTGGTATCTATGCCCAGTGTGTTGGGAGGTCTTTCTATTCTGGCTGGTGGGAACACCAACTCTTCAAGTGTTCTCTCTCTCTCTGTGGTAGCCTGGAAACTCTATCCAGACAGTGAGCGGGGACATTGGTAGGACTCATCTCATTTCTTTTCATTCTCTCAGGGATCACTGTCCCGTCTGTTATCCAAAGTCTTAAGACCATTGTTTCATATCTTTTGTTCAATTTTATAATTGACTAAGGCAGAGGATAAATCTAGGTCCTGCTACTTCATCATAGCCAAAAGTAGACATTGCTTTTATTCTTTTAAGTGATCCTTTTTATTGAAACATAGCAAACATACATAAAAATGTACAAATCCTAAGTGAATGGCTCCATTAACTTCCACAAAATAAACACACCTGTGTAACCAACTCCCATATTAATAAATAGAACATCACTAGCACCCCAGAAACTTCATGTTCCTTTCCAGTCATTACCTCTCTTCCCAGAATAACCACTATTCTAATATGTAGCACCACAGTGCATGTTTTTGAACTTTATATAAACGGAATCCTATAGTATGTACTTTATGTCTGGCTTCTTTCACTCAACATATTTGTCAGATTCATCCATGTTGTTATGTGAAGCAATAATTAATTCATTTCCATTGCTGTGTAACATTCCATTTTATGAATCTACCACATTATTTATTCTACTGTTGATGGGCATTTGAGTTATTTCGAGTTTGGGGGCTATTATGAATAGTGCTGCTATGATCATGTTTGCACATATTTTTTTGTGTACATATGTATGTATCTTCAGGAGTAGAACTGCTGCGTCATAAGCTAGGCATCTTTTCTACTTTAGTGGATACCACCAAATAGTTTTCCAAAGTAGTTATCCCAATTTACATTCCTTCTAGGTTTATATGAGAATTCCAGTTGCTCCATATCCTCACCAATACTTGCTGTTATGTCTTTTTCTTTTTAGCCATTCTGATGGATTTTACTTACACTGCCTTTCAGAACACGCTACAGACATAATAAAACTACCAGGTGGAATGAGCTAACAGTGCACCAGTCTGAGACTCCTGTATATAAGGTTTTCTTCTCAATGGCTTTGAGCATTCCTAAAAGCATTCGGTTGTTACATTTGTGTTCATCAACATTATCTGAGTGGAATTTGTTTGATGATTCACCAGGTGAAGATATGGTGGGAGGGAAGGCAAACAGGGGCATTCTTGGCAGAGAAAGCAATACATGGAAAGGAAGTCATAAAAGGACCTGGCTCAGGGCTACCTGGTACAATTGTACATGATTCTTAGAATCGCTTTTCACTTCTTTGTCTGTGGGAATGGCACCTCCAGGAATTATGCAGTGCACAGCTCATCAATCTGTACACAGCAGCCATGCCTCTAATGGTCAGGGATGATACGAAATTTGCTGTGACTGGAGGGCAGGGTGGGTGGGGTAGAGAATCAGGAGAAGCCAGATCCGGAACTGAGACAGTATAACTGACTCAGGTATTGACAGAGGCTTACTTTAAAGCTCCACCCTGCCCCCGCCCCTACTGGATGAGGGATTGTACAAGCTTCCTCGTCTTGGATCCCTCAGCCTCTGAGCCAACAGGGCTGCCACTGAAGTGGGGCCGGGGTGAAACCCAAGCCAGGAAGGAGAAATGCTGAGTGTGCTCCAGCTTGTCTTGCTACATGACTCTGGTCTCAGCAAGTTGAGGAACCAACGCCCTGTCCTTCCTCTATGTTGGGCTTCCTCTCTTGCCTGCAGCCTCAGCACACTCCCGTGCCTGGGAAAATTGGTAACCCTGGATGGGACACTGTGCCCACCTAACTAACACCTAGGTTTGTGTCACTGAGCCACTGGAAGTGGTTTCTGAAGGCACAAGAAAGCGAAAGGAACATCCCAGGTCCCCCACGTATCTCCCCATGACCTGCCAGAGTGAAGGGTATCCCTCTGAAAGAATGATACTTTTTGGGTTGACACTCTGTCTATAAGCCCTCATTACACTTTGTGTGTGTGTGGGGGGGGGGTATGCTTGTTAAGGGCATTAAATGGTTAAAATAGGGCTACCTGTTGGGTTAGAAGGAACTATCCACCGTCTGTCAGAGAGAGCAGGGTCTCTTCTGGAAGGAGAGGTTCATGTTCAAGCTCTGCCTTTCTTCCAGTTACTCGGACAAAAAGTACTTGGACAATATATTCCTTAAAGTAGAAACTGGGACTGATGGAAGGGTTCCAGGGAATGACAGAGAGACTCTCTCTTGGCTCCGGCAAAAAAAGGAGTAGCTCTAGAGCAGTAAGTGGTAAGGTTAGGGAGTTTGGGATTGACATGTACACACTGCTATATTTAAAATGGATAACCAACGAGGACCTACTGTATAGCACAGGGAACTTTGCTCAATATTATGTAGTAACCTAAATGGGAAAAGAATTTGAAAAAGAATAGATACATTTATATGTATAACTGAATCACTTTACTGTACAACTGAAATTATCACAACATTGTTAATCAACTCTACTCCAATATAAAATAAGAAGTTTAAAAAATAAAATAAAAATAAATTGAATTAGAAGAATAGCAAAAACTAATGATAATGTTATTAGAAATTAATCAGGCAAAAAAGATGGAACATCCCCAGTAAAGCAGTATTAAAAAAAAAAAAAGGGGCTTCCCTGGTGGCGCAGTGGTTGAGAGTCCGCCTGCCGAGGCAGGGGACACGGGTTCGTGCCCCAGTCTGGGAAGATCCCACATGCCGCGGAGCGGCTGGCCGTGAGCCATGGCCGCTGAGCCGGTGCGTCCGGAGCTCCGCAACGGGAGAGGCCACAACAGTGAGAGGCCCGCGTACCGCAAAAAAAAAAAAGAAAAGAAAAAGAAAGAAAGATGTGGTAAGATGGCACCTCCCCAGAAGGAGGCAAAAGCCAAAGCAAGGAACCTGGGAAAGGTTCCATGGTTGCACCAGAACTCTGGGACTAGAGTGTACATGGTGAGATCAGATGTCAACTGGAGATTTGGCCCTGGGACTAAGTTAACTAGGATATGAATAGATACCTTTCCAACCTAGCTTTTTGGCTTATTTTTCTGCTTCTTCACAAGGTCAACTTTTTTTTTTTGGCCACACTGTGTGGCCTGTGGGATCTTAGTTCCCCGACCAGGGATTGAACCCATGCCCCTTGCAGTGGAAGCGTGGAGTCCTAACCACTGGACAGCTAGGGAATTCCCACAAGGTCAACTTTTTTTTTTTTTTTTTTGCGGTACGCGGGCCTCTCACTGTTGTGGCCTCTCCCGTTGCGGAGCTCCGGACGCACAGGCTCAGCGGCCATGGCTCACGGGCCTAGCCGCTCCGCAGCATGTGGGATCTTCCCGGACCGGGGCACGAACCCATGTCCCCTGCATCGGCAGGCGGACTCTCAACCACTGCCCCACCAGGGAAGCCCAAGGTCAACTTTTAAATCAATCAACAGGCGTACACACTTAAAATGTGTTCCCTGTGGCTTGAGGCTTATGAGGAGCAGAGGACAAGAGACACAGGGTCTCCCCTCAAAGAGGCTACTAAGTAATCAGAGAGAGAAGAATAAGGCACGTGAAACGCCTAAGGAGTAGTACAACTGATATGATTTTGTGTTTCTATTTTAAGCCAAAATGAAAATTAGCATGAACTCCCTGAGCAGACACCAGCTGGGCAACAGTGAGAGTGTGAAACATCCCAGGAGGCGGGGAGGAGCTGTCCTGATCCTGGGACTCAGAATTGTTTCCAATTCATCCGTAAGTGTTGATGAACCATGTGTGAACTGTCAAATAGACTGTAATATCCCTAAAAAAATGAATAAACAAGATAATGAAAGACCATATCTAATTAAATGCTAATCTATGTGGGCTGAGGGGATCCACATGTACCCAAGAGGTTCCAGCTTCTAGGAAATGTACAATTCTTGCTGGACAGAGCCTGAAGGAAGGGTAGGCTTGGGATAAACAAACAAAGGGCATTCTGGACAGGTGAACAGTGTGAGGAAAAGGCAAAGAAATATTCACCTTCCAAATCACTCCCATTTCCATTGAATTTGAAAGTTTTCAAAGAAACTTAATAGCCCTGCTCTTTTTTTGATCTTCTCAGCAGCCTCAAGCATTTAACAGAACAGAGATTCCCACTCACAAAGAAAGTGAAAACTGGAGAGAGTCTGTTGATTTTGTTTGCTCAGCCTCCCTCTCTCCCATTTTCTGCATCTAGCGTCCTGGTTTTCCTTGGAAAAACATCTCTCTCCACTCTCAGACCAACCAGTGTTCTGACTCCACCCCTGAATCCAGGGTGGGCCTAACCAGACCTGGTCTACTACTGAACTACCACCACAGTAGTTCAGGGATGGGCATGTGACCCAAGTAGGCCAATGAGACTCACATCCAGAACCTTTGCTGGAAAACTGGGGAAGAGAATAAAGCCAATGCAGAGGAAAGCAGAGCCAAGAGACCATTTTCTGTTGACATCGTTTGGGTGTTTGGGTGTGTTTGGGTGTTTAGATCCAGCCGTGCCTGAAGCCAGCATTATCCTAGGATTTTTCTGAGAGGTGAGCCATTACATTCCCTTCTTGTTCTAAGCCAGTTTGAATCTTATTTCTGTTACTTCCTACTAACAGAGTCCTGGCTGATTCAGAAAGCTTAGACCATGTATTTAAATTCTGATCCTGTGCTCTTAAACTAAGTATAATAACTGGAGTGATGGTAGTGTGGGAAAGGATTATTAAGCATGGTGGGGTCAACCTGGTAAGGCCTGACTAAAAGACATGCTAGGAAGTTAGACAGGAATAGGGAGCCTCAGAAGGTTCTTGAGAGAAATATCATATGATATTGCTTATATGTGGAATCTAAAAAAATGATACAAATGAACTTATTTATGAAACAGAAATAGAGTCACAGATGTAGAAAACAAACTTATGGTTACCAGCAGGGAAGGAGGTTGCGGAGGGATAAATTGGGAGACGGGGATTGACATACACACACTACTATATATAAAATAGATAACTAATAAAGACCTACTGTATAGCACAGGGAACTCTACTCAATACTCTATGATGGGCTATGTGGGAAAAGAATCTAAAAAAGAGTGGATATATGTATATGTATAAGTGATTCACTTTGCTGTGAAACTAACACAACGTTGTAAATCAACTCTTCTCCAATAATTTTTTTTTAATTCTACAAAAAAAAAAGATTCTTGAACAATTTAAAAGAGACATTTAAAGAAAATACCGGTACAGTCAGTGTTCTGTTTCTTAACATGGGGAATGGTTATAGCCCACATACGTTGACTCTAAATTATGCATGTATGTTTTTTACTCTCTTCTGAATAAAAACATGATATAATGTGTACCTTTGAAAAATGAAAAAGAAAATAAATAATGTGGAGGTGATGATTACGGAATGGAATGGAGAAGAGAGACCTTGAAATCAGAGATGCAGGAAGGAAGCTGGTAGTGAGATGGAGGAGTAGGGTAAGGAAGGATGGCATAGAGCAGTAGGAATACGGATGGAGAGGGGTGGAGAGGTGAGAGATGCTTCCTGCATGAATGAGGGCATGAGAAAAATATAGCTCCAAATACTGGTAATGATGACAGAGACAGGGTAGTTGAGAGGGAAGGACCTGGTTGGGAATATTAAGGGGGCGTGTATGTGGTTACATTTTGAACTTGTTCAGGTGGGAACATCCAAACTGTGGGTCTGGGGACTTCCCTGGCGGTCCAGTGGTTAAGACTCTGCGCTTCCACTACAGGGGGCACGGGTTCGATTCCTGTTTGGGGAACTAAGATCCCGCATGCCATGAGGTGAGGCCAGAAAAAAGGAGACAAACTGTGGATTTGTAATATCATTTGGTTGGAAGGAACAGAAGCTTCGTTGAGTTAGCTCGAGTGGGGAACTGGGAAGTCAAAAATGCAGGCTCCTCCCTCTGTACCTCTGGGGCACATGTGGTCTTTCCTCTGCTCTTCTCTGCATCTGCCGACCAGGTCCTTCTGCTTCCTCGGAGGGAGGGCCCACCTGGCAGAAGCTGGAGTGCCCTGCGAACCCCACAGGGAGGCAAGGCCACTGTGAAAGAAGCTGAGTGAAGGCACCAATGGAAATTCTGTCAAATATGTCTGGAAGTGACCAACTGGGTGCCGAACAGTTCCTGATGTGGACAAGGTGTAAGGTCTGTGTTCAAGGAAAGCCACAGAAAAGAGAGCTTGGTTTTAGCCTGGGAAAGGGAAGCAGCAAGGTTAAGATCTGATGTGTCCAAGGATGCTAGAAGGCCTTGCAGCCAGTAACATTCTCTACCGGACTCTTCCTTTCAGCTCAAACAGACTTTCCCATCCCCAGCCCACCTCCAGCTCCCCTACACCTCCCTCCCTTCGGTTCAAACTCCTTAAGAGCTGCCCATGCTCCCTGGCTCACCTCCTCCGCACTCCTCCACCCTCAGCACCGTGCCTGCCCTGTTGGCTCTCCTTAGAAGTGTGCTAGCAAGGTCTCCGAGGACCTTCTGGTTGCCATATCCAGACGACAGATACTCCCCAGCTCTAATCTTGTTTCATTCATTTGTTGTTCATTCATTCAGTGATTCAAAGAATATTTGTTAAGAGCCGCTACTTCCCCTGTGCCGGAGGTACGATACTGAGCAAGATCCATTAGGCAGAAGTTCTCTACAGAGACAGTGTCTACTTCTTCCTCCCAAAATGCCACATGCTCACATATGCACACATGCACACGCACGCGCACGCAGGCA
This sequence comes from Lagenorhynchus albirostris, assembly GCF_949774975.1. Lineage (NCBI taxonomy): Eukaryota > Metazoa > Chordata > Mammalia > Artiodactyla > Delphinidae > Lagenorhynchus > Lagenorhynchus albirostris. Next base: position 69,427,176 of record NC_083107.1, read on the forward strand.
CACGCACTTGCTTTTTCTGCTTACATCCTCCCCAGAGCTTCCCACTAGGGACTCAGCTGCCAGGCATGTGATCTTTGAGGGACACAGACAAATGGGAAGGAAGTTAGGCCAGTAGCCTAAGGAAGCTGGGGAGGAAGAGAGGCCAGACGGCCTGGAGGGGCACCCCAGGATGTACACATCATCACCTGGCCATTTGCTAGTGGCCTGGGGAGTGTGTAACTCTGAATGGCAGGCACCCAGTGGAGAAGGGCACATGGCCAGGATCTCAGGTTCTGGCCACTTCAGGCAGTTCTCGAAGCAAGACCCTTCCCAGAGGGCCAGGGAGGCACCCAAGGGACTGGTTGCAGCCTTTGGGGAGACAAGCAGTCTTGGCACATGCCCGCTACATCATACTCCTTCACTGAATCCTGGCCTTGCTCCTGGAGCGTGCAACTCCTAGAACTGTCCCCATGAGGAAGGGAGTCTCTGGGCGGGACCCTGAGTCCTGGGCTGAACACTGGCACCCTATAAAGTCGAAGAGCCAGCCCGTCAGGGAACCCCAAGGGTTCTGGTGATGGAAGGTCCCAAAATGTTCCTTTCTTTCTCTTCCTAGGGAATTATATAAAGTAAATGAAGAATAAAGAGGAGAAGGAGAAAGAAGATGGGGGAGGGAGAAAAGGAGTAGGAAAGGAAGGAGGAGGTGGAGAAGGAAAGCATTTTTTTTTAAAGCACAGCCCTGGGCTCCCCTGGTGGCGCAGTGGCTGAGAGTCCACCTGCCGATGCAGGGGACACGGGTTCGTGCCCCGGTCCGGGAAGATCCCACATGCCGCGGAGCGGCTGGGCCCGTGAGCCATGGCCGCTGAGCCTGCGCGTCCGGAGCCTGTGCTCCGGAACAGGAGAGACCACAACAGTGAGAGAGAGGCCCGCGTACCGCAAATAAAAAAAAAAGCACAGCCCTGATCATAGTATTTCTCTGCTTAAAATATTTTAATAACTTCACATTGCTCATTGGATAACCACATCCCCCCTCCCTCTTCTCCCCCTCCCTCCTCACCCCTTCCAGTCATAGGAGGCCTGAGAGGATGTGTTCACACAGCTCTTTTGGGAAATTGCCCCATGGGGTTGCAACAAGTGAAACAGAGGGAGCACAACAACGGGCCCATCATAAGGAGCATTGAGAACTACAAGGAGGAGGGTTAAGGGGAATTTCCTAGCAGTCCAGTGGTTAGGACTCTGCGCTTTCACTGCCAAGGGTATGGGTTCAATCCCTGGTCGGGAAGCTAAGATCCTCCAAACTGAGTGGCCAAATAATTAATTAATTAATTATGTTTTTTAAAAAAGGGGTTTTAGTCCTAGGTCTGTGACTATAGGACCAAGGGAAAATCATGGTCTAAGCCTCCTTTTCTTTACCTGGTCAGTGGTCAGGGAGGATAAAACCTGCCCTGCCTGCCTCACTGGGTTACTGGGAGGCTCAGGTGAGATAAAGAGCCTAGAAACCTTTGTGAATTATCAAGTACTGAACAAATAAGGGATTGTTCCTACTGTTGAGGAAACTACCTTGAGAAGTGTCAGAGGCCCACTCCTTTCATCTCTAGTGCTTTTCTTTCTAATAATCCTTCATGTCATTATAAGACCTTACGCTTTTCAAAGTACTTTAATATATATTGTGTCATTCATTCTGACACCATCCCTGTGCAGCGGCCGGGCAGGGCTGCCCCTTGCTGGGCATATAAGGGCAGAGGCTCAGAGGGCTGAAGTCACCAGAAGGTCCGGTGTCACCGGGCAGGCATGATGTGGCCGAGCCAGTCCCGAGCTCAGGTTTCCTGACCTCAGCGTGGGGCCTGCTCTGCTCCCAGCACGTACTGATGTTGTTTCTTTAGATTCTAAACCTACAGAGGGTACAGGCAGGGTCTTCTTAGGGGATGAACTTCCCCATGGCAGGCATCACGGCCTTTGGGTGGGGCTATATCAGGGGACACTTGAGCTTTTGCCAGTGAGACAGGCTTGGTCTTTGAAGATCTACTCGCCCTGGGCCCCTGGGAATTTGCCCAGGCTCCTTTGTCACTCCTCTGTGTCAGTGGTCAGCCAACCACCAGAACAGAGGTGGGTCTTTTGGATCATTTTGGAATCCTTCCTCCAGGTGTGATTCTAACCACAAAGTGTGCTGATGCCTAGTGCCACACAAACATCATTCTCACAACCGGGGAGTGTCAGCCCTGTCCAGCCTCTGGGGTAGGGTGAGCACAGAAACACAGGCCTGCTCCCTGACCGGGAGTTGCTCACAGCTGGAGAAACAGCAGCGCACGGGAAATAATGGCAAAGAGAACGGCGTGAGCACCCTCTCAAGGGGGCGACACGATGACCCTCCTGGATAAAAGACAGTATGAGCACAGAAAGACAGAGACCTCTGGGGACTGGGAGGCTCCCAGGCAGCTTCCGGACTGGGGACACCCGGTCCCCCTCCCCTAAGTCGGTCTCCAGTCAGACTGAAACATTCTTGCTGTTCGTGAATCACACCAGGAAAGTGCCTCTGCAACATTCCAGGATGCGAAAGCCAGGCCCTCGGTCTGACTGCTGATTGGTGGTGTGTGAATCAGGGAAAAGGGCACCAGACGGCAGTCTCGAGATGCAGGACTCTGCGCCTTGACCTACACCAGAGCCAGAGGAGGCGAAGAGATTCGGGTGTTTTTCCTGTCAAGGTCAAATGCCCGGGTGGCCCCAGTTTGGCCTCAACTCAGGTGTCCCGAGTTTCTGTTGTAGGAGCCTCCCCTCAAGTCGGTGATGATGGCGAGCATTCCAGAGGGAAGGCGGCAGGCAGTGGGAGATACGATCTGAAATTCAAGAAGGAGAGCAAAGCTAGAACGATAGCCCACCAGGTGGGCAATACCTCCCACCCCACCACAACCTCCACTTCCTTTCCCTGAGTCCCCGAGGGGCTGAATGAGACGGAGAAGAGTGATGGGAGTTGTTCCCACGACATTTACAATAGTTAAAAAAAAAAAATCAGAGACATCCTAACTGTTCAATACGGAGAGTGACCTGAAATAAATCATAAACTTAAGTAGCCATCCAAAACAATAAACCTTTTAGAAAATAATATAGAATGTCTTTGTGACCTTGGGGTAGAGGAAGAGTTTTTAAGTAAAATGCATAAAGTGCTAATCAAAGAAAAAAATTGATAAATGTGTCTGTCTATGTGAAAATTAAGGAATCCTGGTTATAAAATGGTACCACCAAAAGAATGAAATGGGGACTTCCCTGGTGCTAAAGTGGTTAAGAATCCGCCTGCTGTGAAGGGGACACGGGTTTGATCCCTGGTCTGGGAGGATCCCACATGCCACGGAACAACTAAGCCTGCGAGTCACAACTACTGAAGCCTGTGCACACTAGAGCCCACGTGCCATGACTACTGAGCCCGCGTGCTGCAATTACCGAAGCCCACGAGCCTAGAGCATGTGCTCCGCAACAAGGGAAGCCCACGCGCCACAACGAAGAGTAGCCCCCCGCTCGCAGCAACGAAGACCCAACACAGCCAAAAATAAATTAAAAAAAAAAAAAGAATGAAATGGCAAGCCACAGAGAAAATGCTTGCAATGCATGGAAGCCATAAAAGGCTCAAAGCCAAAATATAAAAGAACTCTTATAAAGCAGTAAGAAAAAAGTGACCCAGTAGAAAAATGACCAAGAGACTTGAAGGGGCAATTCACAAAATAAGACACAGAAGTGCCGTGTCATAAGCATGTGAACAGGTGTTCAACTCTATTTGTTGTCAGGGAAGTCCAAACCAAAACCACGCTGAGATACCAAATGTCTAAAACTAAGAATGCCGATATTAAGTGTTGGTTCTGATGTGAAGCCACTGGAACCCTCATACACTGCTGGCAGTGCACACTGTTATTCCCACTTTGGAAAACAGTTTGACGTTATCAGCTGAAGTTGAAGATATGCATTCCCTGTGACCCAGCAATCACACCCCTGGGTGTATGTGCAACAGAAATGTGTCCACTGTGTATAGGAGACATGAGCAAGAATGCTCATAGCTGCACACCTTGTAATAACCCCAAAATGGAAACAACCTAAGTATCCATCAGGAGACAATGATAGGTTGTATATTCACACAACAAAATATTATATAGTAGTAATGGATGAACAACAGCCAGACACAACAACGTGGATGAATCTCTCAAATAAAAGAAACAGGAGAAAAGCCAGACACGAAATAATACACTCAGGTAAAGCTCAAGAAAGGACAAAACAAAACCACAATCTTTAGATGGTAAAAGAAAAAACAAGAAGCAAGCAAATGATTACCATGGAAGTCAGGAGACAGGTTACCTTAGAGAGGAAGGAGGGAATTGTGACCACAGAGGGTCCTGCAGGGGACTCCTGGGATGCTGTCAATGTTCTGGTTTTGGCCTGGGTGGTGGGTACCCGGCTGTTTTCTGAGAATTCTTTAAGTGATATATTTATGTAATGCAACTTTCTGAGTGTGTGGTTTATTCAACTGAACTATGTGAAATTGACAATATTCAACCCTTTTTAACTTAATAGTTAAACCTACTGGCAATTGCATATGGTTCAACCTAATATTTCATAATTAAAAATAACTTAAGTTAAGTAGCCATTCAAAATGATGGTCATGAAGGCTATTAATAACTTCATTCACTCATTTACGCATCAAACAGATATTTCCTGGGGGCTTGTTGTGAACCAGGCATATTTCTAGGCACCGGGATACAGACTAAAATTTGGTCCTGGTGCTCACATTCTAATGGGAAGATAACGTATAAACAGATACTGAAACATCGGGAATGTCATGTTGTGATAAATGCTATGAAGAAAAACAAAGCAGAATAAGGATATAGAGAGGGATGAAGAGAGATTTTAGGAAGCATGGTTAGAAAGGCTTCTCTGAGGAGACGACATTTGAAAATGCAGCTGAATGACGTGAGAGAGAGAAACCATGTGTAGCCATGGGAGAAAAAGCCTGTGGCAGAGGAAGGAGCAAGTGCACAGGCAGCCCTACGACTGGAATGTGCACGGCAGGATTAAGGAACAAGGAGACCAGTGTTACTAGTTCAGAGTGAGGGAGGGGGAGAAGAAGAAGACACGAAACGGGAGAAGTAACGAGGGACCCATCACAGAAGGCCAATGCAGCTTTGCAAGGGACTTCAGATTTTACTCTGAGAGTGATGAGAGGCTATTGGAAGGTTGAGAGCAGGAAGTGGTAGGATTTGATATATAGTTTAGAAGGAAGACTCTGGCTGTTCCGTGGAGGAGGGAGTCTAGGCGGGGTGGAATTACAGATTCCTGTTAAAATGCTACCACAGTGTCCAGGCAAGAGATGAAGGTGGCATGGACTGGAATGGCCATTTTGGAGACAGAATCAATAGATTTTGCAGATAGAACCCAGATAGGATTTTTTTGATGGATGGCATATAGGGGAAGAGGAAGAGGCATCAATAATAAGTATAATATTTTTCTTAAAAATAGGATGCGCAATTCTATATTTGATCAAAACTCTTCAAAACATGTTCTTAAATTACTTTTATGATGAGAAACTTAAATACAGCAGAGCCTAAGAAATGCAGTTGGGGAGATGGGATATTTTCATAGATGGATGGATAACACCATAAAAAAAGCAGAAGCTAATTGCCACAGGAGGTAAGGAAAGGAAGAGACCCCAGAGGCCTGGAGGAGGCAGGAAAGTCTTTACTGAGGAGGCTGGAGTTGAAAGAAGAAGGTGGAGTTAGTCCAGGTGAGAAGCAGACTGAGAGCTGCGCCTGGGGGCCCAGTACAGGGTGGTAGAAAGAGCAGGAGCTTTGGAGTTAGAGAAATTAGGCTCAAGTTCAAGTATTGCCACTTACCACTTGGGTTAGTGTAAAGGTTAGATAAAACAACTGTAACTCACCTATTAGGTGCTCAATACAGGGTAGCTTCTAAGGAAAGCTCTTTTTTAATATTCAGATTTAAAAATTTTTCAGATTTTTCTATTTTTTATTTTGGGGGTTGGGAGTGGGGAGTTAACTCCCCATTCAGTAGAAATTACAGCAGAGACAGGAGAAAATAAGCTGGGAAAAGAGGAGCTATTAGTAATCTAGACTTGGACATAGCTGGGAACCCTTGAGTGAGATACTCTCACACTGATTGAGAGCCCAGAAACTTCCTGTTCATCTAGGGATGGTGTCACATAGTCGTATCTCCCTCTGCTGGTAGAATTTGGTGTTGCAAGGTAAACCCAAATCTTGAATTACCTGCATCTGGAAATTTGCAGGCCCCTGGGAATATTGAAGCGCTAACTCTGCGTTCTTGGTATGGTCTCACCCAGACTGTTACTGAGACCATACTGGAAGAAGATGCTGGATGGGAATCCCCCGGGAAAAAAGAACTTTCATTGTCAAAGGAAATGAAGCAAAGGGAGCTTCTTCCTCCTACCAAGCCAACGATGGGTATGGACTCTTAGGAAACTGTCATTCAAACCAGGACTGAGCAGCAACTGTTCTGCCATCTTCACGGTAAGCTGTCCCCATGGCACAGGGGAAAGACCCCCAGGGTTTCAGTTTTGGAGTCTGAAGACTGACTATGCCACTTGGTGACTGGGTTTCCTTCCTTGGTCACTTAATTAGCCTAAAGCTTACAGTCCTCACAATATGGGGATATTAATATTTTCCCCTTTCCTGGGGTTGATGTGAGGATAAAGTAATAGAGATGATCATACTCTATTAACTGTAAATCACTCTACAAATATAAGAGTTTATTACTGTCACTTCTTTGTCTTGCCTCTCCAGTTTCTTGCCCTGAAGGTCTTACCTAAAGTATACAGAGTTCTGTGCTAGATATGGGGAAAGGAGACACAAAGACAAAAATCACAGCTCCTGTCTTCAGGGGGGCACACATATGGTGAGGGAGACAGATTCAGTTAACCACATTACTAGTCAGACTATGAGTACTATAAGACTAGTTAAACAACGAGCTATAGAATCATGAGGAAAGGAAAGATTAATTAGAAAGTAGAATCAGGGGAGTCAAAGAAGGTTTCCCAGAAGAGGTGATATTCATATGAAGCACAAATTCATATTCATTCATTCATATTTATTTTGTTTATTCATAAAAATATTTATTGAGCATATCTATGTGCCAGGAATTAGACTACAGATGGTCCCCAACTTATGATGGCTCAAATAATGACTTTTTGACTTTACAATGGTGAGAAAACGATACGTATTCAATAGAAACAATGCTTCAAATTTTGAAGTTTGATCTTTTCCTGGGCTAGTGACATGCAGTATGATATTCTCTCCTGGCTGGGCAGTGGCAGTGGCAGTGAGCCCAGTTCCCAGTCAGCTACGCGATCATGATGGTAAACAACTGATACACTTACGACCATTCTGTACCCACACAACCTTTCTGTTTTGCACTTTCAGTACAGTATTCAATAAATTCCATGAGATATGCAACACCTTATTATAAAATAGGCTTTGTGTTAGATGATCTTGCCCAATTGTAGGCTAATGTAAGTGTGCCGAGCATGTTTTAAGGTAGGCTAAGCCATGGTGTCCGGTAGGTTATGTGTATTAACTGCATTTTTGACTTAAGATATTTTCAATTTACGGTGGGTTTATCGGGATGTAACCCCATCATAAGTCAAGGAAGATCTGTAGTAATTGTGGATACAAAAATGAATGAAACAGACATGTATTGTCTTCACAGAACAACAGAGGAGGTAGACGAATAATTATTTAATTACAATTATGCTAAGTTCTATAAAAGAAATACAGGTGGGGAAGTCAAGAAAGGTACCGTAAGGAAGTGACATTCAAGCTGAGAGCTGAAGGAGGAAGATCAGGTATCTAGGCAAAGATGGTGAGGATAAATGTTCTATGCAGCAGAAACAGAATGTGTAAAGGCCCTGTGGTAGGAGTTGGAAAGGAGGTGAAGAAGGCCATTGGAACTAGAATACAGGGAGCAAGGAGGAAAGTGGCCTGAGATGAGACAGGAGATATTGGGTAGGTACCAGGTCATGTGGGGCCTTGGGGGCTGCATTAATGATTTGGACTTTAAGAGCAACGAGAAACATTGAAAGTTTTAAAGCAAAGGGTGACATGAACAGACATGTGTTTTTAAAAGAATACTTTGTAGAGAATGGATGGGTGGAGGTAAGAGTAGACCTAGGGAGACCAGATTGGAGGCTATAGTGGGAGGCCAGGCTAGAGAAGATGATGGCTTGGATTATGATATTGGCTGTGGAAATGGAGAAGTTGATAGATCTGAGAAATATTTACGAAGTTGAATTGATAGGATTTGGCATTTGAATAGATATGTTGAGGTTGGGGGAAGAGCTGTTTACAGAGCTAGGGACCATTCTTGGAGCAGCAAGTTTGGAGGAGAGGACGATGAGTTTGGTGTTAACAAGTAGTATTTCAGGTACTTGGGAGCTATCCAAGTGGCTATATCAATTAGAGAATTGAATATATAGAACTGGAGCACAGAGAAGTCTGGACTGGAAATACAAATTTAGGAATCATTTAGATACTAAGTGAAGCCATAAACTGTAGTGATCACTAGAGGGTGGCACTGGAAGAAAAAGAAGACTTAGGACCATTCAACGGTTAGAGTTGAAAGAAGTCAGTTGGTTAAGGATTGCTGAAAAGGGAGACATAGGATGTGAACAAACTTAAATGCAAAGGACAAAAGGAAGGAAAACTACTATTTCTTGAATGTCTTTTATGTTCTGGGAGTTTTCACATGCATTATCTTACTTAATCCTCATGTAAACGCTGTGAGCCAGGTAAGCATTCCTATCCTCACTTTTTCTACTGAGGAAATAGCTGTTCAGAGAAGTTGAATAATCTAGTTACTGTCACACATCTTGTAATCAATGGGATTCCCTCCCGTGCTGGAGGATCTGGGCAAGTGCCTTGCCAGGTAGTGACATTGGGTGGGGAGCGCAGGGCCAGAATCCCTTTTACCCAGCACTATAGTGCCAAGCAGGTAAGCCAAAGCAGAGGAAGGGTAGTCCAAAAAGCAAAGCCAAGTGCAACAGGAAAACAGTTCAAGAGCCAAATGGTCCATTCAGAAGTCAGGTTGCTGGAGCCAAAACCTCACCCAGTAATTGGTCCAAAAATCAAGTGAATCACAAGCAGTAGAACTTGATCAAAGAGAAGGCTAAGGAAGGCCAGGAAACTTCAGAACTGGGGAAGCCACCAGCTAAGCCTCAAGCTTCCAGTTGCGCTGGCATTTGGGTCCTGGGTATTCGAAGATGGGGAAGAGGTGAGGAGACAGGTTTTGTAGAGTTGAAGAACGAAACAAATAGGCCCTCGAGAGAATAACATGACTGGGAATGTTTTGTGGAAAGATTCTTCTGGCGCCTCTGTGAAGAAGGGCCTCAAGGTGGGAGAATATGGACACCTCGGATGCAATGCATAGACTCAACTCCCCTCTGCAGAGTGGAGCATGGGTAGGACGCTGGCTTGGTCCCTGGGCTTGAGGAATTATACTTGATTTGTATCCTAGAGGAAAAAATATGAAGACCCCAAAGTGGAACACCAAACACAGGCCTGGTCTGTCCAGGATTCTCAAGGAAGCAGGAGCTGTCAGGCAAGCCAAGCCAGGACACATGCATGTGTTAAGGGCTTGCTTAGAAATGAGTCTTCTCATTGGTACAGAACTTCAGGAGGATCAATGGTTTCATTTGAGCCTCAAAACCATTTTAAAACTAATTGTTTCAAATAGATGAGGAAACTAAGGCTAGGGCAAGGTAAATGACTGCCCAAAGTCACACAGTTGGATGGAGATTAGAACTGCAACTTGAGTCCAAGTTTTGTTTTATGCAAATTCTGTGTCTCTCTCTGTTAAGGAAAAGAGATTGGTCAGGGAAGGCTTCACGGAGGAGGAGGTGCTTGAACTGCCCACGCGGCAGGGCACCAAGTACAGAAGAGTAACAGGGTCCTCCTGGCAAAGTCACAAAGATGCAACACAGCACAGCCAGAAGGAAACGAAAAATGGTTCCTAGAATTGTGAGCTCCTTGAGGACAGGAAGGTCCAGCTCCTAGAATAAGGCCTGAGGTTTAGCAGGTGCTGGGTGACTGTTTGAAGGAATGAATGTGTGGAACACAGAGTCTCTCTAGGAGAGTAGCTGGAAGTGAGGCTGGGAAGTGGCAGAAGTCAGAAGACGGAGAGGTTTTATACAATATGGAAGGCTGGTGTTGGAGGAGGGGAGGGGACGAGGGTGCATGTGCGGAGAGGATGTGAGGAGAGAATCAGCTGGAAGCTGGTTCCAGGAGAGAGAAAAGGGAGGCCAGAAGTAAACCAGGGTAGGGAGAGGAAAGGACAGAGTCAAGAAACATTTAGGAGTTAGAATGCCTGGCAACACCCTTAAGGGGAGGGGTGACATGTACGAGTCTGCCGGCAGAAAGGCAGGAGCAGAAGAGAGACAGGGGATGCTGGTTGTGGAGGAAACAGGTGTGGGTAGCGGATACCCCGCATCCCCCCCAGCTAGGCTGCAACCTCAACAGTCACTCCTGGGGCAGAACGCCAGAGAGGGAGGGGCCTACCGGACTGGAGAAGTTATTAGCAACCTGCCAGAACCGGTTAACAAAGGCAGGACTACAACTCCCAGCATGCTCCGGCCCAGTGGGGTGACGGCGGGCGGTGGCTGCGCTGCACCCGTCTGGTGCGCACAGGACCTGGGTCGGCACCGGAGCCTGTCATTCCGGAGGGGTCTGTGGGGGTGCGAGCGGGCATGCACCCGGGTCCCCAGCGCACTGGCGGCGCAGGGCTCGCGATTCCCGCCCCACGGCCCCGCCCCTTGCCCCACCCCAGCCGGGCGGCTTAGCTGGGGCCGCAGCGCGGCGGCAACATCACTCTCGCTGCCGCTGCTCCGCCCCATCGCCTTCTGTTTTTCTCTCTCATTCTCCGGTGGCGACGGCGGGGAAGGAGGAGGCAGGGGCAGCAGCAGCCGCGCTGGCTGCAATGAATGATCCCCCAGCTGGGGGAGAGGACTCCAGGTGAGCCTCTGCCCTCGGGAGGGCCGGGACCCCCGGTCGCCCAGGACCTGCAGCCCCCCCACCATGGATCCCTAGAGGAGGAGGAGGACAAGGAGAAGACAGCTCTGCCGCCCACCCCCATCCCATTTTCCTCTTCCTTTATCTCATTGTTGCTGTAGCTGTTTACGGCAGGGCTCCCGGTGCCCCAGCATGGGGCGGGCTCCGGGTACTGCCATTCGGCCGGCGCTTCTCCCGCTGCTGCCCGGCGATTCTGCCTAATTCTCCCTCCGCAGCTGGTGCAGCGAGGACCGGAGAGCGGTGGAGGCCCGGACTGCAGCAGCGACGGGGCCACCTCCCAGCATCCCCACCCTAGGAGTCTACAGGCGGATTGAAGAACGGCGCCTGGGGGCTGGGCCGGCCCCGCCGATACGGACCTAGGGAGGACAGCAGGACCGCCTAGGCTGCGGAGAGGGGTGGGGGGGGTCAGGAAGGACAGAGCAGCAAGATGGCCAGTAAAACCAAGGCCAGTGAGGCCCTGAAGGTGGTGGCCCGGTGCCGCCCCCTCAGCCGGAAGGAGGAGGCTTCTGGTCACGAGCAGATCCTGACCATGGACGTGAAACTGGGCCAGGTGACACTGCGAAACCCCCGCGCTGCCCTAGGGGAGCTGCCCAAGACCTTCACCTTTGATGCCGTGTATGATGCCAGCTCCAAGCAGGCAGACTTGTATGATGAAACCGTGAGGCCCCTGGTAGACTCGGTGCTTCAAGGTTTCAATGGCACCGTGTTTGCCTATGGACAGACCGGCACGGGCAAGACCTACACCATGCAGGGGACCTGGGTGGAGCCCGAGCAGCGCGGGGTCATCCCCAATGCCTTTGAGCATATCTTCACCCACATCTCGCGCTCCCAGAACCAGCAGTACTTGGTCCGGGCCTCCTACCTGGAGATCTACCAGGAGGAGATTCGGGACCTGCTCTCCAAGGAGCCTGGCAAGAGGCTAGAGCTGAAGGAGAACCCTGAGACAGGCGTCTACATCAAGGACCTGTCCTCCTTCGTCACCAAGAATGTCAAGGAGATTGAGCACGTGATGAACCTGGGGAACCAGACCCGGGCGGTGGGTAGTACACACATGAATGAGGTCAGCTCCCGCTCCCATGCCATCTTTGTCATCACCGTGGAGTGCAGTGAGCGTGGCTTGGATGGCCAGGACCACATCCGTGTGGGCAAGCTCAACCTCGTGGACCTGGCTGGAAGCGAGAGGCAGAACAAGGCAGGCCCCAACGCGGCTGGAGGGACGGCCACGCAGCCCACGGGTGGTGGCGGTGGTGGAGGTGGTGGTGGTAGTGGAGAGAGGCCTAAGGAAGCCTCCAAAATCAACCTCTCGCTGTCTGCCCTGGGCAACGTGATCGCTGCTCTGGCGGGCAACAGGAGCACCCATATCCCCTACCGGGACTCCAAGCTGACCCGGCTGCTCCAGGACTCTCTGGGGGGGAATGCCAAGACCATCATGGTGGCCACCCTGGGGCCAGCCTCTCACAGCTACGATGAGAGCCTCTCCACCCTGCGCTTTGCCAACCGGGCCAAGAACATCAAGAACAAGCCCCGGGTGAACGAGGACCCCAAGGACACGCTGCTGCGGGAATTCCAGGAGGAGATTGCCCGCCTGAAGGCCCAGCTGGAGAAGAAGGGGATGCTGGGAAAGCGGCTCCGGAGGAAGAGCAGCCGCAGGAAGAAGGCCGTGTCAGCCCCGGCTGGGTACCCTGAGGGGCCGCTGATGGAGGCCTGGGTGGCCGAAGAGGAGGATGACAACAACAACTACCGCCTGCCCCAGCCCACCCTGGAGTCGGCCTTGGACAAGAACATGGAGAATTACCTGCAGGAGCAGAAGGAGCAGCTGGAGGAGGAGAAGGCGGCCATCCAGGATGACCGCAGCCTGGTGAGCGAGGAGAAGCAGAAGCTGCTGGAGGAGAAGGAGAAGATGCTGGAAGACCTGCGGCGGGAGCAGCAGGCCACAGAGCTGCTTGCAGCCAAGTACAAGGTAAGAGCCCCCGAGGGAGCAGGGGCTCTCCAGAGGTGTCCAGAGGGATCTGGGCTGGCAGGCTTTTCTTTGAGGGTCTGTGACCTGGCCGGAAGCAAAGTGTCCTGCCCTCCTGCCAAGAGCTCCCCTGGAGAAGGCAGGCGAATTTCTGCGACTCCGGACTGCCAGGCAGAGCCTCCCTGGAGCACCTAGGAGGACACACACACACACGCACACACACACACATGCACGCACGCACACACAGAGCAAAGCAGCAGGCAGTCTCTCAAGCCAGTGAGCTTGGACTGGTCTGACCTGCTGCCTGTCAGTCTCTGCTGGTGGCCCCCAGTACCGGTCAGGTCCACGGACAGCCAGGCGGGCACTCAGCCCCGTCTGGGTGTGGGTTCTCACTCTTGCCTGGCCACTTCCCTCATGACGTCCTCCCTTTGCAGCACCATCAAACCTCACACCATTTTAATATCTGACGTTTGGACACTTCACAGTTTACAAAATGCCCCACATACATGATCTCATTTGATTCTTACGGTAGCCATCCGGGGTCCTGCTCCTTAAACCCCCATTTTACAGGTGAGGGACTAAGGCTCAGAAGAGTGACATGACTGAGGTTCCATCCTACACAGTGGCAGGGCTGAGCTGGAACCAGTGGCCCTTGGGCTCTTTTAGTTCTTGGATGGCGAGGCAGGATTATACATGGGTCCTGCTCCCTGTGAAAGTGGTCCAGTGGTCCCCTGGGCCCATTGTGTAGAATCTTAGGAAGGAGATCACGCAGAAGGTTGGAAAGAGCACTGGGGTCTACGCTGGAGACCTGGCATCTTGGCCTAGCTCTGCTACAGCTCATTGAGTGACTTTGTGTACGTTGCTCCTTCCCTTCCTCAAGCCTCAGTTTCCCTTTTTGTAAAACAGAGGGTTGGCCTGGGTGATCTCTGAGGTTCTTCTGATCTGAAAAACAAACCAACTGGCCCCCACACCCAGACCTCATCCTAGTAAGTTCCAATTCCCCATTGCCCTGAGAGATATCAGGGCCTCTGCGTCCTTCCTGAGCTGCTCCCTTCCCTGGGGAAGCCTCCAGGCCCCGTTGGAACTAAGCTGCAGAGGCCCCCTGCCTGGCCAACCACAGACCTGTTAAGTTTCAATGCTGCAGATGCCATGACTCAATGTTCCAGGCATTTCCAGGTCCCTGGAGTCCTTAACACTGAAGGTTGGAGGAAGAACGCAAGGAACCGTGAGCTGATGACTTGCTGGGGGTAGAAAAACATTACCAGTTCTTAGTCCCTCTCAGGAGTGTGGGCTGGGGTGCAGGGAAGCCCTGCCTGGGAGGGAGAGTGGCAACGGCTGGAAGAGGGACAGATGAGCTGCAGGCCATTGTCTGTGTTATGGGAATGTGCTGCTACACCAGGGGCTCTGGCCTTGCTTATTTAGTATTTAATTCACCTCCAGGAGCTCAGCAAGGGTTATGCTGAGCCACTTCCTCAAAGGGATTGGTACATTTGGGGTCCTCCTGGGAGAAGCAGGATGTTAAAGGCAGGACAGTTAGACTCAGCTCTCCCAGGAGGAAGGGGACCCAGGCAGTCTAGTGCTTCCCACCAGGAAATCTTACATGGGCAATCTGTCACCAGTTTCATTACCAAGAGCCCCACCACCACCCCTTACTCCCTTCCCCACCCACCCTTAAAGCTGGGGGTCAACGGAGGCTAAGAGTGCACTTCAGCCCTGAGCAAATGGGTAGAAGGGATGAAGCGAAGGATCCAATGGGATCTCCCATTGTTGGCCACTCCCTGGTTCCCTCAGTAAGGTTCTTGGATCTAAGGCAATGTGGTGCATGGATAATGGGACTGTCAAGAGATCAGGGCGGCCAGAGCCAGAATTCTTGTACCAGAGGCATAGCCCACAGAATCCCCCCATCTTACAGCTGCCAGGGGCCTTGGAAAACTGAGGCCCAGACTTGCCCAGGGCCATACAGGTGAGTTAAGGAGAGCCAGACTCTTTGTACTTGCTCCGGCTTCTTTCCATTACACCAACGTCCTGATGTTGTTACCTGTGCTACCTGATAATCAGAGTAATTCATTTTTATGTAACTCTTTTATGTTTTAATCTCATGGAATCCTCCCAGCAACCTCAAGAGATGAGTATTACTATCTCCATTTGACAGTGATGAAAACCAAGGCTGGCGACTGTCTCTGTGACATGGGCTAATAGGCAGGCAGAGCCAGGACTGGAACCCAGGTCTTCTGATGGCCCCAGACCTGTGCTCTTTCCAAGTTTTCACGGATTCCTCCACATTTGATCTCTGTGTGACTCGGGGCAGAGGACTTTGCCTCTCTAGACCTCAGGTTTCCATTGGCCTGATGAGGGGAAGTCTGACACAGCTTCCTAGGGACTGGGTGCAATGGTCATTATGTGCCAGGCTTTCAGATATAAGTGAAGGGGGAGGGTTGCCTGGTAAATTCCAGGGGGGGGATGATTCCACATTCTGTGACTTCTTGTCACACCCAGCCCTGGACGAACAGCAGCCAGCAAGCCCTGAGTGGAGCCTGTATAGAGGACCCCGACCTCCCTATAGTCCTTAAGGGACTGCTGGTTCAGTGTTGGATGTTTCTAGGATAGAGGAAGCAATTTGAGGGCTCTTGAGGGATCCACTGGGTAATGAGGGGAGGAGCGTGTGAGAGATAATCCCAGGCCTGCCCATTTCACAGGGTTGTGCTGAAGATTAAATGAGATCATTAGTGTGAGGGCATTTGAAATATGTTGAAAGCACTACATCAGTGGAGGGCATTAGCAGCCACTGGGTGGCTTCTGTCTGCCAAGCAGGGGTCCAGTGATCTCTAGGACTGACATCTTTGTCATTGGCTTAACGCTTTCCTTCCCCTGCCATCCCGGCTGCCTTGCCATAGCCCTGCAGCCCTGGAACAGTGCCAGGCGAGAAAGATCCGGGAGCCCTCCGAAGGCGGGAGCTCCGGTCCCTCCTGGAAATTAGCTGAGCTTCTGCTCCCCATCTGCAACACACGCCGGCTCCCACTTTCTGAGTTTCCACAACTCCCCTTGTCGCCTCCCTCATTCCCTTCTTCCAGTTCACACCACCCCTGGGGGCAGCTGAGCGGTAGCTGATGCGACCCAGTGCCCTCATTCACTCTCTCTGACTCATCTTACAGTCTGTCTCGCCTGTTTTCCCTGCCCGCCACCTCTAGGCTCCCCGTTCCCTTTGTTCTCCCCTCACTGTGTACAAACACCATGCCTGTCTCCTTGGAGTCTCCCTTCATATTTACCTCGGGCCTCAGGGGATGGGAGGGTGTGCAAGTGTCTGAGGGTTTGTGATTGTCATTAGCGCCCTGTTTATCAGTAGTCACTAGCCATCCATACTTACCTGGTGTCTCCGGGAGGGGGGGCTTGATAGCATACTAGACCTGAGAGGTAGGGAGAGTTGGTAAAGTCACAGGCAGAGCCACAGCTGAGGTTATGCCTCTGCACAATGGCGACTCCAGTGTTTGTGCACAAGGCACGTACGGCAGTGAGGACTGGGATGCCCGTAGCTTGATCTGGAGAAGGCCCACTTTAATTGTGCAAGGAACACTTTTTTTTTTTTTTTGCGGTACGCGGGCCTCTCACTGCTGTGGCCTCTCCCGTTGCGGAGCACAGGCTCCGGACACGCAGGCTCAGCGGCCATGGCTCACGGGCCCAGCCGCTCCGTGGCATGTGGGATCTTCCCGGACCGGGACACGAACCCGTGTCCCCTGCCTCGGCAGGCGGACTCTCAACCACTGCGCCACCAGGGACGCCCCGGAACATTTTTTAATGACTGTTTTCATTTTGAGCTTAAGTTTTTGAGGGCTCGGGCTGGATGATTTCTAAAGCTTTGATTCTAGATCTTCAGAGGGAAAGAAGAGTATGTATGTAGGGGAGGCACGGGCTGCAGATGAGACACTATGCAGGCTGGAACTGACGGGGGGACTGGAAGAGGTAGAAACAACAGCACTGCTTGTTGATCCCCAAGTAAGTAGGTCTGGAGGGAGGGGGCGGGGTGCTGCTTGGCTAGAGCCCAACTCTCTCTGTGGTGGGTATGGGAAAGAGACCCTGCAGAAGCTGCCCCCAAAGCCAGAGGGATGAGGTCACTACAGAGAGTACAGACCGCACTGAATTTTTACTGTCTATTTGTGGGCCCCTCTTCTTCCTCCCATTTCTCAGCATTGGCATTAACCATAAACAGTTATGCAAGAGGTGTTTCAAGCCCGAGAAACAGCAATAATTGCAAGAATAATGCCATTTACTTAACACTTGCCACGAGCCAAGTCCTGTACCATATATGGTATACAAATTATCTCATGTAATCCCTACAAGCACCTTCCATGAAAGGTGTTATTACTGTTCCCATTTTATACATGAGAAAACTGAGGATTTATGACTTGCCCAAGGCCTTATGGTTTGTATATAGCAAATCTAGTTGAGCCCAGATTGGTTTGACACAAACTTGGATCCTCTTTTATGCTTAAAGAATCAGGAACATTGGGCTGGGAACTGGTTGCTGGGGAGGTGCTGAAAAATGACAGGAGCTGGTGTAAACGTGTTGAGTTGAAGGTGACAAGAGTCCCGTAGGCAGCAGGAGGTGGAGCAGGGGAGTTTAGAAGCAAGCACAGGACTGGAAGTGGAGTTTGGGGGCTCATCTGTAGAAGAGGGCTCAAATGAGCCCCCTGGCCCTCTGTTCTGGACGCTCTCTCCCTTTATGTAAGTGACTCCCAAATCAAGGTCTCCTGTCCAGGTCTTTGCTGACCTTTTTTTGTAGAGTGCTGTTTTCGGAGCATGGATATCAGAGTCAGGCAGGCCTGGGTTTAGTGATTTACTAGTTCTGAGACCTCGGTTTCCTCATCTATAAAATGGGATAGTAACAGTACCTATGTCATAGTTCTATTGAGAGGATGATAATCGACATTAAAGCACTTTGCATGGTTCCTGGCATGTAAGTGTTCGTAAATAACAACTTTATTACTGTTATCTTCGACTGCTTAATGGATGTTTTCACTTGACTACCTTCCTGATGTGTTAAACACATCACATTTTCGTCTGGCATTCAAGGCCTACCAGAGTCTCGCTGTAATATATGTCATCAATCTCGCCTGCCTAAGCAAGAGATAAGAGAACCTAACAGCCAACTCGTCTACCCCATACTTTGAACTCAGGATGTACCTCACTGCCCTTCTGCTGATTGCACTGTTTTTGTATCCTCGATTATCCTGGTAACCAGGGAGTGGGAGTTACGGGAGCAGGTTAAGCTCAATGTAAAGAACTTCTTAGTAGTTAGAATTGATCTACTTCTAGAGATAATGGGCTCCAATCCCTGGAAGTGTCCGAGGAGAAACTGAATGTCACAGTTGCTCTAAAGGGATTCAGGTACCAGAAAAGCCATTGAACTAGGTGATCTTTAAAGTCCCCTCCTCTTCAAAGTCCTTAATTGTTAAAAGTAGTATTTTTTAAAGCAAAATATAAAATGTTCAGTTCATCTTTTTGAAAATTAAGGTGACAGGATTTAAATGTTAATGAAGGAGATCAACCAATAATAGAGATATTTCCAGCTCTCTATCATGGCCAATTAGAGAAAGACAATGAGAAGCAGAAAATAGAAGAAAATAGGAGGAAAGACAGGAAAGAAGTAGAGGGGGACAGTGAAGAGGGGAAAGAGAAATGGAGTCACAGAGCCGGGAAGAAAGAAGGAGAGAGAGTGCATAAGGGGTGGACAGCAGTGTTTCTGGGGAGAAGAAACCCCAACTGGGAGAGAAAATGCTCTGGAGGAGAGAGTGAAATAGTATTGTTCCACTCTCCTGATCTTAAGGTTAGTCTCCACATAGGGCTGTGTCCAGTCTCTAGAGACTCCCCAATAATCTGGGGAGCGTCTACGATCCCAAAACTGGCCTGGTTCCTTCCACATGTCCCCAAGGACACCAGCCCCATGCCAGACACTCTGAGACTTACAGGGCCGGGTCGTCACGGAACTGTGTGCACCCGCACCTCCATCCCAGCTGAGTCCTCCATGATCCTTAAGAGAAGAAGCCTCACCATAGCAAGTGACCAGAGCTCCAGGCTGGGTCTGGTATCTAGGTCAGAGTCCATGGCCTCTTGGCACTGTTGGGAGCAGTAACTTTCATTCCTTCGTCTCCCTGGTGGGTGTGGTCAGTTAACAGAATTTCCATGAGCTGGGGGCATTTGGTAATATAAAGGTTGGACCAGCAGGAAGCGTTTAAGACTAATACATTTGCATCAGAGGTTCTGGGATTCAAGTTATGTTGGGGCTCAGCAGGCCTTTTGGTCCAGTGTTGGGTGTCTCTTGCTGTGTGTTGGCTGGCGGAGTGTATTATCATATTGCCCTTAGTCATCTCCAGCCCCCGGATAGCGCGCAAGATTGGATGAAGTGGCTGTGATAATGTTCTCATTGTGCTCTGAGGACTAGGAGGAAGGGCCTGGAATTCAGTGGGAGAAGGGTACCCCCTCCCATCTGTGCCCTGCCAGCCTGCTGTCCCTAGCCAGTCTGGGGCACTTCTGGGGCCAGCTGGGCCTGAGAGCTGCTGAAGCAGGTAGCCTGAGTAGATAAGAAAATGGTCTCGCTTCCCACCAATCCAGCCCTTCAGCCATGGGAGCTGCACAAGGCAGACTCCTGTGCTCAGAGCTTATAGGGCCCCTGTACCGGTGCTTTGGAGTATATCTAGAATTTTTAATACCCCGAGGAATTCCTGGGCATTAAATCCTGGTCAGACTAAAGACTTACTTTCTAGTTGTCTCCTTTTCCTCTCAGATGTACTTAACTGAGGGGTGCCAGGCCCTGGGTTGAACTGTTTCTGCCATGGTAGGTAATGGACCTGCAGGCTTTCTCCTTTCTTCATGTGAGCCAGCAGAATAATAATAACAACGACAACTGGAATAATAACGGTAGCTACCATTTCTTTAGTGCATGTTTAATGCCGAGTACTCGCCCTACTCTCGCATTGTTTGATTCAGTCTTCACGATAGCACCATGAAGTAGTAGTGTTTTAACCTCCATGTGACAAATGAGGATACTCAGGCACAGTAACAACGAGGGAACCATCCAAGGTCACATGCCTGTGAAGTGTTAGCAGCAGCATATGAGCCTATGTCTGCCTGGCTCCAAAGCCCACGATCTTCCCCTCCACACTGTATCACCAACTCAGAAAGGAAGGCTCCACGCCAGATCCCTGGTGGGTGGGCCCCAGTGGGAGCACTTGTCTGCTGAGATGCTTGACTCAACTCTGTCCTTCCGCATGATGCAAACCCCCAGCCTCTGACCTCAGCCTAGAGCCGTTCGTTCATATAATCGACAAGTCTTTTTTAACACTATGACCAAGAATACAAGTCAGTAGATAGGGTTAACTTTGTCTTGAAATTGTTTAAGTTTCTGGAATGAATCACAAGAACTCACCAATAATGGTTATCTCTAGGGATTTTAATAGGAAGGGGGCTTTTATTTTTCACTTTATAGTGTTTTTACAACAAGCATATATTACTTTGTTAATTAAACAAAAACAAATCTAGAATTTTTAAAGGAGAGAAAGATATAAAAGAAATGTGTTAATACATGGTTGGAAGATTGGCTTAAATGAATAATTGAGGGGAATCCAGAGTTGATAATAATTCTTAATGATACCCAATTATTGGTAATCCTGTGACTTTGGACAAGTCACTTTCCCTCCCAGGGACTGTAAGAAATGATCAGTAGATGATTCCTTGCTTTCTGCACCATTTGCCTATTCATCTTGGAAGCGGCGGGTCAGGAGCCCGGGGTGAGAGACAGCCTGGATGAGGGGCAGTGAGGGCTGGAGAGGAATGACCAAGCACTACCTGGAAGCTGGAGGCTGAATGACCCGGGATCTGTAAAATACTGAATCTGCACTTTATGGATCCTTAGGTCTTATCCATTGCTGGCTTTGTTGCGTTCTGTTGTCTGGCTGGGTTTGCATCCCTGGTGCTGGAGAGAAACCCTTTAGCACAACACAAATAAGTGAGGGGGGAAAGACAAGGTAAGGATCAGGTCTGAAGTGCTCATGGTTTTCTTACTCAAGTAGATGGGCTGATTTTTTTCTTCCTGCTTGTCTCCAGGGTGGACTGAAGCATTTCTGGGCATCCGTACCCTGTCCAGGGCAAGGCTGGAAGTAGAGTCCAGCTTACCTCACTCCCCAGCCAATACGTTTCCTGATCTCTGATTGTTCCTTCTTCTTGATGAGAGAATTACTAGCATTTGAAAGACCATTTATGTAGTTTTTTGAGCCATCCAAGGAGACTCAAGGCAGGAAACTCGGACGCGGTTTCCTGATTTATGTTCCCCAAGGCAGAGAACCACTGAAAATAGCACTATTCTTCCCCTCACCATTGTCTCTTTCATTTCTTCTTCCCTTACCGCTGGTTCCTTGAGATCTATAACCAGTGGCCACAAAAGGAGAAACAGGTCTGTGATGGTAGGCATGGCCGTATTTCCTGAGAGGTGGGAGCCAGGATTGTTGCAGTAGTTATTTTGTTTTGCTCTTTGTGATGAGTGGTGGGTAAATGTCAATCAGGTACTGGAACAGCAAGTAACCACTGACATTTGATTGTACATTATCATTTACCAGGTAGTTCCACATCTATTATGCAACTCACCATTCTTACCCAAAGCCTGCAAGGTTAGTGGGTATTTGCACCATTTTACAGATGAGAAAACTGAAGTCCAGGAGCTGATGCCCTAGATTTCTTAGCAAATAGGATGGTAGAGTGTGTACCAGGATTCAAGTTCTCTGACTGTCATGCCCAGTGCCCTTTACATCTTTCCACCATGGAACTTGTGAGGTGGCCCTTCCCGTGAGCATTTGGGTTTCAACCTCTCTGGGGGACCCTAGTATTACTGGCGACCTCCCCCCACACACGCAGTTAAGAGCTCTATCCCGCTTCTCTCAGAGGCCCCTATAAGAACTTCACACAGGCAGAAGCATCTTTAGCAGAACCCTGCCTGTTTCATCTGGAAGAGAAAGAAATGGTGCCCTGAGCTTTCCTGATGGTTCCTGAGTTGGCAAAGGTGCTAAGACCAAATGTTGCTTTTCTCCAAGGCACCTTCCTGCCTGAACCCAGGAGAAAGCTGTGGACCAAGAAAAAGGACCCTGGACTTGGAATTAGGAAGCTGATGTTTAAATACTGCTTCTGCCACTTACTGGCTCCATAACCTCAAGCAAGTCACTTCACCTGTCTGAGCCTTAGTTTCCTTTTATGTCAAACGGGGATCACACTCGTTATCTCATAAGGTTCTTGTGATGATGAAATAGGAAGATTAATGCAAAAAGGACCTAGCCCAGCCACAGGCACATGGCAAGTTGCATCTGAGACTCCTGTCTCCTGCAGAATGTCATAGATTAGCTGGCAGTGGCAGCGCAGAGCCTGTTTGGCTTCTCTGTAAAATCATCCTTGATGATATCTCCTCAGAAGGGTGGCTGTCTGGGCCTGGCTGTCTCCATTCTGGCTTTCCAGATCAGCACTTAATGAGTGTTGGGGTCTCCTTCTTCCTCCTGATTTTGCACTACAGTTGCTCCTGGAATGGGAAAAGGTGAGCCTCTGAATATCCCAAGCTGTATCTGCAAGCTGACATGGTCCCTGTGGTGATCTTGGCTGTTAATTGTCACAGCAGCTGACCTGCCTCTCATACCTGGAATCGAGGACCCTAATCGAGTTGGGAAATTATTTGGAGAGTGCATAGTCAATATAGGAGCAGACACACATACCGCTTCCGTAATTATGGGACTCCAGGCTTAGAATTCTCCATCTCTGGGCCTCAGTTTTGTCATCTGTAAAGCAAAGGGGGTTGGGATGATTCCCTGAGGTCACCTTAGTTATCCGGTGATTCGTTTCCCTCTTGCAAGAGTCAGACCGTGTCCTTGGAGCTCCCAGCCCTGTCTTTTCCACCCCACAGCCTCTGCTGGCCTTTTAGTTACAATGGACATATTTAGAACCAGTAGAACCAAACCCAGTCCTGTCCACAGGCCCCACCCACCTGGACTCTTTTGCCCTGAGACATCACAAGGGCAGCATTAACTGGGGCAGCTAAGAGCTCTAGGGAACTTTTCCTGGGGACTAGAAACCCCATATTCTGCTTCGTACCCTCCCAGCCTGAAGTGGGCCCAGGGATTTGAGGCATCCCTGTCCCTCCCTGCCCTCCTTAGGTGATTAAAGTTAAAGACAGAGATCTCTGAGGAAAAGGAGGAGACGGCCACTGGTATCCTCCAAGAAATGGGGAAAAGCAAGAGCAAAAAAGCTGTTTCTAAGCAAAGAACTGCAGCCATGCATGACATATTTCAGAGCGGGGGGATGAAACAGGCACCAATGAACTGAGACTGGGGAGAAGCGGGCACTGAGGCCCTGCACCTGGATTGGGGCCCACCCCCAGATTTCGTGCCAGGACCAGCCCCATCTTCTAGCATAAGGCAGGTTCTGTCAGGCAGGCTTGGCTGACAGTGTGGGCTGGGCCGGTGGGCAAGACTTGGCGAGAAACCGATAAGGCACATTCGGTTGTCATTTAAATCACATGTGTGTCGGGGCAGGGTTAGGCAGAGAAGCATAGGGGCAGTGGACGAATGGAATGGGGTGATACAGGCAGTCAGGCATCGTCCAGGAACTCTCTTCATGGAGCCCGGGGCCTGGCCAGAAGGAGACATCCTGAAGCGAGATTTCCAGGTCCAAGGAGGAGGTTTAACACGAAGCCTGATGAGCAAGAATCAGCACAGAAACCAGTCCCGGGAATCATGTCATGGGGGTGGCAGTGGGAGGAGGGTTGGAACTTGGAAGCCCTGGGAGTCTAGGCTGATGCATCAGATTCCGGGCCTGATTGGCAGCTGAAGTTCTGCCTGACAATGTCCAAATGGGTTTCTTGAGCTAGGTGTGGGCAGCTGGAGAAGGTGTGGGCCGAACAAACAAAGAATTGTTTTGAATCAGGTCCATCTCCACACTTTAAAATCACCAAAAATAAATTTAAAAAAAAGCATAAAGGAGCATTTTGTAAAAGGAGAGATCAGACCTTTGCAAGCCTACCGCAAAGGTATAGAGAATATAAAATAAACGGGAGGCTCAATTTTATATCTCTTATTAAGTAAAATTGAAAATCATGATAATACTGCATGACTATGACATTGTAATAAAAATGGTTCCATTATTTATTGCTGGCAGTGGTTTAGAAAGGTAACTTGACAGTATGTTCTAAGATATACGAAATGTTTATAACCCTTTGTCCACTCCTGAAATTTCCTTCTAAGAAAGTCTCTAAAAAAGCAAAAAATTGGGAATTCCCTGGCAGTCCAGTGGTTAGGACTCAGTGCTCTCACTGCCAAGGGCCTGGGTTCAAGCCTTGGTCGGGGAACTAAGATCCCACAAGCCACGCTGCTCGGCCAAAAAAATTATATGCACAAGAGTGTTTATTGTAAACATTAAGCAAACAACCAAAATATCTTATAATGGGGGTTAATTAAATATATTATAAATCATCCACTCTAAACATTATGCAGACATTAAACATAATCATAAACCTTATGGAAGTAACAGGAAATTCTTGAGATATTTGATGAAATGGAAATAGCAGGACATAAACTTATATTTATACCATGTCTATAGATGTGAAAAAATGATGTGTGCATATGGAAAAATCTGGGGAAAAAAGCAATTTAATTAGCTATGAGGAGGAATACATGAATTTTTTTCCCATTTTGTTTTATTTCTGTGGTTATTTGATGTTAGTGCAATTTTTTTTTCTGAAAGCGGAGAAAGACAATAAAAGGTTAAAAATGTGTCCCCAGAATCCTTTAATGAACTGTGAGGTATTTAATCCAGTGCCCCTGAGATAATACATTCCATAAATTTATTACCGTCTATAAACAGAACTCTTTGTTCTGAAACTCAAGGTACAAGCTCTTACTCTCTGTACCAGGGATTGATTGGAAAAGCCTGGAGCTTTCCTTTTCACACCTGTTTTGATGGTATAATTTCCAGGTCCATCCTCTTAACCTTTCTTTGTCTTTGCCAACTAAAGAGTCCTATTTTTTTTAAGTCTCTTATAATAGCCCTTGCGTGGTTTTAGCTGCCCTTCTCTGGATCTTCTCTCTCCTTCAAGTCCCCGGAGATGCAGCAAGGGACTACACACAGTACTCCAGATTCAGCTGCATCATAGTTTTATATTAGGGTAGAATGATTTTTGTGTTGTTTCCAAAAAGCCTTGGTGATGGTGCCTGGCCAGATGCTCTTAGCTTTTTTAGCTGTGGCAGCATATTAAGCCAACGTCTTCTGGGAACAACAGAGAATTACTCCCCCTCTTTTCCCTCTGTTTTGGTTTATAACTGATCGCTCACAGCTATCATTTAATGAGTAGAGCGAAGATTACTTTTTCCCAAAATGTAAAACTCTAACTGAAGCTCATCTGCCATTTTTTGGTCAGCTCACACGGCCTAGAAATTCTGCTTTTTACCACCTGCAAGAATCTGGAGGCATCTGTGAAGTTGGTATTTTACCTGTACACCCTTTCTTGCATGATTTCTGATGGAAATCAGTACCCCCATTTAACATTTGGACATTTTTTCCACCTAGAGAGGTGCCTGTTTATTTCTGTTTCCTTTCCCTCATCCCCCTCCCGTTTCTCTGTCTCCTCACCCCCTCCCCCATGTAACTTTGAGTAACCTCTGATGTAGGACCTTGCCAGGAGCATTTTAACCTCTAAAGTTCTGGCCACTGGCTTCCCCGTGGACTGAAATAATCTATTTTGTCCCTGAAAGAACTCTTGGAGATTAGTCAGACATGATTTCCTCTTGCTGGAAACATGTTGCTTTTCTTTTAGCAGGTTCTGCTTCCTATAGCACACCACACATTGTCTGCAGTAGGAAGAGCATGGGCTTTGGAGCCAGGCAGACCTGGGTCTGGATTCTCCATTTAAATTGAACAGCTGTGATGTGACCTTGGATGGATTACTTAACCTCTTTGAGCTTTCAGCAGAAAAATGATGGTGTTAGTAGTATGCCACTTAAAACACGTTGCACAAGTCACCTGGGGGTCTCGGATGCTGAGTCACTAGGTCTGCATAGGGCCTGAGATTGTGCATTTCTGACAAGTTCTCAGATAATGCTGATTCTGGGGACTGCTAAAGCAGTGCTTCCCAAATTTGCACCCTGGAATCCCCTGGGAACCTTTGAAAACCACCGATGCCTGGACCTCACCACCTGCCCCCTCCATTTCCAGTTTAACTGGCAGTGGGATGTAGCCTGGGCACCGAGCCTTTGAAAAGCTCCCCAGGTGATTCTAATGTACATCAGAGTTTGAGACTCAATGCCTAAAGGGTTATTAGCAGAAGTAAGAGTGAGACACCTGACACATAGCAGGTGCAAAGAAAAGGATGGTTTTCTTTCTCTTGGTGCCTTGCCCTGTGCTTCTCTCTCCATCCTCATCCCCAGTCTTTACATCAGGTAGGAGAAGGCAGGGCATCAGCTGTCGCCCTGTGTCTTCCTTACTAGAGTCTCCTCTAGAGCATCTGGCTTGGGAGTTCTCACTGCCACTTGTGAGGGGAAGGGACCAAGATAACCCTGCCATGTGGCCTGGCACTGGGAGTTTCAAAAGGCGATTCTAATATGCAACCTATTTTGAGAACTAGTGTCTTTCTATTCGGTGGCAAAGAGTGAAGAACACTAGGGCCACATAACACACCAAGGGAAGTGTGAGGACTCAGGGCTGGAGCGGGCAAGTGTGTCCTCGAATGGGGGGCCAGGCCAGATACCAGGTCCCCCCAAATGCCATTACAGTTAGAGGGATCAATTATCCATGGCCTGCAGCAGTCAGGGGCTTCCTCTGTGGACAAGCAGAGCTGCTGCCTTCCTCCTTCCTCCCTCTTCACACCCAGCCCATCCCTCCTGCCAGGCTTCCCAGATGCCCAGACCCTGCTTCTCTGCCCCTTAGCCAGTGCATGTGGGCTGACCAGTTGAAGGAGAAGCTGAGGTGAAGATCCAGTTCTGCTCTAGATGAGTGAGCCCAGAGAAAGGACCTGGAAGCCCCCCTCTGAGGCTACCCCAAGGAGTCCTTTCTGTTCATCAAACATATTGAGCATTTACTGTGTGCCAGGCACTGTGCTAAGTCCCAAAACTCAGATCCGAGTAAGACATGATTCCTGACCTGAAGGAGCACACAGAGGAGACAGGATGTAAACAAATGATGGGACAATATGGGAAAATAGTAGGAAAGTGTCCTAGCTATTGAGGAGGACTAAGGGAGGAAATGTGCAGAGTCGAGGGAATCAGAAAAAACTTCCCAAGATGCTCAAGCTGTGTCTCGCAGGGGAAGTAGCCATTTTCCAGGTGGATGTGAAGCAGGGAGAGAAGCCTGGTCTTGTGAAAAGGCACAGCCCACTCAGGGGGCTGGGATTCTTTTGGCAAAGCTGGAGCACAGAGCACATGTGGGGAGTAGGTGAGACCAGCCCACGGGGCCAGTAACTGCTACAGACTTTGTGGTTCATCCTGCAAGGAATGGAGGCCCTTTCAATAGTTTGCAGCAGAGGAGAGGCATGTTCAGACTTGTGTGGTTGGCGGATCCCCTTGGGTGTCATGTGGAGAGGGCTGGAAGGGGAAACTGAGGTGGGGGGAGATCCTGGCAATGATCCAGGTGAGTCATGGGGACCACAGTGAAGTGAGCCATTGTGATGAGGATGAAAAGGAGGGAAGAAGGTGAGCTGTACCCAGAAGACAGACTTGATGGGATTTAATGACTGGCCAGATGAAGGGGCTGAGTGAGCTGCAGGGCGGGGACTCAGGTGAGGTGGGCAAGGTGCCTGGGGCACACAATTTAAGGAGTCACTCATGCAAAGGGTGGACAAGTGTGACCGTGAGAGAGAAGGAGTCTGTGCTGTGGAGGTGGTGGATGGTGAGATGGTAGCCAGGAGCAGGGCCTGGGGGAGGTGCTAGTGCAGCCCTGGCTACGCTGCCATGGGGAGGGTGCCTTGCTTGGCAACAGCTCCCTCTGAGGCTGCGTGGGGCGGCTCTGACTGGCCCTGCTTCACTCCGTGTCCTCTGTCACCCTCACACAGCCCAACCTCTGACCCCACGAAAGCAACCTTCGACCCCTGTCCTGCTCTGTCCTCCGTGACGGATGGTACAGGGACCCCCTGCTCCCCTATTCTGCCAGCACACCCTGCTTGGAGAGCCCTCAGGCAGGTCAGTGGCTCAAGGTGATTTCAACCTTCCAGGGGGCCTGGGATGAAATCAGTGGACAGCTGGCATGCCCCGGGCAGCACCCTCTGACTAGCAATAATGAAAATGCATTTTTTTAAATTAATTAATTAATTTATTTTTGGCTGCGTTGGGTCTTCGTTGCTACGCGCGGGCTTTCTCTAGTTGCGGCGAGTGGGGGCTACTCTTCGTTGCGGTGCGCGGGCTTCTCATTGCGGTGGCTTCTCTTGTTGCGGAGCATGGGCTCTAGGCACGTGGGCTTCAGTGGTTGCAGCACGTGGGCTCAGTAGCTGTGGCTCGCGTGCTCTAGAGCACAGGCTCAGTAGCTGTGGTGCACTGGCTTAGCTGCTCCGCGGCCTGTTGGATCCTCTCGGACCAGGGCTCGAACCCGTGTCCCCTGCGTTGGGAGGTGGATTCTTAACCACTGCGCCACCAGGGAAGTCCCTGAAAATGCATTTTAATGTAGTCACAACTTAAACAGTTTCCCCTACT
The DNA here is from genome assembly GCF_949774975.1 of Lagenorhynchus albirostris. Taxonomy (NCBI): domain Eukaryota; kingdom Metazoa; phylum Chordata; class Mammalia; order Artiodactyla; family Delphinidae; genus Lagenorhynchus; species Lagenorhynchus albirostris. The sequence continues at coordinate 69,455,873 of NC_083107.1, forward strand.
CCTTTATTATTTAAGCTTCAGATTCAACCATCACCTATGGAATGTCTGTGCCAAGTGCTAGGTCGGGCTGGGGGTACTGCACACAGCGCAGGGGCTCAGTGGGGAGACTGGCGTGGAGCTCAGATCTCACCCCTGTTAACCAGCTGCATGGCCTGAGGCTAGTTCCTCTCAGTTTCTTTACTTGTTGCCTGGGGTCTCTCTGGGGGTGAGGATGGAGACACCTGGCAGGTAGCGGTAGCACTCAGCAGATGTTTGCTGTGGCTTTCCTTCCCGGAGCAGAGGCGGCTCCAGGGTTATGGACGTGAGAGGTGACAGATAACTCGGCCGAGACCTTGCAGTTGGTGGGTAGAGCCCAAGCCTTTCTGGCCATCTCCAAAGCTCATGCTGCTTCTGGGGCCCCATGTGCCCCTTAGTGCTGCAGAGTCTTCTCCCTTTGGCTTTTCTTCTGTTTTCCAGCTGAAGATTAGAGCCTTTCCTGCTGCCTGTGTGAGAACCCCCTTCCTGAGTCAGGAGCCCGTTACCTAAAGGGCCGGGCTGCCCAGTGACTGTATCCGGTGTCTCCCCGCCTCCTAACAGCAGCTGGGTCCTGTTGCCAGGATTAGATTGCCGCCGCACTCCCTTCCCAAGCGTGGTGAACCAGCCTTCCGTATATCCAAAGCAAAGCTTCCATATCCAAAGCAAACAGAGCAGGTGCCCTGTATTCTCTGAGGGATTCCCTCTCTTTGTCTCACCTAATGGTCCTGCTGAGAATGGGAGCCTTGTGCTGGGGCCCAGGAGGCTGGAGGGGAAAACGTCATTCTTACTGAGGGTCATGAGGCTCCTTCTGGGACACATCTTCTGTCCCCTCCTGGAAGGACCACAAAACAGAGAAGCCAGACCTCTCAAGCTGGGGCTGCTGTGGCCCTTTGAAAAGCCACAAAGCCCATCTCTTCACCCCTCTGTGTCCGCAGGCCATGGAGAGCAAGCTGCTCATCGGGGGCAGGAACATCATGGATCACACCAATGAACAGCAGAAGATGCTGGAACTGAAGAGGCAGGAGATTGCCGAGCAGGTAGGGCAGGGGTCTTCAGGTCCCTGGGTTGGGTGGGAGGGGGCACATAGCCTTGAGGTCGCACGGGGGTGCTTAGGGCAGTGAGCCGTCATGGGCTCAGGATCCCTGGAATTACAGCGCTGAGAACCTAAGGTATGCTGCCCTGCATCCTGTGGATCCACTGCCCAGGTGGTGGCTCTCCATGAGGACAGCCTCCGTAAGGCACCAGGTACTCATTCCTGGGCCTTCCACAAAGGTGTGAGTTCTTTGCCAACTGCAGGACTGTGTCCTAAATCATCAAGAACCACAGTTTGTTGGTCTTACCAATCAATTGTGATACTACATGGGAGAGGCTGAGGCAGCTGGAAAGCCAGTATCTGGACATCGGTATACGGGGTTGACACCCCTGGAATGCCCCAGCTGTTAGGGCTGAGGTCTCCTTCTGTGGGGGGCAGTGCCTTGGCAAAAGCGTGGCCGTATGAGCTGAGAAGAAGGTTCAGAGAGGCTCCATTGAGGATGGGGTGGGAGCAATGGATGTGGGCCATGGGGTGCTCCCTGCTGCCTCCTGGCGCCCATGGTCGTGACGAAGCCAGGTTCCATGGTAGGCAGAGCTCCCCGGTACATTCTGCTCCGCTGAGTCCTGTGCCCTGCCTTGGCCTAGAAACGCCGCGAACGGGAAATGCAGCAGGAGATGATGCTCCGAGACGAGGAGACCATGGAGCTCCGGGGCACCTACACGTCCCTGCAGCAGGAGGTGGAGGTCAAAACCAAGAAACTCAAGAAGGTGAGATGCCACACAGAACTGGGTCAAGGTGTGTAAGGGCCTGGCAGCCTCTGCCCGAGGCGTCACCTGCCCAAGGGGCGTGTGCTTTAGCGACCCCTCCCCGCTTTGCTTAGACTGCTGACCCCCTGAGTTACACTGCGTGGGTGCTGGGTGAGGAGCAGGGGGAGGCGGGGGTCTGGGTGGGGTGGGATAGAGCCTTTCCTCCTGGGCCAGGAGGGGCCGGACAGGCTGGGAACACTTTTACTTCCACTCTCCAGGGTTGCCATCCTCGTGGTCCTGGGTAACTTCCCCCTTTACTCTGGTGTCACCAGTGAGTCACAGTTTGGATAACCAGGCACAGAGCAGGCCAGGGCAGTGGTGGGGAAACCTGAGGAGACTCGAGCCTGGGAGCGCTCAGAGAGGGAGCGCGGGGCTCTCCAGGGATGAGAATGTTGGCTGCCAGGACCCTGCAAAGTCCATGGCCAGGGAAAGGCGTGTGCATACGCTGAGGGCCTAGGGCAGGAAGCGGCAAATTCCAGTCTGGATTCTGGGAAGAACCTGGAGAGCCCTTAGATTGCTGAGGTGTCTGCCCCAGAGCAGGCCAGGCAGAGGCCCAGCTCCAGTGGCAGTTTCCAGGGACACAGCTTTCAGTGGGTTAGGAGTGGGACAGGAAGGTTGGAGCTGCCCTCCACACCCCTACTTTTTTTTTTTTTTGCGGTACGCGGGCCTCTCACTGTGTGGCCTCTCCCGTTGCGGAGCACAGGCTCCAGACGCGCAGGCTCAGTGGCCATGGCCCACGGGCCCAGCCGCTCCGCAGCATGTGGGATCTTCGCGGACCGGGGCACAAACCCGTGTCCCCTGCATCGGCAGGCGGACTCTGAACCACTGCGCCACCAGGGAAGCCCCACACCCCTACTTTCGAGAGCCGCTGGAGAGGCAGGAGTAGGATGGGTCACCTTGCAAACTGGCTGAGGCTCCCTTCCTTCCCTGAGCCCTGGATGGCAGTCCTGATACTCGCGTCCTGATTCCGGCTCTTCTGTTATCTCGTTGTATAACCTTGAGCAAGTCTGTGCCTGAGTTTCCTCACCTATAAAAGGGGGTGTTGGACCAGAAGGTCCCTCGGGTCCCTTCAGATTTGAACATTGCACGATGTGGACAGCAGCTGAGAGAGCAGGTTAACAGGCCACAGTGTGGGAGGGACAGGGCAGCCTTTAGAATAACCCATTCCGATGGATGGTGGGGCAGGAGGGAGCTTCAGAGGTGGGCCCTGGGCTCATCCTGGACCAAGCTGGGGACCCTGAGCCTGCAGCCGTCGGGACCCAGGCTGGGTGAGCAGAGCCGAGCCACATTGGTTGCCACACTGCACAGCCTCTGAGCTGCACCTGTCCCCACCCAGCTCTACGCCAAGCTGCAGGCGGTGAAGGCGGAGATCCAGGACCAGCACGATGAGTACATCCGCGTGCGGCAGGACCTGGAAGAGGCACAGAATGAGCAGACCCGGGAGCTCAAGCTCAAGTAGGGCCCCTCCTCTTTCCATCTGGGGCTCTCACAGCCATCCCTCAGGCCGTGGGCCTCTCCCTGACAGGCTCCTCTCTTTCCTGAAGGCTTCATTCCAACTGTCTCCTCACCCATGTCCATGTACCTTAGGAACAGAATGTGTCTGAGGGGTGGGGGAGGGGCCCATTGGAGTTTCCTCTACCTCCTGTTTCCTCCTTCCTCTCCTCGGCCTGCATTTGATGCACTCCGCAAAGTGCATGCCGGGTGCTGCCCAGAAGTAACTCCTAAGGCCCTGAGTCTATAATCTTTGCATTAGAAACTGTGATTTGCAAGCTCTATTATTTCTCTAGGGATTCCCTCCCCCCGACTTTTTGGTTTTTCCACCTTCTCTGTTCCCTCTGCCTCTTTGCTTCTTTTTTCTCATCCTTCAACCTTCATATACACTGTGCGGTCTCACGTGATCCCCTGTCTACCTCATTCCTCCTCCCAGGTACCTAATCATCGAGAACTTCATCCCCCCTGAGGAGAAGAACAAGATCATGAACCGGCTTTTCCTGGACTGCGAGGAGGAGCAATGGAAGTTCCAGCCCCTCATGCCCGGTGGAGCGTGAGTCCTTCACCAGCTGTCTGGGCCTAGGGACTTGCCAGCTCGCCCCAGGCCCCGGGTGGCCAGGGGCCTGGGGGAGACGGACGTTTTAGTGGATTGGGGAGGGCTGGGAAGGGTGCAGATGGAGGATGGGTTTCCCAGGACCTAATGTTGGGGTCTCCATGAAGGAAGGAGTGTCAAGTACGGTGTCTCATTGGTCTGGGATGCAGAAAATACTAGCTGGCTAACATTTGGCCGGTCTGGTGAGTATTCATTTGTCAGATGCCAAAAACAGCAACAACAGATAATATTGCCAAGCTCTAACTATGTGTTGGACACTGTAGGAGACTCTGCAGATGGGAGGTAAATCAGACACAGTCAGAGCTCACAGTCCAGTGGGGAATACAGAAAAGTAATCAGATCAAGAAATGATAGAGATGTGAGGTCCTTGTAGCCTCACTCAGCTGGGTGATTCAGCATTTCCACCTGTTTCCACATCCTAGCTCTTAGGTAACAGAGCTAAGTGCATTTAGCTCTGGGTGTGCCTTTCCCTCTGCTGGTGGCCATGAAGAACAAGACTGGATATTCAAACCCAGCAGAGTGACTACCTCACCCAGCTGGACCACTGTCCCTTCATTGACAATCTGTGTACAGAGGTGTTCAGGAGGCCTGACACCAATGCACTTCCCTGGAGATTCTTTGCTCTATCTATCCTAGGAATATTAACGCCAAGATAGGGCAGGAGTCTCCCCAAAGCTGGGGTGGGAAGCTAGCTGTAGAGGTCTACAGCTTCTCACTGGAGCAACAGATGCCTACTTAATTTGTCTACTTTCTGAAGGGCTGATCCTACGCAAGGCAACACTACACAAGTTTGTAAGTGGCAAGTTCTTGAGTAAAGGACTTTTCAATGGCATCAGTTTGGATTTAAATCCACCTTTCCAGTCTAAGTGGAGGCCTGCAGTAGTACGTCATCTAATGCAGAAGTTCTCCACCCTGGCTGCAACTAGAATCACCTGTGAGCTGGGCTCCAGAGAGTCTGATTTAAAGGGTCTTGCATGGATCCCAGGGCTTAAGAAAAATTGTTTTCAAGGCTTCCAGCTGATTCTACAGGAAGCTAGGTTCAAAAACTACCACTCCAGCACCATCTGCTGGAGGAAGATGCTGGGGAGGCTTCTGCTTCGTAGAGTTATTTTGTGCTTACAGAGTTCTCGAGTTTAAAGTTTGTGGAGGTGGAGGAATTTCTTTACATTGGATAGAGATGGGATGAGAGACGCTCTGAGAAGGCGTGTGTTTTTAAAAAATTTTTAATTTTGAAAAGCAAGAATAGTACAAAGAATTCCCATATGCCCTTCACCCAAACTCCCCGGTTGTTAGCATCTTGCCACATCTTGCTTTGTTAATCCCCTCCCGTCAACCATTTGAGATTAAATTGCAGACAGTCAACCCTTTACCCATATTTCCTAAGAGTGAGGACATTCTCTTACATAACCACAGTACAGTGATCAAATTCAGGAAATTCTGTTACCTCAATAATGTCCTTTACGGCAATTCCCCCACCAGCTCACCTGCGATGGTGCATTGCATTTAATTGTCATGCCTGTTCCATCTCCTTTAATCTGGAACTGAGAATGGATCTTGATTTGAGTTTTGAAAATTTCATGCTTCAGAGGAGTTTATTCATTTCTCAAAACGTTGTCCCTGCAGTTTTTACTTGACCACCTAAGCACAGAATCCAGACTCCAAAGCATGGTGGGTGCTTTGCCTGAAGCTAAGATAAGCTTTCTGCTTAATGGTTAGGAATCTCCATTCTTTGTTCTGGTTTTTTTTAAGTTTACTTTCTTCCTTTTACTCGAATAACTTTTAAATTAAAAAACCTTTTAAATAACTTCTTTCTCTTTTTTTTTTGCAAAAATAAAATGGTTTGCATACACTGAAAAACCATTCACAGATTTTTAAAAATAAAACAGCTATCTTAAAACAGCACATGTTAAATAATTTTTAGAGTAGATACCAGTAACACCTTTTTTTTTTTCTTTTTTTTTTTGCGGTACGCAGGCCTCTCACAGTTGTGGCCTTTCCCTTTGCGGGGCACAGGCTCCAGACGCACAGGCTCGGCGGCCATGGCTCACGGGCCCAGCCGCTCCGTGGCATGTGGGATCTTCCCGGACCAGGGCACGAACCCGTGTCCCCTGCATCAGCAGGCGGACTCTCAACCACTGCGCCACCAGGGAAGCCCAGTAACAACTTTTAAAAAGAAAGAAGTCCTCCAAAATATAGATTGGTATCTTTGCTTACTGTTGAGCTATTGCTTTTCCTAGCCTCTTATCCCTCTCTTTGCTTTAAAGGAGAATTTGTGCTCTTTACATGTTCTTTTCTAGGCCTCAGAACCAGAACCTTTCTGGGCGGAGGGAGTTGCCTGTGATGTTCTTTTCCCACCTTTCCCTTCTCTTCTGATTCCCCCAACCATCCTTCTTGCTCTCGGAAAGTAATGCAAAGAGAGAAAGATTCAGTGTTTTCTTTGCCATTAGGAAGCCTAAGAATTCGGCTCTTTCCTCAAAAACTGCTTGTGGGGAATTCCCTGGCGGTCCAGTGGTTGGGACTCCACACTTCCACTGCAGGGAGCACGGGAGCACGGGTTTCATTCCTAGTCAGGGAATTAAGATCCCGCATGCCACGAGGAGGCCAAAACAACAAAGAAACAAATAAACAAGCAAAAAACCAACCAAACAAAAAAAAAACGAGCTCAAAGCAGGCAGTGGGCTTTAGCTTACGCTATAGTGTCCCATAACTCTTTGGGAAGAACTGGTCTCGACATACTTAAATCTGCACACAGTTGACTTAAATCTACACACAGTTGCTCCCCAGCCTGCATTTGTACATCTCTATTAGCAGTGCTTCTAACTGGATCCCAAATAGACTGTGTTCCCTTAAAATTTTATATTAAAATTGTAAGGATATAAATACATTTACAAGCTTTTCCAAAATTATGGTTAAGTATATTCACAACTTAAACATGCTGTTTTATACAGAATATATATGTACCTCCTCAGAATACAGAGAGTATATATTTTGTGTAGAAAATATCAAAATATATCTGGGTAAGGGTAAAATGTATTAAGGCAATTGTGACATCCCAGTGTTCTCCACTGTACTTAAATACGGTTGATATAAACAGGTATTATAAATTTCTTTAAGAAAAATTCCAATAAGTAAATTACTTCAAAAAGACATTAATAAATACCAGGTAGTCAACTATATGCTATTCTGAATTACTACTACAGATTATTTTCTTTTTTCTAATGTCACTTGTCCATTGTCTGATAACTGCAATAAATAATATTTATCTCAGAACTTAAAAAAAAACAATCCCAAAAATACTAAAGAAAAGTAATAATAGGGCATCCCTGACGGTGCAGTGGTTAAGAATCCACCTGCCAATGCAGAGGACACGAGTTTGAGCCCTGGTCTGGGAAGATCCCACATGCCGCGGAACAACTAAGCGCGTGCGCCACAACTACTGAGCCTGTGCTCTAGAGCCCGCGAGCCACAAGTACTGAGTCCATATGCCACAACTACTGAAGCCCGCTCGCCTAGAGCCCGTGCTCCGCAACAAGAGGAGCCACCACAATGAGAAGCCCACGTACTACAAAGAAGAGTAGCCCCCGCTCGCCACAACTAGAGAAAGCCCACACACAGCAACGAAGACCCAACACAGCCAAAAATAGATAAATAAATAAATAAATTACAAAAAAAAAAGAAAAGTAATAATAGATCTAGGAAGTTTTTATACAAAACAAATTTTTAAAATTACTTTCTACTGGGACTTCCCTGGCGGTCCAGTGGTTAAGACTCCAGGCTTCCACTGCAGAGGGCACGGGTTTGATCCCTGGTGTGGGAACTAAGATCCCACATGCCGCACGGTGCAGCCCAAAATCCTCAAGCTCTGACAGCTCAATAAATTCATTTTTAAATAAATTCAATCTCAATAAATTCATTTTTTTAAAAATTACTTTTATATAGCAGCAGTTGGTGGTTAAAATAAAGTAAAAACAATTCCCTCCTAATTGGAATTCCCAAGCATGATAGTGACTCAGCAACAGAGAGCCCCAGGGTAGCATCACGGTGTGAGAATCACTGGCCTGGATCTCTGAGACCTTTTGCCCCAAGCCCCTCCTTTCATAGCGGAAGGCTGAGGGTGGGCAGGTCCTTGGACGCAGCTTCCCTCATTTCGGGGAGCCCTGTGGACTGAGACTGTAGAACAAGCTGCCTCTCTGGGAGGATTGGGTCCCACTGTTTGCAACATAACTTAATCAGGGCTGAAAAACCTCTTTCTTCCCAAAGCATATTTAACTAATCAAGGCATTGTCCCATTTGCTCAATTCAAGTGTGGAATATTTTGCTTCCGTTTGGCCTGTGGTGTGTTGGGGATTAGAACACTGAAGGCTGCTCAAAAGGAGAGGAAAAAAGCATTGTTGGAAAGAAATTACCTAAAGTCATACCGTCCTTTTAGAAAGCTTTTGTTGGAAAAACGTTTCCCCTCTTCCACTAGCTGCAAGCATTTACCCCACACACTCTTCCCCGAGCCTCTCTTTAAAACAAGGAGTTATTGTCGGGGAGCTCTTGAAACACACCCTGTATCAACTTATTCTGGACGTCTATCCCTTTTTCTTTTTTCTCCACTACCTCTAGGCCACTGCTAGTTGATGCATAATAACTTCAGGTGAGGTCCCTTCCACAATCACAAACAATTTTGTGTTAACGTTACTTTGCAAAACACATTTCTGCAGCCAGCTCTAACCATAACTATTTTACAAATATGACCTTTTATTTTTGGTTACTCATCATGGACCTTATTTTTAATTGTGTTTATACAAAACTGTCTTCTAAGGGTCGTATATTTGGCAATGTCTGTAGCCCATGGTTTACAGTTCACAAAATTTTATTGGTAACTTTAGCCACTTGCCTTTTGCAATCCCTGCTATCCTAGACTCTTTTCAAAGTATCGTGGTGCAGTAGAAAGAGACTGGATTTTGGATTTAGAACGTTCTGAATTCTAGTCCCTGCTCTGCCTTGAGAAGGTTTTTTTTAACCTCTCTGAACCCAAGTTCAGATAAAAGTCTGGATAAAAAAAAAAAAATCCCTGCAGGACTATCAAGATTGAAGTGAGATAGTGTGTGTGATGTGTGTTGGAGGTGGGGTGGAGGGTGTTCCAGGCCAGTACCTGGCACAGAGAAGATGATCCATAAATGGCTGCAATAGTACCAGTAAAAAAAAAAAAAAAAAAAAAAATAGTACCAGTAAGCCAGTATGATAATTGTGGGCACTCCAGAGAAACCAGTTTGCCATCATGCCTTACAAGTGCCATAGAAGGACAGTTTGGTTTGTTGCTTTCGTTCTAGATTTTGATCTTTAAATCAGGCTGCCTCCAAATTTAGAGAGAGAGAGAGCAGAGCATTCCTTGCTCTAAATAGAATCAGGATAGAAAGTTAAACTGGTTTCCTTACAGAGGCAAAGTTTACCTCAGTCAGAACATGCTCAGCTCTGAGTTGAGTCCCTAGATTCATTCACAGGCCTGTGACAGCTGAAAAAGAATCTGAAACGGGGAGAAGTTTTTGCTGCCCGGGCAGGCTGTGCGCCGTGAGAAGGGGAACTGGGAAGAAGAGTGGGATTTCAGACACGCAGGGGGGATGCTACAAGGTGGACAGCTCACCTGCGGGGAGGGAGGGATCCAATCATGGAGAAAAGTCAGATTTGCTGTGTCAGGTGCTTGTAAAGGACCGAGAAGGAAAACACACCCTATGATGCTGGCTGCCGGGTTTCAGAACAGGAGGGGGGAAAGGTGGTGAGCAGACAGAGCTGGTAATGAGATTGGGGTCAGCCTCTGAGATGGGACTGAGAGAGAACTTTTTAATATTAAGAGGAAAATCTATATAATCTCGTGATAGAAGCTATGTGGAGGGAGGGTCGTAAGAGAACTCAGGATCTACGACGCACAGGATAGCTGTTGTGGGTTTCTTTCAAGAGGGGTGGATACTTGCAGAGCCAGGCCTCCACTCTAGGCTGTCAGCCACAACCTGCTTACTACAGACGGATCAATCATGGAAAGTAGGCCTGAGGCAGAGGAGAGAGTAGATGGGAAGCTTGGTGTCCCAATTACAGACTCCCCTCCCCCACCCCCTTCTTCCCACCTGCCACCCAGAATAGCCCTGGCATCTTTATTGGGTCAGGCTGCCAATTCACCCTGATCCACTGCTCTGCTCACCCAGCCCTGTCCCCCTGTGCTGTTCCCAGAGCCTGCAGCCTTCAAGGCACACTCAGGCCCAGGCTGTTCTGTGTGCGCTCCTGAAAGACAGCGTGGCATCCTAAAAAGAGTATTTGGGAAGAATCCATTCCGAGTCTCTTCCTAATTGTACGATCTTGGACACAAAGGCGCTTTTGCTTTTCTGAGCCTCATCTCCTTGTCTGCCCTGCCTGCACCTCGGGAGGTTGTAAAGTTCAAATGGGATGCACAGATGCACCTTATAAATGATAAGTTGTTATTTTACTGATTTTCCCGCTCCCCTCCCCCGGTGCTGCCACTCTCCACATGCACAGCCCGCCCACCTTCCAGAGGGGCCATAGCAGCAGCACCAGCTGGGGCTTCCACAGCCTCGTCTTCCTTGTTTTCATCTATGAAGAGGGGTCGGCAGGGACCCTAAGTGGGATCCGCACTCTTTTATATACACTTGGTAAAAAAAAAACCCTGGGAATGTGGTTCTTGTTACTCTCTGTGGCAGAAGGCGGGCATTGTTCCGTCGGCGCCTGCACGGCTTGTTCTCCTATTCAAGGACAGAGTGTCCTATCTCTGAATTACTCAGCCTGTTTCTTCTCTTCTGTTTTCTGTCTGCCTTTTGGCTTTTTTCGTTGCTCATCTGTATCCCTGTTTGAAATTAGCAAGTGGAATTGAGAATTAATAATCATCACAGCTGCCACGTGTTGAGCCCTTGCGGTGTACTGTGCTAAGTGCTTATCTTGTTTAATCTCAGCAGTTCTGTAGGATCGCGATGAGATATCTGAGGCTCAGATACTAAGCCGCTTCCCAAGGTAACAAAGTTGTAAGGGGTAGAGCCAACATTCAAACTCAGATCTACCTCACTCCAAACCCTGTATTATGTTTTTTAGTGGAAATAACTTGTTTTCTTTCCTATCTTTGTTTTGAATAATACCTCACACTCATTAAGTTGCTGAGAGTAAAAAGTCTTAACATACCATGAGTTGGCCAGGATATAGAGCAATGGGAACTTTCTTGTGGTATATAGCCACTTGGAAAAGCAATTTGGCAATTTGGTAAAGCGGAAAATGCACATCGGAACCATTCCGTTCCTGGGTATATACCCCAGGGAAACTTGAATATGTACTTCAAGATACCTACACAGAACTCTTCACAACAGCACTGTGTTAAATAGAAAGGGAGAGAGAAAAAGGAATTGATCTAGATGTCTATCAACAAGAGAATATATAAAAAAATATATATATATATAACATATATAAAATGCTATATTGAAACCTTGAGATAGTCAATATAGTTAAACTTTAATCATCTAATCTAGAGCAGCATGGATAAATATAAAAGACATGTTTGTTGGGCACAAAACAATATAGTATGTATACCATACAGTATAAAACTTAGAAGTAGGCATACAGATACCATATATATTGTTTATGAATAGCCACATATATAAATAAGTATAAAAATATGCCTGACATTGATAAGCACAAAACTCAAGAGAGTGATTAATTCTGGAGAAGGAAAGTGATGGAGTCTTAAAAACTGTGTCTACATTTTATTTCTTAAAGATTTGGTGTTAAGTATAATAAAATGTTAAGATTTGACAATGCTGGATGATAGGCGAACAGATATATATTCCATGCTTTTCTGAGTATTTGAAATAGTTTATTAGATATAAGATTAACCATACATTGTAAAAAATTTAGATATTGCAGAAAGGCATAAAGGTAATAAAAATCACCCATAATCACTCGATCCAAAGACAATCATTGTTAACATTTTGTTGAATATCCAGACTTTTTTCTAAGCATCCACGCACGTACACACACTCCTATAAAAACAAAACAAAAAAATGTCATCTTTTTATCTGCTTTTTTAGTTACCATGTTGTGGAAACCTTTTCATGTCTACACAGAGCCATAAGACAATTTAAATGACTACATACTATTCCTTCACTTGGCTGAATAATAAACTGGTCCCTATTGGGGCACATTTGGGTTGTTTCTAATTGTTTGCATTTGTAAATAATATTGCAGCAAACATCTCTGCTTATAAATTGTCCCTATCTCTGATTATTTCCTTAGGGAAATTCCTAGGACTGGGAACTTGGGTCAAAGAATATGCACTTTTTAAAAGCCAAGCCTGGGAGTTCCCTGGTGGTCTAGTGGTTAGGGTTCAGTGCCTTCAGCACTCAGTCCCTGGTCGGGGAACTGAGATCCTGCAGACCACGATACACGGCCAAAAAAACAAACAAAAAAAGCCAAGCCTGAGTTTTGTATGTTTTATAAATGATACCTTTATTGAGATGTAATTCATATATCATAAAATTCACCATTTTAAAGGGTATAATTCAGTGGATTTTAGTATATTCACAGAGTTGTATAACATTACCACTATCTAATTCCAGAACATTTTCATCACTCCAGAAAGAAACCCCAAACCCATTAGCTGTCACTTCTCATTCTCCCCAGTGTCCCCATCCCTAGGAAACCACCAATCTACTTTCTGTCACTATGGACTTGCCTATTCCAGATACTTGATATAAATGGAATCATATCACATGTGGTCTTTGGTGTCTGCCTTCTTTCACTTGGCAAAATGTTTTCAAGTTTCATCCACCTTGTAGCATGCATCAGTCCTTCATTCCTTTTTGTTGCCAAATAATATTCCATTCTATGATAGTCCACATTTTGTTTATTTATTCATAAGTCAATGGTCATTGGGGTTATTTCTACTTTCTGGCTGTTATGAATAATGCTTCTATGAACATTTATGTACAAGTTTTTGTGTGAGCATGATTTCAATTCTCTTGATGATATGTATCTAGTAGTGGAAGTACTAGGTCATATGGCAACTCTATGTTTAACTTTTTGAAACACTACCAGACTGTTTCCAAAGTGACTGCATCATTTTATATTCCCACCAACAATGCATGAAGTTTCCGATTTCTCTATATCTTCACCAACATGTGCTCTTTTCTGTCTTCTTTGATTATAGTCATCCTAGTGGCTGTTAAGTGGTATCTCATGGTTTTGATTCACATTTCCATAATGACTAATAATGTTGAGCTTTTCTTGTGCTTATTGGCCATTTGTATATTTTCTTTGGAGAAATGGCTACCCAGATCCTTTGTCCATTTTTAAACAGGGTTATTTGTCTTTTTATTCTTGATTTGTGTTACTTATATATTCTAGATACAAGTCCTTTATCACATTTATGAGTTGCAAGTAATTTCTCCCATTTTGAAGATTGTTATTTCACTTTTTTTATGATGTCCCTTGAAGCACAGAGATTTTTAGTTTTCAGTGAAGTCCTATTTATTTTTTCTTTGGTTGCTTGGGCTTTTGATGTCATATCTAAGAAACCATTGCCTAATCTAAGGTCATGAAGATTTACTCCTTCGTTTTATTCTAAGAGTTTTATAGTTTTAGCTCCTACATTTAAGTCTATGATTAATTTTGAGTTAGTTTTTTATATATGGTACAAGGGAAGGGTCCAGCTTCATTTTCTTGTGTGTGGATATCCAGTTGTCCCTGTAGCATTTGCTGAAGAGACTGTTCACTCCCTGTTGAATGGTCTTGGTACCCTTATAGAGAATCAATTGACTGAAAATATTGGGCTGGCCAAAGAGTTCGTTCGGCTTTTTTCGGTAACATCTTATGGAAAAACCTGAACCAACTTTTTGGCCCACCCCATATGAGGGTTTATTTCTAGATTCTCAGTTCTATTCCATTGGTCCATAGGTCGGTCCTTCTGCCAGTATCACACAGCCTTGGTTACTATAGCTTTGAAATAAGTGTTGAAACTGGGAAATGTGAATCCTCTACTTTTGTTATTTTTCAAGATTGTTTTGGCTAGTTTGGAACACCTGCAGTTCAAGCCTGAGTTTCTAATCATTTTATTGTGTTAAATCCTATGAAGGAAAATGAAAAGCAGAACCACTAATTGATGGTTTTATATAGTGTGTGAAGTCAGTCTACGAGTCTGACAGCTAAAAATAAGATTGGATTTCCTTTCTTTTTTCCAGCCTTTAGTCAAACCTTTTCACTGTGGAAAATAATTGAAGCAACAAGAGTGGAGAAATATGTGTCTCCTTGTGTTATACTATTTTGAGTTGTCAGGTTGTATTAGAGCAAAGAAAAGAAAATTCCAGAACCTGCAGTCTGCAGGGCCTACTGACTACCTGAATGGTGCTTAACCCATCATGATATCATTTTCCCTTTGTGTTCGGAGGAAATAGATTTAAATATAGCCTCTTCCCTACAGCAGTAACAGCCAAATGAAGAAGCGGCCAACATCTGCAGTGGGCTACAAGAGGCCTATCAGCCAGTATGCTCGGGTTGCCATGGCAATGGGGTCACACCCCAGGTATAGGGTAAGAAGCTGGGAAGTAGAAGGGGGGAGGGGAGAGAGCGCCCAAGGGAGCTGATGCTCACAACCTCTGCTTCCTCTACCTGCCTCATCACCCTTGCTACTCCCGTTATTTCCCAAGTGCCCAGAAGATGCAGGCATCAGGGCCAGTGCTCACGTCTGGCCTGATATTCCCACCACAGGCCGAGAACATCATGTTTCTGGAGTTGGATGTGTCCCCTCCAGCGGTCTTTGAGATGGAATTCTCTCATGATCAAGAACAAGACCCCCGTGCATTACACATGGAGAGACTCATGCGGTTGGACAGCTTTCTGGAAAGACCTTCCACATCTAAAGTCCGAAAGTCCAGATCCTGGTCAGTACCATCACGGTCAGAGTGGGCAGTAGACTTAGAAGGCATGGTAACCCCATGGGCTGGTTGAGGCTGAGGAGGGCTTGGGTTGTACCCAAAGGGCATGAAGGGAGAGTGAAAACTGGGGCTGTGGGAGCCAACTTCCTACAGCGAGAGGATGAGGGAAAGAAAAGTCCTCACTTTTCTGTTTCCTGCACTTCCCCACCCTCCGCTCTCACCCACCTCATCCCCTTCCCCTGCAGGTGCCAGAGTCCTCAGCGGCCTCCACCTTCCATTGCGCACGCCTCGCTGGCCTCCGCTGCTCTGCTCCCCACGACAGCGCTAGACCACGAGTGACAACCTTCAGTCGGGCTGCCCATCCCCCAGACCCCAGGGACGGGGCAGCCAACCCTGGATCATCTCGCCTGACACTCGGTGTGCGTGCGTGCGTGCGTGTGTGTGTGCGCATGTGCATATGTGTGCGGGGCGAGAATCTGGCAGACCGTGCCTCTGCTGGCTCTCAGCCTCCTTTATTTAATTAATGTTATTTATTCGTGGAGCTCAGTTCTTGTGGGAGAGGTGCCCTCGCCTGAGCTTGCCATGGTCGCCGCACAGCCTCCTCGTCTCCTGACTTTAGACCCCCCTCCGCCCCAGTCAGACCTCATGCTCCTCCCTGTCAGTTGCCCCCAGGAGGGAGGGCGGCGGGGCCTGAGAAGAGAGTGCTTTTTCTACCCAGCGCGCTCCGTAATCTCCCATCTCCTCCTGCACTGCCGGTAAGCAGCTCCTGAGCACTTTCTGGGACTAGAAAAATGCTAGGTGCCCACTGAGGCCAAGAGACGTCCATCCTGGTGGTGTTGAGCCTGTGCTTCCGGCGGACAGAGACCGCTCTCCACTTTCTGGGTCGCAAACAACCTCTTTCGGTTTCTTGGGCTCCTTTTCAAGGACTCCAGTGACCTCAGCCACACGGTCCATGCTTTTCAGCTTTGGCGAGAACTCGTGGCTTCCCAAACTCTGCTTCCTGCCCACCTTCCCAACCCGTGGATGCGAATTGTGACCCCACCGGTTGCTGCCTCCTTGGGACCTTCAGGAAATGGAACAGTAATAGAGACAATGTGGACAGTCATCGAGGGACGGCCCTTTGTTTCTGTCCCCTCGGAGAACTAACCTTGGCCGACAAGCAATCAGGCCAGCTCCCCATCTTTGAGATGCTGCTCCTTCCTGCTTTCATCATTTTCCTTGCAGCTGCCTGGATCCCCGTTCACAGTGGAAGGGATCCGTATCCTTCTCCCTCTGGCTAAACAAAGGTACCACAGAATCTGTTGCTTTTCCCCCTCACTGAGCACAGGAGATGGAGGCCCAGGCGCAACCTGCCAACTCTGCCTGTTACCCCTGTTTCTGAATCACGTTTGTTGGGCACTGTTTTGTTGACAAGACTGACCCTTTCTTCAGCATTGTGCAAATTGGTCCCTAGGGAAGTAGTCCTCACTTTCCTTTGTGACAACCCGGTATGTCTCCAGGTATCTCGAGTAAATTTCTACCAAAAAAAGAGAGGTTAATTTTCATTGACTTACCTTTTAATTGTATATTTTAGTGGAAGGGTAAAGAGGTAATCATGAATGAAAACATGTGGTTTGGGATTTCAAAACGACCTGATAATGGAGTCTCCAGTTCCTAGAACATGAGGAGTTTTGTCAATGGGGGAAAGGCATGAAACTGACATGAAATTGGGGGCGTGGGAGGTGGCGGTAGGGGCTGACTGCCTGGTTTTTCTCTTTCCGTCAGGAACTGAAAGCTTCTTGCACAGTTCAAGTTCTGCTCTAAGGACCAAGCTATGGTTTAGTTTAATTCAGTGATGCTGTCATCGCTGCCGTAACTACGGGACCAGGTAGCTGGGCCACTCAGTTGCCACTTGCTTCTGTCCTTCAAGGAAATAACATTTCTCATCAGAGCCCAGGAGATTATTTGAGACTCAGGATTCAGATCAGAGCTTCGGCTGTGGCTGGGACGAGACCAGTGTGTAGAAATTTCCCAGGGGGCCTGGGCACAGAGGGACCTCCAGTCCTGCGCTGAGCAGCCTCTCCCACTGACCTCTTTCTCATTTGTGGATGAAGCCGCACGTGTTAGCCCCGTTCATCACCTGGACACATCGACTCTGCGTTGTCTGGTCACTTGACCCTCACAGTCTCATAGCACAATATACCCAGCTTCTTCACCCCCTGTCTGAGGGCTGGGCCCAAGGTGTGGTCAGAGGAGGAGCTCCTGCCTGCAGTTTTGTGTACGTGTGTATGTGTGTGCGTGTTTGTGTGTGCGTTTACCTCCACGGGGGACACTCTACACTCAGTGTAAGATATGCTGGGAACAGGGCCACCGGGGTGGCTGGATCTCGGTCTCTCTGTCTCTCTCTCTCTTCTTTTCCTTTTGATGTATCAAACACTTGGTTGACAAAGTAAGGGCCTTGATTAGGACCAAATTTCCGTGTCTGTTGCTATGGTCTTCATTTAGGACAACAGTTAGCAATGCTGTGGCCCATTCTTGTCACTCTATACATATGACGATACAGGACATATGGAATATATAAATATATATATAAAACATTACCCTCTGTCTTCTTGGCTTAGGATGAGATCTCTCTGTTGAGCTGAAATGCACCTGCAGCTCAGTGCTGCCAGCAACCTGCAGGCTCCAGCCCTGTTCTAATTAACGCAGTCGATAATAAAGGAATGAGTATCGTTACAGAGTTGGTGGCCTGCCTTCTCTTCCCTCTGACTCTTTCTACTTCTCTTTTTATGTTCTCCCTTCTCTCTCTTCCTTGTTTTTTCCAAGAGGGGTTCAAGAGTATTTGGAGCCCAGCTGCAGTGATCAGTACCTGGGAAAAGAACTGGCTGCTTAATAAAAGGGGCTCCGTCTGAGCATCAGGGCGGAGGGGGCAGGGCTCAGGCTCCAGTCTGAAGTCTGTGCCCGAGCCATGGCAGCAGCTGTTCATGTTCTAAGCTAGCGGTTCTCTCCCAGTTAATTCTGAGCTATTAGCAGATTTCAGAACTGCCTGTCCAGATGAGCTGTCAATATCATTTAACAGCTGTGCCCCTTCTGCTCCTCCGTTTATCAGCCAAGAGAGATTAAAACAGGCAATAATGTGTGTAAAGCACATCGATAAGACTGGCACGTGGTAGGTGCTGAATTAAAATGATTCAAGACTAGCTTCCCCTTATCCTGTCTTCCCAGGGCCTTTTTCCCTCCCTCTGGGTTCTAGTTGTCGGCTCCCTGTAGCGTGGAAGTCTTACAGGAAATGAGAAGTAGTTGCTGCAAAAAACACGAAGCCCAAGGAATTCCCTGGCAGTCCAGTTGTTAGGACTCGGCGCTTCCACTGCCAGGGGTCCGGGTTCGATCCCTGGTCAGGGAACTAAGATCCCACAAGCTGCGTGCTGCGGCCAAAAACAAACCAACAAACACGAGGCCCTGACTCCTGGGAGAGCACTGAGGTTAGCCTGGTGCACAGGGCATGGCCGCGTGCCCATTGTGGCACTGACGCTTCTCCTGGAGGGGCCTCCTGCCTCTGTGTCAGCTCCAGCCCTGAGATCCAAAGGGGTTCCAGGGCTCTGCTGCTTGAGGGATTTGCCAGGTGTTGTTAGGTACTTTACACACCCATAGTCGTTTAATCCTCCCAGGTGGGAATGGTTGTCACTGGTTTACTGATGAAATTTAGGGAAATTAACTAACTTGGCTAAAGACACAGGGTTGGTGATGAAGCTGGACTTCCAGACTCTAAAGCCTGTATTTTTTGATTCTGTGCCTCTAGTGCATCTGCACCTCAGGACTGATAGACACCCTACATGTTCTACAAGTAGTGCAAGCCAGGGACAGAAGGGCAGAGTGGTGGGAATAAAACCAAATCACCAAACCCTTAACCTTGAGGTCCTATTTTAATACCACTCATTCCTCCCGTTAGCCGTGGGCTCACTTGTGTGGCTGAGATAGGCGGTTCTAGAGTTCCACGGACCAGCCAGGGGGCTGGAACTCACCCTTGGCTGGGGGTCCCCTTGCTTGTCAATATGGCAACTGCCGTATTTCTCTTCTTTCTCCAAGCCTGGGCACCTGACCTCCAGAGTTACTTCTTTCTGTTTTCAGACGCCTAGGTCTGGGTGTGTGTTAGTTAGAACTCTTGGCCACTACTAAAGATTCGCTTAAGTTGGCCTGAACGAAATAAGGACACAGAAGCGCGCTGTGGACACCATGGGCAAGGACAGAACCAGTTCTCAGGAACGACCTAGTGCCAGGGACTCAGACCCCACAAAGACCCTCTCTATCTCACTGTACTTTCTGGGTGGGGTTCATGCTGTTTCCTCAGCTGCTCCAGTCTGTGACTTAGAATATACGCCTGCCAGCAGCTCTGTTTACATGACTCAGTCATTCGGAGAGACTTAGAAGTCCCAGTGCCAACTTCATGGGAATGTGATTCCAATTCAGTGGTTTGGGTTAGATGGGTGGGAACATGATATATGAACAAGACCTCCAAGAATCCTATTGCAGTACCCATGTGTACATGGGGTGGTGATGGTAGAAATAAAGATATTCCTCAAAAAAGTTGATGGGGGTAGCAGTTGGGGTGGAGTGTGCTCTGGGAAGTCAACAAAACAGATGTTCACAACCAGTGTATTCATCACCCAGCATGGCTTAAGAAAAATTTGCTCTGGGCTCATCCTTTCTTTCTGGCCATTTTTCTTATAACAGATCAGCTGCACCAAAAATACCACCCTCAGAGGTTCTGCTTTGTTAGATCCAGGATAGATCCATGAGGTGGACACTGCAAGTTGCCTTTCCAATATCCATTTTTCCCTTCCTCCTTACTTACAAAATAATTTTGTTCAAGGAGGGCAGTGCACCCAACTAAAAATACTCATATTCCCAGACTCCCTTGCACCAGTGGGTGGCCATGGGGCATGGTTTTGGCTCAGGAGATGCAAGTAGAAGTTGGCTAGGGATTTCTGGAAATGTTTTTGCTTTTCCTATTATAGATATCACCCATTTCTCCTCTTCCCATATCCTCTTCCTGCCCAGAATTCAAATGCACCTCCTGAAGTACATTCTTTCATTGAACAAATATTTACTGAGCACCTGTTACCCGTATATTCCAAGTACTGTTCTCAGTGCTGGGAATACAGCAATGAATAGAACAGACAGAAGCCCCTGTCTTCACAGTGCTTAATTTTAGGGTGGGGAGAAAAACATTAAACAAAAAAAAACTATTGCAGGGTCAGATGACAATGTGAATGGCCAAGAAAAATAAAGCAGAGAAGGGAGACGGGGAGTTCTAGGTACTGATGGTGGTGGTGATGGAAAGGGATTGGGGGGTTGTAGTCACCCCCTTATTAGTCACTTACTAAGAAGATGACATTGGAGCAAAGTCCTGAAGGAGGTAAGGAAGTGGACTCCAGGAGAGGGAAAGCAAATGCAAACTTCATGGGTGAGAGTATGTCAGGCTTGTTCAAAGATATTGCAACCCTGAGGCAACAAGCATAACACGTAAAGGTTGATGGAGTGGAGAGACCGTGAGTCCCAAGTCCCTGGCAGGGTTTGCGCTGCTGCATCAGCTTGGGTCTGTCCACTTCTAGACTTCTAATGGTGCCAAACAAACTCCCAGGGGTTTAAGTCAGTGTTAGGGGGCACTTGCCAGGAATCTGCATGTGAAACGGGATTTGCCAGGAATCTGAAGGTGATTCCAATGAACGCTCACTCAAGTATGAGAATCTTAGTTGCGGCCATTTGTGATTTTGTGTCATACTCCTTTGGGCCTGCCCTTCAAGCACCGGCACTGGGGCCACCTGCTTGTGTAAACACCAGGACTGCCCTCCTCGGGGGTGGTAGAGGCAGAGGGCACAGAGCCACTGGAGGGCACCTCGGAGCCCCTGTGTTCAACCACAAGTCCTTTCTTTACAACTGGCCCGGGGGAGGCTGCTACCTTGTTTGGTCTAGAAAACCAAAGGGATTATTTGTTAACATCCAAAGCTCCCATTTTGCAATAAGAAAAAGTAGACCCAGAAAAAGAAAGTGATTTCCAGAAAGTCACACAAATGGTGTGCAAGCTGGGCCTGGAGAGCATAAGGACTTATTTGCTAGACACACTGGTTATGTTTTTTGTTGTGTGTTTATTTTATTTGGTTTTTAAAAAATAATTTAAAACTCACAGAAAAGTTGTGGGTATCACACTAAGAATTACCATGTACTCTTAGCCCATAGACCTCGTTTAAGTTTTGCCAACTGACCCTAGAATAACCTTTATAGCAAAAGGATTCAATCCAGGATCATGTGTTGTATTTAGTTATCATGTCTCTTTAGTCTCCTATCTAGAAGAATTCCTCAGTCCATTCTTGACCTTTATGCCGCCTTTAATATTCTTTAATATTACAGGCCAGTTAATTTGTAGACTGTCCCTCGATTCAGGTTTGTCTGATATCTCCCATGATTAGATTCAGGTGATGCACAGAAGTGATGCTGTCGTCCTTTTACTGTAACCCATTAGGTGGAACATGATGACATGGCTTTGTCCTATTACTGGTGATGTTAAGTTTGATCATTTATTTATTTATTGAAGTGCCTTTTTTTAAAAAATTCATTTATTTATTTATTTTTGTCTGCATTGGGTCTTTGTTGCTGCGGGTGGGCTTTCTCTAGCTACGGTGAGCGGCGCTACTCTTTGTCGCGGTGCGCGGGCTTCTCGTTGCAGTGGCTTCTCTTGTTGCGGAGCACGGCCTCTAGGCACGCAGGCTTCAGTAGTTGTGGCATGCGGGCTCAGTAGTTGTGGCTCACGGGCTCTAGAGCACAGGCTCAGTAGTTGGCGGGGCTTGGGCTTACTTGCTCCGCAGCATGTGGGATCTTCCCGGACCAGGGCTCGAACCTGTGTCCCCTGCATTGGCAGGCAGATTCTTAACCACTGCTCCACCAGGGAAGTCCCAGTTTGATCGTTTATTAAGGTGGTGTCTGCCAGGCTTCTCTAGTGTAAAGTAGTCACTCTTTATCCATGTGTAATTTTCTTTTTAACATCTTTATTGGAGTATAATTGCTTTACAGTGTTGTGTTAGTTTCTGCTCTATATCCATTAGTAATTAATAAGCATCTTGTGAGGGGATATTGTGAAATTATGTAATATTCCACTCCTCTAAATTTTACCCATGGTTTTAATGTCCATTGATAATTTCCTCCTTGAATTAATTATTACTGTATGGTTGCCAAACAGTGGCTTTTGACTTCCATTATTTTTCTTACATTTATTAGTTGGCATTAACTTGTTAGAAGCTGCTTTCTCTTCTCCTTATCTCTTTGTTTATTTATATCAATATGGACTCATGGATTCTTATTATATTCAGTGGGTTGTAATCCATTATTACTATGATTTGTTTTGACACTCAAATTATCCCAGATTTGATCAGTGGCAGTGCCTTCAAGCTGGCTTCTGTGTTCTTTTGAAATGTTCCCATTACTTTTTGTATACATTCTTACTTTCTGGCACAGAAAGATATTCCAGACTTATCACAAGAGTCCTGATTCCTTTTAATGGAGAATGGTACACTTATTTCTAATGGCAGTGTCTACTCCCAGGAGTTCTCAATGGACAGAGCTTGAATTAAAAAAAAAAAAATATATATATATATATATATAGTATATACAAAGTTACACATACACACACACTTTACAATTGAATTGAGTTTGCGTCTGAGTTCACACTGATTCCCCCACTTCCAACCAACATCTAGAGTTCCTGTTTTTCATCTTTATAACTCTTTTCTCTGACAGTTGAGAAACCTGGCTCCCACTAACCTCAATATACTGTATTTACTTATTTGCCCAATTCCCTTGTTTGTGGCCAATTTCTTGACCCACACAGGGCTGCCACCCTGCTCAGCTGTCTTCCTCACATGAGCGCCAACATCTCCACCAGGCCGTGGTCTGCGCAGCCATGCCTAGTGATGGAATTACTAAGGAGGGAGGAAACAAAGGAGGGAACTGGGAGGTGAGGGGTGGGGAAGGAGACATTATATTTGAAGCAAAAACACTCCCGTTATTTTATATCCCTCTCTGTGTGCTGCAGCAAATCTAGAAAAGGACAAGATGATGAGAAAAGAAAGGATGTGAACTGTCCCTACTCTAGGGGTTTGCAAATTGAATAGTCAGGGAGAAATTCTTTCTGAATGCTAAGAGCAGAAACACCCAGTGTGCTCACCACCCAGGCTCACTGTGCACACATCTGGCTTCCACCTGGGGCTGGTCCTCACCGGTGCATTGGCTGTAGCGTGCCCATCTCCCGTGTGCCCCTAGGCAAGTCATCCAACTCCCTGGTTCATCTAAATGATGACCTTTCCCCACCCCCACCCCCTCACCAGCACTTACTCATGATAAGAGGCGCTCCAGAATTTACAAAGAATAAAGAGCCCTATACGTGTAATGGGTTATTATTATAGTTGTGCCGGGATATCAGGTCAGCTGCCTAAATGGAGATCCCAAATAACTGGGGCTCAAACAAAACAGAAGTTTCATTACTCTCTCGTATAGTAACATGGCTATATGTGGACCACGGCTGGTTTGCTGACTGATAGGGCTGTTCCATGGGATTAGAGACCTACACTCCTACCTTGTTGATCCAACATCTTTAGAGTGTTGTCCTTGTCCACAGGGTCAAGATACTCATCACTACATCTTCGCTCAGGTACCCAGGAAGGGAGAAAAGGAGGAGTAGAGGGCATGCCCTGTTCCTTAATGTGAACCTGGAAGTTGCATAATCCCATTGGCCAGAACTTTCTCACACCTACCTTCAAGGTCGAATCTTTGTCTTTATTCTGAGTGGCTAATAATCAGAGGTTTTATTAAGGCACAGCTGTATGAATTGGCTCTGTTTCTGGTCACAAGGTAATCCCTGTATTTTCTGGGCTCCTCATATAATGGCCTCTGCAAAGTCCAGATGTGTCTCTGCCACAGACAGCAGAGCCAAGATTTGCAGGACTTGGACCTTATACAGTTTTGGAGAGAGGAAGGATAACTCTTACCAAGAAAAAGAGAGAAAATAATGAAACAAAATTAGGTATGGGAGTGAATACGTAGAATGCGAAAATAAATCACAAATTACACAATTTAGAAGCTGACAAATACCACAACATCACAAATATTATTTAAATACCTGACAGACCTCTCTAAAACTTTTTCCCTGCATTTTCCGACTGTGCACTTTTTGGATGTGTCTGAATACGACAATAATTTTATGCTATTTTCTAGCCAAAAAAACCAGAAACATAATTCAGTCTTTCTTTTAAAATGGTTGACTAAAATTTTTTATATTATTGAGAGTTTAGGAAAGTTTCTTTCTGCTTCAATTCATTATTGGTAATGTCATATAAATTTTTAGAATTATGATTAACTTTGGGAAAACCTCTATAAAATTTCTTTCATACATGCACTAGAGGATCTCAGGGCATTTCAAGTTATTCGTGTGTGTGTGCAATAACTAATCTTAGATACTGTTTGAAATAATAATGCTCATTAACCAGTTTGTTGACAATGTCCTAATTGTAATGGCTTATTATTAATTTTTTATATCTTCATAAGTCAGCATTCAGGGGGATGCAGAAAACATACAACATACACACAGATGTACTAGCTCTTTTAGTACTACAAGACTGTCCCTGTAAACACAAGAATTCCTATAAATTCTCTTTTGCACAAGTTCCATCAAAGAGAGGGAAAAAATGAATGGTGTGTTTGTGATTATATGCACTATGTCATGTACATTCCTGACAGAAGGGAACTTCCATGTTGATCAGGGATTGATGAGAACCAAACAGTCCACTTATACTGTTTTGCTGTCTGACAACTGGAAGAGTTTTCTACAGACCAGCTTTTGGCTTTGTAAATTTCAGACCTTGTCTCTCCTTCACTACCCACCAAGGTCTGGTGCCAGGCACTGGGGAACTCTTTGTTATCAGTTTATGGTCTCTGGCCCTGAACCTTCATGTTTTACCACCATCGTGGGTGAGTTGGCAGAGTGAGTGATGGGAGTATTCCTGGCAGCCCTTCCTACACTAGGTTAGCTACCAATATTTATCTATACATTTATCTATACATCTAGACTGTGAACCACCTAAATATATCCCATTAAACCAAACTAAATATGTCCCCAACTCAACTTCCTTCCTTTTAGCTAGAACTAAAAATGCATGCAGCCATGTCTTGACGGTATAAGGGAACTAGGAATGAATGGAGACAGTGGTTTTAAGTGACTACAGTAAAAATATCTTACTTTTAGAAAAATTTTTTTCAATTTTATTTATTTATTTATTTTTGGCCGCAGGGCTTGCAGGATCTTAGTTCCCTGACCAGGGATTGAACCTGCGCCCTCTGAAATGAAAGCTCAGAGTCCTAACCACTGGACTACCAGGGGACTCCCCCAATTTTATTGAGGTATAATTGACGTACAGCACTGTATAAGTTTAAGGTATACAGCATAATGACTTGACTTACATACATCATGAAATCATTTCCACAATAAGTTTAGTGAACATCATCATCTTATATAGATACAAAATTGAAGAAATAGAAAAAAAATTTTTTCCTTGTGATAAGAATTCTTAAGATTTACTCTCTTCACGACTTTCATATATAACATACAGCAGCGTTAATTGTATTTATCATGTTGTAACATTACATCCCTAGTACTTAGTTATCTTCTAACTGGAAGTTTGTACCTTTGACTACATTTATCCAACCAGGTTCCCCGCCACCTCCCCACCTCCCTGCAACCCGTAACCACAAATCTGATCTCTTTTTCTATGAGTTTGTTTCTTCGTTTTGCAGTATAACTGACCTACCACAGTATGTTACTTCCTGGTACACAACATAGTGATTCAATGTTTCCATACATTTCAAAATGATCACCACAAAAACTCTAGTTACCATTTACTTTTAGAATTTTTAAAGAAACATACGCCTATATGATTACATTGTCAGGGCCTGTCACTGGACCCTGCAAGCAGGGTGTCTTGGGGTTTAAGCTTCAGTATCTTCATAGTAAATCCACCTCAGCCTCCTTAGGTGTAGGCAGAGATTTTATGGCAGCGATTCAAGATAGGAAGCAACTTTGCATTCCCCTCGGTACGCTAGCCCTGCTTTTCCTGCTCTCCCCTCCATACCACTTCCCCTCCAACGTGCATTCTGAAGACTTCTCTCCTTCTGATAAAGAGAATTGACAACAACAGTATCACCACGGATAAATTCCTTAATGTGAAACTTTTTTGTTTTGTTTTGTTTTTGTTTTTGTTTTTTTTCCGGTACACGGGCCTCTCACTGTTGTGGCCTCTCCCGTTGCGGAGCACAGGCTCCGGACGCGCAGGCTCAGCGGCCATGGCTCACGGGCCCAGCCGCTCTGCGGCATGTGGGATCTTCCCAGACCGGGGCACGAACCCGTGTCCCCTGCATCAGCAGGCGGACTCTCAACCACTGCGCCACCAGGGAAGCCCCGATGTGAACCTTTTTTAATTATAAGATTAAAACCTGCCAAGTCAATAAATCGGAAATAAATAAATGAACATATACACATATGTTCACACGCACATGAAATTAAACAATACCTAGGTAAATAATTTTAATATTTTGATCTATGTATTGAGCCACTATTACGAATGGGCAGCTAAGAGCTACCCAACCCACTCTGGGACTGTGCCCAGCTCCTGTTCAAAGGCAGCATTCATGGAAGGCTGAGCTTCTCCAGAACGTTGCTGCTTAGCCTGTGGGGTGTATGTGTGTATGTGTGTGTATATATGTGTGTGTACACTCATATGGGTACACACAGGTATACACACCCATGCTACACATCAGGTACTGTGTAGAATGTGTGCTCTATTTGCCTGGAAATCTTCCCTTTCAAAGATGCTTTTTGGGACTTCTCTGGAGGCGCAGTGGTTAAGAATCCACCTGCCAATGCAGGGGACCCCGGTTTGAGCCCTGGTCCGGGAATATTCCACATGCCGCGGAGCAGCTAAGGCCATGCACCACAACTACTGAGCCTGCACTCTAGAGCCCACGAGCCACAACTACTGAGCCCGCGCACCACAACTACTGAAGCCTGTGTGCCTAGAGCCTGTGCTCTGCAACAAGAGAAGCCACTAAAATGAGAAGCCCACGCACCACAAGGAAGAGTAGCCCCCGCTCGCCACAACTAGAGAAAGCCTGTGCGCAGCAACGAAGACCCAATGCAGACAAAGATAAATAAATAAATGAACTTACCAAAAAAAAAAAAAAGATGCTTTTTGAACACGTGCTTCCTCACACCGCCCTGTGTTCGGTCTCTCTCCAAAGAGGATGAAGAGTTTCTAGATCCCACATATTCACACAGACATTCATTTTTGATGCCAAGCCTGTGTGACCTCCCTTTCTCAAGCCAGTGCCAACCCTGGAATATAGCTGATTAAAAAAACACCTTTATTTAAAACAGGCATGAAGTCTGATGACACAATTAGGCTGCTCTCACAGGAGGGAATTTAAATGCATGGGGCTGGCCTTCCTTCCTTCCTTCCTTCCTCTCTACAGTTCTGTCTGTCTCTGTCTCTCTCTCTCTCTCTCCGTCACTGGAGCCAGTGGCCCACAGCGGGGAAATCAGTACTTTAAAAAGAAAACAGGGCGGGGCGGGGGATAAATTAGGAGTTTGGAATTAACATATACACACTACTGTATGCAAAATAGATAACAAGGACCTACTGTATAGCACAGGGAACTATATGCAATATCTGGTAATAACCTATAATGGAAAAGAATATGAAAAAGAATAGATTTGTATATATGTATAACTGAATCACTTTGTTGTACACCTGAAACTAACACAACATTGTAAACCAACTATACTTCAATAAAATAAAAGAAAAAAAATCTCAAAAACAAAAAAACAAAGAAAACAGAATTTTTTTATCTTTTGAGAAAGAAATGATAATATATTTTACCTGTCTACATTTTTAATGAAGAATGAAGAACTAATAGTTTATAAGTTTACATGTAAAACATATAGCTTTTTATGTAAAACTAATAGCAAACATATAAAAAAGTTCTGCAATTTGGCTGGTTTTGTACTTGGCTGGTTAAGATACTCTTAGAGAGAGAGAAGGAATGGGTTTGCGGGAAAGAGATAAAGAAAGATGTGAGAGAGTTATCCAAGGCCATCATCTAGAAACCACTGTACCAGGAAAGGACCACGAACAAGAGCGATGAAGTGGTGGGAGATGAGCAGGAACCAGCAGAAAGAGCTTGGTGCTCAGGCACCAGACAGAACCCTCCAGGATCCTTGGAGCTAAAGCAAGTGGAAGCTGCCCTTTGAATCCTTTTGACTCATGCAAGTACTTCAATGCCATCTCTGCAAAGAAAAACAGGTTTTCTGCTTTTATTATTACATATTTAACTTTTGAAACTTCATGCTGAGAAAAATGGTTTATTTCCCCAGGGAATTCTAAAAGTTTTGCTAGCACTGGAAGGCATGACTTGTGTTTCAGAGATCCTCTTCCCAACCGAACAAGGCTGTCTGTCAGAGGAGCAGTACGACAGTTCCCTTTGATCTGCAGAAGCTGCTTGACTCATCTTTGTTTTTGCAGAGAGATCAGGGCTGTTGTATGCCACAGTAGTTGCTCGTGGCCCTTTCCGCTTGTCAAACTCAACCCACATTCTGATTGCATTTCATTCTAGTTGCAAGAGATGCAGTGGAAACGGTAATAAAAATCAGTTCAGTGAAAACGGCCCAAAGGAATAAAGTGATTTTTGCCCTCAGTTCGGCAGGGAAGAGGCGGTTGTCACTCCCAGCCTCTTCTCAGGAAGCAGAGCCCCGACCAACTCCTTACAGCTCCCAGGGGAACTGTAGATCCCAGGCCGCCCACAGTCAATTTGCTTTACAAAGAGAAAATAATTCTTCGGGAGCTGTAGAAAGCCTGCATTCCTTCTGAAAAGTGGGGGGAGGGAGGGTAGCAGTGAAATATTTTAAAAGAGAGCTAGAGAATGGAGAGGGGTATGATATCCAAAAATACTCAAACTAATAGGCACTCACATACACCCACACACACTTATTCAAACCCCTGTTCCCAATTAGAAAATGGAATCCAGTTTAGGAATGATAATTTACAATATTCTTCAATTCATTAGTGAAGTGAAGGATTATAATCATGGCGTTTCAGAAAGGAAGGGCGATTCATTCATTCATTCATTCATTCATTCAGTGACTACTTGCTGAACACCTACAAGGAGTAAGGCGTTAGGCTAAGCATCATTCCATCAATAATTCCTCACCACCGCCTAGCTACCATTTCTCCCCATTTCCACTGCTGCTTCCCCTCCCCCATCAAATCCTGCTCAGGATGCTGCAAGTCTCCTAACTGGTCTGTCAGCTTCTATCTTTGCTTCCACCTTCCCTCCTGCCCCCCATGGTACGTTCTCCACACAATAGCCAAAAAGATATTTCATAGCAAAGTGTTTATATTTAAAATGTAAAATAAAATCATACGACTCCCCTGCTTAAAACTCTCCAATGGCTTTATGTTACCCTTTAAAAACTAGGCTTTTTACAACCGTCTATAAGGTCCTACACAATCTGATTCCTGTCTATACTTTTTTACAATCTTGTATCACTCTTCCTCCCTCCAAAATACTCTGCAGCTACACTGGCACTTCTAATGTTTTATTTTGTCCCTCAGATATGCTATGCTTGTTCCCTGCTCAGGGCCTTTGCACTTGCTATGTCCTTGTCTTGGGGTGCCCTTCCCCCAGACTTGTAGATGGCTGGCTCCTTTTCACCATTCAGGTCTCACATCAAATGTCACCTCAGTGAAGTTTTCCCTGGCCACCCAGTCTAAATTGGCTGCCCTTTCTATGCCATTACGGTTTTAAATTTATTTACTAAAAGCATACCACTTACCATTATCTGAAGGTATTTTATTTATTTGACTGTTGAGATAATAGTTCTCAGTGTGGTCCCAGGACCAGCAGTTTTAGCATCACCTGGGAAATTATTAGAAGTGCATAGTCTCAGGCCTTACTCTAGACCTACTGCACTGGACATTCTGAGGGTGGAGACCAGAGATCTGTATTTTTACAAACACTCCAGGTGATTCTGATGAAAATTAAAGTTTGAGAACCACTGGCTTATAATGATTACTGCTTCTCTCCCTCGTTCCCCCCCGCACCCCCCCATTCCCCCCCGCCCCCCCCTCCCGCCAAATGGAAATCCAAAAGAATGGAAATCCATCTGTCTTGTTCAGCACAGAGCTACTAGCACCAAACACATAGCTGACACTCAATAAATCATTGAATGGTGACAGACTGAATGAATGATTGAACTGGTGCCCTGAGTTCTGTGTCTCAGGGGCCACATGGGACAGACTTAGCAAACAGCCCAGTGGAACCAGGCCCCAGGGATATGCTCACCGTCTTCCACAAGAGCTTTTATCTGTATGACACATTGATCTTGCAGGCTAGATAAGCCTGAACAAGGAGTTCTGAGGTTAAAGAAATGCTTGAAAACTATGGTTCAAAATGTTATTAATTACAGTTTGGAAACTAGGAGCATGTTCCATGTTCAGAGAACCAGACGGTTTGTAAGTTGTATCCAATTAGAGGGCAAGGATAATATCCCTCTCTTTTCAATTCTGTACAGTTCTTACCACATGAATCCTGGAGCAGGCTGCTGATTGACCGAAGTGGCTTTGTCTTCCCTCAGTCTTTCTGCTTTATATCAATCCTGGAATTAAAAAAAAAAAAGCTCTAAACCAGTTAATCCTGCCTCCAGCAGTTTCTAAAAGCTTTCAGATTGAAACACCAGGTCAACCCCCAGCCCAGATCAGGGAGGAAAAACACCATCTTTGCAAAGGACATTGAACTTTAGAAAAGGTTAGATCAACAAGGAGAACAATGGAAAGGCCTTGGGAACCTCTTAGAAATAATAATACTCTGGCTTGAAGCAAATATTATGGGCCAGGCACCATGCTGGGTACTGGAGTTACAAAGACCAAGAGAGTAGTGTTCATGTCTTCAAGGAGCTTGCAGTCTGGAGGAGGGACAGGCACGATGGGCATTTAGGTTGCTTCCATGACCTGGCTATTGTAAATAGTGCTGCAATGAACACTGGGGTGCATGTGTCTTTTTGAATTATGGTTTCCTCTGGGTATATGCCCAGTAGTGGGATTGCTGGGTCATGTGGTAATACTATTTTTAGTTCCTTAAGGAACCTCCATACTGTTCTCCATAGTGGCTGTTATCAATTTACATTCCCACCAACAGTGCAAGAGGGTTCCCTTTTCTTCACAGCCTCTCCAGGATTTGTTGTTTGTAGATTTTCTGATGATGCCCATTCTGACTGGTGTGAGGTGATACCTCATTGTAGTTTTGATTTGCATTTCTCTAATAATTAGTGATGTTCAGCAGGTTTTTATGTGCTTCTTGGCCATCTGTATGTCTTCCGTGGAGAAATGTCTATTTAGGTCTTCTGCCCATTTTTGGATTGGGTTGTTTGTTTCTTTAATATTGAGCTGCATGAGCTGTTTATATATTTTGGAGATTAATCCTTTGTCCGTTGATTCATTTGCAAATATTTTCTCCCATTCTGAGCATTGTCTTTTCGTCTTGTTTATGGTTTCCTTTGCTGTGCAAAAGCTTTGAAGTTTCATTAGGTCCCATTTGTTTATTTTTGTTTTTATTTCCATTACCCTAAGAGGTGGATCAAAAAAAATCTTGCTGTGATTTATGTCAAAGAGTGTTCTTCCAATGCTTTCCTCTGGAAGCCATTTTTAATCATCTATGTCACTACACTACAGGAATTAGAATAAGGATTTCTAAAAACTTAAAAAAATATTACATATAGAGAGAAAATTATAAAAACCTCAAGCATACTTGCCTGATGAATTTTCAGATAGACTCATGTAATCATCTAGATAAAGGAACAATGATTCTAGCTGTCCAGAAGCCCCCCTCATCCTGCCTGCCAGACTTTGGCCCTCCAAGGGTAAACACTATTCCGCCTTCTGATGGCATCCATCCCTGTGGTCTGCTGTCGCACTCTATATAGATGGAATTATACGGTACGTACTCAGTTTATGCCTGGTTTCTGTCACTCAGCATTATGTTTGTGAGATTCATCCGTGTTGTTACACTTTGTTGTGGGGCAGGCATTCTCACTGGGGATTTTTCAACTCTAGGCCTCCCCACCCCAAGCTTCTGAAATGGGCCATGTTTCCCAGACTTATTTCATTGCACTCTTAGGTTGGGATTCTCAAAAACAGGCTCTGAAACCAGAAAGTAAATGCAAATAGTTTATCGGGAATTGATCTCAGGAAGCACCAGTCACGGAGCGAGGAAGAACACAGAAGAGAGGAAGCCAGGCGGAGGAGTTAACCAGCAACCCGAGCTCAGCCCACAGGGTTCTCCACCGGGTCCTCCCCGGGAGTCCTCCATGGGGGTCCTCCACTGGGTCCTCCCTGGGGGCTCCTGCAGGGGTCCTCCACTGGGGGTCCTCTATGGGATCCTCCAGGAGATTGTGCAGCATTTGTTACAGAGCTGTCCCCCAGAGAAGCAAAGAAACTGGGGTATTTATACACCAACTCCTTTCAGTTATTGCTTGAGAGCTGAGTACATTAACAGCCTGGCAATTGCACCCTGCCCCCAGTGTGGGTTAAATACGCGCCTATGGCCAGAGAAAGCCTAGAGGCACAGGGTTGCAGGTGCCGCAGGAAACAGCCGTCAGACTGAGGGAGGTCAAGGGAATGGGCGCAGCACAACCGTCACACCTCGTTCCACCCTGACCTACTCATATCCCACATTAAGTCCATTTTGTCACGGACACTTTAAAGTGGTAGCCAGCAGCGATATCTAAAATAAATTTAATTGACAGGAAGGGTGGGAGGGAGGCTCAAGAAGGAGGGGATATAGGTATACATATAGCTGATTCACTCTGTTGTACAGTAGAAACTAACACAACATTGTAAAGCAATTATAATCCACTAAAGATGTAAAACAATAAATAAAGTGTGGATAGTATAAATGAAAAGTAATTAACTGACAGATATGCGGCACCTATCAAAGTGATAAAATTTTTTAAAAAGTGGCAGCCACAAAGAGTGATTTGGGGATGTGGAATGGGTATTTTCATACTTTGACGGTAGAACTCTGTTTATTTTTGGTAGAATGAAATCCGGCAATATCTGTTAAAAACAGGTATTCCAGAGATGATGGACGTTCATTAAACCTATTGTGGTAATCGTTTCATGATGTATGTAGGTCAGATCATTATGTTGTACACCTTAAACTTATGCAGTGCTGTGTGTCAGTTATATCTCAATAAAACTGGGGAAAAGAGAGGTATGCCATTGCAACTAGTGGATAAATAAGTCCTGGAAATTTAATGTACAACAGTGATTATAGTCAATGATACTGTATTATAAACTTCAAAATTACTAAGACTAAATCTTAATTGTTCTCAATACAAAAAGAAGTGATAATTATGTGACCCGATGAAGATGTTAGCCAACACTACTGTAGTAATCATAGTGCAATATACAAATATATCATACCAACACATTGTACACCTCAAACTTACACAATGTTATATGTCAATTATAGCTCAATAAGAAAAATTTTTCATGAAAAGAAAAATTGAGGCTAGTTCGTAGAAC
Organism: Lagenorhynchus albirostris; assembly: GCF_949774975.1. Taxonomy (NCBI): domain Eukaryota; kingdom Metazoa; phylum Chordata; class Mammalia; order Artiodactyla; family Delphinidae; genus Lagenorhynchus; species Lagenorhynchus albirostris. The sequence goes on from NC_083107.1 coordinate 69,489,394, forward strand.
CAGCCTCAGTTCCTATACCGCACTTGTCCTGCGGCTGTACTGTTATTTTATTTATCACCTCCCTCTTCTCCCACTCACTCTCGATCCCCCCTCATCCTCAGTCAACATTTCGCTGGTCTCAGTTACTTGCCTTCCATCCTTGAGGACTGTCTGAAGTCCGTCCTTGAAGAGTCTGAGTCTTTGGTTACCAAGCCTTTGCCTGAGAACCAAGTGCTCCAATCCAGTAGATCCTCAAATAGGGGGCCATGCTGGTGTTTTGAGTCTCCTGGTATCAGTGTGAACTCAGAGCTTTTGAAAGATCTCGATATTCCCTTTCCCCCATTGTTCAGTTATTCTAGTAAATGACCATAAGTCCTTTTGTGGAAAGATTAAGGGAACCGCTAGTGTATTGTTGCAGCATTTTAGGGTTCTTCCTCAAAGGGACTTGGCATCTCCTTCAATTGATGGGCTCTAGGTGTGAGAACAGGCTCAGGTCTGGAAACTGTGTAAGGGATTGTGATTTTCCATCGTAGTGGCTGACCTCAGGTTTCTACTCACTTGTACCAGTTTCATATTCTTGCCTAACAAACTACCACAAACTCAGAAGCTTAAAACAAATCCCATGCTATTATCCTACAGTTTCCCAGGGTCAGAAGTCTAGGCATGGCTTAGCTGGAACCTCCACTCAAGGTCTCACAAGGTGGTAATCAAGGTGTCAGATGGGCTACGTTCCTTTCTGGAACTCTTTTCTGGATCGAGCTCCTTCCTGGAGCTTAGAGTACTCTTCCAAGTCGACATGGTTGCTGGTTGAACTCAGTTCCTTGCAGGAGTAAGACAAAGAGGGCTGCTTCTGGCACAGGCCCTCTCTCTTATAGGCAGTTCACCTTTTAGCAGCTCGCTTCTCCAAGGCCAGCAGGAGGATCTCGTTGTCCAGTTGGCTAAGTCTTTCATAATGTAACCTAATTAAAGAAGTGACAGTCCTATCACCTTTGCCATGCTCTATTGGCTAGAAGCAGGCCATAGGTTTTCAAGGGCAGGAGATTATACAAGATATGACTAATGGGGGGAGGTGGCTCACCCTAGTGTGTGTCTGTGTGTCCACCACATTCAATCTTGGTCTTTTTTTTTTTTTTTTAATGTCAGTTAGGCAATATCCTTATTGTCTCCCCATCTATCTTATTCCCAGGAATACCATGGTCTATTAGCCATTGTCCCTTGAATCTGGGATGATCTTGTGACTTGCTTTGACCAATAAAAATGGCAAAAGTGATATTGGGCCAGCTTCAGAGCCTAGGCTTTGAGACGCCTTGCAACTTCGGCCTTTGCCCTCTTGATATGCAGAGATCGCCACTGGATGAGGAAGGCAGTCTAGCCCAGGAAAGGAAAAAAAGCCATGTGAAGGAATACCAAAGTGTCCCAAGCCAACAGCCAATGCCAACTGCAAGACACGTAAGTGACACCAGCTCGGACCTTTCAGCCCAGCTAACTCTGCAGCTGAATGCAGCCACGTGAGCGAGCCCAGGCAGAACTAGAAGAGGAACTACCCAGCCCACCCACAGAGTCATGAGAAATAACAAATCACTGTCGTCTTAAACGACTGGTTTTGGAGTGGCTTATTACACAGCAATAGGTAACTGAAATACGTATTTCTATACCAACTCCGGCCAATCATTGTTTGGCGGTTGCTCTGAGGCATTAAGACCCTGGCTTTTCTGGTCTGCCTGCTCCTGAGTCACGCATGCTCCAGTGATCAGGGAAAGCTCTCAGGCAGAGTCCCAGATGTTTGCAGGAAGAAACTGTCAGCAATTATAGGAACACTGAGTGTTGGGTGGATATGACGGGAGACCAGCTGTGTTTGTTACAACCTCAGAATCTTTTTCTCCAACTTGTAAACATTACGTGGAATGGGGGTGGGGGGTGGGGAGCAGGAGGTTTCTTTGAGGAACCAAGAACATTGGAGTAGATGATGCTTCTGGGAGACACCACCAGCTAGAGGAAGAATTTGCAGAACGTAGGGCTGGGGCTATCAAAGACTGAGATTGGGGGCGTACCTTGTTCTTTTCAACTTCTCTGACTCTGTCTAAGAGCTCGAGTTCTCACAGCCTGCTGTCAGACTGCATGCCTAGAATCCCACCTTTTATTTGCTCTCCAATTCCTCTCCGTTGCTCTCTGCCTTCCAGTAGGCAAGCTCACTTATTATCCCTTGCCGGACTCCTCACTAGCCTCCTACCAACCCAGCTGTCATTCTCACCACTCAACACCTACCTGTCTCCCAGCTGCTGCCTCTGAGGTCCCCCACTGACTCCAGATCCTGTCCTGTTCAAATCTAGTTAATTTGGCATTTCTGCCATATCCCATATCAGTATCAGTGCTTTTCCTGTATTAGAACTTCTAAACCTTAAGGAGTTTTTAGAAAGCGTTTGTCAAAAAGGATCTCATTGGGCGACATGAAATTACAGGAAATTTCAGGTGTGATTTCCACCATTTCTGCGTTGCAAGGGAGATTATATTCAAAGTTGCAATAGAGGTGATATCCTAGGCTGCAGAGTTGTTCCCAGGTACCAAATGTGGGTGAATTAACATTTCAAAACATCTTTGGAAGGTTACCAAAAGAAATCTTTTTTTTTTTTTTTTTTTTTTGTCTGAGCACCCAAAAAGATGGAAGCAAAGTTTGTGTATATATTAAGATAAGCTGTGTTCCTGTATTTGGAGTATAAGGAAGTGGTTCTACAAGGGACTGACCAGAGAGATTTACTTCCAGTTTACTAAGGCCACAAGAGCAAACATTACAGTGCTTTGTATTAGGTATGCAAAAACACTCGGTTAAAATATTCAAATGCAAAAAAACTCATTTTAGAAGAAAACCTGAGTCTTACAACAAAGAGTAGCCCCTGCTCGCCACAACTAGAGAAAGCCTGCACTCAGCAACAAAGATCCAACGCAGCCAAAGATAAATAAAAATAAATAAATTTATTTAAAAAAAAAACCTTAATCTTAAACCAAAGATCAGAATACACAGTGTATTATTTACTGCTCCTATGAATTGCAAATGGTTGCAAAAATAAATGAGCTTGTTTCATTTTCCTCATCTTCTTTTTTTCTGCCTCTTATGACAGCTAGTCAACATTTTTGAGCATCTACCCAAACCTGCCATTCATCTGATCTAATCCTCAGAACAACATCCACTATGCCAGTTAGTTCTAGTTTAAATTCATGACCACACATCCCAAAAGGAGTCTTCAATGCTGCCAAGCAACCCTACTCCACTTCCCCAGCATGTTCTCTCACCCTTTCTCCAAAACAACTACTTCACACATTCTCTGCTCTCCTCAAATCTCCCACATCCTCTTCCGCCTCCTCAGTCTTGCCTACCTCTCCCACTTCTTCCCAGATTCCTCTCCATCTCACTCCATTCTAGATCTTCTCTGTATTCCACTGATACACCAAACCCTTTCCTCTGCCTTAGGGCCTTTGAAATCCCCCTTGCCTTACACTGGAATGCTCCACACCCTCATCCTCACAGGGCTAGTTCCTTCTTGTCTTTCTTGTCTTTTGTTTCAGCTCAAATGTCAAATTCTCAGAGAGGCTTTCCTTGTAATCTAAAAATGCTCCCGCTGTCTTGCACATCAACTTGTTTTATTGTCTTCCAGACATTTATCAACATCTGATGTTGTCTTGTCTCTTTATTTCTCCCCTATCTCCACTTGAATAAAGCTCCTTGATAGCCTTACCAGGTAGGGCCTTACCTACCTGGTTTACTTCTGTATTCCCAACATTCAGATCTGAGCCTGTCCCATAATAGGCTCAAAATGAATTTTCATTGAGTAAACTATCCCAATTTTTGGTAGATGGGGAAACTGAAGATTAGACAATCTAAACAAATTGCTTAAGTTCACTCAGGTAGTAAATGACAAAGTTGGGACTTGAACCTAAATCTTTTTAGGTCCAGGCTGTATCCCCATCTATGTAAAAAAATCTCTCTTGCTAGGATGAACATTTTAAAATGTATTTGAGGACTTCCCTGGTGGCGGAGTGGTTAAGAGTCTGCCTGCCAATGCAGGGGACATGGGTTCGAGCCCTGGTCCAGGAAGATCCCACATGCCGCGGAGCAGCTAAGACCGTGAGCCACAAATACGAGGCTGCGCTCTAGAGCCCGCGAACCACAACTACTGAGCCTGCGTGCCACAACTACTGAAGTCCGCACGCCTAGAGCCCGTGCTCCACAACAAGAGAAGCCACTGCAGTGAGAAGCCCGCGCACTGCACCTAAGAGTAGACCCCGCTCGCCACAACTAGAGAAAGCCCGCGTGCAGCAACAAAGACCCAACACAGCCAAAAATAAATAAAAAGTAAATAAATTTATTTTTTAAAAAATGTATTTGACCTCTGAGGAGTACTTATGAATGTGGACAGCATTTAAGACAACATCAGAATGAATAGTCAAATTCCTCAGGCAGAAAACCAAGGAGATGCTGAGGACATCTGGCTGGACAAAGCCCGTGGTAACTAAGGAGCAGCACAGCCTGGTTATTCCCAGCTTGCTCCTGGCTGGCCTCCAATTCCTCCGCCTTGCTTCCTGCTTTCTGCATCTCTGAATCTCTGACCACCTGCAGTTCAATACAGGGTCTGGTCTTCCCTTCATGCCCACGAAGTGAGCTACTTCATGCCTCTCAATAGCATCCAGATTTATGCTTTAGAGAAACTGGAATAGGATATTTTCCATGGGGGTCTATCAACTAAATCTGTGTTTATACATCAGTCTTAATTTTCAGGAAGTTGCCTTTTTTTTTTTTTTTTTTGCAGGAAATGTAAACCTTGTATTGACTCTTCATTGGTCCTTAAATTGACTTATAAACAAGAGGGGAAGAGGAGGAAATGAGGAATCTTTTGGCTGTTGCCTTAATCACCATTCAGGGAAATCTTCATATATAGGCTAGAGTCTCTAGAAATGCTAGATTTAAGGGATTATTCACTGGATTTTCTTCAGAAACTGAGATCTAGACAGGTTATTATAGTATCAGTTATTGAATGTTTATACACCTGGCATTATTCTGAGCTCTTTATGTGTATTTTATCTTTACAACAAACTTATGAAACAGATACTATCAATATTACACCCATTTTCCACATGAGAAAACTGAGGCCAAGAAAGATTTTTGTTTTTTTAATTTGCCTGAAGTCACACACTTATGGGATGAAATTAGGGTTTCATACACTTAATCTGACTCTGGAGTAGAGGTTCTTAACCACCACCTGTTTTTGTGTTTGCTTGTTTGTTTACTGTGGATTCCTTTGGCAGTTTGTTGAAGCCTATGGACCCCTTCTCAGAATCTCTTTATTTTTTTTTTGCGGTACGCGGGCCTCTCACTGTTGGGGCCTCTCCCGTTGCGGAGCACAGGCTCCGGACGCGCAGGCTCAGAAGCCATGGCTCACGGGCCCAGCCGCTCCGCGGCATGTGGAATCCTCCCGGACCGGGGCACGAACCCGTGTCCCCTGCATCGGCAGGCGGACTCTCAACCACTGCGCCACCAGGGAAGCCCTCAGAATCTCTTTTAACGTGTAAATAAAATACATACGATTACCAAAAAAAAAAAAAATTTTACATCGAAATCCAGTGATCAGCTTATTAGAAAAATGAATTTGTGATATGGTGGTATAAGGTGCTTCACTGGTAATGCCTCACATAACAAGATATAGTGGCAGGTCTAGTAATACTGAAATTGTGAAGTTATGATAAATATAAAAATATTTCTGTAATATAATATGAAAATATCTGAGGTTTCTGTTCGTGACAAAGTCATAGGTGACAAATCAGTTTAAATTTAGTGAAAATAAAGATGTAATTTTGTCTAAACTAATGGACCCCTCCCTTGGACCCCAGGTTAAGAAGCCTGATCTAGAACCTGAGGACGTAATGTTCCCTGGAAGACCGGTTACAAAGCCCTCCTAACTGGTTTCCCTGCTTCTAATCTCATTTACTCTCCCTGCCCCATCCACTCTCTTCACAGGTTGTCATTCTAAAGGGCTCCTCCTTGGGTCCTTGCTGGACACCCTCCCCAGACCTAAGCCCCATAGAGTTTATTACCTTTTCATCTATGTCACTTTAGGGTTTTGCATATATGTTTATGATTGTATGTATGACAATGTATGGTATCTAATTTGTTTATAGGTCTTTTTTACTTTAATATGAGCTTCTTGGGAGTAGGGGCTGTGTCTTGCTTATTTATTCATTTATCTGCTTTTTAATTTAATAAAATTATATTGAGCATCTCCTATAACAAGTGCTATTCTAGACACTGAAAATATAATAATGAACATGATAGACACAGTCCTTTTCCTCCCTGTTTTGCCATCTTGCACTCATGTCTGGTCCTCAGTGTTTGGCTCATGGTTGAAAGATACTAAATTAATCTGTTTAGTTGAACTGGATTGATATTTCAAGGTCGTATTTGTCCCTAAGAGAAATATTTCTTGAGACATTCCTTCATCTTCATATCCTCATATAAATTGCCAGGTATACAGCAGACACTGAATAGTCAATTCCTTTCCTTCCCTTTCCTCTTGCTGTCCTAATCACCAAGTATGCTAAATCTTGTTGCATAGTAGAGAAATGGAAACAGCTGGGTACATAAAAGTTTTGCAGGAAGGAAGAAGAGTTGAGAAAGTCTACTTTTGTCCTCTTTTCCGGTCAGGTATAATACACAAGATACAATAACTAACATGTATTGATGGCTTACAATGTACTAGGTGCTATTCTAAGCACTTTACATCTGTTACCTCATTCAGACCTCAGAATAACCCTAGTAGAGAGAAGTGAGGCTTAAAAAGCTTCAGTGGCTCGCCCAGCTTCTGGCAGTCAGGTGAGGGAACTCCAGCCCAGCCAGTCTGAGTCTGGCACCTCTTTCTGTGTGCAGCCACAGCTGTTGACCAATGTAGAGTCAGAGGCAAGGACTTTGAACAGGATCCACCTACAGCCTGCCTCCTGGTCATGACCTAAGTCAAGGCGAGCATGTTTTTTCTTTTTTAAAAAATTATTTTATTTATTTATTTATTTATTGCTGCGTTGGGTCTTCATTGCTGTGTGCGGGCTTTCTCTAGTTGCGGCGAGCGGGGGCTACTCTTCGTGGCGGTGCGCAGGCTTCTCATTGCGGTGGCTTCTCTTGTTGCGGAGCACGGGCTCTAGGCGCGTGGGCTTCAGTAGTTGTGGCACGCGGGCTCAGTAGTTGTGGCTTGCGGGCTCTAGAGCGCAGGCTCAGTAGTTGTGTTGCACAGGCTTAGCTGCTCCGTGGCATGTGGGATCTTCCCGGACCAGGGCTCGAACCCGTGTCCCCTGCATTGGCAGGTGGATTCTTAATCACTATACCACCAGGGAAGTCCAAGGCAAGCATGTTTGAGATGGCAAACTGATTAAGGCTGATGTCTGTGGCTAGGGTAGAGCTAACAAGGGCTTCAGAAGACCTGTGCTCTGGTGCCTTCATGCTACACTATTTATTTAATATTGTCTTTTTAAAACAATTATTTCCCCCCAGAATTAATGTTGATTCTACTATCTGTGAGGCTATAAGAAAAAGTTTCTTAAAAAGAAAATTATCTTTGGATTATCATTAGACAGAATTGGATAATTCTACCAAACTGGGGTATTTTCAAAAGTTAATTGTAGGGCTTCCCTTGTGGCGAAGTGGTTAAGAATCCACCTGCCAATGCAGGGGACACGGGTTTGAGCCCTGGTCCGGGAAGATCCCACATGCCATGGAGCAACTAAGCCCAGGTGCCACAACTACTGAGCCTGCTCTCTAGAGCCCGTGAGCCACAACTACTTAGCCCGTGTGCCACAGCTACTGAAGCCCACGTGCCTAGAGCCCGTGCTCCACAACAAGAGAAGCCACTACAATGAGAAGCCCATGCACCACAACGAAGAGTAGACCCCGCTCACCACAACTAGAGAAAGCCCGCGCGTGGCAACAAAGACCCAACACAGCCAAAAATAAAAATAAATAAGTTAATTAATTTTTAAAAAGTTACTGGTAAAGAATTCTGATTACCATGTACATTATTTACCTACTCTAGACCCAAATTGAAACGTAAAACAGAAGTACAAGGAGTACCTGAGTATCTTTAAAAAAAAAAAATTTATTTATTTATTTTTGGCAGCGTTGGGTCTTTGTTGCCGCGCATGGGCTTTCTCTAGTTGCGGCGAGTGGGGGCTACTCTTTGTTGTGGTATGTGGGCTTCTCATTGCGGTGGCCTCCTTTGTTGCGGAGCACAGGCTCTAGACACATGGGCTTCAGTAGTTGTGGCACACGGACTAAGTAGCTGTGGCTCACGAGCTCTAGAGTTCAGGCTCAGTAGTTGTGGCTCCTGGGCTTAGTTGCGCCACAGCATGTGAGATCTTCTCCACCCAGGGCTCGATCCTGTGTTCCCTGCATTGGTAGGCAGATTCTTAACCACTGCACCACCAGGGAAGTCCCCTGAGTATCTTTTTAACATACAAGCAAAAGTAATTAAAAAAAATTTTTTTTTCTTCTCTGTTCAAAAGATATAGAGTGGCTGAATGGATTAAAAAACAAGACCCAAGGGCTTCCCTGGTGGTGCAGTGGTTGAGAGTCCACCTGCCGATGCAGGGGACGTGGGTTCGTGCCCTGGTCCGGGAAGATCCCACATGCCGCGGACCTGCTGGGCCCGTGAGCCATGGCTGTTGAGCCTGCGCGTCTGGAGCCTGTGCTCCGCAACGGGAGAGGCCACAACAGTGAGAGGCCCACATACCACAAAAAAAAAAACAAAACAAGACCCAGTTATATGCTGCTTACAAGAGACTCACTTCAGCTTTAGAGGCACACAGACTGAAAGTGAAGGGATGGAAAAAGATATCCCATGCAAATGAAAACCAAAAGAAAGCAGAGGTGGCTATACTTATATCACACAAAATAGACTTTAAGCCAAAGACTGTAGCAAGAGACAAAGAAGGTCATTATATAATGATAAAGGGATTGATTTATCAAGAGTATAACGTTTGTAAATATTTGTGTACTCAACATAGGAGCACCTAAATATATAAAGCAAATATTAACAGATCTGAAGGGAGAAATATACCACACTACACTAATAGTAGAGGACTTCAAAATCTCATTTTCAACAATGGATAGATCATCCAGACAGAAAATCAATGAAGAAACATTGGACTTAAATGACATGTTAAACCAGATGGACTTAACAGACATTTACAGAACATTCCATCTAACAGCAGCAGAATACACATTCTTCTCAAGTGCACATGGAACATTCTCCAGGATAGATTATATGTTCAACCATAAAACAAGTCTTAATACATTCAAGAAGATTGAAATCCTACCAAGTATCTTTTCCAACCACAATGGTATGAAACTAGAAATCGGTTATAGGAAGAAAACTGGAAAATTCACAACTATGCTGAGACTAAACAGCATGCTCCTGAACAACCAGTAGGTCAAATAAATAGAAAGGGAAATTAAAAAAAATACCTTGAGACAAATGAAAATGGAAATACAATGTACAAAATCTTCTGGGATGCAGCAAAAGCAGTTTCAAGAGGGGAGTTTATAGTAAACTCCTACAATAAGAAAAAAGAAAGCTCTCAAATAGACAACCTAACTTTACACATCAAGGAAATAGAAAAGGAAGAACAAACTAAGCTCAAAATTAGAAGGGAGAAAATAACAAAGATCAGAGCAGAAATGAATGAAATAGAGACACTAGAAAAGATCAATGAAACTAAGAAGAGTTTTTTAAAAGATAAACAAGATACGCAAACCTTTAGCTAGACTAACCAAGAAAAAAGAAAGAGAACTCAAATAAATAAAATTACAAATGAAAGAGGAGACATTACAATTGATACCTCAGAAATAAAAAGAATCATAAGAGACACCTATGAATAATTACATGCCAACACTTTGGACATCCTAGAAGAAATGAGTAAATTCCTATAAGCATATAACCTACCAAGACTGAATCATGAAGAAATAGAAATCTGAACAGACTGATTACTAGTAAGGAGATTGAATCAGTAATCAAAGATCTACCAACAAAGAAAAGTCCAGGACCAGAAGCTTTCACTGGTGAATTCTATCAAACATGTAAAGAAGAATGAATACCAATCCTTCTCAAACTCTTCCAACAAATAGAAGAGGAGGAAACACTTCCAAAGTCATTTTATGAGGCCAGTATTACTCTGATACCTAAACCACACAAGGACACTACAAGGAAAGAAAATTACAGACCAGTATCTCTGATGAATACAGATGCAAAAATCCTCAACAACATATTAGTAAACCAATTCCACAGTACATTAAAAGGATCATATACCATAATGAAGTGGGATTTATTCTAAGGATGCAAGGCTGGTTCAATACCCACAAATCAATGTGATACAACACATGAACAAAATGAAGGATAAAGATCAGATGATCATTTCAATAGATGCAGAAAAATCATTGGACAGAATTCAACGTCCTTTCAAGATAAAAAGTGTCAACAAACTGGGTATAGAGGGGATGTACCTCAATATAATAAAGGCCATATTTGACAAGCCCACAGCTAACATCATACTCAATGGTGGAAAGCTGAAAGCTTTTCTTCTAAGAATAGGAACAAGATAAGGGTGCCACTCTTGCCGTTTTCATTCAGCATAATACTGGGAGTCCTGACAGAGCAATTAGGAAGAAAAAGAAATAAAAGACATCCAAATGGGAAAGGCAGAAGTAAAACTGTCACTATTTGCACATGACATGATTTTACATGTAGAAAAACCTAAAGACTCCACCAAAAAACTATTAGAACTAATAGACAAATTCAGTAAAGATGCAGGGTACAAAATCAATATACAAAAATCTGTTGCATTTTTAAACACCAACAATGAACTGTCAGAAAGAGAAATTAAGAAAACTATCTCATTTCCAATAACATCAAAAAGAATAAAAACTTAGGAATAAATTTAACCAAGGAGGTGAAAGATCTATACACTGGAAACTATAAGACATTGATAAAAGAAATTGAAGAAGACACAAATAAATGGAAAGATACTCTGTGTTTATAGACTGGAAGGATTAATGTTGTTAAAATGTCCATGCTTCCCAAAGGGATCTACAAAATCTGTGCAATCCCTATCAAAATTTCAATGGCATTTTTCACAGAAATAGAAAAAACAATCTTAAAATTTGAATGGAACCACAAAAGACCCTGAATGGCCAACACAATTTTGGAAAGAACAAAGCTGAAGGCTTTCAGACTAGATTTCAAAGAGATAGCGAACAAAATATCATGGTATCAGCATAATAACAGACACATAGATCAATGCAACAGAATACAGAGCCCAGAAATAAGCCCATACATATATGGTCAATTAATTTCTGACAAAGGAGCTAAGAATATATACTGGGGAAAGGATAGTCTCTTAAACAAATGGTGTTGGGAAAACTGGATAGAAAGTGAGCCTCGCATTAGACAGAGTTGGCTCTCCAGCAGGGATGTTCTCTGATGAGGTAGTTAAAGATTATGTGAACTGGGGGTTCAATGTCCAGGATTCTGTCCAATGTATAATAGATAGCATTATTGTCTACCTTGAGAAGACAGTCAAGAATCCAGGTCGTGTGGATAGAGAGGATAGGATAGCAGGGATCAATAGCTAGAACTATGAAAACCTGAGGAACTGGGCTTGAGAATTGCCAGTCTTGACTTCTTGCATTAATGGACCATTCTGTGAGCAAGGAGGTGAAACAAGAATGATTTTTCCCTTATATCATCCTGCCAGACAGTGGAAAGTCAAAGGCTCTGACTTCCTGGCCAATGATGAGTTCCAACAGATGTATAAAGCTAGTGCCATCTTTCTTAACAATGATAAGATTTCCAATAAGAACGTCATGAAAAAGAGTTGATTCTTTACAAAACTGTTCTAGGGACATTTTTGCCAATGCCTGCTTCATAAAAGATGTTGAAAATATCATCTCTATCCCTAAGGGGCCTGACATGTTGTCCCTGGTCATCATGATGGATGCCACATTCCAGCAAAGGTGCTCTCAGAAGATATTGCCCATTTGGACCCTAGTCTGATCAACAAGGATATGTATTTATATTTATATATACATAACATATATTTGCTTTTTTTTTTTTTTTGGCGGTACTGCACAGCTTGCGGGATCTTAGTACCCCGACCAGGGATTGAACCTGGACCATGGCAGTGAAAGCCTGGAATCCTACCCACTAGGCCACCAGAGAACTCCCTTTTTACTTTTTTTTTTTTCTCATAATATATATTTAAACATATGTAAGGAGGCAAAGATAGGGGCCACAGACACCCAGACTCTGGTTTACCCTCCCTGAAAAAAAAAATGGAAGAGGAATATGCTCTATTTTTTTCTAAATGGTTATACATAAATTATGCCAACATCACTTACTGCATAAAACTTCATTTCCTCACTGATGATGTCACTTTTATTATATACTAAGTTCTGTTTATACTAAGGCTTGTTTCTAAGTTATCTATGGTATTTTGTTCACTAATCTCTGTCAGCTTTGGAAACAGTTTCTCTAGTTTTGATTATTTTTTGTTTTAAACAAGATTATTAGTCCTCAAAAATATGTTTTAAAATCTGTGAGACAAATCTTCCCACATTACTCTTCTTTTAAAAAAATTGTATTGGTTAATTTTAACTTATTGTTTGAGATGAACTTTAACATTATTTGGTCAAAATATAGCCAAATAAATCTCCCTAAGATATTATTTGGAATTAAAGAGCATTTAGAATAGTCTTCTTATCTAAGATCATGGTTTATATATTTATTTACTAAGAGTCTGATTTTAGTTCTCTCAGAAATGAGTTGTTTACTTTATATAGGTTATGAACAGTCAAGACATTTTTTCTTCACATTAGTCCTAATTTTTGGTATGTGTATAAAATATGTACATGTGGGTCCACTTATATGTGGATTTTTTTCAATAAATATAATACCTGTGTTTTTATTTTATAGATCTTTAACTAAGTGTGGGGAAAAGTTTGTGTTCGATTAGAGATCATAGTAAGTGGAATCAAAAGAACTAGTGTTTGAGTCCTGATTCTCTCCAAACCGTTTCAGCTTCCTGCCCTTGGGTGAGTCATACTTATCCATTCCTTTGTTTTTGAGGCAGAGATAGCACTTCTTGGGGAGGTTGGTGACCCTAACCCCTGCATTGTTCAAGGGTCAACTGTATGCATATACACATACACTCTTTTGTAGCTATTGGGAATGGAGGTTTTCAAACTTTCTATCAGTTATTACTGGTATATAGAACACCTGTTAATTTTTTTTGGCAGGGGGCCACGCTGTGCGGCTTTCAGGATCTTAGTTCCCTGACCAGGGATTGAACCTGGGCCCTCAGCAGTGAAAGCATGGAATCCTAACCACTGGACTGCCAAGGAATTCCCATTTTTTAAAATAAGTTTTTAATTATAGTAAAATGACCCCAAATTTTCCATTTTAGTCATTTTTTAAACATCTTTATTGGAGTATAATTGCTTTACAATGGTGTGTTAGTTTCTGCTTTATAACAAAGTGAATCAGTTATACATATACATATGTCCCCATATCTCCTCCCTCTTGCATCTCCCTCCCTCCCTCCCACCCTCCCTACATTTTAGTCATTTTTAAGGGTACAGTTCAGTGGCATTAAGTACATTCATATTGTTGTGCAACTATCACCACTAACCATCTCCAGAAATTTTTTCATCATCCCATACTGAAACTCTGTACCCATTAAACAGTAAGTCCACATTCTCCCCTACTCCCAGCACCTGGTAACACTTGTGAATTTTTTTGCGGTAAGGACAATAGGTCCTTATTAGTTACCTATTTTATATATAGCAGTGTGTATAGCAGTGTGTAGCAGTGTGTATAAGTCAATCCCAATCTTCCAATTTATCCTTAGCTTCTTTTCCTATCATGTTTCCTTCAAATCCTTATAGAGTTCTCCTGAGAGCACTTCAATAAATCAATTGCACAAGGGGTCAAGTCTCAGTCTCTGCTTCTACAGATGTAATGAATATCTATGGACTTTTTATGAGAAATTTTGTAAACATGAAAAATAGTTATTTTTATTTTGAAAATGAAAGTCTCATGTGGATTCCAAGATAGAGCATGATAGGCTTGGGGCTGGATTATCTGTAGCCTGAAAACTCTTGACTTCATTTTCTGTAGTACCCTAAGCTAAAGTTTGTAAAAGCAGGTCGTTCACTTTACCACACAAGAGTCAGACCTCTATTTTATTTTTATTTATTTATTTATTTTGCGGTACGTGGACCTCTCACTGTTGTGGCCTCTCCTGTTGCGGAGCACAGGCTCTGGACGCGCAGGCTCAGCGGCCATGGCTCAGGGGCCCAGCCGCTCTGCGGCATGTGGGATCTTCCCGGACAGGGGCACAAACCCGTGTTCCCTGCATCGGCAGGCGGACTCTCAACCACTGCGCCACCAGGGAAACCCCCGAGACGTCTATTTTTTAGTGTAGAGGAGAGTATTGTTACACTTAGAAGGGCAGAAGAGTGGGTGGAAGCTGTGGAGGTGGAGACTGTGAGTGTAGGCCACGCTTTCAAGATACTTATGGGTGAAGAAGAGAAAGAAAAATAATTTGGTAGGGCAAGGTGGTAGGGTAAAGAAATTTCTTTATTTAATCTGGAAGGATCTTGAGTAGGTTTGTAGAAGATGGTGGAGGGGAGTCAGAGCTAGAAAATTTTTTTAAAAAAGGCGTATTTTATGAACTAACATTCCAAAGATAGTGAGAAGCCTGGGCTCCTGTGTACAGTATGGTATGCAGTGTACTGAAGGAAGGATTAGCCTATAGTAAGGAGAAGGTTAGGATTAGCAAATTCATAGGTAAATCAGGGGCTGAAGGGAGACAGGGTGGGACTGCAACTGGTGGCCACTAATTTTTATATGATGTATGAATCAATATTATAAGTCAAATGAAAAGACAAAAGCAGAAGTAGGGCTAAGAAATTTGACTTTATTAGGAATTTTGGAGGGTGTAGTAATGGGGGAGGGTTGGGTTTTAAGAAGAACAATCTGGCATCCTTTGAAGAGTGGGTTTGAGTAGGGTGGGAGTAGAGACAGGACATTTAGGGAAATCCAGAACTAGAGTGGGAATATGAGAGATGCAAATAGGCATAACAAATTGAATCAATACACATTGGGACAAAAATACTCTCTGGGGAATTATATATAATTTAATAATAATAATAATGATAATAATAACCATTCAGATCTGTGGAAGATTAAAAAGTAGGAACTGCAATACCACAGTCCTTACCCTTGAAATTAAAATCTGGGAATGGAGCTCCAGAAAAGCAAAGTAAGGACAGTGGGAATATCTGTCCTAGCAGGATTTGAAAACAAGCTGAGGTAAACTGCCTAGGCAACAGGGCTAGATGGCAAGTCCCAGTCAACAGCTGGGAAAGGAGAGGTGCTTCTTGAACTGACTATTGACCTACGCTTTAGAGTGAGATGGTGCATACCTTGCATGTTATGGATAGTGCCATGAGTAGTAAAATATATTGTGAAAATATATCTATTATGAATTGCTGATATGGGGCTGTCTGATTAATGACTGAAGGAGAAAAATAAGGAAGTATCTAGATGCCTCTCAAATTCCCTATTAAGACTTTGTGTGCGTGTAACAGACCCCTTTTAAAACTTGAGGAAAAGTTATGAATCCTCTTCTCAGAAAATGCACAACTAACACACAAAATATTGCCCATAATTTTAGGGGGTTCATAAACTTCTGAAACCTATCCATGGACTCCAAGTTAAGTATTGTTCTCAACGGTCTTTTCTCCCAATAAACAGCTCAACTCTCAGTCCTATTTTAGAAAATAGTAAGTTAGTAGATCGGAAGCAGCTTCTGGAAGCAGGTGGATTTGGGAGATTAGTAGGCGTTACTACACATTCCTTACTTTTTAAGTATAAAGACATGGAAATGCGACGGAAGATGCCACATTCTGGATCTTTCAGGAGGCTGTTATGGACACTACAAATAATTGTTTCTGACCACAGATACAGCTGAATCATTCAGCAAATATTTACTGGTCGACTGATACGTACAGGCACTGTGCCAGGAAGCGAGCTCACCAAGATAAAAAAGACATCATTTGTGTCCTTGATGAGACATTCACATGTAAAAGCGTGAATGTAGTTACTGGTGGCCGTAAAATAAAGGTCACCTAAGACTGAGAGGCATTCTGGAGAGACGGAAAGGACTCTGAGCTCGTAGTTTGATTTTTGGCTTCACCATATTCTAGACTCGTGAGTTTGGCGTCACTCAATCTCAAATTGCTTCATCTATCAAATGGGGTAAAAAAAGTGGACGAAAATTGTTGTAAATCTTCAAAAAGATAACCTTTCTAAAAATGAACGTGGACAAATAAAAAATGAAAGTTCGAGGCTTATTGAAAGTGATAGTTGCGAGGGTCCCCGTCTCTATAGCCACCGCGGCGCCCCGCACGCGGTCAAAATCCACTCAATAAACCTTCCGGGCTGTATCAAGTTCCGCTTCCGCAGGCAGGTTTTCGCTGTAGGCAAGAGCGCAAGACGCCCGACGCAGCGTAGCGTCGGACCTCCCCGATGCGCATGCTCTCTAAGCGAGGCGGAGCGCGGAGGGCGGGGGAGTGGCCAGGCGCGGCGGCCAGGCGCTGGCCGGCTCGTTCTCCCTGCAACCCCGCGCGGGAGGCTGGGGCGCGCGCGCGCTCGTTCGCGCGGCCGGCTGCGTACAGTAGTGACGGCCGCGCGGGAGCGGTCACATGACCGTAGCGGCTGCCTGTACAGTAAGGACCCAATATGGCAGCGGCGGTAGCAGTGGTAACGGCAGCAGGAGGACCGGCCGCCCCATAGACCGCCCCCCGCGCACCACCCCCGCCGCTTCCTCTGCTTGGGTGCTCCTCCGGCCTGACTTCCCCTTTCTCCCATCTTTCCCGGCACCGCGGGAAAAACAGCGCAGGGCAGAGCAGGCAGGGAGGGCGGCCGCAGCCCGGACACGGGAGCCTCCCAGTCAGTTCAAGACCCGACATGAGGGAAAAGGGCCGTAGGAAGAAGGGCAGGACCTGGGCGGAGGCCGCCAAGACGGTAAGGAGGAGGGAGCGGACGGGAAGGCTGGGAGGATTTCGTTCCCTCGCCGCCCGCCGGTTGCAGGGGAAGGGAGGTCAGTGGCCCTGCGACCCGGCTGAGGGGGCACAAAACCGCGCTGTGAGGGCGGAGGTTAGTGTCGGGTTTGTGGTCCCTGTGGGAATGGAGGCGCCCGGCGGAAGAGGGTCACCGCGGGACTGTGGCTTCTCCCTGCGTCTGCGACGAGTCCTCTTGGTGTTTTGAAGCTGCTTCTCGGGGTCACGACGCTCTCGCCCCCACTCTGTGGTAGCCCCCGCCCCGGCATGGGGAAGTCTCTTGGGCTTGCACAGTAACCGGTTCTTCTCCCTTGTGTGGCTGAAGAGCCCCCATTGGATGCAGATAGGAGAAGGCTTGTGCGTGTACCCAGCCCCGGAAAGAAGAGGGGAGCGCTGGAGCTGGGTAGAATTCACCCGCTATAGCAGACACGCCGCCTGACCCCGGGCCCCTTGCCTGTCTGGGCTCCCGGCTCAGGCCGGAGGTCACGAGGCTCTTGTTTTACGTTTGTTGTTGGAGCTGAAAGTGCAGGAGGTGTTTAGAAACGAAGTAACAGGTGGGACTTGTAGAATTTTTTTTTCTGTTTCCGTAGAGACCTACTCTGAACAAGGCAGCAATGCATGGTGGGACCTGTAGTTTACCCGGCCTTGACTTTTCCGTAGCTAAAGTGATGGTGGCCTCACGAAGTTGTAATTAGTGGATAAAACCATCTTTTTTTTTTTCCTTCTAGATTTATTGTAACGAAATTTAGAGGTAGGTTTTAAAAAATAGAGTATTGAGGATGAATGAGAAGTTATGTTTTATGAAAAAGTTAAAAGCGTCCACTATGTAGAAATGAAAGGTTTGGAAAAGTAAGGTTGCAGCAGAAAAGTAATAGGATATAACACAGCATTTTAGTGTTGGGAAGTGAGAAGGACTGGAGGCATTCTCTTTAATGGTGAATCATGTCAGTAATACTTATTCAACATGGAGAGCCCTTCTATATGAACCTTTATTATGTGTTGTGTTTTATTTTTTAAAGGGGAGTTTTCTGAAAAGTAATAAATGCTCACTGTGGGAAAACTTGTGGAAAATTATAGAATTTTAGTATAAAGAAGGAAATAAATCATGTATTTCACTTCTCAGAGCTCTGTTAACATTTGGTATATTACCGTCTAGTCATTTTTGTTTATTTCCCCCAATCTGGGTCCTATTGTTTATTCAATCTTACACACTTGTTTTGTAAACCTTGTGCATTTGTTTTGTAAATGTTTTGTGTTAGGGGGTTGATGAGTCTTCAACTTGTATGTGCTTTAGTTGGAACTGTGAAAGAAAGTGAATAAATAAAAGCACATTTTATTTGTTGGGTGTCTTCACTTAACCATATATCTTCATAATTGTGACTGCTGGTCGTTTCTCTCTAAAGAAAAAACTCTAGAAATAGTTTTTTTGGGTGGTGGGGAAATTGGTCCTTCACAGAAGACTCTTTTACTTTGTTCTACTTGATCAATACTACCTCAGGACCTCTTTTATTTAAGGAAGGATGGTAAATTTTATTTACAGGTAAGCAGATCCCAACTCTAATTATGTTAATTAATTTTAAGTCTCTAGAATGTCCTGAGTGCTTTTTGAATTATCTCTTTGGATAAAATAATCATTGAGAGATTGTGACAGGAAAAATTTGCATCTACTGTTTAGATTTTCCTATAATAAATTAGTGTATTTGCTCATTTATAATAAATATTTCAAGCCTTAACTAGTTATGTGGAAGTACTTAAAAGATGTAAAGACTAGTTTAATCAATAGAGCTCTGAGTTCTGAAGGGATTAGTATGTTAGTGGCTTGGTATTTTTATTTGATTCTGGCAAATGTATAAGACTTCAGTCTAAATCAAAATGAATTTTAGAAAGAGAATGGTGACACTAAAACTTTTCTTCTTTTTTCTAGTAGCCAAAATCTAGAAAACACTCTATTCTTTTTTTTCTTTCTTTTTTTCTTAACATCTTTATTGGAGTATAATCGCTTTACAATGTTGTGTTAATTTCTGCTGTATAACAAAGTGAATTAGCTATATGTATACATACATCTGCATATCCCCTCCCTCTTGCACCTCCCTCCCACTCTGTCTATCCCACCCCTCTAGGAGGTCACAAAGCACAGAGCTGATCTCCCTGTGCTATGCGGCTGCTTCCCACTAGCTATCTATTTTACATTTGGTAGTGTATATCTGTCAATGCTACTCTCTCACTTCGTCCCAGCTTACCCTTCCCCCTCCCCATATCCCCAAGTCCATTCTCTGTGTCTGAGTCTTTATTCCTGTCCTGCCCCTAGGTTCATCAGAACCACTTTTTTTTTTTTAGTTTCCATATATATGTGTTAGCATACGGTATTTGTTTTTCTCTTTCTGACTTACTTCACTCTGTATGACAGACTCTAGGTCCATCCACCTCACTACAAATAACTCAATTTTGCTTCTTTTAGTGGCTGAGTAATATTCCATTGTATATATGTGCCACATCTTTATCCATTCATCTGTCTATGGACACTTAGGTTGCTTCCATGTCCTGGCTATTGTAAATAGAGCTGCAATGAACATTGGGGTACATGTCTCTTTTTGAATTTTTTCTCAGGGTATATGCCCAGTAGTGGGATTGCTGGGTCATATGGTAGTTCTATTTTTAGTTTTTTAAGGAACCTCCAGACTTATTCTCCGTAGTGGCTGTATCAATTTAATTTCCACCAACAGTGCAAGAGGGTTCCCTTTTCTCCACACCCTCTCCGGCATTTATTGTTTGTAGATTTTTTGATGATGGCCATTCTGGAACACTCTACTCTTGTTTGTTTGTTTTACCATCTGTAAAATGAAGGATTAAAGTAAACCTCAGTGTTGAAAAGGTTGCTGTTTGTAGGAGGAATAGGTAGAAGTAAATGTGAAAGGGATAGACAAAAGTAAATCTTTTAATATTTTCAGATGCATAATAATGAGATCAGAAAATTAGTGGTTTGACAAATGGAAAGTTTAACTTTGACCTAAATTAGGAAACTGTGTATATTTATAAGATCAAGAGGACCAGGAGAAGTAAGTCTTAAACTTATTTCACAGGCATTAAAGTCAAATGTTCTAGTAACAGTTTCAGAAAGGATATATTAAAGTTATTTACTGAGTATAGGCAGTATCTGCTTTTTATTTCATTGTGTTCTTGGTACCTGCATTGTAGAGCTATCCTGTTTTAGGGAGCATTATTAAAATGGGGTTGTATTCCTGACCAATGATATAGCAACAGATAAATAAAATTATTCATTCAATAATATATATGTATATACATACATGATTTGGGGTGTTGTGTGTATGTGAGAGAGGTATACAAATTGATATGATTGCTATGAACAATCTGAAAAAGCAAAATAAGATTCATAATTATTATAAAATTATGCCAAAAGGCTGATTAAATGTAGAGTGTAGACTTGTAGAGTGTAGACTTCCAATAACTAAGGACACCAGACAGAGAAATAATGGGGTTGAGATTCAACTGAACTTGAATGCTCATTCACATTCACTACACTGGATTGTGTCCCTACTGATCTTATATTTGTTTCATATAAATACACTAGTTATAAAAAGCATTATTCAAGTATTTAATTAACAGTCTTACACGTTTTACATTTTATTATTATTATTTTTTTTTATTTTTGGCCATGCCCCATGGTGTGCAGGATCTCAGTTTCCCAACCAGGAACCGAACCCGGGCCATGGCAGTGAAATCCTGGAATCCTAACCACTAGGCCACCAGGGAACTCCCATTATATGTTTTAAATTTTAAAGGTGGCAGTGATGGTGGTGATGAAGTGATTTGGATGAGAGATCTGTAGCATAGTGTTTGGTGCAATTTAAATAGAAAAATTTGTAGTAAGCCAGAGATATTGAGAACCATTACATTAACTTTAGAACTATGTTCAAAGTTCTGCTCATTCTTTTTAAAAAAACAAAACAAAACATTGTATCATGTAAACATTTGGTGACATCCCTGAGGAATTTAGCTGTTTTTGCAAAGCAGAGCTTTCGAAATAATATAATCATAGTATATATACTATGTATATATAGTATATATACATAGTATATATACATAGTATATAATAGTATATATAATGGTATAATGATGATACCATTTTCTTTTTGATTTTTCTCTTGTCACCCACCACAACTAGGGCAGCATTAAAAGGGAAAAATGTCCTTTTAGGACAAGTTTGTTGTGATTGCAGATGCAAAAGGCAGAGAGGCAGACCTTAGAGATTGCACTAGAGGTACCTTTGCGAATCTTTGGGGAGTGAAGTGGTCAAAGTATAAGTGAAGTCTGGGTGTTAGAGATGAGGAGCACAGCAGATCTTTAGCATGCGATTTGTAGACTGAAGAAAAAGTGGTTTGTTTTTATGTTTGTATTTCTATGTAGACTTCACTTAGTGGTTAATACTATTTTGAAAGCACATAGGTTTTTATTTATGTTATTTACCTAAAGTCATTTAACTTTAGGGAATAAGTTGGAAAATAGAAAGTTTCTATTAAAGGAGTTACTCTCATAATGCTAATTATTTTATGGAGGAAGTATTGAAAACAGAAAAGAATTACTTAAAAGTAAAATGATAAAATATATGTAATGATTAGAAAGAAAAACATCTGAAAATACACTTTAGAAAAAACAGACGTATTAACTTAGAAATTATCAGTACTCTTAATCTTTACCATGAGTAATTTTCTTCTGCTAGGAGTATGGCCGGGCCTGGTAATATTTCTTGGATCTATATTGACTAGGCCAGAGTCCTTGTATGTCTGTATTTGTATTATATTTATAGTTGTATTAGAATCTCCAGGAGAGAGTTTGCATCTTGGAAAAACATATTAAAGAAATCTATTCTTTTGTAATGTTGTTTGTTTATTTATTTATTTTTGGCTGCATTGGGTCTTCGTTGCTGCCCACGGGCTTTCTCTAGTTCCGGCGAGCGGAGGCTACTCTTCGTTGTGGTGTGAGGACTTCTCATTGGGGTGACTTCTTTTGTTGTGGAGCATGGGCTCTAGGCGCGTGGGCTTCAGTAGTTGTGGCACGTGGGCTCAGTAGTTGTGGCTCGCAGGTTCAAGAGCACAAGCTCAGTATTTGTGGCGCACAGGCTTTGTTGCTCAGCAGCATGTGGGATCTTCCTGGACCAGGGATTGAACCCATGTCCCCTGCATTGGCAGGCAGACTCTTAACCACTGCGCCACGAGGGGAGCCCCTACATTATTATTATTATTAATTTTTTCTTTTTTTGTGTGGTACACGGGCCTCTTACTGTTGTGGCCTCTCCCGTTGCAGAGCACAGGCTCCGGACACGCAGGCTCAGCGGCCATGGCTCACGGGCCCAGCCGCTCCGCGGCACGTGGGATCCTCCCGGACCGGGGCACAAACCCGTGTCCCCTGCATCGGCAGGCGGACTCCCAACCACTGTGCCACCAGGGAAGCCCCCTACATTATTTTTAATTTCAGCTTTATTGAGGTATAACTGACATAAAATTATAAGAGATACATTTATGAAATTGCTATCTGCAAGTCTGTTTGTCCTCAGTGATTTGATGTAACATTCTTTGCTTGAGCGATTTGCATTCTTGCCTTAATGTTGAAGTAAAGTTCCCCTGTGTTTTGCTCTTGAATTTTGTATTATTTTCGGTTCATCTTTCCTTCTGTCCTGTTCTCATGATCCTGTCTTGAAAGCCCAGAAATTAAGGAAAAGGAAGGGAAAAAAAATCTTTTTTGAACACATATTTCTGTGAGAGGTGCTGCTGCTGCATCTCCTAGAATTATGACAGGAGCTGAGAAAATGATGTCAGATTTGCAGAAGTCCTTGCTGTTTCCTCATCCACAAAATCTACTTTTAAAAGGCTGTACAATTTTGCTGTCGGTGAAAGGGCATTATATTTTCACTACAAAAGCTGTCTGGGAGGAGGCCACTGTGTGTGGAAGATATAACTACAGGGAACTGATCAGTAAGGTTTGTTAAAACCTGCTATCTTTGTCCTTTTTACAAGAGCCTCTGAATGCCCCTCTAGTTCTGTTTTCTTTCTTCCCATATCTCATAGAGGCCATCCTCATAGTTTATAGTATTGTAGTATTGTGCAATTTAGTATTTTTAGTACAGTTTGATTTATCATGTTTTAGTGTTTTTTAAAAGGTTATTGAATATACTTAGTTTTAGAACTCTTAAGATGACTTAAAAACAATAGTGTTTAAATTGAGTTACTGTTACAGTTATATAGGCTCGTTATTAAAAAAAAATAGAACAGCAGTATGTAGAGTTTAGTCTTGAATGAGTCACTATACTGAAAATAGGGATTAAGTGAAAGTCTGCATACACAAATATTGAAAATAATTTAGTTACCAAACAAATTAACTATAGTTATAGTTGATAGTATGAATACAGCTTTCTGTACTTTTAAACTTGTATGTAGAAATATGTATAAACATGTATACCTGTCTATATTTTATGTACAGTTCTTCAATTTGCATTCTTTATGAATGTCAAGAATGCCTTTTAATGCCACTACTTATGTATCTGTTTCATTCTTCTTAATGATTTCTTAATATTCCATTGTTTTTAGATGTACCATCATTTAAAATAGTCATTTATAGTTTTTTTTCCCCTTTTGTAACAGATACTTCAGTATATATATCTGGGCGTATGTGTATGTACATTTGTGTGAATGGAATAGTTAAGATAAAGAGTTTGTGAACTTGAGTTAGTGGCAGTTTATATTCCCCTCCAAAAGTTTGAAGGTTCTTGTTTCTTCCCACTTTTCTGTTATCCAAGAAATCTATCAGTCTTTACTCTGCCATTTTGATATATTAACAAAGCATTTCTTTTGTTATTTTGTTCATTAGAACTTGATGGAAATGTTCTATATCTGTGCTGTCCAGTGCTGCACTAAGCCACTAGTCACATGTGGCCATTGAGCACTTGAAATGTGGCTAGTTTGACGAAGGAACTGAATTTTGAATTTTATTTAATTTTAATTCATTTAAGCTTAAATAGCCACATTTGTTTAGTAGCTACTATTATAGAGTAACTTCCTACGCTTATTGACTGTTTGTATATTTTTCAGTAAACTTGTCTATTCAGATCTTTTGCACTTTTTTTTTTTTGCTTCCTGGTCGTTTTTATACTGATTTCTAAGAGTGATTTGTAGGTTAAGGAAACTGGCCCTTTGTCATATGTGTCACAGATCTGTTTCCCATTTTTGGCTTTTGACTTGATTTATGCAGTTTTTTTTTAATTCTGCAGACATTTTTTATGTTTTTTAAAATATTTATTTATTTATGGCTGTGTTGGGTCTTTGTTGCTGCGCGCGGGCTTTCTCTAGTTGCGGCGATTGGGGGCTACTCTTCATTATGGTGCACAGGCTTCTCATTGTGGTGGCTTCTCTTGTTGCGGAGCACGGGCTCTAGGCGTGTGGGCTTCAGTAGTTGTGGCATGCAGGCTCAGTAGTTGTGGCTCGCGAGCTCTAGAGCACAGGCTCAGTAGTTGTGGCACACAGGCTTAGTTGCTCTGCGGCATGTGGGTTCTTCCTGGACCAGGGCTTGAACCCGTGTCCCCTGCGTTGGCAGGCAGTTTCTTAACCACTGCACCACCAGGGAAGTCCGACATTTTTTTTGTTAATGTAAATAAATTTACCAATCTTTACCTTTCATGCTTTTCTAGGTTTTGAGTCCTATTAAGAAAAGCTTTCTCAAAGATTATAAGTTGAGTGCTTTTAAAGTAAATGATTAGCCGTGAAGGTTTATCTTCCCCAAATAAAATACATATTTTACTGTGAACAAGTAGGAGGAAATTCAGTTTATATATGTTAGTAAGTCTGTGCTCCTTGAAGGCAGAGACTTCTAAATGTTTCTACCTGCAGAGCTTAACTTGCTTTCTTGTACGTGAGTGCTAAATCTTTGTTCACCTTTTTTTATTGGATATAAAAGAGAAGACACTGTTCTCACATTCAAGAGAGCACAATTTGAGTAAAATTAGTCAACTATATTAAGTATTGTTTGCCAGGAAAACCGGTTGAATATCTTTTTTGTGAAAAAAAGAAAAAAAGAAAGTTACTTCAAGACACACCAAGGTATTTGCCTCCCAAGACCCTTTTGAATTACATTTGGACATACGGAAGTTTCTGTGATAATTCTTACTTCTGACCTTGCTTGACAAAAACTAAAATAGGTTAATGGTAAATACAGATGTACTTAGTCCTGGGCATCAAGGGACATTGTAAGCCTTATTAATTATAGCGTCTTCTCAGTAATTTGATCTATGTTTTAGTAAAAAATTAGGTTGTGAAAGACTTTTCATTTGAAAATTCTTTGGCTGCTGACATTTAGCAGTTGATACCACATTTAGAATGGACTTTCATTGGAGTTCACAGCTTGGGATGGCCCACATCATCTTGAATCTTTAACCCACTGATGTCTGAATTATTCAGTAGCTGGTTTAGCCATATTCAGTTTCAAATAAAGTGCTTAATGGTGTTAGTGACTTATTCTAAATAGTAACATAAAAATTTACATGTGTTGCTATTGATTTATAGTGATTAGTTTCCTATATGATTTGAGTGGTTCTGACAAATTTTGTAAGTTTAAATGGATGGTACCCATGAAATGGGTTGATATTTTAGGAAAGGTTTTCTCTTTTACATTGTTTGTGTGTGGGGGAGAGAGAGAGAGGGAGAAAGAAGATGTCAAAAAGAGATGGATTACAAGATAAAGATAATAGAAGAACACTTTTCATGCGTATCAATAATCACCTATGAAAGACACAATGAGGAACATAGGACTGTTTTTTTGGCTGAGCGGTGCAGCCTGAGAGACCTTAGTTCCCCGACCAGGGTTCGAACCTGTGCCCCCTGCATTGGGAGCGCAGAGTCTTAACCACTGGACCACCAGGGAAGTCCCAGGACTATTTTTAATAGCAACTTGGGAATAACCTTAACAATCTGGATCTGATCTTTATTGAGTTTATTATGTCAGCTTGAACAAGTTATTTAAACCAGTGCTCAAACATTAATGTGTAAAAGAATCATCTGGGGAGCTTATTATAATGTAGATTATTATTCAGTAGGTCTGCAGTGTAGCCAGAGATTCTGCATTTGTAAAAAGTTCACAGGTGATGCTGGTGGTTTGGTCTAAGAGCCACATTTGGAGTTGCAGGGATTACACTAAGCGTTCTCAATTTCCCCAAACTGTAAAATAGAGATAACAATAGAATTTACCATTTGAAGTGTTAGGTGATTAGGCTAGAATGTGTGAAAAGTTCTTTGTACAATGCCTAGTATGTTGTAAGCACTGTTTGTTAGTATTACTGAAAAATTAGTAAATGTAGATCATTTTATGTTTCTGAATGGGAAAACTAAATATTGTAAAGATGTTATTTCTTAGCAAATGGGTGCAGAGGTTTGAAACAGTTCTAATGAAAAGCCTCAAACCTCAGGGACCCCATTTGCCACTTGTTTCCCAAGGTCATTGTGGAATCACACAGAGACCTAAACTAGCTATGGACAAGTTTGGGAACCCACTGAAAGATCCATCTCATGCTTTAGGAGATTCTGCCCCAAATCTCACTCTCTTGACTTATACTTTGTGAACTGCTGTGGCAAGGAATGGCAGGCAGCCTCTGGTTGCTGAATGGCTCCTGGCCAAAAGTCAGCAAGGAAACAGAAAGGGACTAAAACCTGCCAACAAGTAAGCTTCCTGGTAAGCTTGGAAAAGAATACAAGCCCAAGCCTCAGATAAGTTCACAGTCCCAGCTGTCACTTCAGTTTCAGCCCAGTGAGACCTTAAGTAGAAGACCCTGTTAACCCATGCCCAGAATCCTGACGCAGAGAACTGTGAGATAACTTTGTATTGTTTTCACCTTTTATAATAAAATATAATCAAAAAATAAATTTGTGTTGTTGGGGCTGTATAATAGCAAACTAAAAGTATTACTGAAATTTGGTGGAGGAGGGAACATGGTAAGGTTGGTCTCAGGGAGGGTTTGGCCTGGGTATTCAGGGGTAAATATGGATAAGGGTATTCCAGGCAGAAGAAAGGCTGAAAACATGCAGCATATGTTGTATGCATGCTATTTACCTTTGAGTATTGTGAAGTGTAGTGAAAGAAAAGGCCAGAAAAGGTAAGCTGGGACTAAAATGTTGTGAGTTGTACAAATTGGGCGGACAAATATTTTTATCCTAGTTGTAGAGAGTTTTTTTTTTTTTTTTTTTTTTTGTGGTACGCGGGCCTCTCACTGTTGCGGCCTCTCCCGCTGCGGAGCACAGGCTCCGGACGCACAGGCTCAGCGGCCATGGCTCACGGGCCCAGCCGCTGCGCGGCATGCGGGATCCTCCCAGACCGGGGCACGAACCCGTGTCCCCTGCATTGGCAGGCGGACTCCCAACCACTGCGCCACCAGGGAAGCCCTGTAGAGAGTTTTTATGCAGGCAATAACATCTGTGTTTTGGGCCATTTGTGGGGTGTATTGTAGAGAGCTGAAGAATCTAGCTATGGTGAGGTTATAAGGGTTAGAGTGGGGCTCTCTTGAGTTAGAAGGATGGGTGGGAGTACACTTTTTTTTTTTCTCATTTTATACCTATTCTCTGTACATCTATCCCACTTACAGGTCTCCAACAGAAGCCTATGTATTAAGTTCTGCCAGTCTCCTAAAGTTTTCATAAATACAGGAGGTTCTGGAATGCTCTTCAACACAACAGTGTTGTACGATTCTTGAGAGGAAAAAAGAAAGTAAATTCTTTCCGCAGTTATTCTAGCTCATGTTGATTTTTCTTTTCTCTGAATTCTCATACCACTGTTCTTTCCATTCTACTATCCTGTGTGCCGCTGGTCTTCAGGTTTGTTGAGGTGGTAGAATCAGTCAGGAATCTGTTGCACAACTCCAGGGGAACCATTCATATTTACATATTGTATTTATGTGAATATTGCCTCCTGGAGTTGTGCACCACAGTGGCTCTGGGTTCCATGATGCTTTTTGTGAAAACATCATTAAATATTTGTGACAACACCATTAAATATTGATGTATTTATTTGATAAAAGGTAAGAATAGTTTTGCCAGGAGAAAACCTATTACAAGTTTGTGATAGGAAAGTCACACCTTGAGAACAGATGTGTGGGCGGCAAGAAGGGCATCTTTTCCAATCTTTCATTTAGTATTGGATTTACTTCATGTGTATTTCCCAGGTCTGTTTCCTGGCAGACAAGAGGTGGTAGCAAATGACAAAGGTTTAATGAAAATGCTTCCTATTAGCTGTATATTTTTTGTGAACACTTATTACCAGGTTGAGAAAGTTCCCTTTTATTTCTAGTTTGCTGAGAGTTTTTGTCATGAGTGGATGTTGAATTTTGTCAAATGCTTTTTCTGAATCAATTGATCATTTGCTTTACTTTTTAGACTTTTAATATGGTGGATTACATGGATTTTCAAATTTTGAATTGCCTTGCATTCCTGGGGAAAGAAACCTCACTTGGTTGTGGTGTATTACACTTTTTATACATTGCCAGATTGGATTTGTTGAGGACATTTATGGTTATGTTCATGAGGGATATTAATTTGTAGTTTTCCTCTATTGTTTCTGTCTGGCTTTGGTATCAGGATAGTGCTGATCTCATAAAAAAGGAAGTCTTCCTTCCTATTTTACTTCCTGAAAGAGATTATAGTTGATCATCACTATTCGTGGATTCAGTACAGTTGACCCTTGAACAGCTCAGGTGTTAGGGGCGCCAACCCTCTGCACAGTCAAAAATCCTTGAGTAATTTGTAGACGGCCCTCCATATGAGCGGTTCTTCCATATCCATGGTTCCTCATCCATAGATTCAACCCCCTTGAATCGTGTAGTACCGTAGTATTTACTGTTGAAAACATTGCACATATAAGTGCACCTGTGGGGTTAAACCTGTGTTGTTCGAGGGGCAAGTGTATTTGTGAATTCACCTGCTTGCGAAAATATACTCCTAACCCCAGACATTGCTCGGCACTTTTGTCCATTCATGGACATTTGCTGAGTGGCAAAGCAGTTGTCACCTGACACTGAGGTCTCTGCTGAAGTTGAACAAGGTGATCTTCTGCCTTTTCATTTCAGCTCTCATAGTGAAAACGTGTCCTTTTTGTGGTCTATTCAGTGCGATGGTGTTTGCATTTTTGTGCTTTTTGTTGGTGCTCTATTTAAAATGGCTCCCAAGTATAGTACTGAAGTGCTGTCTGGTATTCTTTTTTTTTTTTAACATCTTTATTGGAGTATAATTGCTTTACAATGGTGTGTTAGTTTCTGCTTTATAACAAAGTGAATCAGTTATACATATACATATGTTCCCATATCTCTTCCCTCTTGCGTCTCCCTCCCTCCCACCCTCCCTATCCCACCCCTCTAGGTGGTCACAAAGCACCCAGCTGATCTCCCTGTGCTATGCAGCTGCTTCCCACTAGCTACCTGTTTTACGTTTGGTAGTGTATATATGTCCATGCCACTCTCTCGCTTTGTGTCTAGTATTCTTAAGTGCAAGAAAGCTGTGATGTGCCTCATGGAGAAAATAACTCTGTTAGATAAACTTTGTTTAGGCATGAGTTGCAGTGCTTTTGGCCATGAGTTCAAAGTCAGTGAGTCAATAATATGTATTAAATATCTTTAAACAGAAACACACATAAAGACAAGGTTATATATTGATCAGTTGCCAAAAATATGACCAGAGGCTTGCAGGAACCTAACTCTGTATTTCATCTAGGAGCGGTGCTTCAATATTTGCTAATTTAGTTTTCATGGTGACTTTATAGAACATAACTATTGTGAATAATGAGAATGAACTGTATGTAGAACTAGTGTTATTTCTTCTCTAAATGTTTGATAGAGTTCACCAGTGAAACATTCTGGGGTCTGGAGATTTCTTTTGTGGAAGCCTTTTAACTATAAATTCAATTTCTTGTATAATTGTAGAGCTATTCAGGTTATCTGTGTCTTCTTGGGTAAGTTTGAGTAGTTTGTGGTTTTCCAGGAATTGGTCCATTTCGTTTAAGTTGTTGAGTTTGTCTGTAGTTTGTAGTATTCCCTTATTGTTCATAGAGTCTGTAGTAATATATCCCCTCTTTATTCTTGATAACTGGTAGTTTGTCTTTTCCCATTTTTTTCTGCTAGAGATTTACCAGTTTTTTTTTTAATCAATTGAAAGAACGAGCTTTTGGTTTCATTAATTTTTTTCTCTTTTTCTATTTTCACTCATTGATATTTACTATCTTTATTATTATTAGTGGTCACTTTTCATTCTCCCCTCCTACCAGCCTCTGGTAACCACTAATCTACTTTCTGTGTCTGTGGGTTTGCCTATTCTGGACAGTTCATGTAAATGGAGTCATACAGCATGTGGTCTTTTGTGTATGGCTTCTTTCACTTAGCATAATGTTTTCAAAATTCATCCATATTGTAGCATGTATCTTTTTTATGGCTGAATAATATTCCATCATATGGATGTACCACCTTTTATTCTCTTCATCAGTTGATGGTTATTTGGATTGTTTATACTTTTTGGCTATTATGAATAATGCTGCCATGTACATTTCATGTACAACTTTTTGTGTCAACATATGTTTAATTCTTTTTGGTATATAGGAGGGGCATTGCTAGGCCATATGTTAACTCTATGTTTAACTTTTTGAGGAATTACCAAACTGTTTACCGTATCAGCTGAGCAAGTTTACAGCACTACCAGCAATGTTTGAGGGTTCTAATTTCTCCTTGCCAACACTTGTTGTTTTCCTTTTTCCCCTAAAATAATTATATCCGTTCTAGGGGATGCAAACTGTATTTTCCTAATGAATAATGATATTGAGCATCTTTTCATGTACTTACTGGCCATTTGTATATCTTTTTTTTGAGAAATATCTATTCATATCCTTTGCCCATTTAAAAATTGGATTATTTGTCTTTTTGCTGATTTCTAAGAATTCTTTATATACTGCATACAAGTCCCTTATCAGACACATTATTTGCAAATATTTTTTCCATTCTGTGGGTTGTTCTTTCACTTTCTTGGTATGTCCTTTGGCACACAACTTTTTAAATTTTGAGTAAGGGTTTATTTTTTTAATTTAATCATTAGATAATTTCTGTTTCTCTATTTTCATGTTTACTCTTTTGTTATTGATTCATCCAGTGACGTTTTGTTTTGGTTTGGTTATTTTTCAGTTGAAAAATTTCCGTTTGGGGCTTCCTTGGTGGCGCAGTGGTTGAGAGTCCGCCTGCCGATGCGGGGGACGTGGGTTCGTGCCCCGGTCCGGGAGGATCCCACATGCCACGGAGTGGCTGGGCCTGTGAGCCATGGCCGCTGAGCCTGTGTGTCCGGAGCCTGTGCTCCGCGGCGGGAGAGGCCACAACAGTGAGAGGCCCGCGTACCGCAAAAAAAAAAAAAAAATTCTGTTTGGTTTTTCTTTATATTTTCTACTTTGCTGAAACTTTGTATCTTTCCCTTCATTTCAAGCGTGTTAACCCTTGGAGCATTTTTATAGTAGCTGCTTTATTTATTTATTAGGTTGCACCGGGTCTTAGTTGTAGCAGGTGGGCTCCTTTGTTGTGGCTTGTGCTTTTTTTTTTTTTTTTAATTGAAGTATAGTTGATTTACAATGTTGTGTCAGTTTCTGGTGTACGGCAAAGTGATTCAGTTATCCGCATCTATATTTATATACTTTATTTTATTTATTTATTATTTTTGGCTGCGTTGGGTCTTCGTTGCTGCGTGCGGGCTTTCCCTAGTTGCAGCGACCCGGGGCTACTCTTTGTTGCGGTGCCCGGGCTTCTCATTGCAGTGGCTTCTCTTGTTGTGGAGCACGGGCTCTAGGTGCACGGGCTTCAGTAGTTGTGGCTCACGGGCTCTAGAGTGCAGGCTCAGTAGTTGTGGCCCATGGGCTTAGTTGCTCAGTGGTATGTGGGATCTTCCTGGACCAGGGCTCGAACCCATGTCCCCTGCATTGGCAGGTGAATTCTTAACCACTGCGCCACCAGGGAAGCACTATATTTATATATATTCGTTTTCATATTCTTTTCCATTATGGTTTATTACAGGATATTGAATATAGTTCCCTGTTCTGTATAGTAAGACTTTTTTTTTTTATCTACTTTACATATAGTAGTTTGTATCTGCTACTCCCAAACTCCTAATTTATCCCTCCCTCACCGCCTTTCCCCTTTGGTAACCATAAGTTTATTTTCTATGTCTGTGAGTCTGTTTTGTAAGTAAGTTCATTTGAGTCATATATAATAGCTGCTTTAAAGTCTTTGTGAAACTTTTCCAATATCAGTGTTATTTTGATTGTGTCTTTCTTTTCCTAAGCAAGCTGAGATTTTCCTTGTATACCAAATTTAGATTGTATTCCGGCCATTTTGAATATTGTATAATTGACACTCTGGGTCTTGTTTAAGTTCTGTGGAGAATGTTAATAGTTTTGTTTTAGCAAGTAGTTGACTGAATTGGGTTCAGGCCTCAGGTTCTGACCTGTGGGTTGTCTGTTCTGTGGGTTGTTGTTTCAATGTCAGTTAACTTTTCAAAGCCTTTTTAGTGATGTTTGGATTTGTCCCTGTGTGTACCATCAGTGGACTGTCTGGGATTTGGGTGGTGGTCTTGCCCATGGGTTGTGAAACCATGGCCTGTGGGCTAAATCCAGCCCACTGCCTGTTTTCAAAAATAAAATTTTACTGGAACGCAGCCATGCCCATTTGTTTATGTATTTTTTGTGGGTGCTTTCATACTATAATAGTCATAGTTAAGCAGTTGCAACAGAGACTGTTGGGCCCACAAAACCTTAAATTTACTATATGGTCCTTTATAGAAAAGGTTTGCTGATCCCTCATCTATCCCATAGTCAGTTCTCAAAGACTTTCTGTACTTTTTAGTGTTCAATCCATGTATCCACAGCTCAGGTGTTAGCCAAGGAGTTCATAAGCAACTTTAAGGGATCACTTTCCTGAGTTCTTTTTTCTGCAGTCTTCCCAGTACTTTCAGATTCCCTGGGGCCTCCCCTTTTTCATTTATTTGGCCAGAAATTTGGAGCTTTCTTTTATCCCACTCCTCTGTGTACTTCCTACAACTATGCCTCCATCAGGCCAAGCAGCAGGAGACGTGAGAGGGAAAAAGAGCATAGTTCCTTTGATTGGAGGGGAAGATTTCCCTCCTTCAGAGTTACGGGCATCTGCTTTCTCCGTTGCTGTTGTTGCCACAGGATTACTTGGGGTTTGAGGTACAAGAGAACAGGGAAAATTAAAAATAGAAGAAAGAAAGAAAATGAGGAAGTTTCTGTTCTGTTTCTGAGCATTTTGAGACACCTGTCCTGATGGAACACTCTCTTTCCACACTGATGCCCATTTCCAGGTTTTGGGCTGTGTTGAGTTCGGATTGAGATACTGGAGGGGAAAAATTGCTAACATCATTGCCAGTTTGGAGGCACTTTGCATTCAGGTGTTCCTCAGTCTGCCTGCTACTATTTATTAATACTTTGTTGGGACTTCCATGGTGGCCCAGTGGTTAAGAATCCTCCTGCCAATGCAGGGGACACGGGTTTGAGCCCTGGGCCAGGAAGATCCCACATGCTGTGGAGCAACTAAGCCTGCGAGCCACAACTACTGAGTCTGTGCTCTAGAGCCCGTGAGCCATGACTACTGAGCCCATGAGCCCTAGAGCCTGTGCACCTAGAGCCCGTGCTCCACAACAAGAGAAGCCACTGCAATGAGAAGCCCTCGCACCGCAACAAAGAGTAGCCCCTGTTCTGCGCAACTAGAGAAAGCCCGCATGCAGCAGTGGAGACCCAACGCAGCTATAAATGAATGAATGAATGAATAAAACATACATACATACTTTGTTAGATTTGATTTACTAATATGTATTTTGTTGAGAATTTTTGCATCAGTGTTAACAAGAGATAATTGGTCTGCAGTTTTCTTTTTTTATAATGTCTTTGTCTGGTTTTGATATTAGGGTATCGTTGGCCTCAGAATGAGTTAGAAAGTATTCCCTCGGGTTCTTCTGGAAAAAAAATTGTAGAGAATTGGTATAATTTCTGCCTTATAATGTTTGGTAGAATTCACCAGTGAATCTACCTTAGCCTATTTTGGAGGATTATTAATTAATCATTGCTTTTTTTAGATTGTTTCTTCTTGTCAAGTTTTTTTTTTTTTTTTT
Source organism: Lagenorhynchus albirostris (assembly GCF_949774975.1). NCBI lineage: Eukaryota > Metazoa > Chordata > Mammalia > Artiodactyla > Delphinidae > Lagenorhynchus > Lagenorhynchus albirostris. The sequence goes on from NC_083107.1 coordinate 69,523,714, forward strand.
TTCTTGTCAAGTTTTGACAGATTATGTCTTTCAGGGAATTGGTCTGTTTTATCTAGGTTGTCAAATTTGTGGGCATAATATTCCTTTATTATTCTTTTACTGCACATGGGGTCTGCAGTGATGTCCTCTCTTTCACTTCTGATACTAGTAATTTTTCTTTCTTTTTTTTTTATTTTAAAGCTTTAGGCTTACTGACTATATATAACTTTTCAGAGAACCAGCTTTTAGTTTTGTTGATTTTTCTCTATGGTTTCCTGTTTTCAGCTTCACGTTTCTGCTCTAATTTTTATTATTTCTTTCTTCTGCTTACTTTGGATTTAATTTGCTCCTCTTTTTCTAGTTTCCTAAGATGGAAGCTTAGATTATTGAATTTAGATATTTTTCTTTTCTAATATGAATTCAATGCTGTAAATCTCTTTCTATGCCCTGCCTTTCCTGTATCTCACAAATTTTGGTAAGTTGTATTTTCATTTAGTTATATTTTAAAACTTCTCTTGAGACTTCTTAACTCATATGTTATTTAGAAGTGTGTTGTTTTATGTCCATATAGTTTGGGATTTTTCCAATATCTTTCTGTTACTGATTTCTAGTTTAATTCCACTGTGGCCTGGGAGCAGTCATGGCACGATTTCTATTCTTTTAAATTTATTGAAGTGTGTTTTATGACCCAGAATGTTCTCATTCTTGGTGAATGCTCTAGTGATCTTGAGATGAAACCATTTACTTTGCAGAATCCTTAGCTGCTCCATTCAGGTTTTATAGCTGCATTCTTCGGGAGTGATAGGGTGGAATATGCTTACCCCATCTTACCTGGAATTAGAACCCATCCTATATTTTGGAGTATTTCCTGTGGAAAGATTAGAAATACAGTTACTGTAATTTGCTATGTGGTATACTGCTTTATTTAAGGGTTGTACTAATTTATAATGCCACCAGCAGTACATGAGATTAGTTTTGCCCCATAGTGGATACATTTTAAAGCTAACATTTTTTGTGTAGAAGTTATAGAGAGGTAGCTGGGAAGTTCATCTGTAATAGAATAATATTGCCTTACACAGCTAGAAAAGTTTAAAATATAAGTAGTTAAACGTATACATATTAGCCTGAAGTTTTCCCTATAAAATTTGGATATCTCCCTCTGTTTACTTTGTCACCGCACCCTCCCTTTACCAACCTCCCTTTGTAACATGAGGTTTTTTTTGTTTGTTTTAAAATTTCCTTTGAAAGGTAGACAAAATGGAGATGAAGAAGACATGGCTGCTGTAAAGTGAAGGAAGGCTCCAAACTAATGTACACTGGGGTGGGGTGGAGATAACATTTTCTTCTGAAACCTTTTCTGACTTTCTCCATATAGAGACCAAGGGACATAGTATTGTTATAAATATTGTCAATTAAAAAAAAAAATCAGGTTCTTAGCTTTGTAAGCTAATGGAAGGAGTGGTTCTTTGGTGAGTGTCTTAGGTTGGCTTAGGATAGGATCAGTTTGCAAACACCAAATCTCAATGTCATATCATTGGAGATTCAATACATGGAACATTTAATTTAGTTAAATGTTTATTGAGGACTTACTGTATGCCAGGCATGTGGATGTAGCAGTGAACAAAACAGGAGAAAAGAAAAGATCCCTGTCTGTATGGAACTTAATTTGTGGATGGGGGTGGAAGACAGACAACATGGTAAATAAATAAATTATATGTTTTGTTAGAGGTAAGTGCTATGGGAAAAAAATTAAGCAAGATGGCTGGGGAATGCTGGGCGAGTTTGGAGTAGTTTGCAATTTTAATTGGGTATTCAGGCAAGGCCTCACTGAGAAGCTGACTTTTGACCAAACATTTGAAGGAGGTGAAGGAGCAAACTTTGCAGATACTCAGGGAAAGAGCATTCTACACAGAGGGAGCAGTCAGTGTAAAGACTGAGGCAGGAGTGTGCCTGTCTTGGTCTAGGAACTGTGAGGAGGCCAGCGTAGCTAAAGTAATGTGATTGAGGAAGAGAGATGTAGGCGATGAAATCAGGGAGGCAACGTGTTTATTGCTAGGGCTAGACTGTTGCCTAGAATTCTTGGTAGATTTTCCTATCTTCTTGTTACAATTTACTTTCCAGCTCCTCTCATACTGAATGTCCTGCCTAGAAGACTCAAGGACTTCTGGAATGATTCTGGATTGGCACTGGCCTGTGGAAGGTAGTTTCCATGGGGTATCATCCTTCTCTGTTGCAGGGAATAGCCAAGGTTTCAACAAAAAAATTTGTAAAGTCCTTCAGAGGCTTTCGGAAAATTATGACATTTTTATATTAAGTTTTAACACAGCCATTATTCAGAATGTATTAGTTTCCTGGTTTGTTCAGTGTTCTTTATGCTGTATTTCTACAGTAAATTACTTCTGTCTGTATTACGGCAACTAGGATCTATATGTCTGTTGGATCAAGTATTGTTGAAATTGTGTCTGACTTCCCTTCTGACGGGATAGCGGTTTTACTGTTAAAGTATTGAACACCTACCACATATATAGCAGAAGTAATGCTAGCTAACTCAAATCAAAACATGATAACAAATAGGACAAAAAAAAAGGAAAACAGGCTAATTTTACTAAGCACTTGTGTATGTAAATTGTAAATACAGCAATATAATAAAACAACACACCACGATTAATGAGAATTAATTATTCCAGGAACGCAAAGCTCCTTTGTTTTTAGAAAATTATCATCAAATTATTAGGTCAAAAATGAGAAAACTATATGTAGAGATGTCAAAAATGAGAAACTATATGTAAAGATGGGTACTTGCCCAGCTCCCTAGGCAAGGATTTTATTTTCTAGACTCCCTTGTATGTAGGTGGTGCCAAGTGACTTTTTTTTTTTTTTTTTGGCAGTACGCTGGCCTCTCGCTGTTGTAGCCTTTCCCGCTGCGGAGCACAGGCTCCGGATGCGCAGGCCCAGTGGCCACGGCTCACGGGCCCAGCCGCTCCGCGGCATGTGGGATCCTCCCAGACCGGGGCACGAACCCGTGTCCCCTGCATCGGCAGGCGGACTCCCAACCACTGCGCCACCAGGGAAGCCCCGCCAAGTGACTATTTTTAAAGTGAAATGTCAGCATAAATAATGTGTGTCACTTCTGGGTCAAGGTATTTAAGAGCAGGGTGCGCCTACTGAATAGAAACCAGCTGCACTGAACTGTTAATAATTTAGTTCACAGATGAATAACTGTTTATAACTGAATAATAACTTGTATTGTGTTAAGCTAATGAAATTTTGGGATTTGATTATAGCACCTAGTGTTACCTAACAGGTATGAGCTATATGATTATCTCACATGTCAAAAAAGCAGTTATTTAAATTCAATATCTGTTTAAAACCTTTCAGTTAAAAGGAAGTGTTAAAACACATACATACCCAGGCAAGTAAGCTTAAGTAGAATTTCTTTCTCTATATGGGTGACTTAGATATAATTGACTCTGTGTTTGGTTTACTTAAATTTATTTTCCTCCTAAAATAGTAGTCTTGGGAATGGTGGAAATAAACTCAGCATATTGCCCTTTTAAAAAAAATAATAATATGACACAACAAAACTTCCATTACCTGACCACTTTTTTTTTTTTTTTTGAGTTTGGGCAGAAAGATGCTTTTATAACGTAAAGACTGTTTTAGCCTAACTGCCAGCATGATAATGGTGGTGAAACACTAGAGACAAACAGTGGAAAAATTAGAACTATGACAAGAAAACTTGCTATCACTACTTTTATTTAGCATTGTTTTAGAAGTTGTAGCCAGTGTAGTTAGGCATGAAAAATAAATGAGGTGTAAGGAAGAAGAAAAAAAGTATTGCTGTTTGCAGATATTATGATTGCTTATTTAGAAATCCCAAAAGAATCAACTAAAAATCTGTTAGAGATTTACATAAGAGTTCAGAAAGGTGATTGTTAATTAAGTAAACATATAAATAGAGTTCCTATATACCAATAATTAACAAAAATATTATGAAAAATATATTTAGTAATATGTTGAATAAGAAATATACAGGATCTAGGTGAAGAAAATAAAAATTCTGGGAAAGGATGGAAAAATTGAAGAGAGCCAGTTTGCACCTGGATTGGAAGAATCATTATGATGAAGATTTTAGTTCTTGTCAAGTAAATTTAAAAGGTAAAGCAATTCCACTCTGACAAATCAAAAGTTCATTTGGGTTAGAATATATATATATATATATATATATATATGTATTTTTTTGTGGTATGCGGGCCTCTCACTGTTGTGGCCTCTCGCACTGCAGAGCACAGGCTCCGGACGTGCAGACTTAGTGGCCATGGCTCATGGGCCCAGCCGCTCCGCGGCATGTGGGATCTTCCCAGACCGGGGCACGAACCCGTGTCCCCTGCATTGGCAGGTGGACTCTCAACCACTGTGCCACCAGCGAAGCCCTAGAATATATTTTTTTTAAAGAAGTGTAGTGAGGCATAAATTATATTACTAGAGATTAACATGTATAGCAAAGATACAGTGATTAAAGCAAGATGGCAATGATGTGGAACTAGAAAAGACTGGTGAATAGAATAGATGTGAAAGCCCCAAGGCAGTCAGGTATATCTAAGAATTCAGTAAACATGTAATGTTGAAATCTAATCATCTTGAGAAAAAAACTTATATCCCTGCTTCATACCGTACATTAAAACAAATTACAGAAGGGTTAACATTTATAGGGCTGTATAAATGTATATGTATACAAGTAATGGGTGCGTGTGGCAAAAATCCCCAGTACTTAAGGGTATAAAGACTTTTACCTCTCCAACTCTCTTTCCAGTGGAAAACACTGATAATGGTTTCTAAGATAAATGGCTAGAAAGTTTCTTCACATGTGTATAACACCTCCCCCCCCAAATTGAGGAGTCAAATGGTATCTATAATTCTGCAACTTGCTTTTTTCACTTAATAATGTCTGAATGTCTTTGCATATCTGCACATAGAGTGCTACATTGTTCTTTTTCCTCATAGTATTTCATTATGAAAAAATTAAAACACAACAAATTTGAATGAATTTTACAGAGAATACCCTCCATATACCCACCACCTGGGGATTCTACCACTAACATTTATTATCTATCCACATTGCTCTTTAAAAAAAATTGTGGTATAATACACATAACATAAAATTTACCATTTTGATCATTTTAAAGTGTACAGTGTTAAGTATATGCACATAGTTTTGCATAAACTCTAGAATTTTTCATCTTGCAAAACTGAAACTCTACCATTAAACAACTTCCCAACCCCCCCTTCCCACAGTTCCTGACAGCCACTATTCTACTTCCAATTTCTTTGAATATCTTACCTCATATAGGTGAAATCATGCAATGTTTGTCTTTTTATGACTGACTTATTTCATTTAGCGTAATGTCCTCAGGGTCCATCCATGTTGTATCATGTGTCAGAAGTTCCATTTTAAGACTGAATAATTTCATCATAGGTATATACTGCATTTTAAAATTGATTCATCTGTCAATGGACAGTTGGTTTGTTTCTGCCTTTTGGCTATTTAATAATACTGCTGTGAACATGAGTGTACACAGATCTCTTTGAGATCCTGCTTTTGATTGTTTCAGATATATAACCCGAAGTGATATTGCTAGATCATATAATTCTATTTTTAATTTTTTTTTTTTTTTTTTTTTTTTTGGCGGTACGCGGCCTCTCACTGTTGTGGCCTCTCCCGTTGCGGGGCACAGGCTCCGGACGCGCAGGCCCAGCGGCCATGGCTCACAGGCCCAGCCGCTCCGCGGCATGTGGGATCCTCCCGGACCGGGGCACGAACCCGCGTCCCCTGCATTGGCAGGCGGACTCTCAACCACTGCGCCACCAGGGAAGCCCTATTTTTAATTTTTTGAGAGGAACCACCAAACTATTTTCCATAGCAGCTGCACCATTTTACATTCCCATCAGCAATGTACAGGGTTGCAGTTTCTCTACATCCCTGCCAGTAGTTGTTATCTCCTGTTTTGTGTGTTTTTTTTTTAATAGCAGCCATCTTAGTGGGTGTGACGACATCTTATTGTGGTTTTGATTTGCATTTCCCTAATGATTAGTGATTATTTTTATATGATTCTTGGCCATTAGTGTATGTTCCTTGGAGAAATGTCTTACTCAATCCTTTGCCCATTTTTTTTTTCTTTTTTCTTTTATTAATTTTTATTAGAGTATGGTTGCTTTACGATGTTGTGTTAGTCTGCACTACACAGCAAAATGAATCAGCCACATACATACATATATCCCCTCACTTTTGGACTTCCCTCCCATTTAGGTTACTACAGTGCATTAGTTAGAGTTCTCTGTGCTACACAGTATGTTCCCATCAGTTGTCTATTTTATACATAGTATCAATAATGTCTGTGTGTCAGTCCTAGTCTCCCAATTCCTCCCACCCTTTTCCCCTTGGTAACCATGCATTTGTTCTCTATGTCTGTGTCTCCATTTCTGCTTTGCATATAAGATCATCTATACCATTTTTCTAGATTCCACATATATGCGTTATTATACGATGCTTGCTTTTCTCTTTCTGACTTCACTTTGTGTGACACTCTCTAAATCCATCCACATCTCTACAAATGACCCAATTTCATTCCTTTTTATGGCTGAGTAATATTCCATTGTATACATGTACCACATCTTCTTTATCCACTCCTCTGTTGATGTACATTTAGGTTGCTTCCATGTCCTGGCTATTGTAAATAGTGCTGCTATGAACATTGGGGTGCATGCATTTTTTATTTATTTTATTTTTGGCTGTGTTGGGTCTTCGTTGCTGCATGCAGGCTTTCTCTAGGTGCGGTGAGCGGGGACTACTCTTCATTGTAGCGCGAGGGCTTCTCATTGCGGTGGCTTCTCGTTGCAGAGCACGGGCTCTAGACACGCGGGTTTCAGTAGTTGTGGCACGTGGGCTCAGTAGTTGTGGCTCATGGGCTTTAGAGCGCAGGCTCAGTAGTTGCGGCGCATGGGCTTAGTTGTTCCGCGGCATGTGGGATCTTTCTGGACCAGGGCTCGAACCCGTGCCCCTTCATTGGCAGGTGGATTCTTAACCACTGTGCCACCAGGGAAGCCCTCTAGTTCTCTTTTAAATAAAACCTTGACTGTTTTGTCTCTGAATAAGTGCATTTCACTATGTGTAGACAAGAGTAAGAGACTAAAATAACTAGGAATGATTTATATATGTATACACACACATACATATACGTATATAAAATAAATTGCTGAAATTACCCTTTTTAAGTACCTAAGGTAATTGAGAAGGAAGAGTGTCGTTGAAATGCTAGCAGACTTCATGGATGAGGAGAGATTTTTATCTGAGCTTGGTTCTTTTTTTTTTTTTTTTGGCGGTACGCGGGCCTCTCACTGTTGTGGCCTCTCCTGTTGTGGAGCACAGGCTCCGGACACGCAGGCTCAGCGGCCATGGCTCACGGGCCTAGCTGCTCTGCGGCATGTGGGATTCTCCCGGACCAGGGCACGAACCCGTGTCCCCTGCATCGGCAGGCGGACTCTCAACCACTGTGCCACCAGGGAAGCCCCTGAGCTTGGTTCTTTTGAGCAAGGATGTAGAAGTCCAGATTCTGTTCGACATTTGGGAAACTCTACAGTCCTAAGACAATTGCCTTGTCTTGGTAGCTTCAAGGCGATGCTTTGGCTAGTTTCTGGGAATATTTTGTCACATAGTTCTGTAGTTTACAAAGCTTAAATGAAAAATATCATGTGAAATTTTTGTTGTTGTTGTTGGCTATAGTATGGTTAAAAGCTTTTTGTGAGTAGTAGGCTAATCATTGCCAGTGTTCACCATAATTTGCTTTACTGTTATGAACCCATGTGTATGGATTCAGAATATAGATTTGTCATTTACTTCAGGAGTTCCTAGTCTTGATCTAGGATTGAGTTCTGTCTCAGGACTGTTTTGAAAGTGGTAGAAAACCTATCCCAAAGTAGTAGAAGGAAGAAAAGGGAATTTATTGGTTTATTTCTGAAAAATATGGAGGAAGAGCTTCAGGTATGCTTGCATTCAGTCTTTAAATAATCGCATTGTCAAGATTTTGTTTCTCTCTCTCTCTTTCCCTCTCTCTCTCTCTGTTTGTCTTGGGGGTGTTAGAAAGCTGTTAGCTTCCGTCTCACACTATTCAAGTTTAAGTCCAGTAGTTGCTGGGGCAAAAAAAAATGTCTTTTACCTGTTATTCTGCTCCTTTAGTCTTAATTTGAGTGTTGTCCCCATTTCTAAACCTGTTAACTGTGGTCAAGAGGTTGGTTTCACGCTTTATTGTTAGTCTTGGCTCCCACCATACAGATTGAGAATGGAGGAGGGGGTGAATATGCAAAAGAAAACCAGGGCCTTTTACCAGAAGAATGTTGAATGGTAGGTAAGTTGCTAAAAACACAAATCTACCTTAGTCTTCATGGGGTCTGTGGACTCGCAAAAACTAACCATAAAAATTATATTTTTTTTTCTGAGAAGAGTCTTCATAGCTCTCATCAGACTTTCAAAGGGGTCTGCACCCATGAGAAAGGTTAAGTATTTTATGGGTCTGGGGAGAAAAGGGCATATTAACTGAGGATAGGTACATTACCAAAGGTGTACATGAGAATCATTTTTGAAAGACAGTGGAATTGGATTAAACTTAATCCAGTGAAAATAGTATGTTGAGGAGAGTAGAGTATAAATTTGGATGTTGTAGATGACTTTTAGGTGATGGAAGTATAGAATACGTTCAGATATTTGTTGAAATCAAATATGGTAAAAATCAAGTAGTTTAAGAGAATAAGTGAAATACATTTACATATAATAAATTGCTTCCTGTTTCATAATTATACCTTTCATTTACTTCTTTGGTCTAGGTATTAGAGTTGTGCTTTCCTTCTTGGTCCAAGATTTTTTTGGCATAGGGATTAAAAACAATTTTAATGACTTTAGTGTTTTTTTTTTTTTTTGTTTTGTTTTTGGGGCTGCACCGTGAGGCTTGTGGGATTTTAGTTCTCCCACCAGGGATTGAACCTGGGCCCTGGCAGTGAAAGCGCTGGACTGCCAGGGAATTCCCTTATTTTAGCTTTTGTAATTTATGGTTTTATTGCATAAGAATCAGAACATGTTTGAACACTTTGTGGGTTTTGTAATTATTGAGGTGTCCTAATACATAGGCAGTTTTCCTAACAATTCCATTAGTGATTGGGAGAAAAAGTAGACTTTTTTGAAGAGTTTAAAGTTCAGTATATCTTTGAAATCACGCTTACTGCTTTTATTATTCATATACTCCTATTTCTGTCTTGTAATCATAAATAAGAATTGTAGTAGATAGAAAGTTGGGATAAGAGATGCACCCTAACTTTAATTAGGACCTATGATTGCTATCCCAATTCCATTTTTTAGTGAATGGTGTAGCCCACTTCATTTTATTGGAAAAATTTTTCAGGGATGGCCTAATAACCCTAGAATTTGGAACCTGCTTTTTAGCTTAGACATAGAATCCTTCGATTGAAATTCTTTCGTAGTAGTAACACGTTATATTTATAGAGTGCTACTACCAGCCTTGGTTTCCTCCTCCTATTCCTTCTCCTTTGTTGGCTGAACCCTGTATGAAATCTTGATCCTCCAATGTGGACAAGAGTTGGGCACATTAGAAATGTATGTAAGCAAAGGAAAATTACATGTTTTGAGCTGATAGAAATGTTTTAAGGAAATGTCTCAATATGCAGGTCTTTTAATTTTTTTGTTAGGGATTGTTTATTTTTGTGAACTATGGACACTTTAAACTAATTTACCCTTTTCTTTCCCCTTGATTATCTGGCTAGTAATGTGCCTTATGGAAAGTTTAAAAAGAAAAGTGTAAAGAAGCAGGAAAAAATTATCTTAAAATTAATTCTATCACATAGAGGCATATTCTTAGTCATTTCAGGGTCAAAGTTCCCTTTTGGAATTTAATGAAAGCTGTGAATCTTCTCTCCAGAGATACAGGCACTAAATACTGTACATAACTCCAAAGGAGTTCATGGAATCCTGAAGCCAGCTGTGTATCCTATGAGCCTAGACTGTAAGTTAATAACTCTGATCTAAGGTAATACCATCAGCATTTTGACATTTATTTCTAATCCTTGTGTTTTTTTCTTAACTGAAATCTTAATTGTGTAATCAGTTTTGCTTGTGGTTTTTGTATATCATAAGCGTTTCCTCATCACTGAAAACTCTGCTTACAGATATCTTTAATGACAACATAATATATCATTGTTTTCAATTTAGAAATAATTTATTGGGTTCCTCTTATGTTTCAGGTGTTGTCTAACTGGAGGGCCATAAAGATAAAAAGGCTTGTGGTTTCTGCTTTGCTCTAGAACTACAGATCTCTTTATGAGGGGAGTTAAGTTGGTTTACTTTATTATCTTAACATTGGGAATTTAGGTTGTTTACTTTTACAACTGTTAGAAATAGTACTACAGTGCTCACCTTTGTGCCTCGCTCTCTTGTGTATTTCTGTTATTTTGCTTTTGTAGATTGCTAGAAGAAAAGTTGCTGGGTAAGAGGATGTCACTCTTTGAAAGACCCTTCAAGTTACATGTTCACTAAATTGCTTTCCAGAAAGTTGTGTTAGTTTACTTTCCCAGCTGTGTAGTGTGTAAGTGCCTGTCTTACTCAACCCTCGAAGGATTGAATATCACCAGTTTTGAAAATTTTTGCTGTTTTGTTAGATGACAGATAAACTTTCAGATATAGAAAGGAGCAGAGAGTTATATCAGGTACAGAGAGCAGCATGTGGAGAGGTGGGACGTTGGCAGTGTGAGTGTTGCAGGACACTGGAAGATTCTGTTATGGTTTATTTCTTACACAGCTAGTGCTCCATATTAAACCGACTCTTGTTACCAACTTCTCAAGATAGAGGCTGGCAGCAGTCTCTAAAAATGACTTAATACAGAACGTTTAATGGAATAAGCTATAGTCTCTGCTACAGTGCCTGGTTCCAAGGCCATAGGTTCATCATTTCCCTCCAATTCCATGTATTCTAGATTTCCTTCACCCTTGGCCAGACTTCAGCTAATCTAGGTTGCTTGCCTGGTAGGGTGACCCAGATGATCGTTCCTGAAGGGACTGAGCCCCTGTTTGCCTTTCCCTTATTCATGCCTTTGCCTTATGCTGCTGTTGCCTGTTTACCAGGCTTGGAAGTGCTGAGAACCACCTAACTAGTACGGTTAGTTATCCCAACATTATAGTAACTCCTTTTTTTGCCTCCTGGTCCATCAGCATGAGGAGCCCAAAGTGACCAACAGTTGTTAACTTCAGATTCAGATTAAAAGCCCTCTGATTAAAAATGTTTCCCCATGGGAATAAAGATCTCTAATTCTAGCAGAGCCTAAAGTTGCAGGAATGGGAAACGAATTCTTTTATTTGCTCACTAGGGTTATAGGAACCAATCCTATTTCTATTCACACCTCTGTACTGTACTTTTAGGATGCATTTACTGTATTTTGGAGGCCATTCCAGTGTCCTCTCAGGCTTACTGCTTCTTGGTGATATAGTGTATGGTGAGATCAGTGCTCACTGCCCATTGTTAAATTTTGTTCATTGTAAAGAAAAGAGTCACTTGGTCTGAGGCAGTGTTTGCCCCATGTTCGTAAACTAGGTACATTTGGCTAGTGGTGCTGGCTGAGGCACTGAAGGCAGGGAAGGCAAACTTATCAGAATGGTTGTCAGTGCCAGTAAGGACAAATTGCTGCCGCTTCAGGGTGGAGGAGGTCCAATGTAGTCAACTTGCCATCCAAATGCTTATTAGCTCATCTCTTTGAGGGATTGTAACAAATAGGGGGCTCAGAGTTTGCCTTTGCTGATGACAAGTTGTGGACACTCAGCAGCAACAGTAGCTAAGCTGTGTCAGTTTTGAGAGAAGAAGGCTATGCTGATGGGCTCATGCATAGCCTTTGTCCTTGTCACCATGACTTCTTCCTTTGTGGGCTTATTGTACATGTACGGGGTGGTTTAAGATAGGATCTGGAACATTTATTCAATAGCAACTCCACTTTCCCCAGCAGTTGGCTTAAAATTGCTAACTCGAGTAAGGTTGCTAACTCCCTTGCTCTTCTGGACTGCCCTGTTGCTTTTTGGACTCCCTTGGTATAGGAGAAGTTCCTGAGGCAGGAAAGTGGAGAGACTTATGGAACCTTGAGATAGGCTACTATCAGCATGAGTTGGACACTGTGAGTTTAAGTGGGAATTGCCTACAGCAACTGAGGCTGAGTTCATCTGTGGGCTGAGGAGTTGTGATACAGGGTACCAATTGTTTCTGCTGTATACTATACAGAAGAAGGGAAGCAGCCCCCCAGTCCATCATTAGAAGACTGGTTGAATAAATTGTGGTATTTTCATATAATGGAATATTATGCAGCTGTAAAAAAAAGCTTTTTATATAAACATAAAGACCTCTAAGATGTATTAAATGAAAAAGGTCATGTATTGGAATATTGTATATGCCTTGCTGCTTTTTGTTTGCAAAAGTGAGAAAAAATATATTTGTGTTTGTTTATGATTGCTTTAATGCTAGAAGGATATACAGGAAGCTAATAAGTGTCTGAGGAGGGGATGGGCGAGAATGGGAGGGAGATGGGACATGGGGGAGGAGCTAGGGGAGAATGGGAAGGGATGGAAGATGAGGGGAATGAAACATTTTACTTTATGCCTTTTTTTTTTAAACATGTTACCTGGTTTTTCATTTGTTTTGTAAGTGAAACCACCCTGATGAAATACTTATTATTAGGTTTGAATTTTATTTTCCATGTGATTATATAAACTAAAACTTCTTTGAGCTAAACTAATCAAATAGATATTAAATATTCCCATGCCTGGCAACTTGTCAGTCAGTTCTCAGCTTAAATGTTGCATGGTCATTGAGCCTGACCACTCAGTTGAACCCTCTCTCTTCCCATTCACTGTCAAACTTGTCACCCTGTTTTATTTTGTTTATTGTACTTATCACTATCAGAAAAAAAAATTTTTGCTTACATATATATATATATTTTTTTGCGGTATGCCGGCCTCTCACTGTTGTGGCCTCTCCCGTTGCGGAGCACAGGCTCCAGACGCGCAGGCTCAGCGGCCATGGCTCACTGGCCCAGCCGCTCCGCGGCATGTGGGATCTTCCCGGCCCGGGGCACGAACCCGTGTCCCCTGCATTGGCAGGCAGACACGCAACCACTGTGCCACCAGGGAAGCCCTGCTTACATATTTATCGTTTGTTTCTACTACTAGAATACTAACTTCTCTAAAAGCAAGGACTTGCTGTATATTTTCCACCATTTCTTGGCATCCCATTTTTATTTTTGTTTGTTGGATACAATGGATGCGCTATCTTTTACCCTAAGGATTTATTTATTTAGCAAGCAGAGCACTTATATTCTTTCTTCTCCTCACTTCCCCTACCTACCAGCCCCCAACTCTCTTCACTGCCTCTGTTGTTTTGATCATTTAAGGTGTTAAAACAGTCTGATTCTCAGATATGAGTAAGTTGAGTTTAATACAAATCATAACTTCCATCCTAACCCATTTTCAATTTTTTTTTCCCTTAATTTGTGCTTCTCTTGAATTTCAGGGAGTGTGGTAAATTTTTCACTATTCATACATTTTGTTTTAATTTCTTTAAATATCAGCTTATTGAGGTATATGCCACCTTTATTGAGGTATAATTTCCGCGTAATACAATACATGCATTTTAAGCATACAGCTGACTTCTTTCTGACAAATGTATACACCCGTGTAACCACCACCTAATTTCTACTCATTTCCGTTTGTGTATTTGACAAAGCTTGTTAGTTGATACATAAGTGTTTTATTATTTTGTAAGTTTCCTCTGTATTTGAAATATTGCATAATAGGGAGAGTTAAATCTTCTTTACCTTTGTTTCTTTATGTATCTTTTCAGTATTTCTTCTCTCATATTACAGTTGTCCATTTTTCCCTTCCCCTACTTGCCCTCTACCCTAGTTGTGAACTGCAGGGCTTGTTTCTTATTCATCTTTGTATCTCCACTTTTTGGCACTTATGAAGCACTTAGTAAATGTTTGTTACAGTAAGAGTTAAGTTTAGGAGTAGTATGGATGTATAACTGATTGAGAAGCAGTATAGCTTGATGCTTAGAAGCAAAGAAGCTTGTCTTCCATCACTTATTAGCTGATGTGACCTTGGGCAAGTTACTTATTTTCTCTGTGCCTCAGTCTTCACATCTGAAGAAAATGCCATAAGGGTTATCTACCTCATAGATTTATTGTAGAGATTAAATGAGCTAATATATGTAAAGTACTTAGAACAGTACCTGGCACTTAAATTCTAGATTAGTATTAACTGTTACTATTATTAATTCTTCAGAGTTTTGGGAGAATTAGGTGCTGAGAATTTTTTTTTTGCTTGAACCAGGGAGTGTGCATAACACTTGGATAATCAGGTGAAAAGAATCTAATCTAGCAGATCAGAATGACTTGATAGACCTTTAGGTAAAGCTATACCCCTGAGCTTACAAAGCCAGCCTCTGTAATCTCTGGATATCCATAGCTACCTTTCTGTATAGATATGTATTTAAATAGTCTCAGTCTATTCTTACATTCAAGTTTCTGCCCCTGAATCTACAAACATATTTGCTTTTGCACTCACCTTTCAGCCTTCTTTTTTGTTTAAAAAAAAAAAAAAAAGAGGCATTTTTACTCTTGTCTAAAGGCAGTGTTGCTCCCTGTGTTCTTAATTCCACCAGGCAACCATCACATGTTTTAGACCTATCCTGTGATAGGCACTAAGGGGTGCTAGGTGAACACGACAGGTGGTCCCAGTCCTCGTGCAGCTTATGTACCAGTGGGCAAGACAGATGATTTAAAATGCAATTATAATAAATACAGTGTGATAAGCACTACTGGGGTGTATGGAATTCTGCTGTAGGAGCATAATTATTTTTGGAAACCATGGGAGGATGAAAATGCCCAAGGAGAGTAGAAATTGAGACAAGAAGAGAATCTTGAGAAGGATCAACATTCAGAGATTGTGGAGAATGAAGAATTGCTGGTGGAGAGGTAGGAGGGAAGCAAGGAGAGTCTGGTGTCACAGAAGCTAAACAGAGGAGTGCATCTCAGGACAGAGGTAGTTAGTGATCAACAGATACTGCTCAGCAGCCAGGTAAGGTCCTTTTCCCTCTTTCCTTTTCAGATATTTGGCTCTATCCGTATTCCTTACGTCTCAGTTCCATGCTTCCTTATTATTATCTGTTCAGCTCCTGAACTTCTAGTAAGTGTTTGTTTAGTGAGTTTGGTAGGTGAGGGATACTGCATCCTCTGAATTCATTTGTTTTCTAGTGTCAAATTATAAGTAGCACAAGTTTGGATAAAGAGAGATTTGTCAAACTCTGAATCTATTTGCCTCTGGTATTGGCATGGGGAGAGTCGGTATAGCTAGGGATACCTCTGTTTCCTTTTATCCTGGTTCAGTGAAACTTGTTCAGGTCCATTTGACAAAACAATTATTCTTTGATTCCATGTTTCCCTTCAGTGTTCTGGGAAGAGTTGTTTTAACTCCTTGTTGCCACCTATGGCCCTCCCATTGAGTGCTGACCCCCCGCCCCCCACCATTTGTTCGGTAGCATAGTCTCATCACTTCTCATTCTGCATGTTTCCTGGGGGACCTCATTCACTACGGTGACATTAAATTAAAGCTTTTGGACAGTAAATAAGTCATATGACACTGAAGTAAATCTGTAAAGATTACCATGTCTGTTTTTTCAGATTTATTTATTATTTATTTATTTAATTTATTTTTGGCTGTGTCGGGTCTTGGTTGCTGCACGCTGGCCCTTTGTTGTGGTGCGCGGGTTTCTCTCTAGTTGTGGTGTGTGGGTTTTCTCTCTCTAGTTGTGGCACTCAGGCTTCAGGGCGCGTGGGCTCTGTAGTTTGTGACACGCGGGCTCTAGTTGGGAAGCGGGAGCTCAATAGTTGTGGCCCGCAGGCTTAGTTGCCCCGCGGCACGTGGGATCTTTTTTTCCCTGACCAGGGATCGAACCTGCATCCCCTGCATTGTAAGGCGGATTCTTTACCACTGGACCACCAGGGAAGTCCCAAGAGTACCGTGTTTTTATATGTATATTTTAAATGTAAAATAAAATTTTCCAGACTACACAAAAGTTAGCTTCTACATATCTGTGTATATGAATGTAATGAACTCGTAAGTGCAGCAGTAATTGAAATACTGCTGTTATTTAGGCGAGAATTGAACCCAAATTTAGGAGCTGTTTACATTATCCTTGAATACTCAGAAAGTACAAGTTTTGTATCCTTTTCTTAGCTGGATGTAAGAATCTACAAGTAAAGAAATAGATGTATTAGGTACACTTTAGAAAAATAAATTTATTTTATCATACTTTAATTCTGTGTAGTGTTGATTTTAATTCTTCTGAACAGTTATTCAGTTTGCCATAAAATAGTTCCTAAAAACTGTTTTGTAGATTAATGAACAATTCCAATGGAATGATGTTTTGTTTGATAAACACTGCCCTCCTGTGGTTAAAGTAAACTAAATGTTTTGTGAAACTACTATAGTCTTTCCACTTAAATTAACTCCTGGTAAAATAATGTAATAGTAATAGCTATACAGTAATAGTGTTGTAATGGTAATGGAGTTTGGTATTTTTGCTCAGAAATATATGTGGCCGTTTTGTTTTCCTCTGCATCTCTCCCTCTTGGGTTTCTCTAGTGTGCCTCTGAACATTTTTTCTCACTGTTTATGTACAATTTCTTATAATTAAAAGAGTTAATTGTAAATGGAAAGATGGAGGAATATTAAGCTATTGAAGGGAGGGAAACTGCACTTAAACATAGACGTGCTAAAAGAAATCAAAAGAAAAGACCAGTGAGTTATAAGACATGAAACTAATAAAAGCCTCCATGGAAAAAACAGTAATGAAAAGATGAAGAATAAAAGGGAGAAAGTATTTGCAGTAAATGTGACAGTAAAAGTTTTAATATATTTAATAATTTAATATGAAAACTAGAGCTCATACAAGTGGTATATATACAAGCAGACAGTGGTTATGAATAACCAGTTTACAAGTCAGGAAATACAGTAATTAAAGCACAAAAATATATTAAAATTCATAATGGTATTCCATAAAATGGTATTCATAATATTCCTAATGGTGTGTCAGATAAACAAACAAAAAAGCCCCATTCATTTTTGGAGTATACTAGAAAAACTAGCTAATTATTCTGATAATTAATAAATAGGACAGAATCAAGCACTTATCCTGCTTTTTTCTATATGAGTTGTATGTACTTCAGATAACCAACTAGTAGATGGAGGAAAGCATTTATTTTTAGAAGGATTCTAGCTTATAAATGAAGAAGGAAAGATAGGCTATCACCATTTTTCAGCACCTAAATAATGAGTCTGAATAGTGGCTACTAATCAGTGGTTACTAAAGCAATTAGGTTGGAATGCTGATGGGAAACTTTGTAATGGGTGGATCAGGAGGACATCTGTTCCCCTGATTCATCTTGACATCTCAAAAAAGAGACCACAGATATTCTGTGTGTTCTCATGTGTGTGGGGTGGGGGGAGGGGAGGGGAAGTAAACAACACTGTCTATGAAGTTCTTTTGGTAAAACAAAATCTGAATCTGAGCAGCCCTCTAGGTAATTCTAATTTTCAGGAAATATGAGGGACAGAGTACCATACAATTAGCAAAATACAGAATGTGGGAAACTATAGTACAGTTTTCTTGGTTTCTTCAGTAAATAAATTGGAAGAAAACAAGGAGAAATCCATAGATTAACAGAGACTTTAAGACATGTGTTAACCAAATGTGGTATGTATGGGTCTTCTTTGGATACCGATTTGAACAAACTAACTGTTAAAAGTGTTTTTCCCCCATGAAAATTGAAGACATTGTGTAAATAATTTGATAATGAAGGAACTATAGTTACATTCTGAGGTATAAAATGGTATTTTTATCTTTCAAAAAATGAGTCCTTATCCTTTTTTAGAGATCTGTACTAAAGTATTTATGAATGAAATGTTTGAGATTTGCTTCAGGATAATCCACTTTGTAGAGGTAGAGTGGCTGGAGGTATAGATGAAACAAAGTAAGCCATGTGTCGACAATTGTTGATTGCAGTGTTCCCAATAATTTTTTTTTCAAAACAAATTTTTTTTTAAATTTTTTGGCCACACGTCAAGGCCCGTGGGATCTTAGTTCCCCGACCAGGGATCGAACCCACACCGCCTGCAGTGGAAGTGCAGAGTCTTAACTACTGAATCGCCAGGGAAGTTCCTCTCTATTTTTGTATATGTTTTAAAATGTTCATACTAAAAAGTTAAAAAGTAGAATACTTAAGTCTTTAGTTGAAAAACATTTCTCTTTCTCTCCCAAACTAAATGATTTATAGTTTTAAATATTGAGAAAATTTAGCATAAATAATTTTCTAAATTAAAATTAATTTCAGATGCCTAGTATGTAAAGGTACTAGTCATAAACTTTTTTTTTTAAGGAAAGTAAACATCCCTTAAGCAGTTTTAACTAACTGGTTTCTTCTATTTTATTTCTTGAAAAAACAGTATACCTAGAAAATCAATGAAATTAATTTTCATTAAAAAGGCACACAGAAATTTTAGGTCTCTATTTCCAATAGCTTAATGTCCTATGTCAGCATACTTAAGTATTTTTATATAAATAGTAAAATTCACCCATATTAAAATAAAGTAATTCCTTGCTCTAGATAATAAATCAAAATATTTTTACTATTACCATTACCATGGATAATATAAATGTTTTAAATTCTAAATAGAGTTCATTCTGATAGTGGATTAATAGTTACCTTTCTATTAAGATTTGATATGCCAGAGAAATTTTTATTAATTTCCATTTTGTAGCTTCTTGGACAGAAAGCCACCAGTTCAGATGAACAGTAGGGCAGCCACATTCCCCAGTTTGCTCATCACCACTTTCTGGTAGAACTGGGATTTGAACTCTGATATACTGCCTCATTATGATGAATTAATCAAAATATTTTTGCATATGAATGTAAGTGCCTTATTCTGTGATATTTTGTGCTTGTTTTTCTTGCAGAATAGCTTAATATCTAGTCTTTATATTTGGATATCTGTAATGTAAATAGGATTTAAAGAACATATAAGTGACTTTATAGGGACTGAAGTCTTGGCATTTAACTTAAAGCTGTTTCATATTTTTGTAAATTTTAGTTTTTGTCTAATGTTTAGTATTATTGGCAGTATAGGGCATTGTTAACTACTTGTGAAAAAAAATAGTGGAAAAATCAAAGGGGCAGCCGGAGAAAAACATGCTATCTTTTGTATTTTTCATCCCCCTTAAGAATACTGGTGAAATTTTAGATCAGGATATCAAATGTGAACTGGAAAAGATTTTTGTCATATAATTTATTAGTAATAACAAAAGCTACCATTTATGTCACTTGTGCTAAGTTAAGAATACTGCAGAATGTTTTACTTAATGTTCCTATCTATGAGGGTGTTACTACCCTCATTATACAGATGAAGGGTTAAGATTGAGAGCTTTTAGTCATCAATATTATGTCTTAGAGCTATTAGGTGCAGGCTATTTGAGCTCTATACACTTTGAAGTACTTTCATATTTTGCATCGATTAAACTTTTTCCCCCCAACTGAAACCTCTTAATTATGTTAATAACATCCTTTACAGAGACCACCAAAACTGAGTCTTAGTCAATCCATTGTATGCTGGTTTGGAGTATTTGTTATAAAAACTTGAAATGTGGAAGAAAATAAAGCAAATCCCACATTTGTAGTATTATGTAAATTTGTGTCATACATTTTAGTATTCAGGATTTCCTAATGATAGTAACAGAGTAAAATTTAATTGCCAGGTAGATGATTATATCAGTTTCCCTAGAAATCCCTTCTATTTTTTGATTAAGGCAAGCATAACACCTGTTGCACAAAGTGTTTTTCTTGTATCAACTCCAGCGTTTTTCAGTATGGTTTACAAAAATCTCTGTATCTTCCCACTTTTCTTAAGCAGAAGTTGTAGCAACAGAGTTCTTAGACTTCAGTGGCAGTATGTTTTCTTCCAGTAACCAAATGGGCTGTTTGAGGGGGAGTTCTGTGTTAGAAGTGAATCGGCCTGGAATAGCAACTAAATATAAAGCCTCACTTATACCCACACCAATGCTTTTTAAGTCTTTCAAAAATTAATTAATTAATTTTTGGCTGCTTTGGGTCTTCGTTGCTGCGCGCGGGCTTTCTCTAGTTGTGGTGAGCGGGGGCTACTCTTCATTGCGGTGCGGTGCCTTCTCTTGTTGCGGATCACAGGCTCTAGGTGTGCGGGCTTCAGTAGTTGTGGCATGTGGCTTCAGTAGTTGTGGCTCGCAGGCCCAGTAGTTGTGGCGCACAGGCTTAGTTGCTCCACGGCATGTGGGATCTTCCCAGACCAGGGCTTGAACCCGTGTCCCCTGCAATGGCAGGCAAATTCTTAACCACTGCGCCACCAGGGAAGTCCCTACACCAATGCTTTTGATGCATTTTTGCTTTTGTCCAATAGGTTGTGCATTTTCATTCTTTTAATTTGTTGGCAGAAATAAATTTTGTTTAGGTAGAGTTGTAATTTTATCTGACAAATCATTGAATATACTACTTTCTGTAATGGAAATAAAAGGAATGTATTTCTGATGTTCAAACAGACCCTGATTTTTTTTGCGTGTGATGTAGCTATTAAATTTTATAATTTTATTTTATTTATTTTTTTAGGGGGGGGTGCGCGGGCCTCTCACTGTTGTGGCCTCTCCCGTTGAGGAGCACAGGCTCCGGACTCACAGGCTCAGCGGCCATGGGTCACAGGCCCAGCCGCTCCGCGGCATGTGGGATCTTCCCAGACAGGGGCACGAACCCGTGTCCCCTGCATTGGCAGGTGGACTCTCAACCACTGCGCCACCAGGGAAGCCCTATAATTTTATTTTTTAATCTGATTTTTATTTAGATCAGATAGCTTATTTCAAAAAGAGGAAATATGAAAGTCTAAAAACGTAGGACAAGTTCAACTTCATTAGTAGCTAAAATTAAAAATTTTTTATATATTTTTTCAAATAATTACCAAGGATTTAAAAAGTAATATGAATGTTGGTTAATGGTTAACAGTAGTGAAACTCCCGTACATATGGTGGAAAGCAATTTGGCAATATTATATATTAAAATAACTTTATACAGCAGTTCCAGTTGTTAGAAGACTTTGAAAACAGAAGCACTTGGTGGCATTTGTTACAGTTAAAGAAAAAAAAAAGGAGACAATAGCACACATTTATTGAGAATTTTATATATCCTCAAATTCTGAGCTAAGCAGCTCAAAATAAAATATTCTGTTTGTCTCCCATGGCCACTCCATGAGTTATAGATGTTTTTCTTGTTTTGATTTTACTGATGAAACTAAGACCCAGAGATTAACTTTCTAAGGTCACAGAGCTTTAAATTTTAGAGTCAGGTATAAAATTAAGATCTGTCTCACTCTAAACATGTGTTGGTAACCATCGGGAAAGAGTGCCTCTTTAAGCAGTCTAAATGTGCAACAGTAGGAAATGGATTAAGTGATTTAGTGTGTATATGTATGTGTGTGGGTGTATATATATGTGTGTATATATGTATATATATCAATCAGTGGAGTATCATGCTGCTATGAAATATATCAATAATAACTGTTGCAAGATTTGCAAAAAGGGCTTTTAAAAAGAGGTACAAACTAGTATATGCAGAAGGATATCAACTGCAAAATGTTATAGAAAAAACCTGTGGAAGGGACAGCCAAAATGTTAAATCCTATTCTCTCATGGCAGAATCCCCCTTTGCATATGATTTGAGGTGGGGGGGGAGTATGGTCTAAATTTTCTAGAATGAATATGTATTACCATTGGGGGGAAGCCCTTGTTGCTTTATATATGGTATATATGACTGTGTATAGGTTTAACTCAGCAGATGAAATGAATTTCTGTGTGGAATACTATGAAATATCACTGTAAGTTGGTGGAACACCCTTGTCTAGAGTTTGAGAACCACAGTTTGAGAAATACAAAGAATCTTCCTAGGCCCCACCAGGATCTTATTTTTCAGTTTTATGTTCTTGTTCACTATCAAAGACACAGCCAGGAACCCACCTCTTAAGATATTGACTTAATTATAGATATATGTGGGGGCTGCCATTTGCATTAAGCTAGTTTTGTCACGTTTCAGAAAAGACCTGTGAGAAAAAGGTCTGTATCTGATCTTTATACTTGATGGTCACAATCCCCATCTTAACCAAAATATCAAGCAACGTTTCTGCAGTCCTCTTAGTTTTTCTGCCTCAGCAAGTAAGAACCTACCCATCATTCAGCAGAAGTATAGTTTTCATCATTCCAATGCATATTTTAGTTGACAAAAGAAAATTTTTTTCCTCATTGAAATCTTTGCTGTATATAAAGCTTTATTAGTACCCTCTTTAGTGTGGGGAATTAAGAGTTCTGACATCTTAAGTTTAGGCTATGCTATTCTCTTGAGTCTTACTTTCCTTTCTGGTAAAATTATAACTAAACCTGCTCTGCTGTTTCTTGGATTGTTGTGAGGGGCATATGAAATAGAATGGCTACATGATGTTTGTAACTGTAAGGCAGTTGTATGTAGGAATTAAGAGAAAGATGTAAAATTTTTGTATGTATTATCTGGGCAGCACTATAGGAAGATATGTCTTTAATGTTTGGGGTGAGCTCGAGTTTTTCTTTGAAAGGGATATCAGTCTTTTGTGTTCTTTTTTGGCCATCTTTTATGTGTATATCTCTACGTAAGAACTCTTTTTATGTTACGTAAATTGGTACAGCATTATGGAAAACAGTTTGTAGGTTCCTCAAAAAATTAAAAATAGAACTACCATATGATCCAGCAGTCCTACTTCTGGGGATATATCCGAAGGAAATGAAATTACTGTCTTGGAGAGATATCTGCACCCTTGGTTCATTGCAGGATTTTTCACAGTAGCCAAGACATGGAAAAAACGTAAGTGTCCAACAACAGATGACTGGATAAAGAAAATATATATATATATATGTATGTAATAATATTATTCAGCCATAAAAAGAGGAAAATGTACCATATGCGACAACTTAGATGAACCTTGAAGGC
Organism: Lagenorhynchus albirostris; assembly: GCF_949774975.1. Lineage (NCBI taxonomy): Eukaryota > Metazoa > Chordata > Mammalia > Artiodactyla > Delphinidae > Lagenorhynchus > Lagenorhynchus albirostris. The sequence goes on from NC_083107.1 coordinate 69,546,874, forward strand.
GTTCTGCTAAGTGAAATAAGTCAGACAGAGACAAATACTGCATGATCTCATTTATATATGGAATCCAAAGAAGTTAAACTCTTAGAAACAGTATAGATTGATGGTTACCAGGAGTTGAGTGGTAGGAGAAATTGGGAGATGTTGGTCGAAGGATACAAATGAGCAGTTATAAGATGAATATGTTCTGGGGATCTGATGCACAGCATGATGACTATAGTTAACAATACTGCATTATATACTTGAAATTTGCTTACAGAGTAGGTCTGAAATGTTGTCACCACACACAGAAAAGGGTACCTGTGTGAGGCAATGAATGTGTTAATCAGCCTTAATGTGGTAATCATTGAACAATATATATGTATATCAGATCATCACGTTGTACACCTTAAACTTACATAGTGTTATTTGTCGATTATATCTCAGTAAAGCTGGGGGGGAAATCTGGCTAAAGTAATAAAATGTGTGTGTGTGTGTTTAGCAGTGGTGGTGCTTGTGAGTGTCTGAGTGTATTTTAGAGTGGTCAGGAATATCTCTGAAGAAGTGAAGTGAGGGAGAGAGTCCATGAATCTCTGGGGAAAAACATTGCAAGAGGAGGGAGCAGGTATAGAGACCCTGAATAAGGAATGAATTGGTTATGTTTGAGAAAGGGCAAGAAGGTAATATGAGAAAAGCGAGATGTAGAGTTTCATGTAGAATCTTTTAAACTGTATTGGGAATTCAGATTTTATTTTAATTTTAGTTAATTTTTTAAAAAAAGTGACAGGGAGCTTAAAAATCAGAGGAATAGGGGCTTCCCTGGTGGTGCAGTGGTTGAGAGTCTGCCTGCCGATGCAGGGGACACGGGTTCATGCCCCAGTCCGGGAAGATCCCACATGCCGCAGAGCGGCTGGGCCTGTCAGCCATGGCCGCTGGGCCTGCATGTCCGGAGCCTGTGCTCTGCAACGGGAGAGGCCACAGCAGTGAGAGGCCCGTGTACCGCAAAAAAACAAAAAAACCCCAGAGGAATATGTAATTTAAGTTTTAGGATGATTACTTAAGTGTCATGTGAATAGATTGGTGAGTCATATGAGGCATAACTTTGGCTGCCTATAACAGTTCCTTAAATGATTTGGAAGTTTATTTCTCTTTCATGCAACAGTCTGGAGGTGTAGTTAGTCCACCGTTCTTAGGGTGCATCCTTATCTGTATGGTTCAGAATGGCTTTGTCACCTCCTCCACTTTAAAATCAACAGGGTGGAGGAAGGGCCAAAGAGGGATGTGTCCCTGCCTTTTGAAAATCTGGGTTTTTGAAGTTATCACTCCCTATCACTCCCCCTCACATTCTGTTGTCCAGAACCTGTATTCCACACCAAGATTTGAGGAAGACTGAAAGAAGACCCCCTGTCCCCAGCCCCCACACAGTGTCTTTTCATATATAGCTATATAATATTCAATTGTGTAGGTATACCAGTTTTGTTAATATCTTATTATTAGGTAAGAAGCCTTTAAACTTCTTTCTTTATTGAGTAATATAATGAATATTTTCTTATATTATCAATAGATTGTGTGTACATTTCCATTTCATGGTGTTCATTTACTATTGCCATGTTTTTGCTATCCAAAATAGTAGGGGAAAAAACCATTGAAAAGTGATTTTTTTTGTATTTAATTGTTAGTGAAGTCAGACATTCAATATCGTTTTTCCCATAAATTTTTATTATGGGATATTGAATGTGTACACAAAAGCCAACAATAATATAATATCTTTGTACCCATCTTGTAGCTTCTATAATTATCAACTTATAGCCAGTCTTGCAATACTTAAACTCCTATCTAAATTTCTTCTTGTGTAATTTTGAAGCAAATCCCCAACATCATATAATTTCATCTGTAAGTATTTAAGTATGCAAATATTTTTTCATATGTCTTTTATCCAGTTGTTTTAACTCTTTTATGAGCTATCTGCTCATGTCCATGGTGTATTTTTTTTCTTTTTCAGTAATTTTATACAGTTTTATAATAGTATATAGACAGTAAATACAGGTCCAGTTTTCTGTATGGGCCTTAATTTGGATAAAGGTAGTAAGTTAAATTTTGGACATGTTAAGTTTGAGATGGAACATCCGAGGTTGATGTTTAAAAGCAGTTATAAACGGACTGTGCTGCTTCTTTTCATTTATCAAAATAGGGGTGATTGATGAAGTCTTGGGAATGGATGATTTTATTCAGGGAGGGTTGGAGTGAAAAGCAAAAGCTGCAAAATGATGCTTGTAAAGTATTTAAGGGATGGCCACAGAAAAAGACCAAGAAGAAACATTTTGAGAAAAAAAGGTCTGGAGAGAGCAGTGTCTAAGGAGGGAAAGGTTAATAACATTTATCTGATGTAGTATAGAACTCAGGGAGGATGACAAACAGAAATTTTATGATTTTATGGATTTTATGATTAAACAAATGAAAAAAGAGATGCAGACCAGGACACGGTGAGCTGTAGGGTGCAAGATAGCCCTGAGTTTGAATGCCGACTGCCACTTGTCTTGCTGCATTATGTTTGGAAATTTGCTTATTGAGCATTAGTTATCCCACTTTTTAAATGGGGGTAATAAGGCTTGTCTTTTAAGGTTGCTGAGACGTTTAACTGAGAGAATGATCTGCACTTGTTTGTGTCTTTTTTATAAATGGTAGTTGTTGACATCACATTTTGATACCTTACTGGCTGATCTAGGATATCTGACTTCAAGTGGTTTCTATTACACGAGTCCTGTATCTGTTGTTTTTGACTTGCTGTACTAATGGATATTCTTTTGATAGTATAGTATAGATTATTCAGAATTGGTTCAATTTTAGCTTTCACTTGCATTTGTTAATTGCCATGGGTTCTAAGAATAGAAAGTGATTTAGGTATAAGAGAGTTTCTACCTAAAATTTGGATTAAAAAAAAAAAAAAAGGAAAGAAACCAGAATTGACTTAAAAGAAGTCCATTTAAAGTAAGCCTGTTAGGACTCCCCTGGTGGCACAGTGGTTAAGAATCTGCCTGCCAGTGCAGGAGACACGGGTTCGAGCCTTGGTCTGGGAAGAGCCCACATGCCACGGAGGCAACTAAGCCTGTGCGCCACAACTACTGAGCCACAGCTACTGAAGCCTGCGCGCCTGGAGCCCGTGCCCCACAACAAGAGAAGCCACCACAATGAGAAGCCCTCGCACTGCAACGGAGAGTAGTCCCCGCTCGCTGCAACTAGAGAAAGCCGGCGTGCAGCAACGAAGACCCAACGCAGCCAAAAATAAATAAATAAATTTAAAAAGAAATAAAATAAAATAGAAGTCTGTTAATGGCAAATACTCTTCGTTTCCCTTTAATCTAAGAATGTCTTGATTTCCCCTTCATTTTTGGAGGATATTTTTGCTAGATAGGAATTTTGGAATTAAGTCCTTCTCTTTCAGCACTTAAAAATGTTCTTCACTGTTTCTGCCTTCCATAGTTTCTGATGAGAAACCCACAGTCAGTGGAATTGTTTTTCTCCTAAGTGGAAGGTTGTTTTTCCTTGGCTGCCTTCAAGATTTTAAAATTTTCTTTAGTTTTCAGTAACTTGATTATGATATATCTGGGTACAGGTTTCTTTGAATTTATGTTGTTTGAGATTCATTGATTCTCTTGAAATTGTAAGTGTATATCTTTCACCAAATTTGGGAAGTTTTCTGCTGCTATTTCTTTAAATATGTTTTCTGTGTGCTACTCTTTATCTTCTCCTTTGGGGACTCTGATGACATGAATGTTAAACCTTTTGATATTGTCCCATTGGCTTTGTTCATTTATTTTTTCTATCATTTTTCTCTCTGTTCATCAGATTGGATAGTTTCTATTGCTCTATCTTCAGGTTTACTGATTCTCTCCTCTGTTATCTCCCTTCTACAGTCGAGCCCCTCCAGAGAATTTTGGATTTACTTTGGATATTGTGTTTTTTAGTCTTAAATTTTTATTTGCTTTATACACCACATAGGCACACACACAATAATGTAATGAATCTTACTTCTCTGCTGAGACTCTTAACTATTTTTTTCCCCCCCAAGAATCATCTTTCTGGCTTCTTGAAGCATCGTTATAGTAGCTGCCTTAAAGTCTTTGTCTGAAAATTCCAGAGTCTGTAGCATCTTGGGTTTGTTGTGTGTAGGTTGTCTTTTCTCTTGTGAGTTATTGAAATTTTCCTGGTTCTTCATATGTCAGGTAATTCTGGATCATATATTAGACATTTTGATGTTAACGTTATGATACTCTGTCTCATTTAAATGATATGGAGAATGTTGTTGTTGTTATTACTTTATTTTTAGGGATGGGAGGATTTTTTTAAGCGGGCATTTGGTCTTGTTAGGTTCAGGTCATAAGTTTCTGCCTACCCTTCTGTGCACTAAAATTCCAATGACTAGTTTTCAAAGCCTTTGTTTCTATCTGTCCCGCATGTACATCACCGAGTGGCAAATTTGGGAACCTGATAGTATGTTTAGGGTCAGATCCGCATAGGCATAGTTCTTGGGTGACCCCAGGAGTGTTTATAGAACTTCATGGTGTCACTTTCTTGAGCTCCTTTCTCTTTGCAAGTTCCCTGACACTTTCTGGCTCTTAGAGACCCTTCTTCCTTGTCCTATGGCTAGATAACTAAGGTTTTCATTTTGGTGTTTTGCTGCACACTTCCACAATTGCATCTGCCTTTGATGCCAAGCAACAGGATGGTGGAGAAAGAATATAAACCATGGGAATTCCCTCCACACTCATGGGATCAGAAGGGATCTGCTTTCTTGAAGTTTTAGGTCCCTGTCCAGCCACTGCTGGTATCGTCACTGCCACAGCTGCTGCCTTTGGATTGCTTGGGGGCAGGGTCTGAGAGAAAGGGAAAAAAACCCTCAGAGGATTGTCCTCCCTTTTAGGGGCCCCCTTTACTGCTTTTTGGACAAAAAAAAGAGAAGACTTCTCTTGGAGCCATTTCTGTCTGCACTTACTGTGCAGTTCTGAGTTTGGACTGCCCTTGAGTCTACCTAGGGGAAACAAAACCAGGAAACTCACTGCTGGGTTAGTAGTACTTCTAATTTTGGTTTCCTCCCTGAAACCAACTGCTACCATTTTCAGAGTCCTCAGATAGCTGCTCCATGCATTCTGTCCAGGGTTTTAGTTGTATTCGGGAGAGACAGGATAATTTATGCTTATTACATCATCTTCACCAGAACCAGAACACGGATACCATTTTAATTTCATTATAACTGTATTGTTCTTTTGTTTTGGTTAAGAAATTACTGAGCAACCAAGATGTACTAGACTTTGTTTGGAGATGTAAAGATGGATAATCTTTAAGGTGCTTCCAGTAAGTCCACAGGTAGTCATGTGATGAGGGAGTGGAGGCAGAAAGTAAACATAATTTCACATTATGCATTAATAATAATTGAATTATTAATCTTATCTTTTTTGATCCATTTCTGCTTCAGGATTTGACTTAGGGTTTGTGACTGAAGGAGAGAATATCCTATTTACGTTTCATTAATTTTCCACCTATTATCCAAAAATTTAAGGGATGAAAAGTCTCTGGATTTGTATATGCTGGAGGAAATTAATACATAGCTATAATAAATATAATTTATATATGTAATTATAATAAGAAATTTAAATAATTTACTATTATGTACTTGTTTCTCAGGTCTTAGAAAAATATCCCAATACACCCATGAGTCATAAAGAAATTCTTCAAGTTATCCAGAGAGAAGGACTAAAAGAAATCAGGTGAGTTATTTAAGTATTATTAGTAATAATTATAATACTTGATTAGAATATTTTATAGTATATAGCAGTCTACTTTAGTCCTGAAGATTGATTATTTAGTAATAACTGCTTTGTTAATTTATGATTTATTCAGCTCAGATCTTTGGAGTTTTCAGTCATAGCACAGTTACAAAACCAAAAGTAAGTTAGAAAAAAATTCTTAGAAGGTTGCTATCTCCACACCCATGCACTTTAATTCTTAGGAAGGCCTGGAGCCATCTTCAAGCCTTCATCTATCAGTTCAGGCTTTTGATTTAATAAGCTTAGTCATTAGCAAATTTAGAAGTCCTCTAGTTCAGGGAGAATGGTAGATGTAAACAGTCTAGGAAAAAATAACCTTGGCCAAAAAGAATTAAATGGAAAATATACATAAAGCAGTATGTGTTTCAAGTAATAGTCTTACTATGTTCAAATAAAACAGCCTGGGGTCAATTAATATAGGACCAAAGATAGAACACACTTTAATTTCTAAGAGCTTTATTATATTACAATAGCACATAATAGTCACTGTTCATAGTCAAGACCCTCTGCCATCAAGAAATATTAAAATTATGTTCATTATATTTTATATGTTAAGGCAGAAATCCGGGTGTCTACATTAGAGATATTTTCATTAAGAGAAAAAGGTTACAGTGCTACTAGTTGTTCTCACCTGGGGCTGGTATAGTGCAGGGGTCCCCAACCCCACGGGCCACAGACCACTAGTGGTCCATGGCCTATTAGGAACTGGGCCGCACAGCAGGAGGTGAGTGGCGGGCGAGCGAGTGAAGCTTCATCTGTAATTACAGCCGCTCCCCATCACTTGCATTACCGCCTGAGCTCTGCCTCCTGTCAGATCAGCTGCAGCATTAGATTTTTATAGGAACCCTACTGTGAACTGCTCATGCGAGGGATCTAGGTTGCATGCTTCTATGCGAATCTAATGCCTGATGATCTGAGGTGGAGCTGAGGCTGTGATGCAAGTGCTGGGGAGCGGCTGCAAATACAGATTATCATTAGTGAGGTTTGACTGCACAGAGACCGTAATAAATCAATTGCTTGCAGACTCATATCAAAATCCTATCAGTGAGTGACAAGTGAAAACAAGCTCAGGGCTCCCACTGATTCTGCATTAAGGTGAGTTGTACAATTATTTCATTATATATTACAATGTAATAATGGAAAAAAAGTGCACAATAAGTGTAATGTACTTGAATCATCCCAAAATCATCCTCCACCCACCCCACCCCCTGCCCCAGGTAATGGAAAAATTGTCTTCCATGAAACTAGTCCCTGGTGTCAAAAAGGTTGGGGACCCCTGGTATAGTGTAATACCCATAGCGAAAGTGGTTAGGATTTTGGGGGGCTATTTTTGATTGTCACAATGATGAGAAAGGAGGGAGCACTATGGCATTTGGTTATTACTCTGAGGAACAAATTCTACTAACGTATTCTAATTTTTTTTATAACACTATTGGGTTTTATAGAACAGGAATGAGCAAGAGATTTCATTTCTTTTCATAAAATTAGACTATTCATAAAAATTTCATAAAATTTTCTATTCCTAAAAATACACACTGGGGAAATAGACCAGGAAATCTTATGTAAAGAGATCAGACTCGGGCTTCCCTGGTGGCGCAGTGGTTGAGAGTCCACCTGCCGATGCAGGGGACACGGGTTCATGCCCTGGTCCAGGAAGATCCCACATGCCGCGGAGCGGCTGGGCCTGTGAGCCATGGCCGCTGAGACTGCGCATCCAGAGCCTGGGCTCCGCAACGGGAGAGGCCACAGCAGTGAGAGGCCTGCGTACCGCAAAAAAAAAATAAAAAAAAATAAAAGAGATCCGACTCCATCAGTGCCCTAGGTCTAAATGACAATTGCAGGATCATTTATCTCTAACACAGTAAGGCTCTGACTTTAAACTTGTCATTATTATTTCTAGAGAGTAGGCAAGAACAGTAAATAAGAAAGAATACTAAATAAATAAAGAACAGAAGGGGAAAAAAAGAAGAACTTAAAAAAAAATGTAGCAAGATGGTGGAGTCATCAAAAATAGCTTCTGACTTCACTTAGTAACAACTCACAAGAAGCTATTCTTGGTTAAACTATATTGTGGTGATACAGTTACGTCACCACAAAGCAGTACTTTTAAAGTCACCAGTGACTTCCATTTTGTCACCTCCACTGGACTTTTAGTTTTGCCTCTCTTGTTACCTCTCAGCATTACTTAACACAGATGACCACTGCTTCCTTTTTGAAACTCTGTATCATTACCTGAAGTGACCAAACAGTCCTACTTTCCTTCCTTGCTCTGCAAGCTCCTTCTCAGTTTATTTGCTTATTATCTTCTCTCTAACTGAAGTGCAATCGACATTCCCATAGCTTTTTTGGGGTCACTTTTGTTTTGTCACTTCCCAGTTGTGTAGGGAAGCTAATTCCCACCTCAGCCTTTGTACATGCTGACCCCTTTACTTAGTTAACTGTTGTTTTTTTTCAGGTGTCAGCTTGAACATGTCTCTTCCAGAGAACTTTGGCTGACTTCCCAATCTAGATCACATTTTCCGTTTTTAGTTTGGTATATAGTGTTCTGTGTTCTTTCTTTATAGCACTTAAGATTTGAAATTACATATCGCTTTGGTCTTTCAAAAAAATCATGTAGCTTCTCTATAGCTTACATTAAGCTAGTAGCTCCATGAGGGCAGTGACATTTATCTCCCCCCCGCCCCCGGCTTGGCACGTAACAGGCCTTGCAAACCTACTTGTTAATGAATATATGAAGTATCAGTGATTGGAAGATGACATTCAAATGTAGTTCTAGCTTATCCTCTTGCTGCATGATGTGTCTTAAATGGTAGTCTTAAAATCTTTAGAGTTTTCAGGTACATTATGGAACGAAGTAACTATGCTTATTGAAGATGTGCTCTTTTTTTTGAACCAGTCTTAGCATTTAATTAACCAGGAAGGGGGATTATTGGGAGGGGCACCCCTGTAAAAATGTACAAAAAGGTCTGTGGGGCTATGTGGAAGGGGGAGATAAATATGTACATGGAACCCCGCCTTCCTTTAGCCCTTCCTCCCCCAGCCCTGAGAGGGCATGAGGACTTGGGTGGTAGGTGAAGGAGGGGGGCACTTTGGCCTCTGGTTTAGTGAGCCTCTGGGGAGGCAGGCCAAGGGCCTGGGGGCCCTCAGAAGCGACGATGGTAAGATGTGCTCCTTTTTACAGTTTTATTTTCATTCCTTAATCCTCAATACAAGACTTTTTAGCTATTTTTCCCTTTGCTGTTTTCCCTCTGCTCCCCCATTTTGAAGATTCTCGCTTGATTTTGATTATTCCATACTATATTGTTTTATTCTAAAATGTATTAAAATGGAAGCAGCTCAAATGTCCATCAGAAGATGAATGGATAAATAAAATGTGGTATATACAGTCAATGTAATAGTATTCAGCCTTAAGAAGGAATGAAATTCTGATACATGCTACATAGATGAACCTTAAAAACATGCTGAGTATATGTATAACGGATTCATTTTGATGTACAGTAGTAAGTAACACAACATTGTAAATCGATTAAAAATTTTAAAAAAATATGAAAGAGAATGTATATATGTATTTAAAAAAATGCTGAGTGAAATAAGCCAGACACAAAAGGACAAATATTGTACAATTCCACTTACATGAGATACCTAGAATAGGCAAGCTCCTAGAGACAGAAAATGGAATAGAGGTTACCAGGGGCTGAGAGTAGGGGAGAATAGGGAGTTATTGTTTAATTGGTAGAATTTCTCTCTGGGATGATGAAAAAGTTCTTGAAATGGATAGTGGTAATGGTTGCACAACAGTGTAAATACTTAGTGCCACTAAATCGTACACTTATACAAGTTACCATTTTAGCCATTTTATTATGTATATTTTGCCACAACCAGTCAACAAAAAGAAGTATTAAAAATGAAGTGATTGGCTCCTGGCTGAGAAGGATTGAGGTACTAGTCCCTTTAAGAAGTTAGGTGATAAGATTGAAAATCATTTACCCAAAATATGGAATTTTGAATGAATGAATTAGAAACGTACAGTATTCTTAGAATATTATAACATTTAAATTAAATACTGTTTTATAACTGTAAAGCATATCAGCATTTTAGAAAATGGAGAAATAAAAGGGTCCTTGAATTTTCCCCCTCATAATAGCTTATGACTTCGTGTATTCCTTTTTTTTTTTTTTCGGATACCTAAACGAACTCCTTTTAAAGATAGAGTTTCCCATGGGAGTCATAGGGAAGATATGGATTTTGTTGTTTCAGGTGAAAGGAACATTTTGAAGTGTTCTAAAAGGAGCTTAGTTCTGTTTAGAACAGATAAGGAGATGTGAAAAGGGTTGAAGTAGCCCCTAGGAAGAAGAAAAGATAGAAAGATTTTAAAAGAAAGAAGAATTTGGGACTTGTAGGTTGTAGCAGTTATTGGTAATTTAGATAGATAGATGCTCTAACTACAGTATTTGGTCATTCCTAAAGAAAAAGACTTTAGTTTCTGTACTGTTTGCCAGTAAATACTTATTTCAGAAAATTAAAAATGGTTTTTAAACAATTTGTTGTGACATCTCACTTCCTTGTTCAATTTTCCATGTCTGAAATATAGCCTAATTGTTCTTTCTCTTAACTTACATAGTAATGATAACTTAGCAGTAGTTTCCTAGGGTTGAGCTCTTCGACACAGAATTGCTAGTTCCAAATGTGAAGTACCGTTAGAACCTTTTGAAAAAATTCTGTAAGCTTTTAATCATTTGTTTTTACGTAGACAGTTCCCTTTTTAAAAAGTCAGTATTGTTGACTGAATAGAGAGTTTTTTCGAGTTTACTTGGTTGAAAAACCCCCATTCACATTATAGCTGATGTGTTATTGAGTCTAGATCATGCTATACATTTATGTGAATCTAAATATTGAAGGAATAGTTATTTTTGTTTCCCTCTCAAGATACTACAAATGAAATCAAGGGTTCAGAGAGACAGATGTATCCACTTCATACAGTTTGTGTACTTCAGTTTCTTTCTAAGGGAAATTATTCAGGGTTTTATTTTATCTTGAATCAATGTAACTTGTACAGTAAATGGCTGTCATTAGCCATCAGTGTTTAAAATAGCCTTTCAAAAACTTAAGATGTTTCCTTTTTGTCTGATGATGATGTCTTAAGATATTTACAGTTTACAGGAAAACTATCTCAGTGCCTCCCTTTATTCCTGTTTTCTCCTGATTTGAGTCCATACTTCTTCCTGTGATTACAAACGATCCCATCGGTCATGAATACAAACCCCAGAGGTAATTCAAACTCCAGCCTCCTGAATATACTCACACAGCTTCATGGAGCTGTTTCTGGACTTTGGGGCATTCTTTTCTTAATCTTTTAAAATTAAGTTTGTAAAAGATCTCTGCATCTTTGAGCTATATTCTGTAGTTCTCAGGGTCCAATCAGCAGACAGAAGCTACATGGTTTGAACAGGGAAGTTATTAACTGGTTAATTTATTAACTGGAAGTTAATAACTGGTAACCAAGAGTTAACTATTGAAAGGTAAAGATAACACAGAAGAATACAGTAATAACAGATATGGGAAGCAGCTGCTACCTGTAGGGCTGAGGCAGCATGCCCCAGGAAGGAATAACTTTCAAGGAGGCCCCTCCATGTCCATAGGGGTTGTGATTCAGCTCTCCCTGGAGAAGGTGGGGCTCTGGTCCAGTGGATGACAAAGTTCACTGGTGCCATAGCCGGGGGTGGCACATAGAAAACTGCCTTCTGGGTAGTAGAAGAACTTGCTGGAAAGCCTCCTGCTGGCTTCTCAACTGGGGAGCCAGCTGAGGCAGCAGCAGAATTTTCTGGGAAGGCACCCACAGGCATTCTGCTGAACATTGCTGAAGGGTGAGCACCATTGAGTGTCCCTCATATTGCTGGGTGCTGCAAGCCATGAGAGCAAGCAGGCAAAAGCACACTAAAACTGGAAAGAAAAGACCCCCTTTTTTCTTTCTGCAGTGTTCTCCCAGCACTATACTGACAAAACTAACAGTGAGCCAGCTGGCAAAGGAGAAATGTTTATAGAATCCAACTCCATTGTCACAAAGAAGGGCAAAGAAGGTTGGATTTGGAGCTAAAAGTCAATAAATCGGTAACTGGCACAGAATCCTTCAGTAGTTTTTCCATAGAATAACTGAGGTCATTGAGTGGTCCCGTGTACCACTTTTGTTTACTTGATTTCTTTCCATCTGCACCCCAGCTAAACTGATGCAGTGCTGTTGCGTGTATAGGATCTGAGATTTCTTATCTTTACTCAGGACATTAAGCCAGCATTTATCTTCCTCCCTTTATGAAAAAATCTTGACAATCTTTTACAATCAACTCAGTTATTACCTCCACAAAGCTGATGGCCTTTTCCTCTGCATTTTATTTTTTTTATTTTTTATTTTATTTTACTTTTTTTGCGGTATGCGGGCCTCTCACTGTTGTGGCCTCTCCCTTTGCGGAGCACAGGCTCCGGACGCGCAGGCTCAGCGGCCATGGCTCACGGGCCCAGCTGCTCCGCAGCATGTGGGATCTTCCCGGACCGGGGCACGAACCCGTGTCGCCTGCATTGGCAGGCAGACTCTCAACCACTGCGCCACCGGGGAAGCCCTCCTCCGCATTTTAACATATCTTCCCCCTCTCAATATTTTTCTTTTTTTTTTTTTAATATTTTTCTTTTCTAAGGAGAATTATCACCTTATATTTTAATATTATCCTCACTCTCTTACTAGATTAATTTTTAAGATTTATGATCAGAAGAATAGGCTCTCAATACCAGAGACAAATGGGACTTCACTATTTTAATTATTTTATTCATAGAATTACAGAGAAAATAGACGAGAAATATAGTTATGCTTTTAAATGGAAAATTCACGTTCTTTATACTTAAGGTTTAAAAAATTGAGTGATAAATTTGTACATGGGAGAAAGTAAAAAAACGTAAGAACTGAGGTGACTTTAGAGATTATCTGATTCCAACGTATAATTTTGGATAGAATGAGGCCCCAAAAGCCAGTGTCTCCAAATTGGAATTTGCTTTTTCTTGAAATCCTCTCCTATTATTGTTTTGTCCTGGGTTAAGCTAAAATTGTATTATTCTAAACTTAGAATATATGTAACAAATACATAAATTATGAAACATAATAGTAAAAACACTTGTGAAATGTCCTTATCACCAAATATCATTGGAGTTGCCTCTGTGCTTCTATACTATCCCATTCGCTTCTCTTATTTTGCTGTTATGAACTCCCAGTACTATGTTGGGATAGAATGGTGAGCACACACTTCTTTGCCTGCTTGTTCGTAAGGGGAAAGCATTCCCTCTTCTGTATTCTGGAAGATATTTTGTAAAATTGGTGTTAGTTCTTTAAATCTTTGGTGGAATTCTCAATTGAAAACCATCTGAACTTGGAGGTTTCTTTTTCAGGAGATTTTAAGTAACAAATTTGATTTCTTTAATGGTTATAGGACTATGCAAATTATTTGTTTCTTATTAGTTGAGTTTTGGTAGTTTGTTGTTTCTGAAGCATTTGTCCATTTCTTCTAAGTTGTCAAATTAATTTGTGTAAAATTGTTTGCACTGTTCCCTCACTGTCTTTTTTATGGTTGCAGAATATATAGTGACATCTCTGTTTTGTTCTTTTGGTTTTTTGGGGGGTGAGGGTGGGGCTGTGCCACATGGCATGTGGGATCTTAGTTCCCAACCAAGGATGGAACCGCCAGCAAAGTCCCCTGTTTTGTTCCTGATATTGGTAATTTTTATTTTCTCTCCTGTCTTTGTCAGTCTTGCTAGAGATTTGTTAATTTTATTGTTTTTTTTTCAAAAAGAGACCAGGGCTTCCCTGGTGGCGCAGTGGTTGAGAGTCCGCCTGCCGATGCAGGGGACACGGGTTCGTGCCCCGGTCCGGGAAGATCCCACATGCCGCGGAGTGGCTGGGCCCGTTAGCCATGGCCGCTGAGCCTGCGCATCCGGAGCCTGTGCTCCACAGCGGGAGAGGCCACAACAGTGAGAGGCCCGCGTATCGCAAAAAAAAAAAAAACCAAAAAAGAGACCAGAATTTTGTTTCACTGCTTTTTTTCTATTGTTTTTGTCTTTTTTTTTAAATCATTTTATGATTCAGGTTATGGTCTATCTTGGTGCATTAAATATTCCATACATGCTTGAAAAGCATGTGTATATGTTTTCTTCTGGGGTAGAGTGTTCTGTAAATGTAAGGTCATTTTGGTTAATAGGGTCAGATGGTCTATATCCTTACTGATTTTGTCTACTTGTTTTATTGATAATTGAAAGAAGGGTGTTGAAGTCTCCAGGTATAATTGTGCATTTGTTTATTTCTCTTTTTTGTTATTTCTGTTTTTGCTTCAGGTATTTTACATATTTGTTGTTAGGTACATATGCATTAAGGGCATTGTTTTCTTAGTCAATTGACCCTGTGTTCATTCTGTAATTACCCTCTTTATCCCTGATAATAGTCTTTGTTTTGAAGTTTATTTGGATACTAATAGAATACCTTTTTTTCCCCGTTTTGGTGGTGAGGCACGAGGCTCGTAGGATTAAGGATCTTAGTTCCCCGACCAGGGATTGAACCCAGGCCCTTGGCAGTGAAAGCACGGGGTCCTAACCACTGGGCCACCAGGGAATTTCCTAATAGAATACTTTTGATTAGTGTTTGTGTGATATTTATTTTTTCCATTCTTTTAATTTATCTGTATTTTTATTTTTATTTTTTAAAATAAATATTTATTTTTGGCTGCATTGGGTCTTTGTTGCCGTGCGTGGGCTTTCTCTAGTTGTGGTTAGAAGGGGCTACTCTTCATTGCGGTGCACGGGCTTCTCATTGCGGTGGCTTCTCTTGTTGTGGAGCACGGACTCTAGGCACGCTAGCTTCAGTAGTTGTGGCTCCCGGGCTCTAGAGAGCAGGCTCAGTAGTTGTGGCGCACAGGCTTAGTTGCTCCGTGGCATGTGGGATCTTCCTGGACCAGGACTCAAACCCGTGTCTCCTGCATTGGCAGGCAGATTCTTAACCACTGCGCCACCAAGGAAACCCCACTGCCTTCTTTTGAACTGAGTATTTTGCACTGTATTTTATTTATTGACTTTCTGTCACTCTCTTTGTGTGTGTGTGTGTTTAAAGTGGGTGTTCTAGAGATTATAATACATATCCAATCTTTCACAGAATTCTTGGGATTGATATTTTACCATCTTAAATAAAGTGTAGATGCCTTACAACCATTTAGGTCCCTTTATCCATCCTGTATATGTTATAGTTGTCATATGTGTTCCATCTCATACATGGAATTACCCACCAGACAATATTATTAGTTTTGCTTTCAGGCCATAAATAGTTGAAAGACTATTTTTACCCAGATGTTTACCGTTTCTTTTGCTCTTCCTTGTTCCCTTAAGTTCCACATTTCCCTCTAGTATCATTTCTCTTTAGCCTGCAGAACTTTCCTTTTAGTGTTTCTTTAAGAGCAGTTCTGTGCTAGTGATGAATTCTCTTAGTTTTCCTTCATCTGAGTATGTCTTTTTTTTTTTTTTTGGCCTTCATTTTGAAGAATTTTTTTGTTGGATATAGAATTCGGTATTGATAGTTCTTGTCTTTCAGTACTTTAAAAATGTTGCTCCACTGCCTTCTGGCCTCCATGGTTTTTGATGAGAAATACATGCTGTTTGAATCATTGCTCTCCTGTAAGCAGTACATGGTTTTCTCTGGTTGCTTTCAAGATAATTTCTTTACGCTTAGCTTTCAGCAGTTTGATTTTTAATGTGTCTAGGTGTGGGTTTCTTTGTGTTTAGATCTGTTTAGCATTCACTGAGCTTCTTGAATCTGTAGCTTTATGTCTTTTGCCAAATTTGGCAAGTTTTCAGCCATTCTTCAGATGTTTTTTCTTCACCACATTCTTTCTCTTCTTCCAGTGTCGGGATTACCTCTGGGTATTTTACCACAGTTCCCTGAGTCTCTGCTCATTTTTTCCCAACCTTTTTTGTCTGTATTTCAGATTGGATCACTTCTGTTGCTCTCTTGTCACATCACCTGACACTTTTCTCTATCTTCTGCATTCAGCTGTTGAGCCCATCCAGTGAGATTTTTTCAAATTTCTGATGTTATGTCTTTTAATTCCAAAATTTCTGGGTTGTTTGTTTGTTTGTTTTTGTTTTTTTGTTTGTTTGTGGTACGCGGGCCTCTCCCATTGTGAAGCACAGGCTCCGGACTCACAGGCTCAGCGGCCATGGCTTACGGGCCCAGCCGCTCCACGGCATGTGGGATCTTCCCGGATCGGGGCACGAACCCGCGTCCCCCGCATCGGCAGGCGGGCTCTGAACCACTGTGCCACTAGGGAAGCCCTGGGTTTTTTTTAATAGTTTCTATTTCTCTGCTGAAAACCTGTCTTCGCATTAATTTCAAGTTCATTTATCCTAACCTCATGGGTATAGTAATAATGAATGCTTTAAAGTTTTTGTCTGATAAGTCCAACATCTGGGTAATCTCAGGATTGGCAGCTGTTGATTGTCTTTTCCCTTGAGAATTTGTCACATTTTCCTGGATCTTTGCTTATTGAGAAATTTAAGGTAGTATTCTGGACGTTTTGAATATTATGTTGTTTTATGTTCTGTTTTTCTGTTAAAAACTTCTGGAGAATGGTGATTTCTTTGTTTTTTTAAAGTACGTAGCCCAACTATTCTGACTATTCTGTTACCTTTTGTAAGTTTCAGTTTGATAATCAGTTCAGTTTTCAAAGCCTTTGCTCTGCTGTTCTGCATCTGTTCCATGCATGTGCCACTCAGGGTGAGTCTGAGATGTGAGTAGTGGTTCAGTTCTTAAAGCCTTTGCTGTGTTAATTGGGAATGTCCTAAGTATACACAGCTCAGGGGTGAGCCCAGGCCTCATGTGGAAATTAGGGGACTCCCTTGTCTGGTTCTTTTCTCTCAGGAATTCCACGCCTCCCCCCACTCCCCAATTCTTAGAATTTTATCTGTCCCCTACAGTAGTACATCTCCTCAACTAGGACCTGCTTTTTAGGCAAAGTGTTGAGAAATAAACCCCAGAAAATTCACTCTGTGAGAGTTTAGCCAACTGAAGTTAGAGGGTATAGTCCACATGACTGCCCTCACTTATTATACCAACTGCATAGTTCACGGGTTTCTAAGACTACTCTCAAGGCTTGATAATTTGCTAGAGGAACTTGTATAACTCACTGAAAACAAACACTTGGTTTTGGGAAGGTTACAGATTAAGATTCGTCAAGGGAAGGGACACATAAGGTAGAGTCAAATCTAGTACCCAACACAGAGCTTCCAGTCATCCTCTCCCCGTGACTTAGGACAGTGTTAATTGTCAGCATCAGTGTGTGACAATAAGCACAGAGTATTGCCCCCAAGGAAGCTTACTTGAGCCTTGATGTCTAGAGTTTCTATTGGGGGTCCATCGCATTATTCAGTTTTCAGTGTCTAGCCCCTCTAGTGGTCAACCGATACCATGTGACCCAAGCCCCCACCCTAAATCACATTATTGGTATGTCTCAAAGCCCCCACTCCGAATTACAGTGTTACTATCTGGCTGGCCCAAGGCCTTCATAGGGCCTAGCAGTTATCTCTTGGAAGCCAAGGGCAAGGCCAGCCTTCTCTATGGGTATGGGTAAATTCTGTTCTATATATTCTCATGTGAGTTAGGTTCTGACTTCCCAATGTGCCAGCTTTCTTAATTTTCAGTGTTTTAAGTAGTTGCTTTTAAAAAATTGACGTGTAAGTCACATACCATAGAAGTCACCATTTTAAAAACATACAGCTCAGTGGGTTTTTTGTTTGTTTGTTAAGTATATTCACCCAAAACATTTTCATCACCCTGAAAAGAAACCCTGTACTGATTAGCCACTCCCCTTCTTTGTCCCCTGCAATTCTCCCCGTGCCTCAGCCATAGGCAATCACTAACATACTTTCTGTCTCCATGGATTTGCCAATTCTGGATATTTCGTGTTATGAAATCATACACTATTGGGTCTTCTGTGACTGGCTTCTTCCGTTTGTTATAATGATTTGAAGGATCATTCATGTGGTAGCATTTATCAGTACTTCATTCCTTCATTGTGGAATAATGTTCCATTGTATACATATGCCACATTTTGTTTACCCATTCATCCATTGATGGACATTTGGTTATTTTCACTTTTTGGCTATGATGAATTATGTTACTGTGAACATTCATGTATAAGTTTTGTGTGGGAAGTTGCTTTTTACATTTTTGTCCACAGTCTTTTGTTGTAACTAGCCAGAGAGAGAGAGACAGAGAGACAGATACAGGCAGACAGGCAGACAGACATGGGCAGGCAGGAAGGCTGGCTGGCTATTGTGGGCCTGCTTTGTCTTCACCAGCACCAGAAATTCCGGTCAATTTTAAATCATGAAATTGGACTGAGCTTTAAATTCATGGAATCTTCCATGATTAACCACAAATTTCAAGTCAGAATCATGGTATTTTTCTTTGGCTTAGAATAGAATTCTAGATTTTGGTGTAGCCTTTGTTTTCCAGTCATTTTTAAATTGCAATAAGGGGGGTGGTATCACAGACAGTCTGGTGTAGGCCATTTAACACAGCTGTTTTATGACTAGGTGTTTGGAACCTCAGTGTTGACTAGTTCCATAATTGGAGCCTGTTTTTCCTACCAAATAAGTAAGTGGATGTGAATAGTACACAATAAACCAGTATGAATCCATTGGCATGGTTAAATGTTTAAGCATTGCTCTGTCCAAATGTGTAGTCAGTCCTCAAATGGAAATAAACCTACCCCAAATACTTACATCTGATAATTACTTTATATCTGATAATTACAAGATGATATGTAGTCTGACATTATTTTATTTTATTTTTTTTTGCGGTATGCGGGCCTCCCACTGTTGTGGCCTCTCCCGTTGCGGAGCACAGGCTCCGGACGCGCAGGCTCAGTGGCCATGGCTCACGGGCCCAGCCGCTCCGCGGCATGTGGGATCTTCCCAGACCGGGGCACGAACCCGTGTCCCCTGCATCGGCAGGCGGACTCTCAACCACTGCGCCACCAGGGAAGCCCCTGACATTTTATATATATATATATGAAGAATGCACTGCAGCATTTAGGAGTTGAAGGGATTAAGGAGACGAATAAAGAGGATGTTATACTAGATTATGCAAGATGTAGTGGTTTGGATTAGGATGAAGAGAATAGACAGATTTGAGATCATGTTTCAGGACTTGCTGATGGATTGGATATGAGAGGTGTAAGGAAGGAGGAAATAAAACATTATTTCTAGGCTGCCTGATTGTACAGCTGCCATTTACCATAGAGAGGAAGAACAGAGGAATAAACTGGGAAAGTGAAGAGGGTTGATTAGTAAAGAATTCGTTGAGTATATTTTGTAGATTCAGAAAAAAAGGTTTGAACCTTATGAGAGGTGAGGGGACGTATTCAAGTGTGGGGACTGGTTTTGTTATACTTGTCAGGACAGCAGTTAAAAGGTAGTAATGATCTGGAGCTGTAGAGTAGGTATCTGTTTTCAGAGATTAATATTTAATACCTGTTTCGGATGTTGATGAATAAATAGTTCCAGGTATGTTATAGAATCTAAAAATACATTCTTTTCCTTCTGTGGTAATAAACTTTAACTTACGTTATAAGTCTAGGTTTGTAAGTTAGGTACTGAAGACAGTTTTTTTAATGTAAATTTTTACTTTTGGAAAATTCCAAACTAAAACAAAAGTATGTATCCTCCAGCATAAATTATAAATAGTCCTCTCACCCCA
The DNA here is from genome assembly GCF_949774975.1 of Lagenorhynchus albirostris. Classification (NCBI taxonomy): domain Eukaryota; kingdom Metazoa; phylum Chordata; class Mammalia; order Artiodactyla; family Delphinidae; genus Lagenorhynchus; species Lagenorhynchus albirostris. Next base: position 69,566,452 of record NC_083107.1, read on the forward strand.
GACTGTTTTGGGGTGAATTTCAGGTATTTTATTACCTCGGCATTCCAGTATGTATTTAACAGATAAGAACTAGAGAGACTATTTATGTACAGTTGGATATTCTGGTTTATTTTTAAAAACAGAGCAACTAAACATACACGTTAAACATACATACTATTGATAAAACATACGCAATAGTACATAGTACATAAATCAAGTGCTTATGTACACTTTGAGACCATTCCTGCTAATCCTTAAAACGTTATCACTTGTTACTACTTCTATCCTTAATCTGTTGTACAACAAGTTTTTCCTGCCAGTCAGCTGTGGCTGCCATTATTGTTTACAAATGTGCTTTTACAGCGTTAAGTTTAGGACTTCAAGCCTTCCTTCTGAAGTAACCATTGCACCACCACGCCCCCCACCCCCCCAGAGTTCTTTTACCTGCTTTGCTTATTCTGTTGGCTGTATTATCTTGACTCTTTTTATATCAGCTAATAGAGAAAGAGTTTTTAGGAAAGAAGAAAATGGTATTCATTTCCTGAGACCCAATTCTTTTACTCCTTTTTGTTTTTGTTTTTTTTGGTCTTGCCATTCATGAGTAGAAGAGGAAAGAGAAAGAAAAAAGATTCTGGGTGTTCATGAATTTATTATCCACAGATTGAGTATATTCTGAATTAGACCATTTATGAGTTGTCCCAAGGGTTTATGATACATAATAATTAGTAATTTTGGTGAGGCCCATATGAATTTGAATCCTTTACACCATAAAATCGTGTGGGTGAATAAGTTGTGCAGCTAATAAATGAGTATAGCCAACTGCCTAGCTTTTAAATAAGGTTGAGCATTACTTATTTGTCACCTCTGAAACAAGCCAGGAAGTATTTAAAAGCATTGGTTCTTTATGGGAAAAGACCTGGAAAGGAAGACTAAGTGTTACTTATATAGTAGTATTGGCAGATTTGGGGACAAGCACGTCACTTGGATGTGCATTCCTCACAAATGAAGCCTACCTAGTTCTATTACAACATTATGCCCCTGATTAATTACACCCCCAAATGGGTAATCTCTTTTGCATTCCTCATCTTCTTCTCCCTCCTCAACCTCTTTTCCAAACCAGTCACGTTATTTTAGTCACAGAATGATATAGCTGGAAAAGATAATTAGGATATTATAGTCGTATACCATTTTATTACTGAAGAATTAAGGCCCATAGAGATTGAGACTCGGCCAGGGTAGGACAAGTAGCTTAGTGAAACTAAAACTCAGGCTTATTACTCGCTTTTGTTCTTTTCTTCAGTATATACTGCCTCTACATCTATAGTTCTCCCTTCCCTTCTGACTAGTATATTTGCTCTATTGTTTTTTAAATAAAATTGATACCATGTGCTAACATAGAACATTAGGTTAGTTGCTGTCTAACTGTAAATTGCTTTCTGGAAGAATTTGAAATAAAACCCCCAGCCATTATAGTAACTTGGCTTCTGAAAGGGCCAGTACATTTTTAAAGAACCTATCTTATTGGAACATTTAAATAGATCTTTATATTGTTGTCTTGCAGAGCTCAAAATCGTCATCTAGCAAGGAGTTTTTCTTATGTCTCAGTCTTGTATCCCAAGCAAACTCCTTTAGAGTTGGAATTGTAAAAATCTCTGGGAACCATCTAGCTAAAATCATGCTCAATAAACATTTGCCAGATTAAAATTTTACCTCTTTGGAGGAGTCCCAGCTGCATCTGATTAGTATTAAATGCATTTACTTAGGAACAAAATAATCTCCCTCACATGGTATTTAAGTATGTTTTAGCTCACCTCCCACCAAAAACTAATCCAATTACCTAATTTTTTCCCTCACCTCTTATATAAAAGTATATAGCAAAGGAAATAAAGTCAACGTTTTCTACTACTTTTCAGCAGAAATCATCGCCACAGAGCAGATCATTTGACTGTCGGCAAAACTGAATTGCCTTGAGGTGATTTCACTAGGAAGAGCTTAGTTTAAGAATAAAGAACATTATTAATTAAATTGATACCATATTTATCTAAGGTTGGCTGATACCTTTGAGTTCAGCCTGCATTTTCTTTACCTGCTAGTTGCAGTCTATTTTCAAGCCTGCAAACCTTGTAGGGATGTCAAAAGGATTAATTATGAAAAAACAAACACAAAATGCTTGGATATTAACAGAAAAGAGTATTCTTATCTATTGTTATTTAGCTTCATAATGAGTTCCATTATGGAACAAAGGGGAAGCTAATAAACCTTAGGGTCTATAGCTGATGGCTTTATGATGGCTCCTTGAAATTTGAAATGCATGGGAAGGATATTAAAGAGTGGGGAATATTCACTGGATCCACATTAACTTTAAGCTGCTGTAATAGTTTTACTCTGCCACGTAATTGAGGTGCTGCAACTGTTATCTGAAATGGTTTAGACTATTGATGTATTTTAGACACTGATATTTGAGACTAACTTGTAAATTCTAAAGAAGAAATTAATGTTTTATGTAGCAAAGTGTTGGGGAGGGTACTAATTTGAAGAATTGTATGTTCTGGGAGGGGAGGGGAGAGTTTATTTTTTGGCTTTATTGTTGCTTTGTAAAGAAAAATTAAAAGCTCTTTTTTTTTCTTCTTTCATTTTCTTGGGGTGCATTCCAACTCCAGAAGGTAAGAATTACTTTATTCTAAAGAAGTATTATACAGTTATAAAGCACTCTTTTACAAGTTTAATTTAACTTTACCCTTGGTTGCATGATTTTTACTTTATAAAACTAAATAATTAGTCTAGAAACTATTATAAATAAGAGTGATATTACTATGTAAATATTGGCTGTATGTGCTTTTTGTTTTCTTCTCGCAATTTATTATAATCATTGGTCATATTTTTAGAAACCCAATCTACATTTAGTTTTATTAAAATCATTATTTGACTTTCTAGCATTAGGATACCTAATATTATACAGATTAATAAATGAAAATATTTCAGAGATTGGAAATGTGTGAGCTAACACTTGCTGTTTGGCTATAAGGTTGAAATGTATGTTTATGCTCTTACTGATTTAGAGAATATTGGTAAATCCTTTACGGGATTGACACGTACTTAAAACAAGGCCCAGAACAGGTTAAAATTCATAGTCTGGATCTTTACTGAATTGGTTTTTTATCTGTGTTTCTGTAACATTTTAAGTACACCTCTGTTATAGCAGTTCTCATGTTATATTATAGTTACTTCTTATAATGATCTCACTTGCCTGTGATACTAGACAGTAGAAACCATATCCATGTGTTTTCATTTCACTTGGACGTGACATGCTTGGCTTTCAATTAGAGCTTGATAAATCAATTTAACTCCGATTAAATTTGTATTCCATTAAGTTTGTTTACAAGAACCTATTCATTTTTGAGTATTAGTTTATGGAGGAAACCTTAATTCAGGTCATACAAACAGAATTATAATTTAAAAAATTTTAAAGTAGGTAAGAAAAAATTTTTTGTTTTCGTTTTTTGAGGGGGGCTTATTCTTGATTAGGTTATTTAGGTATGAATAATAGGAACCAAATGTAAATAACTTAAGCAAAATGGAAGTTATTTGAAGAATGTGGGGTAGCTCACAGGCTCAAAGGAAAGAAACAAGCTCTGAAATAAAGAGAACTAAGGTAGCTGCAGAGATCAGGTAGCTCAAACTAATGGATGGACCCATCAATGGATGGACTCAAACTAATGGATGGACTAATGGATGGACTCATTTGATGCCACAAATCAGCTGTTGATTTTAAAGTTATGTGGTGCTGATTTGTTTTAGCTAGTATGTGGATAATGATTACTGTGTGTGTGGGTAGATACACATATATCACATGAGTGAAAGATTCTTATAAGTTTATTGTCTTTTTACATTTAATATTGACCGGAAATAGGGTTTAGTCAAGCATCTGTTTGGGGAACTAGATAATTCTGCATTTCTTTTAACCTTGGAAGTCTGAGTCCATTATTTAATCCTACTGGAATTCAGGGGATTGAACTTCGAAGGACAGAGTGTATAATAGTTGAGTCAGGGATAGGGAAGCTGATTATGTCTTAGTTTTGACAAGGCTGTTCTGTAGGAAGGAGTGCAGAAAAATGAACAAGAGATTGGGATTAAAGTCAAGATAAGGCAGGGTTATCTATTGCGAAGTGTAGTATGTCTAGGATTAAATAAATTAGGCTGACGATGTCCCTTAAAGCTCTTTATCAAAGGCTTGAACTGGGGATAATAAATGTTGGAAGACATTGGTGAATTTTGAGGATGGATTGTAAAAGTTTTTTATATTAAATTTCTTTAGCTTGGTTGCAGGGGAGGAGATGCCAGTGAGGAGACGAGAGACCAAAAATCTGAAAAAGACTTCAGGGTTTCATGAAGAGTCTTAAAGTACTTGAAGGGCTGTCATATGGATTAGTGAAGAAATAATGTTAAATTTGTTTCCCCCACTTACAAAGATAGTTTATTACAAGGTCATTTTAGCAAATTTAGACAGTAGAGAAAATCACAGAGAGGAAGGAAAAGATCCTCCTAAATTTTTCCACCATGATAACCACTGATTTACATCATAAAATCAGGGCTAAAAAATGGAAGATGTATTTGGCTTAACTTAAGGAAGAATTTATGAGTATTTGGGAATGCTTGAGGACATAGTGATTCTCCACCACATTATATGCTTGTGCAAAAGACTGGATGATTAACCTGTTTATGACGTTTTAGGAGGGGATATATAAGCATCTGTAGGTAAATGGACTAGATGACCTATGAAGCTCCTTGTCAACCTGTGGATTTTATCTGATTCTTGTCTGTAGGTATTTGCACCTGAGAGATGGTTATGTAAAGTGAGAGTAAGGTAAAGAATGATTAAAAGTTGTAGGATTTGGGGCTTCCCTGGTGGCGCAGTGGTTGAGAGTCCGCCTGCCAATGCAGGGGACACAGGTTCGTGCCCCAGTCCGGGAAGATCCCGCATGCCGCAGAGCGGCTAGGCCCGTGAGCCATGGCCACTGAGCCTGCACGTCTGGAGCCTGTGCTCCGCAACGGGAGAGGCCACAACAGTGAGAGCCCCGTGTACCACAATTAAAAAAAAAAAAAAATGTTGTAGGATTTTATTCGACCCAGTAATTCCACTTCTGGGTATATACACAAAAGAATAAAAAGCAAGGACTTGAATAGATAATTTTACACCAGTGTTCATAGCAGCATTATTCACAGTAGGCAAAAGATGGAAGCAACCCAAATGTTTATTGACAGATGAATGGATAAACAAAGTGTGGCATATACATTCAATGGAATATTTTTCAGCCTTTAAAAAGAAGGAAATTCTAACATATTCTACAACATGCATGAACTTCAGGACATTATACTAAGTGAAATAATGCAGACACAAGAGGACAAGCATTGTATGATTTCACTTACATGAGAGACCTCAAGTATAAGTCATATTTATAGAGACAGAAAGTAGAGGGTGGTTGCCAGGGGCTGGTGTAGGGGGGAAATGGGGAGTTATTTAATGGGTGTAGAGTTTCAGTTTTGCAAGGTGAGAAGAGTTCTGGTGCTTGGTTGTGTAACAGTGTGAATGTACTTAAGTGAAGGTGAACTGTACACTTAGAAGTGGTTGAGATGGTAAATTTTATGTTATCTATATTTTACCACAATAAAGTTGTAGGATTTTGTTGTAATTTGAGTAGGGTACATTTTTATCTAATGTGGGAGAAACAACCATTGTATTGTATTGGTAGGAAATAATAAGACATTTGCCTAAGGTAGAGGGGATGAGCAGAAGTACTTCTTTAAATTTTTATAGAAGGTAGTAAATGTTTATCTTGCCCTGTTAAATTTAAAATCTAAGCAGTGATAGAAGATTGTAGAAGAATGTGAGTGTGAATTTTTTAAAATTTCTGCCTACAATGTGATGATACAGAATTGGTATAACAAGTGAGTAAATTCTTTAAGAGTGCCAGAAAGACCTATGGAATTAGGAGAGCTATAGACAAGATAAAGAAAGCTAAAGATTTTTACTGAGAGTTGATGGGCTTTGTATGTTTATGAACCCTTTTGCAGACTTCACTTACAGTTTTATTTGTATCCTCAAGCTCCAGAAAGAAACTAAAAATGAAAGAAAACAATAGTGAAAATGTCCAGACTTTCAGTGGAGAAATTTGGCGTGATTAGTTATGAGAAAGGTTATCAGTTAATTTTTAGAAGATATCTTTAGTAAGTTCTAAACCTAAGTTTCTTATTTTGTTCAGTTCCTGAATTGATAGCAAATTTGCATTTGTGGCTAAAATTTTTACATTACTGAACATTTAAAATCTGTACCAACTTGCCTCATCTTTCTGGTGGGAGGGAAATGTTAATTAATCATAAATTAAATGATAATATAGTGTGTGTGTGCGCACATGCACACACACACACACACACACACACACTAGGAAATAAAGAGTCATATCGTTTGGCTGCACTCAGTCCCAGTTCTTTTTTTTTTTTTTTTTTTTTTTTTTTTTTTTTTTGCGGTACGCGTGCCTCTCACTGCTGTGGCCTCTCCCGTTGCGGAGCGCAGGCTCAGCGGCCATGGCCCACGGGCCCAGCCACTCCGCGGCATGTGGGATCCTCCCGGACCGGGGCACGCACCCGTGTCCCCTGCATCGGCAGGCGGACTCCCAACCACTGCGCCACCAGGGAAGCCCCCAGTTCATTTATTTTTACATTAAAATGTAAGAATGTGTGCTTACGGAAACTTCCACTTTTTTTTTTTTTTGTATCACCAGCACTTACCCCCGTGCAGTTACACAGTAGCTATTCTGTAAATGTTAAATGAATGAGAAACCAAGTTCGCTTCTTTTCCACATCATCTTTTTTTAAAAACTTTATTGAGGTGTAAAGTACATACCATAAATTTCACCCATCTTAACTGTACAGTTCAGTGATTTTTAGTAAATTTACTGAGTTGTGCAACTAACACTGTAATCCATCTCCAGTAAGGTTTTTCATACGTGTATACAGTTAATACTAGTTCCCACTGCCAGCCTCTAATCTACTTTCTGTCTCTGTAGATTGCCCATTTCTGGACATCTCGTATAAATGGAATCATGTAACATGTGGTCTTTTGAGGTTAATCCATGTTGTAGCACTTACTAGCACTTCATACTTTTTCATTGGTCCATATTGTTTTTATAGACTTCTTATATATATTACATATTTTTAGCTTTTTATTCATTTGGGTTATTAATTTTAGACTTAAAAGTTGCAAAAGCAGTACAAAGAATTTTTATATAACTTTACCTAGATTCCACAAATGTTAACATTTTATATACTTTATCTATCTATCTAACTAGTTTGTGTTACTGAAATGTCTGAGAATTGTAGACATGCTGCCCCATTCACATTTAAACACTTGAGTATACTTTCTAAAGGCAAGTATATTCTTTTACATAACCACAGTGTAACTATCAAAATCAGGATATTAATATAATATTACTTTCTAATCAACAGGCTTTATTTAAATTTGATAATTCTTCCACTGATGTCCCAATCCAGGATCACACATTGCATTTACATTTAGTTTTCATGTATCTTTACAGTCTCCTTTAATGTGGGAACATTCTTTTAGTCTTTGTCTTTCATGAGCTTGATATTTTTGAAGAGTTCAGACCAGCTATTTTGTAGACTGTCCTTCAGTTTGGATATATCTGATGTTTACTCATGATTAGATTCAGGTTGTACATTTTTGGCAGGAATGTCACAGAAATGATATGTCATTTTCACTACATCATATCAAAAAGTGTGTGGTTTCAGCTTATCCCATTATTGGTGTTGATTACGCCAGTCCCTTATTTTATGTGATGTCTGCCAAGGTTCTCCACTGTAAAGATATGATTTTTCCCCCTTTGTAATTAACATCTTGTGTGTGGAGGGAGATACTTTGAGACTGTGTAAATATCTTGTTTCTCATTGTATCTTTGCCCACTGGTTTTAGCATCTCATTGTTAGTTATCTGTTGCTGCTTAACAACATTATCATAGATTTAGGAGCTTAAAACAACACACATTTATTATCTCAGTTTCTGTGTGTCGGCAGTCTGGGCGCATGGTTTTACTGGGTTCTCTGCAAGGCTGCAGCCAAGGTATTGGTTCTTATCTGAAGGCTTAATTGGAGAAGGAACCACTTCTAAGCTAGGTGGTTGTTGGCAGGTTTCAGATCCTTGGGGTTTATCAAAATGGGGTGATTCAGTTCCTAGCTGGCTGTTGGCTAGAGGCTGCCATGGGCTCTTTGCCACTTGGGCCTCCCCAACCTGTATACTTCCTTAAAGCCAGCAAGGGAGAGTCAGAGTCACTTTGCAAGGATACTGCAGTCTTTCTCGTAACGTAGTCACTGTTCTGCCTGCTTTGCTGTATTCTGTATTGGTTAGAAGCAAGTCACAGGTTTCACCTACATCAAGGGGAGGGGATTACACAGGATATACCAGGAAGTGATGATAATTGGGGGTCATTTTAGAGTATGTCCACCACAACTTCCACTGATAATACTTGCCTGCAGTGTGGTGGCCACATATGGTGATTTTCTAATTCCATCATTTCTTCTTTGTTAGTTGGAATTACATGCAAAGAATTCTCCCCCATTCATTGATTTGTTCATTTATTTATATTAGTATGAACTCATAGATTCTTCTCTTATTCTGTGGGTTATTATTTTCTACTATATTCATTTATTTTATTGCTTAAGTAGAAAGTAACAGTTTAATCCCTACACAAACAGCATTAAGAGAAGTCTTTAGCATGGGTGCCTAAACAGATTTGTAGTATAATGAATCATTTATCAAACACACTTTAGATTAAAGGTAAATTTTAACATGTAAGCTGTTCTGTCATAGGTTTGCAAAGCCTTTGTAATTCTATTTGAAAATATACTTTGATGTAACAAACTTTTCGCGTTATTATCAAAATGTCATGATTGCATTTATATTGATATTCTTCAAGGGAATAGCTGATTTTCCCCCTAACAATCATTACCCTATAATTGAAATGATTACAAGTTTTGGTGATACAATCTAAATATACTCATTCTAAAACCACTGAATCCTCCCAGCCCCTTCATCTTTGGCTTGTCTCTTGATCTTTAAATGTTATATATAGGTATCCCTATTCTTTGCATTTGTGGGCATCTGTGACTGTCTCTCTTTTTGAGTGTGTCTCTTCTTGTACAAAATACTTGGTCAACAAATACCTTGCTATTCATTGTGTCTTTTCTCTTTGGAAGTCTTGCACTTCAGTCTATATATAGTCTCCCTGCCCCCTTACCTGCTGTTCTAATTTTTGTTTTGTTTTAAATAGCATGCCCTGTGAAAAGGAAGTGATTTTGAAAAAGAGCCTTACTCTGTTTCAGAAGTTATATTGTTTTAGTAATTTATTCATATATTTTGGACTGTTTAATATTTTTGTAAAAATGATTCCTGATGACCAAAAAAAGGTCAATCAGTAATGAAAAAAATGTACACTAGAAAAGTATCCTGAAATTCACTAGCCAGGACTAACCACTGTTTATTGCATTTAATTGAAGAAACTAAGAAAATTGCTAATTTTTTCACTGAAGATTATAAATATACTTCATTTAGGATATTAATTCCTAAATAATCTCTGAAGTTGAGGGAAAAGAAAATAGAAAAATTCTGAAAGTGTGTTGTCATTTTTAAAATGAAAGTTGAAAAAATACAAAGCATTTGCATTTCTCTTATATCACTATAATTGCAGCTGTTTACTTTTTTTTCTCTAAACATTTCTCCATTCCTGAATTTTTTTATTTCTTTGTTGGCTAGATTTAAGTTTATGGGTGGTCTTTTCCCTGAGTTCTCATGGGCTTAATATCTTTCTGTTGCTTCTTTGTTTGAATGACATCTTGGCTGGATATAAATTTTTTACTGTCCGGTATTGAGTATTGCTAAGAAGGCAGATGTTCCTTGCATTATACAGGGCTTATCAGTCAGTTTTTGCTGCATAAGTCTTAATTTCAGTGGTTTATAACAACGAATAGTTCCTTTTCTTCTTCACGTCTTTAGAGGAGCTGGGGCTCGGTTATTGTTGCCTAGGCTTGGCTCTAGGCTGTGGGTTCTCTGTTCTCCTGGAATCAGTGGCCTGCTCTTGTGGCAGTCAGGAGTAAGTCAGACTATGCAAGCACATGTTAGCTGCTGTTTCTGTCATTTCTGTTATCGTTTCATTGATCAAGTCTTATGGCCAAGCCCAACATCAGTGGGGCAGGGAAATAAATATATTTTCTTTACTGTAAGGTGGCATGATACAGGGAGTGAATGATGAATTAACAACAGTAATTCATTCTGCCACTTTTGCTTTTCATGCCTAGGTCTCAGCTTGATTCTTTCTCAGTCCTTGAAGTTTAAGATTTAGAAAAAAGTTAAGATAAATATTTCTGAGTATCTTGGGTACTTGAGTTCGTCTGTACAGGTTTAGTAGCACTTTGCCTCTTCTTATTCAGTATACACTGTGTATTCATAAACGTATTTTCTCATTGGTAGGAGAGAGTTGTCACCTTTGAATATCCTACACTTTTCTTCTGCATCCTTTTCATATCTCTGTCAATATGAATGCTTTCGACCTAGATGCTTTGTCAGTTAAGGTATTTTCAGTTGTAAATAACAGGAAATGCAATGTAAACTGGCTTAAACATCAAAGGAAATTAATTGTGTGATGTAAGTGAAGAAAACCTGGCAGAACTTGATCCAGGTGCTCTGGCAGTTTGATCAGTTTCTCAGCTCTGCTTCCTTCATTTTTGTTCCATTTTCATCAGGCTCATCCATCATAGTTGCAGAATTGTTTGTAGGTCCTGGAGCCTATATGCTTTCGGGTTTGAATATAGAAGAGAAGAGAGAATCTGCTTCCCAGAGCTTCAGTGAAATCACATGCTGTTGAATCTGGCTGGCCCACAATGGAGTCACATGTTAAATTAAAACTTTTTCCTTACAATATATGTAGTTATAAATGATATGTATTTAGGAAAAGTATTGGATTCTATATAACATTGGCATGGCTTCCTTAAACAGGGTACAGTGAGGCTGAAATCTGAATAGTGCATTAGTTGGAGCTTGGTAGGAGAAAAGGTGAGGGTTATCATTACAAGCAGAAGCATTAATTAGTACAAAGGCCAAGAAGTCAGGAGAATTGTAAGTTACAAAACAGAAAGAAGGCTAGAGTAGGCCAGAGTGGAGAGGGGGGAGGCGGGTCAGGTCACTTTGATAATTCTGGACTTCATTCTAAGAACATTGTGATATCATGGATGAATTTTAAGCTGGGCAGAGGTGGCACGATCATACTTGTTTTTATTTACTTATTATTATTTTTTTCTTTTGGCTGGGTTGGTTGCTGTGCGCAGGTTTTCTCTAGTTGCGGCGAGCGGGGGCTTCTCTTCATTGCCGTGCGCGGGCTTCTCATTGCAGTGGCTTCTCTTGTGGAGCACAGGCTCTAGGTGCGCGGGCTCAGTAGTTGCAGCACGCGGGCCCTAGAGTGCGTGGGCTCAGTAGTTGTGGCATGTGCGCTCTAGGGCGCATGGGCTTCAGTAGTTATGGCACGTGGGCCCTAGAGTGCGCAGGCCTCACTAGTTGTGGCTCACGGGCTTAATTGCTCCGCGGCATGTGGAATCTTCCCAGACCAGGGATCGAACCTGTGTCCCCTGCATTGGCAGGCAGATTCTTAACCACTGCACCACCAGGGAAGTGTTCCATGCTTGTTTTTAAAAGGTCATTCTGGCTTCAGAGTGGAGAATTGATGGGGGTGAGAGAAGTTACTGTCACTTGAGATAGGTAGGGAACACTGGAACATTATGAAACTGGAATGGGGGAGCAAGTTGTTAAGGTAACTACCACAGTTACTGAATCACTTCTCTGTGGCATACACTTTATATATGAATTGAGATTCTGCACAAATTACAGATTAGATGGTATTTCCTCAGTTTCACAGATGAGAAAATTAAGGGTGTTTACAGTGACTTGCCCATGGCCACACTCAGATATAAATTCACATTGGTATGAATACATAAATCTGGCTCTCTTGGCCACACAGTGATGTCTCTTTTCATGAGTTACTATGTTGTTTCCTCTGAGCAGTGTGATTATAGGCCTCAGGTCTTTTCAGCCCTGCTGGCTACTGCTAAGGAACCACTTTTACTGCAGAGAGAATTAAATAAGGCTGTTGACAGCATGACTGAAGTTACTTTTGTTCTTGGGCCTTGTGTATTGTTTCCTTCGTGGGGTAGATCAGCATAAAATTACAGCACTGCGTTTGTTCCTTTCCTTGAGAGCTGCCCCCAACCCCTGCCCCAACGCCAGTCTCCTGAGCATGGACAAAAAAATTAAAAGCTAAATTATCTCATGATAGTTATGTAATATTTTGAGGTGTTCTTGTTTCAGCTGCTACAGGTGTCAGGACTTAAGCCCATATTATATTTACTTGACTTTACGTCAGTATGATCTCCTTAGTACCAGTGTTTTATCACTCATGAAGGTGATGCCTATTCCTTCAAGTTATTCAGTTATTTTTATTTAATTATATCATTCTGGAGTTACTTCCCTTGAAGGTATATTCCTGCCATCATGGGCAGTGTAGCCTATTTTACTTCTCTGCCATTGCTTCATTATTAATAAAAATAAACTCTGCAAGGATTCTCTGGTTTTTTATGTTTTCTTGAAATCAAATCTATATTATTGTTTTAAACAGTATAGTGTTCTGTGTATCTTGTGGGTTTTTCGAAACTTTATTTCCTTCAAAGGAAAATTACATTGGATTTGCAAGGAAAATATGATGGTGTCTGTATCTCTGTTACCACATCTTTTCACCAGATGTACCTGTGTGCCATTTGCTTTCATTTTTATGGGTTTTACTGTAAGGAGTTTTTTTTTGTTTTGGTTTGATTGAGTTGGGATTTGTTTGTTTGTTTGTTTTGGCTTTTTGTTTGTTTGGTTTTGTTTTTGGTTCTAGGTACTAAGCCCTAGAAGAGATTGTTTCTTTCTCTCTGACCTAAAGTACTTTATATCTACACAAGCTTGTGTTCTCGATTCTATAATTCCAAAATCCAAAATGCTTGAAAAAGTTTTTTAGTCTTTTGGTAACAAACCTCATTTGTCAACAACACCTTCTCTTGAAACTGACATAAAACTATATGTAGTCTTTGTTTCTCCCACTTAGTGTGAATATTCATGTGTTTCACTGTGTTTGGTTATGGGATTGCTGCCCCTAATCTCTGGTGATATTACATAGTATATGGCATATCATGTTGCCTTTCTAAAATCCTAACAGATTTTTATGTCTGAAACATTTGGCCTTAAGTGTTTGGGGTCAGGAATTGTGGACTTAGGTCTGTATTGGTAGCACTGGTTACAGGTGCTTGTGGCACCTGTATTTATTCCCTTGTCTGTTTTTCCCATTAGACTTTGAACTAAGAAAGCTTTCCTCCTTGGCCCCACAGACCCTAGTTTATTGTGTACTTAGTAAACATTACTAAACAGAGTTGGTACTTAATATTGAAATTGAATACCAAAAATTGGGGCAAAGCTTTACCCAGATAGATTATTGAACTACAGATTATAGCATGTTTTCTTTTCACTTGATTATATGTTCTTTTTAAACAGTCTCTTTCCTGTTCTGCTTCTCTTTTCTTTCTTCTTACTGGAATCTTGGCTTCACCATTGACTAATCACTGTGTGATCTTGAACAGCTTACTTAACACCTCAATACATTCATTTGTTCATTTGTAAAAATGGTGTCATAATTTTGCTTACCTCAAAGGATTGTTGTGAGGGCTAACCAGAATGCTTCCTGGAATTTAGCAATCCTTTTGCTGTTAATGTTGCTGTTATTGATTCATATCCTGTTGGTTACCTTACTAACATGGTGAACCATCCTCTTACTGACTTTGAGGTCATTTTTAGTGTTTTGACGCTTTTAACAATGCTGGAGTTAATCCTTGCATAGATGTCCATAAGTCTTTGTGGCCTTATTTTTGTAGGATAGATTGAAGTGGGAATGTTGCATCAGTGGCCCCTAATATTTTTAATTTTAGTGGATATTTGCGTCTTACTTTCTTAAGGCAGAATTGAGAAATGGGGGGGGTGGGGTAGCAGTTTTCAGTCCCACCAACAGTCTATATAAGAGTGCTCATTTCCCCATAACCTTACCTGCAATGGATTTTATCAATTCATTTTTAAAAAGTAATTATAAACTCATGGGAAATTATAAAAATAGTCCCATGGATACCTCACCCTGCTTCCTCCAGTGGTAATGTCTTATATAACTACAGTACAATATCAAAACCAGGAAACTGACCTTAGTACAGTACTGCTAACAAAGACCTGAATATATTTGATTTTTACGAGTCTGACCAGTGGTGTCTCGGTTTCATTTGTTTTCCTTTAACCACTGTAAAGTTTGGGCAGCTTTTCATGTATTCTGTTGGCCATTTATATTGCATTTTCATATCCTTTATCCATTTTTTTCTAATTGGTTGTTTGTATTTTCCTAGAAAGCTCTTTTAGGTATGCTTGGTATAGTTTTGTTGATGATTTTTTTTCCTGTACAGAAATTTTTATTTTTATTTAGTTATTAAGGTTTTCTTTTATGGTTTGGGTTTTTTTCTCTTTTAAGTAGAAAGGTTGCTCTATACTGTAGGTTATACTGTTTTCCTTCTACTTTTTATATTTTGGCCTTTAATCCATTTGGAATATGTTTTTATATAAGCTGTGAGAATTAAATAATTATTTAATTAATTATTAAATAAACTATTTTATTTAGGACTCTCTTGGTTGTTTGTGACTTAAAACCTCAACAAAATCCCAAAGGTGGGACTGGCTTAAGGCAAGGCTGGATACAGTGGCATAACTAATATTGCTAAAAAAAAGAATGTTGCTGTTTTCCTCTTTTCTCAGCTCTGCCTTTTTGGGTGTTGAATTTTCCTCTGTAATCCTTACCTAGCCCTTCCTTTCTCTCTCCTTTGTGTTGTTCCACCCAAATTCCAGATACTCCCCTCATGGTCATATGACTGAAAGTCTTACGTATTATTTTCTCATACTGCTGGGGGAAGAGAAAGATTCTCACCACAGGTGACCGTGTCATAACTCAGTCTTCTTCCTGCTGCACAAAAATAGTACCTTTTACGTTTATTGTGATCTGTTTCTATATTTTCTATTTTGTTCCACCAGCAGTCTGTAAGAGTGAACATTTGCCTGTTTATCCTGTCCCAGAAACACATTGCTTCAATAAAACTCTAATTTAATTATTATTATTCAATTCAATAATTCATTATTCACTAATATTCTAATAATGTGCTTAGAGTACATTTTAATATCTTCTTAAGCAAGTCTCTCATCATTTATTTCCCAGAAATTTCTTGGCAATTTTTATATGTTTATTTGATACAAACTTGGGAGTTTTGACTAGAATTGCATTATGTGTATTTTTAACATGGAAATATCTAAATTAGAGAAACATAACTGAAAATCAGCCTGGAGATACTCAGTGTTTTTCTTTTTCTTTTTTTTTTTTTTTTGCGGTACGCGGGCCTCTCACTGCCGTGGCCTCTCCCTTCGCGGAGCACAGGCTCCGGACGCGCAGGCTCAGTGGCCACAGCTCACGGGCCCAGCTGCTCCGCGGCATGTGGGATCCTCCCGGACCGGGGCACGAACCCATGTCTCCTGCATTGGCAGGCGGACTCTCAACCACTGCGCCACCAGGGAAGCCCTTCTTTTTCTTTTTAATTAATTAATTAATTTTTATTTTTACCTCCGTTGGGTCTTTGTTGCTGTGTGTGGGCTCTCTCTAATTGTGGCGAGAGGGGCATACTCTTCGTTGTGGGGCGCAGGCTTCTCATTGTGGTGGCTTTTCTTGTTGCAGAGCATGGGCTTTAGGCAAGCAGGCTTCAGTAGTTGTGGCTTGTGGGCTCTAGAGTGTAGGCTCAATAGTTGTGGCACACGGGCTTAGTTGCTCCGCGGCATGTGGGATCTTCCCGGACCAGGGCTCGAACCCGTGTCCCCTGCATTGGTAGGCAGATTCTTAACCACTGCGCCACCAGGGAAGTCCCTCTTTTTCTTTCTTTTTTTTAAAATATTTTATTTATTTACTTATTTGATTGGCCTGGGTCTTAGTTGCGTCAGGCAAGCTCCTTAGTTGCGGCTCACGGGCTCCTTAGTTGTGGCATGCAAACTCTTAGTTACGGCATGCATATGGGATCTAGTTCCCTGACCAGAGATCGAACCCAGGCCCCCTGCATTGGGAGCATGGAGTCTTAACCACTGTGCCACCAGGGAAGTCTCCTCATCATTTTCTTTAACAAAAGGTTTTCCTTTATTTTCTTTGTTGTCCTCCATCTTTTCAGTTTATTTTATTTTATTTATTTACTTATTTACTTATTTATTTATTTATAGCTGCGTTGGGTCTTCGCTGCTATTAGCAGGCTTTTTCTAGCTGCGGCGAGTGTGGAGCACGGGCTCTAGGTGCGTGGGCTTCAGTAGTTGTGGTACACAGGCTCAGTAGTTGTGGCTCGCGGGCTCTAGAGCGCAGGCTCAGTAGTTGTGGCGCATGGGCTTAGTTGCTCCGTGGCATGTGGGATCTTCCCGGACCAAGGCTCGAACCAGTGTCCCCTGCATTGGCAGGCGGATTCTTAACCACTGCGCCACCAGGGAAGTCCCCATCTTTTCAGTTTTTGACCCTCAGCACCTTCACAGTACCAAAAGACAGTGGTCCTGCTCTCTCCCACAGAGAACTCTTACCTTTAGATACCCAAGATATCTAGCAGCCTCTTCCAGTAGGCTTCTTTGGGTTATTGAGTAGTACCAGCGGAGAACTGAGATGGGAGATACGGAAATGTGCGAATAAGTTGCCTTATCCCTCAGATATTGTGAGTTGGTTTTTTTTTTTAAATTTAAGGATGCCACACATTTCCATTTATATTACTATAGGAAAATGAAATTGATTACAATTAGAAAGGAAAATGATATATGTATATTTTCAACAGATAATTTATTATATACCTAAAACTAGAAAATATGATAAATGTATATTAGAATTAGTGAACTTTTAACCAGGTTTCTACATAGAAGATGAATATTCCAAAGCCTGCTTTATGTCTTTTAAAGTGGTCTCATGATGGGTCTAAAGACCATCGTAATATAGATAACTATGGAATCATTATATTTTACACCTGACACTAATACAATGTTACATATCAATGATATCTCAATTTAAAAAAAGGGAGCATGGAAATGTGTTCGTTCCATAACTCAGATTCAGTCTGGTGCAGCAGTATGCAGGGAGATTAATATTATTTATTTCTGTGTGTGTTTTCTTTTTCTTCCCTGTTTTACTTCTGGACATTTAAGGCTTGTGCTAAATGAAATAGATTAAAAAAATTTTTTTCAGCTTTATTGAGGTGTATTAACAAATAAAATTGTAAGTGAAATAGAATCTTTAGAGAATATATTTGTGATGCTTCTGTGAGAGAAATTTGTCTTGACTGAAATGTTAGATGCTAAATTGGGATTAAGAAAATTATAGAATTATTTTTTCTTTAGATAACTGGGAAGGAATTTTACATCCATTTTCTCCATGGCAGCCTTTCTAGATTTATAGACTTTTTATAGTTTATAAAATGTGTTTATGTCAAATGAGTGTTGATTTGTTAATTTTATCTTAATTCAGTGTTACATAGGATATTCAGAGACAGAAACTAATCATTGTGTTCTCTCTCTCTCTCTTTTTTTCTTTTTTTGGCAGTGGAACTTCCCCTCTTGCATGCCTGAATGCAATGCTGCACACAAACTCCCGAGGTGAAGAGGGCATCTTCTATAAGGTTCCAGGTAGAATGGGAGTGTATACTTTGAAGGTAAATATTTTTGTTAGGGAGTCATTTTAAAAGTGAAAACAGGAAGTAACTACGTGTAATAAATAATACTTCCATCATAGAGACAGAATTCTGTTCTTGAAGAGCTTACTTTCAGGAAGAGGTAAAATTTTCAATCCTGTATCCAATACATATTTTTTTTTAATTACTCTGTAACCATCTGTAGGTAGATTGGAGAAGTAACTTCATTTTTCATTCTTTGCCATAGTTTTTTTTTTTTCATTCTTTGCCATAGTATTATTTTGAAAGGATGAAATGAAAATGACTTCCAGTGACTTTTAAAGGGTGTCACATATTTAAATAATAATGAGTATTACTGTGGAGTATACAGCCTTGATGCTTTATATTACTTTCTGATTTAATTCTCCATTACAATTCAGAGTTGTGTTTATTATTCCTTTATTATGATAGAGAAAGCCAAAGTTCAGAAGATTGGATTTTCTTGCTCAGTGTTGGCCAGATAGTATCAGAACCAGAATATGAATCCATATCTGACTGAATTCCCGTGTTCTTTTACCATAACAGGCTTGCTAAGTTCTAATTTCTACACTAAAAAGGGACCTTCACTTATCAGTGTCCTTTCAGTTACAAACAGAAAAACCAACTCAAATGAGCTTGAGTGAAACAGAGAAGTTATTAGTTCACATAACTGAAAATTCTAGGGAAACTCAGCCTGAATTCGGGAGCTCAAATGATTGTCATCAGGGATGGGTCTCTCCGCTTTCTTTTGGCTTCAGTCTCAGGCAGGCCCTCTCCTCATGGTACATGACTTCACTCCCCGCCCCCACTCTGCAATCTGTAAGTCTGGAGAGAAGGAGTCTCAGGAACTGAAGCAGGAGCCCTTTAGTTAGTTCTGATGTGGCTTAATTGGTTTGGCTTGGCCCATGTGCCTATACCAGAATGATTGCCGTTACCAAACATATGGAGTCTTCTGATTGGCCACTCTTAAGTTCGTGATCACCCTTGATGTGAAAGTGTGGTTAAGCCCTCTCAAGCCTGATGAATTGAGGCAAGGGTTGTTTCCCAAAGAAAATTTATCAGCAGAAGGAGAATTAATGCTTGGCATGCAATGACTATGTCCATGTGTATGTGGGACTCTGTCCCCTCTTACCTTTTTAGTTTTGGCTGTAGTCATCTCTGTGCTCACTGGTTGTGTGTAGCCCACTAACATTAAAAAGATCTAACTTACCCATAATACCTCCTTTTAAAACACCTTGTTGAACTTCACAGGGTTACAGGGATCTAGTCCCACATAGAGCTTTCTGTGTTTCTTTTAGGTTTTAGTTGTTCTAGACCTTCTGTATTGTTAATAACATTTATTAAATGCCTATTCTATACCTGACACTGTAGAGGCTATAAAGAAGCATAAACTATGGTCCCTGATCTCTTGCAGCTCACATAGTTACTGAAATAATAGCATGCTTACAAAACACACAGTGCTGTAAAGTACTGTGAGAGCATAGAGAAGTAAAGATGAACCTCGAATAAAGGGATCTGGAAGATTTAGTTTGTTTTTCTGTTGTTTTAAAGTTGTAAAATTTGAGTTGAACTTTGGCTGATAAATAATGGAAGGAAGGGCCTTCCAGGACAAGGGAATAGCTTAAGCAAAGGCACAGATAAAAGGATTCAGAATGGATTTGAAAGTAAATTGGAGTGGTTAGACCATAATCTATGTGTGGGCTAGTGTGGTAAGGAGTCAGGATGGGGTAAATGTTAGGTGAAGAACAAACTTTGGAGGCTTTTGAAAACCTGACTGAGCGGTTAAGAAAGAGAAGGAGGGAGGGTAGGTATGTGTTGAGGAAACGGCAGAGGTTTTTTTGGAGAATAGCATGATCAAATCATGTTTAGGAAGATAATTCAAGTAGAATACACTTAAGAGTAAAGCAAGAAAATTTGTCAAAAGGATGGTTATGATTGTTTGGAAGAGATAATTGGCCTAAACTGTGAGAGTAGTGAAAGAGATGGAGGCAAGGAACATTAGAGAAATGAAACGTAAACTATTTGGAGTGGGTAAAAGAAGGGGTGCAGTGATTCTAAGATTTGGGGCATGAGTTGATCCTGGAGGGATCACAAGTTTAAGAAGACAGTTAGGGGGGGCTTCCCTGGTGGCTCAGTGGTTGAGAGTCCACCTGCCGATGCAGGGGACATGAGTTCGTGCCCCGGTCCGGGAGGATCCCACATACCGCGGAGTGGCTGGGCCTGTGAGCCATGGCCGCTGAGCCTGCGTGTCCAGAGCCTGTGCTCCGCAACGGGAGAGGCCACAGCAGTGAGAGGCCCGTGTACCGGGGGAAAAAAAAGAAGAAGACGACAGTTATATTTGTATTTAAAGTGCTTGTTGAACTTACAGATCAAGAGGTCTTGTTTGCAACTAACTCTATAAAAGTTTCCTGTATTTTGAAGGAAAGGATATGTATTTTAAGAAAGTGTATAACATGTGAAATGGCACTAGAGTATAAACGTAAGTGGAAAAAAACAGTTCCTTATTAGATCAGAGGTTACTATCTTGACTGTAATGTGAGTACTAGTTATAGGTAGGAGGGTCATGTGTCAGAATTACTTTTTATCTGATTATAAAAATAAATTATGTGGGCAAACAAAAAATATATTGAGAAGAAAAAAGAATCATCCATAGTTTTATAACTCAGAAATAACATTCACTAATGTGTTTATTTATATATATATATTTCACATAGTACATAAATACATAGTAGCTAATATTTATTGAGCTCTTATCATATGCCAGGCCTTGTTCTAAGCATCTTATATTTATTAACTCATTTAATTTCAGAATGATCTTTTAAGGTAGGTACTGTCACCCCATCTTATAGACAGGGAAACTGAGGCATGAGAGTTTAAGACTTTGACCAAGACTGCATAATTAGGAGAAGATAAAGCCAGAATTCAAACCCCCAAAGTCTTAATTTCCTAGTTCTTGATCTTACAACTACCCTGTTATATCTCTCTCATACTGTGGCTGACACAGGTGTCCTTTCTGATTAGCATTCTCACTGTCCAGTGCAGAAACCAAAGATTCGTGTGATTTTTTTTTAAACCATTCCTTTTGTGTTTGACTCTTGCTACTTACCAATTTTTGGAACCAGTTAGATTCAAATAATGCACTATCACTTGCTATCCAGACTTTTTATAATACGTAATGGTAGTTACATACACACAAATATATATATATATATATATATATATATATATTACATGGATGATGGGTGTACATACATTTTTAAAAATTGTTATTATATAGATTTTATCCTGAACATTTCATCATTTACCTGGATTTAAATATACCAAGTTTTTTGTCCAATTTAAGCCTCTGTGTTGTGCCTGCATAAGATTGTCATGTATATTTTATCTTTGAGTATGGATGGAAGCATTAACTAATTTGACCCAAAGAAGAGAGATGACAGGAATTCAGAAATTATTGCTGGTTCTGCTACTGAATTTTATGATACTAAAAATTAATCAGCACAATTAAAAGTCACAACAATGCATATCAGAAATTTAATTCCTATTTGCTGAAATGGTAATGATTAATCCTAATTGGATGCCTACATTTTCAGAAAGATGTGCCGGATGGGGTGAAAGAGCTATCAGAAGGTTCAGAAGAAAGCAGTGATGGTCAGTCAGATTCCCAGAGTTCTGAGAACAGCAGCAGCAGCAGTGATGGTGGCAGCAACAAGGAGGGAAAAAAGAGCAGGTGGAAAAGGAAAGGTAAATCCACCTGATCCCTCCATAAAGTACTGAATGCTGTAGGACAAATGCCCTTGTTAATAGTTCCTCTTTTTCTAGACCCCACGTCAGTTAGTCTCTTTCCCTTATCAGTTAGATCAGTACTGTCCCGTGGAATTTCCTGCAGTGATGGAAGTGTTCTGCATCTACGCTGTCCAACTCAACAAAGTAGCCACTAGCTACATGTGTCTTTTGAGCACTTGAAATATAGCTAGTGTGACAGAGGAACTGAATTTGTAATTTTATTTTAACTAAAATTTAAATAGCTACATGTGGCTAGTGGCCATCACATTGGATAACATGGCTCTGGGTTTTACCGGGGTTTATTTTTAGCTCTTGGCTGCCCGTAGCCTTTTTTAGGATGCTCTTATTTTATTTACCTCTCTAATGCTTTCTTTTAAAATTTGAGGACTTAATTGCTCTAAGAACTCTCTCCTTACTAGGAAAATAATGCTTTTCATTTCTACTGGCAAAGACTAAATTTAGTCTGCTGGTCTTTGCTCTCATCTCCTGCTTGGTTTCTGCTTCATAGCTTACCCAAAAACTTTCTTTAGGGAATAATATCTTTGTTACTGCAGCTTCCCTGGGATGAATTTTCCACTTAAGGATACATTTTATTACCTCTTCTTCTAATTATTTGTATCTCCTTGTCAAGAGTCTTTTTGAAGAGGGCAAATCGTTTTTACCCCAATATTGATAAATTTAGCCATACATGGCGGGGCAGATTTTAAGCCAGCTCATGCTGGTTCCTTTATAAGGACTGATATAGTGATATTCCAGAGCAAAATAGACATCCAGGAGTTTCCCTAGCTTGGATGACCTCTTACGTTTGAGTCATAGGTGAGTTGCCTTTGGATCTAGAAGTTAGAGTGATGCTTGTTGGAATACTTGACTCATTAATTTTAAGTACCTCTAGAACTATTGATTTTGAACTATAACAGAAAAATCATCTTCTTTATTATCATTTCTGTGTTAATGTGTGTGCTACTCCTGGAGAAGATTTAGATAATTGGTGACATTATCTGTGCTCTCTCATACAGCTACTACACTTGCAAGTTGGGCAAATTTTGAAACCAGAGGATCCTAGCTTTAAGATCACAACCACTTAGAGAGCAGCTCAGACATCATGTGTTAGGAACAAATGGAATAAAGGCAAGGCAAGGTTGGGACCTGTGACCAATATTCTTGATATGTGTTTTTTAAAGTAATTCCTGTCAGTAGTGAAAGGAGATGTGTCCAGGACTTTACGTTTCTCAGAGTGTACTAAAGACCTCTTTTTTTGGAAGGATGGAGCCAAAAGTATTAAGGGCTCTGTCTCTCCTCGGCTTCTCCCCAGTGTAAATTTTTCTTTTTAAGTTTGGGAATTGTTGATCTAGGATTAGGAACCAAGCCAAGTCATCAGGCAAGAGAGACAGCTAGATTCATAATTTCTGGATGTGGCTGGAAACAGGGAAGTCGATACTAAAGGAGGTCAGACTAGTAAACTGGGAACAAAATCTTGGTTGTGGAAGTCTTTGCTTTTCAGTAGCTCATATGCTGCAGTGGCTGTTTGTTTTTTTAACATCTTTATTGGAGTATAATTGCTTTACAATGTTGTGTCAGTTTCTGCTTTATAACTGCAGTGGCTATTTGAAGTAGTGGTTGTTACGTGGTTGTGAAAGGTTCTCTAAATGTATTATGATACAGGAGGATTTAAAATAACAATAGAACCCCATTGTCTAGCTTAATGGGTAGATTAAAATAGTATAACCTTGCCCCACCCTCGGCATAATAATAGAAGATATTAACAGCAAGGTAATAGCAAATTCAAAATTGTGGTCCACATAAACTATTTCTGAACTGCCTCTGATTCATTCTTCTTCTAGAAATTGTCACAATATTACTTAGCCTCAGTTTACATTAAGATGAGATGTTCAGTAAAGATCTTTTCTGATTGTAGCCTATTAAACTGAGTATAGAATGGCCTTTATGTGGTGTTTGGAAGGTGGAGATGAGAGGTGCACATGATGGCATATGGACATGCTAACTACTCTAGCAGCTCTGATAGTCTTCAGAGATGGATAAATGCTGAGCTAGCAATAATGAAGAATGATTTAGTCTCTCATAGGATGTGCTTCTCTCATTCATGGGTCATGCATATGACATAGGCATAGAAATGTAGAATTTTAGGTTTATATTATATATTTATGAATGTTTTTGTAGTCCAGTGCAAGTTAAAATGGAAAACTTGTAGTTAGCAGTGATAGTAGCAGCGTGCTGCACAGCAGTTCTAAGTCAGTTGCAGTTAATAAAGGTAAAACAAACTAAATGCGCCTATTCCTTTTTCTTATTTAGGGCTTTTACTCTCAATCTGACATCACTTTATTTCAAATGCATTGTAAGACAGGAAGAACACTGAGATGGTATCAAAACCCACTTCCTTTTATGTACAAAAATAAAGAGCTCTGACAGCAAAACTGATACTTCTAGTTGGAAATCGATAGAAACTCTTGATATAGGTATACCTTTTAGCCAGATAGGGACAGAGAATAGAACTTCGAAATTCAGTCCAATGTTAACACTGGTTTATTGATTTCTGTGTAAGGTGGAAGAACTTAGAAGTTTGTAGTTCTGGTTCCTAATTTTCAGACAGGAAACAATGTTCAGAGACGAGCTTTTTGGAATTCCAATCCAAGGTAAGATGGAATAACGCCAGAAAAATGATTAAAATCAACTTTTCTGTTGCTTTTTTGTAGGACTGTAGCCAAGTGAAGTCTCTGCCTTTCCCCTAAAATATAAATACTGCAGCATGAAGCAACTGCAAAAGCATTATTTTTATCTTCTGAAAAAAGTTTTGTTAAATTTTGGTCTGCTTTCAAAATGTCAAAAAAAATTAAGTGAAATATGCTTTTTCACTTATAAGGTGTTACTAATTCTTTCCAGGAACATGAGCTCATGTTAATTTTACTGCTTCAGGAATTTGATACATAGTGTGTTTGGAGTTACTTAAAATACCGTAGACCTGTCTGCCCTCTAACAGCATTTATATATGTGTTAAGTTACTGAATAGTGATGATTATATAGAGAGAGAAATGTCACCTTTAAAAAGTATACTGGAGAGAAAAACTCCTTTGGGCAAAGTTAACTTACATGGTGAGAGACCTTTGGGAGAGATGCTCTCTTCTCTCCTGGGGTGATTAGTGTCTGAGTTGGAGGTTTTAGCTTTGTCATGTATTAAAGACAGCTACACTACTAGGACTTGGATAGTTAGGGTACCCAGAAGCAAGGGAAGGTGTTCAGGTAAGGCCTCTTCATCTTTGGTTAGGGGACTGTTTGAATATAATCAGGAGCCACAGCCTGCTTAGTTTGGAGTAGACTGTACTTGGTGTGAGGAGAAGGGATTTAGAACTAAAACGGTCTGTTACTTCTGGAAATGAAGTTCCTCTAAAGAAAGAATACTGTGAAAGTAAAACTCTCCCTTAAGAGAAGGATTGCTGTTTTTGACCATGCACTCTTTCAACTATTAATCCTTCAACTATATAAAGCTCAATTTCAATTTTGATATTACTGCTCCATTATTTCTGATAGCGTCTCTAATACTTCAGAGGGGCCCATTGAATGTCTTCAGGAGAAACTAAAATGCTAAGTCAGAGATTATTTACTAAAGCTTTTAATTCAAATGCATCTAATATGAATAGTCCATTACCCTTTTGACCTTGTTCAATATGATAATCATTTCTTGAAATGGAAAATTCCCAGTGCTATAATGTATCTGAAAGATGGTACCTTCTGATCTTATACTCAGGGGATGGTACATATGTATCCAACAGCCTGAAACTACTTCCAGTAAACTGTGTAAAACTGGCTTTAATAAGCCTCAGTTCTAAAATTTGTTTCAAATATTTTTCTGAAAACTCTTAAATTTGAGTTTAAAAAGATCTCTCTACTAGGTCGCTGTTTGGTTTTTGTGTGTGACATTTTTGGTTTTTTAAATCAAATAATGAGTGCTTTTGATCAGAACTTGTTAATCTTTTGTTATGTCTATATGTTTATATGAAAGCAAGCATTTTTGTTTCTAATCAGATACTAAATAAGTTCTTAAATGAGTGCTTTTGACTCTGTTGCGCCGTCCACATTGGAGGACTAGTAGTTCAGGATATAATCTTGAGAACTGTTGTTTAAGCAGTTAGTTTATTTGCAGAACCAAAGAGTTTTAAGCTCTTTGGTTTTCAGGAGTTTTTGGTTCTTTTGGCTCATCTCATTTCCATGTAAATTTTAGAATCAGCTAGTCACTTTTCACATGCCCCCGCTCCCATTAACCTGCTAGGATTTTGATCGGGATTGCATTAAAACTGTATGTCATGGGCTTCCCT
This sequence comes from Lagenorhynchus albirostris, assembly GCF_949774975.1. Taxonomy (NCBI): domain Eukaryota; kingdom Metazoa; phylum Chordata; class Mammalia; order Artiodactyla; family Delphinidae; genus Lagenorhynchus; species Lagenorhynchus albirostris. Next base: position 69,592,428 of record NC_083107.1, read on the forward strand.
GGTGGCGCAGTGGTTGAGAGTCCGTCTGCCGATGCAGCGGACACGGGTTCGTGCCCCGGTCCGGGAAGATCCCACATGCCGCGGAGCGGCTGGGCCCGTGAGCCATGGCCGCTGAGCCTGCGCGTCCGGAGCCTGTGCTCCGCAACGGGAGAGGCTGCAACAGTGAGAGGCCCGCGTACCGCAAAAAAAAAAAAAAAATTTTTTTTCCTTGTTATGAGAACTTTCAGGGTGTACTTTCTTAACTTTCATGTATAACATACAGTGATATTAATTGTATTTATCATGTTGTACATTACATCCCTAGTACTTATTTATCTTCTAACTGGAAGTTTGTACCTTCATCAGTCCCCGCAACCTCCCCACCTCTGGTGATCACAAATCTGATCATTTTTTCTATGAGTTTGTTTTTGAAGTATAGTTGACCTACAACACTGTCAGTTCCTGGTACAAAACATAGTGATTCCATATTTCTGTATTTCAGAATGATAACCATGATAAGTCTAGTTGTCCTCTGTCACCAAAGATATTATACCATTATTGACTATATTCCCCATAGGGTAGGATATATTACATACCTGTGGCTCATTTATTTGGTAACAAAGTTTGTACCTCTTAATCTGCCTCACCTGTTTCTTTCTTCCCCTCACCACCACTCTCCCCTCTGGCAACCACCTGTTTGTTCTCCGTATCTGTGGGTCTGTTTCTGGGTTTTTTTGGGGTTTTTTTTGTTTTTTTTGGCCACAATGCATGGCTTACAGGATCTTAGTTCCCTGACCAGGGATTGAACTCGGGCCACGGCAGTGAAAGTGCCAAGTCCTTACCATTGGACTGCCAAGGAGTTCCCATTCTGTTTCTGTTTAGTTTTGGTTCATTTGTTTTGTTTTTTAGGTTCCACATATAAGTGAAATCATACAGTATTTGTCTTTGTTCTTCTGGCTTCATTTAGTATAATATGCCCTCTGGATCCATCATTGTTGCCACACATGGTGACAAGATTTCATTCTTTTTTATTGCTGAGTAATGTGCCACGTTGTGTGTGTGTGTGTACATGTGCTGTGTGTTTGTACGTACATGCATACATACATAGCACATCTTCTTTATCCATTCATCTGTTGGTGGGCACTTAGATTGCTTCCATATCTTGGCTGTTATAAATAATGCTGAAGTGAACATAGGGGTGCATATATCTTTCCTGATTATGTTTTTGTTTTGTTTGGATAAATACCCAGGAGTGGAACTGCTGGACCATGTGGTAGTTCTATTTTTAATTTTTTGAGGAATCTTTGTTCTGTTTTTCCATAGTGGCTGCACCAATTTACATTCCCACTAACAGTACATGAGGGTTTCGTTTCTCCACATCCTCGCCAGCACTTGTTATTTGTTGTCTTTTTGATGATAGCTGTTCTGACAAGTGTGAGGTGATATCTCATTATGGTTTTGACTTTCATATCTTTGATGATTAGTCATGTTAAGCATCTTTCCATGTGCCTGTTGGCCAACTCGGTGTCTCCTTTCAGGGCTTTTAAATAGTAAGTGGAAGCAAGCCTACTTTGGGAAGAGTTACTGCCTTCTCTCAGAGTTGCTGACTGTAAATACAGCATCCAGGGACTTGCATTCTTGGCATACCCAGCAAGTACTTGTAGCAACACTGAGGGATTGCCTCTCCCAACATTGATATTGTATCCAGCAACATTTCTAAATTATTTTCTAATCTAATGGTTTATATATAGGTTTATTCTTAGGATTGTGCAAACATGTGATTTATGCAAACATGTGATTTATGAGTAGTGGCAGTTTTATTTTTTTGCCACATATGCAAACATGTGATTTATGAGTAGTGGCAGTTTTATTTTTTTGCCATGTTACACTGGCTAGGGCTTCCAGTAAAGAGTGACATAGGAGTGGTAACGTCAATCATCCTTTTCTCTATATTTATAAGGTAAAGTTTTGAATATTATGCCATTTTAAGAATGATGTTGACTACAGTAGGTTATTGTAGACACTCTTTATTAGATGAAGTTAGTTCCTTTCTATTTGTAGTCTAAGAGATTTTATAACGAACAGTCGTTGAATTTTATCAGTTGCTTTTCCTTCATCTACTATTTCAGTAGATATATTTTTTTCCTTTATTCTGTTAATGTGGTAAATTATGTTGGAACTCTCATATATTGCTGGTAGGAGTATAAATCGGTACCACTTTGGAAAACTGTTTCTCCGTATATACTATAGTTGAACATGCATCAGAATCACCTGGAGAGCTTATTATGATGCAGATTCCTGGGCCCCACCTTCAGAGTTTCTGGTTCAGTAGATCTGGACTGGGATCTAGTAATTTGCATTCTAACAGATTTTTAGATAGTTATGGTTTTGTTCTTGGTACAACACCTTAGAAACCGCTGGTTAAGACATTGTAGTAATAAGAGCAAAAGACTAGAAATTACCAAAATAAGAGTCCAGCTGAAGAAATTATGGTACATCTGCCAGTGGAATCTTTTGCAGGTGTTAAGAGGAAGATCTCTTATGTTCTCTTCTGTTCTCTTCCCCAGGATATATTATATTGATTATATTTTAAAAATCAAGGGTATGGACAATTTCTAGTACATGGTTTATTTTGCTTAAAGAAGTGAGTTAACATATTAAAATACACACACACACTATGTTTTCACCAAAACAAAAATGCAAATAAAAAACAATGGAAGGATAAAAACTAATATAAATTATTTCCTTTAAGGGAAAGGAGGTAATAAAGTGGTGTAGACAGGGGAGGGAGCTAGACTTATGAAAGTAACTTGTTTTATAGTTTTACATAATTAAGCCAATTAAAAATTTAAAATGCACTTTCTAGAAATATCAAACAACTTAAAGCAAACTCAAGTATATGTCAAATTTGAACATAATGACATAGGTAAGTTACTGTAGGATATGTCTTAGGTGTGGGAGACCAGACTCAGAGAAATCTTAAACTGCCTTCAGTAGTCTTCTTTTCAGTAATTATATTGATATGATTTCTTTGAAATTAAATCTATAATAGAAAACAAGTTAATAGTTACAGTAATGTTATTAGAAACCAGGATTATCTGGGAAGAAAAGCGATAGAAATATAAAATCAGAAAAGTTAAGTGACAATGCTGTAATCATAAATTCCGATTTATCTTTTGCATGAATTTTTAAAATTTTTTCCTTTGAAAAAAATTCTTTTTTTTTTTTTTTTTGTTCCAGTCACTGAAAAGTTCTAGAACCAGTGGTAACTGAGTAGCATCAAGTGCAGTGTTTTAATACCATTTTCAATAAAAAGGTATCAGGTCTCCTTGGAGAAGGGGGTGTTCCAAGTCTGGGCAAAAAAATTATGCAAGATTTGCCTAGGACTCTTTCTGTGCCAGATAGCAAGGAAGTGGTTGGATACTGCTGGGGCCACGTCCCAAAGATGGTTTACAACTTGAAGGAACTCCCACTACCCCAAAAGTGCACAGTTTGAGTGCCAAATTTTTAATAATTGCTAATGATGTAAACATTTCAAATATGTAAACATCTATGAGTTGATACTTTAAAAAAATAAAATCAGTTTTAAGTGCTGTATTACTTTTCTGAGGCTGCTGTAGCAGATTACCACAAACCAGGAGGCTTAAAACAACAGAAATTTATTTATTTTCTCACAGTTCTAGAGGCCAGAAGTCGGAAGTCAAAGTGTCAGCAGGGCTATACTCTCTGCAGAGACTCTAAGGGAGAAGTCTGTTCTGTGTATTTTCTAGCTTCTGGTGTTTGCTGACATACTTTCCCTATGGCCACATCCTCCAGTCTCTGCCTCTGTCCACATGGCCTTCTCCTCTGTGCCTGTCTTGTGTCTGCGGTCACTTGTCATTTGATTTAAGGCCCACTGGAATAATCCACGATGATCTCCTTATCTCAAAATCCTTAATTAAATCTGCCAAGACTCCTTTTCCAACTAATGTAACATTTCCACGTTCTGGGGGTTGGGACATGGACGTGACTTTTGGTGGCCACCACTTAGCTCACTACAAGTACTCACTCATTCTGAAACTATACAGAGTCCAAATCTTGGTTGTGCTCCTTACTAGCTGTGTCCTTTGTCAGGCTAATTAAATTTCCAGATAGGGAAAATTTAGATAATACCATCACAATATGCAGGTGTGTATATTTATTTATTTATAAATGTATATCCTTGAAATTTTTTCTTTTTTTTTTTTTTTTTTGCATAGAAAAATGTCAGCAAGGATGCCATCCCAACTATATTATTTAGTTATCTCAGAGGATAGAATTGGAGGAGATTGGGTGGGGGTAGAAAGAGAAGTTGTACCCATCTTAGAGGGTAGTTACAAGAGTTCAATGAAATTCTGTTCAAATGAACCTAGCGTAGCATTAGGCACATAGACGATGTTTAATTCATGGTTGCTCTAATAAAGTTATGTGTCTTGGAGACAATGTAGACACTAAAAGGAATTAAAAGAGATGAGTTTCTCAACATGTGTTTAAATCTTATTTGCTGTTTGTAGTTCTGAACCTTTAATATTTAAAAGTTAGAGTAAAGTTTAAGTTTCATTAAAGTTATGAGACCAGTGCTTGGCATTAAGTACTGGGGGGTATTTCTCATTGGTGAGTCCTGGAATTTTCGTGATTTATTTCAGTTGGCTTTGAGTTACGTTTATGGATTCATTTGTTAGAAACGGCTTTTGCCTTAAAGGGAAACATTCCAAACAGTTTGCCCTGTTAATTACAGATAGCTTTATTATCTCTTTTCCAGGCTACAAAGTAGAATTCTTATGTTCTTTAATAGGGTCATTTTGGCTTGGTCGTTTGTTTTGTTTATTTTCAGACAGTTATTGGGACAGGTGAGGACGTGAATAATCTCAGATTTCTGCAAACCATTAAAAAGAAAATAAATATAGTTAAATATTAATAGTTGTTAGCTTTATTTTCATAATGTCCCTTTAAAAACATTGGTGAAATAAAAAAGACAGACAATATCAGATGTTGACAAGGATATGGAGAAATTAGAACCCTCATACATTTCTGGTGGAATTGTAAAAAAATGATTCAGCCATCTTGGAAAGCAGTTTAGCACTTCCTCAAAGAGTTTAAACATAGAGTTACTGGAAAAAACAGCAATTTCACTTTTAGGTATGAACCCAGGAGAATTAAAAACATCTGTCCAACACAAAATTCTGCTAACGAGTGTTCGTAATGGCAAAAAGTGGAAGTAACTCAAATGTCCTTTTGAGCAACTCAAATGTCAAATCAGCTAATGAATAACAAAATGTGGCTATGCATACAATAGAATCTTATTTGATGATAAAAAGGAATAAAGTATTGATACATGCTCTAACAGAGGTGAATCTTTAAAACATGCTAAGTAAAAAAAGCCATTCACAAAACAGCACATATTGTATGATACCATTTATATGAAATGTCCAGAATAGGCAAGTGCATAGGGACAAAAAACAGATTGCTGATTACCTTGGACTAGGGCAGTGGGTTAGGGGAAAGAGGAGTGACAGCTAACCAGTACAGGGTTTTTTTAGTGGGTGATGAAAATTGATTGTGATGATGGTTACACAACTTTGCAAATATATTAAAAGCCATTGAATTGTGCACTTTAGGTGAATTGTATGGCATGTAAGTTATATCTCAGTGAAACTGTTATTTTAAAAAATTGGTCAACATCTAAGTGCACTAGGATATGGTTTCTTTTTGTTGCTTAACCATCTCAAGAATTATCCAACTCCATTTTTTGTATTGTATATTACGGTGAATTTTTTTTTTTAACGGCACGCTTACTGTATGTCAGTTCTTTCCCATATATAACCTGATTATAAGGGTTGGGATACAAAGTTAAAGCTAACTATGATAGGTCTTAAGATAGGTCTTAACATTGTCTACTGTCGTCCTCTTTAAATGTTGTCTACTGTGCATTCCTTTCTTAGGACATCTAAGAGTCCATTGAAATGCCATATTCCAAAACTTATGTATTCCAGTGAACCATGTTTCTACATTCTTATGTCAGGTAGCTACCTGCCAGCATACTTCATATGGTATCTTTAGACCCGTTAGCCATACCATGAGATGCCATTTTGCTATCCAGGCCCTTTCAGTCCAGCTACTTTGAAAGAAGGCATTAGTAAACATGGATTCTTTGAGAGTCATCACTAGCAGTAGTGATTATTATTTTTATTATTAAGGGGTCTGAATCAGCAATTTCTTTTGTTATCTCATATCATAAATAATACACTGTTGAACTTTATAGAACATAAAGATCTAATTGCTATTTATCGTTAAGAGGTATAGGCCCTTGAAGGGAAAACCCTCATTCACGTAATACTAAGGTTTGGCTAAGCTCTGATGAGGTATAAAACAGCTGATGATGAAGTAAAGAGTGGTTGCATCCTGTGCAAACCTACACTGATTCCATCAGAGAAATCCTAAAGTACCCTTTCACACGGGTAGACCTAAAACTATTGATGTAAGAGATGAAGGAATATAAAAATTAAAGCTATGGTAGTGTTTGAGGTGGAATGGCCTTATTGCCTTCCATTTTAAAGATAGGGAGAACTGGAACCCATTCTATCAATCCAGGGCTCTTCCACAATATCATGTTGTTACTAGATTTACCTTAAGAACATAGATACTGTCCAACGTGCTCTAGCATCTTTTCTAAGTTTTATCTTAGTTGATGACTCATGGTTTATATTCTACTTCCTGCTTCTTCAGTCAATTCTATTGAAAAATTAAAGAATGAAAAGTAATGAATACTAACATCCATCCCTTCCCCATCCTATCATCCTTCACTAGAGCTTTCTGAGGAAATAAACTGAAAAGGGAGGCTGTTTGCAGTAGAACTCCAAAAAGAAGATCCTTCCCAAAAGTGTTTGGTCACAGTTCTTAATACAGGTAGCAGCATATGATTGGGGAAGGAATGGTGCTTGATATCAACTCTAATAACAAAACTTTTCATTGTCATTTCCCCCCCTAGTATCGTCTAGACTGTCACAACCATCCTCTCCTCAGTCAGGCTGCCCATCACCCACCATTCCAGCAGGTAAAGTCATTTCTCCATCACAGAAGCACAGCAAGAAGGCACTAAAGCAGGTAATCATGCTATTCTGTTTATCAGAATTATAATCTCCTACATTAAAAATGCATGATTCTGGCAGTCAGTGAAAATTTCTTGAAAGGACGTTAGGGAGAAATTTTGTGTGGTTTCCCACTTTGTATTTAATAAGTTATGCACCTCTGTGTTATAGGTTTATGGTAGATACTCTTTTTATCACATTTTAAAAGTTCCTCATTAGTTTCCAATTTGCTAAGAGGGGTGTGTGTATGTGTGTGTGTGTTTAAATAAGAGTAGGTATTGAATTTTTCAGGTTGAGTTTCTTCAGCATTTATGAAGATGATCAGGTAGCCTTTCTCTTTAAGTCAACCAATATACAGAATTCCAGGGCTAGACTTTCTAATGTTAATGTATTGTTAGCTCTCTGGAATAAACCCTATATGTTTTTTATATAATTTTTAATATGTTAATGGAATTTTATTATTTAAGATTTTAGCTTCGATTTTATTATTTTCTTGAACTATCCTTATACAGTTTTGGAATCAGGATTGTTCTTAGCATCTAAAATAAGTTGTATAGCCCTCTATTATTTTTCTGATTTTTGGAAAAAATCATAGAAAGTATTTTTTTCCCTGAAAGTTCTGCAAATCTCACTTTTACAACTGTTTTCCTAGCATTTCAATTTCATCTACTACTACTGATCTCTTGATTTTTCTGATTTTGAGCCAATTTTGGAAATTACTTTTCTTAGAAAATGCTCCATTTCACTTGTTTTTTTTCAAGTATTGGTATAAAGTTGTACATAGTATTGTTTTTTATGTTTCTCTTTTGTTCATCAGTGTTGTTCATTTGTGATGTATCTTCTTTTTTCTCAATGTTACTTGCCGGCTATTTTATTGGGCTTTTCAAAGAACTTGCTTTCTATTTTTTGAAATGCAAATTATCAGTAAATTTAAATTTGACTAATAATTAAGGACACAGACTAATTTTATCCTCAGATTAGTATATATAATACAGCTTAATTATAACATCAAGCACAAGCACTGTCAAGTATGTGGGAAAATGACTACTTGTAGTTTGCTGGTGGAATATAAATTCTTATAGCTACTTTGGAGAGAAATTTTATGTTTATTAAAATTTTAAATGCATATCCCCCATGACTAAGTAGTTAAATATTTGGGAACTTATCTTAGAAAAATGCATGTATTCATACATACTTACATACACACACACACAGGAAAATGTTTGCATTAAAGTTTGTAATAGCAAAAACTTGCAAGTGGATATATATATATGAATTCCTTAATAAACAGCGGCATATCCAGATGCTAGAAAATTATACAGGGTTAAAAGTTTACCTTGTAATTAAGTTTTTCTGTATGCATAGACATGGAAACATCACCACACTATAATGTTTAATCATTAAAATCAAGTTGTGTTACAACATTCATTAAAAACATACACATAGCCACATACATACCCAGAACAATAGTATATTTTTAATGGAAATATGAATCTGTATATACACAGAAACACATACATACAATGTAAGTGTAAAAAAAGCTCAATAAGGAAAAATAAATTGATGACTGTGGTTATCTTTGAGGATTGGGGAACAAGACTGAGTGGTGGGCAAAAGAGACTTTAGCTTTATGTTTGAATTAAATGGTAAAAATATATTCATGTCATAACTGTTTAATTAAAATTTTAAGGGAATTCTCTGGCAGTCCAGTGGTTAGGACTCAGCGCTTTCACTGCTGGGACCCAGGTTCAATCCCTGGTCAGGGAACTAAGATCCCATAAGCTGTGTAGTGCGACCCTAGATAGATAATAGATAGATAGATGGATGGATGGATGGATGAGATAAAATTTTATTAATTATGGGCTTCCCTGGTGGCGCAGTGGTTGAGAGTCTGCCTGCTGATGCAGGAGACCCGGGTTCGTGCCCTGGTCCGGGAAGATCCCACATGCCGCGGAGCGGCTGGGCCCGTGAGCCATGGCTGCTGAGCCTGTGCGTCCGGAGCCTGTGCTCCGCAACGGGAGAGGTCACAACAGTGAGAGGCCCACGTACCGCAAAAAAAAAAAAAAAAAAAATTTAAGTAGGTCTTAAAGTGTTTAAACCAAAAGTGCTTTTATTAAAAGATGTCCAAAAATTTGATAAGGTTAATTACAATCTGCCTGGGTATCCTGCAGCACTTGTATTTTTACACATTCTTTGCAAGAGTTTAAGAAGTATGAGATGCACTTTGTTATAAAGCAGAAACTAACACACCATTGTAAAGCAGTTATACTCCAATAAAAATGTTAATTTAAAAAAAAAAAGAAGTATGAGATGCCTCTTTTCCACAGAGAAAAGGCAAGTATTTTAGTAAAACTTGTTACCTTATTCATGACATATATACTACTCTGTATTATTCTCCTGTAATCTCAGGAGTCAAATACTATATTTTCTTTAAGGAATACCAGTATGAGAAATTATATAAATTAGACTGTTTTTATATAAAGTAAGGCCTTGCCTCCAGTATATGTTTTTCATATTATTAGGTGAGAAAACTTATTTCAGTGTAAGTTATCCTTTACCCCAGTGAAGGTTTTTTTTCTTGCTTGCTTTTTAAATTTTATACAGAATTAGAACAGGGTTTGTAAGGTACTGAGGGAGGGGAAAACCGAGTACAGTTCTTAAACAGAGAGGCTGTAAGTTATTTTGTTTTCATCATATATCTGAATTTACATGATCATAGCAGAAATAGATAAGATCAAGTGGTTCTGTTAAATTTTGCATTAACTTAGAATGACCTAGGTACTGTGAATAGAAAGGAATGAATACTAATGGATGCCACACAGGAAGCTTGCAAACATTTTCTGTTCTGATTGCAAAGAATGAGAGACAAGCTGTATGTAATCAATCAGTGATCAGACAGCACTGACATTATGCTTCTGCCTCACCTATTATAAATGTTGTAGGTGAATGTAAGCCAGATACCTGACTCTCTCAGTTTCTTTTCTCCACTGACAGCTTAGATCAAGGAGATCAAGTGTTGCCACTGTGCTTGCATGGCATAGCCAGAGGTATATGTGAATGTGAAAAGGAGAAAACCATATTGTGAAAAGGGAATGAAAAATAAGTAGGCAGTTATTCCACACTTTTCTACATGATGGTCATGAAGGTTAAAGCTTAAACTGGCATTTTAATGAGGTCGTAGATGTTCAACTTTTTCCTGAAATGTAGTTTTACTTTCTTAGTTTGTCTTTTTTTCTTTTTAAACCCTTGAGTTTAAAAATAGCCTCTATATATCTTTATGATTAAAATCTGGGAAGCTATTTGTCTTTCTGTTCATTCTAAATAGTTTAGTATATTCTCTAAACTGAGAACATCATGGAAATTAAAATATTCTGAAATAACCAGAAGGAATCACACTGTTCTTAGAGCCCATGTTTTCCAGTCTTCCTTCCCTTCAGTTTACTGCATTGCTATAAATTGCTGAGATTTATTTGGTCTTTGGGCCAAATCTTACTGCTCTTACCTGAGATCAAATTCAAGTAGTTATTTGCAACCTTTTGTTCAAATGCAGAACCTCTGAAACATACGTAAGCTAAATATTTACATTTCTACATAAAGTTGATGCAAATGGGACTCTTCTTGGTCCAGGGCTTAGAATTTTGTTTTCAGAATGATTGAAAACATCTAATTCTCTGCTACTACAAGTATGAGAAGTCCATGGCTTACTGCTGATTTTTAAGCTCTAAAAATGTTAATGACAATTTCTCACATTTATTTAAAGGAGAACATTGGTAAAAAAAATATCCAAACTCTTAAGGATTATTTAAGCCTTGTGTTTAATTAATTTAGTTTAGATTTTTGTTTACTTTGATGGATTTCAAAGAAATTGGATAATCAGCATACTCTTCTTCACCACTTAAAGTCATTTATTGTTTTGTTATTACTAAAAACGGATTTGTTTTGTTTCTTACAGTCAGTTTTCTCTTTATAGGCTCTAAAACAGCAACAGCAGAAGAAACAGCAGCAGCAGCAATGCAGGCCAAGCATGTCCATCTCCTCCAACCAGCACCTCTCTCTGAAGACTGTCAAAGCAGCCAGTGACTCTGTACCTGCCAAACCTGGTAGGCAGACTGAATGTCTTTTCAGTGAAAGTTTCTTTTTCCAGTATTTTTGTATACCAAATTCATATACTATATCCTTTATTTTTAAATTACTGTATTATATTACTGCCAGATCATCAGTATAAATCCTTCTAGGGTAAAGGGGGAAATTTATGCCGAGTAATCATACAGTTGTTAAAAAATACATCATTGGGATTTGCATGTTAGAATAAGATCAATGACTAACTTCCAATATGTCTAAACTAATAATATTTGAAAGCCTCTAATCAGTAACTTTATAAAGCTGATGTTTCCAAGATGCTCACACTGAACTCTTCACTGGTTCTCTTCTTTAAAAATAAAAGGTTTTGCTAAGACTTCTTGATACATTTGGGTTTCCATTGGACATATCCAGAGGCCTTTGGATTTTTTGTTGTTGTTGCTTATTTTGTTTTGAATTTAAACTGGTCTAGATACAGGCTTTGTATTTTATTACACAGTTTAGTTTGATGCCAGCTGATTATATGAGTTGGCCAGATTTAAACTGTCTTGCAGAACTGCATTTTTGTTAGGAAGGAAATTTACCACCAGAAGCAAATAATGTGCTGGGAGGAGGAAAGGGATTTTATTTTACTTTTTGACTCCTAATTGTCAGACTCAGAACACATTTGAAGGGTCACATTGCCTCATACATAACTCCTTTGCTTAGCGTTGAATGATTTAATTGTTCATTTGATTGATTATTTGTTTCTGTTTATACCCTCAGGGTCATATTTTATATATATTTTTAATATATTTTTATATATATATTTTTCCCCTAGCGATATGGGAAGGAAAGCAATCTGACGGACAGTCAAGCAGCCCTCAGAACTCAAACTCTAGCTTTTCTTCTTCAGTTAAAGTGGAAAATCCTTTGCTAGGCCTGGGAAAGAAGTCATTCCAGAGGTCTGACAGGCTTCACACAAGTAAGTTAATTTACAAAGACCTCAGTTCTCGCACCTTAAATTTTCAACTCTGTGTTTGAAATACATCAACTGTTTGGCTTAATTACTCCTTCCTGTTCACCTTTGAGCTCTTGACTGTTTTCGTGTTCTTCCTATCCTGTCTATCAAACTTCATTTCAGAATAAGATCTGTTATCAGCCATTTTGTGGTTTATTTCTCTTTCTGACAAGAGGTTTCTTTATCCAGCATTATTTACCTTTTATCTCTGTGTACAGAAAGGTAGAAGGGCTTATAATTAAACATGGCAAACTGAACGCCTTTTCCTGCTTCCTCTAAAATCCCACTATAAAATGAGAATATGGAAATACAAAAGATTAAACCCATTAGGGTGAAGAAAATAAGGAGATAACAGATGGACAGGAAATATCAACAGATTTTGAAAGATAAAAAAACTGGATGGAGTCTTTCACAGAGCTGAGGAGCAGATGCCAGTAGTCAGCAAGCCAGCTGAGCCTGTAGAGCACCAGAAAGGTTTATGAATTGGAGATACCATATCAAGGATTGAGATATCTTTCTCATAGTAGAGAAAGATGAAGCATAGGGTTGAAAAGAAAAACCTTTGAAAGTTAATAAGAAGAAGTTTGATGCCTCAGCCTAGCAGGAGACAGGAGATTTATTTTGAGGTGAAATTAAACCATCTAGACTTGAGATTCAGAGACACCACACATAACTGAGGACAGATAATGAGGCAATGTACCGGACTCAGGGAAATCAAGTAAAATACAAATACTAAATAGTGAATCTCCTGCTTGCTTGGTTTCCAGAATGTTAGTAGTGAGGCATATTTCTACCTCCATTACTCTGTTCCTCCTCCACACCTATGCTTCAGCAAGAGATTGTGGGATTGGTACCTAAAGAAATTGAATAGCCTCAGAAAAAAAATCTCCAGGCAAATTTATAGATTCACAACTAAAAGAAATCATCCTGATCATACTTCTGTGGAGCTCACCAGTCTGCAAGATACACCCAGGCACCCAAAATTTTCAGTCTTTTTAGTGCCTCTCTTTTACTTGTGATTGCTAAGGATCACCTTTGAAGAAAACCTCCATCATGAGAGAATCTGAAATACAGACTCAGAAGAAACAGTTCAGGAAGGAGAAAACTTAATAAACAAATAACTTTAAAAACTATAATATCCACAGAAAGAAAAGATGATACTGTATCCATGAAAGAACAGAATACTATTTTAAAAATCAGAAAATAAAGAGTACCAGGATATTAAATAACATGGTAGCAAAAATAAAAAAATTTTAATAGAAATACTAAAAGTTAGAGGTGAAGACATTTCCCAGAACATAGGTCAAAGGAGAGAGAAGGTAAGAAAGTAGGAACACCAATCTAGGCTGTCCAATGTCTTAAATAGTAGGAGTATCAGAAAGGAAGAACAGAAATTGAAAGGAAGGTAAATGATAAGAGAAATAATACAAGAAAATTCTGTAGAATTGAAAGCCACAGATTCCAGACTGAAAGTACGTGATTCCTGTCAAGAAGCAGGAACATAAAGAAACCTGTTCCAAGACCATTCTTTTGAAATTTCAAAACATCTAGGATAACGAGAAGATTCCAAAGAGAAAAAAGTAGTTCACATATAAAGATTCAAGAATTGGGATGGCAGACATGTCAACAGCAACATAGAAGCTAAACGATAGTGCAGCAATGCCAACAAAATTCTAAAGGAAAGTTATTTTACATTCATTTATATAAAACAGACCCTTCCAAAGTATTAAGCGTGAGAATAGAATTAATATTTTCAGACAAGTTCTTTGTAAAAATCTGGTTTGAATCTAGGTGGGATTGTACATTGGTACATTTTTCTTAGAGACAGTATCTGCCTTAAACTGAATATGCCCTTTGAGCATCAGTCGCACTGCCAAAGATTAAAAATATTCATTTATTGGGACTTCCTGGTGCTCCAGTGGTTAAGACTCCATGCTTCCAAGGCAGGGGGCACGGGTTCAATCCCTGGTCGGGGAACTAAGATTGCACATGGTGTGTGGCGTGGCCAAAAATTAAAAAAATAAAAATATTCATTTAGTCAACAAATACTTATAGAAGGTATACTAATATGCCAAGCACAGGTTTAGGGCCCAAGAGATGTGGTGATAAACAGAACAAAGTTTCTTCCTTATAGAGCCAATATTCTACTTAAATTCAGTTAAAGTCACAATTTTAGTGTCTTCATTCAATTGCAGTTGAAACATGGAGTTACAAAATTAAAGTATGGGCCAAGAATTTCTGACTTTCATAACACAACAAGAAAAATTATAAAAAAAGAAGGCATGGTATATTTAAGTTTGACCTAATGGCCAAGAAATAAATGAAAATTCATCTTCTTTCATGCAAATAAGGTTGTATGAAAAATAAATGAGTTCATACATGTCAGTGTTTAAAATAGTGCCTGACACTTAGGAAGCCCTATATAAATGTGTTTACTGCTGCTGTCATCGATCATTGTTGTTATAATTACTACTAATATTTCAAATTTATGGAGACCTGCATTTTTGGAATACTGATAATGAACTTTATAAGTGTACTGTAGTTATTCAACACAGAATTCTGTGTAGATTGGATCAAGCTTGTTTATCTGAAAAATAGTTCAGCCTTTTCCACCCCTTGTTTTTTGGGCTGCTTTTGGTATGGCTTGATTTATTAATAATTGAGAGAGATGTGTTGAAATCTCCTATCCTAATGGTGGCTTTGTTCAGTTCTCCCTGATGTTCTATCAGTTTTCATTTCACATATTTTGAAGCTACCTTATATTAGATATTTTCAAGTTGAAAATGTTCCTGGTGGATTGAACCCCCCTTTTTTTTTCACCTTGTCAATCTCTGATTAAGTGTTTTACTTAAAGTGTCTTTCGTTTGATATTACTAGTGGTGCACCAGTTTTCCTATGGTTAGTTTTTGCCTGTTACATTTTTACTTTGTTCATTTCTATGTCCTTGTACATTAGGTATATCTCTTTACACAGCATATAGCTAGCTGAGTTTTCTTTATTTTCAATTCAATATGTAAATCTTTTTTCTTTGGTGAATTTTATCCATTTATATTTATTGTGATTGTTAATCTATTTGGACTTGTTTCTACAATCTTATTTTTTTGTTGATCGTTGTCCTGATTTTTTTGTTTGTTTCCCTTTTTTTTTTAATGAATAAGAAATTTTTTTTGGCTTGCCTCGACTTTTTTTTTTTAATTTTTATTGGAGGGATTTCCCTGGCGGTCCAGTGGTTAAGAATCCGCCCTTCCCCTGCAGGGTGCTCAGATTCCATTCCTGGTTGGGGAACTAAGACCCCACATGCTGCTCAGTGCAGCCAAAATAAATAAATAAATAATTTAAAAAATTTTTTTATTGGAGTATAGTTGATTTACAACTTTGTGTTAGTTTCAGGTATACAGCAAAGTGATTCAGTTATACGTATACTTACGTTCATTCTTCTTTAGATTCTTTTCTCATATAGGTTATCACAGAATATTGGGTAGAGTTCCCAGTGCTATACAGTAGGTCCTTGTTGGTTATCTGTCTTATATAGTAGTGTGCATGTGTTCATCCCAAGCTCCTGATTTATCCCTCCCCACCACATTTCCCCTTTGGTAACCCTAAGTTTGTTTTCTATATGTATAAGTCTGCTTCTGTTTTGTAAATAAGTTCATTTGTATTTCTTTTTAATTATATTCCACGTATGAGTGATATCATATAATATTTGTCTTTGTGTTTCTGACTTCACTTAGTATGATAATCTCTAGGTCCATCTATGTTGCTGCAAATTGCATTATTTCATTCTTTTTTATGGCTGAGTAATATTTCATTGTATATATGTACGATGTTTTCTTTATCCATTTCTCTGTTGATGGACATTTAGGTTGCTTCCATGTCTTGGCTGTTGTAAATAGTGCTGCAATGAACATTAAGGTGCATATATCCCTTCGGGTTGTGATTTTTTTTTTTTTCCAGATATATGCCCAGGAGTGCAATTGCTGGGTCATATGGTAGTTTTTAAGTTTTTTAAGGAGCCTCCATACTGTTCTCCATGGTAGTTGTACCAATTTATATTCCCAACAACAATGTAGAAGGGTTCCGTTTTCTCCACACAGTCTCCAGTATTTATTGTTTGTAGACTTTTTGATGATGGCCATTCTGCCTGGTGTGAGGTGATACCACATTGTAGTTTTGATGTGTATTTCTCTGATAATTAGTGATGTTGAGCATCTTTTCATGTGTTTTTTGGCCATCTGTATGTCTTCTTTGGGGAACTGTCTATTTAGATCTTGTGCCCATTTTTTGATTGAGTTGTTTTTTTGACATAGAGCTGCATGAGCTGTTTGTATATTTTGGAGATTAATTCCTTGAGAATTCCTTGAGACTGTCTTTTCTCCATTGTATTTGCTTGCCTCCTTTGTCATAGATTAGTTGACCATAGGTGCATGAATTTATCTCTGGACTTTCTATCCTGTTCCATTAATCTATATTTCTGTTTTTGTGCCAGTACCATGCAATTTTGATTACAGTAGCTTTGTAGTATAGTCTGAAGTCAGGGAGCCTGACTCGTAGCTCCATTTTTCTTTCTCAAGATTGCTTTGGCTATTCTGAGTCTTCTTCATTTCCATACAAATTGTAAACATTTTTGTTCTAATTCTGTGAAAAATGCCATTGGTAATTTGATAGGTATTGCATTGAATCTGTAGATTGTATTGGGTAGTATAGTCATTTTGACAATATTGATTCTTCTAATCCAGAAACATGGTATATCTCTCCATCTGTTCCTGTCATCTTTGAATTCTTTGCTCAGCATTTTATAGTTTTATGAGTACAGGTCTTTTGCCTCCTAAGGTAGATTTATTTCTGTGTATTTTTTTCATTTTGATGCAGTGGTAAATGGAATTGTTTCCTTAATTTCTCTTTCTGATCTTTTGTTGTTAGTGTATAGGAATGCAAGAGATTTCTGTGTATTAATTTTGTATCCTGCAACTTTACCAAATTCATTGGTGAGCTCCAGTCGTTTTCTGGTAGCCTTTAGGATTTTCTGTGTATAGTATCGTGTCATCTGCAAACAGTGATACTTTTACTTCCTCTTTTCCAATACCGATGCCTTTTATTTCTTTTTCTTCTCTGATTGCCGTGGCTAGAACTTTCAAAACTATGTTGCATAAAAGTGGCGAGAGTGGACATCTGTATCTTGTTCCTGATCTTAGAGGAAGTTCAGTTTTTCACAATTGAGAATGATGTTAGCTGTGGGTTTGTCATATATGGCCTTTATTATGTTGAGGTAGGTTCCCTCTATGCCCACTTCCTGGAAAGTTTTTATCATAAGTGGGTGTTGAATTTTGTCAAAAGATTTTCTGCATCTATTGAGATGATAATATGGTTTTTATTCTTTAGTTTGTTAATGTGGTGTATCACATTGATTGATTTGCATATATCGAAGAATCCTTGCATCCCTAGGATAAATCCCACTTGATCATGGTATATGATCATGGTATATTGTTGGATTCGGTTTGCTAGTATTTTTATATGTTGTTCATTTTAATTCCTTCATAGTTTTTTTCTCTCTCTGCTGGGTTTCATATACATTCTATTTCTGTTCAATTAGTTTTAGGTGTGCAACATGATGATTTATATATGTATATAGTGCGAAATGATTACCACTGTAAGTAAACATTCATCACCTCACGCAGTTACATTTTTTTTATCTTGTGATGAGAACTTTTAAGATTTATTCTTTTAGCAAAAAAGTGGCCATCTTGATTTTCTTCCAGAACTATGGAAGTACTTTATAACAATTTAGCACTGATCTTTTTCTATTTGGACTTAAATAATATTATTATCTGACATTTCGCTCCTTTGTTTTTAATCTCACAGATCAGGCACTAGAATGCTATTGTTTTATGCAAGCATGTCTATCTTTCTCCATTGTATTCCAGCCCATCCATCTGCAGTGATTTTCCTTCCTGTAGTACAGGTTTTTGAGAACTTTATTTAGAGCATGTCTCTTGGTAGAAAATGCCCTCAATTTTTGTTTATTTCTATAAATATCTTTGTTTTATGTTCATTCTTGAAGGAGAGTTTAGTATACATATCATTATAGATTGTTGGTTATTTTCTCTCAGCATTTTATAGTTGACCCATTTGTTACAGATTCCTTCATTGTTAAGATGCTTGCTGTTATTCTGTTCCTTTTTAGGAAATCTTTCCCTTCCTATGGATGCTTCCAAGCTATTTCTTGTTCTTTGATGAGCAGTTTTACTAAGCATGGATTTCTTTTCATCCTGCTTTGAATATGTTTTGCTTCTAGATCTTTAGGTTTGTGGTTTTCATCAGTTCTGGTAAATGTATTGCTGAAAATTATTCAAATGTTTCCTTTCCCCATTCTCTTAATTTCTTCTTTCTGGGTCTCCAATCAAGCACACATGTATTAGAGCTTCTCATTCTGTCATTCATGTTTCTGCTAAAGCTCTCAAAATGTTTTATCTGTCTTTTCTATATTCTGGATAAATTGTTTGGCTATAATTCCCTCCTGTTTAATCCACTCATGGTATCTGATTTCAACAATTTTTAAAATTTAGTTTTTCAAAGTCTTTTTGTTCATTCCTGATTATTTTAGCCTCATCTTTACAATTACATTCTTTACTTCTTTAATTATTTTATACATAGCTATTCTGTATTCTATGTATGTGACAGTTTCAGTGATAGCAGTACTTCTAGGTCTAAATCTTTTATTTCTAGTTACTGCTTATTTTCTGTCATATTGGCATACCTCCTGGTTTGTTAGGGTAATCTTTGTTAGGCAGTGCTGGATTTTAATTTGTAGGAATCCTATGGGCCTAAGTTAAGGGGAATCCTTTCCTATCAAGGGAGATGACTTTTGTTTGTGCCAGGAGCCAGAGGTTACCCACATCCAGGACTGTGTAACTTTATGCAAGTATTCCTAATTGTAGAATTTATGGATCTTAGATTCCTACGCACCTTAAAATTTTGCTGTGTGTTGTTAAATTTTCTTCTAATAAGATTATACTGATTTCAGCCCCACCAGCATTATTTGAAAGGGGTTTTTGCTTTTTCCGTGAATAGTCCCATCACTATACTGCAATATTTGCCATTTGATAGACAAAACATGTTCATTAGTTTAACTAACATTTCTTTAAATATTAATACCTTAGCAGCTGTTTATGGTTAGTCAACTATGAATTGCATGTTCATTCCTTTTGCTCATTTTTCTCTTGGTGATGTTTATCTTTTTCATGTTGATTTATAGATGCACATTTAATATCAAGAATAGTAACCTTCTGGGACTTGCCTGGCGGTCCAGTGGTTAAGACTCTGCCCTTCCTTTGCAGGGAGCATGCGTTCGATCCCTGGATGGGGAACTAAGATCCCGCATGCCGCGTAGTGCAGCCGGAAAAAAAAAAAAAAGAATAGTAACCTTTTGTCATGGCTTGCAGATATTTTTCCAAGTTAGTCTTTTTTTTTTTTTTTGGTGCAAAAGTTTTAAACTTTGTACTCAAATCCATCAGTGTTTTTGAAAGACTGAAACCTTCCTATTGTGAACAGATTTTCTGTTGACTGCTAAGCTATTCAATCATAACATTTTTAGCTAATGCAAATAAAATTGATGAAAATAATTATCACGGGAAGGGAAAAAGAGCCTCAGTATGATTTATATATATATTTGAATTTTTCCATTTTTTAGTCATTCTGTGTATGTGTTATTTATTATAAACTTCCCTAGTTCCATTGAGAAATGATCGAGTCTCAAACATAAAATGTATTTTTAGTATGGGAAAAGATGTACTTTTACAGACTTTATTCCATTTTTGCAGGGAAGATAACTTATATTCTTTTATCCTTTATGAACGAACAAAACTTGGCTTTGTTTATTTCTGAGAACCTTAAATGTTACCTTCTTCACAGTGTGATGTTTTAAAGTACTTACAACCGTGGTTTTTTTGCACTGCAGAGGAAGGTATAGTTTAGCTAGAAACAGGAATGTGAAGGAGGCCCAAGTGATTCTTTTCCATATTTTTATAGGGCAAATGAAGAGGACTAAATGTGCTGAAATTGATGTTGAGACACCAGACTCCATTCTGGTTAATACAAACCTACGAGCACTAATCAACAAACACACCTTTTCAGTCCTTCCTGGAGATTGCCAACAGCGACTGCTTCTACTACTTCCAGAGGTGGATCGACAGGTGCGTTCTTTCAGGCATATCAGCAGTTTTATAACCCATCTGGGGCTTCCTTCAATCATTACCTTTAGAACTCCTTAAGACTTTTTAAATGGCTTTTGTGTGTACCTGTAAAGAAGTGATATCAAAGGTGTTAAACAAGAAATAATATTTCTTAATAGGTTGGCCCTGTAAGGCTCATAAAGGAAAAGAACCCTCTTATCAGAAATGTCAAGATTACGGAATAAAATTTGTCTAGCTATCATACTAGGATGTAGACATCCGCAGAATATAGTTCAGGAGGAAGAATTGTCTTAAGGCGTTACACTGGGGTTTTTGAGTGGATTTTTGATGGGATTAAGAATGTTAATTATTTTTTCCTTCTTTTGTTAAATTTTTCTAAAACAAACATTTATTGCTTCAGTAATAAGTTTTGAAATCCAATATAAGTTATACTCCTTAAAAAAACAAAACAGTACCCAGAAGAAATGTCAAAGGTTTGGAAGAGTCTAGGCAGGGACCAGAGAGGTTTAGGTTGGTCAGGAATAAGGCAAAAGTCTAAGACTTAGGCTTTCATCAAGGAAGGAGTGACTAGCAAGTCACTCTCCCTTTTGATCTTCTGTTTCCTCCTCTGCAAAAGGATCATTATGATTTTGTGAGGTTTGTTCAATTCTGAGATTTTTTTTTTAATTAATGATTATTTCGAAGTACCTATGTTCTAAGTAATCTGTTAGGCACTCCACTTTTTTCTAATTATTATAAAAACATTATGAGAGAGAGTTGTTTTCCCTGGTTTTACAGTAAGAAAACTAGATATATTCCCTAGTCTATAGAAAAGTCAAAACTAAACCTTCCTCATTCTGAAAATCATTCTTCTACTAGATTATATTGATATCAGTTTCATATTGCTATGAATCAGCACCTGTGAAAGGTCAGATTCTATTTCTGGGGAGTTCAGATAAGTCAGGTACACTACCAGCAGTAGGGACAAAGAAGTAAAACTGATCCTTCCCAGCTGCTGCTCTCCCCACCTTAACACTCCTTGGAGAAATTATAGCTTTGGGGATGCCCAGTTCTTGGTTAGAACAAGTTAGGAGACTGAAGTTTTGGCAGAGTTTTTAGAGAGCTTCTCTTCTTGCTAAGGATTGCTCTCATCTTTTTTAAAGACTCAAATTTTAGGTTGGGACTAATAACACAACACCTAACAGAGGATATATCTATAGAATTCTAGTGTGGGTTCCTCAGAACTGTCTTTTGACTAATGGCCCTTATCCTGTCTTAGAAGGAGAATTGCCACATGTAATTTCGGAATTAAAAGGGACCTTAAAACTTACCCAACTTCCCATTCCTGTGGTGTATTTTTAATAGGAGGTTACTTGCCTGTCTTTTTCAGTTACTGTGGTGGAGGACATAGTAATCTGAGAATATGGAATATGGAGTTTATTAGTGAAATTATTAGTGAATTTATTAATGAAATTCTGCTTCATTGTCAGATGAAATTTGGAGTTTATCAAAAATTCTGGTTATTACTAGCATGAAACATTGGAAACCATCTTTTAGTGTATGGAGTACTCAACAATGAACAGTCGAAAAACATTATTTAGACCAGAGAAAGGAATAAGGGAGGGGCATGGATTAAAACATCTCTCTTCAGATATATTTGAAGGCCAATCTTTGGAAGAGGTAAACTTCTTCGTTTCTCCAGGAAGCAAATTTGTGGTTAAAATAACATTTTTTTAAACAGTTGGAGCTATTAAATTGTAGAATGGATTGACTTGTTTTGGAGAAACTTGCACAGCACTGGAATATTCAAGGAGATGTTGGATGACCTGTCCTCATAGGGAAGCCTGTTACTCCTCTGCCAAATCTATAGAGTACAAATCAGCAGCCAGCAAACTGTAGCCCACAGGCCAATTTCAGCCCACTGCCTGTTTTTGTAAATAAAGTTTTATTGGCATTCAGCCACTCCCATTAGTTTCTGCATATTATCTATAGCTACTTTCTGCCACAGTGTCAAGAGTTGAGTTGTTGCAACAGAGAGTATATGGCCTATTCGTAGTCTATCTCTTAATAGGAAAAGTTTCCAATTTCTGCTCTAGGGCCAGGGGAAAATAATATTGGCCCAGATAGATTTAGAAAATAAAGTGAGTTGAGTTCCTTAATCCCTAGGATGTCCAAATAGTTACCTAAATTTTCTTCAAAATATTGTTTATGACTTTAAGCTTAAATTTAGTCTTTTAATCCATCTAGAATATTTTTTATATTATTCTGAAATTGTGGCTCAGCGTATTTTCTACCGACTAGATGGCCAATTGTTCCAGCAGTACCTATTTATATAACCGTCTTTTTCTCTCAGTTTGAAATACCATCTTTGTTACATATTCTATTCATTTACAGGCAGTTTATATTTATAGGCACTCTCTCCTCTTTCACTCATTTCTTTATTCACTCTAATGCTAGTAATAATTGTTTTGATTGCAGTGGTTTTGTGTGGTATGCTTAATAATTGGAAAGGCAATTCCCCCCTCTCAGTTTTTCATATTAATTTTTTTTCCATGTGAATTTTAAGATCTTTTGTGGGGTTTTTTGTTTTTTTTTTTTTACCGGTACGCGGGCCTCTCACTGTCGCGGCCTCTCCCGCTGCGGAGCACAGGCTCCGGACGCGCAGGCCCAGCAACCATGGCTCACGGGCCCAGCCGCTGCACGGCACGTGGGATCCTCCCGGACCGGGGCACAAACCCGCGTCCCCTGCATCGGCAGGCGGACTCCCAACCACTGCGCCACCTGGGAAGCCCAAGATCATTTTATTAATGAAAAATCTGCATAGAGATTCTGGTATAAATCTAGATATTAACTTTGGGCAGAATGACAGTTAATAAAATCTCTAATGCAGAGAAGAATCTTAAAAAAAAAAACCTTTTGGCAAGACATCACAAATCAAGTCAGTGAACAGATAGATTGGAGGAAATATCTTTAAAGTACGTGGCAGTTTTACTATGTATAACATGCAAAGGATTCTCACAAGATAGTTAAAAATAAGCATCCTCATAGAGTAATGAGCAAATAATAGGAATTGGCATTTCACTAGATGGCAAATCTAAATATTCAGTAAACATGCAAAAAGATACACAAAACTCTAGCAGTCAGGATGAAGGAAATTTTAATCATTTCAAACTCATTAATAGGCAAAAATTAAATAGCATGTTAATATCTCTTGTTCACAAGATAAGGAGTATGCTTGTGTATTTCTAGTAGAAATGTGAATTATTTTATTAGCCTTTCTGGAAAATAATCTAATAGTCTTTTAGTTACACACACACACACACACACACACACACAAATATTTCTTTGCTTTCAGAACCTATCCCATAGAAAAAAGCACTAGTATATTCATCTTTACTGGAATGCTTATTGCAGCTTTGTTGATTATGGGAAAGCACTGGAAACAAAATATATGTTTATGATCATGACATTGGTAAATGTATTGAGGGACATTGATACAGGGAAACAATCTGCAGCTATTATAAAGGAACTAAAACTATGCCAGTTGACTTGGAGAAACTTCCACTTGTATTATGTGAGAAAAGTAAGTTTCAGAGTAGTGTATGTAACTTGGTCACAGTTTTGTAAAACAAATAATGAACCTCTCAGAAAAAACCTCTTATATATGTATTTGTTTGCAGATGATTCTTTGAGTATAATTAACCAGTGGGGAATGGAATTGAAAGGAGAGGAAGAAGGGAGGAGAGGTAAACAGGAAAGAAGTTTTTTAGAAAAAAAATAATATTGCATTATAAAATAGAAGTGTCCATAATAAAGCAGCATGGTATGATACAGTCATGTTTCTGTAAAATTTGACTTACACACATTCTTTGCTAAAAGGACAGGAACGTCAAATTCCACATGATACAATTGGCTTTCTTTCTAAGCTTCTTTCTGTGGCTTATTCTTTGACCCAGGTTGGTCCAGATGGTCTGATGAAGTTAAATGGCTCAGCCCTTAATAATGAGTTCTTCACTTCAGCAGCCCAAGGCTGGAAGGAAAGACTTTCAGAAGGTAAGTGTTCAACTTTACGTGTCTCCTAGGATGTGTATGCACTTGGAGGGCATATTTGCACCTCTGAGCCTCAGTGGGTATTTGTCCAGTTTTGGAAAGCAAAAGATAGAACATTTCATAAGGTAGAACTAGCTATTCTATGTGAAACACACTGCTAGACTTTTATTTAGAGCATGTAACCAGGTTTGGCTCCAGGAGGAGTTCAGCAGCATGTTTCTTTAAGGGTTTAAAGTCACCTGGTAAACTAAAAAATATATAGACTTTTAGGCCCTATTCCTAAAGATTCTGTTTCATTAATTCTAGCTTAATGCCTAAGAATTGAAATTTTAATAAGCAGAATATAGAATTAGAGTTATTTTATGGTGCTGTGAATCATGGTTTGGTAAGCAGTGAGATAACTTCTTTCTTGCTGCCCAATCTCAATGAAACTAACAGTAAAAAGAATCTAAAAAACTAAGAACTTTTTAAAAAACTGCTTTGAGAAATGTTTCACATACTATAAAATTCACCCATTTGCAGCATACAGTTCAGTAGCAGCCAGAGCATTTTAATAAATACAGGTTATGATCAAGAATTGCTACCTGTGGTTACTGCTTTGCCGTGTTTCTAATTCTGATCTAACAGATTTATAGAGGGTATATTACAAAGCATAAAAAAGTGATTGATTGTGTAGCGTGTAGTATCGGTCACTATTAGCAGTTCTTAACCCTGACTGCTCATTATAATCACTTGTGATATTTTTTTAAAATACAGACATCCGGGCCCCAAAAACAATGATTTTGTTTTGCCTGCACTTCAGTGGGTTTTTTTAATATCTCTACTTTTCACAGTAGTTGTTGACTTTTCCCTTCCTGTTTTTCTTTTCAGGGCAAATTCTGTGTAGAAGGGATCTCTTACTGATTACTTTCAACCTTTCTCTTTCTTAAAGACTTCCTTGAGCAGAGACCCCCTTTTTCTGAAAGAGTCAGAATCACATGAGCACTTTAAAACATGCCTGTTACCAGTACTTTCTTTTAGAATAATTTGGATTTATGTTCCCTACTCCCCAACTTTTAAAAGTAGATATTATCAACAGTGATACCTTGATTATTATGTTACTTTTTTTTTTTGCATATGAGCAGTCACTGCTATACCTATAGTCATGCGATCATATTTCGTGAGCAGCAAAAACTTTGAACACTGTATACATGTGAACAGAATTCAATACTATTTATTCCTCATTCTATCAAGCACAGTAGACACAACCAAAGAGCAGAAATTCAGAAGTTCTGGGTTGGATTCTGACAGCCAGATCCCTCTTCTCCCACTCATATGCCTAGGACTGTGATATCCACTGTCCTCTAACACTTTTCCTTTCCCTCTTCTTACCCCCAGGAGGTCTTAAACTTCAAATCCGCCATTTCCACTTCTTATTCTCTAATGTCCTGGGTATTAGAGAATAAAAAAACAGCCTGTCTGAGTCACAGGTTTGACGATGGCCTACCAAGCACATTCATTGTTCTCTGCTGATGGAGTGGGAAGAATTGAGGTGTGGTTGGTAGTTTTGAAAATAAATGGCATATTCAGAGCAGCTGGGTCTTTGGCATATTGAGTGTCTTGTTGCTAGGGCACTAGACTCATACAGTTTCTGGAACAATTAGAAAACTGACACCTCCAAAATAACTCCCTACTTTTTTTGTTTTTTTGCCACACCGTGCGGCTTGTAGGATGTTAGCTCCTCAACCAGGGATTGAACCTGGGCCCACGGCAGTGAAAGCAGAGTCCTAACCACTGGGCCACC
Organism: Lagenorhynchus albirostris; assembly: GCF_949774975.1. Classification (NCBI taxonomy): domain Eukaryota; kingdom Metazoa; phylum Chordata; class Mammalia; order Artiodactyla; family Delphinidae; genus Lagenorhynchus; species Lagenorhynchus albirostris. The sequence goes on from NC_083107.1 coordinate 69,618,594, forward strand.
AGGGAATTCCTACTACCTACCTTTTTACTGGAACCTCAAATGTCTTTAAGCAGGGCCATAACTGTTCATTATGCAGTTAGAGCTAAAAGGCCTAAAACACAGGTTGCCTTGGAGAAACAGAACTTTTTAATAATAAAGTGTCCAGTGGCATTAGTTACTGAAAGCCTATGACCAGATGTCTATTTTTCCAGTGGAAAAGAAATGACAGACTCAAGGTTTGTAAGAAATCTAGAGGGACTATGATATTTGAAGCAGAGGTGAGGGTTGCTACAAGGAAGGCCCAGAGAAGTGGCCAGTTAACTTCAGCTGCGCACTGGCAACTACATGGAGTGCTGTGCAAGGGTTTTTATTTCACCTGACGGCTCCTAGGTAGTTCCCCTTACAATGAGGAATTTTGGGGAATTTCTGTTACTTTCATGTGATAGTATTCTGACTCATGCATGAGTCTGTCATGATTTACAAATAGTTGAAAGTAGCAAATAGCATATTTCTATTGAATATCTTTTTTTCCCCCCTTGGTACATACAGGTGAGTTTACACCTGAGATGCAGGTGAGAATTCGACAAGAGATTGAGAAGGAGAAAAAAGTAGAGCCTTGGAAAGAACAATTTTTTGAAAGCTACTATGGTCAGAGGTAAATATCAAGACAGGTTCTATAAACCAGTGTTAATTCCTATACATACGTCATGTGGTGCTTCATCTTATTACCTTTCCAGAAAATCTAGTCTGCGATTTCCTTCATTTTTTTCCACTAGTTCTTTTTTACCAAGAAAAATATTTTTTTCTTACGAATCGTAGGTACACAGAGTTGGATTACTCGTAATCCTTGACTCTTTTTTTTTTTTTTTTTTTAATATTTATTTGGCCGTGTCGGGTCTTAGTTGTGGTGCGTGGGTTCTTCATTGTGGTGTGCAGGCTCTTCCTTGTGGCGCACAGGCTTCTCTCTAGTTGTGGCGTGTGGGTTTTTCTCTCTCTAGTTGTGGCGCATGGGCTCGAGGGTGCATGGGCTCCAGAGCACACGGGCTCTCTCGTTGAGGCACTCAAGCTCATTAGTTACAGCGCACGGGCTTAGTTGCCCCGCAGCATGTGGAATCTTAGCTCCCTGACCAGGGATCAAACCTGTGTCCCCTCCATTGTAAGGCAGATTCTTTACCACTGGACCACCAGGGAAGTCCTAGTCCTTGACTCTTAACACATTACCATTGTAGATGGTGTGGTTTCTTTTTTTTTATTAAAAAAAAAAAAGATTTTATTATCTTGAATTAGAGTCCTTACTTTGAATAGATTGGTTTTTCTTCCAGTAACTTTATAATACATAAGAATACTGAAGTTCTATATATTTTTTATTGTAGTCAGTTATCCCACAATAGGATAACTTATCCAGAATCACTAAGGAATCCTGTAATATGGACCATTGTATTCAACGTGTAATTAAACAGCCTTTCTTCTGTAGAAGGCACTGGGAGATATTCATAGCTGAAACAAGATACAGACCCTTTTCTCAAGGGGCTATATAGTCTGAGTCAGTTTTTTTCCTAACAGAAAAAAATCTTAAAATCTTAATGGGGGGATTTTCCCGGTGTTCTAGTGGTTAGGACTCGGAGCTTTCACTGCTGTGCCCCGGGTTCAATCCTGGTCAGTGAGCTAAGGTCCCACAAGCCATGCGGTGCAGCCAAAAAAAAAAAAAAACCTTAATGGGGCCACTTAAATAGATGACAGTGGAGCTGTATTGTTTGAAATAGAATTGAACACCCGGAGTTTTAATTGTCTATTAGTCTCCCTTCCTACCTAATGGCAGCCTTTAAGGATACTCCATAACCATAGCTTGAGAACGAATGGCTCTTTTCCTTATCTCCATGTAGTGTTCATTGATCCCGTTCATGGTCATTTCAGAAGTGATTCTTAATGAGATGAAGAGCGCCGTACACCAATTTTTCTACCTTCTTGGTGTGAGCTTTGAGCTTTTCTACAGAAACGAGGGTGAATACATTTAGACCATTTTTATAGGCAGCAGTTATTCCATAAATATTGTTCATTCCCTCCTTATAAGATGGAGCATCACAGCCATTCTTGGGTCTTTCTGTTTTTAGCTATTACTTTTTGCCAGCTTTTTGGAAGGACTATATTTGATTACTGTCCAGATTTGTCCTCAGCCATTCCATCTCAGGGGTGCGGTACTGATTATTGAAGTCACCAAAGAGGGATATCTTGTTTTTGCTTGTTGTAGGAGGAGTCTCTAGTGACCCCTACAGGGTAGCCTAGCTCTTAGCCAGGCCACACTGTGGAAGTCTCACTTGGTCTTCACTCCCAGGATAGCTCAGAGGCACTTGATCTCAGAATTTTAGAGCTATACCAAGTGAAATTTAAACAGGCTTTCCAAAAACTCAGAGTTCTCGTTTTCAACCTCTAGCGAATATTGACAGCCAGCTCTCCTACTGTCTCCCCTGGGTCCCTTAGATTTCTTGGGCCAGCCTTTCTACAGGTACTGCAGAGTAGAGCTGATCACCGTCCAAACCCACAGTCCCAGGGTACATGGGTTTTTGTCTTCTTTAACTTCTCTGTGGGTAGTCTGTGATCCATGCCTCTAGGCAATGTAGCCCCTTTGTAAGCAGAAGTAATAATAATTAACATTATATTGAGCTTTTATTATGTGCTACGTGCTATTCTAAGTACTGTACATGCATTAATTTAGTTACTCATAATAGCAACAACGTACAATTAAAGAAACTGAGATACAGAAGGCTAGTCACTTACTTATTACATGGATAGTAGGTATCAGAGCTAGGATTTGAATCCAGGTACTCTGGCTCCAGACCCTTCACTAATATTAATAATAGTGAAGATGATATATGAAAATTACCTACTAAGTGTCACAGGTTCTTCTAGGCATTGCCATACACCGTTATCTCATATTCAATAACATAGGCCATTTCTCAACTACAATATTTCTTTCTTCCACCTTTTAGTTCTGGCCTGAGCCTTGAAGATTCAAAGAAATTGACAGCTTCACCCAACGATCCCAAAGTAAAGAAAACCCCAGCTGAGCAACCAAAATCCATGCTTCCTTCAGAGGCCTCTCCTGTCAATATAGTCTCAGTAATTCCCCAGTTAGTGTCTAAAGAAGAAGTACTACAGCTGCCATCACCAGTCAGAAAAGAAGAGCATGAAAGCCAAGATAAGATGCAGCCAAAGTCCAAATCCCCAGAGCCCCTGCTTTCCTCAGCTCCCAATACAGATGAGCTTAGCAGCGTCCCTCCCATCAAGTGCCCAAAGGATGAGGCTCTCTTGGAGCAAAAGCCAGTTGCCTCTGCTGAACAGAAGTCTGAGAAAGAGAGTCATCTCACTACAACTTCAAATTATAATAAAAATGAAAGCCAAGAAGCTTTAGTTACATCCCTGAGCAAACCCAAGAGCCCTGGGGTAGAAACAACAGTAGTGAAGCCCATAGTAGAAGCAGGTCTACAGGAGACCACTATGAAAGAGCCTCCATCAGCTCTGGCTGATCACAGCCCAGAAAACCTCAAGAGGAAACCTTCTGTCACCCAAGAAGAGGCCCCTACAAGCTGGGAGAAGAGACCACGTGTCACTGAGGATCGCCAGCACCAGCAGCCATTTCCAGTCTCCCCACAGCCCTTTCTCAGTAGAGGGGACAGGTTCCAGGTGCGGAAAGTACCACCTCTCAAGGTAAGAGAGCGGGAAGAATTGAAAAAGAAAGATGGTCTGAACACTAAGTTTTTGGTTGTACCTACTAAGTTTCAAATATTTGTGGTATTTCTTAATGCAGAAGCAGTTGTATATATTTGATATGCATGTAACTGTGGTCATACACGAGTAAAATTATTAAGAAACAGGCATTTAGAACTGCATCCTTATATGTATATATATAGCTGATTCACTTTGTTCTACAGCAGAAACTAAGACAACATTGTAAAGCAATTGTATTCCAATAAAAAAAATCATAAATAAAAGAACTGCGTCCTCACACATCCTTTTTGGGGTTTGAATACTTATTCAGATATCTGAATATCTAATGCAGTCCACCCCCACCCACACCCCTGCTGGCTACTCTTGTATTTTAAGACAGTTATGGAAAGTATTTTGTCTCATGTGACAAAATAATAAGTATAATAATAAACAGGAGGAGGTCATTGATGTGATTAAGAGATCACATCTTTGTATCAAGAGCCATGATATTTAACACTTTATTGACTGGAGACATATTACGGCCACAGGCATTAGTTTCTACAAAAATCCCTGGTCAATAATGTGTTAATTATTGCTGCCATAACTGATTTGATGTTCTGAGAGCCTGGAACTACCTTTTAGTTCCAACCTTTTAAAGGAAATGTGTGCGGCTGCCATGAGTCACCACTGGTCACTTGAGGGACCTTAGTAAGATGGAATAGCCTTGCTAAGCTCTACTGCTTAGGATATGTGATTAACTTGTGTTTTAGCCCTATATTGCTGCATATCAGATCTTTTAAATTTCTATAGCAGTGTCACTACCTTAGTGTGTACTTGGGCTTGTGCCTAATATCAGTTTGCAGTTCATTCTTAATTTTATTAATAGTATTTATTAACACTGTTGTGTCTACTATGAACCCAGGCACTGGGTAGCATTCATTCACATTAGAATATAAGTAAAACAAAATAAGCCAAATAGAAATACTCTTTTCCCTTTTTTATTCAACTTAGACTAACCAAAGTCCTACCTGGGAATATCCCTTGGAAACACTCAGTTACTAGTACTTGACCTGTTTCACGCACTGTGAGACTTCTCTCTCTCATTTTGCACCATAATAGTATGATGTTCTTCATTACTTTTTAATTTTAAGATTTGTGATTGCAGCACTTAGGAATCTCTCCTTTTTTCTTTTTCTTTTTTTGATATTTTTCTATTTAGCATACACTGTCATGCTTTGCTAGAGATTCTGAGTTTTATGATAATCACTTGTATTCTTCTTATAAAAATATGAGAAACCTTTCTTTAATGGGTGTCAATTAGAACTTATCTCTAAACCTGAGAGCTGAGTTATAGTCTAGGTTTTACTTTATATAAATGACGCTGGGTAAGAACGATCATTTCTATTTCCTCATCTTTCTGCTAATCCAAAGAGACTCTACACTGAAAACTTAAATCCATTGTGACCAAGTTAATGTTATTTAACTTCTTTCCTTTCTTTTACTTCTTTCTCATTTCCCCAAAAACTCCACCAGAAGTTGCTTTAGTAACACTCTTACCTTAGACCCTGTCTCAAATCCCATTTTCTTAGACAAAGCTTAATGTAATTTATAACAGAACAAAATCTTTTAAACAAAACTTAAATAGAAAAACAAAATTTGAATTTTATTACAAATGTTATATATGTATATGTGTATAAAATTATATATGCACATATATCTATTTTATATATGCATATCTACAATATAAAATGTGTACATATATGTATATAGAGAGATGGACAACTCAAACAGACATTATGTATTTTCCATTCAGTATACAATTATAACAGAAAGAATCTAATTCCTTTGCTATACCAGGGTAGGGCTTCTCAATAAGTTAAATTGTTGAATTGTTATCAGTGCCTAGAAAGCTTGTGTGGGTTTTGTACTTTAAAAAAAAGTATAACATCTCATTTATTCTATATAAACGGGTAATAGGACTAGTTACCTAAATAACTGAAAATTCTCATTTTTAAGCATTAAAACTTTTTATTTTAACCACTCTTAAGGATTGTCCTTATTTAATCAACATGTTATTAATGATATTCAGTCATTATGATAGGTATCCTTTATTGTGCTGGATATGTTGTTGTTCTCAAGATTATTCTAATGTAAGATTGCTTGTTCCCTATATATGATTCCCCTGCACAACTGTGCTTTTTACTTTCCTGTTTTTAATTTTCTAGTTTTATCTGTTTTTCCCCCTATTAGTTGTCTCTGCTAGATGGTATTACCAAGGGGCAACAGTTGCTTCTTTCTTATCCTGGGCAACTTCTAAAATACTGTGTGCAGTTGGATGTAAAGTAGATTTCAGCTTTAAGAGAGAGATTGAGTATATCTCATGATGAGAAATATGTGGGCTTTGTGACAGGTGTTACAAAATCCTAGAGGTCTAACTTCTGAATGACAGAGAATTCTTCAGGACTGCTGACCTTTTTAGAAATGGGTATTGCAGATAATGAAAAATCTTTAGTGACTTCATTAGTCTCAATTTAAGGAGTTCCAGAAAGATGACATGCATTTTCTTAGAGCTCAGCGGCTTAATATGTTTTTAATTACATGTCCTAGGACATCTGTAACAGTTATTTGCTCTTTTAAATTCTTCCAACTATTAGAAAGGCCCAGATACTGGTTCATTCTACTTAATTCCAGTAGCTTTCAAAGTATTGTTTTGAACAGGAGTCAGATTCCTTTCAGGTATAATATTTTATGATATGAAAATCAGTGGTTTCAAACCTAATGATGCATCAGAATCTCGTAAGAAGCTTTCTAGAAATGCATTTTTTTCTCTAGGAGTTCTAATTTGTAATTTTAAGGACAGGACTGAGAGGATGTATATTTTTTAAAAGCTCCACAAATAAGTATAATGCCAGCAGGAGGTGAGAATGACATTGGTTAACATTACAGACATTATATACATACCCCGTCATGTGCGTGGGCAGAGTGGATCACACACTGTCTTCCTTCCAGTGCAGTTTAGAAGCCTCTGTAATTTGAGGTAATTCAGCCTATATGCTTAGCTGTGCAAGTGTGCGTGTGTAAAAGAGAAGAGAACAAGAATTTTCCTCTGGACCTTGGTAGTAAAGCCAAGAAGTAAAAGACAGTAATGGTGTGCTACTTCTTTATTTCTTCTGTTTCTGTCTTCTCGCTTTTACACGCATTTTAAAATGTAGATACCATAGAAAGGTCTCTATCTTAAATGATCAGCTGTTATGAGTAGTAATGACATTAAGAGAGAGCTGTGTTGTAAGAAGAGGTTTGAGGCTTTGGGGTGGGAGTGGATGTCGAGGGAGGGGAGTCCTTGGCACCAATAGAGGAGGTGAAAGGATCCTGGAGACAAACCTTTGTGGCTGTCCCCATGGTTTGGTCTCTTAGTCACAGGCTTCCCGTCCTTGTCATAGGGTTCACCCTACTCAGAATTTGTGTTAATGAAGTTTGATTGCTCTTATAAATGAAAACTAAGCTCTGTTGTTTTTTTCCCCCCTAATTCTTTCAGATCCCGGTCTCCAGAATCTCCCCCATGCCGTTTCCTACATCGCAGGTCTCTCCCAGGGCTCGTTTTCCAATCTCCATCACTAGTCCTAACAGAACAGGAGCCAGAACTCTCGCAGACATCAAAGCAAAAGCCCAGCTGGTCAAAGCACAGAGGGCAGCAGCTGCTGCTGCAGCCGCAGCTGCCGCAGCCGCCTCAGTTGGAGGGACCATTCCAGGACCTGGCCCAGGGGGTGGACAAGGTCCAGGAGAGGGGGCTGAAAGGAGAACTGCTAGAGGAGGGAGTCCAGACTCAAACAGAGTCAGTGAAACTGGAAAGGGCCCCACACTGGAACTGGCAGGAACTGGAAGCAGGGGAGGTACGAGAGAGCTTTTACCCTGTGGTCCAGAGACTCAGCCCCAATCTGAGACCAAGACCCCAGGCCAGGCACAGTCTCACAGTGTCTCTGGAGCACAACTACAGCAAACCTCCTCAGTGCCTCCACCATCTGCCATCAGTGGAGCGTGCTCAAGTGTCCCGTCACCAGCCCACGCTAACACACCCCCACCAGCTTTAGGGAAAGTAAGTAATGAAAAACTGAACCCCACCAGGGCGGCAGCCACGGTGGCCTCTCTTAGCCACCCACAAGGGCCCAGTAATGGTAGGCAGGAGAAAGCACCTCCTACTCCAGCAGATCCTGCTCTAATCGCAGGTGCCTCACCTGTTCATTTTGCAGTCGATGGCACAGTTGAGCCCAAAGCAGGTTCTAGTAAGAATACACCAAACCCTCCAGCCTCAGCAGAGATAAGTGCTAGTGCTTCAGTGGACATGACTCCCTCCCCTTTAACATCTTTATTAGCAACAGCCTCTTTAGAGAAGCTTCCTGTACCCCAGGTCGTTGTAACCATAGCACCTACTGGATCAGCTCCATCCTCGAGCACTTTGCCAGCAGCTTCTAGCCTTAAGACCCCAGGAGCTTCTTCAAGTATGAATGGACCCATTTCAAGGCCAAGCTCTAATATCCCTGCTAATAATCCTTTGGTAACTCAGCTGCTGCAAGGCAAAGATGTTCCCCTGGAGCAAATTCTGCCTAAACCTCTCACCAAAGTTGAAATGAAAACTGTTCCACTAACTACAAAAGAGGAAAAGGGGATGATGATAGGAGCACTCGCAGGTACCAGCATAACAGAAAATAGCACCAGAGAGGAAGTTAATGAGAGACAGTCCCATCCAGCTACACAGCAACTGGGTAAAAGTTTGCAAAGTAAGCAGCTCCCCCAGGTTCCAAGACCCCTTCAGCTCTTTTCAGGTAAGGATCTAAGGGACGCTAGCATTGACACACACCAATACCAAGAAGGACTAAGTAAAGCAACCCAAGATCAGATCCTTCAGACACTCATCCAAAGGGTTCGGAGGCAGAATGTTCTCTCGTTTGTGCAGCCCTCCCAGTTCAACTTCACTCACTCAGGTTTCCAGTTAGAGGACATCTCCACAAGCCAGAGGTTTATGCTGGGTTTTGCTGGCAGAAGGACATCCAAGCCTGCCATGGCAGGTCACTACTTACTTAACATTTCCACCTATGGCCGGGGTTCAGAGAGCCTTAGGAGGACCCATTCTGTAAACCCCGAAGACCGATTTTGTCTAAGTAGCCCCACTGAGGCCTTGAAGATGGGATATACAGATTGTAAAAATGCAGCAGGAGATAGTAGCAGCGGTAAAGAAGATGATACTGATGAGGAAAGTACTGGTGATGAGCAAGAATCTGTCATGGTGAAGGAGGAGCCGCAGGCTTCCCAGAGTTCTGGCAAGTGTGAAGCAAGTTCAGGACCCCACAGTAGAGAAACCCTATCCACCAGTGATTGTTCAGCTAAAAAGAATGTGAAGGCAGAGATGCCAGTGCCTGAGCAAACCACTTTAAGCAAGGAAAATTACCTGTTCACTAGAGGCCAAACATTTGATGAGAAGACCCTAGCCAGAGATTTTATTCAGGCAGCACAGAAGCAGATGGCTCACGCAGTGAGAGGTAAGACCGTGCGGAGCAGCCCTGAGCTTTTCAATTCTACTGCTCTTCCTCTGCCTGCAGACAGCCCTACCCATCAGTCTCTACTCCTTCCACCACTGCAAACCCCAAAGCTGTATGGAAGCCCCACACGGATTGGGCCAAGCTACAGAGGCATGATCAACGTCTCCACCTCATCAGACATGGACCATAACTCTGCTGTACCGGGGATGCCTGACTGTAGCCAGGTATCTAGCAATGTCGGTGATGTCATGTCCTTTTCAGTGACTGTCACAACCATCCCTGCTAGCCAAGCTATGAATCCCAGCAACCACAGCCAGACCATTCCTGTTCAGGCCTTTCCTGAAGAGAACAGCATAGAGGACACACCTTCGAAATGTTACTGCCGATTGAAAGCCATGATCATGTGCAAGGGGTGTGGAGCCTTCTGCCACGATGATTGCATTGGCCCCTCCAAACTGTGTGTCTCCTGCCTTGTCGTTCGGTAATGAGACCGGGAGAACACACTGTACAGAAGGCAGGAAGCGGGGAAGGGTTGACAGATGTGGTTTTTGAGTTCTTTTGGAATCACAGAAATAAACTAGGTTTCAGTTGTCTTAAGAGACAAGTGTTACTTAATCAGGAATACAGAGTACAGATCTTACATTTTAGAGGAAAAGCACCTTGTAAAGTAAGTCCAAGTCAAGACTTTGTGAATTTGTGACAAGTTTGCACTTACAAAATCATGTAAATATGTCACATCTTGTTTTAACATTTTTCCAGGTGTTTAGGTAATAATGTATTACTTTGACTTCAGATTGATGTTCCACTTCATGTGACTTTGAAAAGTTTAATGCCATGCATGGTGAAAGGAAGCGATTTCCCTTCTGCCCTTTCTTAAGAGGCTAGGAAAAGAAAGGAGTGAGGGAATGGTCTGAAGAAATGACCACTCACGTTGATTATGTCTTCACCGCAGGCTTTACGTAGGTTATTCAGCCTTCACAGGATTTGGATTCAGGGTTTACTCAGTCCCTTTACCTTAGATGGAACCTTCTCAAGTTGAAATTTTTGATAAGGTATTAATTTCACAGGCAGTACTTGAGACTCTGAAAATTCTGACTTGGTTCTTGGCTTCCATAAACGAGTACTATTGCCAGGCACTCTGCTTGCAGTTTGTGGATCCCTGCTGTTCCCTAATCCCACTCCCTTGCCCTGAAGCAGCGTGCATGGTCCATGAAAAGTTTGCCTCGCGGGGCCCCTTGGGTTACCATCACCTGTGCAGGGCAGTAATTCCAGCAATAATCTCCGAGGATTTAGTCATTCGTGGGAGCTTACAAACAAGTTTGAAATACTAGTATAAAATTAACAGAAAAGTGTTAGTGATAGGGTGATTTGAACTGTGTGTTTTGTTGGGTAAGCAGAATAAAGGTGCAGAAACTGTTGAACTGAACATAAAGAACTTTGGAAAACAATTTTAACACTAGAAACAAAGTAGCCCCTCTCATCCTCTTCTCTCCCAACCTGTTAACTTAATGTTCTACAGTTAGCTGTTGCTACAGGTAGAAAAACTCATTAATACCAGATTTGACCATTCTGTTAAATCTGTTTTGACCTCCCAGGCATCTGAGGAATATGAGGGTAATCTTATATATTACTCTGAACATACACGTGTGCGTGCGCGCACACACACCGTAAAAGTCAGACACTTTTCCTGTTTTAGAAAACATGTCCCCTTTCTTGGACTACTGCTCTCTACACACTAGAAATTTCTAATGTAAAGGGGCTTTAGTGAATGACTTAGGAAACATCTAGAAAGGAAAAGAAATCAGCTGCAAATTTTTGTTTTTGTTTATTTTTTGTTTCCTTTATGTTGAATTCTGTCTCTAGTGACTAAAGAATTTTTGAGTACATACATTTAGGTCATGGTTAAAGAACATTAAAATAAATCTACAATTTACCAGAATTCGGTCTTAAAAAGTTGGGGATTGTCAATGTGTATCATTTGCATATTGATTTCAAATCTCCTAATTTCACGTATGTAAAGGACATACATTATTAGTGCAACCTAGTACAGTCATAGTTGTACTTAATATTCAGGATGTGATATATACAAAATGCAGAACAGTTTTTTGTTTGTTTGTTTGTTTTTTTGCGGTACACGGGTCTCTTGCTGTGGTGGCCTCTCCCGTTGCGGAGCACAGGCTCCGGACGCGCAGGCTCAGCGGCCATGGCTCACGGGCCCAGCCGCTCCACGGCATGTGGGATCTTCCCGGACCAGGGCACGAACCCGTGTCCCCTGCATCAGCAGGTGGGCTCTCAACCACTGCGCCACCAGGGAAGCCCCCTGCAGAACAGTTTAGACTCGTTAACTAAGTCACATTCCAGATTAGGGGCAAGTAGGCAGTAGTAATCTTAGCTTTGCACCCATTCTGCTACCCACCCCTCCCTACCTCACCTCCTGCATTATACATACACTCTTTTAATACTTTCAAACCCCATAAGAAACTATTTACTTCTATTTTTTATTTTTTGTTTCTGAGTTTTTTGTGGCCCAAAGCAAATATAGGATTAATATCTGTGTTCTAGTTTCAACCAAGATAATTTGATGTCCTTCTAACTTCCCTTTTTCTTCCAGCACACACATAGCTAAGAGGTAAGAAATCTGTAAGGATCCAGGGATAAGGAGGAAGTTCTCCAGCCAATAACCAGTAGGAGTCAGAAACCATGGTTCTGTTCCCAAACTTTCAGTGCCCTGGGTAATCCCAGGGGGTGTTAAAAAGACCTATTGCTAGTTAAAACTCTCCATTCCCAGCTTCCTCACTCGCCACTTGAGTGGCAGGACTGAGGGGTGGTCTGCTGCCGGAAGTGGTTGACTGTTTCAGAACCGACCCCACGGTGAGCACGAGTTAACCAATTTGGTTTTTCAAAATGATTTTTCTTCTTCACACCTTTCCTATTCATAGAAAGTCTCTCCTCCATGGTTCTCTTAATCTGAGGATGGACAGACTAACCAGGAAAGGAGGAAAGGCATCAGGGATTTTCAAGTCCATTTAGAGAGCAAACCATATCGTGCCTATTCATCTTGACCCAGGCTCTTGCAGATAGGTCCTAAGCATTACTATTCATCAGATTCTCTTTACAGATAATACCCAGCTAATAAAATATTCAATAAATCGTCAACTAGGTACACTGCCTCACTCTTGACTAAATGAGAGAATAGTTAGAGTCTCTTAGATTGGTAGAAAATTGAATGCAATCTATTGGTTTCAAAACGGTTTCACATAGAAGGTCATTCATCTTGTGCTGACTGAGCTGAGAAGAAAAAAGAAAAATTACAATCTGGCCCTTTTGAAAATGAAGCAGTAGGAACAAGAAAACCTTTAAATTATTAGAATATGGTATTCCAGTACCTTTAAAGCAGTTTTTATCTTAGGTTTTCAGTTACTTTACCTTTCAATTCAGTCTGAAATGTTTCTAATAAGTGCTAAGCTTATTTTTATGGTATTAAGTTGCACTATTTCCAGTGACTAGTCAGGCATTATGCCTGATGCTTATGCCTCCAGGGTATGCTTCTCAAGCCTTCAGATAACCTTCCACTTCAGGTCACCTTGGGGAGGTGGCATTAACAATATATCATCTCAGTCTTACTTGGGAATGTTCTAAGTTGTCTAGTAGAGAAGACTCCCTAAATTTTAAAGAATTTTTATTAAAATTCTCCATCCTATTAAACAGAAAATAAAGCCAAATAACCTGGAGTTGTTTGCCCTACATAACCCCTGTGTTGAAGATACTGAAGCTGTCTGTGGTACCCCATGTAACATCTTTAAGAATAAGGTCTGGCAGATGGGAAATTTTTCTTGGGGCAGGGGAAGCATACTTACATGGGCTGGGAAGGCACACAGTGTAGACATTTTAGGAGTTATCACAGATTTAAATAGCCAAAGGAGGACGTCATTGCCTTCCAGGTGAAGGCATAAATTGGTACATTAATAATTGGACCGTTTACCATCCTAATTGCTCTTACTGCCTTTCTTCACCTAAGAGTCCTTAAAGAACTCTTGGGTGAAATTATTTGTTATAATGAGGGGGTCTTCTCTGGTCATTACATCACTCTTTGTTTCTAGAGCTCATTGTCAGTAAGCAGTACCAGGGTTGTTTTCTCTGTGACCTACAGATTTCACAGCAAGGAGAGAAAAGTCTCCCTGTTGCATTACAACAATGTGCTAAGTAAAAAAACTTGGCCAAGGGTAGTTTGCAGCTCAATTTATAGAATAGTCCAAAGAGACTCCGAGAAACATGATGATAGGCAGGGATCTTTCCTACCGTGTTTCAATACCTACATAACCTATTGAAAGAGGACAATAGGTAAAGCAGTTCCTAAAGTTGGAAGTAAGACCTTCATAGATTCTTGGTTACTTATTTTTTTTAATGCTTTACATTTGATACAACTATTAAAGATCAATTTTAAAAATAGCTTTCCAGTAATATATTTTAAGTAATATATATTTTAATATCTATGTAAAAAGTGACAGTGGGAGACTTTGAATTTCTCATATAAGGTATGTTTGATGTAGGGCCTCACTGTTAAGGCACAAATTATTTCAAAGGAAGTTACTCTAAAGACACTCAGATTATTTCCAAAAAAATGCAATAAGGGGAAGAGTTTTGGAGTTTATTTTTTATTTTAAAAGAAAATTGACTTATTTACCACAAGCTATTTTTTTTTTCCTTCTGGCTAAAAGATTTGTACAGACTGGTTTGGTAAATGCTAAACTTTTGTGTCTTTTGCCTTTTTAAAGGAATTGTTAACATTGGAATTGAGGGTATGTACAGAGAAGTTGGTGTCAACACCATTTAAAAAGTCATATTTTTTCACAAATATAGAAAAATCATTTTACATAAGAATTTTAAGTATTTGCAATAAATATATGTATATAGATTGTATGTATTCATATATTCTTATTTTTCATTTTATTATTAAGTAAAAGATAATTAAAGTGGAAATAAAAACCTTGGAGTTTTCGGTGCATCTTGAGGTCTGACATACATGTGAAAGTGGTGTGGGTAAGGGCCCTCAGTTGTCTTATACTACTATTGGAAGATTACCAACAGATTGCATAGAAGATAGTAAAATGAGGAATTTGGTGATAAATCAGGGTAGCGTATTTCTTTCAGAACTCTAGTAAAAATATTAAATTCTCCTAATATGTCTGTCTCTGTGCTTTCACCCTTGAACTGTTCTCTCTCCTAACCACCTAAGGTTACTGGGAAAGTAAAAACAAAACAAAACACAGTGCATTGTTTTTTAATGTGCCCATTGTTTGCTTCTAAGACAAAGAATGGCAAGAAAATATCTCGGGGTGGGGGGTGGCGGGAATAGGTTTTCCTTTCTCCACAGTGGTTAATAATTCATAGGCAAACATTCACTTCCACCACCTTCCAGGCCATAGGGTTTATGTGAAGAAATAATATCGTGAAGATAATAGAAAAGTTTTTTTCTGTTTCCCTTCTTTGAGAAGTGAGTTTTGTAGCCAGTTTTATGTCCTTCCCAATTGATCTGGAGATAGAAGGGCTAAGAGAACTTGAATGTTTATCTCCCTAATGTCAGGAAGAGTGTTTATGGAAATGAGGACTTAACCAAAACGTTAGGAGAGGTTATCCATACCTAGAGATAATCGAGTCCTGCTGTCCAAGAGAAGTCATTTTGTGATTGTAAATATTTAGTTTTAGGATATGATTGAGGAAGCAAAAGGATACCTAGATAGTCTCTGGGAATAAAGGCGTATAGCCCGTTCTTTAAAAATGAATAATATATAGCTTTATTGGTGACCTGAAAGGAAATAAGGTCAGAGTTTGAAGAATATCTTAATGACCCATGAAACACTTTTAATTGTAGTTCACTAGTTCTCCCCACAATTGCTCAGTTGTGGTTATTTTAACTGATAAAAACAGCAATTTTTGGAAATTAGGATACTTAAGAATGCTTCCCGCCCCCCATAAGGCCACGCTCTGTGGCATGCAGGATCTTAGTTCCCCATCCAGGAATAGAACGCGTGCCCCCTGCATTGGGAGCACAGAGTCCTAACCACTGTACCACCAGGGAAGTCCCAAGAATGTTTTTTAAAAGACGGCCTTATTATTTTTCAAAAATTGAAAATTCAAACATAGGGCTTCCCAAAGACATTAAGAATAGTTTAGATGTCTAAGAGAACAGCGCTAAATCTTTGCTGAAAATACACTATCTCTAAAGGAAAAATTTTAAGTCTCAGGGAACATCTGCATCCTCGTAATTCCCATATATGGTAGATACGAATGAAGGTGAAATATTTAAATGTGTGTGAACCAGTTCATGATGACTGTTTACAAAGACCACCCCCCCTACTTTCTAATATGTACTTACTGTTATTTATTCCTACCTCATAGGAAGTAAAATTCATATTCAGGTAATGACATAGGACCCTAAGGTATAGTTGGACTGCAGTTAATCGAGAAAGAGCAGTGCATCACGACACAGCTTCAACTTGGATCCCCAGCTTTCTTTTATTTACATCACAGAGTCTTAGAAACCTGTGTTCATCGCTTTTAACACTAGTTGACCAGGAGTGGTCTTCACAAATCAAATTTCGCATGTTTCTAATTCTTGTACATAAATCATGTTATTCACTAATTCAAATACCTTTTGAACATCTATGTGCTAAGCACTGTGCTAAGGTTCTGGTTAAGCAAAGGTAAAGAAAAGCAGTCATGTAAGTTGTAAAAGGTCTTCCTGAAAGTAGTAACCATACAGCACATGTCTAGTTCACAGCTCAAGGAGTAATATATGCTACGTTATTTCCCAAGACGTGTTGGAAGTTTAAGAGTAAATGAACTACGAAATAGAAGCATTTGAGGCACTTGGCAAAACATGAAGAAAGAAAAGAAAGGCATTGCCCCTACATGAAATTACAGTGTGGAATTGAGCCAGGTTGATAAAATTTACCTTTTTTTGACAACTGTCACTGGAAGATCTAGAGATTAATCAGAATTTCAAGGAATCTCTTGGTAATACCTAAATTGAGAAAATCAGGCCGAAAGCAACCCCTTTCAATGAATACTGTTCAGTATGTCAGTAAAGATGCTTCATCTTATGTTCAACTAACCCTTTCAAATAACAATTTGGTAAATAATGCAGCTTTCCTGTCAAACCCAAAATAAGCTAAAGGGAATAAAAAAACATAACCTTGATTTTCATCTTATAGACTGGTGAGAAGGAAGTGTATTCATTTAAAATTGTTAGAGATATTTCATCCCCTTTTTCCCTCCATAATGGATAAAATTACTGTTCTTTTTCTTCTAATATTGTAGAATTGACTTTTTTTTTCCTTTCTACTTCTAAGTCACAACTTGCGTTAAAAGGGGCTTCAGCCGGACACTACCCCTTATAAAGTGGCCTAAATCCTAATTCTTTAAGACTTTCTGGTAGAAAGGTTTTAAAAGGATAAATGAATATATTTTGTCAGTGCTTATTACTGAACTTTCCTTACCTGGGTTACTGGATTTGCAACTTGAATTCTGTATTCCAAAATATCCATGTTCACCTTTTAGTCAAAAATTATGAGGTGTATTCCACCATGTAATACAGTCTCAACTCTGTCCAGGAACTAGGAGGGCAGATATCCTGTATTTTCCTTATACTTAGTGACATTAAACAGAAGATTGGGTTTCTTTCATAGGGACTGTATAAACTAAGGAATCTCTATACCTCTGTGTATCTTTCAGTCTTAACCTAAAAAGGGAATCCCTACAAAGATTTCCTTATAACAAAAAGGAGAGACTAACCCTGGAAGAGAGAGATGATGAGCTGTGGAGATGGGCTGTGACTAGATAGTGGGTTGTCCTGAAGAATAACTGCAAACTCAACTTACCTGGTTCTTCAAGCTCAAAAGAAACTAAAGGGAATTTTTTAAATCCTGACTTTCATCTTGACTACAAAACCTATCGAGTGCCTAGGAGAGAAGAAAGGTAAACCCAAGACTGGATTTAAGATAGATTTAAGTAAACTTGGAATTATTCTTTCCCTTTTACCGAATTTTTTTTTTTAAGTTTTGGGTTCCCATAATGTAATGAATTGCCGTGAGTGGAACATGGAATTTGATTTGAGGCATTTTGTGGGCTAAGTAATAGTTTTCTGTTGAACTATATTGTCTATCTAGTGACAGCTTTTGCCACTGCTCAGGATCTAGGAGTGTGCACCTGTGTCTTAGTGACACAGACATTGGCTCATAAATACTATATTAAACCAACTTGAGTCAGCACTTTATTAACTTTAATCACGGATCCCTTTTTAAATACTTAATATTTAAAATTCAAATTAGCCCAATAAGAAAGCAATGCATTTAACCTCAAAATGTCTGAAGGTAACTATTATTTTACACACAGTCTATGTCCTTCCTACGGAAAGTGTGGTACATAAAATTTTACATTTCTTGGGTCAGTTCTTTTCAAAACACCAGTGTCTAATGTTTTCAGATACCTAGAGCTTGGGAATGCTGGAGTTGGACTTGGACCCCAAGTCAGCAGTTGTTTTCATTTTAGGTTTTCAGGCATAGCAATTTGAAGTGACCCCATCTGAACCTATATGTAATCACTTTGAACAAGCTTTAAATTAATGAAACTCTTCCAGAGTCTCAAATTTGGTCACCTGCTTGTTGCATAAGGAGACAGATTCTGGGCTGGGCAGGACCTGACAATTTGTTCTCTGATAATAAACTACTGATTGAAGAGCAAGTTTGTTATTAGAGACTTCATGAAATTTCTAGAACCCATGAAAGATCTAGAGTACATGATAAGTGAAACTCTAGAAATTAAAAACCTTTCTCTTAGCCATAAGTGCTATGACCTATTTTTTTTAAACCCGTCTTAATTCTGTGACTCATTGCATCATACCTTAAGAGAAATCAGAATGGAAGAAATGACCTTATGTTGGTCTTACTTTAAAATCTTTGTGCACATAGGCCTTAGCACTTTGACAGATAAAGCTCTGCCTTTTAGCTCCTTCTCACTCTTGTCTTTATTCTTCCCACTTTTAGACTGTTCCTTTTATTGGTCATATAAAACTACCTTCAGAATTGAATGTATAATAATGTTTCTGCACATGGACAAACTGTATTTTAATGACTCATTTTATGTGTAATAAAGGCATACAGTTTTACTCCAGTGACTGTGCCTTTTCTTTTCCAAAGGAACCAGACACCATATTGAATGATTTACCTGCTTGTTTCCCCTTCCCCTACCTGATTGCACAGTTGTCCCTGGGTCCTGACTAAATTTGGGTACTACAGAGAATGCCAGTCTCTTCAGGCAACACGCAAAGAGAGTTAAAGAACTCAACATGAGCCATAAAGAGGGAATGTATTTCAAAAATTAAAAGGACACCTATACTACAAAGCTACAGTAATCAAAACAGTGTGGTAATGGCATAAAGACAGGCATAGAGGTAAATGGAACAGAATGGAAAGCCCAGAAATGAACCCTCAAATATGTGGTCAAATAATTTTTGACAATGGTGCCAAGAGAAGTCAATGAGGAAAGGGCAGTCTTTTCAGTAAATGTTGGGAAAATCTGATATCCACATGCAAGAGAATAAAATTGGACCCTTCCTCTACACCATATATAAAAACTAACTCAAATGGACCAAAGACCTAAGAGCTAAAACTCTTAAAACAGGGAAATCTTCATAATTGGATTTGACAATGATTTCTTGGATATGATGCCAAAAGCACAAAAGAAAAGATAAATTGGATTTCATTAAAAATTTAAAACCTGTGCATCAAAGGCCATTATCAACAGTGAAAAGGCAACCCACAGAATGGGAGAAAATATCAGTATTTGCAAATATTTTATATATTTAATTTAAAAAATCAGTATTCAAAATATATAAGAAATTCCTACAACCCAACAACCAATTTAAAAAGTACTTGAATAAAGGACTTCAGTAAAGGACTTGGATAAATCTCCAAAAGATACATACAGGTGGCCAATAAGCACAGGAAAAGATGCTCAACATCACTAATCACTAAGGAAATGCAAATCAAAGGTACAATGAGATACAACTTCACACACATTAGGATAGCTATATTGATCGTCAAAAAATAAAAGTGTCAGCAAGGATGTAGAAAAATTGAATCCTTGTGCATTGCTGGTGGACATGTAAATAGGTGCAACCACTGTGGAAAACAGTTTGCTTCTCAAAACAATTAAACGGAAGTACCTTATGATCCAGCAATTTCTGGATATACGCCCAAAAGAAATGAAAGCAGGAAGATATTTGTACACCAATGTTCATAGCAACATTATTCGCAATAGCTAAAAGGGGAAACAACACGAATGGATAAATAATGTGGTATATACATATGAGGATATTATTCAACCTTAAAAAGGAACGAAATCCTGACACATAATTCAACATGGATGAACCTTGACATTATGCTCAGTGAAATAAGCCAGACATAAAAGGACAAATACTGTATGATTCCACTTATATGAGGTACCTAGAATAGTCAAATTCCTAGAGACAGAAAGTAGAATGGTGGTTGCCAGGGAATGAAGGTAGAGGGGGATGGGGAGTTAGTGTTTAAAGTTCTGGAGATGGATGGTAGTGATGGTTGCATAACAATGTGAATGTACTTAATGCCAAGTGTACACTTAAAAATGGTTAAAACAGTAAATTTTAATGTGTATTTTACCACAATAGAAAGCAAAAGCAAAACGAAACTCAAAGTGGTTAGAGAAATAAAACTTGTGAGACATTTTCTGGACAACATGAGAATGTTTTTAGTTTTATAAATTTATTTTTTTATTATTTTTGGCTGTGATGGGTTTTCATTGCTGCGCGCGGGCTTTCTCTAGTTTCAGGGAGCGGGGGCTACTCTTCGTTGCGGTGCGTGGCCTTCTCATTGCGGTGGCTTCTCTTGTTGCGGAGCACAGGCTCTAGGCGCACAGGCTCAGTAATCCCAGCATGCAGGCTCAGTAGTTGTGGCTTGTGGGCTCTAGAGCACAGCCTCAGTAGTTGTGGTGCATGGACTTAGATGCTCTGCAGCATGTGGGATCTTCCCAGATCAGGGCTCGAACCCGTGTCCCCTGCATTGGCAGGCAGGTTCTTTACCACGGCACCACCAGGGAAGTCCCAAGAATGTCTATTTTAAAAAGGCTTTAAGGAAATAAAGAATGTAAGTTCCACCAATGGAGTTAAAAAAGGCCCTGTAGCACTAGAGAAACTAGTGATGACCTTAGAAGAAGCCATGTATCTTTGAAGGAAGCAAAGCTCTTGGAGACCACCCTGTGCAATGACTCAGAAAAGTGTCCTTGGACCTAAGAAGTTATAGCTGAGAATAGAACCAAGTACAACCAGGAACCCAAAATGTATCATCAGTGCTGAAGGTTACCAGGAATTGATGACAAGAAGCAAGCACTTTTAAAAATAAGCAAAACTATTAACCATCCTCCTCTGACATATTAAGCAATTCTAGTGAAGAGCAGAATTCTTGTAGTGGACATCTTTTGTTGATCTGAGAGGCAAAAAGCTACTTCATTTTTTAAATGTGTGCTTTAAAATTTTTTACTGTAGTCAAATACCTCTCTGTGTGAGCTACTTCTGTTTCTTTGTGAATTGTCTCAACAGGACTTCCCTCAAGTTTCCTATTAAGAGTGTTCCATTAAAAAAATTTTTTTAAATTGAGGTATAGTTGATTCACCATATATTAGTTTCAGGTGGACAACATATTAATTCAAAATGTTTATAGATTATACTCCATTTAAAATTATAAAATATTGGCTATATTCCCTGTGCTGTACAATATATCCTTGTAGTTTAGAGTGTTCCATATTTTCCTCAGTAAGTGTTCTTCATATAATAAGGCTATTAATTTTTGCAATGTTTGTTGCACATATTTTTCCTAGTTTCATGTCCCCCATTCTTGTTTATAGTCTGTTTTGCCATACAGAAACATTTAAATTTTCTGTAATTAAATTGATCATTCTCCTTAAAGACATTTGTTTTCATGATGTGCTTAACAAGCCTTTTAACAATACATTGTTTGTAAAAAATTTAACCCCTGCTTTTTTTTCCTAGTTCTCCTTACTGTTTAAATTTTTTTAGCAGTTCTATTAAAGTATGACTGATATATAACAAACAGTACATATTTAAAGCATACAATGCGATAAGTTTTGACATATTTTACCACCACAATCAAGATTATGAACACAGTTGTCACCTCTACAATTTCCTTGTGCTTCTTTGTAGCCCCTCCTGCCCTGCTGACACCATCCCCAGGCAACCACTGATCTTTCAGTCACTACAAATTAGTTTGCATTTTCAAGAATTTTATACGAATGGAATCATACAGTATGTTTTTGTTTGTTTGTTTTGTTTTTGTTTTTTGACTGCACTGCACGGCTTGTGGGATCTTAGTTCCCCGACCAGGGATTGAACCCAGGCCCTTGGCAGTAAGAGTACAGAGTCCTAACCGCTGGCCTGCCAGGGAATTCACAGTATGTATTTTTTACTGCTTGGCTTCTTTCACTCAGTACAGTTATTTTGACATTCATCTGTGTTGTCACCTGTATGAGTGGTTCATTTCTGTTTATTGCTGAGTAGTATTCTATTGTGTGGATGCACTGCAGTTTATCCATTTACCTGTCAGTGGACATCTGAGTTGTTTCTAGGGTTCGGCTATTACAAATATAGCCACTGTGAACATTTATGTACAACTCTTGGTACGGATGTATGCTTTCATTTCTCTTGGGCAAATACCTAGGAGTGGAACGGCAGGACAATACGGTAGGTGTTATGTTTAGCTTTTTAAGAAGCTGCAAAGCTATTAATATTTTGCGAAGTGATTGTAGTACTATTTTAAATCCCCACCAATGGTATAAGAGATCTAGTTTCTCCATATCCTCGTCAACATTTGGGTCAGTGTTTTAAATTTTAGCCGTTTTAACAAGTGTGTAGTGTTATCTTCCTAATGACTAATGTTGTGGAACATCTTTTTATGTGCTTATTTGTCATCCATATACCTTTTTCCATGGAGTGTCAATTCAACTCTTTTGCCCGTTTTTCCAATCATTTAGTCCTTTGATTTCCATATGAATTATAGAATCGGATGTCAGTTTCTATACAAACAGCATTTTGATTAGGATTGTGTTTATGATATACATCAATTTAGAGAGAATTGAGATCTTAACAGTATTTCACCATCAACCCATTATTCCATTTATTTATATGTTCTTTAGTTTCTCTCAGCAATGTCTTATAGGTTTCAGTAAATAAGTCTTTTGTATCTTTTGTCAGATTTAACCCTACATTAAAGAATTTTAATGATATTGTAAGTGGCAATTAAAATTTTTTTCAATTTAAAAATTCAACACAATTTTTGAGTATCAGTTGGTAGATATGATGAAATGATAATTGATGGAAAACATTCAATTTATATTTTTATGCTGATTTTATATTCTACCTTGCTAAACTCACTTATTAGTTTTATTATCACTTATTAGCTTCTTTGTACATTCCATCAGATTATAGATGACTGTTATCTCCAAAGACAAAAAGTTTTATTCTGGATAACCTTTCTTTTTCTTACCTGACCTCACTGGCTAGAACCTGTAGTACAATGTAGAATAGAAATGGTGAGAGTGGAAATCCTTTTTCCTTATCTTACAGAGAAAGCATTTAGTATTTCATATTAAGTATGATGTTAGCTAGAGGTTTTTCCTAGATGCCCTTCATCAGGCTAAGGATGTTCCCTTTTATTACCTGCCAAGAGTTGGGGTTTTTGTAGTTGTTGTTTTTCAGAATCAGGAATGGATGTTGGATTTTGTCAAATGCCTTTTCTTCATTTATTGATTTGATATGGGTTTTCTTTTTCAGTTTGTTAATATGATGAATTACATTGATTGACATCAGAAAATTCAACCAGCTTTGGATTCATTGATTTCCTCTATTGGGTCTCTGTTTTCTTTTTCATTGATTTCCACTCTGATACTTATTATTATGTTTCGTTTCTTCTGCTTATTTTAGGCTTAATTTGTTCTTTATTGTCTAATGTCTTAATATGGAAGCCGATGTCATTAATTCAAGAATATTCTTTTATTATAATGTGTTTAGTACTATAAATTTCCCAAGTACTGCTTTAGTAGCATTCCAACAATTCTGATATGTTGTTGTTTTATTTCTCTGCAGTTCAAAATACTTTCTAATTTTGATTTTGATTTCTTCTTTGACCAATGTGTAATTTAGAGGTGTGTTATCTAGTTTCAAGATATATGAAGACTTTTCAGATATCAACTTCTTATAGATTTCTATTTTAATTCCATTGTAGTCAGAGAACATACTTTGTCTGACTTGAATCCTTCTAAATCTATTAAGACTTGTTTTATGGCTTATAACATTCTGTGGGTTTTTTTGTGTTTTTTGTTTTTTTGCGGTATGCGGGCCTCTCACTGTTGTGGCCTCTCCCACTGCAGAGCACAGGCTCCGGACGTGCAGGCTCAGCGGCCATGGCTCACGGGCCCAGCCGCTCCGCGGCATGTGGGATCTTCCCGGACCGGGGCACGAACCCGCGTCCCCTGCATCGGCAGGCGGACTCTCAACAACTGCGCCACCAGGGAAGCCCTTTTCTGTGTATTTTTGAAAAGAAAAATGCGTATTCTGCTGCCATTGGGGTGGTATACCATAAATTTCAATTAAGTCAATTTGGTTGAAAAAGTTCATATTTTTACTGATTTTTCTATCTACTTGCTCTATCAATTATTGAGAGAGGAATATTGAAATTTTCAACTACAGTGGTAGATTTCTTTCTTTCTCCTTGCAGTTCTTTCAGTTATTGATTCATATATTTTTTAATAAACTTTTTTTAGAAGAGTTTTAGGGTTACAGCAAAACTGAAGGGAAAGTACAGAGAGTTAACATATACCAGCAACCTCCCTACCCACCAACTACCAACATCCCACACCAGAGTGGTATATTTATTAAAATCAGTTGAAACATCATTATCACCCAATGTCCGTAGTTTACATTAGTGTTGTATCTTCTATGAGTTTTGACAAATGTATAATGACATGTATCAACCATTATAGTGTGGTACAAAGTGGTTTCACTGCCCTAAAAACCCTGTGTACTCTACCTATCCCTCCCTCCCCTCCTCTCCCCAACCCCTGGCAAACACTGATCTTTTTTATTGTCTCCATCGTTTTACCTTTTCCAGAATGTTGTGTAGTTAGAATCATAGCGTGTGTAGCCTTTTCAGATTGCCTTCTTTCAGTAACATGCATTTACGTTTCCTCCATGTCTTTTATAAAATTTCTTTATCCACTCATGCATTGATGGACAGTTAGGTTGCTTCCATATCTTTGCTATTGTAAATAATGTTGCAGTGAACTTGGGGGTGCATATGTTCAAGTTAGTGTTTTTGTTTTCTTTGGATAAATATCAAGAATTGGCATTGCTGGATGGTTTTGAGGAACCTCCGTACGGTTTTCCATAGTGGCTGCACGAGTTTACATTCCCACCAACAGTGCATTCCTCACCAACACTTGTTATGTATTGTTTTTAATAATAGCTGTTCTAACAGGTGTGAAGTGACATCTAATTGTGGTTTTGCCCTGCATTTCCCTGATGATTAGTGATGCTGAGCATCTTTTCACATACCTGTTGGCCATCTGTATGTCTTCTTTGGAAAAATATCTATTCATATCTTCTGCCCAGTTTTTAATAAGGTTGTTTGTTTTCTTGCTATTGAGTTGTATGAGTTCTTTATATATTTTAGATATTAACCCCTTATCAGATATATGATTTACAAATATTTTCAACTATTCAGTAGGTTGCCTTTTCATTTTGTTGATGATTTCCTTGGCTGTGCAGAAGCTTTTTAGTTTGATGTAATGAACTTTAAAAAAAAGTCTAGTTCGAAGCACAAAGCTGAGCTATAACTTCTTTGTTTTAGCCAGTGTCCATGCTTCTCTTTCCTAGGGCAATAAGCTTCAATCTCATTGTTTGACTGAAATGTGCCAGGGGTGGGGGGAAGGTGTACAATGAGTTACTGAGGAGGGACAGTACATTATTATCCAATAACTGTGGATTGCGTGTATTAATTAGATTGAAGAAGAACTTCAAAACACCGAGATACAGGGTATTGAATGGAAGTCTATCCATGTGTATGTTGCAACTGGAATTTTATGACAGGGGTGAACTGGAGGAAAAAAAACAATTATGGATCTCCATCTTCTTTTTCAGTTCTGCATAGTAGGTGTTCAGTAAATCTATGTTGAATTAAATAGAATTCTTCATTTGCAATTTA
Organism: Lagenorhynchus albirostris; assembly: GCF_949774975.1. Lineage (NCBI taxonomy): Eukaryota > Metazoa > Chordata > Mammalia > Artiodactyla > Delphinidae > Lagenorhynchus > Lagenorhynchus albirostris. The sequence goes on from NC_083107.1 coordinate 69,644,122, forward strand.
AAACTTTCTTTTACATTTGAGAGATGGAGAAATAAAACAAGAAGGGGAAGGAAGGTTTTTTAAAAGTCTTATCAGTAAGAGGGAAGAGTTAAATAATTTCAAATTATATTAAAATTATTAAATTTAGAAAGCTGAAGGGATAAATAAAGGCATATCAATGTTACATACTCTTTTAAGTGTACTTGTTGGGAATTTAAAAAATGCTCTTTTAAACATCGCCTCTCCTCAATTTATTTGCAAATATGTATTTTAGACAATTAGATACATAGTGCAACTTTTCTGTTTACTGAATCAATTTTTCTCTATTTTAATATTTTATCACAAATAGTAATATTTGCAATCAAATATCTATTGAGCATTAACCATGTGCTTGAGGATTGGGAAAGAGTGGTCCCAGAGAGAAGGATGGGAGAGAAGATTATGGCGAACGTACCTCATAAGTATGACAGAACGTCACATGTCAAAGTTAAGTGGGCTCTGGTCCTCTGTAAAGGGGGACACCTGGGCGCTTCTATTATTCATGGCAATACCTCCATCCATGTCACACATCTACAATTCATAAAGTGCTTTAAAAAATTTATCCCATTTCATCTTCATCACGCTCCTGTGAGGAAGAGATTATCATGTTTATTTAACATACAAAAATCTGAGAGCCAGAGGGGATAAAGGTCCTCGGTTATACAGAGTCTGCGTGGCAGAGTTGTGCGGGGAACCCCGGTTTGCTGAATCCTGGACGCCAGCTGCACCGCCATCCCGCTTCTGTGACGGGGGGAGCATGCCCTACCATGGCTGTGGCCAGCCTGCTTGATTTTGTTCCCCTTCTGGTACTGCCATCTCCCAGGGAGGAGTCCCAGGCTCCTCCAGGGGAAGGAAAGCTCTGCAATTTGGCTAAATACAGCCTGGGAGAGGCTGCATCTCATTTGGACTAATTATCTTGTCATCCATCAGAAGAACAAAGAGTGAAGAATTTTCAGGCCTCATCATTCCCGTTCCTCTCACCAGCTGGGGCGTCCATGTAAAAGGCCTGACCTCTGGCCTGGAGGAGCAGACGTGCCAGCCGACTGAGAATTGTCAGATTGCCCCGAGGGAGGCCATGGGAGACTGCTTCAGCCTCCGGCACAATGGCTCTATTGAGACCTGGAAGCAGGCTGGCCTGGCGAGAGCGACCTCCGTCCTGGAAATGCCCGGATGAGGGACAAAGAGCAAGGAGAGGAGGCCCTCGGTGAACCACGCAGCCTGACGTCAGCTTCGTGCTCCATTGATACCCATTTTGCAAAGCTCGCCTTGTTCGTCCATCTAACCAACACTTACATGCTGTGTGAAGGCATGTGAGTAGTTTCTTAAATATCATGCCATAAGGAAGATACTCTCACTGAGTCCCTAAGAGTTGAACTGAAAACCAAAGTCAGAGAAATTCAAGAGAAGGAAAGTACTTTGGTCAAGATATATGCTTACATCATTAAGGTTTGGGGTCAAGAAGAGTTTCATTATTGAAGGCCAATAGGGGCAAGTCTAAGCAATGAAATATTGTCTCAGTGTAGCTTTTATTAAAGTCTTATTTATATTAGGGAAGTGCTATAGAACACATGGCATCAGCCAGTGACAACATTTTTAAAATGAAGAATGATGCTTAATAGAACACAAAATTCTGTTCACCACCAGTACTACAAATGATTCTGGTTAAGTTACTTTCTGTTGTGGATGACTTTATGATAGAGGCATAACATCTGCGGGTGGGCTCAAACAAACTGTTACATCCGAGAATCTGGACCAGCACATCTAACATCTGAAACAAGTTCCAAGTGAAACACTGCACTGGAAAAAAAATGTGTTGCAGATTTCAGATCAGATGTTTGCACATTTTAAACTCAAATTTCATTTCTAAGAAAAGGCGTGTAGCTCACTCAGCCAACGGGACGTGAAATACGGAGTTCAAAGGTTTTACGTCACAGTTTGAATCATCATCCAACCCATCTGAGTGGAGACATGAGTCATACATCCAGCCTGTGGCTGGTCCTGACTAGTGGATATTCAAACTTCATCATCAACAACAACAGTATGCATTTACTGACAGTCTACTCTGATAAGGTGAATGAGCATGAAAAAATAGTCTTGAATTTCACAAACACATTCTAGCTTCTCTTCAGAGGGTTATACTGCTTCACCACAGGATTCTGCTTCAGAACCCAGCTGTGAGACAGGAGCTCCCGCCTCTACCCAGAAGCTGGAGGAGAGAGAAGTAGGCTAGAATCCAATGCAGTGCTTCTGGAAAGCAGTATAGAAGACAAAGAAGTAAACAGAGCTGGGGAACCAGGGCTCTTGAAGCCAGGAAATTTAAGACTAGCCCTTTCCATTCTTTCTGTGCTTGTTCTCCTCCCCTCCCCTGTCCCGCACCCCACCCCCACTCCTTTGGTTCTCCTCCCTCCCTCCCTCCCTCCATCTCCCTCTGGCTTCATTTTATTTTACCTCACTCTTCCTCATCCTCTGCTTTGTCCAAAATTTTATTGCTGAACATATGTGAGAGAAACATCAGATCAAAACACCAGTCACTCTGGAAGCCTGGACCACCCTAAAGACCAAATTGGATTAATTATGCCCAGACAAGCTTTTAAAACACTTTTAAAATAGAGAAAACCAAATGAACTGAAAACTTGCGTTCAGTGGCCTTGAGATAATGTGGCTTATTTGCATATCTTGGTAGGGTTTTAAAGACGAGGTCTCTTCCCGGAGCTTTTCGTTTGAAAACTTACTTCTGTAAGAGAATCAAATATAAGCTCACCAAATACAGGTATAGTGCTGGATACTCTGAAGCAGACCCCAGCTCAATTCTCTCTGCCCCTGAGAGGAATGTGCTTCTGGAGAGGAATGTGTTTCTGGACGGAGAAGTTGGAAGAGCCTCCTCCCCTTTCCCTGCTCTGACACGGGCAAGTGGCATAGGGCACAGAACAGAAGGGACAGTTTTTCTAAGACTTGTAAGGGCGATGCCTTTCTCTCCCTTTGTAGCCAAAAATAACGGATTGTGGACCAAGCAAGTCCCCTCTAGACCATGGTTTCTGAGTCTCGGCATTCTGAAATCTGGGGCCAGGTGAGACTGTGTTGGGGGCTGCCCCGTGCACTGTAGGGTGTTTAGGAGCACCCACGACAGTAGCACACCTCCCCCCACCCCCCAGCTGTGACAACAAAAAATGTCTCCAGACATTGCCGAATGTCTCCTGGGCAGCAAAATCGACCCTGGTTGAGAATCACTTCTTTAGAGAAGAGAAAGGAGTATTCTGTTCCAAAATATACAAAGAAGATCTCAAGTGTTTTAAAATGTTTAGGGAAAGATGATTGTTTAGAAAAAAAATATGATGATAGCTTAAACTTCATAGCTTCCAAGTTGCTCTAAGCTGTTATTTCTGCTAAACTATAAGCTTCATGAGGGCAGGAACAACATGTATCTTATTTACTGCCGTAGTCCTAGGACCCAGTATAGTGGCCAGGACGTAATAGGTGCTTAATAAACATTTGTGGAATGCACCATTTAATAAGAAATACGACATGCCAAGCACCAAGACATGTTCATATATCAACCCTAATCCTCACAACAACACTAATGGAATAGGCATTTAAAGTAAAACTCTTCAATAAAGCAAATTCAGATATCACATAATTGTTGTTTCCCAACTCCTGCCCTTCTCCCAGCCTCTGTTCTCACATGGGATGAGCTAAAGTTCTTACTTTAGGGAGGGCCTTCTCTGGGGAGGTGGGGAGGAAGAGAGTGAGTCCCTGTGTCCTCAGTATTCTTCCAGCCAAATTTCCCTGGATCCAAAAGACACAATGGGTGCCAGAGAACTAGGAGATTCCTGGAATTATTGCTGCTGTCCTGGGAACTTTAGCCAGTCACAGGACACATGCTTGTCCCCATCAATATTTAAACCAGAGTAAACAACTCACGGGGGCACCAAACCACAGCTGAGGAAGGATTTGGTTTACATAGTCAGAACCCAAACCCAAGTCATTTCATTGACTTCTCAAAACAGGCCCTTGCATTTAATAAGATTGACTTCTTTTGCCCACCCATCGTCTTATGGTGGGGTGAGGTTTTACTGTATCATCTCCATGGTACAAACGAGGAAACTGAGGCTTTACGAGATTTCATGTCTTGTTCAAAAACACAGCTACTATGTGATAACCCAAGATTTGAGCCATGCAAGGCTGCGCAGACTCCATACTCTTTCCACATATACTCTTCCAGAGCGGAGCTGGTGATGGCCATTCTTGCATTCCACGTGTTATAATTCCCTGAATGGTGTGTGTTGGAGGGGTCAAATTCTCTATTGTGTGGGCTTGGGAGGGGCAGATGAACAGGACCTGGTTTGGAGCCAACAACCTCAAAGCTATGCCAAACTGGAGTGCAGCAGGCATCCCAGGATGAAGAGCAGGCAGGACTGGACTGGCCTGGTAGGAACAGGCAGAGGCAAAAAAATGCAGCGTCTGTTGTGGAACTGTACAAGGTGAGGCAGAACTGAGATCAGCTGCCTGCTCATCGCTCCCGTGGTAGATGGGACCACTTAGTGGATCACTGCCTTTTAAAGAGGTGTGAGCAGGATGCCTGGTATCAGATAAGCCAGGGGTCTTGGCAACTTATCAAGACACGCCCCCCAACCCCGGGGGGAAGACGTGGTGTTGGGGAGCGTGCATGTTAAATTACTGCATATACAAATGTTTGTGGGGAAGAAAGCTGGCTGGATACAGGAGTGAGCTAGTGTTCCTTACACATATTCTTTTTTATTTTTTAGAACTCTCTCATTCTTTTTCTTTTTTTTATACATTTATTTTTGTTTATGATTTTTGGTTGTGTTGGGTCTTTGTTGCTGCGTGTGGGCTTTCTCTAGTTGTGGCGAGTGGGGGCTACTCTTCTTTGCCGTGTGTGGGCTTCTCATTGCGGTGGCTTATCTTGTTGCAGAGCGCGGGCTCTAGGTGCACGGGCTTCAGTAGTTGTGGCACGCAGGCTCAGTAGTTGTGGCTCGTGGGCTCTAGAGCGCAGGCTCAGTAGTCGTGGCGCACAGGCTTAGTTGCTCTGCGTCATGTGGGATCTTCCCGGACCAGGGATCGAACCTATGTCCCCTGCATTGGCAGGTGGATTCTTAATGACTGCGCCACCAGGGAAGTCCCCTCATTTATTTCTTAAGGAATGGAAATTTAGTAGCATATATTTTTTAAAATGTATTCAGATACTGATATTTGCTATGTTCTAAGGTTAATTCAAGATCCTAGGGACATAAGACACATGAGGTTTTTGCTCTTCTGGCACTGACATTCCGATGGGGGAGTACAGTGGGAAAGAAACATACATGTAAACACACTAATTCCACTTAGGAATAATCATATCCCTGAAACTGACGCAATGCTTTATAATTTCCCAAATTATTACACTTATTGTTCTGTATAGTATTGTGAAGCTCATTATAAATGATACTCTTTCTATTCCTCTGGGTCCTTGATAGACTGTGAACCTTAAGTGCATGTATCTTTTTAGCAGTGGCTCTTATCTCTTAAGCTATTATGTTTTCAATGGGCTGGTTTTTGGCCATATCACTTTTTTCCCAGCAATGTTAAATTATACAAAAGATCAATGAGTCAGTTGTGTCATTGATTTGCTGCAGTTATTAAAGAGGCTAGAAATCCCAGGTAAGAGCCTTTTGGATAAGGGGGCTTTTTTGTTATGTTGAAGATGTTCACATTAAGCATGTTGTAACAGGCTGAATAATGGTCCCCCTGAGATGTCTACATCCTAATCCTTGGAACCTGTGAATGTTACCGTATATGACAAAAGGGAAAAGGGACTTTGCTGGTATGATTAAGTTAAGGATTTTGAGCTGGGGAAATGATCTTGGCTTATCCGGATAGACCCAATGTAATCACAAAAGTCCTTATAAGAGGGAAACGGGATTGAAGTAGGTTGAAGGCAATGGGATGATGGAAGCAGAGGGGAAAAAAGGCTGTGTGTGGTGGGGCCCCCTGCCAAGGAATGAGGATACCCTTTAGAAACCGGAAAGGCAATGAATTCTCTCCTAGAGCCTCCAGAAGGAAATAGGCCTGCAAGCCTTGACCTTTAACCCTGTAAAACTCATTTTGGACATCTGACTTCTAGGACTATAAAAGAATCATTTTGTGTTATTTTAAGCCATCGAGTTTTGGTGATTTTTTTCAGTAGTGATAGGAAACCAATAAATGTGTATTTTCACCTAGACCCACCCCCCCAGTGGAAAAATGTATGAATCCTTCTCATTCCGTTTCCACCTCTTCTATCTGATTGCAGGGCAACCCTCTATTTGGAAAGCCAGAAAGACACGGTTGTCTAGAGAAGGAAGGTCATGTAAGAGTGGGAATCTGATCTCCTTTTTCCCCAGCTGCTAACCTTATATCCTCTGCCTCCTGCCTTGTTTTAAATTCTCACCTCTTTGCCTCTCTCTACTCCCAGCCGAGAGGTGCCGCATCGACCTGGACAGGCTAGAGCTGGTCTGGAATGACCTGAACTAGTCCTGATGTCAATTCCCTAGCAGCCAAATAAGGGCTCTGTAAAGGATAAATGAGTGAATGAATACACAGGGAATTCAACCAGTCAACAAGCATTTACTGAGCACCTACAATTGGCCAAGCACTGTATTGATACCAGAGAGCCAAAGATAATTAAGCACATTCCCTGATCGTGAGAAAAGACAAATGTGCACACCATTAATTACAAAGCAACATATAAAATTCCATAACAGAAGGATTGAATATGCCACAGCAACACAGGGCAGGGATTAATTCTGACTAGCGGATCAGAGGTGGCTCCACACAGGAAGTACCACCTGATCGGGGCTTTGAAGGATGCGCAGGAATTTCAGCGAGAAGAAGGAATACATGTTCCAGGCAGAGGAGAAAAGTGATGAAAATGCATTGTTTAGCAGCCTGCAGTCTGCCTCATGCAGCCCTCGCCTTTACGTTACAGGTGGCTGTGCCCCTCATGTGGCTCCACTAACAAAGTAACACTAGGCTTCATGGCGAAAGAGCGTGGCTAGGAGTCACGTGTGGAAACCAGAAGCAGGCAATTCATGGTGAGGGACAATTTCCTTGTAAATATAGATTTACTGGCCTCAAATTAGCGGCCACCCAGCCTTGTTTAAATTCTTCTATTCTAAATCCACCTTTTAAGTCTTATTCCCTATTAATATACAACCTAGTGACAGTTGACTATTTCTCCCTCCACACGTATGTAGAAACCACTATATAACTGTTCAGCAATGTACTTTTAAAATTTTGAGTACAAAAATTTTTACAGAAAACACGGGAATTTGATAAATGCCTATCTTGTATGTATCATTTAAGCTTTTCTGGCTTTTGTCAGAAAACTTACCAAAGTTAAATACTAACAAAGTTAGGGACTTCCCTGGTGGTGCAAGTGGTTAAGAATCCGCTTGTCAATGCAGGGGACACGGGTTCGAGCCCTGGTCTGGGAAGATCCCATGTGCCGTGGAGCCACTAAGCCCCTGTGCCACAAAGACTGAGCCTGCGCTCTAGGCCCTGCGAGCCACAGCTACTGAGCCCGTGAGCCACAGCTACTGAGCCTGTGAGCCGCAACTACTGAGCCCACGTGCCGCAACTACTGAAGCCCGCTCGCCTAGAGCCCGTGCTCCGCAGCAAGAGCAGCCACCGCAATGAGAAGCCCGCGCACCGCAACGAAGAGTAGCCCCCACTCGCCGCAACTAGAGAAAGCCCGCGTGCAACAACAAAGACCCAACACAGCGGAAAATAAATAAATAGGTAAATTTATTTTTTTTTCAAACTAACAAAGTTAAACACTGACTTATCAAAGTGAGCTTCCCTCCCTCCCACAGAGACTGGGAGAAGGGGCTCTAACTTCGGGTATTGCTGGAACAAGCTGTAACTTCCTTCAGCAACCAGGAGTTTTCTTAGGCAGGCACTTCTAGTGGGGCCTAGGGTCACCCTAAGGATGTGACCTTGAGCTGTTAGATACCATGTTAGTGTTTGTTCAAGTCCTTACAGACCAAGCTTGAGGCCCCTTGGGAAAGGGCTCAGAGGAGCCTGGCTGAGTTTGGTGAAGGAGGGAATTGGTGTCACCATTCAGGTGCCTTGTCTCGCCCCTGATGACTTTCCAGGTCCAGGTCCCAGTCCTTTGAGAGATCTGCATCTATTTTGTTGCTCTTGGGAGCCCTGAGATACCTCTGTATTCTCAAAATAAGTTTTCCTTCATTTAAGCGAACTGTCTGGAATTCTCTCCTCAAAAGGAAGCAATCCCTAACCAAGACAAATCACCATTACCTGCATCAACACAGTCCACATACTTGTCATTTTTAATGGGTCAATGGCCATTCCTTCATGTTAATGTCTCGTAGCCTGTTTCGCAATGACTCGCGTCATTTCCAGATTTTTACGCTTACAGATAGACCTACAAGGAACATATGCAAGAGTTACTTTTTCCTTCTTAAGTAAGGTCAAAAGGTGGAATGACTTTAGAGCTCCTGTTACACTGCTTCCAGATCCTCTCCTGCTAAAGTGCCACTGGCCTCATTTCAGGACATCAGTTTTCCCACAGCCCCATCTAAACAATTTCATTTTTATTTATTTTGGTTTGCGTGATGATGCCTTGGAATCATTTCATTGGTATTTTAAAATTGCTAATGCGGTTTGATGAAGATTACATTCCATAATCTATATGCAGACCACAGCACAGAGCCTGGCATATAGTAAGCTATTATTATTATTGACCTTATATATATGTGCTTTTTCTTATGTATCTGTGTCAAGGGTTGTTTCTCATTTTATCCACACGGCAGCTCTTTCCCAGGCTGTGTGCTGCCTCTGGCCCCGTCCTCAGGCCTCTTCCCTTTTCTGGCTCTGCTCGTGATTTCAGTCACATGTCTTTAATGCTATCTGTACATACTGCCAGCCTGGACCGCTCTCCTGTACCCCACACGTGTCTCACTGCCTTATTCAACATCTCCACTTGGACGTGGCAGCTCAAACGCAGCCCCTGAAGCTGATCTCCTGTTCCCCGTGAAAGCTGCTCTTCCCATCTCAGCCAACGGCAGCACCGTCCTCTCAGGGGCTCAAGTTAAAAACCTTGGAGTTTTCCTCGACTCCTCTTTTTCTCTCACACTCCACATCCAGCCTCTAAATCCTCTGGGCACTATCTTCAGAATATACCCAGAATCTCGCAACTTCTCCCCACCTTCAGTCACCACCCTGGCCAAGACACCATCATCTCTCACCTGCAATCTCTCACCTCTCACCTAAGTGACGTTCCTATCTGTACAGTTGGCCATCCTCAGCATTTCAGCTTTGACCTCGGCCTTACTCCTGATCATGGGAAGTCTGCTGTCGTCCCAATTTCATGGTGAGTTATCACGATGTGCTGTGGAAGAAGAGGACAGCTCATTAAAGGTGAGAAAACCATTCGCAGAAGCTCTCCAGCAGGGCTCCCCTCACTTGCCCGTCCCTAAACCAGTCATTGGCAAGAGGAATGGGATCACTGTGCCGTCTGAGACTCATCGGGGGGTAAGGCTGTCTCCTCTGACAGGTAGAAGACCCCTGAGCAGTACTGAGGCTAGATAAGGGGACAACTTTGTTGAGGAAGAAGTGTGGGACTCTGTGACTCTGTCACAATGTGGGAGGTCAGAGAGTCCGTAAAAGAGTCCAATTACTTTTCTGATCTGCTCAGTGTGGGTGGCCCCGGGGCCCACGGGCCTTGGGCGTATGCAAAGGAGCAGAGGTCTGCTCATGACCAAGCAGGGAGAGGCAACTTGGGTGTCTTTCGGCTGTTTGCTATTGTATTGGTTTCCTAGGGCTGCTGGAACAAATGACCACAAACTGCGTGGCTTAAAACAACAGAAATTTATTCTCTCGTGGTCTGGAGGCTGGAAGTCTGAAATCAAGGTGTTGGCAGGGCAGTGCTCTCCCAAGGCTCTAGGGGAGAATCTATTCCATGTCTTTCTCGAGCTTCTGGTGTCACCAGCTATACTTGGCTCATGGCTGCATCACTCCAGTCTCAATATCTGCTGTCACATGGCCTTCTCCCTGTGTGTCTCTGGTTTCTCTTCTTCTAGGGACATAGCCGTATTGGATTAAGGACGCATCCTATGCCAGTGTGGCCTCATTCTAGCTAATCACATCTACACCAACCTTATTTCCAAATAAGGTTGCATTCTTAGGTCATGGGGTTAGGATGTCAGCATATCTTTTGTGCGGGACACAATTCAACCCATAACACTTATATTTAGAATATTAATTAAAACTTAAATTTTCTTTATTTCTTCCTTTCCAATCTGGATGTCTTTTCTTTCAGTTTCTTGCCTAATGGTGGGGCTTGACCTCCCCAGGTAGCACTGCACTAGCTGCATCCCATAAATTTTGGTATCTTGTACTAAATATTCTTTACAAATTATTGTATGTTGAGGCTTGACTTGAGTTTATTATGTAGGTAACTAAAATTTTGAAGATAAAAATGTATAAAATGTGTTTCTCACCTTTAAAGAGTGAGGGTAATTTACTGAATAATCAACTAGTAGCCATGACTTAAGAGCTATAGTGTTTATAGAGTGTATAAAGGCATTGTGTATTAAATTCCTCTTTTTTCTTTTAGCTGTTCATGCCTAGGTTACGGCTTACAATAGTGCTAATGGGACCAAACCTCCACCCCACTGCATACCTCTCCTCAGATACTCAAATTGCAGTTGCTGTGCTTAAGAAGAGGAGCCTCAGTAGACCTTACAATTGTAAGACTATATGTGAAATTTTTATTTTTCATTTAAGTGCATCACTGTTTCAAGTTTTATCTGCAAGCCAGCACCTTTTTCTTTAATCACCTCCATTTTACAGAACCATTGTTTAAGACCCACGAGTGGGATTAACTCAATGATAGAGCATTTATAGCCTTAGGATTCCTAGGGATCAGAAGAGCCAAAGGCAGAAAAGGGAAGCATCACAATGAAACTGAACCTCCTATTGTTTCCCTCTGAAAATATAATTCTCATCACCTTCTCCCAGCTGTCTTCCCCGAAATGCCCAGCATCACAGTGGTACTAACACTCTTCCGGTTCACAGGCATTGCCCTGCATACCCACTGGCGTTGGCTTCCTCTCTCCAACAAAGCCCTCCAAATCTCTCCTTATGCCTCAGGAGCTGGCGTTTCCTCCTACTGCCTTCTTTCCCCAGGGGAAGATGGTTTTGCCGTCTTGCTGAGTTCACTGTAGGAAAACTTGACATTCAGGCTAATATTTCTCTGACTGCGTTTCTTTGCATAAACACCCCTTGTTTATGCAGTTGCACCCTGGAGTGGCCAGCTGCTGGCATTTCCATCCTGTGGTATTTATAGGCTATTATCAAGGCTCCCCTCACCTCAGAGGCTGTGAAAGGAAGTTGGCACTTTCAAGCTTACTTCTCCCCATGTCCACATACAGGCAGAGGCTGAAACCTGCTGCTCTGGAGCACAGCTCAGGATGAGGCACGAATCAACTCCCAATCTAGCTCAAACAGAAGTTGTCCAAATAAAAGGTCAGAGTTTGAGCTCTTCACACCACTTAGCCCAGACATCATCCCTCTCGTGCTGTCAGTAGTGCATCTCCCAGCCTGCTGCTTAAGCAACTGCTAAGGGGCTGCTCCTCTGCACTTGCACCTGCAGCAGGCCATTGACAAGCTCCTTGAACAGGCAGCTCAGTGCTGCCAGCCAGCCCATGTCTTGTGGACTTCACCGGGGATATTTTTGACCTTTCAAGGTAGTGAATACTCAGCAGCTATATACAGTTCTGTTATTGTAGGTTTCAGTCCTGAGTACAGTTTATTATCTTGTAACTCAGAGAAGAAAAGGAACAGCAGAAAATTAGCTTTTAATTAACTGTTACACTGTAACACATTTTTTTAAAGTTTTATTTTATTTTATTGGGGTATAGTTGCTTTACAATGTTGCATTAGTTTCTGCTAAGTGAATCAGCTGTATGTATACATATACCCCCTCCCTCTTGGACCTCTCTTCCCGCCCCCATCCCACCCATCTAGGTCACCACAGAGCCCTGAGCTGAGCTCCCTGCGCTACACAGCAGGTTCCCACTGGCTATCTGTTTTACACATGGTAGTGTGTATATGCCAGTCGCAATCTCCCAGTTCATCCCACCCACCCCCCCCACCCTCATGTGTCCACACGTCCGTTCTCTATGTCTGCGTCTCTATTCCTGACCTGTAAACAGATTGTCACAACTCCCACAAGTTTTATTTTTTGCACATTGTTTTGTTTTTCATATTTTTAGCTATAACGATGTAGATATTTTCTACACTTAATAATACAATTACTTAATAACATTTAATAAATATTTCCCTAAATTTCTACAAAATCTTTATAATAATAATTTTAATGACTGCCTAATTCATTGAGTTGATGTGTATCACAGATGACATAACGCTTCCTTACTTGTTGCATTTTTAGATTTTTGCAGAAGTTAGTTGAAGAAGATGCCAGAGAATGCAAAGCTCCACAGGTGGTTAGTGAGGGATGCCACAGTGAGGGGTTCTGGTGTTCACGTCATGTGAGGGCAACAGGCATCTTGGGGATGGGCTTCCAAGACAATGCCCAAAACAAACCACTCACCTATTTTATCAGAGACTAACCCTGGTTCTGTGTATATCGACTCATGTTTCATCCTTTAAAAAAAATGGAAAGAAAAACATGTTGAGACATGTCTCACCTTTAGTACTGGATCAATCAAATGGTGCCCTGGAGTCCAAAAGCCAGAGCCTACTGGTCACCATGTGGTGAAACTTTTATTTGGCCCCAGGACGAGTGTGGCCGCCACGGGCATTTCTGCTCAGGGTTTGTGGAGTGGGTTGTGGAGTGGGTAGTGTACAGGCTCATTTCATAGTTACAGCTGCTTGGTCCTGCCCAAGCACCTGGCCTCATTCTGCTGGTCAAGGGAGAGTTAATTAGCCTTAGGTCTGTGATTCTCAAACTTCAGTGTGGGACTTCCCTGGTGGCGCAGTGGTTGGGAGTTCGCCTGCCAATGCAGGGTACATGGGTTCGTGCCCCGGTCCGGGAAGATCCCACATGCCGCGGAGCGGCTGGGCCCGTGAGCCATGGCCGCTGAGCCTGTGCGTCCGGAGCCTGTGCTCCACAACGGGAGAGGCCACAACAGTGAGAGGCCTGCGTACGGCAAAAAAAAAAAAAAAAAGATGAAAACCTCAGTGTGGTAAGAATCACCTTGAGGAGGAACGCTGGAAGTATAGATTCTTAGTGCCCACCCCCAGAATGGTAGGTCTGGGGCGGGGCCTAAGAACCAGCATTCCTGACAGGTCCGCCAATAATCCTGATACCATGGTCAACAGGATATGAGACACACTGCCCTAGGACGTAGCTCAGGACTTGTAGTCAAGACTGCTTTCTGCCTGGAACCTACTCCTGATGCTACAGCTGGGTCCCACCGGTGTCCTTTGCCTCATTCTCAGGACATGGGGCTCTGCTTAGCTCCTCTGCCCCTCCCCAATCCTGGCTGGGCCCAGTGACTGGCTCACAGACTCCACGACACTGCCTGCTGGAATATGGGTCACGACCTCTGCATCGCAAGCACCGCTATACTGCTGGGCTGTCTGCAAACTCACCAGCTGACCACTTGAAGTGACACCCACCAATCTGCAACCTCTCCTAGCTTCCAGTTCCCTCCCCTCCCCAGCACACACACCGGATACTGTAGGGGCCTCCTCCTCTCTCCCGCTGCTGGGTCCACTCCACGTGCCCCCTCAACATCAGCCCCCAAGCATGTCTGATCTCTGGGTCCCACTGCCTCTCGGCCAGGCCCATCCCGCCTCTGAAGGAATTGCTCTCCAGTCAGAACTGAGAACAGACGTGCCAGGAGCTGTTCTGAATGCTGCGTGGGGCAGCGGCTGAGTCTACTTCCAGCTCCCATTTTTTCAGCCTTTCGGAGAGACAGCATGGGCATCCCACTCTCAGTCAATCGAATCCTTCATGGATCACCTCCAAAGTTACACTTTTCCAGGTCTCCACGGTGCCCTTGTCTGTGCTCCTGACTAGGATGTTATGGTATCTCTGGGCTTAAGAAGTCCACACTGGGGGACTTCCCTGGTAGCACAGTGGTTAAGAACCCACCTGCCAGTGCAGGGGACACGAGATTGATTCCCTGGTCCGGGAAGATCCCACATGCCGCGGAGCAACCAATCTCCTGCGCCATGACTACTGAGCCTGCGCTCTAGAGCCCGCGAGCCACAACTACTGAGCCGGAGTGCTGCAACTGCTGAGGACTGCGCGCATAGAGCCCGAGCTCGGCAAAAAGAGAAGCCACCGCAGTGAGAAGCCCGCGCACCGCAAGGAAGAGTAGCCCCCGCTCGCCACAACTAGAGAAAGCCCGCACGCAGCAACGAAGACCCAACACAGCCAAAAAAAAAAAAAAAGAAGTCCACACTGCACTACCCAGGGGCCTCTTGCTCTTCTCGGTCATCAGCTCTTTAAAATTTATAAGCAGATGAACATGAGACGAAATATACAGAGTTAGTGTTCTCGTCAGTCTGCAGAGCAAATGAATGTGATATATTTAACGATGCCTTCTAATTATTCTGCTAGATAGTATTTAGCCATGAATAGTAAGCAGTAAACTCTAGTTACAGGGATATATTGCTGATGACTCAGGTACGTGTTTATAAATGAGACCCGACCTCTGATTCATAAACTAATAAAGTTTGAATGTGTAGTTTATTGTCTGTCCATGCAATGGGCTTGTTTCACCACTAGGAGGCAAAGGTGCGGTGTTCCTGTCTTTTTCTGGGCTGCTTAAAACTACCTGGGAAGGTGCCAAAAAGCAGAGGGGTTCTAGGCTCCCCAAGTTCAAAAGAGGGTGGGGGGGCAGTGAAGGAAGCCACTGAGAAGGGAAAAGAAGGAAACCGGCATTTTCTGATGGGCTGCTGTGCACTAGATTCTGTGTGAAGCACTTACACATACACGTCTCACTAATCCTTTTAGCTACGCAATACATAGATGAGAAAACTGAGAATCAGGGAGGTAATATGACCTGCCCAACAGAGCTAAGACTAGCAGAGCACAGATTTGAATAGAAGGCTGTCTTGACACCAAAGTCTGTGCTTTGACATACAAATAGTGCCAGAAAGGAAAGTTTAGGGTGCCTCACTAATTTTTGGCTTTTTTTTAAAAAAAAAAAAACCAATAACCAGCTCTGCTCTTATCAGCTGTGCCCAAAACACAGCTGTTTGTGTGCATTTGCTTACCAGGAATGGTGCTTTGGGAGCTTGGCATGGTTCCTTTTTTCCCCCAAAAGTGAAATAGTCAACTGTTCTTGAATCCTTTTAGACTGACTGACATCCCAGCCTAGGGCTCCAGAAACGGGCATGAATGGCTGCCATGCCATCAGCCCTGCCCAGGCAGGGGCATTGGTGCCCAGGTCTCGTAGTCGCATGCTCTCACAGGTCTGGGACCACCCATTTTGGTCAAAGTTGCATTGACCTATTTTTTCTGAGAATTATGTATTTCATTGTTATTATTTTTTAAATTTTTTGGCTGTGGGATCTTAATTCCCTGACCAAGGACTGAACCCACGACCCCTGCATTGGGGGGGTGGAGTCTTAAACCTCTGGACTACCAGGGAAGTCCTGCATTGATCTGTTTTTATTCAGTTATGTACATCATTTTAAAAACATATTACAGACAACTCCACTTGGTGGTATATACCCAAAAGCATTGAAAACAGGAACTGAGCAGATATTTGTACACCAATATTTATAGCAGCATTATTCACAATAGTCAAAAGGTGGAAGCAATGTAAGTGTCCATTCACTGATGAATGAATAAAAGAAATGTGTATACATTCAATGGAATATCATTCAGCTTGAAGAGGAAGGAAATCCTGACACGTGCTATAGAATGGATGAATCTTGAGGGCATCATGCTAAGTGAACTAAGCCAGACATGAACAGACAAATATTGTATGGTTCCACTTATCTGAGATACCTAGAGTAGTCAAGTTCGCGGAGACAGAAAGTAGTACAGCGGTTATGGGGCTGGAGGGAGGGAGACATGGAGCATTAGTGTTTAATGGGTACAGAGTTTCAGTTGGGGATGATAGAAACGTTTCAGAGATGGACAGTGGTGATGGTTGCACAACAAAGTGAATGTACTTAACACCATATAACTATACACTTAAAAATGGCTTAAATGGTAAATTTTATGTTAAGTTCAGTTTACTATGATTTTTAAAAAATTAAAATAATATCTCACTGAAAATCTCAGTTCAAAGTTCGTGTCGCATCCTTTAAAGCAGCCTTTTCTCCCACTGATAACAGCCAAGGGAAAACATCTGTGGACACAAGTAAAAGCCCTGTTGTCCGGCTTGGCAGATAGGAGACCCCAGCAAAGGCTGCCTCTCTCTCGAGCACATCCTTGAAAGCTCCTGAGAGCCCCTCCCATCCCACCCTTCCATCAGACTTGTGTCAAACCCCAGCCTGGATAATCACCGTCATATGCTGCTTCTGTGTGAGGCTGCCAACCTTGCCAGGGAAAAGCTGGGCGCCAGCTGGCTGCACTTCTGATTCGCGCTCTCCAACTCAACAGGGACTTCTGTACTGCTTGGAAATCCCATGTTTCCCAGATCAAATGCAATGAGTAGCTCATTTTTCACTGTGACTCTTGCAAATTCTTTCTGCTTTCTTTAAGCTCACCATTTTCAACATCCCCATCATGCCCACAGCAAAACATCTCCCTTTCTCCTTACTAACTTATTCTGTTCTTCTCCATCTGGTCTCCACTCACCCTTTTTGTTTTGCTTGGAGCTAATGCTCCAGGGCAATGAGTGCCTTCTCTTGACCCTCTCCATTCCCTACCGTGACCCAACATCAATGACTTTATATTTCAGGATCTGAATAAAGTTTGCCTGAAGGAAAGTTTCTGTTAAGAAAAAATTTTTTGAACAGCATTGCCTTGGAGGATCAGGTGTGATCTCCTGCGATGGAGCTGACTTCACCAGCGCTCCCATGCCCTCCTCTCCAGGGCATTGATGCTCAGTTCTTTTATCCACCGTCTTCTCACCTACAAACATACTCAGTGATGAACACCCTAAAACACACTTTCCCTTGACCCTGCTAACCATTCGGGTTGTCATCCAACTCTTGTCTCCCTACCACCAAACTTAATGAAAAAGTTATCAGAGCCTGTCCCCGCCCTGTGACTGTGCTCTCTGCTTCTTAGAGTCTGTGCCCCGTCCCAAATTCTCACTTTGAGACCCCATCCCCCCACCCCACCTGCCTTAACCCCTGCACCATCACAGTCAACACTTGTCGTCCAAGCCCTGAGGACCACATGTCTCCTCTGTTCCCTCTGGTCGTCCAGTTTCTCTGTTGTTTGCTTCTTCTCCTCTGACGCCTACACATTGTTCTCTAAGTTTCTGCTGCAAGGCCTCTTCCCAGACACTTCTGCCTCTCCAGCTGCAGCCTTTTCCATGGATGGCTCTCAAATCTAACCCTGACTGCACTAACAAGCTCACCCCTAGCATCCACCTGCTTATTGGCCGTGGCCACTTGCATTTACCTCACCCTATCGCAGGCTAGATCCTTCTCTTTCCTTCCCTGCTCCAGCCCATTTCTCCTGGTCTCCTGTTCCCGTGGTCAGCATCCTCAAGTACTCTGTCTCCCAGGCTTTAAGCCCCGTAGCTCTCCACGACTCCTTCCTCCCACCCAAGTCAGTCACCAAATTCCATCAGTGCTGTCCCTGCAGGGTCCCTCACCCCTGTCCTTTCCTTTCTGCTGAGCCGCTGAAACCCCAGCCAGGCTACTAGCTTCCTGCCTTCCCAACTCCGATTCTGTCTCCACGCTCCTGTCACTGTGCGTTATCCTAAAGCACAGCCAGGCAGACCATTTAAGGTGCAGCCGCTCCTGGCTCCAATCTCCCTTCCTACCAGATCTCTTACTGTCCCTGCTGTGTGTCCTCGGTGCAGGTTACCTGGACTCCTCACCGCTACCCAAGTGCCCCAGTGCTCCCCCCCACCATCTTTGCCTTTTGGCTTCCACTGTCTTCTCGGCCTGAAACGCCTTCTCAAGTCATCATCTCTGACAAAACCCACCTTTCAAGTCCCAGCACAAGTGATCCTTCCAGCTGGACATGATCTCTTCCTCTTCCTGACTTTGGTAGCACCGGTTTCCTGACTTAAATGTTCTGCCTTAGAGCACAACCCTTTCTGTCTCTCCCTTCTTCCTGCTCCCACGCTGGGATGCAAGCTCTGTGCAGCGACAGCCTTGTCTTAGTCATCTTTGTATCCTCTTCAGTGTCTTCTCTAAAGTAGATGCTCAGAAACGCTGCTTGATTTGAATGGAGAAGATGCCCTTAACTTCAAATGGGGGGATGAGGTGATGTGTCTTCTCTCAGTACCTCTCTCCGGTTTCCAGCAACAAAAACACCTTGGCGAGGTCACAGGCAATGCACATTCCCTGTTTTTCGGTCTCCTGCCAGAACCATCTTGGACAAGAGGCGGGGCACGTCAGGGTTTCTCAGAATTACCTTGGCATTCTCTTGCTGAGTCGCCATCTTTGGTGGAGTTATAGGCAGTTTAGGGACTCCTGGTCAGCCCTGGGTCCCTGGTGGGTTTGCTGGACACTGCCAGGAGATGTTCGTGCTCGTGTCAGGCTTGGAGGGCTCCGGCCCCCCCACCCCCCGGCCGAGTGTGGTGGGCTTTCCTGTTGTGCCTCCTTCAGGAAGGAGAATGAAGAGCAGAGGGAGATAATGGGGTTGAAAGCTTATTACAAGGCTGACTCGTAAGAGAGAAGACAAACTCCATAATCTCAGCTCCTTCTTGCAGCTATTTCTGTGTCTGCATGTTCCTTCTAGCCTTGTCCATATGCAGAGCCTATTTTTACATGTAGTAATATTATGTGTATATATATATATTGCCTTTTTTACTAATTATGAAATCATAAACACTTTCCTATGATTCTATAGCTTTTCTAATAATTCTTGTAATGGCTCCACAATATTGCCCAGGCAATAATTTGTCTATCCTCTTTACTAGACATTTAGGTTATTTCTGATTTTTTTTTACATTTAAGGTGATACGTATAGGTTTTATCTTATGTTTAGTTATTTCCACAGGATGAATACCTAAGAGTGGGATTACAGAGTCAAAAGATAAACATTTTTATGACTTTTTTTTTTTTTTTTTTTTGCGGTACACGGGTCTCTCACTGTTGTGGCCTCTCCCGTTGTGGAGCACAGGCTCCCGACGCGCAGACTCAGCGGCCATGGCTCACAGGCCCAGCCGCTCCGTGGCATCTGGGATCTTCCTGGACCGGGGCACGAACCCGTCTCCCCTGCATCGGCAGGCGGGCTCTCAACCACTGCGCCATCAGGGAAGCCCATGACTCTTGACTCTTACTCGCATATTGCTTTCCAAAAGGGTTGCAGCGATTTATAGATAACAGTGTTTCAGGGGTACTGTAGCCCATTTGATCGCTAAGGCCCACTCAGATCAACACAGGCGTGACTGCTTATTATGTGGGAGGCACTTACATACTTATTTATAAATTGAAATCTCATCCTAGAACCTTAGACTTTCAGAGTTGGAGGACATCTGCTCATTTTACAAAGGAAGACATATGAGACCCAGAGAAACATTATGTGCAGCGTTCATGGTTGCATAGTTTGAAAACAGTAGCACATTGCATGTAGTAAACCTGAATCTGGGGACCTCGAGTCCGCAGCACTTTCTACACCGCCCAGATGGTGCAGTTTGGATGTTTGTTTATTTCCTGTTAATGAGTGGCTGAGAAGTGACAGCGTGTGGTTGTCCTCTGGCCACCACCAGCCTGACAGTCTCTCCCACGGCATGTGTTTGGGCAGTAGGGGTGGGAAAGCTCTGGACCTTTAAGTCCCCACGGCTGAGCCAAGATCTCCGCTGAGTAATGAAACACTTAAAGGTGCTGTTTTCTAAAAAAGGGGCTCCTTTACCCCTCTTGCAGTAGTTCCTGCAGACTGTGGCATGTTAAGCGTGAAGCAGCCTGTGATGCCCTGACCCTCGCCCTCCCTCCATGCCTTTGCTGACTCTCCTACCTTCTCTTGCAGTGCCGGGAAGAACGTTGCCCTGGCTCTCTATGTGCTTATCCTCTCTGACCTTCAATACCAGCTCCTCCTAGAAGGCTTTTTCATCTTCCTGTGTATCAGTTATCTATTGCTGCCTAACAAAACCATCCCGAAACTTTTTACTTTCACAATGACTTATAATTTCCCTATGATTCTGTGGCCTGGCTGAGTGGTTCCTCTGCTGATTTGGCCTGAAAACCTTCACTCAGTGTGGGGATATGCAGGCCTGATGGGCCAAGACATCCAGCAGCTGGTGGCTACCATCTGGGCACCTTGGTTCTCCTTCACGTGCCTCTCCTCCACCAGTGGGCTGGACCAGTTTCCTTGACGGCAATGTTCCAGTGTGCAAGCACTTCTCCAGCCTCTAGTTGTGTCCTGTGTGCCATTGTCCCATTGGCCAAAGCAACTCACAAGGCCAAGCTCAGAGTCCCTGGGAGAGGGAGACGCACTTGATACGTGTAAGGGGTGGCGTGATGCACTGGCTCATCACTCTAACCACCTACTACAGTTCTCCCTCTGTCACAAATGGGTCACATCCCTCCCACGTGCAAAATACCCTCATCCCTCCCAGGGCCCTGGAGTCTCATTCATCATGACCCCAGGCCCAAAGTGTAGGGTCTCGTGATCTGAATCCGGTCCAGGTACGCATGAGGCTCCTCAGGTGGGGTTCCTCAGACGGCTCCTCTTGATCCAAGGACTGGTGAAATGAAAAGATAAACCATCTCCTCCTCTCTGTTCACCCAGTGTCTCACATGATGGTGAGACGGGGCCAGGACAACCTCAGTAAACACTCACATCCAAAAAGGGGAGGACTGGGAAATCCAGAGTGATTCTGCAATTCCACGGGGAGCAGGGTGCATGGCCCTCTGCTTTGGAGGTAAGGGATGCTCCTGCCTTAGGGTCCCATTACCTCAATGGCAGTGATCCCTCAGCTGACTGTTCTCTTTGGCTCTCAGCTTTGCTCTCTGGGCTTTTGGCTTCACTTCCTGAGACACATTTCTGAGTTGGTGAGAGCTGGCCTCTTCGTGGCTGAGGAGCTTTCCCAACCTGCTTTCTGCCCTTCAGAAAGTTCGGAACCCAAGGCTTTTTTCATTCTGAACTGTCTGTCCTGCAACTTCCTTAAAACTTTGTCAGCTTTTTAGGTATCAGAAAATAGTCTACTTGATTAGACAAAAGCCACTCCCACAATTGTTTTAGAGGTGGTCTTCCCTCCGCTTTGGGCAGTGTCTTGGAGAGCTGTGTGTGGTAGTGACCTTGAGATTCTTAAAAAGCCCCTTTTTCTAAGTGAGAGGATCTACTAGACACCACCTTAAATTTTTCTCAGGTCTTAAGAAAGAGTCACGGCCTCAAACTTAATTTATCTTTACCCTGAAACCATGTCTCACCCTGAGAGTCTTTTGTGGGGTAAAGGGACTGGAGATATGAAACGTTTAGTTTTGGAACCCAGCACATCCTCGCCCTTCCGTGTTTCTTCTAAATTCTGCTACAAACTAAACTAAACAGTTCCTCCTTCACTTGCCTTATGGTTAAAGCTGCTAAAAAAGACGATTTACACCTTTAACATTCTACCTGGAAATTTCCTGAGCCAGATTCGCAAGTTCATTAGGTATGTTTTCTACCTTTCAAGTTACTGCAGGTGAAAGTCGTGCAGGACTGATTTCATTACTATAATCGTTTCACGGCCATAGGACACAGGTGGCTATCTTTCCTGCCTCCAGTAGGGTTTCCCCCGAAGCCTCCTGCACTAACAGTCTCCTTGCCACCCTGCCAGCCTCCATTTGCCACGCCGTCCAATGACAATGCTACATGTTTTTTATTTTTGTTACAGTACCACCTCCTTCCATTTTCTGTAAACTGTCTTTCCTGCATAACAAATCATCCCAAATCTTTGAGTCTCAAAACAATATTAATTTATTATTTCTCTCAGTTCTGCAGCTCAGCTGAGAGGCTCCTCTTCTGGGGTCACCAGGGCCCACTCATGTGGCTGCACTTAAACTATAGAGTCAACTGGACTGGAGTGTCCAAGATGGCCTCACTCACGGGCCTGGTAGTAGGTGCCGATCAATGGCTAGGGTGCCTTGGTTTTCCTCCACGTGGCCTCTTGTCCTCCTTTAGGCTAGATTTGATTCCTTATATGGTGTCGCAGGGCAGTGTTTTAAGAGAGCAGCCCTAAGGTGCAAGTATTATCAAGCCTTTGCTTGTGTCGTCTATGCCACTGTCCCATTGGCCAGTGCAAGTCACGTGGCCAAGTTAGAGTCAACGTGGGAGGGAAGCACACGAGTTTTGTGAGGCATGACTCTTTAGGGACTGTCACCATTACAGTCTACCATATGGTGGGGACCATCCCTTACAGCCTACCGATCCATGCCTTTAGACTGAACGAGTCTTCTTTGGGCTCCTTCAGCACTTCGAACCTTTATCAAAATGCCCTTAACATAGTCTCTCTTGAAAACAGTCAGTTCTGTATAATTCACTTGCCATCTGTAAGCTTCTTTAAGCAGAAATTGCCCGGTCTGCTTCCTATCCCACCTTCCATTCCCTGGCCTAGTGCAGTAGGTGTTTATTCAATACTAGCTGCTAGGGAAGAGTCCCAGCACACAACCCAGGGCACTCTAGTTTGTAGAGTTGGCAAGAGTTCCCTCCTTGATGATTCTTACCAAGTACCCAAAAAACTGCACAGGTTCTGAATCCCCTCACATCTGTGACTTTTCCAGTTTTCTGTAAAGTCATGAAAGAATGCTGACTGGTGCGAGTGTGCTTTAATCCATGTTAGTCTCCATATAGAAAAGTCTTTTCTGTCACAATCACACGCAATACCTGCACCCCAGCCAGGTGCATACCCTCTGAGATCCAACCCAAACCTGAGGCCTCTTAAATTAATTATCCTGTGTTCTGACCATGAGCCCTGGGTTGGAGGAACTTGAAGTCTAGTTGAGGGAACAGAATGGGCACATAGGAAATAACCCAAACTACAATAGGGCCTGAATGCGAAGGAGATACAACATGGAAGCAACCAGAAAAGAGCGAGGGTAACTCGAAGGAAGCAGCCTTCTCAGAGAAGGTGAAGCTTGAGTTGGATCTTGAAACTGCGTGTGGACAGATATTGATGGAGATGGTCAAGGTATGAAGCCAAGTGAGTGAGGTAGGACGTCAGCATGTGAGGTGTGGAAGAGAGTAAGCAGACCGTGGGAGTAGGAAACGAAGAGGGTTGGGGAATAAGTGAGGTGATAGATGTGCCTTTAAAGCCTCAGCAAATCAAGTCCCGCTGTACCCAGTAGGATATCCGAGATTGCTTCTGCGGATGAGGTTCGTTTCTGGAGAGTTCCTCACCCGACGGTGAAGTGGTTTTGCATTGGAAGCAGTTGAAGAGCTGGTGCTGCCGATATAAGGGAGGAATAGAGAAGGTGGGGTGGCTGCCCCCACGGGGAGCCCCGGGCTCAGCGTAGCAGTGGTGGGAAGCTGCCAGCAGGGAGAGGGCCATGGGGTTACCCCGTGTTCCGCATGGTTTGCTAAAGCTGCAGTGGCTCCTCTGGTTCCAACTGGGTGACATTTTTCCTGTTTGCAATTTGGGCTCATTGCTCCTGCATTTTTACAAAACATGGAAACGTGTCAATGTGAGGAAAGAGAGGAATTTTCTTGGCACACAGTGGTTCTAACCTATATTGGAAGCACCTTTTTTTAAAAACATTGAAGTATAGTTGAGTTACAATGTTTTAGGTATTTTATGTATATATATATATATATATATATATATATATATATACCCACACATATATATATATACACACACACATATATATATTCTTTTTCAGATTCTTTTCCACTATAGGCTATTACAAGATATTGAATATAATTCCCTGCACTATACAGTAGGTCTTTGTGTTTTTCTTTTTTATCCATCTTACATATAGTAGTGTGTATCCGTTCTTCCCAAATTCCAATCTATCCCTCCCCTCTTCCCCTCTGGTAACCACAAGTTTGTTTTCTATGTTTCGGGACTATTTCTGTTTTGTAAATAAGTTTATTGGTATCATTTTTTTTTAAGATTCCACATGTAAGTGGTATCATATGGTATTTGACTTTCTCTGACTTACTTCACTTGGTATGATAATCTCTAGTTGCATCCATGTTGCTGCAAATGGCATTATTTCATTCTTTTTTATGGCTGAGTAGTATTCCATTGCATATATGTACCACATCTCCTTTATCCATTCATCTGTCAATGGACATTTAGGTTACTTCCATGTCTTGGTTATTGTGAATAGTGCTGCTATGAACTGGAAGCACCTTTATTTAATATGACATGAAATGAAGCTAGAGGCCCCTGAGTAGGCCTGAGAAGCCCTAACAGTGGTGATCTAGGCCCTAAAAGAATTTGTTATGTGGAACAAGAAAAGGCACTGGGCTGCTCGTGAGCTCTGAAATGCTGAGATGAGGAACATAACTGAGCAGAAGAGTTAACCCCAGGACAAGGACATTAGTGAATGTTGAGAAGCACAAGAAGATGGAACACCTCAGCATTAGTGACAAGAAAGCAACTTCCTGTTCCCACGTCCTCCTCTCCGGTTCTAGGGAGGGCACAGAACTGGGGCCTAGAAGAGAGAGGGGAACACATAGCTCTCTTCTCTTTCCTCCTTCACATGAATGCAGGGACCTGAGAAGCTTGTATTTCCAATGTCTGAGGCTGCCTGGTAACATTCTGGAACGTAAAGCAGCTCAGCCTCCCCCAACCCCATCACCCATACAGCAAGAGCTTGGACAGCATTCGAGCACATGAGGGCACAAGCGAGCTGGCAGAATCGCCTTTTCTCTTCCACCCTGGCTTGTTGGCCAACGCCCTTTGCACTCTTCCTGCAGCCAGAACCTCTCAAATAATTAACTTTAACATGTAGAGAAGCTCAGTTGTTCTCCACTTCGGCTACATGTTATATCACTTGCGGACACTTTAAAAAAATTCAGTTCACCTAGGGTGGGTCCCAGATGTAGGCATTGTCGCAAAAGCATACCAGGTGATTGGGATGTAGCCAGACTGAGAAGAGCTGAAATGACTAAACTTGAGCCAATTTAGAAAGTTTAGTCAACCCAGAATTTGTTGATCTTTGGGATATCTGAAAACACCACGTAAATAATCAGCCTTTGGTGAACTAGCAAAGCCTAGGAGATTTGGGATACTGTGTCCTCTGGGTTGCCTTCTTGGGGTAATTCTTGAGGATCTTTTGCGGGGTGTCACTTAGCCTCTGGCCTCCTGAGCTTCCACAATATGGCAGAATGGACGAGGCCTGTGATCGTAAGCACACAGAAGATACCACAGTGGAATATCCAGTCCAGTCCAATCTTCATCATGACCCAGAAGGACAGTTTTGTGGAAACACGGTACTGCATCCGTGATGTAAATCTTAGAAAGTTTCCTTCGTAAAGGTTTTCCATGCAATTTGTCACAGACTCGCAGAATCCCCGGGATACTATGGAGATGCACAGCCCTGTTCCAGCACTGCCTCTCCTCCTGGTCGTCCCATCCCCAACCGGAGTCTCCCAATTTGTCTTCTGCGTCACCTTCATACCGCAGTGGATAGGACTGAGAACCGGTGATTCAGCCTCTGGGGGAAAGGATTTCTTCATTGCTCCTCACCGTGCAAAACAGC
This sequence comes from Lagenorhynchus albirostris, assembly GCF_949774975.1. Lineage (NCBI taxonomy): Eukaryota > Metazoa > Chordata > Mammalia > Artiodactyla > Delphinidae > Lagenorhynchus > Lagenorhynchus albirostris. Next base: position 69,669,883 of record NC_083107.1, read on the forward strand.
AGTTCCTATGTGTTTCTTTCAAATCTGCTTCTTTCGGTCACTACCAGCTACCCTTTACTGCTGGTATTCTAAGATCTGGTGACGGCATATGTATTCCAGCTATGCACACCTTAGGCATATCATGTCTGAACTTTTTTTTTTTTAATTATTTATTTATTTTTGGCTGTGTTGGGTCTTCGTCGCTGCACGCGGGTTTTCTCTAGTTGTGGCGAGCAGGGGCTACTCTTCGTGGTGGTGCGCAGGCTTCTCATTGCAGTGGCTTCTCTTGTTGTGGAGCACGGGCTCTAGGCGCACGGGCTTCAGTAGTTGTGACACACGGGCTCAGTAGTTGTGGCTTGCGGGCTCTAGAGCCTGCATCGTGGCACACGGGCTTAGTTGCTCCGTGGCATGTAGGATCTTCCTGGACCAGAGATCGAACCCGTGTTCCCTGCATTGGCAGGCGGATTCTTAACCACTGTGCCACCAGGGAAGCCCTAAACTCTTATCTTCCTCTGAAGGCCAGAGTTTGGTTTTTGCTTGCCATTATGTAAAGGACACGCTTTCAGCTTGTCATTTTAATTACTCTCTATTGGACCCTTTCCAGTCCTGTTATGTAATCTGTAATTGCCAGAACAGAATGACACACATTATGGTGTCAATTTACTGTAATTTGACGTAAGGATGGGATTGTGATATTTTGTTTCTAGTATTCTTTTCTTTTTTTAACATCTTTATTGGAGTATAATTGCTTTACAATGGTGTGTTAGTTTCTGCTGTATCACAAAGTGAATCAGCTATACGTATACATATATCCCCAGTTTCTAGTATTCTTATCTGCATGATATTGGGGGTTTTGGTAGGGGATGGGGGCAAGACAGTAAACTCATGACTTCAAGGAATAGTTTCAGGTTCATGAAATTACTTTCTTTGAATTGATACTACCTTCCTGTTGCCTATGCTGACACTCAGCTGGCAGGTGTCGCCCTCCTACACAATAGGACACCTGCACAGAGGCGACAGTAGGACACTCAGCTGGCAGGTGTCGCCCTCCTACACAGTAGGACACCTGCACAGAGGCGACACCTGCCCTCCTACACAGTTCTGTACATCCTTCTGCAGATTGATTCCTGCTATTGTCAGCTCACTACCTGGCTAAACTTGGTGTTACAAACGACCTTGGAGATTCCACCGCGTGCCTCTTCCCCGAATCATCTATCATCATGGAAATTAAGACTTGGATGTTCAGACTACAGAATGAAAATGGGACAGGTTCTAGCATTGATTTTTAAAAATATGTTTTCCTGTTTTCAAAAAAGTACATATTCATTTAAGACATTTTGAAAATATAAACAAAGAAAATGAAAATCACTCCTAATCCTACCACCCAGAGATCATCTCTGCTAATATTTTGGTTTATAGTCTTCCATTCTTTTATTTAGGGAGTACAACACACACAGAGACACAAACTCTTTCCCTTTATCTTTTTAAAATATGGTATTTGAGACAAGCAAAAATATATGTTACATTATACACACACACCAAGAAAAAAAAATCACAAATAATTGGCAATAATGTCAATTACCTAAGTGCTCTCTCAGCCTACCATTTCCTCCCCCAGGATAACTATTTTCTCAAAGTTTGCGTTTATTACTCCCTTGCTTTATAAAAGTAATTTTACAAATTGTTTGGCCTTACTTGATTTTAAGATTTATAAAAATGGTATCATATTTTTTTAAAATTTATGTTATTGAAGTATAGTTGATTTCCAATGTTCTGTTAAAAAATGGTATCATATTATAATGTCTCTTGCTTTTTTTCTTTTTTTGCTGTACGCGAGCCTCTCACTGTTGTGGCCTCTCCCGTTGCTGAGCACAGGCTCCGGACGCGCGGGCTCAGCGGCCATGGCTCACGGGCCCAGCCGCTCCGCAGCATGTGGAATCTTCCCGGACCGGGGCACGAACCCGTGTCCCCTGCATTGGCAGACGGACTCTCAACCACTGCGCCACCAGGGAAGCCCTCTCTTTCTAGTTTTTTTCACTCAAAGAATACATTGGTTCACTTTACCATGTTATTTATGTATAGTTCTTTCATTTTTGCTGTTTAATATTTCCATTGTGAAGATATACACGATTTATTTATTCATTCTTCTCTTACTGGACATTTGGTTTGTTATTAGTACCTTGCCATTATAAGCAGTGCTTGTACATGCCTTTTTTTTTTTTTTTTTTTTTGCGGTACGCGGGCCTCTCACTGTTGTGGCCTCTCCCGTTGCGGAGCACAGGCTCCGGACGCGCAGGCTCAGCGGCCATGGCTCACGGGCCCAGCCGCTCCGCGGCATGTGGGATCTTCCCGGACCGGGGCACGAACCCGCGTCCCCCGCATCGGCAGGCAGACTCTCAGCCACTGCGCCACCAGGGAAGCCCCTGTACATGCCTTTTGATGCACATGTTGAGAGTCCCTGTGAGGTGAAATTGTTTGATATAAAGTATGCAAAATTTCACCTTTATAAGGCATTGCCAAAATGGTTGCACCAATTTACATTCCCAGAATTGGTGCATAAGAGTTCCCAACTGATCAACCTCCTGACTGACATTTGAAATTGTCAGACATTAAAACTTTTGTCTTTCTCATAGGTGTGTAACACTGAGTATTAATTTGCATTTTCCTGAATACTAATGAAGTTGAAGATCTTTTCATATGTTAACTTGCCATATACGTTTGCTTTTCTATAAAATGTCTGCTTATATACTTTTGTCCTTTTTTCTACTGGGTTGTTTGTCTCTCACACATAATTTTAAGCAAAATTGGAATCATACTACACATACCATTTTACACTTTTCCAAGACATGAAACATTCTTTTACATTGTGATTTTAATGGCTGTGGCATATTCTTTCTCATGGACATCTCATAATTTAATTAATCAAAGCCCTGTATCTTTTTTTCCCCCAATTTTTGTTTTTAGAATTAACTCTGGTAAGATATCCTAATGCATAAATGTAATTACACATCACTGAATGTTTTCATAACATAAGTTGCAAGAATTTGGATTTCTGGGTCAAAGGATGTCAATATTTTAAAAGATTTTTTTTTTTTCGGTACGCGGGCCTCACTGCTGTGGCCTCTCCGGTTGCGGAGCACAGGCTCCGGACGCACAGGCTCAGCGGCCATGGCTCACGGGGCCGGCCGCTCCGCGGCATGTGGGATCCTCCCAGACCACGTGGGATCCTCCCAGACCGGGGCACGAACCCGTGTCCCCTGCATCGACAGGCGGACTCTCAACCACTGCGCCACCAGGGAAGCCCTTAAAAGATTTTGATATGTATTTCCAAATCACCTTCCAGAAAGGTAAAATTTACATTTCTTCAAAAAAGTCTTTAACACTGGATATTAAATTTCAAATATTTTGCTAATTTAATTTGTAAATATTAGCAATAAAGGTAATCAATATTATCAATTAATATTAACATTAATATTAATAATTGATATTAAAATATATTTACTATCCCTTGTGTTTTTTTCTTTTCCTGGTATTGATTCTTTTTTCCCCAGTTTATTGTTTGCATTAGACTAAAGTTATATCTAAGTACTATGTTCGAAATTCTTTGGTTTACTTCTTTCTCCCACTTCTTTTGTGGTATGTCATCCACTTGACATACAATTGGGTTCATTTGTTTCTATTTGCATTTAGTTACAGATTTTAATTTTTCCCTATGCTGCTGCAGGGTATGTGGGATCTTAGTTCCCCAATCAGGGATAGAACCCATGCCCCCTGCACTGGAAGCACGGAGTCTTAACCACTGGAACGCCAGGGAAGTCCCTCCCTATGCTTGTCGATTTAATTTTATTATTTGAATGTATGTAACATTAGCATGCTTCCAAATGCCAAAACTACACAAAAAGATACACTCAGAATTGTTCCTCCCTCCCCTATCCTTTCCAACCCCTTCCCTTACCCAGTTCCTTACAGGCAAGCAATATCATTGTTTTCTGGTTTACTGTTCTTGTGATTGTTTTTACTAAAACAAGCAAATCCATTACATTTTCTTATTTCTTGTCTTTATTACACAAAAGGTAACATACACTACATTCGCTTTTGTACTTTGCTTTTATAACTTAATGATTTACCCTGGCAATTACTTCATATGGGTTCATAAAGATATCCTTCATTGCTTCCCAGTTGATTCTGTGCAATTGTGCTTCCCGATTGATTGTACTCCACCAGTCTTCTGTGTTTGGGCATTTAGGTAGTTTCCAATGTTCTGCAAATACAATTAATGGTACAATGAAGAAGCTTACATATGTAAGGGTACCTATTATTTTTGGAGATATCATCTTTAGAGTAAATTCCCAGAAGTGGGAATGCTAGGTTGAAAGGTAAATGTACAAATGTTTCAGTAGATATTGCCAAATATCTCTTGATAGGGGTTGTACTATTTTTCCTTCCCTCTAGTAATACGTCTCCCTGTAACCTCACCAGCAGAGTGAGGCTGTGTAGGTCTGTCTAGTTGTCCCAACACCATTTTTTAGAAAGTCCTTCTTTGCCGCAGCCATTTGACTACTTACCATATACTGGATTTTTATACGTAGTTGGATTGATTTCTGTACCTTTCATTCGGTTACACTGGTCCGCCTCGTCATGTGTCAGAACCACACTGTTTTCACTCTGCAGTATGTTTTAGTATTTGCTGGGACTAGTCACCTCTCATAACTCTTAATTTTCAGTGTGTTACTAGCTATTCTTGAGTGTTTAGTTTTCCATATGAACTCTGGCATCAATTTGTCTAGCTACATAAAAACTTGTTTATATTTTTTGCAGGAGCATATTAAATTTATAAGTTAACATAAGGGGAACTGTCATCTTGACTATGTTGAGATATTTTAACCAAAACCATGGAATGTCTTGTTCAAGTATACTTTTGTGTCTTTCAAGATTCTTTTATAGCTCTCTTTTTTCAAAGAACCAGATTTATTGAGACAGAATTCACTTTCAATCCATCTGTTTAAAGTGTACAGTTCAGTGGGTTTTAGTATGTTCACGGAGTTGTGTAACTGTCACCACAATCAACTTTAGAACATTTTCATCACTTCAGAAAGTAACCCCAGGGACTGCCCTGGCGATCCAGTGGTTAAGACTCCGTGCTTCCAATGCAGGGCATGCGGGTTCGATCCCTGGTCAGGGAACCACATGCTGTGCATCGCGGCCACAATCAATCAATCAATCAATCGATACACTTAAAAAAAAAGTAACCCTATACACAGTATCAGTCCTCTCCCAATCCCTCAACCCCTCCAGCCTCTGGCAACCACTAATCTACTGTCTGTCTCTACGGTCTTGCCTATTCTGGACATTTCACATATATAGAATTGTGTAATATGTGGTCTTCTGTGACTGGCTTCTTTCACTGGGCATAATGTTTTCAAGGTTCATCCATGTTATAGCATGTACTCCATTCTTTTTTTTGGCTGAGTAATATGCCACTGTATGAATGGATTTACCATATTTTGTTCATCCATATATCAGTTGATGGATTTGGGGGTTGCTTTCGCTTTTTGGCTGTTAGGAGGAGTAAGACCCGATGTACATGTGTATATAGGTTTTTGTATGGGCATATCTATTCAAGTCTCTTGGGTATATACCTAGAAGTAGAAGTGCTGGGTCATATGATAACTTTATGTTTAACATTTTGAGGAAATGCCAAGCTGTTTTCCAGGGCAATTGCACCGTTAACATTCCTATCAGCAATGCATCAAAGTTCCAGTTTCTCCACATCCTTACCAAAACTTGTTATTGTCTGATTTTGATTACAGCCATCTTAGTGGAGGTGAAGTAGTATCTCATTGTGTCTTTTTCTTCTTTTTTTTTATAGATATGCTTTGTTGCTTATCTATTTTTAAAAATTATTTATTTATTTATGGCTGCATTGGGTCTTCGTTGCCGCACGTTGCGGCGAGCGGGGTGGGGGGGTTACTCTTCGTTGCGGTGCGCGGGCTTCTCATTGCGGTGGCTTCTCTTACTGCGGAGCACGGGTTCTAGGCGCACAGGCTTCAGTAGTTGCAGCACGCAGGCTCAGTAGTTGTGGCTCACAGGCTCTAGAGCGCAGGCTCAGTAGCTGTGGCTCACGGGCTTAGTTGCTCCGCGGCATGTGGGATCTTCCCGGACCGGGGCACGAAACCGTGTTCTCTGCATCGGCAAGCAGACTCCCAACCACTGCGCCACCAGGGAAGCCCATTTCCGATAGCTTTTGGTGCTTGAAAAACAGCATGGATGGATGGATATAAAATCCTTAGCGTGTATTCTCTTTCCTTGAGTTTTTAGAAAATGCTGAAAATGCTGCATCACTATAGCCTTGCTTTGCTCTTAAGAAGTCTGATGCCAAATATTTTGGTTACCAGACTCCATAACAGACTAGCCTAAAAGGAACGGCACAAAGAACCATTTTGATTGTAATTTCACAACATTTGGGGCCAGGAATTTGGGTACGATTTGGCTGGGTGATTCTTCTGTTCTACGTGGCTTCAACTGGAACCACTCTGTGGTATTCAGCTGATGGCTGGACTGATACAGAGAATTCATGATGACTTCTCTCATATCAGCTAGGATCAGGTAGACCCCTCTCCCTCTCCACGTAGTCTCAGAACCTCTCCACAGGGAGTCAGATATTTTACAGAGTGGCTCGGGGCTTCAAGGGCAAGTGTTCCCAAAGACCCAGGTGGACTCTTCAAGACTTCTTATGACCAAGCCTGGAAGTCTCATAACATCACATATTCTATCGGTCAAGCAATTTGCTTAGGCCAGCCTGGATCAAAAGAAGTGATACAGAAAATACAGTCATCTTTAATGTACTGTAGCTAATTTTCTTACACTTTTAAATAACTTGAACTTTTTATATGGAAGCCTTGAAGATTATCATTGTTATTTTTTGGCTAATAGTTTTAATTTAATTTAATTTAATTTATTTATTTTATTTTTGTTTTGTGGTACGCGGGCCTCTCACTGCTGTGGCCTCTCCCGTTGCGGAGCACAGGCTCCGGACGCGCAGGCTCAGCGGCCATGGCTCACGGGCCCAGCCGCTCCGCGGCATGTGGGATCTTCCCGGACCGGGGCACGAACCCGTGTCCCCTGCATCGGCAGGCGGACTCTCAACCACTGCACCACCAGGGAAGCCCCTTTATTTTATTTTTAAAAATTTATTTATTTATTTTTGGCTGCTCTGGGTCTTCGTTGCTGTGCGCAGGCTTTCTCTAGTTGCGGCGAGTGGGGGCTACTCTTCGTTGCAGTGTGGGGCCTTCTCATTGCGGTGGCTTCTCTTGTTGTGGAGCACGGGCTCTAGGTGCGCGGGCTTCAGTAGTTGCGGCCGTGGGCTCAGTAGTTGTAGCTCGCAGGCTCTTGAGCATAGGCTCAGTAGTTGTGGCACACGGGCTTAGTTGCTCCGCGGCATGTGGGATCTTCCCAGACCAGGGCTCGAACCCGTGTCCCCTGCATTGGCAGGGGGATTCTTAACCACTGTGCCACCAGCGAAGTCCTATTTTTTTATTTTTAAAAATTTTGGCCATACCACATGGCATGTGGGATCTTAGTTCCCTGATCAGGGATTGAACCTGCGCCCCCTGCATTGGAAGCACGGAGTCTTAACCACTGGACTGCCGGGGAAGACCCTATCTAATAGTTTTAAGAGACTAACTCTCAAAATTGATCATTCTGTGGTCATTTCCCCAAGTACATGTGAGTCCTTTCATTTTGTAGGTTTATATTTTCTTCTTTCAAGAAAGTTTCTTAGATTATAGTTTCATCATATGTGGAACTTTGGCTACATATATGTTGGACCTTCTTTGCTTGTATTCAAATGACAGTCCAAAGAGAGAGAGAAACAAGCACAAAGGTATGGAGGCAAGGGAAAGTAGGAACATTTCAGGAGTTTGGATGGGGGATGTGTAGGAAGAGACAAGAGATGGAGTGGACAAGGGCTAGACAGATGGAAGGTCTCGTGTGCCAGCAGTGACACCACAAGCGGCAAATTAAAAAAACCATTCTGACATGCGGTGTGGACTATGGATCAGAAGGAACAAGACTACAGGAGGGAGACAAGATAAAAGGGTATTGCATTAGCCTAGGTAAGAGGAGCTAAGAGGGACAGAGTGTAGGCTTATGTTTGAGCAGGATCAATGGGATTGTTGGGTGTGGCGGGGGTGGGCGTGGGTAAAGGATGAAGGATGACTCCCAGGTCCTGGGCAACCAAGGGTCCAACAGTTTTAGACAAGTAGAACTTGAGGGGTCTCTAGGACATCCAGGTGGAGAAGTCTAGTAGGCTTGTGTGTACATGGAACTCAGATGAGTGGTCTGAGCTAGATAATGTACTTGGGAGTTGCCGATATATGTGGCAGATGAAGACAGGGTGGATGCAACGGCTCAGGGAGAATGTACGGGGTGCGATGAAAGCTGAGAACAGAACCTTGTAGACGGAGGAGTGGTCAGAGGGGTTAGGAGAGGAGTCCCGTTGTGAAGGCCACGGGGGTGTCAAAAAGAGTAGAGAGCTCTGTGTCGTCAAATGCCACCAAGAGCTCTAGTAATAGAGGACTCAGAAACGGCCTGGGGCATTTAGGATGAAGCCAGCGCTTACTGACTGAGAGCAGTGCAGCGATGTGGGGGGACAGAAGCTACACAGCTATGGGTCGGGGAGTGAGAGGGGGCTGAGTTGGCAGAGATGAGTGTAAACTATTTTAAGACTTTTGTCTTAAAAGACAGGGAGGGAATAGTAACTGGAGCATGATCTAGAATGACAGAGGTTTCCTCCTTTTCCTTTAGGACAGGAAAAGCTTGAACATGAATAGATGGTGAAGGAAAAGGACAAGTAGGTAAAAGAAGTTGGTAACTTTGGGAGAGAGAGTGATGACTGCAATATGTTTGAAAGAAGTTTTCTGAGGATGTGTGAGGTGATGAAAAACAGAACCGAGATGGAGAGATGCTAACATGAATATATTTAAAGTGGTTAATTCCCAGAATGGCTAGTCCACATATTGAAATTACTTTGGTTTCAGTCAGTAGAGCAAACAGAACGAACCATATTTACATATTGTTTTACATCATTTACACCTCTTTTCTCCAGAGGGCAGGATCAGTGTTTTACCCTTTCAATGCCTCCCACACAGTTGGTGCTCAATGAGTAGTAAGTGAATAAACAACGTGTCTTTTACGTGTGTTCTGAGTATCTTAACATATTCAAAACATAGTTAAGACCCTGCATACAAGTGAAAAAGTCTTCTAAGCATGTAAAATAGTCGCAAAATTCATAAGTGATAGGTGATGCCAGTGTTTTGGAGTAACCTGTTTACTCTCACTTAACAAAGTTGGTTACCAGCATTTCCTTCACCACAGGGGCTTAAAAATAGGAAGATAAGAGGAGGAGGAAGAGGATGTCCTAAAGACAGGCAGGCAGACAGACAGCAGCAGAAGGTGGTACGATCTGCCTTGCCATAAGGTGCCAAAAAGCAGTGAAAAACCAGACTCAAAGCACAGGGGCCTGGGCTCTCTTAGCTTAGGGATTTACATCCTTCACTAACGTATCAAAAGTCCTTAAAGGACACTGCTGTTGTGAGCCTTAAATAAAGTTGAGAAAATGATCCTTTGAGCCGTTAAAAAAAAGCTTTGCTGTTCCTCATTTGGCATCATCTCCTGTTTCACATAGTTTGGAAAGGATTCTAGCAAAACGGATATTAAAACAAACAAGCTGATGCTGAGATGGTAAACCTTGGTCACTGTCTGTTCCTTTGCCCAAGCTGTTTACCTAGCTTTTGATGCCCTCCCTTTTTTTCTCCTAGGATTTCTCTCTTTTTCTTCCTTGCAGGCTGAACACAAATGCCACCTCTTCCAGGAATCCCTCTGCATTCTCCAAGCGGAAGTAATCTCTTCCTCCTCTGCCCTCCCACAGCATCTCACCGTGGCTTGGCTTTGCACGGATCACCAGACCTGCTTGTTTACACGGCCGCTTTTCCACTAAGTTACGCGCTCCTGGAGACCAGGGACCTTGACGGTGTACCCACACAGCACCTGGTACAGTGTGCTACAGCGCTAGGCACGGAGTCGGTGCTCAGTTAACGGTTGCTGAGCTGAATTAACACGGAAAGATCACTCAGGGCAGGGTCTCGCGCTCGAGGTGCGAATGAATGATTCATGGGGGTGGTTCTTTGCATTCTTTACCTTGTAGTCACGTCGGGCCGAGCATCCAGCCGGCGGGGCACATACCTGTGGAGTTGGAACGCAACTCCGCCGCCCACAGCTGGCTCAGGGGAAAAGCCCGCAGAAGGCAAGTTTACTCCGCCCGCCCGGAACCCGGCCGCAGGGGGCGGGCCTCGAGGGGAACTCTGCCCGCTGGCCCGCCCCCTCCTCGGCGCGGCGGAAGCTCCGCCCCCAGCCGCGCGCTCGCGCAGGCGGCGCGTGCCCGGCCCCCGCCCTGCGCCCTCGCGCCCCCGCGCCCTCGCGCCCTCGCACCGGGGGCGGGCTCGCTGCGCGTGCCGGGCGGGGAAGCGGCTCGAGCCGGGTTCCTGAGAACGTTCGCCGCGGGGGCGGCTCCGGGGCCTGAGCGGGCGCCGCCACCGCCTCAGCCTCGGAGGCCGGGCCGGAGGAGGCGGAGGAGGCTGCGGCCGCCGGAGACCTTTTCGACGCCCCCAGCTCCGGCCGGGAAGTGAGTACTGCGGGGGTTTGTGGCGGCAGCCGCAGGCTGCGGGAGAGGAGCGCGGTGCCAGAGCCTCGCGCCCGCGAGAAGCGGGAAGGAGCCCGCGCAGCGCCCTTACCTCGGGAGCCTGCGGGGGTGCAGGGCCGGGAGCGGCGGAGACGGCGCGCGGGGAGCCGGGGCCGCTGCACAGCGCGCGCTGTGAGGGGAGACGGCGCCGCGCGCCCGGACCTGGAGGGGCGAGCGCGGGGGATGGAGCGGAGCTCCGGGCCGCCGCCGCCGGGCTCTGAGCCCCGGGCCGCGGAGGGGGCTCCGGGGTCCCGAGCGCGCTTTAGTCGTAGGGCGCCGAGCCGGGGTGCGGGCGTAGGGCTGATGCTGCCCGTGCCCGGCTCGCAGGGAGGAGGCTCTGCCTTAGGTGTTTAAGGGGGCGAAGGAGGCAGGTCCTGGCAGAGGGCAGGTGAGGCAGGCAGGCCCTGGCAGAGGGAAAGGAATTTATTTCACATCACCTCAAAACACTCTTTCCGGAGGCACCTGTCAGTGAACCTGTGCACCGAGGTCACCCGTTAAAGGAAAGTGTCCTGAGAGGAGGAAGGATGCAGCTAACGAATGCTTGCTGTTAAATTCCTGTGCCAGGCCTTGGGATTAGGGAGACCTTCCAGCAGCCTCAGCAAACGTTTATTGGTTAGGTACCTTGGGTAGAGAGCCGTGGTCAGCACTGGGGCCACAAAATTGTGTAAAACACAACCATCATTTGCTCTTTAAGTGCTGGCAATTCGGTTGTAAAGGTATGCGTATGAAGTACAAAGCAACATTGAATTTTGTCTCATCCACTTTAGGTCTCTTTTCCCCAGTATTGGGAAATTGGAGCCATAAAATTGCTTGCTTTGAGGATTAAAGCAGGAGGGTCAAAGAAGCTTGTGGGAGGTACTTGGGAGAGTTTTGAAGGAACTTCTGCGTAACACTTAAAGAGAGAGAAGGGAAACGGAAATTGGAAAGAGAAAAGAAGTTACCTTTCTTCCCGGGTAGAATGAAGCTCCATGACTATTAACTGCTAAATCCTCAGTGACAAGAACGGTGCCTGACCCACAGCAGGCACTAAATACCTACGTATTATTGCCTGAATGAATGAACCAAGCAAGGTTTTGCTCTATTTTACACAGAGCACTATTGATAAGTCTGGTGTTAGGGATGGCTGAATGGACTTCCCTTGTTCCTCCGGTTCTCTTTTTTTTTTTTTTCCGTGTGAGGTAACCCAGGTTCTTAGGTCTGGGCATTTAAAGTGATGGCTAAGGTGATGGAGTTGTCATATCTTGTGGTCATGCTGCCACTTTCACATCTTTATTGCATGTTGGCTGCCAGGAGCTTACTCCTTGGGCCCTTGCTTCAAATCATCCCGTTCTGGCCCTTTTCTATCACTTGAGGAAGGAGAGTACTTTTGTCTAGAAAACACTTTTTCATTTTTATCTTGGTTCTTGGATCTTAGATCTGTCATAAGAGGATGTACCTCTGCTCTTCTGTAAGGGCTGGGATTCTGCCTTTTTTCTGCCTTGGTTGGATTTCTGGACTCTCGAGCTCCAGGCTGCTGTTTCAGTTGCCTGGGTTGCAGTGCCTGTTGGGTTACTTTGCCTGCCAAATTAAAACTTGACCTTTTATGAGTTCTGTGAGAATTTTTATCGTACATAAGTGGAATTACTTTTGAAGGGGGTTGTGTAGTCAAGGTAGTGTTGGCAAGGCTTTTGAGTGTCCACTATGTGTGAGAGACAAAATTTCTACTTAGTTAGGAAATCAGATTTAAAACCAATAGAATGCCAAGTTACCACTTGTTTTATATCTTTAGTATAAATCTCTCAGGACCTATGTTTCCTTATATAAAAATAAAATATTAATTCAAATTTGGCATTGTGTAGTAAGCCTTGAAGAACTAAGTTAATTTCTCTTTAGTTTTATGACTGTGTACTTAAGAGTCCAACCAGCAGGTGTCTACTAGTTCTTATTTTGGGATGCCTAGGTCCTGTAATTTTGGATGCCTTGTTCTAGGTTTTCTCAGTGATATTGTATTTTATTTATTTATATATTTAATTTACATTTATTTCAAAATCAGCTTTACTGATGTCTGCACAGATGTCCTGTGCAGAGCTGGTCTAGTGGGGTTATGTCTGATAAACCCACTGTAAGTTGAAAGTACGGTAAGTTGAAAATGCATTTAATACACCCAATCTACCGAACATCATAGCTTAGGCTAGCCTACCTTAAACATGCTCAGAACACTTACATTAGCCTACAGTTGGGCAAAACCATCTAACACAATGCCTATTTCATAATAAACTGTTGAATGTCTCATGTAATTTACTGAATACCGTACTGAAAGTGAAAAACAGAATGGTTGTAAGTATCTGGGTTGTTTACTCTTGTGGCTGACCAGGAGCTGTGGCTCATTGCCGCTGCCCAGCATCACGGGAGAGTATCATACTGCATATTGCTAGCCAGGGAAAGGATCAAAATTCAGATTTGAAGTACAGTTTCTACTGCATGTGTATTGCTTTCGCACCGTCTAAAGTCAAACCATTGTAAGTTGGGGACTGGCTATACTTTGTAACCACTATCTCAATCAAGATATAGAAATTTACATCACGGTAGAAACTCCCTCATGCTGGTTTGCAGTAAATACTCTTATCACCTCTCATTTTATTTATTTCTAGTTATACAAGTATCAGGGCTGTGGCATCTAGTGCAGGAAGTATACTGCCCAATTTTAGGGGATGCCATTCACATCGGAGTGCCTGTGAATGGCAGCTCCTGGAGTTGTATTGTGCAGTCTGGGGCTGTGTACTGCAGCTCTGCAAATGGCTCATGAATGCACACTGTCTTATTAAATGCTCAAACATTACAGACAGAATACAAGGCTCCTTGACCCGCTCCCTTCTCCACCAAAACGGCAGTTATCAGTTTGTTGTGATCCTTCCAGACCTTTCTCTATGCATTTTCATCTATATATAGATAATACGGGAAGAAGTAGGGTTTCCTCCGATGCCCACATTAATGACATGATACTGTAGACACTGGTCTGCAACTTCTTCCTAACAGAATGTCTGAGATCTTTCCATGATGGAACATAAAGATCTACCTGGTTCTTCTTGACTACTACACAATACCATACATAGTATATATTGTACTGTAGTTTATTTAATCCTCTCCTCATTAATGTCCATTAAAGCTGTTTGCCATTTCACCATTGCTGCAGTGAATGAAAAGTAGAATTGCTGGGTCAAAGGGGTGCATGCTTTAAATTAATTGATGGAGGTTTAACCATGTTGCCACTTGTGGATCTGGTTCATTTATTTTTAAAAGCTGAGTAGTGTTCAGTTGTAGACTTAAATCACTGTTTATGTATCCTCCACTAACTGTGGGGCAGTTAGGTTACTTTGGATACTAATTCATTGCTGGATTTATGTGTTGCCAAAGCATCCTGCCAGTCTGAGGCTTGCCTTTTCCTTTTGTTAACAATGTCTTTAGTTGTATACAAGTTTTACATTTTAATGTTATATTTATGGAAAATTTTACACTAAATTAACAAAATTTGTTTCTGTGTCTGGTTTAAGTAAATTTTCTCTACCCCAGGGTGTGAATTCTATATATCTGTATTTTCTTCTAAAATTAAAAAAGAAGTTTTGCTTTCTGTGTGGAATTTCTATATGGTGTAATGAAGTGATATATATATTTTTTAATTTGGAAAACCAGTTTTTCAGCACTTTCCCTCATTTTTTTTTATTGTGGCAAAATATACACAACATAAAATTTACTATTTTAACCATTTTTAATTGTACAGTTCTGTGGCATTAAGTACATTTACATTGTTGTATAAACATCACTGTCCATTTCCAGAACATTTTATCTTTCTCAGCTGAAACTCTGTATCCATTAAACACTGATTCCGCATTCTTTTCTCCCTCCAGCCCCTGGCAACCACCATTCTGCTTTCTGTCTCTGTGAAGTTGACTACTCTCGGCACCTTCTATAAGTGGAATCATACAGTATTTGTCCTTTTGTGTCTGGCTTATTTCATTTAGCATAATGTCTTCAGAGTTCATCTATATTTTGACCCCGCCTCGAGGCTTGTGGAATCTTAGTTCCCTGACTAGGGATTGAACCCAGGCGCTCGACATTGAAAATGCCAAGTCCTAACCACTGGACCTCCAGGGAATTCCCAGGATTTCCTTATTTTTTAAGGCTGAATACTATTCTGTTGTATGCATACATTATGTTTGCTTATTCATTCATCCATCAATGGACACTTGGGTTGCTTCTGTCTTTTGGCTATTGTGAATAATGCCGCTATGAACATGGGTGTGCAAATATCTGTTCAAATCCCTGCTTTCAATTCTTTTGTGTATACACCCAGAAGTGGAACTGTCCATGATATTAAAAAAATTATGTGCATAACTGAATATGACCAAAATGGGTGGATAGTACAGAGAGTTCCTATAAACCCCCTCTTCTTCAGGGGCACTTTCCCGTTATTAACATCTTGCATTAGTGTGGTACATTTGTTACAACTGATGAATAAATATTGATACGTTATTATTAACTTAAGTTCATGGTTTATATTAGGCTTCTGCTCTTTGTGTTGTACAGTTCTATGGGTTTTGACAAATGCAAAATGTTATCACATGACATTTCATGTAATGTCATTGCAGTATCATGCAGAATAATTTCATTGCTCTAAAATCCCCTGTATTCCACCCATTCATTCCCCCCTCCCTCCTGCTGAGCTGATAACAACTGATCATTTTACTGTGTCTATAGTTTTTGGTTTTTTAAAATAAATTTATTTATTTTATTTTTGGCTGCATTGGGTCTTTGTTGCTGCGCGCGGGCTTTTCTCTAGTTGCGGCAAGCGGGGGCTACACTTGGTTGTGGTGCGCGGGCTTCTCATTGCGGTGGCTTCTCTTGTTGCGGAGCATGGGCTCTAGGCGCGTGGACTTCAGTAGTTGTGGCACATGGGCTCACTAGTTGTGGCTCGCGGGCTCTAGAGCGCTGGCTCAGTAGTTGTGGCGCATGGGCTTAGTTGCTCCGTGGCATGTGGGATCTTCCCGGCCAGGGCTCAAACCCGTGTCCCCTGCATTGGCAGGCAGGTTCTTAACCACTGTGCCACCAGGGAAGCCTTGTGTCTATAGTTTTGCCTTTTCCAGAGTGTCATATGGCTTGGATCATGCAGTATTCTAGGCTTTCAGACTGGTCTCTTTCACTTAGCATTATGCCTTTACATTTCCTCTGTCTTTTCTTGGCTTGATAGCTCATTTCTTTTTATTGCCGAATAATATTTCATCATATGAAAGTGCCACAGTTTGTTTATCCATTCATCTATTGAAGGACATCTTGGTTACTTCTAGTTTTTGGCAGTTATGAGTAAGCTTCTATAAATATTCATGTGCAGGTTTTTGTGTGGACATAAGTTTTCAGCTTTCTTGTGTAAATACCTAGGAGCGTGATTGCTGGATCGTATGGTAAAGGTATCTTTAGCTTTGTAAGAAACTGCCTGTCCAATTTTGCATTCCCAATAATTTTAAAATTGTATATCCTAGCACCCTAAATGTACTTAAAAAAAAATCTTTGTCAGACTGTTCTGTAAAATTAAACCGCATCTGGTATGAATTTATATTCTAATTGTTGCTTTTGTTGGCTGTCTTTCTTAGCATTATACTTCTTTATATATATATATATATTTTTTTTTTGCGGTACGCGGGCCTCTCACTGTTGTGGCCTCTCCCGTTGCGGAGCACAGGCTCCGGACGCACAGGCTCAGCGGCCATGGCTCACGGGCCTAGCCGCTCTGCGGCATGTGGGATCTTCCCAGACCGGAGCACGAACCCGTGACCCCTACATCGGCAGGCAGACTCTCAACCACTGCGCCACCAGGGAAGCCCTCTTTATGTGTTTTGAAGTTTTGATTTACAGACTTATTTGAGGGTGAGTACTTTTGCTTTTGTTTCTCTTATTTCTGTGCTCACCCTTCTCTGTGTGGCGATATTTCAGGTGCTTCCACTGATTGGACTCTAGTCAAGAAATCAGATATGATAATGGTCAGGGTCCTGCTCTTTGAGGTAATTTGGGCTATTTTAGATCTGCTCACAGAGTGTGTGAATGTCTTGGTTCATTTCCTGGTCATGAGGCTGTGTTTTTATCTTCTCACTTTTCAGAGTCCAGAGCACCACATAAACCATAGTTCTAGGCAGAGACTGACAGCAGTACTTTTTCACTTCCTTTCAGCTCTAGCCTCATCCTTGGCTTTAAGCAGTGAATCTGGCTCAGATGTCTCCTGTTTCTCCACCTCTTTCACTCTGTCACTGTTGCCCTGAAGGAAGTATACACCTGCTTCTAGACTCAGAGTCCAGCAAGCCTGTAGCTTCAGTCCTGCTCACAGTTTTGTGTATCTGTTCTGTTTCTGATCCACGTGGAGGGTTGTCTTGTTTTTGAGCCTTTTTAGTAACTTAAAAAATATATTTAAACATATCTATTACTGTGTATTTGGAGCAGAGGGGATGCATTGAAGTGTTTACTTACTGGGCTGCTTTGACTAGAAGACTTAATTGACCAGGCTTCTTTCTAAACTTGATACCACTTATCTTGTTTTCTGTGTTATTGCAATGCCTAGACCCTCCAGTGCAAAAGTTGAATAGCAGTGATGATAATGGGCATTTTAATCTTTTTCCTGAATGGGAATGCTTCCAGTGTTTCACTGTTAGATATGATACTTACTAAAGGTTTCTGGTAGGTGTCTTTTGTCAATTTGAGGAGGTTTCCTTCTATTCTTGGTTTATATTTTTACTGGGTGTTGAATTTTATTGCTTTTTGGCATTTGTTGAAATTATCATTGATTTCTCTTTAATATGTTAAGAGTAGGACAGACCTTTCTGAGTTGCAGATAACTGAGAGAAACAGATACATTGTATTTGATTTACTTGTTAATACATTTTTAACAACCAAAAAATGAACTTTTAAAGAAAACACATTTTGATCTTGAATTTTTGTATATTAACAATATTACGTATAAGCTATATATTATAATAATATATATATATGCTATACATTATGGCATTTCAGCAATAACTAGGTTTGGACCAAATATTCCTGTAACTAAGCCTCACTATAATCCAATAGTGTACAGTAAAAAAAATTTTTTTTGGGTGGGAGTAACTTTAGGGACTCTATAAGGACTTTTTCAGTCCCTAACCATTCAGGCTTCTTCCTGGCTTCTTTTTCTAGACTCTTTACTCTCTCCTTTTAATTTTTATCTCTGCTTGCTCTGTCTCCTCTTGCCAGAGAGAGACTTTCTTCTGCAAGTAATAACAACTGTTATTTAGTGTGAGGCTACTGTATTCAAGAGATTTTCATAGATAATGGCTACACTGTAATCTTTACCACTGTGGAAGCTAGGTATGGTATCTCCAGTGTTTGGGTGAGGAAATTGAGCTCAGAGAAGTTAAAACTTGTTTAGGGCCACACAGCTAATCAGTGACAGGAGTGATATTTGAACCAGGTCCAACTTCAAAGCCCATATTCTTTCTATATGCTCTCTCTAAACAAGACTTTTATGTACCAAGTTCAACTTGGGTTTTGTTTTTTTGGCTTACCCACATGATTCCTACGTGTGGTGATATGACCACTTTGTGTCTCCAATATGATTTGTGTGAAAATTTTCCTTTAGTCAGGTACTTCATTGCTTTTTACTGGTGTGACGTTTTACATGTCCTTGAGCAGTTTCTTAAAATGACTAAACCTTTTTTAACTGCACAAACAAAAATAGAATAAATAGTGTCATGGTTAAGCATGTGGGCTCCGGAGTAAACTATGTTGCTTGGACCTTGAGTTTATTTTCCTTTAACTTTTTAAATATTGTGAAATATTGGCCCTCAAAAAGGTATAGAGAATAAAAATTGTGAATACCTGTGTACACACCACTTAACTTAAGACACTAGGCTCCTTTTAAAGTTGAACCCCTACTGCTTCCCAGTTGTATTCTCCTCCCCTTCTGAGGGAACCACTATTCTGCATTTGATACTTTTCATTCTTGTACATATTTTCATACTTCTATTACATATGTAAGTAGCCCTAAAATGTATATTGTTTTGCATTAAAAAAAACCCCTTTATATTAACAGTATTAATTATATCTTTTTATAACTATTTTTTTTTCTCTCAGTATTGTGAGACTTATCCATATGGATATATGTAGCTCTAGTGCATTTATTTTCTTCACTGAATAGGATTCTGTTATTGGGTATATCACAGTTTTATGTTTTTCTGTGGATTGGCAATTAATGTGTTCTGATTTTATTTGTTACTACAAATAATGCCGCTATTCTTGTCACGTCTCTTTGTGTACACATGCATGTTTTTTAGAGTGTGTACTAGGAGTAAACTACTGGTATGTGTGCCATGCACATCTTCAACTTCCGTGTGTATTGCTAAATTCCACTCTGAAGTAGTTTTCCAATTAACATTCACACCAGCGATGTGTGGCTTCTGTTCCTTCCCTGCCTTGTCACCCGTTGGCGTTTTAGGCTTTATAATTTTTGCAAATCTGCTGGATGTACCATGCAATCTTATTATATTAATCTTACATGTTTTTCTGATTACTAATGAGTTTGAACATTGCTCCGTGTTTTTATTGGCTCTTAAGTTTTCCTCTTCTGTGATTTGCTGGTTTTCATCATTTACCTGTTCTGTTGTGTTGTCTTTTTCAGATTGATTTATAATTTTAAAATACATTTTGGATGCTAATATTTCACATAGATGGCTTCAAAGTTCTTCTTCCAGTTTGTGGCTTCTCTTTTAAAACTTAAAAAAAAAATAGGATCTTTTGGTGCACTTAAGTTTTGGATTTGTGGTTTTAATTTTTTTTTTTTGTGGTTTTAATTTATTGTTTATGAAATTTTACCTACAGACCACAGGCAGAAAAATTATCCTAGTGTCTTCACATGTAGAAAGGTGGTATAATGGACCAGGGGTTAGGGGTTCTGGATTTCTATTTCCATGCCTTTATTGTGAAGTACAACTATAGCCTGAGGCTAGACATTTTATTTATTTGGATGTGCAAAATATGAGACCTGGGTATTTCTAAGCCCTTCCATTCTGATTCTCCATTGCTTTGCCTGTGGTTTTTGTAGCTCATAATTAATCATTACTACCAACATGTTAACTGAAATTAAAGATATGAGAACTTAGAAATGAAATTTTGTTAACATCCAGGATTTTGGTATGAAGGCTGCATGCTGCATATGTGATCAAAAAGAAATACAAATAATTTGATTTAGGTTGGAATACATTTAATTGGTCTTATTTTTTTCACTAATTCCAAAGTCATTTGAAAAAGTAATTCTTATATATCTTTTTAAAACACCCTTTAGGGTTTTTTTTTTAACTATAACTATAGAAATAACTAACAAGGATACTTTGTTCCTGAAATATGACTATGAAAACTAAAGCTTTGTGTCATTTCAAGAATGTACTCTTTTCTTTATTGTTCATGTTTTTATAAATTTATTTATTTTACTTATTTATTATTTTTGGCTGCATTGGATCTTCATTGCTGTGCATGCGTGGGCTTTCTCTAGTTGCGGCGAGTGGGGGCTACTCTTCGTTGCGGTGCGCGGGCTTCTCATTGCGGTGGCTTCTCTTGTTGCGGAGCATGGGCTCTAGGCAAGTGGGCTTCAGTAGTTGTGACACATGGGTTCAGTAGTTATGGCTCATGGGCTCTAGAGCACAGGCTCAGTAATTGTGGCTCATGGGCTTAGTTGCTCTGCGGCACGTGGGATCTTCCTGGACCAGGGTTCGAACCCATGTCCCCTGCATTGGCAGGCAGATTCTTAACCACAGAGCCACCAGGGAAGCCCAGTTCATATGGTTTTAATATTTGCTTATTAGGTAAGTAGTTTAGTATCTTTGCTTAGAACTAAAATTTCGTCTTTATGAACTAAGCAGCCCATGGCAGGTTTTAGGAAAAACTATGAGGTTTGTCTTTAGCAGACTAGAGGTGTCTGTTTCTCCTTTTTGTGCCTTACTTTCCCCCAGTTTTCTTCCTTCCTTCCTTCCTTTTTTCTTTTGGCTGCGGCATGTGACTTGTAGGATCTCAGTTCCCTGATCAGCGATTGAACCTGGGCCATGGCAGTGAAAGTGCTGAATCCTAACCACTAGACCACCAGGGAACTCCCCTGCCCCAATTTTCTTATATTCTATTTTCTGATTCCTTGGGAACACGGCATTTCTAGCTCTTTTACCGCCTTTCAATTTTGTTAAAACCCTTTCTCTATTCCAGACTTTTTTTTTTTTTTTTTTGGCTGCGTTGGGTCTTTGTTGCTGTGCACGGGCTTTCTCTAGTTGCGGCGAGTGGGGGCTACTCTTCATTACGGTGTGCGGGCTTCTCATTGCGGTGGCTTCTCTTGTTGCGGAGCACGGGCTCTAGGTGCGTGGGCTTCAGTAGTTGTGGCACATGGTCTCAGTATTTGTGGCTCGTGGGCTCTAGAGCACAGGCTCAGCAGTTGTGGTGCATGGCCGTAGTTGCTCTGCGGCACGTGGGATCCTCCCGGACCAGGGCTCGAACCCGTGTCCCCTGCATTGGCAGGCAGATTCTTAACCACTGCACCACCAGGGAAGTCCCTCTATTCCAGATTTAAAATGTTGTAAATGATTGATAAAAAAGTATTTTCTCTTCTTCCAGCTCTATATTTTTATACTTTTAAATAAATCAGAAAAACTGTAAATTAAGGAAAAAGAGTCTTGCCAATAGAATTCTAGTCTAGGCATCATTCAAGAGGGTAGTTACATAATAATATCAATAATAATAATAATAGCAGCTAACATTTATTAGGCTCTTGTTTTGTGCCAGGCATTGTGCTAAATGCTTTACATAATTTATTTAACATTTACCACAGGGGATTCCTGGTTAGGACTATGCGCTTCCACTGCAGGGGGCCTGGGTTTGATCCCTGGTTGGGGAACTAAGATCCCGCAAGCTGCCAGTCAAAATCAAAAACACCAGTTACCACAGCCCTGGGAGGTTGTATTTGCTATTCAGAACTCTGTAGTAATGGAGTGCAGTCACTGAATATTTTTTATTGGAACGTAGAGAACTTTTTCAGATTTGTAAAATCAAACAAACAAACCAAAAAACCCAATCTCTAGGGCTTTACCAATGTTTACTTTCCCTGGCTTTTTTTTTTTTTTTAATCTGAAAGACAAGAGAAAAGAAAAGAAGTATTAGGGGAAGGATAGTTGAGAATTTTCCTGAAATAAGCAAGGAAGTTAGTTCTCTTATAGGGGAGTTTGATTAGTTCCAGTTAAGAACGTGTTAGTGACAAGCACAGTGATCTCTGACTTCTAAATTTAAGGAGCATCCAGAGAAAAACTGACAGGAGTTTTGCTGGCAGAAAATGAACTTACACAAGAAGTTTTGACACCTAGGTGCTTTGAAGTAACTGAGAGCTGGAAGTTAAGACATTAACAAAAAGATTCAGGGGAAGTGAGGGTTACTTAACACTTAGGTGTAGTATAGAGACTTTCTGGAAACATTTCTAGAGCCTGCTTTCTTTCCTTTAGTCTTTACTGTGGGATTTACTTAACTTCTGCCTGCAAACAGTCTAGCTCTGGAACACATTGCTTCCCTGACAGGGCTAATGAGGGTCCAGACGTTTTGCTGCACTAGCCTCCTGACCCTGTTTAACTGTGACCTAAGGTCTGCGCAGCACCAGGGCTTGGGGACCTGTATTCTTTCCTGAGTCCTGGAGTCGTCGTGTTTGCCCTGGAGGGGGTGATGTGGCACAATGGAAAGAGAATAGGCTTTATTGTCAGATTGGTTGCCTACTCCACGAATTACTAGCTTTGGAATGTTAGGCCAAGTTAACTAACCACTTAGGCTCTAAATTTCCTCATCTGATTCTGCCATTCACATTCCTTATTTGCTCCTCAAGCCTAGCGCAGTCTCATCTTTTCATTCTAGTTTTTTTTAAGAGTAATGGTTTCCAAAGTGGGAGGCATGCAAAATGATCTTCTAGGCAGGGTATAACAAGAAAAAAAAAGGGCAATTAACTTTACTAATATTTAAATCATAGTTTGACACTTTACTCCGTCTGTATGTCTGATGATATACATCAGGTACGGAAAGTGAGGTAACCTGAAGGGAGGATCATGGGCACGCCACAACCTGGAGGGGCCGACAGTGTGAGCCTCCTTATTTGTTTGCTTACATTCTGTTTGGACATACTACAGTTAACCTCTACCTGGTTTAGGGATCTTTCAGATTATATTATCTGATTTGCATGAAATGAAGCTTGCTGAATGAATAGACAAAGGGCTTAAAAAGATTCCTGCAAAGAATCTGCAGATTGAAGTTTCAGATTCAACTGAAGACTGAAGTGCTAATGCAAGGACACATGAACAGCAGGAAACAAAGGGAGCTGGTACTTCTATTTATATTATGAGCTTGTTTTCAGTCACATGCAAAGTACAAAACAATAATGGTCTAAGCAGATTGAAAAGGAATCACTAAAAAAACCCCAAAAAAAACCCTTAACATTGTTAAAAATACTATTTGATGTATGGGTTTATATATACCATTGAGTATATTGTGCCTTAAGGTATTTGCTTAATGATATTATGAGGCTAATATGGTCAGTTGAGATATTTTAAAATGAAGCATTCCGAATATGAAGACAAACTTACTGAGCTTTTTTCAGTGATGATTATAGTTGTGTGCTAATTACTATCTTTTATTTTTTTTGCCTGCGTCGGGTCTTGGTTGCGGCGTGCGGGCTCTTCGTTGTGGCGTGCGGATTTCTCTCTAGTTGTGGCTCAAGGGTTTCTCTCTAGTTGTGGCACGCGGGCTCCAGAGTGTGTGGGCTCTGTAGTTTGAGGCACTTGGGCTCTAGGTTAGGCGCGCGGGCTTAGTTTCCCCAAGGCATGTGGGATCTTAGTTCCCCGACCAGGGATCAAACCCATGCCCCCTGCATTGGAAGGCGGATTCTTTACCACTGGACTACCAGAGAGGTCCCTGATTAATGTCTTAAAATTTTATTAACTTAATGATATATTTTTGGAAATTTCTTTGGAGATTTCTTACTTCAGGAGTAAAAGACAAAAAGCCATAAACTTTTCTTCTTCCCGTTTTAGTAAAACTGGCTGAAATAATACATAGACAAAAATAACAATTTTAGTTTGGTGACAAACTAAAAATCCATCCTTTGTTAGCAATACTGTTGGGGTACTCGTAGAAGATATTGCTGAGGTTTTGAAATAATAAATATTATACCAAGTTATGGAGTTTGTGAGCGTTTCTGTATATTTCGATAAAAGTTCAGAGGTTATGGTTCTTGGTGTAGTCCATTTTAATAATAAAATGTATGGAGACCTGCCTCTTTAACCCTCCAGACCACTAAAGGAAAGGTTTACCAGAGAATATACTCTAATGACTTAAAATTTTATTATGAAATAGGGCATATAAAGCATAAAGAATAGTACAGTGTACCCACAACCCTGCCTAATAAATAAATCATAGCTAATAGAGTTGGTATTCCTCTGCAGTCACATTATTCTACTTCCACCTCCAGAGGACTTTGCTTTTCTGAATTTGGTGATGCATGTTTTATGTGCACTTGTAAAGAATTTGTATTTTGTCATTATTGGGTGGGTTGTTCCACAAATGTCAATTAGATCTAGTTGGCTGATGGTGAAGTTGAGTCCTTCCATATTCATCTCGACTTTCTACGTGTATTGATCATAGAAGAGTGTTGAAGTCTCCAAGTATAAGTGTATTTGTCTCTTTCTCCTTTCAGTTCTATCAATTTTTGCTTATTTTAAAGCACTGTGGTTAGGTACAGAGACATTTAAGATTATGTCTTATTAAAGAATTCTGTATGTTACAGGCCCAACAATACAATTTTATTGTTTTATCTATATTGTATTGTATTGTTTTATCTATATTGTATTAAAAAGCAATTGTTTTTTAAGTCAGTTAAGAGAATAAAGGAGAAGAAATATGTAATTGTACTGTCTTTAAAAAAATGAACTTTACTTTTTTAGAACAGTTTTAGATTTACTGAAAAATTGAATAATAATAGTTTCTATATGTATCCTACACCCTGTTCCCTCTGTTATTAGCATCTTACATTAGTATGGTTCATTTCTTGCAGTTAATGAACCAGTGATGATACATCATTATTAACTAAAATCCATACTTTCTTCAGATTTCCTTAGCGTTTACCTAATGGCCTTTTTCTGTTCCAGAATCCCATCTAGGATACCACATTACATTTAGTTGTCCTCTCCTTAGACTTCTCTTGGGTTTGTCGGTTTCTTGGCTTTTTCTGGTCAAGTTTTTGATGAAACTTGACACTTCTGAGGAGTATTGGTCAGGTATTTTGTAAATTTCCCTCAATTGAGATTTGCCTGATGTTTTCCTCATGATTAGACAGGGTTTATGGGTTTTGGAGGGGAAGACCACAGAGGTAAAATGCCATTTTCATCACATCGTGTCAAGGGTCCATACTGTCAGCATAATTTATCACTGTTGGTGTTGTACTTGATCACCTAGCTGAGGTAGTGTTTATCAGGTTTCTCCACTGTCAAGTTATTTCCCCCTCCCCCTTCACCTCTTTGGAAGGAAGTCACTGTGTGCAGCTCACACTTAAGGAGGGAGGAGTATGTTCCACCTTCTTCAGGGCAGAGTCTCCATGTCAATTATTTGGAATTTTTCTGTACAGGATATTTGTCGATTCTTCATTCTCATGTATCAGTATCCACTTAAGGATATTTAATACTACTTTATTTTGTTGCTGAAATTTTTCCCACTTTGGCCATTGGGAGCTCTTTCAGTTAGCCTCTGTGTCCCTTTGATATACCCCTATCATATGGTTTTGTTCCTCCCAGGACTTCTTTACTTTCTATACTACAAGATGCTCCAGGCTCATTGTGTATATTTCTTGCCTCAGGCATTTCTTGGAGGAGCCCTAGTTCCTTTTATTGAAGAATGGTGGTATAAACAAAAATTTGGCCACTAAATGTGCTGAGTGCTTTGGGATACTTTTGTTTCTAGGCCCTCTCAGTTGACAGAGCAAGGACATGTATATGTGTATACTAATGCATATACACATACCTACAAATGCTTTTATATGTAACTATCCATATATCTATATTGAGTAAACCATGAAGGTATACTGATGTCTCCAATTGTAATCCATTCCATTACCACCTGGATCATTATAGCTTCTCACCTTGCTTATCTGTAACCTTACACTTCACCATCTGCCATCTGTTTACTTAATTGTTCAGTTATGCATACATGCATAGCAGTATTAGAATTCTTAACCCATAACCTGTGGGAAACCAGAGTACAGTACTTATATATATTTTATTTTGCCTTTAGTTTTAACAGACTCTGTTCACTTCCAGAGTTACTTAGGTTACTATACTTTCCCCCCACTGTTCAGTGAGGCTGTTTCATACATTTGTAATACAGTTAGATTGTTTTGTTATATTCTCCATTTCATTCTGGGGTTGTTTGACCCCCTAAAGGATTAAAAAAAATTTTTTTTACATACATTAAGGTTCACTCTGTGTTGTAATTTTCTTTGGTTTTCACAAATGTGTAGTGTCAGTGTCCACCATTACAGTATCATTCGGAAGTTTTATCACCCTAAAACTTCCCCTGTGCTTCACCTATTCATTCCTCTTCCCTTCTTCCCAAATCTCTGGCAACCACTGATTATTTTACCATTTGTATTGCTTTGTTTTTTCTAGAAGGTCATAAAATTGGAATCGTATAGTATGTAGCCTTTTCAGACTGGCTTTTTTCATTTAGCAATACGCATTTAAGCTTCAGGTTTTTTCATGGCTTGATAGCTTATTTATTACTGCTGAATAATATTCCATTTATGAAAGTAGTAGTTTCTTTATCTGTTCACCTATTGAAGGGCATCTTGGTTGCTTTCAGTATTTGGCAGTTGTGAATAAAGCTGGTATAAACATTTGGGTGCAAGTTTTGTGTGAATATACATTTTCCACTTAGTTGGTTAAATACCTAGTGCAATTACTGAATTGTATGGTAAGACTATGATTAGTTTTGTAAGAGACTGCAAAACCGTTTTCCAACCAGGCTGTCTGTGCATTCCCACTAGCAATGGATGAGAGTTCCTGTTGCTCTACATTCTTGTCATCATTTGCTATTGACAGTTTTTTGGATTTTAGCCATTCTAATAGGTGTACAGTGGTATCTCGTTGTTTTACTTTGTAATTTCCTAATGACAAATGCAGTTGAACCTCTTTTCATATGCTTACCATCTGTATAATTTCTTTGGTAAGGTATCTGTTCAGATCTTTTGATCATTAAATTTATTTATTTATTTTTTGGCTGCGTTGGGTCTTCGTTGCTGCGCACGGGCTTTCTCTAGTTGCGGCTAGCGGGGGCTGCTCTTCGTTGCGGTGCACGGGCTTTTCACTGTGGTGGCTTCTCTTGTTGCGGAGCACGGGCTCTAGGTGCGCGGGCTTCAGTAGTTGTGGCACTCGGGCTGAGTAGTTGTGGCTTGAGGGCTCTAGAGCACTGGCTTAGTTGCTCTGCGGCATGTGGGATCTTCCCGCACCAGGGCTCAAATCTGTGTCCCCTGCATTGGCAGGCGGATTCTTAACCACTGCACCACCAGGGAAGCCCTGATCATTTTAAAATTGGGCTGTTTTCTTATTGTTGAGTTTTAAGAGTTCTTTTCATAATTTGAATACAAGTTCTTCATCAGATATGTGTTTTGAAAATATTTCTTTCGCTCTGGGGCTTGTCTTTTCATTCTGTTCATAGTATCTTTTGCAGAGCAGTTAATTTTGATAAGATGCAGCTTATCAATTTTTCCTTTCATGAATTGTGCATTTTTTCAGTTTGACCTTGGGCTTGTGTCATTAAATAATCTTTTCTAGGAACCTAACAGTTTCAGCTCCTTTCAGATGGAAGAAACTTTGCTTACATTCTCATAGCTAGGACTCTCGTCTTCTTTCATTTTGTAGACTAAAGCTGTACTCTGGTTCTTCTTCGTTTTTTTAATTTTACTTTAAAGATGTTAACTGTTGCATTGTTCGCAGAAGTAGATAGTTGGAAATAATTGTCAACAGTCAAGGCTTGGATGAATGATCGTGATAAAATTCCATTCTGTCATTCAGAATTGTGGTTTTGAAGAGTATTCAGTGACATGGAAAGGTGTTCAAATATATTGTTAAAGTTTTCCCCCACCTTTTTTGAGCTATAATGACAAATAAAATTGTATATGTTTAAAGTGTACAACATAATTTGATAAATGTATACATTGTGCAGTCATTACTGCAATTAAGTTAATTAGCTCATTCTTTTTTGTGTGTGGCGGTGGTGGTTTAAGATCTACTCTCTTAGCAAATTTCAGATATACAGTAGAGTATTATCAACTACAGTCACCATGCTGTGCATTTGATCCCCAGGATTTATTCATCTTGTAACTGAAAGTTTGTGTGCTTTGTATTTCCCCGTTTCTCCCACCTGCCAGCCCCTGGCAGCTACCAATCTACTCTGCTTCTATGATGAGTTTGACTTTTTTTGGTATTATTAGATTCCACATATGAGTGAGATTACATAGTATTTGTCTTTTCTCTGTCTGGCTTATTTCACTTTGTGTTCTGATTATTTTTAATTGGGTGGAATGAAGCCCCTAAGTAGGGTGATCAGGATCCTGTGAAGATCAAACACGTTTGAATAAATGTACCTAGTAGATTTCACAGGATGAACCACAGGAAGAAGGGGTTGCAGAGTCCTGAGATCATGGAGTCAGAGAATTTTATTTGTACATTCATGTGGACAAAGATTTTTGGCAGTTGAAATGGGAAAAAAGGGTGGATGTGAGAGTGATTATGAGGAAGGAAATGGCAGTGTTTGAAATCAGAGTTAGTATGTGAAGTGAATGATAAGGAGGTGTTGGTTACTTCTAGATTATGAGGCTCAGAAAAGGCAAAGTGCCAGGAGTCCAAGTGGAAGGAAGAAGAGACATGTGTTTACGTTCATGTAACTGTTGATCTTTAAAGTTATATCAGGAAGACAAGGACGTAATCAGGTGTGGTAGTAGGGTCAGATCTTTGTTGAGTGTGGACTGTTAAAATCATAATTACAAAGATGGAGGTATGAGGATCCATGGAGCACTGGAATGGAGTCATGCTAAGGCCTGGGGAAATCATTTATAGTAATCTTAATTTATGTGTACCCCATACATTTGGATTTTATGAAATCTGAACTATAAGCTTGGTTGAAATGAAAAGACTTAATATTTTAGTTTGAGTTCTATCAGAAGCTGACTCTCAGACAAGGATTTGCGTGCAAGTATTTTGTTTTGGAGGTTATCCCTGCAAACATCAGCAGGGGACCGGGAGGTGAGATGGGGAAGGGAAGTTAGCAGATAAGGGTTTTGTTATCAAGCAAGTTACCACTGTGGATGACAGAAGCTTATTCCCACTGGGGAACTCTAGGAGCCTGTGTAAAACATGTCCTCAGATTTACACCCTTTTAGGAGGCAAGGTAGGTAGAGTATATACCAACTAAATCAATCATTGGTTAAGACTGTTTCTAGGGAGTGGTAAATTTATAGCATTTCAGGTCTGACATGCAAGGAACAAAATGGACTTCAGAGGTCAGAGAAATCCTCGTTTCTCTGTTTAAACAGACAAACAAACAAACAAAATGCAGATGCTGTCAGTCAGTATAGAAGGATTCAGTAAAGGCCAGGAGATATGGGGAAGGGGAACACCCTATTAACTGTTTCCTTAATACTTGCTCTGCAGTTCCAGCATCTCCAGTTCATTTTCTCTAGGCCACCAAAACCCGCATGCCCAGCTTAAATGAGCCAGTCTAGTGGCATATTAGGACTGGCGCCAGGTGTCCTTTTCAGAATATTAAATCCTGGGTCATGGGTTGAGTACCGCCATGGCAACAAACTTTGTCTTACTTTACACTTGGCTCAAGTTCAGCACTCTCAAGGTCCATTCCCAGGTATGTTCTTCCAGTTCCTGTTAGTGCATATCGTCAGGTCCAGCAGCTGTTTTGATGAATCAGCCCTTTTCCATCCAAAGCAGGGACAGTACCTTCCCTTTCTGATGATGTAAGACTTGACCCTAGTTATTAGCATAGAAGCAGTGAGGGAGGTAGAAACAGATCCTGAGGAGGGTCAGCATCTTTCTAGGCATGCATCTCAGATGAGAACTTTGCATAGTCTTTAGGCAGAGGAGACTGCCCTTGTAGCAAGAGCAGAGAGCCACTTCTTCAGGCCTATAGGGTTCAGGGGAATCTTGGCTGGACTATGAATTCAGTCTTCTTTGTTAAGCTGCCTACTTTCATAAACAGAATTTGAGCCTGATTTTTAGCACAATCTGCTCTCAAGTTGTGGGAGCTGAGGGTTCCTTAAAAAGTGCTGCCATGGAGGTCTCTGGCTCTCATAGCATGCTCTGAGTTGGTACTTGGCTGATTTAAGCCTTGACATTTTCTTTCTTCTGTGCATCCGTCCTACTTAACAAAAGCTCAACCATTTAATTGTCTTTAAAATTCCCAGTCCTCCTGTCTCTCTCAAATGCTAAAGCTATTGTATAAGCCAATTATCTTCTTCTACCTGTGTCCCTTACTAGCTCCACCACTTCATGAGTCTTAGTAATATCCATGCAGCAGCACACCAGGGGTTCTCACCAGGCTACTTACTACCAGCACTGGGATCCTTGTCATCTGTTGGCGAGTGATCCACTTACAGAATTCATCTTGAAGGTCTGTTTTACAGGATCAAATCTGTCTCATTTTGGGTTACCCTAGAAGCAAATGCTCTATAAGGACTCAAATGCAAATTAAAAAAAAATTTTTTTTTTTTTAGATCCTAGGAAATACTGGTAGAAGAGTGGAGAAGTAAGACAGAGAAGAAAGTAGCTAATAAAGGATTTCTTATCAGGCACCATGGGAAAGCCAGGCGTGTAGTAATGCAGTATTAATTACTATTGCTTTAGGTTGGGTTGGCATGCTTTTACTTACAGGACCAGATGGTAATTATTTTATACGTTGCATGCCAGATGCTCTCTGTTGAAAACACTCGACTCTGCTGTTGTAGCATGAGAGCATCCTTAGACAATACATAAATGAATAGGTTTGGCTGTGTTCCAGTAAAACTTTATTTGCAAAAACAGGTGGCAGGTCAGATCTGGTCCAGGTACTATAGTTTCTCTAGCTTGCTGACGCCTGCTCTACGTGCTCTCTTGCTTCCAATGCCACAGTAATCACACATGCAGATGTGGGCTCTGAAGTGGCGTCGGCAGTACTTGTAGTTTCGTGGTCGTCCAGATGATCTAAAATATGTTTATGTTAATTTTTTTGAAGATTAATCTGGAAATAAAGACAAAATTTAGAAAACTGTAATGAAAAACTTAGGGATCTCCAGGAATTCATAATTCTACTCTGAGAAAAAGTGATTTAAAGAAATAGCAAAAGTAGAAGTATATAATAAATGATATATATTACAAAGGACATTATGATTCTCTGTTTTAATCTGTGTTTAGCATTTAAAATTTGTATTACCCAGTGGGAGACCAAGTTTGGGGACAGGGAGGAGGCTTTTGAATATCTTCGTTTCATTATAATTATAGGTTCCTGGTACCAACTCTTGTTTTTTTCTCTAGGACCTAGATTTCATTAGATGTTTGCTGTTTCTGGTTGCTTTTTCTTTGGCTTACTTTCTTTCCGTTTAAAACTGTTTCCTCTTGGGGGCAAATTGTTAGGTAACCATCATGTACATTGAAGCCTATTTGGTAACATTTCAGTGATCTAGGAAAGGGATAGTGTTTTTTTGGCCGTACACGGGCCTCTCACTGTTGTGCCCTCTCCCGTTGCGGAGCACAGGCTCCGGACGCGCAGGCTCAGCGGCCATGGCTCACGGGCCCAGCCGCTCCGCGGCATGTGGGAACTTCCCAGACCGGGGCACGAACCCATGTCCCCTGCATCGGCAGGCGGACTCTCAACCACTGCGCCACCAGGGAAGCCCGGAAAGGGATAGTTTTAATGATCAAAATATTAATTGCAGAATGGTAAGGAATATATTTACATTATAAATTTTCTTTAGGATATATTTATAACTAAACTTTCAGCAGGCACTTTGCTTTAATAGATATGTAATTTGTGTAGTCACCATTTAATTCGTGATTCTAACGTATTCGACAATGTTATATAAATCACTCCATGATTTACAGCAGTTTAATCTTCTTAGGGATATTTAGCTTATGCTATTTGTTTAGATATTTTTTTCTTCAGAGTAAGGCGAAGTTTGGCTGAGATGTCACAGATTTTGCATCAGTAGGGTCCATGCAATGGGCTATTGTGTTCTAGCTTTTTAAGCATAAAGATTTGAAAATACGCATCTAGAGGCAAAAATTGTGAAAGAAGTTTAATGAAAGGGTTGGGATTCTACTCTACCGCTTCTGAGTTGTGTGTCCTTGAGCAAGTTAGTGTTCTTTTCTAGGCATCTGTTTCCTAATCTGTAAAATGGGGATAATAATAATGCCAGCACCCAGAGTTGTTGGGAGGATTAAATGAGATAATGCATGGAAAGAGTTTTTTCTTAAACAGAGTGACTGGCATAGCCAAAGTCATGTGATTAAAAACTTACATTTAGGAGTTCTTTGAGTTTGTGGATGAATACTTTTTTGTTTAATACTTTTTAATATAAAAATAAAAGATTCTATTTATACTTTCT
Source organism: Lagenorhynchus albirostris (assembly GCF_949774975.1). Lineage (NCBI taxonomy): Eukaryota > Metazoa > Chordata > Mammalia > Artiodactyla > Delphinidae > Lagenorhynchus > Lagenorhynchus albirostris. The sequence goes on from NC_083107.1 coordinate 69,702,300, forward strand.
ATGTATAAGCTAATTATCCTGATGTTCTTTATTATAGCCTTTCATTATAATTATTACCTAAATTATCTTTAGTAACATGTTTATCTATGTAAAGCAGTAGGAATATGGGGAAAATGTCTCAACTAATCCAGGACTGTGCAGAGAAAACAAAGTTAGAAATAAGACGTGGCCCCATATTTTCAGCACAGGAAGCAAGTGTATGAGCTCATTTAAGTATTGACTTTATAATATTTTAGAAGCTATCAGATAAAGGGACAACAGTTTGTTTTTTTCTGTATCAGGCTTCTACTTTATTTTTACTGATATCCTTTTAATGTATGCATACACAGCTTGGTTTCTTGTACCTCTTCACAACAGACTGATAAGCACTTGGTGGAATTGTCAAATTACACATTGGTTTATTGTATCCTTCTTTGTCTCTAGGATGATTGAGGAAAGTGGGAACAAGCGGAAGACCATGGCAGAGAAGAGGCAGCTGTTCATAGAAATGCGTGAGTCCTGAGTGCTTCTGGAATCCTGTTTGTATGTGTGGGAATGTTTTTTTTTTCCCCCCGATCAAGTCATAGCATTAATCATAAGTTTTATGTTACAGGCTTTAGAAAGGGAAGAATGGGAATTAAAGAATCGTGCAGTTGGAGGACACCAAGCCAGAGCATATATTTTAATTGAATTGACTTGAATTGCTTTCTTCAAGGTCATAAATAAAAAGGCAGAAATGTTACCTAAAATTTCTGTGAGTTTAAGGCATGCCAGTCAATTTAGACTTCTTGCTATAACTCCATTGTTACCATGAGATTGCAGGTGGTGATAGATAATTAATACATTATATTGTGTAAATTACCTTACACTAGATAAAGATTCTAAGGTAGCGAGGACTAAGTGTTAGGAAACACTTAGAGCTGTAGGAAAAAGTAAAAGCAGGAATGTGTACTTTGGTATATTACTTTACTATATACCCTTTGAAATCTTCTGTTAAAAAATTCTTACATTGATGTATGCTTATTTATTCTCATATATTCCTATATTCTTATATGTTTCTTATATGAAACTCAAAGAAAAAGATGGCCAGGAAGAGTAGGCAGTTCCCAGTATTTGAAGGATTGTTTTGTTTTGCGATTGCTTGTCTGTGTGACCTTGACCAGTGCATTCACACTTGGTGGACCTCAAATTCCTTAGCCAGGAAATAAGGTTATTAGTTTGTACCAATGATTGTGAAACCTTTTAAAAGCACTGTGCTCCTTACAAGGACCTTCAACATGAGTGTCATAAAATTCGTTCTGCTTGGCTGAAGCCGGGGGGTGTGGGGGGTGTGGGGGGGGTGTGGGGGTGTGGGGGAAGTAGGAGTCAGCTTGAGATGGCCCCTGAGGTAGTTGCAGAATTCTAGAATTCTACCTACCACAGAGTGAAAATCAGCAGATCAAGTCTCAGAAGACCCTTCCAACTATCAAGCTATTTTAAGTCTTTAGAGTCTTAGTAATGGGAGGCAGAGTTTGACTCAACTCAGACCTACGTTGTCCTGCCAGGCATAGCCTAGATAACTGTTCGTTAAAGGAGGAAAAGAAATTTTTGGCATTGGTTAGGCAGTCGGTCTGGGTGACCTTTAAGGACTTTTGTAGCTCTGAGTCGGTAACTGCTAGTCATCTAAGCCAGACAGCTTGGAGTCGCTTCTCTCCACCTCACCTTTCACCTCCAAGGAAATGGCAAAGTGCAGCTGAGTGTTCCCTCAAAAGTGAGTCTTGAATCTGTCTGTTCCTCATACCATGATGGTGTTGAATCCAGGCTCTGCAGTCAGACTGCCTGGGTTTGGATCTAGGCTCCCTCACTTCCTGGCTGTATAACCTTGGGCAAGTTACCTTCTCTCTCTGTGCTACCGTTTCTTCATCCATAAAATGGGAATTGTACCTACTTCATAGAACTATCATGAAGATTAAATGAGATAGTGTGACTAAAGCACTTAGCACATTCCTTTCCCAGATAAGTAGTTATTTAATGTGGCTAGCTGTGTTTTTTTTTAATTCCTCTTTTTTTTTATTGTGGTAAAATATACATAAATCATATTTATTTTAACTATTTATAAATATGCAGTTCAGTGGCATTAAGCTGTGTTTATTATTAATATTTTTATCCTTGTTACTTTTCTAAACTAAAACAGTTGGTTTCTGATCCTTTCCTTCAGTCTTGACACTCTCAAATCGGTGATCTCTGATGCTGCCAGATTGAACCCAGATTTATTCTAGGTTACTCCTTCTTAAATCCCTTCAGGGCTCGTCATCACGGTCCTAAGAAAGCCCAAGCTCTGCAGTGTGCCGGATGAGGCCCTTCTGGACTCTTTTTCTTGGTTCCCAGTTTCCATCACATGCCTTGTGTGTCATTTCCCAGCAGTTCTGAACTGGCTTTCCCCAAGATAGATCGTGTTTTCCATATCCCTGTGCTGTTGCTTATGGGGTTGCCTTCACCTTCATCTGGCTTGTTGTTCCTGCCTACCCTTCCAGACTCAGCAAAAGGACCATCTTTTCATTTAATTTTTAACACATTTACTGAGAATCTGTTACATTCCGGGCACCATTCTAGGTGCTAGGATTATAGGGGAGAACAAAACACAGTCCCTGACTTCACTCATACCACTTACATTTTAAAAGGGAAACCGACAAAAATGGAAACCAAATAAATAATAATTCCTCATACTAAGAATTACCTGGGGTGCACTCACATGGGCATGTGAGAGAGCATGACTGGGGTAGATATTTGAAGTAGAAATTGGGTATTCTGCAAAGAACTGGGTTTACTACTTAGTGAATGTTATCACTGACACACTAACTTCATATAAATTACCATTCTCTGTAACAAACTCAAGGATATGAACAGTCTGGGAGATGTTTGGTGGGTATGGCTTCTTGAGCCTCCGCTATTTCTTCACAGGAGGTATTGCATTGGTGGCAATGGTATCTGCTGTGGGAAGCCCCACTCTCATTTCCAGCATCACCCCAAATCTGCGTTATAATTACTTTCTGAGGATGCAGAAATCACCATTTGCCAGCCTTATGACTTGGCCCTGTCATCTAGGTATTGGGTTGATTTTAGTATGTCAGTTTTGAATCCAATGATCTTTTTCCACTCTTTCATTAGTCTTAATGGTTAGTTTAGACTTCTGCTTAGGTAGGTAACTACATGTACATCATTTTTTAAAAAGACTTTATTTGTTTAGAGCAGTTTTAGGTTCATAGCCAAATGAAAGAGGAAGGAACAGAGCTATCTCATATGTACCCCCTGCCCTGGCACATGCATTGTCTCCCCCACTATTAGCACCCACACCAGAGTGGCACGTCCATTACAACTGATGGACCTACACTGACGCATCATAATCACTCAAGGTCTATGGTTTACATTAGGGTTCATTCTTGGTGGTGTACATTCTATGGAACTGCATTATTTTTAAAGAAAGGCCATTTTGACTCTTATTTTTGCAATCCTTATACCTCTTTTTCATGACCTACTGTACTGGTTAGGACCTCAGATATTGTATTTAAGAGTTGGGAAGATAGCAGGCATTCTTGTCTTGTTTTTGACTTGAATGGGAATGGATGTAATATTTCACTATTAAAATGATATTTGTTGTAGGTTTTGTACCCTTCACCAGGTGAAAGATCTACTTTTCTGTCCTAATTTACCAAGAGTTATTACTGTTATTTTCTTTAAATCACGAATGAGTATAGAATTTTATCAGTTGTTTTCTGCTTCTCTTGAGATGATACAGTGACATATAATATATTTCTCCTTAACATACATAGTTCTGGGGCCAGCAGTCTTTTTCTTAAAGAGCCAGAAAGTAAATATTTTAGGATTTGCAGGCCATATGATGAGTTCTCTGTCATAGCTACTCAACTCTGCTGTTGTAGCTTGAAAGCGGTCATAGGAATTTAATAGTTTAGATAGCTTGTGTTTTTTATCTTGTGTTACCTTTATTGTTGTGCCTTTCAGTAGTATTCTTAAGCCTTTCTATTTTTAGACAGTATCTTTTAATTTCCTATTTTGAACAGTGATGAAATCAGTTTGTTCTTTCTTTGCTTAATATTTTATCTTCTGGACTCTAAGCACCATGAAAGTAAGAATCACATGTATTTATCATGGTAGCCCCAGCAATTCAATAAGTATTTATTAAAGGAGGAGTAGACTAAATTACGTACAAACAATTTGATAGTTTACGATTTTTACATGATGTAACATTACTAAGAAAAAGGAAGGGTGATAATCTCTCGACTCTGGTGCTGAAGTAAAAACTTTCTAGATGAGTCTGCAAAATACTTGATGCCAGGCCTCCATGCTCAGCGATTCCAGAATTTTTCCTTTTCCAGAATTTTGTCACTTTTATTGGTCTTCTCAAGGGACTTTGGCTTTATTGGTCCTCTCTATGTATCTTTGTTTTCTGTGTCATTATTTCATGCTATTACGTGGTTTATTATTTTCTTCTTTCTACTTTAGGCAGTTGTATTTTTCTTTTTCTAATGTAGGCCATTTATTTTCAGACGTTTTTCTTTCTTATGTAAGCATTGAAGAATATACTTTTCCGTGATTTTCTATTTTTGCATTACATGTGTTCTGATATATATATACTATTTTCATTATCAGATCTCTGTGTTTTCTAATTTCTGTTGTAGATTAATGAGAAGTATCCTTTTAAATTCGTAAATGAATGTCTGTTTTAATAATAAAGATATTTAGCTTAATGGGATTATGGGTCAGGGAGTGAGGGATTTTCTAGAATCTTTGTATTTGTTGATATTTGTATGTTTTTCTAAATATTCCATGAGTGCTTGAAAATCATGTGTATGATTTCTGTATTATCTAGATCAAGCTCATTATGTTTTACTAAAATCTTTTTGTCTTTTCTGATTTGACTGCTTGATCTTAATTACCGGCAGATGTTAAAAATCTCTGCTTTGATCATGGATTTAAAATTTCCCCCCTGTAGTTCAGTCAGTGTTTTGAAGCTTTTGTTCTTAGATGCATATATATTAAAATGTTCTGTCTACCTGGGAAATTGAATCTTTTATTATTATATAGGTAAACTTTTTTTTTCTAGTAATGCTTTTTTGCTTCAAAGTTTGTTTTGTTGTATATTAATATATCTATACCAGCTTTTTTTTTCTTTTTGCAGTACGCGGGCCTCTCACTGTTGTGGCCTCTCCCGTTGCAGAGCACAGGCTCCAGACGCGCAGGCTCAGCAGCCATGGCTCACAGGCCTAGCCGCTCTGCGGCATGTGGGTTCTTCCCAGACCAGGGCACGAACCCGTGTCCCCTGCATTGGCAGGCGGACTCTCAACCATTGCACCACCAGGGAAGCCCACCAGCTTTCTTTTGATTAGCATGCCTAGTACACTAAATATCTTTTTCATTTTTAATTTATTTTTTATTCTGTTAACATCTTTATTGGAGTATAATTGCTTTACAATGGTGTGTTAGTTTCTGCTGTGTAACAAAGTGAATCACCTGTACGTGTATGTATATCCCCATATCTCCTCCCTCTTGCGTCTCCCTCCCACCCTGCCTATCCCATCCCTCTTGGTGGTCACAAAGCACTGAGCTGATCTCCCTGTGCTATGCGGCTGCTTCCCACTAGCTATCGAATTTACATTTGGTAGTATACATATGTCCATGCCACTCTCTCACTTTGTCCCAGCTTACCCTTCCCCCTACCCCTGTCCTCAAGTCCATTCTCTATGTCTGTATCTTTATCCCTGTACTGCCCCGAGGTTCTTCAGAACAATTTTTTTTTTTTTAGATTCCATATATATGTGTTAGCATACGGTATTTGTCTTTCTTTTTCTGACTTACTTCACTCTGTATGACAGACTCTAGGTCCATCCACCTCACTACAAATAACTCAATTTTGTTTGTTTTTATGGCTGAGTAATATGCCATTGTATATATGTGCCACATCTTCTTTATCCATTCATCTGTCGATGGACACTTAGGTTGCTTCCATGTCCTGGCTATTGTAAATAGAGCTGCAATGAACATTGTGGTACATGACTCTTTTTGAATTATGGTTTTCTCAGGTTATATGCCCAGTAGTGGGATTGCTGGGTTGTATGGTAGTTCTAGTTGTAGTTTTTTAAGGAACCTCCATACTGTTCTCCATAGTGGCTGTATCAATTTACATTCCCACCAACAGTGCAAGAGGGTCCCCTGTTCTCCACACCCTCTCCAGCATTTGTTGTTTGCAGATTTTTCAGTATATATCCATTTATTCTTTAATTTCTTTCCTGTATCCTTATGTTATATATGTATCTCTTGTAAACAGCATAAGTTAGATTATTTTAAAAAATAACCAAAACGACCATTGTGACAATTTTGGCTTTTTCACTGAAGACTTTATTTTGTTTAACCTTTTTTTTTTTTCGGTACGCGGGCCTCTCACTGTTGTGGCCTCTCCCGTTGCGGAGCACAGGCTCCGGACGCGCAGGCTCAGCAGCCATGGCTCACGGGCCCAGCCGCTCCACAGCATGTGGGATCTTCCCGGACCGGGGCACGAACCCGTGTCCCCTGCATCGGCAGGTGGACTCTCAACCACTGCGCCACCAGGGAAGCCCTGTTTAACTTTTTTTATGAATACTGATATGTTTCATTTTTCTTCCATTTTATTTTGTACTTCAGTTTTGTCCTTTCTCTGTTTTTTTTTTCCCTCCTTTCTTGACTTCTATTAGATGAATTGAGCTTCCCTCCATTCTACTTTTTCCCTCTACTTACTTGTGAGTTGTATTTTCTTTTCCTGTTCTTTTTGTGGTTACTCCAGAAATTTTAACATCAATTAAAATGAAGCCCAGATGGATTAAAGACCTAAATGTAAGGCCAGAAGCTATCAAACTCTTAGAGGAAAACATAGGTAGAACACTCTATGACATAAATCACAGCAAGATACTTTTTGACCCACATCCTAGAGAAATGGAAATAAAAACAAAAATAAACAAATGGGACCTAATGAAACTTCAAAGCTTTTGCACAGCAAAGGAAACCATAAACAAGACCAAAAGACAACCCTCAGAATGGGAGAAAATATTTGCAAATGAAGCAACTGACAAAGGATTAATCTCCAAAATTTACAATTTACATGCAGCTCAATAACAAAAAACCAAACAACCCAGTCCAAAAATGGCCAGAAGACCTACATAGACATTTGTCCAAAGAAGATATACAGACTGCCAACAAACACATGAAAGAATGCTCAACATCATTAATCATTAGAGAAATGCAAATCAAAACTACAATGAGGTATCATCTCACACCAGTCAGAATGGCCATCATCAAAAAATCTAGAAACAATAAATGCTGGAGAGGGTGTGGAGGAAAGGGAACCCTCTTGCACTGCTGGTGGGAATGTGAATTGGTACAGCCACTATGGAGAACAGTATGGAGGTTCCTTAAAAAACTACAAATAGAACTACCATATGACCCAGCAATCCCACTACTGGGCATATACCCTGAGAAAACCATAATTCAAAAAGAGTCATGGGGCTTCCCTGGTGGTGCAATGGTTGAGAGTCTGCCTGCCGATGCAGGGGACACGGGTTCGTGTCCCGGTCCGGGAAGATCACACATGCCACGGAGCGGCTGGGCCCGTGAGCCATGACCGCTGAGCCTGTGCGTCCGGAGCCTGTGCTCTGCAATGGGAGAGACCACAACAGTGAGAGGCCCGTGTACTGCAAAAAAAAAAAAAAAAAGAGTCATGTACCAAAATGTTCATTGCAGCTCTATTTACAGTAACTAGGAGATGGAAACAACCTAAGTGTCCATCATTGGATGAATGGATAAAGAAGATGTGGCACATATATACAATGGAATATTACTCAGCCATAAAAACAAATGAAATTGAGCTATTTGTAATGAGGTGGATGGACCTAGAGTCTGTCATACAGATTGAAGTAAGTCAGAAAAAGAAAGACAAATACCGTATGCTAACACATATATATGGAATTTAAGAAAAGAAAAACGTCATGAAGAACCTAGGAGTAAGACAGGAATAAAGACACAGACCTACTAGAGAATGGACTTGAGGATATGGGGAGGGGGAAGGGTAAGCTGTGACAAAGTGAGAGTGGCATGGACATATATACACTACGAAACGTAAAATAGATAGCTAGTGGGAAGCAGCCGCATAGCACAGGGAGATCAGCTCGGTGCTTTGTGACCACCTAGAGGGGTGGGATAGGGAGGGTGGGAGGGAGGGAGACGTAAGAGGGAAGAGATATGGGAACATATGTATATGTATAAATGATTCACTTTTTTATAAAGCAGAAACTAACACACCATTGTAAAGCAATTATACTCCAATAAAGATGTAAAAAAAAAAATGAAGCCCAAATCATATCAATATTTATAACTTTGTTCAAAGTAATACAAAAATATTATTAGGATGTGTTAGAGTATCTGCTTTATGAAATATATGCTCTTTTTTGTATTATCTTTTGAACTCCACAAATTAGACTTTATTTTTATCCTGTGTAATCCGTTTTTGTTTTATCCAACCTATTTGGTTATCACTTTGTTTTTTTGCCATTATTTACAAAAATTTAAATCCAGATCTTGGTGGAGCCAGGTATGTGTCACAGCCATTTCTTTTTGCGGGATTTTAAAACTTTTTTTCCTAGTTCACCCACTGAGAGAGTCACCCTTCAGTGATCTTGGTGTTATCTGTACCTTCCTCTCTGCTGGGACCTCTGGCTTCATCTTTGGTCCCTAGGGTTTTTAAGTGTACTGCCAAGAAAAAAATGAGGAAGTCATTCGTGTTCATATTTGTTGCTTATTCAGACTAATGTTTTTTTTGAAAAAAATTTTTTTCCTAATTAGAACTGCTTGTGAAAGTTTTTAGACAATTCAGACATGTTACTGTACTTACGTTTATTAGATTTATAATCTCTTCTCCCCTTTCTCCTTCCTTCCTCCTCATCTCCCCAGTTAGATTCGATATTCAGCAAAGTACATTTACTTCCTTATCCCTGTCATTAGTCTGCTGAGCATGTCCATCAAATCCTGTGGCTTCCTGGAACACAGTTTGGAGTGCTCTGCCCTACCTGAGGGAAGTTAAAAGCATCAACATGTTTACACAGGAAAAGGAATTGGCTTCCCCACTACTTTTATCATCTCCTGCCATGAGCCTTTCCTTGCTAGTGTCTGCAGTTGTATATCCTTTTACATTCCTTTGTAAATTTTTGGGAAAAAGCCTTTTTTATATCAGACAACCCAGAACTTCCCAGTTTTCAGTTATTTATTCATTCAATAAATATTTAGGTGCTAGTTTTATTGTGTCCTACTTTGGGACATACAGTAATGAATAATACAACAGTAAAATGGTCTCTGCCTTCATGGATTTTGTTTTCCTGGAAGTGGGAACAAGGGATGATAGCGCAGTAGGAGCCATGATGGGGGAAGCAAGGGGAGTCCAGGAAGGAATCTGGGAGGAAGTGATGTCTTGGCTGAGTCAGCCCAATAATGTGGTGAAGGAAGGGCTGGGGCACTATCACTTACCAAGGCCCAGAGGTGACGGGACCCGGTATGTTTGGGTAACTGTAGGTAGTCCAGACTGATTGGAGTGGAGTGTGAGGTAAAATGTGAGAGGTGCATGAGCTAGACCTTTAAGTTGAGTTGGGTAGTCCTATGTTTCCCAAAACTAGCTTGATTATAAGAGTCTTTAGGGGCATTTGTTAAGAATGAAGATTCCAGCTTCCTCCCCTGGGGGTTTTGATATAAGCTTCTGATACAAACAGGTACAATAAAACCCTTCCATTTGACTCTTTGCTTTCCTTGGGATTTGGTTATACTATAGAACATTCATATCCCATTCTCATGAATAAGGAGAGCCATAAAGTGCAAAGAAGGCTTAATCCTTTCTTATCCTTTCCCTATCTTTCTCCTGTACCTCTTGGGTACCCAGTGTCCCATTGGTTCCCTGTCTGTTCACGAATTTCACTGGGCTTTCTAACTGGGGCCAGAGTTCTGCCTGGATATTTAGTTAGGGCTCTCTGTATCATTTCTTTTCTTTTTTTAAATTTAATTAATTAATTAATTTCTGGTTGCGTTGGGTCCTCGTTGCACGCAGGCTTTCTGTAGTTGCCGCAGGCAGGGGCTGTTCTTTGTTGTGGTGCACGGGTTTCTGATTGCAGTGGCTTCTCTTGTTGTGGAGCATGGTCTCTAGGTGCGCGCGCTTCAGTAGTTGTGGCATGCGGGCTTTGTTGCTCCGCCGCATGTGGGATCTTCCCAGACCAGGGCTCGAACCTGTGTCCCCTGCATTGGCGGGCGGATTCTTAACCCCTGCACCACCAGGGAAAACCTCTGTAATTTCTGGGTGGGCTTGAAACATTGTCTGACATTAGTATAAAAATGACATTTTATTGTATTTCTTTTAATGAAATATTCTTGAAATGAATGATAATGAAGAGTAATCATTTCTAGTTCAGAATTCCCAAAGTGATATTCCAGTCATTTCAGTTTCTTCACTGGGGGCTTTTCTATTTTGTATTTGCCAAACTACCATATTTTCTGATCAGGAAATTACTGTGACATTTACATAGGGGAAGTATTAAAAAAATGAAGGCTATTCTTAGGCACTGTATGAGGATTCTCCTTATATAAATCAGGGAAGATGACTGCTTCAGAAGAAGGGAAACATATGGGAAGTTTGGTTGAATATTGGTACAATAGTATTTTAATAAAATTCTAAGGTTATTAATTATATCTTAACTTTTAGAAATTATTTTTGGATTTGGACTGCTATTAGATTTTTAAAAAATGATGCTCTGGCCAGGACTTCTTAGAATTTCTGAATCCTGTAACATCCCACTGCTCTCTCTACATTTTCCTCAATACATTTAGAATGATGTATTTTCACAAGGATCAGACTGGCAAAGGGAAGCAGAGTGATACTTGATTCTTGACTAGTTCCTGAAACTTCAGTGTAGAGATTTCTGGCAAACTGGTCTGAAGCATTTGGAGTTTCCTATTTTCCTAAACTAGTTAGCTTTCGACTTGTGTGATATCTGCCCTATTTCATCTTTTGTGGTGACAAATCTGACTCTGCACTGGAGAAGGAGTCTGAAAAGAGTGAGTTATACCAGGTGCACTACCTTTTTCCTGTAGTTACTTTTCCACTAGCAAGCATTGCCTAATAAATACCCTGCAAAAAGTCTGATCAATCAGATTAGTAATGTTTCTGTTTGATCAGATGGGGGTGGAACTTTCCTTTCCTAGCTGTTAACATTCGTTTTATCAGTGTTTCTCATTAAAATATTTCATAGAAATAAATGTTTAGACATTAAAATTACCTGTAGTTATTTAATGACGGGTTATTTATTAAATGTTCTTGGACATGTGTTGGCATTCTTTCTTAAAATTATTTGGTTTTGAATAATTAATATTTAATGGTTCCAATTTAAAATATTTAGGCTGAGATAGTAATATAGAAACTAAATGAGTAAAAGAAAATCAGACTGAATAAATTTAACAAGAGAAGTGTAAAACTTATACTCTGAAAACTACAAAACACTGTTGAAAGAAATTAAGGAAGACTAAATAAATGGAAAGATATCCTGTATTAGAGGATCAGAAGATTTATCATTAAGATGTCACTTTTCCCTAAATTGATCCACAAACTCATTGCAGTCCTCATAAAAAAACTGGCTGTTTTGAAGAAATGGATGGGCTGATCCTAAAATTCATACGGAAATTCAACCCAGAGTAGCCAAAACAGTCTCAAAAGAGAACAAAGTTGGAAGACTCACACTTCCGAATTTGAGAACTACAAAGCCACAATGATCCAGATTGTGTGGTACTGGCATAAGAATAGACATATAATCAGTGGGATAAAATTGAAAGTTAAAAATTAAACCCATACATCTGTGGTCACTTGATTTTTCACAAGGATACCAAGACCATTTAATGAAGAAAGAATAGTATTTTGAACAAATGGCGCTGGGACAAGTGGGTATCCATATGCAAAAGAATGAATTTGAACCTCCGCCTCATACTGCATAATAAATTAACTAAAAATATATCATAGCCCTAAATGTAAGATCTAAAAGTGTAAAACTTTTAGAAGGACACATAGGTATAAATCTTCATAAACTTAGATTAGGCAAAGCCTTCTCAGATATGACACCAAAAGCACAAGTGACAAAATAACAAATAGATATATTGGATTTATCAAAATTAAAACCTTTTGTGCCCCATTAGATACGACCAAGAAAGTGAAATGACTACTCAGAGAATGGGAAAAAAAATTTGCAAATCATATATTTCATAAGGGACTTGTATCTACAACATATAAAGTACTTAAAACTCAATAATGAAAGACAAACAACTCAATTAAAAAATGGGCAAAGTGACTCATAAGGGGAAGAGGTTTCTTTTTTGAGATAATGAAAAACTGACTGTGGTGATGGTTGCACAACTAAGTTGAATACTTTAATGGATGAATTATATTTCAAAAAACCTGTTATATTAAAAAAAAGAAAATAGGACTGTAACGTGTATGTATAGAAGGGTAGAAATTTTGTGAGAACCAGGTGATGGAGGAAATAATTTTAATTGTGACATCAAGGTAAGGGTTGATTGAAGTGAGATTAAGAGAAATCTTTGCTTCACTTTTTGGTCAATAAATATTACTTTTACCAAAAACCTGGAAAAATCCTTCCTTTTTTTTTTTTTCTATAAGCAGAAATGAAAGATGACTGTAAATATTGGTATAAGATAATTTGTGCTGGTTCACTTTCCCTTTTTTGAATCAAAAGTTGCTGCCAGATCTTACAAGGCAGCATAGGTGAAATAAAAAAACTCACGCTGGAGGCCAGAGTTCCCTGAAGTGGCCTTAAAATTCAAGACAGCAATTTTTTTTTTTTTTTTTGCCATACGCGGGCCTCTCACTGTTGTGGCCTCTCCCATTGCAGAGCACAGGCTCCGGACGCGCAGGCTCAGCGGCCATGGCTCACGGGCCCAGCTGCTCCGCGGCATGTGGGATCTTCCCGGACCGGGGCACGAACCCGTGTCCCCTGCATCGGCTCTCAACCACTGCACCACCAGGGAAGCCCTACAGCAAATTTTGAAATGAAAACAAAGTTTGATTTATAGATTTATATAATTTAGGCTTTGTTCTAGTTACTAGGGCTATATATTACTTATCCCCAAACAGTCATTTATTTTGTTTATACCTTTTTTGGGTCTAAAATTAGAACAGCGTCCAGTGCTTATGTCTTGACTTTGCTGCATGATGTCTCAGGCCTCTGTTGGAAGACTCAGAGACTCAGGGCTGGGTCATTTGTTGCCTTGCTCACTTACATGTTTGGTAATTGCTACTGACTTTCAGCTGATGGACTCAGTTTCTCTGGGTATCGGTGTCTCTGTGTGGTTTCTCCATATCAGCTAGTTTGGGCTTCACAGCAATGGTGTCCAGGTTCCTAGGGCAAGCATCCTGAGAGAGTGAGAGCACAGACAAGCTGTCCCACATTTTATCGCCCACCTTCAGAAGTCAGGCAGTGTTCGTCTGCCACACTCTATTCATTGAGGCAGTCACAGTGTCCTCAGGTGCAAGTGGAGGGAAATAATCTTTAGTTCTTGATGGGGAGGGGCAGCATACTAGAGGCACATAAAAATACTGGTCTGGAAATACTGTTGTGTCCCTTTTTTGAAAAACACAGGCTGCCACAGACCTGGAAGGGGAACTTAGAGATCATCTGGTCCAGTTCCCTCATTTTATAGATGAGGACACTGAGGCTGAGAAGAAGGGGTGTAACATGGCCACGGTCATGGCCTGTGGTCAGACTGGGCTGGAATTTAGCTTTCCTGACTCTAGGCTAGGGTCTTCCCTACTATACCACTTTTTTTCATTTTGCGGAATACGTAGTTCATTCACTCAAGTCATGAGTGGTCCTCCCCTCAGAGTTTTCTTAGGCTAGCAGACAGGATGATATAGGCAAAACTGCTGACATCGTGCTTGGCATGGAGTGGGCACTCAGAAAGCATTTTTAACCCTTCTTCCCCACTTTGTGTTTTATCCAAAGAGGGCCTTGTTGACATGTTGTGTATAGACTGTGCCAACACAATGGAATAGAGTCACTTCCCCAGCATGTGGAAATTAAATGGTAAATCTAGTTGAAGATTTTTTATTTGCCCCTTTTCAGGTGCTCAGAATTTTGATGTCATACGACTGTCAACTTACAGAACAGCTTGCAAATTGCGATTTGTGCAAAAACGATGCAACCGTAAGTCATTTCTACTCATTTCTATGATAGCTGGATAGAGCTCTTGATAATATAGAAGATTTTAATGTGTTTTAGTCATATTGTAATGTTAATTGAATTATTTTGTCTTAAGTGTTTATCAGAATATAAGCTTTGTAATGGAAAGAGCTTGTTAATTTATTCTGGGTGTCCCTCAAAAAATTTAAGAAACTCAATAAGGTGACTAGTTTTGAGATTAATTAATTCTTTATTTTTTTAAAATTTATTTATTTATTTATTTATGGCTGTGTTGGGTCTTTGTTGCTGTGCGCGGGCTTTCTCTAGTTGCGGTGAGTGGGGACTCCTCTTCCTTGCGGTGTGTGGGCTTCTCATCGCGGTGGCCTCTCTTGTTGTGGAGCATGGACTCTAGGCACGCGGGCTTCACTAGTTGTGGCATTCGGGCTCAGTAGTTGTAGCTTGCAAACTCTAGAGTGCAGGCTTAGTAGTTGTGGCACACGGGCTTAGTTGCTCCGCGGCATGTGGGATCTTCCCGGACCAGGGCTTGAACCCGTGTCCCCTGCATTGGCAGGCGGATTCTTAACCACTGCACCACCAGGGAAGTCCCAAGATTAATTAATTCTTTAAATGGGAGAATTCATTTCTCCTTGTCACTTTTTAATACAAAGTTTTATGTAAAATTAATACAGTTTATCAGCTTCTGGAGAGAAAGAAAAACTAATATTTTGATAAAGGCATAATAAAAATTAACTTTCTTGTTTAAACTTAATATAACACAAATCAGCCTTTTCTATAAGCGGTTGCTTCCACAATTGCTACTTATAAAATACGTAAATTAAAATATTTGTAAAATGCATATAAAATCTTTCTTAATTTGTGTGCAGATGAACTGACTTAGAATTATTGTACTTTTCTCAGATATATGTGTGTGTGTGTGTGTGTGTGTGTGTGTGTGTGTGTGTGTGTGTGTATTAATGAAAAACTGTTTTGTGTAATGGAAAGAACATTAGCCTTAGAATGGGAAAACCTGTTTTACTCCAGGTTTTGTTTGTCATTTATTATAAACACGTGACCTTGGACAAGTCACTTTATATTTAAATACTTCTACACTACTTTAAGTCCTACTCAAAAATCCTAGCTTAAAATTCTCTCCAAAGAGTTTACCGTACCATCCTAGACTGAAGTCATGTTTCTTCTCTGGTTTCCCAAAGCATTGTTTTCAAATTATGGGTTGTGACCTGTTAATGGTTCCTGAAACTGTTTTGGTGAGCTGTAGCCAGAATTTAAAGCATGTAATGGAGAAAAAAAAAGAGAAAGAAAAAAAAGTCAGAATGTAGCTTATGTGGTAAAGTATTTTGTGAAACGTGTTTTTTATATATCTAGAGGGGTGTGTGTGTGTTGATTTAAATATATTTGCATGTTGTCAAAAAGTTTGAAAACCGCTGTCCTACAGGAACTACCATTTTTATACTTCTTCCCATAATTATTCTTGGAACACAGTAGTCTATGTGTGGGCTGAGCCAGGCTAGTGGCATTAGTAATATAAAGTAAAAGATGCATTGTTCTAGCAGTTTTATTTTGTCACATATGATTCTTCAGTCTACCAGATTACTCCAGGTTATAAGTAGGAGTCAGATTTCAATTTTTTCCATATATATGTTCAGTTGACCCTACACTATTTATTGAAAATAAATCCTTTTCTTCATTACTTCAAAAACCATCCTTTTTCTTCATTACTAAAAAAATCCAGATTATAAGTAGGAGTCAGATTTCAATTTTTTCCATATATATGTTCAGTTGACCCTACACTATTTATTGAAAAGACCATCCTTTTTCTTCATTACTAAAAAAATCTTTTTCTCATATTCATTAGGAGAAATGTACAAGAATGTTCATAGCTGTGTCCATATGTGAGAGGATCTGTTTTTGGACTCTTTGTGTTCCATTGGTCTGTTTGTCTATCCTTATACCAATAATCACTGTTAGAGCTTTAGGGTTAGGGTACTTTTGTTCTATTTTACTTTTTAAGATTGTCTGAGACATTCTTGGCCTTTTTACATTTATTTTCACACAAATTTTAGAATTTGCTTGTTAATTTCTACTAAAAATGAAAAACAAAGATTTGTGCTGGGATTTCTTTCCTTCATTTTTTTTTTAAAGTATAATTTACGTATAATAAAATTCATCCTTTTAATGTATAGTCCTGTGGGATTTTGTTGGGACTACACTGAATCTGTAGATCAAGTTGGGGAGAAATTGATGTATTTCCAGTGTTGAGATTTCATTTCTGTGAACCTGATATATCCCTCCATCTATTTAGGTCTTTAAGTTTTGCTAATTTATATATTTTTTGGTAGAGATATTGCACATCCTTTATTGGATTTATTCCTGAGTCCTCGTGTATGTTTAGAAATACAGTGACTTTCATATCTTGATTTGTACCTAGCAGTCATTCTAGACTCAAATATTAATTTTAGTGATATACATGCAGAATCTTTATGATTTTCAATGTGTATAATTTTGTCATTTCTGAATAATGACAGTTACTTTTATTTCCTATACTGATAATTACTGCATATTTATATAGGTTAGGATTTGAAATACGATAGGAATGATGACAGTGGGCATTTCTTATCTTATTCCCAATATCAGAGGAATGGCTTTCAACATTTTACTATTAAGTAATATGTTTGCTGCAGTTTTTTGTAGATATCCTTAATCAGATTAAGGAAATTTCCAAGTAGTGTGTTTATTCATTTCTAAAGATAAAGTTTATTTTAAAAGTTTTCTTTTTGATAATGATTTCTGACAATTTCATTTTGATCATAGAGCATGGCTTATATGATTTTAATCCTTTAAAATTTATTGGGATTAGTTTTATGACTCAGGATAAGGTCAGTTTTTTTACACGTTCTTTGTGTTATTGAAAATAAAGCATATTTTCTAATCACTGGGGGCAGGACTTCATATAGTGTCCATTATGCCTGCCTTGTTAGTTTGTCTATGATTGTACTTATTTTTTTTGTATGTTTGCTCTGTCACTTGCTAAGAGAGGTGTGTTAATATCTCCCACAAAGTCTGTGAATTTGTCTCTTTGAGGTTCTGTTACATTTTCATTGTGTATTTTTGAAGCTACGAAGGGGAGGCAAAACTTTACCTCTACCCTCTCAGGGTCTCCAGCGGAGCCTGAGAATTAAATAGACGTAAGACAGATTAACAGGAGAAAAGCATATGGATTTTTACATGTACATAGGAGCCCCCATAGGAAAATGAAAACCCAAAGGAGTGAGTGGGCCTAAGTGCTTATATACTAAGTTGAACAAAGAGTGGCAGTTGTGGAAAAATAACTAAAATATGTCAGGAGACTAAAGATAAGAGCTATTTTAATGAAGTCTGCAGATTTCACTCAGACTCAATTCACTGTCTCTGGTGATGAGGATGTTTCTTTCCTCTTGGAATAAGGAGGGCGTTTTTCACATGGGACTTTTACTTCCTGCTTTTGGGAAGAAGAGGGGAGGTCAGAGTGTCCTTCTTGGCATCTGCTGTTTTTCAGGAGTCTTTAGCTCAAACTACTCCGTATGCCAAAGTGGCATATCTTGGGGTGACATATTCTGCCACCCTTCACTATTCTATTAAATGTAAGTAAATGTAAAATTCTTATATCTTTCTGCTGAATTAAACTTTTGAATTGTTGAAAAAGTTACAAAATAAACACAAAGTTTGTGTTGACAAAATAAACACAAAGTTTATTTTCTTTGTGTTCCAGTACATCTTGTTGATATTTGGAACATGATTGAAGCCTTCCGAGACAATGGCCTTAATACACTGGACCATACCACTGAGATCAGTGTGTCTCGCCTCGAGACCGTCATCTCATCCATCTACTACCAGCTGAACAAGCGCCTTCCTTCTACTCACCAAATCAGTGTGGAACAGTCCATCAGCCTCCTCCTCAACTTTATGATTGCTGCATATGACAGGCTAGTACCTGCCCTGCTTAATCCATTTTAAGAATGTTTCTCTTCTAATCATCCTTCTTCTGTACTGCCTTGCCAAGGGTTGTCAACTTAGAATCACAGTTAAAAGGGAAATGAATTAGTACAAGTCCCTTCTAAAGACTGGTTAAATGCCAGAGTGACTTACTGTCTTGGGACATGTCACATATTAACCTCTGTAACATTAGGGAGATTCACAACACTTGAGACATAATTGTTTGGTAAAATTGTCGGTACCTTAATATAGCTGTTCTCTATCCAGTGAAATATAGCCAAGTGGTACATTTGATTATGAGGCTTTCTATTTGACTTTTAAACTAACTTTTCTTTACTATGTGATAGCAATTGCCTTTGGACTATATAGTACCTTGTTTTCTCTTTATTTATGTTTAGGAGTCTATTTTAATTCTTTTCAATGTAGAACATTGTGTTCTAAACCTTAAAACAATAGAAGAAAACTAAATGTCCTCCAAATTAAAACAGAAATGAGTTGTTATATTTGTATTTATGGAGAATTAAGTTGGTATGATAAAAAATAAAATAGAAATCATAAATGATGGAAGCACAGAGGTTAATATTTATTTTCCGGGAACCAGGAGTTCAGATGTCTGATCCCTGCTGTACTATCAGCAATGTGATTTGGATGGGTTAATTCTCTCTGCTTCATTTTTCTCTCTGTAGGAAAATGAGTTCATATATTTGTAGAATACTATTAGTTATACTTCATAATATTGAGGGTTCTGTGAATTAATGGTAAAACCATACAAATGTCAAGGCCAAGTCACAACATAGGCACTCACTAAATTCACTTTTTTAAAATAATTAATTAATTAATTAATTTTTGGCTGTGTTGGGTCTTCGTTTCTGTGCGAGGGCTTTCTCTAGTTGTGGCGAGTGGGGGCCGCTCTTCATCGCGGTGCATGGGCCACTCTTCATCGCGGTGCACAGGCCTCTTGCTGTCGCGGCCTCTCGTTGCGGAGCACAGGCTCCAGACGCGCAGGCTCAGTAGTTGTGGCTCACGGGCCCAGTTACTCCGCAGCATGTGGGATCTTCCCAGACCAGGGCTCGAACCTGTGTCCCCTGCATTGGCAGGCAGATTCTCAACCACTGCGCCACCAGGGAAGCCCCCACATTTTTATAAGATGTTATCAAATGAGATATTCCATCCATTTAATAAAAAATTATTTAAAGAAATTTGAATTTTTAAAACATGAGTGTACATGTAGCGTATGTCCCAGAATTCTAATGCCATTTTTTTTAGCAGTTAATCTGGTAGGTTAAGTTTATACTGTCCAAGGAATGACTCTTCTGATCTAAAAACCTTAGTAAAAACCATTATTCTGTGGTGAGTAAGCAGCACCTTATCGTGACACTGACTCACTGAGTAAGTCACTTCAGGGCCACACAACACAAATTAATTTAAGAAACTTTTTAAAGTCAGAAATAAAAGTCATCTTAGAGCTAAAAATGATAAAGCAGAGATTATAAACTTTGACTCCATAATTATATCAAATAAGTACTACGGCTAAAGAAGGGAGGAGAAGAGAGAGTGAAGAGATAGCAAAAGGGAGAATGGGAAGACCAAAGTTAAGGGCAGAAGGTACAGAGGTGTCCTGGGACACAGTTGGAGAAAGCCGGACACAGGCAGAAAGAGACAAAGGAAAAGAAAAAAGAGACAGTAAATCAGCAGGAGGGCACACTGAAGAGAACTAGGAAAGCAAAAAGAGACAAATGAGCTAAGAGTAAAGAATATAGTGTGGCAGGGGTGAGTTTGGTAATTCTCAAGTCATATCCTGTTTAAAATGTTGACCGTGGGCATCAGAATAAATCGTCACATCTTTACTGACCTTGAACTCTTCATATGATAAGAGCTTATTTAGTTAGCTCTCCGGAAATTTGAAATTCGCTTTCATGTACTGGAAAAAAGAAAGGATCTGGTTATCAGAATTTTATTTTTGAAAATCAGGGCATTTTGTTGTTAAATACTTCCAAAAGTAGTAGTCTCTTTATAGATTGGCCACTTTGTTATTTAGGCTGGAGAGTCCCTTTGGTATGTAGAATTCCTATTATTTTAACTGATCTTTTCAAGCTTTTGTATTTCATAATTTCTCAAAGTTAAAATTTGAATACAGCAATTAACTTAATTATTAAATTCCCTCACCTCCAAATTCATAGTCACATTTTTGGTCAGGTTGTTTCTGATTATTATAATAGATTGTGAGACCCTAAAACGATCATCAGGAACAAATAGGATCTAAGACTTTCTCCCTTAAGCATGTATTTTCTTAGGAATTAATTTTTTTAATACTTAGATTTAAAATATTTCACATTGGACAATTAAAAACATTGAAAAGTATGAAGAATGATATTATAAACATCTGTGTGTAGACTTTAAGCTAAGAGGAATAGCCAAAACATTCTGTTAGCCTCAGTTTTTTCCTGTTTCAGGTCCTCAGTACCACAGTTACAGTACCGTAGGTACATGGTCTGGTCCGAAGGTACAACAGGTGATGCTCTAACCAACATTTTTTTCTTCTTTTTTTTTGTTTTTGATAACAAGGATATCCAAATTCCCAGTGTGAGGCATAGGAAACCTTTCTTTCTCTTCTTCAGTTGAGCTGATTTAGTGATTTAGAGCTTGGGATTTATAAACCTCCTTTCTGTTTCCAACCTCGGTGTTAGTTCCACATCTTCAACTATAAGCAATAGAAAGCCTACTCAGATGGGCTTTCACAGTAACTGGAGCAATAGGCTCACATAACAGAGGAGCCAGAGACAGGATTGTGGTTGAATCAGGGCCCTGG
This sequence comes from Lagenorhynchus albirostris, assembly GCF_949774975.1. NCBI lineage: Eukaryota > Metazoa > Chordata > Mammalia > Artiodactyla > Delphinidae > Lagenorhynchus > Lagenorhynchus albirostris. Next base: position 69,723,321 of record NC_083107.1, read on the forward strand.
CTGCATTTCTTCTTTTTTAAAAAATATTTATTTATTTGGCTGCGCCGGGTCTTTAGTTGTGGCATGGGGGATCTTTTAGTTGCGGCATGCGAGATCTTAAGTTGTGGCATGCAGACTCTTAGTTGCGGCATGTGGGATCTAGTCCTCTGACCAGGGATCGAACCTGGGCCCGCTGCATTGGAAGCGTGGAGTCTTAGCCGCTGGGCCACCAGGGAAATCCCTGCGTGTCTTTATAGTGGTCTTGGCTTTGACCTTCTCTTCTATTAGCTTCATCCTTATGCTGACTTCAAAAAATGCCTGCTACAGCTACTAAAATGCTTCCTGTCAAGTCTAGGTGAGGGAGAGAGCCAGTTTTCTTTCAACACTGAACAAAGCCTCCACCAGATATGTGCGTTTGGGCCATGTATGTGTAAGTGGTAGGCTTTTTAGCTGAAAACAAAGGATTTGTGCCTTTGGGGCAGAGGATAGTTAAATTCTCACCCTCACCCTGTGTTGCCTCATCATGGGGATAGTTGGACTAGATACGAAGGTGATGACCACAGTGTTCACTACTAAACTCCTTGAAGTGCATTATAAACTTGTGGTTCCCTTTCTTGTTAAATAGTCCTACTCTCCACCCAGTTCCTTAAACCTGAGAGTCATTATAACTCTTCCTTCTCCGTCATCTCCCACATCCAGTCGGTTACCAAGTTCTTTCATTTCTACCTCTTGAATATCCTTCAGGTCTATGTACTTCTCTCCATCCCCACTGCTACCATCCCAGACCACCAGCATCATCTTTCACCTGGATTACTGCTATAGCTTCTAAGTGATTTTTTTTTCATATACTCTTTATTCCCTCATTCATTCTTAGAAATAATAAACATCCACCAACCCACTATCTGACCCAGGAACTTGAACATTGACAATAATTTACATTTATCTCCTAACCCATCCCACTGAACTGCACTTAACTAAGGCGAACCCTATTCTGATTTTGTATTATCATTTCCTTGCGTCTTAAAAACCATTTTTGTTCACATGTATGGACATAAATAAAGTATTGTTTAATTTTAAATATTTTTACAATTATAAAAAGAGTGTCATACTAATGTACTATTATCTGATTTATTTTTTTCAGCCAGTAACATATTTTAAAGATTCAGTCATGTTGCATTTATCTATAGTTCAGTTATTTTAACTGTTATATAACATTCTGTTGTGTTTCTATACCATTCTGGTGTTTTCTAGATTTTTGCTCTAAGAAACAACTCTGCTTGGAATATTCTTATTTGTGTCCAAGTGTTTCTCTTGGTTCTAAACTGAGGAATAGAATTGCTGAGCTGTGGGGTATATGAAAGCTCAGATTTACTCTGAACTGATATTTAGAAAGTATAAAATTATTTTTCCAAATTGTACCCATACATAAGAGATCCTTTTGATTCACATTCTGTAAGCCTTAGAATTCTTGGACTTCTTAGTTTTTGCTAAATGACATCTCATTGTTACCTTGATTTGCATTTTCTTGATTACTGAGCATGTTCATATGTTTCTTGGCCATATTTATTACTTCTGTGAAATGCCTCTTTGTGTCTTTTGCCCATTATTCTAGTGTGTTATATTTTCTTTTTATATTGATTTGTAAGAGTTCTTCCTATAATTTAGATAACAATCCTTTCTTGATTATGTGTGTTGCACATATATTCTCCCAATTTATAGCTTGATTTTTTTTTACTTAAGATGTCTTCTTCATAAAATGTTTTTTAAAGAAAATGTCAAACATATAGAAACATAGAAAGAATATTATAGTAACAGCGTGCCCGTAACACAGCTTCCATAATTACCAATACATGGCCAGTCTTATTTCATCTATATCCCCAGGCTCTCCGCCTCCCTTCTCCCCACTTTCTTGACTTATTTCGAGGCAAATCTCACATGTCGTTATCATTTCATATGTAAATATTCCAGTGCATACATATCTCTAAAAGGTGGGATGCCTTAAAAAAATTACCATAATGCCCTTATCTCACCTGAAAATTAATATAAATATTCATTAATATGTTAAAATATCCATTTCACTAATTCCCTTATAAATTTTTATTTTTATGTTGTTTAATTTGAGACTCAAATAAGGTCCATGTATTGCAGTTGATTTTTTTAAAATTTATTTATTTATTATTATTTTTTAACACCTTTATTGGAGTATAATTGCTCTACAATGGTGTGTTAGTTTCTGCTTTATAACAGTGAATCAGCCATACATTTACATATATCCCCATATCTCCTCCCTCTTGCGTCTCCCTCCCACTCTCCCCATCCCAACCATCTAGGCAGTCACAAAGCACCGAGCTGATCTCCCTGTGCTATGCGGCTGCTTCCCACTAGCTATCGATTTTACATTTGGTAGTGTATGTATGTCCATGCCACTCTCTCACTTTGTCCCAGCTTACCCTTCCCCCTCCCCATGTCCTCGAGTCCATTCTCTACATCTGTGTCTTTATTCCTGTCCTGCCTCTAGGTTCTTCAGAACATTTTTTTTTTTTTTTTAGATTCCATATATATGTGTTAGCATAAGGTATTTGTTTTTCTGACTTACTTCACTCTGTATGACAGACTAGGTCCATCCACCTCACTACAAATAACTCAATTTCGTTTCTTTTTATGGCTGAGTAATATTCCATTGTATATATGTGCCACATCTTCTTTATCCATTTATCTGTTGACGGACACTTAGGTTGCTTCCATGTCCTGGCTATTGTAAATAGAGCTGCAATGAACATTGTGGTACATGACTCTTTTTGAATTACGGTTTTCTCAGGTTATATGCCCAGTAGTGGGATTGCTGGGTCGTATGGTAGTTCTATTTCTAGTTTTTTGAGGAAACTCCATACTGTTCCCCATAGTGGCTGTATCAATTTACATTCCCACCAACAGTGCAAGAGGGTTCCCTATTCTCCACACCCTCTCCAGCATTTATTGTTTGTAGATTTTTTGATGATGGCCATTCTGACTGGTGTGAGGTGATACCTCATTGTAGTTTTGATTTCCATTCTCTAATGATTAGTGATGTTGAGCATCCTTTCATGTGTTTGCTGGCAATCTGTATATCTTCTTTGGAGAAATGTCTGTTTAGGTCTTCTGCCCATTTTTGGATTAAGTTGTTTGTTTTTTTGATATTGAGCTGCATGAGCTGATTGTAAATTTTGGAGATTAATCCTTTGTTAGTTGCTTCGTTTGCAAATATTTTCTCCCATTCTGAGGGTTGTCTTTTGGTCTTGTTTATGGTTTCCTTTGCTGTGCAAAAGCTTTGAAGTTTCATTAGGTCCCATTTGTTTATTTTTGTTTTTATTTCCATTTCTCTAGGAGGTGGGTCAAAAAGGATCTTGCTGTGATTTATGTCATAGAGTGTTCTACCTATGTTTTCCTCAAAGAGTTTGATAGTGTCTAGCCTTACATTTAGGTCTTTAATCATTTTGAGTTTATTTTTGTGTATGGTGTTAGGGAGTGTTCTAATTTCTTCCTTTTACACATAGCTGTCCAGTTTTCCCAGCACCACTTACTGAAGAGGCTGTCTTTTCTCCATTGTATATTCTTGCCTCCTTTATCAAAAATAAGGTGACCATATATGCATGGGGTTATCTCTGGGCTTTCTATCCTGTTCATTGATCTATATTTCTGTTTTTGTCCCAGTACCATACTGCCTTGATTACTGTAGCTTTGTAGTATAGTCTGAAGTCTGGGAGCCTGATTCCTCCAGCTCTGTTTATCTTTCTCAAGATTGCTTTGGCTATTCGGGGTCTTTTGTATTTCCATACAAATTGTGAAATTTTTTGTTCTGGTTCTGTGAAAAATGCCATTGGTAGTTTGATAGGGATTGCACTGAATCTGTAGATTGCTTTGGAAAGTATACACATTTTCACAGTGTTAGTTCTTCTAATCCAAGAACATGGTTTATCTCTCCATCTGTTTGTATCATCTTTAATTTCTTTCATCAGTGTCATAGTTTTCTGCATACAGATCTTTTGTCTCCTTTGGTAGGTTTACTCCTAGGTATTTTATTCTTTATGTTGCAATGTAAATGGGAGTGTTTCCTTAATATCCCTTTCAGATTTTTCATCATTAGTTTATAGGAATGCAAGAGATTTCTGTGCATTAATTGTGTATCCTGCTACTCTACCAAGTTCATTGATTAGCTCTAGTAGTTTTCTGGTAGCATCTTTAGTATTCTCTACATATAGTATCATGTCCTTTGCAAACAGTGACAGTTTTACTTCTTCTTTTCCGATTTGGATTCCTTTTATTTCTTTTTCTTCTCTGATTGCTGTGACTAAAACTTCCAAAACTCTGTTGAATAATAGTGGCAAGACTGGACAACCTTGTCTTGTTCCTGATCTTAGAGCGAATGGTTTCAGTTTTTGACCATTGAGAACGATACTGGCTGTGGGTTTGTCATATGTTGCCTTTATTATGTTGAGGTAAGTTCCCTCTATGCCTACTTTCTGGAGGGTTTTTATCATAAATGAATTTTGTCAAAAGCTTTCTCTGCATCTATTGAGATGATCATATGGTTTTTCTCCTTCAATTTGTTAATATGGTGTATCACATTGATTTACGTATGTTGAAGAATCCTGCATTCCTGGGATAAACCCCACTTGATCATGGTGTATGATCCTTTTAATGTGCTGTTGGATTCTGTTTGCTAGTATTTTGTTGAGTATTTTTGCATCTATGTTCGTCAGAGATACTGACCTGTAGTTTTCTTTTTTGGTGGCTTCTTTGTCTGGTTTTGGTATCAGAGTGATGGTGACCTTGTAGAGTGAGTTTGGGAGTGTTCCTCCCTCTGCTATATTTTGGAAGAGTTTGAGAAGGATAGGTGTTAGCTTTTCTCTAAATGTTTGATAGAATTCACCTGTGAAGCCATCTGGTCCTGGACTTCGGTTTGTTGGAAGATTTTTAATCAGTTTCAATTTCAGTGCTTGTGATTGGTCTGTTTATAGTTTCTGTTTCTTCCTGGTTCAATCTCGGAAGGTTGTGCTTTTCTAAGAATTTGTCTGTTTCTTCCAGGTTGTCCATTTTATTGGCATATAGTTGCTTGTAGTAATCTCTCATGATCCTTTGTATTTCTGCAGTTTCAGTTGTTACTTCTCTCTCATTTCTAATTCTTTTGATTTGAACCTTCTCCCTTTTTTTCGTTTTTTTTTCTTCCCTTTTTTTCTTGATGAATCTGGCTAATAGGTTATCAATTTTGTTTTTCTTCTCAAAGAACCATCTTTTAGCTTTATTTTCTTTGCTCTTGTTTCTTTCATTTCTTTTTCATTTATTTCTGATCTGATCTTTATTATTTCTTTCCTTCTGCTAACTTTAGGGGTTTTTTGTTCTTCTTTCTCTAATTGCTTTAGGTGTAAGGTTAGGTTGTTTGTTTGAGATGTTTCTTGTTTCTTGAGGTAGGAGTGTATTGCTATAAACTTCCCTCTTAGAACTGCTTTTGCTGCATCCCATAGGTTTTGGGTCGTCGTGTTTTCATTGTCATTTGTTTCTAGGTTTTTTTGATTTCCTCTTTGACTTCTTCTGTGATCTCTTGCTTAGTTAGTAGCGTATTGTTTAGCTTCCATTTGTTTGTATTTTTTAACAGATTTTTTCCTGTAATTGATACCTAGTCTCATAGCGTGTGGTCAGGTAAGATACTTGATACGATTTCAATTTTCTTAAATTTACCAGGGCTTGATTTGTGACCCAAGATATGATCTATCCTGGAGAATGTTGCATGAGCACTTGAGAAGAAAGTGTATTCTGTTGTTTTTGGATGGAATGTCCTATTAATATCAATTAAGTCCATCTTGTTTAATGTATCATTTGAAGCTTGTGTTTCCTTATTTATTTTGGTTTTGTATGATCTGTCCATTGGTGAAAGTGGGGTGTTAAAGTCCCCTACTATGATTGTGTTACTGTCGATTTCCCCTTTTATGGCTGTTTCCATTTGCCTTATGTATTGAGGTGCTCCTACATTGGGTGCACAAATATTTACAATTGTTATATCTTTTTGTTCGATCTTCCCTTGATCATTATGTAGTGTCCTGCTTTGTCTCTTGTAATAGTCTTTACTTTAAAGTCTATTTTGTCTGATATGAGGATTGCTACTCCAGCTTTCTTTTGATTTCCATTTGCATGGAATATCTTTTTCTTTCCCCTCACTTTCAGTCTGTATGTGTCCCTAGGTCTGAAGTGGGTCTCTTGCAGGCAGCATTTATGCGGGTCTTGTTTTTGTATCCATTCAGCCAGTCTGTGTCTTTTGGGTGGAGCATTTAAACCATTTACATTTAAGGTAATTATCGATATGTATGTTCCTGTTACCATTTTCTTAATTGTTTTAGGTTTGTGTTTATAGGTCTTTTCCTTCTCTTGTGTTTCCTGCCCAGAGAAGTTCCTTTAGCATTTGTTGTAAAGCTTGTCTGGTGGTGCTGAATTCTCTTAGCTTTTGCTCGTCTGTAAACGTTTTAATTTCTCCACTGAATCTGAATGAGATCCTTGCTGGGTAGAGTAATCTTGGTTGTAGCTTTTTCCCTTTCATCACTTTAAATATGTCCTGCCACTGCCTTCTGGCTTGGAGAGTTTCTGGTGAAAGATCAGCTGTTAACCTTGTGGCGATTCCCTTGTATGTTATTAGTTGCTTTTCGCTTGCTTCTTTTGATATTTTTTCTGTGTATTTAATTTTTGATAGTTTGATTAATATGTGTCTTGGCGTGTTTCTCCTTGGATTTATCCTGTATGGGACTCTCTGAGCTTCCTGAACTTGATTGACTATTTCCTTTCCCATATTAGGGAAGTTTTCAACTACAATCTCTTCAAGTATTTTCTCAGTGCCTTTCTTTTTGTCTTCTTCTTCTGGGACCACTATAATTCGAATGTTGGTGCGTTTAATGTTGTCCCAGAGGTCTCTGAGACTGTCCTCAATTCTTTCCATTCTTTTTTCTTTATTCTGCCCTGCAATAGTTATTTCCACTATTTTATCTTCCAGGTCACTTTTCCGTTCTTCTGCCTCAGATATTCTGCTATTGATTCCTTCTAGAGAAGTTTTAATTTCATTTATTGTGTTGTTCATCATTGTTTGCTCTTTAGTTCTTCTGTGTCCTTGTTAAACGTTTCTTGTATTTTCTCCATTCTGTTTCCAAGATCATCTTTACTATCATTACTCTGAATTCTTTTCCTGGTAGACTGCCTTTTTCCTCTTTATTTGTTTGGTCTGGTGTTTTTTTGCCTTGCTCCTTCATCTGCTGTGTGTTCCTCTGTCTTCTCATTTGCTTAACTTACTGTGGTTGGGTCTCCTTTTTGCAGGCTGCCGGTTCGTGGTTCCTGTTGCTTTTGGTGCCTGCCCCCAGTGGCTAATGTTGGTTCAGTGGGTTGTGTAGGCCTCCTAGTGGAGGGGACTGGTGCCTGTGTTCTGCTGCATGAGGCTGGATCTTGTCTTTCTGGTGGGCAGGACTGTGTCCAGTGGTGTGTTTTGGTGTGTCTGTGACCTTATTATGATTTTAGGCAGCCTCTCTGCTAATGGGTGGGGTTGTGTTCCTGTCTTGCTAGTTGTTTGGCATAGGGTGTCCAGCACTGTAGCTTGCTGGTCATTGAGTGGAGTCGGGTCTTAGTGTTGAGATGGAGATCTTTGGGAGAGCTTTCACTGTTTGATATTACGTGGAGCCGGTCTCTGGTGGACCAGTGTCCTGAACTCAGCTCTCCCACCTCAGAGGCACAGGCCTGGCACCCAGCCAGTACACCAAGACCCTGTCAGCCACATGGCTCAGAAGAAAAGGGAGGAAAAAAAGAAAGAAAGAAAAAATAAATAAATAGTTATTAAAATAAAGAAATTATTAAAAATAAAAATAATTAAAAAATAATAAAAACGTAGAAAGTAAGAAAGAAGGGAGAACCAAACCAAGAAAGAAATCCACTAATGATAGCAAGTGCTAAAATCTATACTAAAAAGAAAGAAAAAAAAAACGGACAGACAGAACCCTTGGGCAAATGGTTGAATCAAAGCTATACAGAGAAACTCACACAAAGAAGCATACACATACACACTCACAAAAAGAGAAAAAGGAAAAAAAAGGTATATATCTATATCTATCTATCTATATACAAAAAAGGAAGAGAACAACCAAATCAATAAACAAATCTACCAATGATAATAAACTCTAAATATAAACTAAGATAAACATAAAACCGGAAACAAATTAGATGCAGAAAGCAAACCCCAAGTCTACAGTTGCTCCTAAAGTCCACCAGCTTCAATTTTGGGATGATTTGTTGTCTGTTCAGGTATTCCAGAGATGCAGGGTACATCATGTTGATTGTGGAGATTTAATCCGCTGCTCCTGAGGCTGCTGGGAGAGATTTCCCTTTGTCTTCTTTGTTCGCACAGCTCCCCGGCGTTCAGCTTTGGATTTGGCCCTGCCTCTGCTTGTAGGTTGCCTGAGGGCATCTGTTCCCTTTTGGGAAGTCTGAGGTCTTCTGCCAGCCTTCAGTAGGTGTTACGTAGGAGTTGTTCCACATGTAGATGTATTTCTGATGTATTTGTGGAGAGGAAGATGATCTCCACTTCTTACTCCTCTGCCATCTTGAAGGTCTCCCTGCAGTTGATATTCTTTTAAGATTCTTTTAATCTGTAGGCTCTCCCTTCATCTCTCTCTTTTTACCCTAGAGATTACAGTATGTATTCTTGATTTTTCAAAGTCTAAGATTAATTGGTACCATTACTCTCTTTCTAGGTAATACAAAGACTGATGTGTTTCTATACCATTTTGGTTTTAGGACACTTTAATTTAATTTACCCATTCTTTTATGTCATTGAGATTGTGTATTTTTATTTTATATATATTTAAAATCAAGCAGGCCTTATTAATTTTTTTATACAGTGAGCATCATTTAATTTATAGGTAAACTAAATGATGTTAACTATAATAAAATAGTGTCTGCTTAATTTTAAATATACTGGTTTTGTTGTTTTTCACTTGCTTCTGCATTTTTAAGCTTCCATCAGGAATTCTTTTCTTTCTTCCTGAAGAACACCCTTTGGCATTTCCTTTCTGCAAGTTAGATTGTGGCACGTCGTCTTAATTTTCGTTTGAAAATTTCATTCTCATACTTTAAGAATATTTTCATTTGATATATGAGTTTTTGGTTGACAATTGCTTTCTTTCAACATTTCAAGAGTATTGTTCTAGTATTTTTTTAGCTTCCATAATTTCTGATGAGAAATCAATAGTGGATATAATTTTAGCCACTTTGATGGTAATCTGTCAATTTCCTCTGGCAACTCTTAAGATATTCTTTATTTTCTTTTCTTTTGGTTTTCAGCAATATTACCATGATGCCAGATGCATAATTCTTATCTCATAATCCTTAAATATAATAAGCAGAGTTACTGTAAGATCTGTGCTTGTAATCCAATATCTAGGTTCCCTATGGTTCTTTTTGTACTGTTTGCTGTTTCTGTTTTTCATTCATGTCATCTTACTTCCTCTCTGCCTTGTTATTTTTTATTATGTGAGAAACATATTCCAAAATAATTTTTTATTTTTAGTATGTACCAGTCATTATATTGCAAAATTATTTGCAGAAATACTTTGAGGCCTAGGATAATGTTTTCCTACAGAGAGTATTTATGTTGTTTTTTTTTTTTTCTTTTTTTTGTATTTATGTTTTCTTCTGCCAGGTGCCTGGAGACCATAACAGTCCAGAAGCACCTGAGTTATTTGCAATTCAGCCCATGTGAGGCCCTGTTTTACTTCTGCACACTAGTGCTTTTAGGTGCAGCCTTTGGGCTTTCAACCCAGAGTAATGGGAGCAGGAGTAGGCAGTTTCATCAGGATTCAACGTTCCACATCTCTCTTCTAGCCCCTTAGTACTATCAAAGAGTTACTACTCTGTACTTCAGCCTTTCTGGTCCCCTTCTGAAATCAGAAAATCCCTTGCATGGAAAAAGAAGTTTCAGTCATTGCACTCACCTCCCTGGGCATCCAGCTCCTTTGTATTAGGTAACTCAGTTGTTAGTCCTCATTTGCATTCAGGGAGATTAAAAAATTTTTTTCCCATCTTTACTACTTTTCCTCAGAGGAAGAGGTGATCAGAATTAACTAGTCTGCCATTACCAAATATTTCCTCTGTTTTTATTTCTTTTTTCTCTTTTTTGGAATGTTGTCATATTTACTTCCTCTGTCTCCTATTGTTTCTCACATATGCTTCAATTCTGTAACTTGCTGCTTTCCTTTTATTTATTTTTATTTTTAAATTAATTAATTTTTGACTGCATTGAGTGTTCATTGCTGTGCATGGGCTTTCTCTAGTTGTGGTGAGTGGGGGCTGCTCTTCGTTGTGGTACGCAGGCTTCTCATTGTCGTGGCTTCTCTTGTTGTGGATGGAGCAAGGGCTCTAGGTGTGCAGGCTTCAGTAGTTGTGGCGCACGGGCTTAGTTGCTCCACAGCACGTGGGATCTTCCCAGACCAGGGCTTGAACCCGTGCCCCTTGTATTGGCAGGCAGATTCTTAACCACTGTGCCACCAGGGAAGCCCTCTCTGCTTCCTTTTAGAAGAATTTATCAGTCTGCATTTCTACTCATTAATATGTTCTTTGTTTAGAGTCATTCTACTGTTTGTCTCATCTGTTATGTTAATTTTTAGCTGTTGTATTTTTCAAACCTAGAATATCTGATTCATTCTTTTTCATGATTTATGGTTCTTATTTCATATTGCTAATCTCTCTTTTAGTTTGACTTTTATTATTTCTATTTTTTAATTGAAATATAATTGACATATAACATTATATTAGCTTCAGGTGTTCAACATAATGATTCAGTATTTGTATATATTGTAAAATGATCATCACAATAAGTCTAGTTAACGTGTATCACCATACATAGTTGTAAAAAGTTTTTTTTCTTGAGATGAAAACTTTTAAGATCTCTCTTAGCAACTTTCAGATATACACTACAGTATTTTAAGCTATGGTTACCATGGTGTACATGACATCCCCATGACTTACTTATTTTATAACTGGAATTTTATATGTTTTGACCCCCTTAATCCATTTTGCCCACCCTCCACCCCCTGCTTCTGGCAACCACCAATCTGTTCTCTATATCTCTGAACTGGGGATTTTTTTTTTTTTAATTAAAAAAATATTTTTTTTAGTTTACACATAAAAGCGAGATCATATGGTATTTGTCTTTTCCCTTCTGACATTTCACTTAGCATACTGCCCTCGAAGTCCATCCATGTTCTTGCAAATGCAAGATTTCCTTCTTCTTTATGACTGATATTTCCTTGTATGTATGTATGTGTATGTGTATACGTATATATATACATACACATAGATACACACCATGTTTTCTTTATCTAGTCATACACTGATTGACACTTAGATTGCTTCCATGTCCTGGCTGTTGTAAGTAATGGTGCAGTGAAAGTGAGGGTGTATGTATCTTTTTGAGTTAGTGTTTTCATTTTCTTCATATAAATGCCCAGAAACGGAATTTCTGTATCATTTGGTAGTTCTATTTCTAAATTTTTGAGGAATTTTTATACTGTTTTCCATAGTGCCTGCACTAGTTTACATTCCCACCAGCCGTGCACAAGGGTTCCCTTTTCTCCACATCCTCACCAGCACTTGTTATTTATTGTTTTTGATAATAGCCATTCTTAGATGCGTGAGGTGAAATCCCACTGTGGTTTTGATTTGCATTTCCCTGAAAATGTCTGTTTTCTTATGTCTCTTTGATATATTTATGTTTATTTTTAAGTTTCTGGTCCATTTGTTCTAATACTAAAGCTTTTGAAGCTGGTATAAGTTGTCCTGTTCGTTGATTTTTGTAGTTGTTGTTGTTGATTATTTTTTAAGGTAGTTGTACCCCTGGGTCCGAGGAGTGGTCTTGGGTTGGATATTTGCAGTGGATGTGGGCAAAACGTGGACACGTGGGCTGGAGTGTCCACATGCATATATGGTTCTTTGAAGTATGGGGTGTGTTGGAGGTGGCAGGAAAAGGGGGCCAGACTCTCCCCATGTGGGGGCATGAAGTGTCTCAGAATCCTAGATTTGAATTTGACTTTCCAGGCCATTTTGAAGGTGTATTAGTCATTGTACAGAGATAGAACATATTTTAATCTATTAGCTTGATTGATAACTTTAATATTTAGACATACGTATATGGGCCTCTTTTTGTAATCATGGTGCTGTAGGGGCAGGCTTGGTACCAGCTATTGATTAGGCCATGTGATTTCTGACAAAAGATTTAGTTTCTACAAGACTTATCTCATTTTGAGTTGCTGGTGTAAACTTTTATATTTTAATCCTGATAGGGCATTCTTCTTGGATAATTATTGTATTCTGCATTTTCCACTCCCTGTGTAAGAAAGAAAAATGTTCTCTAATGACTTCCTGAGAAATTCCTTTTACACTTTATCTGACTATTGAGCCTTATTTTCCCTCTTATTTTTTTCATCAGGATTTGTTTTGTAAAAGAGTCTGTGGCCTTCACCAAACATGTTGGTTCTGAGATATAATGAAATTCCACCTTTAATGGAAAAACCTATTTAAAAAATCATGTATCTAATGAAACTAGGCTTGGATAAAATCTTCAAAACATATCAGTATTGAATGTACCAATGAAAGGCTCGGGGTTATTGTTTACTATCTAAAATAACAGTAGAACACACTCTCTCAAATTTGAACAATCTAAAGATTCCTTTAGGGTAAAGACTTTTATATGTCTAATTTATGGTGATTTTATATGAAAAAAGTTCCTGTGTAGTTTGGAACTATGGCTGAGAACTATTTTAAAATCTTGTTTTAGCAGTTTAATTTGGATATGTTGAAAGTTTCCATAGTTCCCTTTTAATACTGGATGCAAAAAATAAAGCAATATAAAAGAAAAAAAAAAAAGCAAAACCAAACTAGTTCACTTTAAATAAAAGGAAATGTATTCCTTAAATTCCAAATGTGCCCAGCTAGCATATTATGGAATGGACATTGCTGGAAAAGGATAATATTGGGTTACAGTCTTCCTCATTAGTGATTTTTAAACAAAACTATAATTTCCTGTGAAACACAAACATTTCATTTATTTATATACAGTATTTACTACTATCCCTGCTTGTTCTTTGATGGATTCAAGATGACAGGAAAAAACCAAATAAAAATAGGAGAGAAAAAAAAATAGGAGAGAACTAGTGCTGAATGGGAAGGTTTTGATGCCCTCGATAGTAGCACATTTAACTCTTAGAAAGATCTGATCATAGCTTTTTAAGGAAATTTCCAGGGGATGGTGGAGAACGAGCTAGGGGTCTTGAATGTTTTAAAAATGTGAAATCCTAAGGGGAAACCTATTGCACAATGGAGACCAACAGCCACTTTGGTGGAAGAAGAGGAGTGGAGCCCGTGTGCCCTCACGACATCCCCTACCCTTCAGGATGCTGCTGTCGTGTGGATTGTGTGATGTGACATCACCAAAACCAGTTCACCGAGCCCCAGTCTAAGTGCTTGGTGGCAGAATTACTTCTAAGTTCACTTATTACTTTTCCCATCACTTACTTACTCTTTAAATTTTGTAGCTTTTCTTCTCTCCCAAGAGAATTCATGCATTTGTGCCAATTTTCAAAAAGGACTCTGTTTGATTTCAGGATATGCAGACCTGCAAAGGGTTTGACCATTTGCTAATATTTCAGATTTTAAAAAATTTTTTGGATTGCTATTTTGGTCTTATTTTATTATTTCCTTTTTATAATTTTTTTTTTAAAGAAAGGGCAAGAGGAATACTTTTTCTGAATGTTGCTTTTTCTTTGTCTTTGTTTTTCTCTGAAAAGGAGAGAGGAAGTAACAGAGAGACTTCTCCAGTCCATTCAGTACTCACCTCCAAAGTAATCTGATTAAGACACTATTTTCATCATGCAACTTCCCTCCTCGGAAACCTTCAAAGATTCCCTGTGGTTTTTTTTTTTTTTTTTTTCCTGTGGTTTTTGAATGAAGTTTGTACGCCTCAGTTTCTATCAGTCCTTAATTCCCTGCTCACACCAAACTCTAATTAAGCTACTTGAGGCACTTTTCAGGTTTTCCAATATGACATGCTCATTTCTTCTCTCCATGTATTTTGGTTGGTCTCCTGCCCCACCTCCCCTGGTTTTTACCTACCCTGTAGCCTTCCTTATAATCACCAACCCCATTTTCATCCCTATGATGACCTGTAGTACTTATCTGTATCATTATTTTGACTTTTGAATGTCTGATGCTCTCAACTGCTTTGTAATTATACAAATAAGATTGAAAGTCTTTGAGAGCAGAGATTCTACCTTATATTTCTTTGATTCCTCAATAAATGTAATGCTGGATTCTTTTTGTTTAATTTTTATTGGAGTATAGTTGCTTTACAATGTTGTGTTATTTTCTGCTGTACAGCAAAGTGTATAATGCTGGATTCTTAATAAGTATTTGTAAGATTGAAATGAAAATTAGCAGGCATTCTGCTTGTGGTAAACTTGAATAATATTCTGTGTTGATTTTACTTGGTTAAACTGTTTGACATTTGTCAAATGGATTCTTGATTTGCCGTTGATTATTGCATAACCATTCACTGTGAAGTTTTGTAAATTAAGATTAATTGGAAAAATATGAGTTTTCGAAAACCAAGGAGAAATGCTCTCATTACTTTTAGCTACATGCGATAATTGGACTGGTAACACTGTTTCTGAAGTAGAAGTCTGTTTTTCACGTGAGAAGTACTCATTTATGGTTGACAGCATTTACAGTTGTTTGCCAAAAGTGTAGAAACAGCTTGTTTTCTTAAGTAAACAGTGCTCCCTACAGTCCTGTTTTCAAAAGTATTCATTTGAATAGCAAGCTCTTATTAGATAGTGCAAAGCTATAAACACCATCCAGTTTGGGTTAGTTTATTTTTTAAAATTTTTTATTGAAATATAGTTGATTTACAATGTTGTGCCAGTTTCAGGTGTACAGCAAAGGGATTAGTTATACATATATGTACATATATATGCATTCTTTTTTTAGATTCTTTTCCATGATAGGTTATTACAGGGTATTGAGTATAGTTCCGTGTAGTATACAGTAGGTCCTTGTTGGTCATCTATTTTATATCCAGTAGTTTAAATATATATATATATATTTTTGGCCACACTGTGCGACATGTGGGATCTTAGTTCCCTGACCAGGCATCTACCCCCGCCCCCTGCATTGGAAGCACGGGGTCTTAACCACTGGACGACCAAGGAAGTCCCTGGGTTAGTTTAAATGTCAAAAAATTTGAGACTTTACTAAACTGAAATGAGCAAATTCCCATCCAGACGGCACAAGTGAGGAGTGCAGAGACTTCTGAAGGCACCTGCATGTCAAAACTCAACAGTGTTTATTCAGGGTGACTCACTGTTTGCTTAGCTTGGCGCAGACCTAATCATGGTGTTTTCTCAGTGTTGGGTGATAAGAACTCTCTTTAGAAGTCATGGGCATGGTTTACTGTCAGACTCTAAAATGATGGATCTATGGAGGTGAATCATGCAGAGAAGTCTGAGACAGAGAATCATCATGTTCCTTATTGAGGGAGGGTGCTCCCCAGAAGAATTCTGTGTGGGTGGGGTTAAAATAATAAGTTTCCTCTCTGCTGTCACCTTCAACACATATTACCTGTTTATCCTTTCATTTTAGTATCTTTCTGTAGGGGTTAATATTCATTGTTAATTGTGTTATACCTTAAATACCTTTAAAAAAAAGTTATACCGAACTTTCCAGCTAGGCCAGATTTTAAGTGACTCACATTTTTTATGATGAAACCAGGTTAAAGATCTTTCCAGATCTTGTTTGAAGAGAACTGATTCTGGTATGAACTTGGACTTGACTTTGGAAGTACTGAAAACATGGATGTTGGTGAGGTTATACGTGCGATGGCCAGGGGCAGCTGACTATTCAGTTTTAAATGTAACTTGACCAGGGTATGTGGATTAAATTCAGATGTATGGTGGGAAGGATCAAGAATGAGTTTTTCCAAGAAGTAATCAGTCAGATAAAGGACGGAATCATAGGGGATTAGGCTGCTAAGTGACTGCAGCTTCTCCCTACTGCCTCTAATTGCAGAGGAAGAATGCAGAGCTCCAACCAAACATTACAGAAGTAAAAGTGCCACTTTGGCTTTGCTGTGTTTGGGGGCAGTTATAGGAAGTTGTAGTTAGGCTTAAAGTAGACTGAGGGATTGCAATGCCAAGAAAAGCATTCAGAGCAAAGGAGTAAATGCTGAAGTTTGACCTACAAAGCAAATAGTTGCAAGGAGGGAGCTAACTTTTTTTCTTTTTGAAGAAAAATAAAAATAACATGATTTGAGGAAGAATTGTGAGGCTACCCATTCACTAATTTTATTGGATCATTGTGTCTTCGTGCTGTTATACTTAGATTTTTATATAAATGTCTTTAATAAATATTTATTAGTATCTTTAAATATATCATTTATTAACTTGTTTATATTAATATTTCCTTTCGAAGGGTGAATAAACCTTTTGGTAGGTGAAACTGTGAACCTAAAGTTGTAAATGATGGTAAGCATTATAAGTGGGAAAGATGAGTTCATAATTAAGAGTGGGCTCAGGCCCATTCCCCCATTCTCAGGATGCACAGTTACATATGTATAAACAGGTTCTTAAACAAAAAGGTTCACTAAGCATCATTTCCAAATCTCTCCTGCCTGCAGATTCATCCCCCTCACATTTACTATGACCCTTAATCTCAGATACCTCTCCTTTCCCCCATACTTAAAGCACCCCGCAACCTGACTTATATTCCCTCTATCCTACTGGGTTACGTATTGACACTCAGATGCATATCCCCTCACTCTCAATGAAGCATGCAATGCTAAGTGCAGATGCATTTGCAGACTCAGAAGAGCATGCAGGCAGAGAGGAGAAAAGATCCACCGTTGGCTGGGTGGGAGATTGTGAGTGGAGATTGCTGTGTGGCTGCTGTGAATAGGAAAGTGGTTGGAAAATAGATAACGAGAGATGACGAGTTAAGGGGCCACGTGTTACTGATAATAATTAGTTGAGGAGTTAATGCACTATTCTGTTAATGCATCTACAGACTGCTTGACCTGAGACCAGCTGTTGAGACCAGTAATAATCCTAATGAGTAGAGGAGGGCACAGGTGTGTAGTGCTGATCCAGGTCAGTTGAGAAATACAGCTGCTATTCTGTATTTAAATGTAAGACTTTCTGAATCCAGGACTATTATTTGCAACAGAGTTGAGTTAAAGAATATTTGAATAAGGGATGCAAAGTGTTGAGAATATTAGTGTTTCTAAAGCATTTTGAAGATTTGGAAAAAGTGCTGTTTAAATGCTATTATAATAATTTTTAGAAGTAAAGATGTCATGGACCCATTAAGACCTGTTTTATGGCATTTACTGATGAGCACTTTCTTCAGTTACAGAGTTGATTTTCACCTGGATCTCTTGCCAGTATGCTGGGCTCTGCCACACTCTCCTGTCTGCACAGATGACATTAGTTTCTTTTTTTGCAGCAAGGGATAGATATTATTTTGTCTCTATGAAGGAAGAACATGAGATTTGGAGCCAGAAGGAGTTATACAAACACAATATGATCAATTCTCTTTCATCTTTGGTCATGTCCTTTGATTTATTGTTGCCTGTGAAGTACAAGCCAAAGTCTTAGAATTGCATTCTAAGCTCTGTGTTGGTAGTTCTTAGCTTTGGATGCATGTTAAAATAACATGAGGAACTTTTTAAAAGTACCAAGAACAGGGTGGGGTTTAGGCATCTGAATAGTATCTTCTATTCTCATACCTTATTGAGATTTGGATCTAGAACTCTAAGGAAATACAAAGAATCATCTTGTTGATTTTTACAAAAATATCCTATTGTGAATTTGGGATTGCATTGAATCATAACAGGATTCTGATCAGTTTAGACATTTTAACAATATTGTCTTTCATTTCATGAACATGGTGTATCTATTTACATTTTCTTTGATTTCTTTTATCAGTATTTTGTAGTTTTCAGCATACACATCTTGAACATAAGTTTTAAAAAAAATTTATCTGTTTTTCATATTTTTGGTGGTATTGTATTTCCAATTTTCTTTTGCTAATTTATAGAAATTTGAATTTTTTTATGTTGACCTTGTATTCTGCAGCCTTGCTAAAGTCCCTTATTGTAGTGTTTTGGTAGGTTCTATGTATTTCTTTTGTAGGTTCTTTGGGATTTTCTATACAGAAGGTCATATTGTCTGGAGTAGATAGTTTTATTTTTAAACTTTCAGTCTGTATGCATTTATATTTTTTTCTTACTTTGTTGCACCAGCTGTGTTCTCCAGTGTGGTATTGCATTCTAGTGGTGAAAGCAGTCATCCTTGGCTTGTTCTTGATCTCAGTGGAAAAATACTTAGTCTTTCATCATTAAGTATGATGTTATTAGCTGTTACTTTTTTTTTGAAGGTGCCCATTATCAGACTGAGGAAATTCTTTTCTTTTCCTGGTTTTCCAAGGGTATTTATCGGAATGAATGTTGAGTATTATTGTCATCTGCATCTATTTGGATGATTGTGTAGCTTTTCTCTTTGTACTGATTGATCTTCAAATGTCAAACTAGTGTTACATCACTGGGATAAAGCCCCCTGGGTTGTGATTTTTTTTTAAGTCGTTTTTATATATTGCTACATTCGATTTGCTCACATTTTGTTGAAGGTTTTGTGTATGGGTTCATGAGGGATACCGACTTCTTATTTTCTTTTGTTGTAATGTATGTATGCGTTTTTGTTATCAGGATAATGCTGGCCCTCATAAAAGAATTGGGAAGTGTTCCCTCCTTTTTTATTCCCTGGAAGAGAGTAGAACTGCAATTATTTCTTCTTTAAATGTTTAGAATTTGCCAGTACAGCTCTCTGAATGAGGAGCTTTCTCTTTTGGAAGGGTTAAAAATACAGATTCAACTTCTGTGATGGATATGGGCCTATTCAGATTACCTGTTTCTTATTCTTTTTTTAAAAATTCATTTATTTTTGGCTGCGTTGGGTCTTCGTTGCTGCACGTGGGCTTTTCTCTAGTTGCAGCGCGGGGGGGTACTCTTCGTTGCGGTGCACGGGCTTCTCATTTTCATGGCTTCTCGTTGTGGAGCATGGGCTCTAGGCACGTGGGCTTCAATAGTTGTGGCACATGGGCTCAGTAGTTATGGCTCATGGGCTCTAGAGCACAGGCTCAGTAGTTGTGGCACACGGGCTTAGCTGCTCTGTGGCATGTGGGATCTTCCCGGACCAGGGCTTGAACCCGTGTCCCCCGCATTGGCAGGCAGATTCTTTTTTTTTTTTTCGGTACGCGGGCCTCTCACTGCTGTGGCCTCTCCCGTTGCGGAGCACAGGCTCCGGACGCGCAGGCTCAGTGGCCATGGCTCATGGGCCTAGCCGCTCCACGGCATGTGGGATCTTCCCGGACCGGGGCACGAAGCCGCGTCCCCTGCACCGGCAGGCGGACTCTCAACCACTGCGCCACCAGGGAAGCCCTGCAGGCAGATTCTTAACCACTGCGCAACCAGGGAAGCCCTACCTATTTCTTACTGAGTGAGCTTTAATAGTTTCTATTTTTCAAGGAGTAGTTTGTGTCTCCAGTTCATCTAAGTTGTTGAATTTATGGACATAAAGTTTTTGTAATATTTCCTTATTGTTTCTGTAATGTTTAGAAAACCTGTGGTGATATCCCTTCTTTCATTTTTGATATTGGTAATTTGTGTCTTCTCTTTTCTTTTCTTAGTCAGTCTGGCTAGAGATTTATCGATGTTATTGGTTTATTCAAAGAACCAGCTTTTGGTTTCATTAATATTCTGTATTGATTTCCTGTTTTCAATTTCATTGATTTCTGTTCTTACTCATATTATTTTTTGCCTTTTGCTTGTTTTGGGTTTAATTTGCTGTTCTTTTTCTTGAGTCTTCAGATGGAAGCTTAGGTTATTGGCTTAAGAACCTTCTCTTCTAGTATAAACATTTAATATTTATAAAGTGAAAAGTGCCCACTCTTTCATTGCTTTCCTTTGGCTGCCTGCTTTTGACCCTGGATGCAACTAATGTTATTTTGTCAGTATCCTTTCAGACAGCTTATGCATATACAAATATATGAAAATATTTTTTTACTCTCTCCTTTTTAACATAATTGCTAGATTGCATTCTAGCAATTATTTTGTTCCATGCCTTGCTTTTTTTTTTTTTTTAAGTAATCTATCTTGGATATAATTCTCTATCTTTCATATGTTTTTTTATCATTCTTTTTTATGATAGCCTAATAGCCAGTCTTCTATTAATAGACATCTAAAGCTGGGGCCAGGGCCTTGGGGTTTTTAATGTTTTTATTCTTTTTATATATTTTATTATGGAAATTTTCATTATGGAAAATTTTATGCATTGCAGTTTATATATCTTAAATGTTTTTTAGCCTGTATTTTTCCCTTTCATTATTCTCTCCTTTAAACCATTACCTTTGTCTAGTAATGGTAACCCTCACTTTCCCAGGATCCTTATTTTGTTTTTTTTATAAATTTTAGTATTTATTTATTTATTTTTGGCTGTGTTGGGTCTTTGTTGCTGTGCACAGGCTTTCTCTAGTTGCTGTGAGCGGGGGCTACTCTTCGTTGCGGTGTGCGGGCTTCTCGTTGCAGTGGCTTCACTTGTTGCAGAGCACGGGCTCTAGGCGCACGGGCTTCAGTAGTTGTGGCACGCCGGCTCTAGAGCGCAGCCTCAGTAGTTGCGGTGCACGGGCTTAGTTGCTCCGCGGCATGTGGGATCTTCCCAGACCAGGGCTGGAACCCGTGTCCCCTGCGTTGGCAGGTGGATTCTTAACCACTGCGCCACCAGGGAAGTCCCTCAGGATTCATTAAAAAAAAATTTTTTTTTAATTTCTTTTTGTGGCTGCGTTGGGTCTTAGTTGTGGCATGCGAGGTCTTCATTGAGGCATGCGGGATCTTTTGTTGTGGCGTGGGCTCTTTGTAGTGGTGCACAGGCTTCTCTCTAGTCGTGGCATGGGGGTTTTCTCTCTCTAGTTGTGGTGCGCAGGGTCCAGAGCACGTGGGCTCTGTAGTTTGCGGCACACAGGCTCTCTAGTTGAGGTGCGCAGTCTCAGTAGTTGTGACGCGTGGGCTTAGTTGCCCCATGGCATGTAGGATCTTAGTTCCCTGACCAGGGATCGCACGCACGTCCCCTGCATTGGAAGGCGGATTCTCTATCACTGGACCACAAGGGAAGTCCCGGGATTCATTTTTTAAAACAGTTTTTATTCAGAAATAGAAAACACCTGCGGAAGAATACCTAAAACAAAGTACAGTTTAATGAATTGCTATAAAACAAATGTCCATATAAATACTCCGGAGGCCAAGAAGTAGAATGTTGTCAGCACCCCAGAAGCCCCTTGTGTTCTCCTTTCTGTGTTACAACTCCTCTCTCTTCCCCCAGAGGTAATCAGTATCCTGATTTCTGTGGAAATCTCTTTTAAGATTAGTTTTTACTTTCCCCTGTGGAATTTCCTGGGTATTCTTAAGTCATGAAATCTGTGTCTGCAAAAAATGTTTCGAGCAAGTTTACCTTAAAAAATGTCGTTAGCTGTGCAGCAAGGCTTGACTTTTCTGCTGGTGAGCACTTGCTCCTCATCCTTGCTCTGCTGGTCATCAGGCTTGCTTACTCTCGCTTTGAGCTTCAGGAATACTTTCTTTTGTCACTTCATCTTTCTGGGCCACTTTACTTCAGGATAGAAGCTGCATCCATCAGAATTCTTAGTTGTAAGCAGTAGGAACCATCTCTAGCTAATTCATTAAAAGGATATGGGTGACCAGTTGGCTTTCTAAGAAGGTTGGGAAAGTAGGCTTGATGACCACACTGCCAAGAACAAAGCTCAAAATCATACCACAAAACTGGTCTCAGGAAGTCCCTCTGCAACCAAGCTGGGCATAGATACTGCTGCTTGTGCTCCAAAAGCCACTGATGCTGGGCTCTGGTTGCTGCCATGAGAATCTCTGTCCCAGCTCTCAGGACACTGGATGTAACTGCTCCTACTGCTGACATCCTCGCCAGGTGGATTCTTTGGAGTTCTTACTTCTACAAGTTAATTGTTTTCTATTTGAAGTCTAGAGCAGTGCATCTTATTGGCGGAGCTTGTATTATGTGCCCCTGTCTTAGTTTCAAAGAAAGATGGGAAAGTTTTTTTTCTTCCTTCTTCATACTTTGGTAGTGGGACATATGCTTGTCATATAAGGTAGGGTGTGCTTAAATGTAGACTCAGCATTTGGATGGTTGGTGACCAAAAAGAAATGTCCACTGTAAAAGGTCTGTATCAGTCTTGGAAATCCATCACTTTTAACACAGTTGTTGCTCTTTATAGACACTCACGTTGCTCATATAATGCAATGAATATTTGACATAGGACTATTTTTTATCATTTCCAGGTGATATATTGCCAGGTGCTATATAAGACATGGAACAGAATCTGTATTTCTGATGATCTATGTATATTAAAAGTCCCATTCTAATTTTAGCTAGTTTTGGGGGAATTCCTGTTTTATCTTATGAGTAAACTTAATGAGATGTAATAGTTAAAAATCAACTGTAACAAACATTGGTGTCTCCTGGCAGTATTTTCACTGAGAATTTTCTGGCTTATTGACCATTTGCCTCTTTTCAGATGTGATCTTACTGTATACAAAAAGAAGGTTTGGAAAATAGGAGACACTCTTAGGACCATTAGTAAATATAAATAGGATGACATTTTCTTTTCAAAACCAAGATGATATAGTTCTCATTATTGCAAAGGTATTTTACTCTAAGTCACTGTGAAACTTTGTAAGCACAAGCTTTATAAAATTAACACAAAAGCCCATTGTTAATTTACATATGTGACTTTAAAAACCGGCTAGTGAAGTTTTCATCTTCTCTGAAACCAGGACATAGTTGAATGGTTGGAGCAGTGGCCACAGGGGTTGGGGCCTTGCTGTTATTGTCCTGGCTCTGCAGGTGGTGTATAGCGTCACTTTGAGTAGTTCATTTATGGTCTACATTTCATCTTTCTAGTTCCTGAAGAAGAATTCATAATACTGTCCCTTCCCCTTCACTTTTCTCACAGTGGTGGCAGGAGATCTGACACAGATGTCTCAGATGAGACAGATGAACTTCTTAGAATAAACACATGGTAACATAAAGGTTGTTACAGTGAAAACAAGCAAAGATGAAGGTAGTATAAAATCTTTATAGCAACATGCATCCTGTTGCCTTAGTACGTAACAATAAACTGTTGTTATAATATCCTGATGGAAGAACACACTTCTGAATTATTATTCAAACCAGGTGGTGCCTCAGATTTGAATACTTAAACACCTCAGCTGTGGATTTAATGGGCTAAGTTGGTAGGATGTTTTTTAGGTTCATTCATTTGGCCTTTGCCTACAAAGCCAACAGAAGTTGCTTTATAGGGTGTTTCTAAACTCATTGCCAAATAAACCAGGTTAGTTTTAACACTGTTCACATAGCATATGTGAAGCCTTAATTCTGTAAAGGAAAAAAAGAATCCAAGGTTTCTAAATGTGGTAATATTGTAACAGAAGGGCAGGAATCAATATACTGGTGATACATTTGATTGCCTTTGTGGTTCCAGATAGCAATTATTTCTAATATAATTTATTTTGCAGTGAGGGCCGAGGCAAGTTGACGGTATTTTCAGTTAAAGCTATGTTAGCAACCATGTGTGGTGGAAAAATGCTGGACAAATTGAGATGTAAGTATTTTTATATTATTTGAAAGATTTTATTTTCAAATTAGGACTTTTAAACACTTTTAAATGAATGTTTTCAGAATTTTGGATGATGGTCTATTGAACTTTTTTGGTTTTTTTACTACCATACCACTCATTTTACAGCAACTGGCTCAGAGTATGTAAGTTATGCCACCTACTGTTCAGATGGAAAAGTTGGTTGAATTAATTTTTAAATTTTTTTTTTTTTTAGGTTAAAACAAGAGAACTCTGAAAAGATTTAGAATAGTAATGTGGACATTTAAAAATTTCTTTAAAAATGTTTTCTATGTTGTTAAAAATTATGCTTGAAGGTGATTTGTTGATCACTTTTAATTAGAAAATAAATTTCATCACTTTTACCGGGTTTGGTCAAGTTTAGCTCTTAATCACTCAGTGCTTTATCAGGTGGTATTTCTTATGATTAAACTGTTTTTTAGTACCTTAGATTCAAGTGTAGTTATTTAGAAATTGATAACCTATTTATTCACTTATCTTTCCTTAATTTTTTTCTTACTGTTTACCATTTTGGCATTTTACTGTTCACTAGATACTATTAGAAGGTGGTTAGATGAAGTTGAAGGAGATAAAATTCACAATTACTTAATTTTTCTGCTTATCATTTTCATTTATTCACTCATTAGATAGTCCTTCACTGCCTAAGATATGCCAAGCATTGTGCTAGGTGCTGTACATATATTTTCTCACTGAATCCTTAAAATTTCTTTGAGCAGCAGGTGGTATTTTCTCTGTTTTATAGATGAGTTAACTGAGGGGGTGAAGCTGGGATTTCAACTCAGGCTGTAGCTTCAGAGCCCTTTCTAAGCTACTCTTTTGTACTCCACTATGCTCATCCTGTAGTGGGAGACACACATTCAAAGTGCCCTAATACAAGTATCCATGGAGTAAGAAACTCTAGCAGGTTTCACAGAGGTGAGATTGAAGCTGTGGGTTTTCATGAAGTGCTGAGAAAACCTGTGAATTGATTTGTTGAAGAAACTGGGTCATCTGTCTTGTGGCATTTCTCATGGACTAGATTTTGATGATTGCATCCCCGTGGTGTTCCTCTGTGCCCTACATTTTTTGTTTTAATTGAAAGATACAGAGCCTTCAACAGATTCAAGTACAGGCTTTTGGGCAAGATTACTTCATGGGTGCATGTTTGTTTTCTGTGCTTTTTCTTACATGTTACCATGACATTAAAAGTTAGAAAGCTCACTAGATATAGATTTAGATGTCTAAAGAAAGGTCTTAGTATATTTGGTCAATGTTACCTGGTTATCTCATTTCAAAATCAGCTGCATTGTAAAACAAAGTTTTGGCAGAAAAAAAAGTATAGTTTTATTTAAATACTCTTCTGAGTTTTTTTCACATGGTATCTCAAAATATTACTCTTTTGGGCTGAAATTTCTTAACATTTTCTTAATTCTGACATGGTGTTTTTCTGAGGATGATAATATAATACAGATAAAATTATATCTCATTCACAGAGAAAAAGAAAGTTGGGGTTTTGTCTGTTTTTTAACGATGATGATACCAGATAAAGAAATATACATTGCCATTTTTATTAGGACTGGAGAAACTGGTTAAAAATAGAAAATTGATTATATAACTGCACATTCTAGATGATTCTGGACTCTTTAAGTTTCTATGATTAAATTTGCTACATTTACATAGAGCTGGTACCTGGCCCATAGTAAGTGCTAAAATTTTGCCAAATATAAATTGTTGATTGAGAACTAAAATTACTGCAGCTCTCTGTTGTAACTATTAGTGAAAAGGTGCAAATCCTAGTTCTGTGTGAAGTATTGAAGGGATCCAGGTGATAGCAGGTGGGTTTTTTGTTTATTTATGTGGCTTTTGAATTTCTTAGAGGAGCACAAGTGACCAATATTCAAGTGGCACAAAAGTACACATACCTAGGCAAATGTGACACGTCAGTGTGCTCTCAACACCATATCGTTACACATTGTTTACGGAAATACAAGCCACACTAGGTCACTTAATAGCATGTTTACATGATTCAGATAGATTTAAAATCTGGTTTCTTTGTCTTCTTCACGTTCAAAATTAAGGTTTCTTTACCATCTGTTCTCTGTTTCATTATTTTTCAAAATTAATTTTTTTTTGGCTGCGTCAGTTCTTCGTTGCTGCACGTGGGCTTTCTCTAGTTGCAGTGAGTGAGGGCTACTCTTTGTTGCGGTTCGCGGGTTTCTCATTGCGGTGGCTTCTCTTGTTGCAGAGCATGGGCTCTAGGCACGCGGGCTTCAGTAGTTGTGGCACGTGGGCTCAGTAGTTGTGGCTCTTGGGCTCTAGAGCGCAGGCTCAGTAGTTGTGGTTCACGGGCTTAGCTGTTCCGTGACATGTGGGGTCTTCCCAGACCAGGGATCAAACCAGTGTCCCCTGCATTGGCAGGTGGATTCTTAACCATTGTGCCACCAGGGAAGTCCCCCCGTTTCATTATTTTTATTGTACTGTAATTATCTTGACTAGAGAGTGAGATGTTTAACCTAAGTAACACTTTCAGGTATTGAAGCCTATCTCCACTTTTTTGTTTTAATCATCTAGGGTGGAAACTGCTTTAAGTGTGGTCTGTGCCTTCTGTTTTAAACAGAGCTCACTGACCATAATTTAAATATTTTTCACCTCTTAGGGGTGTCATTCTCTGATGCATTTAGGGCTAACTGCGAGGCTCTGGGTTGTTTGCCCCTTCTCATGTTTTCAGACTGCTGTGTTTTTTCAGCTTTTGAACTTTTTGTCATTGGTGGTGGTGGTGATGGTGTATGCGTGTGTATGTGTGTGTACGTGTCCTTTATCTCTGGTAGATGTGATGGTATTATCAGTGTACCCGTCTCAAGCAGTCTCCTTTTGCTTCTGATATACTCTTCATATGCTACTGACAGAGAAAACATAACCAGCCTTCTTAACATTCTATTCTGTTAGAGTATGGACGAAGTGATTACTCGTATTGAGAGAAGCACTCACTTTAGTAGTTTTGGCTATTGTGAGAATCCTTTTTCCCTTGCTTTCTAGTCACAGCTATGTCCTACTTAGTTGAGGTGGCTGAATAATAGTGTAGAAGAAGGTAGCTATAACACTGTATTGTAACATAAAATGATATTTGACCATTTATTCACTTTTTTCTTCCTACTTGTTCCCTTGTCTTTGTTCTTAGTTTCTGCAGCCTCCTCCCACTGACTCTACTTCTGTTACCTCTGTTAATGTTCCCATTAAGTTAGATTTTTCTAATTTATGGAATATGCCTCAGCATTTCTACTTTTATTTTTATCTTTTTGCTTTTTACCTCTTATTTTAGAATTTTTTCCTTTAATTTTTTCCCCTTTTTCCTTGATCTGTCTTTGTTTGCTTGTTTTAGTGTCAAGATGGCATTTAAAATGACTTAACCAATACTTGTGTTTTTAGTTTGAAACATTTCCTTTTTTAAGATTTTTTTGATGTGGACCCTTTTTTTAAAAGTCTTTATTGATTTTGCTACAATATTGCCTCCATTTTATGTCTTGGTTTTTTGGCCGTGAGGCAGTGTGGAATCTTCGCTCCACAGCCAGGGATCGAACCTGCACCCCCTGCATTGGAAGGCAAAGTCCCAACCACTGGACTGCCAAGGAAGTCCAAAAACATTTCTTAATTAGACTTTTCAGGTCTCTCTTAAGAGAGTTTCTGTCCCCAGGTATCATTCATTTATAGATAAATGGTTAACTGTTGTGGCCATTAGGGACTGTATCCTAGATTCAAAGGCAACTTAAGTCAGGATTCTAAATACCAATGATTTATAATCAGAGTACAGACTTTGATTATCAGCATGATGAAAACTCAGTAATGTCAGAAACCCAAAAAATAACTCAGAGAAACAAAATTTACAGGCTGTAAAACCCATTATTTATTAAACCATACTAATTGTCAGCTAATTTAGCTATGTGATTTATTTACTTTGTCTAATTCTGCTATTTTCTAAGAAACTTATCTCTTATGCAAACCCCATCTGTCTTGCGCTGAAAGATAGGAGCAGATGATTCATGCAATTTATTTTTAAATCCTTTAGAAAACTGGTGCCACCGTTTTGAAGGGCAGTCTAGCAGTGTGTCAGAAGGGCTATAAGAATATTTGTGCCCCGTGACTCAGCCTGCTTCTAGAGTTTATCATGAGGAATTAATCAGAGGTGTGCCCTAGGTTTTACATATATTTGTTGCAACACTTTTTATAATATATGAAGACTTAAAACAGCTTTAGTGTCCAAAAGTGAGAGCTCAGTTACACTTTGGGATACCGACACGATTGGATATACTGCCTTTAAAAATATGCTTCAGATCAAAATGCATAAATGTAATATAGTTTTAAATAAAAATTTATTATGCACATAGGAAAAGAAAGAAATATACCAAAATGATAACACTGTTAGGTGTTTTCTCTGGGTTATAGCATAAATGGTTTTATAATTTTATAATATTATAAAATGGTTTTATAATAATAATTTATATTATTGTTTCTGCGTGTTTTTGATAGACCACACTTTGTGCAGCCAGAGAAAAGATGACCTGAGGTGTTTTTTCTCAGAACAGGCAGTTCTGACATTTCAGTTGTTTGCTTCCTTGATGTTTCATTAACAGACTGTAGGGAGCCAACCTTTGAAGTTATAATTAAGCAGTTTCACCTGTTCAAAATTTAGCATCCTCTCTTACAGTCTTCTAACCACCTGTCACTGCATATTTATCCTGACTGGTTTCTGTTAATCATCTCTTCCCTTCATTAGCCTGAAGTGACTCTTTAATCTGAATACTTGCCCATATTTCACATTTCTCATATAGCCAAAATGTTTTAGAGCTAGAAGCAAGTAAGAAATGAGTCGTACATCTGCATTTTATGAAAAAGAAAAAGATAAACAAAAACCAAGGAAGGCCTGGAGACTTGTTTAAGGTAGTTCTGACTCAATCAACACTAGAAGCCCAAGGCATGGCTGAATCCCATCCTCCAGCCTCACTCTGACTTAATGAATGATGTAGGAATATTCATGAGTTTGGGAATAAAATATGCACTTGGATTTAGTTACATACAGATATTTATAAACATGCAGATGTGTATACATTTTTTGTGGGTTAGGTTGCTCAGTTGGTAGAAAGATGACAGGAGAAGATGAGAGACGTTTGCCAGGAAAACTAACATATAGAAGAAAATGGCTTTCTTTTCTATAGACTTGAGTCTTTATTGTAAACAGCCCTATCATCTTGCAAAAGTATATGGTTGGTCATGTGGGGATGAGAGGAGAGTGGATAGATGGATAGATGCAATGAGTAAAGCCAAGGTCATTATCACCAGAAAAAAATTTGAAACATATGTGAAGATGGTAGAAAAGGAACATTATTTTGCCACTACACAAAGGACAGAATATTTTAAAAAGTTTGTACACGTGTGCATGTAAGGGCTTGATTGTGGGTTTTTCACAAGGGAGAAAGCCTGTATTTTTATCTGGAAACAACTAATGGGAAATTAGCATACTTTCTTTCAGAGATGTATAAATAGAAAGAGAATTATTGGGGAAATTAACCGTGATCTGGGAAGCAGTTTATTCCCTTAATGCCAGAAGGGTTTAGGGCTTTAATTAAAGGACTAGTTTAATTTGGGGGATGTTTTTATTAAATTGTCTCTTATTTATTTCTTTGGTAAGGTATTTTTATATGTATATAGTAAATCACACTTAGATTCATTGTTATATTTCATTTACAATAAAAAATAAACAATTATTTTCAGTGTTTTTGTTACAGATATGAGAAGCCTAATCTAAAAATAAACAAAAAAACTGTTTTAAACAAGTAACTCTAGAAGTCATGACTTCTAAGTAATTACTTAATAGTTTTGAGGTCTACCAGTTTTTCTTTTAAAACCAACCAACCAACAAACATGTTTCTGCTTGTTCTCTTACTAGTGTAATGTGGGCCTATTAAGTTATAGTTTCTTTTTTCATTGATTAAAATTTTTTTTTACTACTTTGAATCTATTTTATGACCTAGTAACTAAGTATAACTGAAAGTAATACTTTTTTTGAGGGGGAAGTTAGTCATTTCACTGTCTAATCACTCCTTTATTGCCCTGAATGAGTTAGGTATAGATTTGGTGGTGTGCGTGTATACACGTATGTTTTTGTGATTGGAAGCTATACATATGTGTATTTATCAATATATACTTGGTAGCTGAAGTCTCTGGTCTTGAATATTTCTACCATTAACTTGCTAGTTTCTCCATTATGAACACATTGAGTGGCAACAGAAAACTTGACTAACAGTGGCATAAAACCATTGGGATTTATTTTTCTCATGCAACAATAAATTCAGAGGCTGGCAAGTTCAAGGTTGGTACCATGACTCAGGGATGTCATCAGAGACTTGGGTTCCTCCTGTCTTCCTGCTCTGCCATATGGCTTTCCTCCTGGGATTATAAGTGACTGCTCTTTACTGTGCCTTATTCTCATTTTAAGTAGAAAGAAGAAAGAGATGCTTGTATCAGGAAAGCAAAAGCTTTTCCACAAATTCACTTCAGAATTACGACGTGCACAAGAGTCTGGGAAGTAATTTTTAAGGGGAACACACTGCCATTCTAATCAGAGTTCAGTTCGGGAGTGAAAATGGGAAAATAGATACTGAGTAGTAGGCACCTTGCAGTGTCTGCCACATCCCATATTTCCCCTTAGTTTTCATTCAGATTTAGTGGATGATTATTTTCTTCATTATGAGAACAGCAGCCAGCTATTTGAAAATTAAGTCATGATGCTCTTCCCGCCTTCAAAGGGCATCCGTTATTCACATAATTGGTAATGTTTTCAAAACTCTGTATCTGCTGTCTCGAACTGCGGCCCAGTACTCTGCTTCTAACTGCCTGCAGGATGGTTCTACTTGGAAATTTGCTGATTAGTTCAAATACAGTTATGTTCAAAGCTAAGTGTCTTTATCTTCAATTTGGTTATTTCAGTCAGGGTTGTCAGCATTTTTCTGAGCTAGAAGCTTAAAATAATCCTAATTTTAGAAATTCCTTTATTCTCTAATCCAGTTTGCCATCAACTTCAGTTTCCTGCATTGACATGTCTTGGAGTTGACCAAGCCTGCCCCTCAGTACTGTCACTCCTGTAATTCCGACTCTCACTTTCTTACTTGTGCGTTATTTACAGGGTTTTCTAGTTGATGTCACCAATCTTATTCTTCCTCTTTTATTCATTCTGCCAATCATTAACAGTCTAATTTTCTTGAAACCTAACTTTCTAAATATTTCTTCCCTACTTCAGCATTTTTAAACCAAATCCAAATTGTTTCCTCTTTCAAAGTTTTCATTCATAACATACTTTTCTTTTTTTTTTTTTTTGCGGTACGGGGGCCTCTTACTGTTGTGGCCTCTCCCGTTGCGGAGCACAGGCTCCGGACGCGCAGGCTCAGCGGCCGTTGCTCACGGGCCCAGCCGCTCCGCGGCATGTGAGATCTTCCCGGACCGGGGCACGAACCCGTGTCCCCTGCGTCGGCAGGCGGACTCTCAACCACTGCACCACCAGGGAAGCCCGATAACATACTTTTCTTATTCAATCTCTATTTACCTTTACTTCACAATATAAGTTATCATAGAATGTTCTCTTTGATGCACTGTTTCTTGCCTGCCACCACTAACAGACACACTCTATAAATTCCTGCCACAGAGACTTTTATCCTACTCTCCTTTTTTCTTTCTAGATTGAAGTATGGTTGACTTACAATATTATATTAGTTTCATGTGTGCAACATAGTGATTCAATATTCTTAGAGATTATGCTCCATTTAAAGTTACTGTAAAATATTGGCTATATTCCCTGTGTTGTACAGTATATCCTTGCAGCTTATTTATTTTATACATAGTAGTTTGTACCTGTTCGTTCCCTACCCCCATCTTGCCCCTCCCCACTGGTAACCACCAGTTTGTTCTCTGTATCTGTGAGTCTGTTTCTGTTTTGTTATATTTATTCATTCGTTTTATTTTTCCTGTTCTTCTCTAGTTGTGTCCCCAGACCCCCACCCCCCAGCTGTTTTGACCTCATCATTCCAAATTCTATTTTTCAAGGCCAGGCTTCTAAATTTCTTGTTTGTTTGTTTGTTTGTTTTTGTTGTTGTTGTTGTTTTGCGGTACATGGGCCTCTCACTGTTGTGGCCTCTCCCGTTGCGGAGCACAGGCTCCGGATGCACAGGTTCAGCGGCCATGGCTCACGGGCCCAGCCGCTCCGTGGCATGTAGGATCTTCCTGGACCGGGTCACGAAGCCGTGTCCCCTGCATCGGCAGGTGGACTCTCAACCACTGTGCCACCAGGGAAGCCCCCTATGTGTTTTTGTGTCTACTCTGCACTATATTTTGAAGAAGTGTGATGTAATGGAATGTCTTTGCAGTCGGATAAGTGGGTTTAAATCTTGATTTAGCCACTTAGTAACTTTTGACCTTAAGAAAGTTAACCTTTCTAAGCTACTTTCCTTATCTATAAAATTTAACAATTATGTGCATACACATGTGTACATACACACCTTTTCGTGACAGTAAAATGAGGTAATGTTTAGTAAACTATAGTAGTACTTAATATTGGGGATTGCTACGTGAAAACAAAAACCAAGGTAACAGTATTTTAAACAAAGTTGAAGTTTATTTTTCTCGTATATAAAAGAAGTCCAGGAGTATGTAGTCCAGGGCTGGTATGATAGTTTCATGTTCATCTGGGACCCAGGCTTTCTATATCTTTCTTTTCTATCATTCTAGTGTGTGATTTCTACATAAAAGTTGAGATTACCGCATAGTCCAAGGTGGCTGCTGGAAGCTCCAGCCATCATAGCTGCATTCCAGATAGCAAAAGGAGGAAGGAAGAAAGTGTCTATTTCCAGTGCAGTCAGCTTTCTTTAAAAAGCTGCCTAAAACTAGCCTTCTAGGAAGTCTCTCACAACCCTTCTGCTTATAGTCTCATTGTCCAAACACCTAGTCATATGACTGCAACTTGTTAGAAGAAGGCTTCAAAGTTTAATCTCTTAGTTGGGTACATTGCTGCACAAAATAAAATTAGTGTTCTGTTACTAAGGAAGGAGATAAGAATACTGGGTGTCCACAGCAGACTCAGCCATAGTTACCTGTTGTGGTGCCAGGCAAATGGTGAGGGTTAACAAATATCTTATGCCTCCCTTCTTTCTGTTCTAGTTAGAGTCAGCTTAGTGCTTTATTCTTCTTTGCTTCATGTGTATCTTATTTTTTCCAGCTATGTTGAAAGTTTCTTGGGGGGGATAAGGACCATGTATCATACTTCTTTGTTGTTTTTCAAAACACCTAGCAGAGTACTTGGCACTTGGACTACTTAGTAAGAACTTAGTATGTATTTGTTAATTAATTGATTTTACTTTCTACTAGGACCATACTTCTTTTAGCCTCTTGTTGGATTTTCCCCACCTCATGGGTATTTAATACTTTTCCCTCAACTACAAGCTAGCAGCTCTCATGAGAGGAATGTACTGGAGATTTTCATTCCTTGATAATTTCCTGTTTTCTAATGCCTTAAAAGTTACCCTGTGGACTTGATGATCTAAATTTTATCTTTCTTTGATTAATGTATTTTAATGGTTGTTTTTTTCCTATATCTGGTGCTTTGGGATACATATGTATTTCTAATATACCTGTTCATTATGAATATATAGAATATGATTTTTTTTCTTTTTCTTTTTTGTGGTATGCGGGCCTCTCACTGCTGTGGCCTCTCCCGTTGCGGAGCACAGGCTCCGGACGCGCAGGCTCAGCGGCCATGGCTCACGGGCCCAGCCGCTCCGCGGCATGTGGGATCTTCCCGGACCGGGGCACGAACCCGTGTCCCCCACATCGGCAGGCGGACTCTCAACCACTGTGCCACCAGGGAAGCCCAGAATATGATTTTTAAAAGTGCCATGTTTGGAAAGGCCTCAGGAAATTATTTTTCTCTGCATATTTAACTCACTGATTTGTTTGTAAGAAAGCTGAATAGTTTGAAAAGAAAGCTTAGGTTAAAGTTGTCAAGTTGTTTTGAGCTCCTGGTTATTTTTCTTTTTCTCCCCAATTATGGGTGAGAAGAGAGAAATAACTAACTGGAGATAGGAAACTCTACAAGGAGATAAAGAAATAGTAGTATTACTGGAACTTTCTAGCTGCTTGGGCCAGACTTTATATAAAAATAGGATCTTATAGTATCAGAGTATCTTGTGATAGAAGAGATTATATGAGTTCTTTTTATTCTACTCTGGACCTTACTAAATGGAATATTCTAAATAAACATACTACACAGGAATATATTACATCATTAGTATAATAATATGCAAATACAATACAATTTCTTTCATACCCTATCACCAATATGCAAATATATTGATACACTCAAAGATGTATATGTCTTATATAAATACGTACACAAATGTAAGAGATAAAGATATGCTGCTACAAATTCTTCTTGGAATAAAGTGAGGTGTAAATAGATAAAATAAAAAGTTATACGTTATCCAGTTACGTATGCTCGAAAAGAGTAGGTAGGTAGACGTACATGAGTGGTTATGTGATGTTTAGGTAGAATATTAAGTGGGTGGGAAAGAGGGGCCTCATAAGCAAAGTAACCACACAGTGTTAATGAGAATGAGAATTCGTGTTAACTAAAAATCATAACAACTTTATGATACTTTTTAATGATGCTTTTGGACTGGTATACAAATGACATAGAGCTGTTTATAAAGAGTTGATATTTCCTTATAGTTTGACTTTATTTGGTTTTGTTCTCATAGATGTTTTCTCCCAGATGTCAGATTCCAATGGCTTAATGATATTTAGCAAGTTTGACCAGTTTCTGAAGGAAGTTCTGAAGCTCCCAACAGCTGTCTTTGAAGGGCCATCTTTTGGTTACACAGAGCACTCAGTCCGCACCTGTTTTCCACAGCAGGTAAGGATGGGTTTATAGAATCTAGGATTAGAAGAGCTCTCATCCACCCCTCCGCCTTTTGTCAGATTTCGCCAGATTGCTTCACTCTAGGAATATAGGTCTTGAGTAGGGGAGGGAGAATAACTTTTAAGTCAGGGGAGAGGATGTAGAAGAGAGGGGGGATTAAAAATTCACCTGAGAACTCTTTTCTTGGAAGAGGGGAGGGAAGTCTTTTCTGAAAAAATGATAACAGTTGAAATATTTTAAATTACTAAAAATTTCAAGAAAAATGTTTAAGGTAAAGTATTTATCTTATTGCTGCTAGACATATGTTACTCTCCCTAATTAGTTTTTTTTTAATAATCTTTTTTTTTTTTTTTTTTTTGCGGCACGCGGGCCCCTCACTGCTGTGGCCTCTCCCGTTGCGGAGCACAGGCTCCGGACGCGCAGGCTCAGCAGCCATGGCTCACGGGCCCAGCCGCTCCGCGGCATGTGGGATCCTCCCGAACCGGGGCACGAACCCGTGTCCCCTGCATCGGCAGGCGGACTCTCAACCACTGTGCCACCAGGGAAGCCCTGTAGATGTATTTTTGATGTACATGTGGGGAGGAAGGTGATCTCCATGTCTTACTCCTCTGCCATCTTGAAGGTCCTCCCCATTATTCCTTTTAATCATAAGCAAATTTGAGTTTAAGTCATCATTTTAAAAAACAGCCCTGTTGGTGTCCCTAGTTTGCTTTGAAAAAACCTTACTAACTCCTCGCTGCCTCCTGGATAATGTAGTTAGCCAGACAAGGTGTTGCTTATCGATCCGACCCCTGCCTCTCTTTCACCTTCATTCCTGATCCCTCCTACCCCCACAGACCCCATCCCTCAGGATGCCATGAATTCTTTTTAGATATTGCCCCAGTGCCACAGGGGTTGTACCATTTACACTCCCACCAGCAGTGTGTAAGTCCATCTTTTTCTCCACAGCCTTGCCAACAGCACATGTTTTTACATTTAGGAATTTTTGCCAATCTGAGAGATGAGAAGTGTTATCTCAGCATAGTTTTGATTTGCATTTCTCTTGTTTTGAGTAGGTGAAAGTGGTATACTTCTCTTCTTTGTTTATGCTGTTAGCTCTCACTGAAATGCCAGTAATCCCGACCTTCTTTCTCTCCTGCAACAAAGGCCTCATATTTCAAGTCACAGCTAAATATTTCCTTGTCTTTGTTGCTCTGAATCTTTCAATGTAGGATTAATTGTTTCCTCTTCTACAGGCCCTGGCCTGTTACATCTAGCTCACTTATGCCCTGAGGGATGCACCTTGGTCTCCTTCAAATTTAAATCCCCATTACTGACA
Source organism: Lagenorhynchus albirostris (assembly GCF_949774975.1). Taxonomy (NCBI): domain Eukaryota; kingdom Metazoa; phylum Chordata; class Mammalia; order Artiodactyla; family Delphinidae; genus Lagenorhynchus; species Lagenorhynchus albirostris. Next base: position 69,759,374 of record NC_083107.1, read on the forward strand.
GTGTCTGGAAAATCATCAGTGCTTACTAGGTAGTTTGATTGAGTAGTGGTTTTAAATCTATTATGGCATGAGTAAGTATCTGGGCTTGAATTCTTACTGCAAGCTTAAAGCTCATGGAAGTGATTACAACCTTGTTGTGTTCACTGATATTATTCCATAATTTTCTCAAATGAGACAATCTTTGCAATGAGGAAAATACCGAATTTCAGAATTTTTGAAGACTTTTTCCATTCTTTTTTTAAAAAAGCTATAATAAATAAAAGTATCTCGATAAAAAGCACAGCAACACTATATTGTTGTGTCATTACAAAGTACTCTAATTTTCAAAGTCCAGAATAAATCTGTGATATGATTCAGTATCTTATAATAACTGAAAGGCTGACCCATAGCACTGGTCCTGTAACCAGTTAATGTGTGTTTGCTCTTGTCAGACAAAGTATTTCTATAACTTTACACAAAAAGTTTGTATAAAAACATTTTAATCTGAAAGATTTAAAAAATGCTGTTTTTAAGTCTTTTAGCTAAATGTCATACATTGTTTAACTGATTACCAAGTAAGTGATAGGGCAATGGATAAGAAATATTTCCCTGTTGCCCATAAGAAAATAGGAGTTTTGTTTTGTTGTTTTTGTTGTTGTTGTTTTTGGCTGCACTGGGTCTTTGTTGCTGTGCACGGGCTTTCTCTAGTTGTGGCGAGTGGGGGCTACTCTTTGTTGCAGTGTGCGGGCTTCTCATTGCGGTGGCTTCTCTTGTTGCAGAGCACGGGCTCTAGGCGCCCAGGCTTCAGTAGTTGCAGCACACAGGCTCAATAGTTGCGGCACGCGGGCCCTAGAACGTGTGAGCTTCAGTAGTTGCGGCACGTGGGGTCAGTAGTTGTAGCACACGGGCTTAGTTGCTCCGCGGCATGTGGGATCTTCCCGGACCAGGGATTGAACTCATGTCCCCTCCATTGGCAGGCGGATTCTTAACCACTGCACCACCAGGGAAGTCCCAGAAAATAGGAGTTTTTAATGGAAAAGATGAGATTGGAAATTGCAGCTATGATGATCTAATGCTAAATTATTTTACTTGTTTTCTCACGTTATTTTAGTGATACTGGATTTCTCACTTTTAAGAGTTGATTTCTCCCCTCTTTTAAAACAGGAAAGTTGTAGCCAAGAGTGGAGGGAGGGAAGTCAAATGCCATCTAGACTAATAATTGTCAGTATTGATGATTAGAATAACAAAGTGTGGGGAAGTAGACAGCAAACAGAAACACTGGTTTCTAAGAAAAATATGAGAGTGCATACAAAGATAAAAACAGGCTCAATGTTTTATTGAGGAAAGCATAAATAAATCATGGTGTTTTTGCTCAGTGGATGAGGCAGCTGTTAAAATGATTAGAAAAGAAGACCTTGTAGCAAAACAATAAAGTATTTAATAAAACATTAAGTGGGGGATTCCCTGGTGGCACAGTGGTTGGGAATCTGCCTGCCAATGCAGGGAACACAGGTTCGAGCCCTGGTTTGGGAAGATCCCACATGCGGTGAAGCAGCTAAGCCTGGGCGCCACAACTACTGAGCCTGTGCTTCATCATGTGCCTCAACTACTGAAGCCCACACGCCTAGAGCCTGTGCTCTGCAACAAGAGAAGCCACCGCTATGAGAAGCCCGCACATGGCAACAAAGAGTGGCTCCCACTTGCCACAACTAGAGAGAGCCCCCGCGCAGCAACAAAGACCCAACTCAGCCAGAAATAAATAAATAAATTTATTTAAAAAAGAAAAAATATTAAGTGGAAAGACAGATTATATATTTTTATATACCCTATGTACATAATTATATAGAAACACGCATTTGGAGGGAAATACAGAAAAATGAGAATTGTGGCAAGAATGTTCATTACTTGCAGTTTTATTATAGTTTTTATTATAAATATTCTGTTGTAAAAAATAAAGAGAAATGCAAAGAATGTATTCAACTCAGGAGCAAAACCAAAATAAAACAAAACAAAAGGTAGAAGAAGAGTGAAAGAGTCTGTCTTTCACATAGTTATTTACTGAGTCATGGAATTTTAGAGCTGGGAATACTGTCCCATAAGTTCTCAAACTTTCTGGTATCAGGACCTTTTTACACCCCTGAAAATATTTGAGCACCCCAGAGAGCTTTTGTTTATATGAGTTATATCTATCAGTATTTCCATATTAGAAATCAAAACTGATAAATTATAAAATATTAAATCATTTAAAAAGAACAATGATAAACCGATTACATATTAACATAAATAATATATTTTATGAAAAGTAGATATTCCAAAGCAAAAAAATTTAATGAGAAGAATGCCATTGTTTTATTTTTTTTGCAAATTTCTTTAATATTTGGCTCAGTTGAAGACAGCTGGGTTTTCATATCTGCTTATCCATTCAGTCTGTTGTGATATGTTGTTTTGGTTAAAGTATGGAAAGAAAATCTGGTCTCAGACAGCTGTGTAGTTGGAAAAGGGAGGAATATTTTAAAAGCTTTTGCAGATAATTGTGGATATGCCACGTTGCCTCTGGAACATTCCACTGTACAGTCATGAGAGAATCAGATTGAAAAAAGCAAATGATGTCTTAGTATTATTATGAAAATAGTTTTGACCTCATGGGCTCCTTGGAAGTGTTTTAGGAACCTTGCAGGGGGACCTCTGACGACCATACTTCGAGAACCACTGCTCTAGCCCTTGAGAGATAAGAAAACTGAAACCAGAATGTTAGGTGATTTCCCCCCAATCACGTAGTTAATGGAAGACAGAGCACTGGGACACAGTTCTTCTGGTTTCATTCCTCATGCTTTTGGAGGACTTAAATTATAGTATGACTTAGGACAACTTTTGGAAACTGATCCTGAGCGTACTTATGAGGGAGTTCTGAGATATCAAGTATAATTCCTTTTCATCTTGAAGATTTAAGAAACCACACAAAACTCCATGATAGGTGAATCAAAACTTTTAGGGAAAGTAGCATTAGGATTATAAGTGGATTTGTAAAAGTGTAATTTTTAACAAATATAAGAGGATACAGAAACATTAATTTAAACATTACATTTATGATAAGTGATATAATTACAAACGTATATTAACCACCTCTGACTAGCTAAAGACTTCCTAGCATCTTCTTTCTCAATTTTAAGTAGACACTTTTAATTTCATTTTGGTTTATTGCAGTTATTTGCATATCCATTATAAGAGGCATTTTCCATGTCTGAACCTCCATTCAAATGCTGGGTGACTTTCTGTTTTTATTTTTAACGTTGCTCACGCATTCCTCCCAGATTCCACTGAAATCTCAGAAACATTAGTAGCTTTGATGCCTGAGATGGAAAACACTTTGGAAAACTTTATTTAGCCTATTCGAGTAGGCATTTCTCAAACTACACCGTCAATGCATAGCTATGTATAAGGGCCTTTGGACGGTAACTTCCTACTGTTATCACTCTCATTTAGCCCTCTTACATATATGTGAGAACCTTTCCCTCCCTCCATTCAGTGCTGGCCTACAGTCTCTGTCCTGGATCTGAGACTTTCCTTCAGAATTCTTCAGAAATAGTCATTTGAAGGACACCTGAGTTGTAGTCCTGATTTTGGTAGGACCTTTACAAACCATTTAAATGCGTCATTCCTTTATTATCTCATCTGTAAAATGAAGATAGTAATACCTAGCCTATTTATCTTTTTTTCATTTCATATGTTTTATTGAAATATAGTTAACTTACAGTATTAGTTTCAGGTGTACAACGTAGTAATTCCATCCTAGCCTATTTGTCTTCTACAGTTGTTTTTTTTTTTTTTTTATATACAGTTGTTTTAAGACTCAAATAAAATAATGTAAGTGGAAATGCATTTGAATATAGCAGTAGTACATAGAATAGTGTGTAGCAGTGTCTGTAGTAATGCAAAATACTATTTATTTTGCTATAAAATTCCCCATGTAATTCATTACAACTTGGTTGGGAGAATCCTAAGTTAACTTAATCTTAGAGTTCAGAGATATTTGAAAAATATGAAGTATACTTGTTTTTTTTTCTCTTCACAGAAAAAGATAATGCTAAATACGTTTTTAGACACCATGATGGCCGATCCTCCTCCCCAGTGCCTTGTCTGGCTACCTCTCATGCATAGGCTTGCCCACGTTGAGAATGGTAAGCAGAACTTTTATCATTCAGTTCCCTGTGCTATAGGAAGTATATGAACTGACAGTATTTGTAATGTCCTTAGTTATTATCATTGAAAATTACAGTTGACATTCGCTGGCACTCCATCATTTGAATTTGTGGTTTTAGCTTCCAAAAGAGGAATATTTATTTCTCAAAAAAAAAAAAAAAAAGGGAGGGAGGACTTATTATACTTAGATAGGATACCAAGAGGTAGTAATATCAGGTCAGAAAACTTTGTGGTTCAAACTCCAGGCTTTTCCCCCAAGATTCCAGATGGTTGTTTTCTGCTTAAACCCACCTGACTTAGCCATGACTTCCTTTAGTTTATAAAAAGCATAACTCCAAAAAATTGTATATATTCAATATCAACCACTAAAACTATAAAATTTTGGAATAGTTTAAAGGAAAATAGCCAAGATAGAATTTGGTACTGGGTTTCACCCATATTCAGTTTTTTCCTTTACCACTGAATTACTCTTAGTATCCTTCCCAAGTAGTTTGACTTAAATCTTTGTTTCACTTGAAATTGAAATGGTACTTATCTCTTAGTAACTACTTAGGTTTTTCTGCTATTGCTATCAGTTTATCTCCTTGTTGAGGTTGTTTGAATTCATTAAAGGAAAGGTCCTAGATTTTCTCTGGAAGCTCCCTTCTTTCAAGGCTCTTCTTGCCTGTCTCTCCTCATTCCACAAAAGAGAAGGAGTGATAGCTGAGCAGCGCTAAAAAGCAGAGTCCTCTTTTTTCATTTTGTAAGAATGAGAGAACGCTACCATACTCTTTTTATTTTCTCTCCCTCCTACTCATACCTTTTTTTTTTTTTTTTAAAACTTCTCAGGCTTTCACTCAGTCATGGCTTTAGTTCACAAGTCCTTAGATTCAAGATTATTTTCCTAAAGTCCTGGAATCTCTTGAGTAGACTAAAACAGCTAATTTTTTTTTTTTTTTTTTTTGCGGTACGTGGGCCTCCCACTGCTGTGGCCTCTCCTGCTGCGGAGCACAGGCCCGGAACGCGCGCATGTCCAGCGGCCGGCCGTGGCTCACGGGCCCAGCCGCTCTGCGGCATGTGGGATCTTCCTGGACTGGGGCACGAACCCATGTCCCCTGCATCGGCAGGCGGACTCTCAACCACTGTGCCACCAGGGAAGCCCAAACAGCTAAATTTTTAAACAGGATTTTTGGATAGAGATTTATGCTGTTAAATTATTACAGTGTTGGTTCTTTTGAGGGACAATAGCTTTATAGCACTAAATGTTTTTGTAGTTTCATATCCAGCTCATTTTCATAAAATCATTTTATATCTGCTATCCCAAGTAGAGAGGATCTCATTTGTTGAGATCTAGTGTTATCCGTATGAACATTTTGTTGTGACTTTGTATGTAGTATATTATTTATAAATTACATTCTTATGTGATTAACACTTTCATTATTCCTTAGAAATATTTTGATAACAAAAATTTAAATTTCTTAGAGGAGGTATGTCCTTTGGATTTCTCATTCCAGATTTTAGTTTTCTGTTATTCTTGAGTGATCTTGTTGTATTATTTTTCTCACCTAGTGCTCAGGTTTTGTTGTTGTTGTTTGTTTGTTTTGAGACTTGATTCTCTAGTTAATATGCATTTTTGGAAGTAGGACTAAAAATCCTTATGATTGAGACAACACTGCCTTTGTATACACAGTGCTAGAAAGAGTTGTTCAAATGAAGCTTTGACTATTATATCCCTCTTTCCTTTGACTTCCATTTCTTGTGTTCAGAATTGAATTGCCAGAGGGAACAATCGTGCTGTCAACATTTAAAAGTATAAATAACAGGGCTTCCCTGGTGGCGCAGTGGTTGAGAGTCCGCCTGCCGATGCAGGGGACATGGGTTCGTGCCCCGGTCCAGGAAGATCCCACGTGCCGCGGAGCGGCTGAGCCTGTGAGCCATGGCCGCTGAGCCTGCGCGTCCCGAGCCTGTGCTCCGCAACAGGAAAAGGCACAGCAGTGAGAGGCCCGCGTACCAAAAAAAAAAAAAAAAAAAAGTATAAATAACAATCTGTAATATACAGTTGAGCATTTATTGCCCACTTCCACTGAGTAAACTGGACTTTCAGGCTATAAGAGAATCCCAGTAACCCCCATAAATCCTGACTGCCGGCTGGCGGTTTTTCCTGAGGTAAGATGCTGTGTGAAGTGGAGAAAGGAGTCTCAGGTCACCTCAGTTTCCCTCTCTCCAAATCACTGCCCCTTCATTGGTTAGAGCACCTTATTTTATGCCAATACTTGGAGCTCTTACCTAAAACTAGTATTTTGATATGGTAGCCTTACTTTTTTACCAGTTACCATTTGCACCCAGGTATGTAGTAGTATTTATTTATTTATTTGTTTACTGGCTGTGCTGTGTGTCATGTGGGATCTTAGTTCCCCAACCAGGGATCGAACCAGTGCCCCCTGCGTTGAAAGCCCGGAGTCTTAACCACTGGACTTCCAGGAAAGTCCCTGTAGTATTTAGTTCAGCAAACATTTGGAGGCCTTCAGTCCAAAGGACTGTGTGAAATACTACTTGCAAGTAGCAGAGACATAAAGCATGGCGTACTGGCTCTCACAGATTTTATGTTAGCGAAGGAAACATATGTCCACAACTAACAATATACATCTCTTTAAAAAAATAGGTTTGGAAGAGAAATTTTGGAATGAGGTTGTCTCTCCTCCTTACTGGTTTATTTACCTAAACTTTGAGACACGAATGTCATTTTAAAGAAGGAAATTAGTTGTTTTCTAAGGTGGATTGTAATCTATTCTAAATGGAAAATTTTGTTATTTTCTTTTTATTCCAGTGAATGGCTGGTTAGGTTAACTAAATTGAAGACAATTTAGATTCTTCACTTCTAGTTTTGTTTTCACCTTTGCTTTTATGTTAAATTTGGTTTTCCACTGTACTGACTTTATTCTCCAAATGAAAATGACTTCTTTCTCCCTCTGGTTCCCTCTCCTCCCTGCCCTCATCCCTCAAGTCTTCCACCCCGTGGAGTGCTCCTATTGCCGGTGTGAGAGTATGATGGGTTTCCGGTACCGATGCCAGCAGTGCCACAACTACCAGCTCTGCCAAAATTGCTTTTGGCGTGGCCATGCCAATGGCCCTCACAGCAACCAGCACCAGATGAAGGAGCATTCCTCTTGGGTAACTGCTTTGTGTCTCAGTCTGTGTCCCCAGCGGTTATCTGTTTCATCCATAACAGCACCAGGGCCACTTTTCTGATAGATGCCTATCAAATAAGGATGTGGTGTCATAAAATATTAATCCTTACATTTATGATGGGGCTTGCAGATATGTTGTGCTTCATCACTTGATTTGAAAAGGAGAGTTTTTAAAGTTCTAGGAGATGGAGATATTATGACCTTTGATGTGGTCCCTTTTATTCAGTAAAATGGAATGTTGCAGTGCTCCCTTTCCCAGTGAAAAGTGTCGTCTTTTTTTTTTTTATTAGTTAATATTTATTTTTGGCCATGCTGGGTCTTTGTTTTTGTGCGTGGGCTTTCTCCAGTTGCAGCGAGCGGGGGCCACTCCTCATCGCGGTGCACGGGCCTCTCACTGTCGCGGCTTCTCTTGTTGCGGAGCACAAGCTCCAGACGCGCAGGCTCAGTAGTTGTGGCTCACGGGCCTAGATGCTCTGCGGCATGTGGGATCCTCCCAGACCAGGGCTTGAACCTGTGTCCCCTGCATTGGCAGGTAGATTCTCAACCACTGCGTCACCAGGGAAGCCCGAAAAGTGTCTTCTTTTAAAATTGTACAAGGGGGTACCACCCCCACCCCAGAAGACTTACTCTCTGAGCTTTAAGGAAGATTTAAAGTTCTTTTTTTCAAGCAAACTTTATTCATGCTTATAGGGTTTAAATGTTGCAGGGAAAGCTGCATGAGATGAAGGAGTTAAATTTTTACCTCTCTAAAGTTGGGTAGATACTGTATTTTACAATTGCCACACTGATGTCTTTACCTTCAAAAGCAATCTTTTTTTTTTTTTAATATAAATTTATTTATTTATTTTTGGCTGTGTTGGGTCTTCGTTTCTGTGCGAGGGCTTTCTCTAGTTGCGGCGAGCGCGGGCCACTCTTAATTGTGGTGCCTGGGCCTCTCACTGTTGTGGCCTCTCTTGTTGCGAAGCACAGGCTCCAGACGCGCAGGCTCAGCAATTGTGGCTCACGGGCCCAGTTGCTCCGTGGCATGTGGGATCTTCCCGGACCAGGGCTCGAACCCGTGTCCCCTGCATTGGCAGGCAGATTCTCAACCACTGCACCACCAGGGAAGCCCCAAAAGCAATCTTTTAAATAACAGTATTTGAGTAGAGGTCAATGTCTGATTTTTCTGTGGTGTTTATAAATCATGTAACAAGTTTAATATCAATCATTTTTTCTTCCCTTCTCTCAGTTTATTTCCAGAGTTTAAAAAATGTCATATTTTTATTTCCTAAATTGCTATAGCCTTGCTTTAAATCCTTTTCCTCTAGCTTTTGTTTGTTGGTTGGTTAGTTTGCTAAAAGGTAGAAAAATATATAGGGTCATAAGTATAATTCAGGATCTAGGTTCTTAAGCCCGGTCATCCTATTAGACTTTAAGTATTAGAAAGCTTCAATAAGCAGGGGTTTTTTTCTATTTTCTTTTTTTTCCTAGTTAACCGTCTTAAAACTCAAACAAGAAAAAAGCAAATAAGTTTATATCAGGGATTAGTTAAAAACAAGAAACAAACTTTAATCAAGTGTATACTTTACTTCCTACATCTCTGATAATGTGTTAGAGGTAATTTTTTATTAGATGGCTTTTCAGTTACAGCTAACCCATAAAATTTTGTTAAACTGAACCTCCTATCCTGGGACTTATGTTGTAAATTCCAATATTTCTTTTGGTTGAGGAGTCATTATTTAAAATTTTTTAAACAAGCAAAGGGAAAACAAAAAATAAAACCCAGTAGTTTATTCTCTTTTTCATTGACTAGAGAGAATTTATAGATTTTCAAATTGTTACTTTTTCTTCTTCTTAAAGTACAAGTATCCCGCTGTGTTAAATGACTTATTAATACTTTTCAGCTGTTTTTTGTTTAGAGTCTAACTCTTTACACTGAGAAGACTCGTTGCCTTATTACCTTTCATAATGACTCGATTCTCTGGAATGTATCTACTGAAAGTTCTCTTTCTAGATGTTGGGGCTAGGAGGATGAGGAACTTCTTTTTCACCTTAGTTTGAACTTGCTCATTTAGCTAATTTAAAACCCATATAGAAATGGGAATTTTACATTTATTTAAAGATAAGTGACTGTTTGAATATTGCTTTATGATTTACAAAGCAGTTTTTCATATACTCTGTTGATCTATAACATACATAAAGGAAAGTACAGAAATCACAAGTGAATTCTTATATTTCTGTTTGATCCTCACAACACTCTTGTGAAGTAAGTCTTATCGCCATTTATTGTTATTTTTATTTCAGCTTTGTTATTTTTTTCTAGTTTATTAATTTATTTTTGTTATAGTGACTTAAGAGTTCAGGAAAAATCAAGTATTATCAGCATGCATAATTTTGAAGCTGGTATCATAAATGTGTTCTGAATTTTGATGAGTATTTGCATTATGATGGTAGATGCATATTGGTAAGGTCTTTTACATGTCTGTGTGTGACTTGCTTTTAAGACTAGGACTCTGTGTGCAGTGCCCTTGTTCTTTGAGGAAGATATGGATGAATTTTGAGGCTGTTGTGGGTAAAGAAATTTCCACCTAACAAAAAAATGTGTTATCAGTTTAATAGTAATTTCTTTGAAGTTTGTCCACTGTGTTTGTACTAAAATTTTGAATGAATGTTTCTCTGTGTTCACAACAGATGAATTTAGTGTGCATTTAACCAGTTTGTATATGAATTTGCATTGTAGATTTGATATGTGTAGTGTTGGTGCTTGGAAATTTATTTTGATTTTTCCAAAAGTTCTGTTTAATGTTTTATCTAAGTAACTGTGCAGTATAATTCGCCATTCTTTTATTCATCAATCCATTCATTTGTCTTTATTATAGAAAAGAATGCCATATGGTACCATACCTGTAATTCATTCTGTCCATTCATTATTTATTCAAAAGATATATTTTGAGCACCTGCTATGTCCCAGGCACTCTGTAAGAGGCTTGTGAGATACATCTATGAACAAACTAGACGACGATTCCTGCCTTGGTGGAGCTTAAATTTTAAGGTGTTAAAGAGACCACTAGGGCTCACCAACATCACTGTTTTCCTGTTCTTGCTGGGCACACATCTAGACTACATTTCTCAGCCCCACTGTGTCCAAAAGGACCATGTGAATAGCTGTTACCAGTGGAATGTGATCAGAGTGATATATCTCTTCCCAGAACAAGACAATTAATAACTGGGTGCCTTTTCTATCCTCTCTAGCAGCTTAATGGAGAGAATTTCATTAGGACCCAGAGAGGGTGAAACCATAAAATGAAAGGAAACTGCGTCCTTGAACAATGGGTGGAGAGGAATATCCTGCCAACCTGTGTGACTCTGATGGAAGCAAGGGAGAAACTCTGTGTTAAGCTACTGAGGTTTTAGTTTTTGCTACCACTGGTTGTTACTGGAAGTGGAATTCTGTTAAAACAAAACCTTAACATTTGTTTCGTTGGCTTAGCAGTCATGAAGCACGCTGATGAGGACACTGATATTGGAGTTGGGAAAGACAGAAACCCAAGTTCTGCAGTGGTGACCAATTTGGTAAATTTGTCGTCCATGATAATTTGGAAGACTTCCTTCATGCCAAGCGAACTCTAGGTCAAACGTTGGAAAAGGTCAGAGTGTGTGTTGACTCTTATTGGTAAGGTATTACATGAAAGAGATGAGCTTAGGAAAGAATTGGCTAGCTTTCCAGCAAAAAATGAAAGGGAATAGAGAAAGTTCTGAGAGTTGGGGCAGTGAAAGGAAAAACAGACTATTTCTAGAGAGCAAGAGATAAGAGTTGAGAGAGGTTTTGAGCATCAAAGACCTAGTAAGTGTTCTCAGTTGAAAAAAAAAATGTGACAGTCCTGTGGCAAAGATCAGATGAAGTATAGTTCTTAACTGGCTTCTCATCAGAATCATCTTGCTCCCACCTTCATAGCTTCTGATTTAATGGGTCCAGGGTACATGAAACCCGAACACAGGCAGTTTTTGAAAGTTCTGTTTTGCAGCCAAGATTCTGTTTTGCAGCCAGAGTTGGAAACTGCTGACCTATTGTTTCATGTGGCCTCCAGGTGGCTTCGGTTAGTTGAAAGCAAGAGGAATGGAGGCATGTCTGGGGAAGAACTTTGTGTGTGGTTACTGGCACATGGAGCCGACTGGAAACAAATAGATCAAAGGCCTGCTAAGTTTTTGACGGAATTCTGTTGGCAATGGAACCATGAGCCTGACTATTACAGCTATAAAATCAATTTTTAAGGACCCAGAACTTGCCCTGGAAAGAGGTGGGTTATGAAGGTTTTACGGCCCCTCAGGAGGGTGTGGCAGAGCCCACATGGCCAAGGAGAATATTTGGTAAGGAAGGACCTTCTCCTCCTGTCCCACTCTTGTATATTGGGACTGGGGAGAGCAGGGGCAAATAACATGCCTTTTCAGTTCATAGGTTGCGTCTTAAGGAGCTGCACGTGGTCTTGATGAAGGAAACTGGCAGAGCCAGAGGTCCTGCACTTGTAGTTAGATGTGCTGACTGAATGGGACTTCAGGTTTGCTTCTGGGCGGTGGGAGAGGCTTGAGTGTGTTCTTTGGGTAGTGAAAGTGAGCAGAAAGATATTTAGTGATTAGAAGTCCTTACCAGTATCCATGTTTTCCTTTTCTTCTGGATATATAACTAGATTATATAGCCATCCTCCTTGTAGCCGGATGGGCCATATGACTAGTTCTTACCCGTGGAATTTGTTTGGAAGTCATCTGTGTTACTTCTGGGTCAAGGTAGTTTAAAGCATGTGTGTCTTCTCCATTCTTTCTATCTTTGCCTTTCCCACGCCCTATGTACACCAGCCCAAATGAAAGGATCTCTGTTAGTTAACAGAGGCAGAGTCCTTAGATGAAAGGAGGCTGGGGCCCTGAATTCATGGATCAGAGCCCCTCTTCCAGTGTACACTGGACTCTCACATGAGCAAGAAATCAGAAAAAGGAATCAAGGGTAGGAGTGGGGATAGTCTTATAGGCCTTGTTGAGAAAGTGAGATTTGAGCAAAGTCTTAGATGTCTGCCTGCAGACATCTGGGGAAGAGCAGAAGTTTTCAGGATCGTGGCCGTACAGCAAGAGTGTGCATGTGAATTCAGGGAACAGCAAAAATGCCAGAGTAGCCAGAGCAGAAGGAGCAGCAGGAGAGCTGTAGGGAGGGGGTCAGAGAGGTGACAAGGGCCTTGCTGGCCATTGTAAGGGCTTTGGCTTTTACTCTGAGTGAAAGCAGGAATCTTTGTAGAGCTTTGGGTAGAAGATAGCTTGAGTTGATTTATATTTTAAAATGATCAGTCTGGATGCCATGTAAAGAGTAAACAGTGGAAGGAAAAGATAGAAGCAGACCATTTCAGAGAGATGATTGCAGTAATTAAAACAAGATATGGTAGGATGTTAGCAGTAGAGGTGGTGAAAAGAGCTGAATTAGGATATGCTTTATAAATCTGCTTCATGGGTGGGATGTGGCTTGTGAGAGGAAAGGAGTCCAGGGAAGCTCTAAGATTTTGTCCCAAACAGTTAGAAGGATGGAATTGCCATCTGCTGAGATGGGGAAGGTTTGGGCTAAACATCATTTAACAGTGATTTAAAAAAAACCAAAAACAACAACAGGAGTGTATCAGAATCTTCCTCCAAATCTGAATCATTTAAATATGGCAATAAAAATCCTACAAAATATTATGCATAGTTTGAATAAGGTATTATTTTTAAAAGTATAATTTAATAGAAAGCATGATAGTCTCTGTGACTGAATGAACCTCTTAAACAGAAGTCCTTGTTCAGATCATAAGGCTGGAATGGTCGACAGGACCCACCTCTCTGTGGGCCTCTGAATGTGGCTTGTGCTTTTCACAGCATGGAGACATTATTTTAAGAGAGAGCATCACCGGAGGAAGCAGCTGGAGGACCAGCATCCCTAGAGAGCTATGGGGAAGCTGCAAGGCCTTGTCTTACCTGGCTGTAAAGTTATGCGGCCACATTCCACCATATTCTGTTGGTCACAGTCTCTAAAGCTGGAGGGAAGGAGAAGGGACTTCATCTCATGATGCTGGGGTGGTGGTCAAGTCCATCACAGTGGAGCAAGGGTGGTGAGAGAGATCCCTGCAGTTATGTTTGGAAAATACAGTCTGCCACCCAGCGGATAAAGCCTTACATTCTGATCAAGGATTTTCGTTCAGCCCTGGAGACTATCATGTTTTTCTACCACATTAGTACAGTTCGGTGGCATTAAGTATATTCACGTTGTTGTGCGACCATCACCACCATCCATCTTTGGGACCTTTTCATCTTCCCAGACGGAAACTCTTAACCCTTTCCTGATCTGCAAGGAGGGCTGGAGGTAAACAAGACTGCTCTCATTCCCTGCCTTCCCCCTTGCCTTACTTTCAGGTGTCCACTTATTCTTGTCTTCACTTTACCAAGAGAAATTTGACCAATTCCCATGTGATTACTACTCCATGGCAGGAAGTGTGTATGTGTATGCACAATACACTTGTACCACAGTACAGTTTGTTGTCAGTAGAGGTAGTTATATAACTTAGATGACATGGAAATTTCACCTTTCTTCCCAGCAGATGGCAGACTCCACCTCTGAACAAAGTTACTTATCCCGTTCTTCAAAATCTATAAATGACAAAGTATTGGATTTGTTTAACAATCTTTATTAATATTATTGCTTTTTTTTTAAAGTAAATGTTAATGAGCAACTCACATATGTCCAGTGTAGTTGTTTGGGCACTGATGATATTAAATCATTTACTTTAAGGAGTCAGAAAATTATGTTGTTATACACTTGGAACAATTAAGACTGTTGACTTTGTCAGAAGCAATGTTTCATTTTCATGTGATCAGCATACCTCTCCTCACATCTCTAGAATTCTAAGAGATAATGTGTATTCATTGAGGGAAAAGGTACACTTCTTGGCCATGCTCCTGTTCAGTTCTAAACAGTTACATGTCATAGTTAAATAGCTACTTTGTACCTGGTGCAAAACTAGGCAGGAGGACTATTTTTTTTTTAAAGGCATAAGACAGTATACCTACTTGTAGCAAGTTACAGCAGGAGGTAAGATACACACATGAAGAAAATCCAAACAAAATCTACAAAATCTAGTCCCTTAGGTCAGTGCCCCACACTCCTCAGAAAAACTGCTGAGACTTGCCCACTGTGGCTCTGACCTGTTTTGTTTGGGGTTTTTTTAAACATCTTTATTGGAGTATAATTGCTTTACAATGGTGTGTTAGTTTCTGCTGTATAACAAAATGAATCAGCTGTACATATACATATATCCTCATATCCCCTCCTTTTTGCATCTCCCTCCCACCCTCCCTATCCCACCCCTCTAGGTGGTCACAAAACACCGAGCTGATCTCCCTGTGCTATGTGGCTGCTTCCCACTAGCTATCTATTTTACGTTTGGTAGTGTATATATGTCAGTGCCACTCTCTCACTTCGTCCCAGCTTCCCCTTGCCCCTCCCCGTGTCCTCAAGTCCATTCTCTACATCTGCATCTTTATTCCTGTCCTGCCCCTAGATTCTTCAGAGCCTTTTTTTTTTTTTTTTTAGATTCCATATATATGTGTTAGCATACGGTATTTGTTTTTCTCTTTCTGACTTCACTCTGTATGACAGACTCTAGGTCCATCCACCTCACTACAAATAACTCAATTTCCTTTCTTTTTATGGCTGAGTAATATTCCATTGTGTGTATGTGCCACATCTTCTTTATCCATTCATCTGTTGATGGACACTTAGGTTGCTTCCATGTCCTGGCTATTGTAAATAGAGCTGCAGTGAACATTGTGGTACATGACTCTTTTTGAATTACGGTTTTCTCAGGGTATATGCCTAGTAGTGGGGCTGTCTAAGCATTTCTTTTAACCCTTTTTCTTGATAGAAATTTGGCTTTCCTGTAGGTGTTCCACTTCTCTCGCAGCCCTTTCAGGTGGTGGCTATCTATTCACCTACATCCACACGAATCTTCAGGGTTTGGGAGGTGAAATTATTGTTAGGGTGACTGTATAAATTAGCATATAATCCAGACTCATGTGAGAGTGGAAGGGGACACTGTTAATTATGCAGGGACAACATGCGTAAACTGCAATTATCCTGGGTAAACTATTTATGGTCACTGTTTTAGTTTTCGTTTCCTGCATAGTAAATAACCATAAACTTAGCAGCCTAAAACAGCAGAAATATGTTATCTAGGTCAGAAGTCCAGGCAATGGCATGGCTGGATTCTCTGCTGTAGGTCTCACTGCGTTGAAATCGAGGTGTCAGCTGAGGCTGTAGTTATCATCTGGGCTTGAGGGTCCTCTTGTCATCTCACTGGTTGTTGGCAGGATTCATTTCATTGCAGCTGTGATGATGAGGTCCCCGTTTTCCTGATAGCTGCCAGCCAGGGGTGACTCTCAGCTCCCAGGGGCTACCTGCAGTTCCTTGACATGTGGCCCTCATAGGCACTTCACAGCATAGATGTTGGCTTTCTTCGAGGCCAGCTAGAGTACATCTCTCTGAAACCTCTTCTGAAACCAGCCAGAAAAAAATGCTGCTTTTAAACAGCTCACCTGATTAGACCAGGCCCACCTAAGGTAATCTTCCTTTTGCTGTATAACAGAATCAGAGGAGTGATCGTTTATCATATCCACAGTTTCCACCTACATTCAAAGAGGAAAGGCTGATACAAGGATGAGGATTAACCTCAATTATAAGTTGAGGGTCAGCTTATATTTCTGTGAATGCTGTCACCCTGGTTATTTTCCTTCATGTATTCCTTCCTGCCACTTCTAGATCTTTACACCCTAAATCTCTTAGATTAAAAAAAAAAAGGGGGCTTCCCTGGTGGCGCAGTGGTTGAGAGTCCGCCTGCCGATGCAGGGGACACGGGTTCGTGCCCTGGTCCGGGAAGATCCCACATGCCGCGGAGCAGCTGGGCCCGAGGGTCATGGCCGCTGAGCCTGCGCATCCGGAGCCTGTGCTCCGCAACGGGAGAGGCCACAACAGTGAGAGGCCTGCGTACCGCAAAAAAAAAAAAAAAAAAAAATACAAGCAAGATGCTGCTTTGAGGATCATGTCATTTTAGCCCTGTTATCCTTCTTCTTTTCTAGTGGTATTATCTCCATCCTTTCTGGACATACTCCTTCACTGCTGGATGGTTTGGTACCCGATTGATGGTCACCCCATGGTGATTTCTGCATCTCTGTAGTCAAACCTTTTAAGACCTTGGCCACATGGTTTCTTGACTTCTTCAGCTCTGACACTCTTCTTCTCCACTGAACATCAGATGTCTGCTCCCTCAGTTACACCCTAGACCTTTTCACCACCTCCAACTGCTCCTACTTCCAAAATCACTGATTTTGACATCCTATTCTCGTTTGATATCCCATTATCATTCCAGTTGACTTTTCAACCGCTCTCACTAAGATAATTTTTTAATCTCTTTCCAGCCTTTTATCCATTGATCTGTCTCCTCTCTCTATCTACCATTCCTTGCTTTCTTCTCTCCTTACCATTTTAGATATGGCTCTTCATTCCTGTACCATAAACGCCATTGTCCTGTGACATTTTTATCCATGTCTCTGTGAACTAAATTCATGGATGAACTAATTTATCTGCTTTCTCTAGTACTTCTGGAGAAATCCATACAATAGGACAGATTAGTATTACCTTAAGCTTCATAATCACCAACTACATGTTGATGCTCAGCATTGCAATCCTGTTGCATTTCTCTGATCACCTTGCTTTTCCATTCTTTGCAGTGGTCAGTTAAAGTCATAAAGGAATAAAGTCTCCATTCTTTTTAAACCACCTACCCCAACTCTTCCCTGTCTTTCAGTAGATGACCTCTTTTCTTACACAGAGAAAACAAAAGCCTTGAGACAGGAACCCCCTTAACTTTCTGCTGCCAGCTTCATTAACTCATTTATATGTTTATCCAGCAAATTCTAATTCAGTACCTGCAACCTCGCAGACACTGTTGTAGGTGTGGGGTTACTTAGAAAAGGCTAGGACAAAGTCATTTCCTTCATGGAGCTTACGTTTTTTTTTGTTTTTGTTTTGTTTTGTTTTGCGTTACGCGGGCCTCTCACTGTGTGGCCTCTCCCGTTGCGGAGCACAGGCCCCGGACGCGCAGGCTCAGGGGCCTTGGCTCAAGGACCCAGCTGCTCCGCGGCATGTGGGATCTTCCCAGACCAGGGCACAAACCCGCGTCCCCTGCATCGGCAGGCGGACTCTCAACCATTGTGCCACCAGGGAAGTCCGGAGCTTACGTTTTAAAGGGGACAGATGGATAAAAACATTTTAAAAACAAAATCCCCAAAATAAGTAAACAAGGAAGATATCAAATGATGATAAGTTCTATGTAGAAAAGTAAAATGATAGAAAGATGACTGAACAGCTACTTAGGATATGGTGGTCAGCAACCTGCTGAAACTGACTCAGGAGGAGACAGCGAATCTGAATAAATCTGTGATAAGTAAAGAGATTAAGGTAGTGATAAAAAAACCTTCCCACAAAAGGCCGGGCCTAGATGCCTTCACTGGTGAGTTCTACTGAACATTTAAAGCGTTAATACCAAGCCTTCACACGTTTGCCAAAATAGGAGAGGATGAACACCTCCGAACTCATTCTTGTCAGGCCAGTGTTATGCTATCTGATATGAAAACAAAACCTAACAAAACAAAAAAGAGGATATCAAAAGAAAAGAAATTACAGACCAATATCCCTTAGGAATGTAGCCTCAAAAATCCTCAATGAAATATTAACAAACCAAATTCAACAACATATAAAGATTATACATCAGTTTATGACCAAATGTATATTATCCCAGAAATGCAAGGTTGGTTCAACATGCAAAAATCAATCAATATAATACCGTATTATTAGAATAAAGGACAAAAATACATGATTATCACAATAAATGTGAAAAAGGAATTTGACAAAATGCAACCTCCTTTCATGATAAAAATCAAGCAGCAAACTAGAAATAGAGGGTAACTGCCTCAATCTGATAAATTTCTTCAACATCTGTGAAAAACCCATAGCTAATGTTACACTTAATGATGAAAGACTGAAAGCTTTCCCTGTAAAATCAGGAACAAGACAAGCATGTCTGCTCTTGCCGCTTATATAAACATTGTACTGGCTGTCCTAGCCAGGGCAATTAGGCAGCAAAAAGAAATAAAATGCATCCATATTGGAAAAAGAAGTTAAACTCTTTATTTGTATATAACAGGAATATGAATATAATTAACACTATTGAGTTGTACATTTAAAATGGTTAAGATGGTAAATTTTACCACATTTTTTTTTTTTTTTTTTTTTTGCGGTATGCGGGCCTCTCACTGTTGTGGCCTCTCCCATTGTGGAGCACAGGCTCCAGACGCGCAGGCCCAGCAGCCATGGCTCACGGGCCCAGCTGCTCCGTGGCATGAGGGATCCTCCCGGACCGGGGCACGAACCGGTATCCCCTGCATCGGCAGGCGGACTGTCAACCACTGCGCCACCAGGGAAGCCCACCACAATTTTTTTTTAAGTTAACTTTAGGAGAAAACGGGCAAAGGATCTGAATATACATTTCAGAAGATATACAAATGGCCAATAAACATGTGAAAAGATGATCAACATTACTTAGTCATTAGGGAAATGACTAATCAAAGCCACAATGAGATGCCCCTTCACACCCACTAGGTTGGCTGAAATAAAGACTGACAAAAACAAGTGTTGTTGAGAATGTGAAGAAATAGGTACCCTAATACACTGCTGGTGGGAATGTAAAATGGTGCAGCCACGTTGAAAAAATAGTTTAGCAGTTGCTCAGAATGTTAAACGGAGTTACCATGTGATCCAGCAATTCCACTCCTAGGTGAGAATTGAGAATTCTCCTCTGAGAGTTGAAAATATACGTTCACAGAAAAACTTGTTCATGAATGCTCATAGCAACATTATCCAAAATACCTCAAAAGTGGAAATAAAGCCAAATGTCTGTCAACTGTTGAACAGATAATCAAAACGTGTTATGTCAACATTATGGAATACTATTAGGCAACAAAAAGAAATGAAGTACTGACACATGCTAAAACATGGATGAACCTTGAAAACATGCTAAGCGAAAGAAGCCAGACATAAAAAGTCACATAGTGTTTGATTCCACTTACATGAAATACCCACAGTAAGCAAGTGCATAGGGACAAAGTAGATCAGTGGGGTGGGCAAAAAGAGTATTGGGTTTCTTTTGGGGGTGGAAAACATCTTCTGAAATGAGATATTAGTTATGGTTACACAACTGTTTTGAATAGATTAAAACCACTGAATTGTAACTTTAAAAGGGTGAATTTTATGGTATGTGAATTATACATCTCAATAAAGCTATTAAAAATTGGTCAGGGAAAGTTTTTTTTAAGAAGTGACATTTGAACTGAGATTGGAATGACTAACTTGAGGTTGGTGGTTATGAATTCAAAGTCAGACCAGTCAGCGTAGTTGTATATTTTACTTCTGCCCCCTCACTGTGGGTAGAGGAGCAGAGCGGGTGGAGTTGGGGTTTTGACAGAGGAGTGTGACAAAGGAGGGGGGTTGGCGAGAGAGGCTGGAGAGTAGGCAAAGACATGAATGTCGTAATGGGCTGTGGAATATAAGTCGGTTGAAGAGAGAAATGAGACCACGAGGGAGACAAGGGGGACTGTGTGAGGGTTAGCAGGCTCGGTGGAGACGGGTCCCATCGGCGCTGAAGTATTGTTCGAGGGCACTGGAAGGAGTGATCTAGAGAGATAGAAGTTGGTAAGAGAGCGCAGTGCTTGACATGGAGATGTTAGATAATGTGCGGTAATTGGCAATACGGTGTTCTAGGACGTGACTTGAAGCTGGTGACCCACGCAGAGTGGGGGAACGTTGTTGTAGGAGAGTTCAGGGAAGGCTACTACTGTATATGCTCCCTGAAGCTGCTGTAACAAATTACTGCAAAGTTGGTGGCTTAAAACAGAAATTTATTCTCTCACAGTTATGGACATCACAATTCTATTTTATTTTAAGTTTTATTTTATTGACATATAGTTGATTTACTATGTTGTGTTAATTTCTACTGTACAGCAGAGGGGTTCAGTTATACATATATATACACACACATTCTTTTTCATGTTATTTTCCATTGTGGTTTATCACAGGATATTGAATATAGTTCCCTGTGCTATACAGTAGGACCTTGTTGTGTATCCATTCTGTATGTGATAGCTTGCATCTGCTAATCCCAAACTCCCAGCCCATCCCTCCCTCACCCCCCTCCCCCTTGGCAACCACAAGTCTGTTCTCTCTGTCTGTGGATACCATAATTTGAAATCAAGATGTTAGCAGGGCCATACTCCCTCTGGAGGCTCCAGGGAAGAATCCATTTATATTAGTCAGGGTTCTCCAGAGAAACAGAGTCAAAAGGGTTTACAATTATACAAGAAGTGATTATTATAAGGAATTGGCTCATGCAGCAGTGGAAGCTGACAAGCCTCAAGATCTGCAGGAAGAGTCAGAAAGCTAGAAACCCGGCAGAGCCAAGGGTGTAGTTCCAGTTTGAGTCTGAAGGCCTGAGAACCAGAGCTGATAATGTAGTTCCCGTCTGAAGGCCTGTAGGCTTGAGACCCAGGAAGAGCAGGTGTTTCAGTTCAACTCCAAAAGCAGAAAATCCAGTATCCTAGTTCAAAGTCAGTCCGGCAGGAGGAATTCTCTTACTTGAGGGAGGGTCATCCCCTTTATTCTGTTCAGGTCTTCAACTGATTGGATGAGGCCCACCCACATTAGGAAGACAAATCCGCTTTACTCGGTCTACCAATCTGTATGTTAATCTCATTCAAAAACACCCTCACAGGAGCACTCACAGTAATGTTTGACCCACTATCCAGGCACGCTGTAGCACAGGTTAAGTTGGCACACAATTAACCATCACATCGTTCTTTGCCTCTTCCACCTTTTGGTGACTGTTGGCATTCCTTGACTTGTGGCTGCCTCACTCCAGTCTCTGCCTCCTTGGTCACATTGCCTCTTCCTCTTCTCTCTCTTCTCTGTGTGTCTATCTTATAAGTATACATGTAACTGCATTTTGGGTCTACCCAGATAATCCAGGATAAACTCTTTGTCTCCAGATCCTTAACTCAATCACATATTTTGCCATAGAAGGTAATATTTACTCTTTTGACATATAGGGCAATATTGTCAGGTTCCAGAGATTAGGGTGTGGGCATATCTTTTGGGAGGTCCTCCATTCAATTGACCACAATAGTATATGGGAAAGGTCAACTCTGTGGATGTTGAAATCAACAAGAATTATGACAGTAATATTGGACTCCACTGTAGAGGGATATTTAGGGTTTTGGTCTGATGACATGAAATTCAAAACGGGGGTTTTAAGGAAAAGGGGAGATAATCTGAGAACGGCAGTGAGGTTCTGGGAGGACATCTCCCCACCTGGAGGCCCAGCTGTTTGAGGGGTATGAGAGAGAAAGCAGCTGCCACTGGAATGGCTGCAGAGGAAGCCAGGCCTTCAGGGAAAGCCAGGTTTCTATGTGAAAGTAACACTCGGAGAAGAGGATTCTCCGCCAGAGAAGGGATTTTGCTGATGGTAGACTATGAAGATAAGTTGAAGGATTTGAGAGTGGAGGATTAGTGAGAGATGGGGTCTTGTGAGGCTATGTGCAGAGCCTTATGAGAATGAGAATCCAAGCGGGGAGTCTAGGATTTCTTATGAAACAGGCATAACCTATGATAAAGGTTGTGTTGGAATTAGCCCCAGATAGTCTCCTAGGCAGATCATGGTGCTGTCAATGTGAGTATTACTGGGAGAGGGTCTTGCCAGGAGTGAGCAGAGCTCTGGGCTCCCATCTTTACTCCTGTTAAGGTGGTATGAAACCTGGGGAGATGGCCCTGAAGTTCTCCTGACCACAGCTAAACAGACTGCTTCGCTGACCAAGGCCTTCCCTCTGAAATTATGAATTTCTTGGGCCATCCAAGAGATAAAAGGAATAGGCTAGAGGTATCCTGACAGCATTTATCAACATTTTCAGGAGGTTGAGTGGGATACTTTAAATATTGTTCTTTTCAGTATTTGAATATTGCCCCTGTTCTGCTGTGGTATTTGGATGCACTGTGTATTCTTAAACCCATTTACAGCTGCAGAAGTGCTGAGTTTGAAAGCAGAACATTTGAAATGGACCCAGCTGTTTAAAAAGATGGATACTTATCAAAGTATTGATGTATAGTTTATGAAATAATAAGGTGTTTTTTTCAACTAGCCTGATTATTTTTAGAGCAAAGAGATGACAGGGAGATTTTCCATTGCAGGGAATGTGTGGCTTAACCGAAACCAAGCAGTTCTTCAAGTGAATGGTTTCCTCTGGCAGTCATCTTAGCCACAGCCCTTTCTCCAGTGTTATATCTTTTTTGATTATTACACGTGGCTACCAGAGCTGAACTGGGGAATGTGTATCCAACTTCCATGTGTAGAGAGGATTAGAGGAATCTGTATGGCCCAGCACTGTGAATTGCTTGTCTGTTTCTACGTTAACTCAGATATATCAGTGATTATTGTCTGTATATCTAGGACATTCTGAGATCTACAGATACAGATTTATGGTAGAACTGTTTCTCTAAATACGCTTAATACACGTGTATTGTATATTCATTACCTTTTATCTCCATTTAGTGGCTACAAAATGTCTAGTTATGAAATTTTTGATTACCTATGATAAACCAGATATTGTGTTCCCTGGCATTCTTTCCTGAGCTGCTTTTCTTATTCTTTTTTTTTCAATTGAAGTATAGTTGATTTACAATATTATGTTAGTTTCAGGTGCACAACACACTGATTCAGTGAGCTGTCTTTTCTTCTCTTGCTGCAACCTCTGAGCGTACCAGGTTTTAGATGACCCTCCCCAACCAACCCCCCCAACACTAGTAGATTTATGCGGTTCTTTTTTTTAACTTTATTTTTGTTTATTTTTAAAATATTTGTTTATTTAGTTATTTGGCTGCGCCAGGTCTTAATTGCAGCACATGGGATCTTTGTTGCCACATACGGGATCTTCATGGTAGCATGCAGGATCTTTAGTTGCGGCACGCGAGATCTTTAGTTGCTTCATGCGGAATCTTTAGTTGTGGCACATGGAATCTTTAGTTGCAGCACGTGGAATCTTTATTTGCGGCATGTGGGATCTAGTTCCCTAACCAGGGATCAAACCCAGGCCCCCTGCCTTGGTAGCATGGAGTCTTAACCGCTGGGCTACCAAGGAAGTCCCTCTGCAGGGACTTAAAATAAATTTATTTATTTTTACTTTTGGCTGCGTTGGGTCCTCATTGCTGCACATGGGCTCCCTACAGTTGTGGCTAGTGGGGGCCACTCTTTGCCGCGGTGTGCAAGCTTCTCATTGGGTGGCCTCTCCCGTTGTAGAGCACGGGCTCCAGGCACTTGGGCTTCAGCAGTTGTGGCTCATGGGCTCCATAGCGCAGGCTCAGTAGCTGTGGGGCACGGGCCCAGTCACTCCACGGCATGTGGGATCCTCCCGGACCAGGGCTCGTACCCGTGTCCCCTGCATTGGCAGGTGGATTCTTAACCACTGTGCCACCAAGGAAGCCCCCCTCTGCAGTTCTTAATTCCAGCCGAGGCTTCTGGTCCAGGTTAAGACTCCTATATTCAGTGGTCCTATGGACATTTCCATCTTGAAGTCTCACTAGCTTTTCTGTCAACACATGGTTCTAATAATTTTTTCAGTCAATTTTCTTAGACTTCTAAGTAGATAACTATATTGCCTGTGGGAAACAGTAACAATCATTTTCCAGTAGTTATACCTTTTTTTTTTTTTTTAACCTTTTTGTTTTGGCAAGAACTTCTAGATCAGTGCTTCCCAAAATGGCTTGAAAAGAATCAGCTGGGCAGCTTGTTCAATATACAGAGTACCAGGTCTCTACCCTTGGGAATTTTAACTTAGTAGGTCTGGGTTGAGTTAGAGGAATCTGTTTTGTTTTGTTTCATTTTGAAACAAATACCCCAGGAATTTTTTAATCTTCGGACAGTTTTGGGAGACACTGTTTCAGAGCTAAGTAATAGTGGTGGTGGTCTTCGGTTCCTGGCTGTGGGGCATCTGTATCATGTGTGACGTTAATTGACTTCTGGCTCCGTTCCTGCCTTCACCTGTGGCAGTGTTTGTGACAGCCTTTGGAGATAGCCGGTGCCCAGGTGTCATCATCCAGGGGGAAATTTCAGCCAGGCAAAGAGCTTTCTGCCCTGGTAATCGTTCAGTAAACATTTCTAGTGCCTGTTCTGCTCCAGGCCCCAGAGAGTGCTGCTATACAAAGAAGCACTTTGGTGGGTCTTCTTGGTTTTCCAACCTTCATGCTCTCTCCAACCTCCAGCCTCCCTTTTGTGGGACTTTGGCTGCCTGTAAATCTTTTTCCATCGTACTCAAGTGCTCTGCTCCTTTTTGTCTTAGCTGACTAGACCCTTTGTTTACCCGGACCTGGGTACTGGTCACACTTCTCCTTCCTCATTCTATCCTGCCATGCAATCTATCGCTGCATTTGGCCAGAGAACTATCTGTTCAATGTATTCTAGAAGCAGCTTCTAAATCAGAGATGATTTGTAACACACTGGGGTTTTATCTTATGGAGTAACATTTTGAAAGCATCTTCAGTTTTGTCTTTGGACTTGGACTTTTATGTATGGCTTTAACTCACAGGCAGCACTATGACAGTATTGAACTATTTCCAGTTGCTTGTTCTACCATATTTTCTTACTTCTATGTCTCTCAATCTGTTGTTCTATCTCCCTTTGTCTCCTCTCCTCCCCATCCTCCCAAATTTCCCATGCCAACTTCTCTTCAGCCTCTGAGGTTCATCTCAGCCATTGCCTCTTTTCCTGATCCCCAAGCTGATTTATATGTCTCTTCATGCTCTGCTATGGCACGCTGAATACCTCTTTTAAGGCACTTATCATGCTATTATAATTATCTGTTCATTTGTCTGTATATTCTATTATCTCATAATTCCTTAGTATGTTATTAGCCTATATACCCGTGTTTGTTAAAGAACATTATAAAGTTGGCATCTCCCACTTGTTCCAGTTTTTAAACTACTTTTGATCATGGGAATGTCTTCCTGACTTGAAAAAGTGTGAGAGATTGATAATATTCAATTTTGGCAAGAGTGTGTAGAGAAGAGGACTCTAGAAGATTGTTGGTAGGAGTGTGAATTGATACAATATTTGAAAAATAAAATTTTAAATGCATATAAACTTTAACTCAGCAATTCCCCATATAGGAATTCTCCCACAAAGACCCTTGCATCAAGTATATTAGGATTTTGGTATGAAGAAATGGCCAAAATCTCCAACAGTAACAAAATGACTAAATTTATTATGGTATATATACATACATACATATATATATATAATTATAACTGTGGAATTTTGTGTAGCAGTCAAAATAAGTGAAATAGATTTATATGTTCAGATGTGGAAAGACGTCCATAGTATATACCCATTTTCCTCCCTCCTCAGAGATAACCTCTATTTTGAATTTAGTACTCAATATTTCCATTCATACTGATATTTTCATATTTTTTTATTACACATGTGTATGTGGCCATTAAAATATATAGCATTGGGCTTCCCTGGTGGCGCAGTGGTTGAGAGTCCGCCTGCCGATGCAGGGGACACAGGTTCATGCCCCGGTCCGGGAAGATCCCACATGCCGTGGAGAGGCTGGGCCCGTGAGCCATGGACGCTGAGCCTGCGCGTCCGGAGCCTGTGCTCCACAACGGGAGAGGCCACAACAGTGAGAGGCCTGCGTACTGCAAAACAAACAAACAAAACAAAACAAACAAACAAACAAACAAATATATATATATAGCATTGTTTCTCATATTTTTAAACTTTATCAAAATAGTGTCATATTACATATATCCTCTTGCAGCTTCCTTTGTTCACCTACTTTGTTTGTAAAATGATCTCCGTGTTGATATGGTTATTTTCAATGCCATATAAAATTCAATTCTATAAATATGCCACATTTTATTTATTCTCTTGTTGATTGACATTCAACTTGTTTCTAATTTTCTACTTTTCCAAACAAAGCTTTAGTGGATTTTCTAGTACAGGTCATCTTGTGCAGCCTGGGGAATTTTTCTAGGGTAATTTTTAGGAGTGGAATTCCTTAGTCCAGAGGAGTGTGTATCTTTTACTAGATTTTACTAAATTGCTCTCCAAGGTGGCTTTACTACTTCACACTGCCACCAGCAGTGTATGAGCTTTACCATGTATTCACATCTTCATTTGTAAGGAATATATTACTTTTTTTTTTTTTAAGGAATATGTTACTTTTAATTCTCTTACAGAGCAACAAAACTCTTAACAAATTGTTTGAAGAAGATGGGAATATGAACTGCCAGTTAAAGCTATTGAGAAAGGAAATTCTGTCCATGTCATCAAACTGATGTTTTAAAGGGCAGTCCAATTCTCAGTGCAGCATTTCCCCTGTTGTACATTCTGGTAAGAGTTCCAACACAAAATGGGATGCCAGGCCAGGTTGATATCACAGCTCAGTTAGGAGCAAAGTCTGGCCTTGAACTTTGTTTTTGCCTATACACATTCACAGCTTTTTCAGTTGTAACTTATTTATGCTTAATGTGGCAATTATCGGTAATTCAAGGGTACCCCTCCGACACCCAGGGTTGGTATGTATGGAACCATAAATACTATATTGGCTGTCAGGGCACACCTAGCAGTGTCAGTCTGTTGATGTTGAATTCCAACAAATCTGTATTTGTTGGAATTTTTTTGTTTTTTTTTTTTTCCTGAAAAGGAGGCTGAAACGATTTGCTGCTCAAAAACCAAGTTACTGCTGTTCTTTACATAACTCCAGCCTCAGCTATCATTGAACCATTTGAGATAACGGTGGTTCCTTTTTTGTGGGTCAAGAGGTTGTAATTTATAAGCATGTTTCAGAAGCCATATGTGAACTGATTACTTTTTATTCTACCTAGCTATATTCTCATAACTGTCAGAGAGCTCATACTCTCAAATCTTGGAAGAGTAATAAAAATTACATGGATTACATTTCTCTCATACATTAATCAGTCAAAATTATAGCTTTGCAAATTAAGTTCAACTGGAGCTTATCAACTGTAAATTTTTTACTTTCTAAAGCAGTTATTCTGAATCCTTTAAAAAATAATATATCATAAGGGATATTATGAATTTTCAAAATATATTTTAAATAAACTTTAATAAACAAAAAAGAACTGGGAATTCCATTTCAGGGTGATGGTCTGAGGACATGCTATCACCTTTCCATCTTGCCTCAGATACTTAGAAATGATAGATTAGAATTTTAAAAATAATTTGCAAGTACACTAGAGTGGAAAAAAAGAAGGAAAACCCACAGCAGGTCCCAGATGTGCAGAACCCCCATGAAAAGTGTATGGGATCAGTTTACAAAAGAAAACCTTGTTTCAAAACAAGGGCAGGAAACTATTGCTTCTCAGGATAGGAGTAGCATCTAGAATGTTCCTGCTTGGAAAGTTGATATGGGCAGCTGAGAGGGGCTCAGGGCAAGTGACAGAGTGACTCTGGTACTATAGCCTGGTGATGCAGGTGTCGCCGGCAGATGTAGTGTACACAGGACCTTAGGTTGGAGAGGCAGGGCTGGGGTCCAGGTGCTTGGTGAATTCCAGGAGAATAGGGGTCCCATGTTCATAAGACTAACTACAAAACTTTTCCATGAGGTGTCACCTTCTGTCCCTCCTTCACTCTCACTGAAAACAAGTCCTACTTCTCCCCTCCAGGTAAGCAGTGCACACAGATAGTGTAGACTGTCTCAACAGAGAGCCTTAACTACAAAGATGAGCACTTCATTAAAAATCACTAAAAACTGCCATGCAAAGGAGATAACAGAGTTTATTTTGGACATAGAATTCATAGAATAAGCAGAACTAGATTTAAAAATATGTACAGTTGAACTCTTGGAGAGATATGAGCAGTTATTTTATCTACCAAAAATAACTAAGTATTGATACTGGAAATTAAAATTTTGATTGTCAAAATAAGGAATTCATTAATTGGGCTGATTAACTGTGTCTATAGCTTAAGAGCAGATTTGTGAGCTGGATACTGGAGCAGAGAATTGTTCCTAAGCACATCACAGAAGGATACAGTAATAGAAAAAAAAATTAAGACATGGAAGTTAGATTGAGGAATGCCATCTAATACGAACTCCAGAAAGAGGCTGAAGAGAATGCAGGGAAATGATATTTAGAGAAGCAGTAGATCCAGTTTCAAGATGGTTGACCAAACACATACTCCCTCTTACCCTTTCTGCACCAAACCCATATAAATGATAAAGAATTAATTTGATTAATAAATTCCCTTTCAAGATTGAAAAGAAAAGGAATATTCCTGACCTGAAGCAATAAAACATCTTTAAGTGAAGGAGTTATACATTAAAGGAGAAGTTGCAGAAAGGAACTGCTTACACTGCCTGTTTGAGGCCATCACTACTGCCAGGACCCTGAAGCTCTCTGCTGATTTTGTCTGAACAGGTTCAGCATGCGGCCTCTGGCCAGGATGCCACTATTGGCTGAGATGGCAAGTGAGCAGTCCCATGGGAGATGTTTACACGGCCATGAAAACCCAGAGGAAGCTTAGCACAGTGAAATATAAACAGCAGAACTACACCCTGTGGGGTAGAACAGTCAGAAAGAAACTTTAAAAATAGGTCAATCTAATTTTCTTAGAGGACCAGGGATAGACTTTCATGATTAATACAAGAAGTGGAAGTTATGAAACTATAAATAATGAAAATGAAAAACGTAGTTGTCAAACAAACTCACCGGATGGGCTGCATTGCAAACTGGATATAGCTAAAGAACAGATTATTGAGCTGAAAGATCAGGGCAAGAGATTCTCCCAAAACTCAGCATCAAGAGGTAAGAGAGTATCCTTTAAAAAAAAAGAGAGTATGAAACAAAGATTGAAGCATTTAGATTCGTGTAGAAGTTCCAACATTTATCTAATAGGAGTTGCAAGTGAAGAAAATTGACAAGAGACAATGTTTGAAGAAATAATGTATGAAAAATTTCCAAAACTGAAAAAGTATGAGCCCTTAGGTAGAAGGCCTACTAACTGAAGAAGAATACATTTTAAAAAGAACCAGCATAGTCAGCACCTGCATACATCCTAGTGATAATGATGAAGAGAAATTCCTAGGTGACAGTAGAGAGAAAAGACTGATGGTCTACAAAAGAATAAGAATCCAGATGACATTAGACTTTATCACTGGTTTTGAGAAACAACAGCAGAATGTCTTCAAGGTGCTGAGAGAAAATAAATTTGAACTTAAAATTCTATTCTCACCCAAACTATCTTTCAACAGCAAGGACACTACAATAACATTTTCATAATTTAAGGACTTTGAAAGACCTTTGCTGAAAGAACTATTTAAAGATACACTGCAGTAAGAAAAAAAAAATGAACCAAGAAGGTAGTAATGGGATTTAAGAAAAAAAAGGAAGCAGAGAAATCAAAAACAATATTGAATATAAATAAATATTGGTTATAGAATATATGACGATTTTTAGTAAGTTGTAACTTAAATCAACAAAAATAGCAACATGGAATTTGTGGTTGGGGGAGTGATAAAGGGAATTAAAAGCACACTAAAGATTTCAGGAGGAGGATAATAAAATGTAATTAATTCTAACTTGTAAGAAACTATAATTTTAAATATGCATTAAAAACTTAAGGGTAACCACTTGAAGAATTAGATATAAAATATAAACCTTAAAACTATTAGAAGAAAAAATGTAGCAGAAATAACCTTGACCAATCCAATAGAAGACAGGAAAAGAGAAAAAGAGAAAATCATGGTAAAATAGAAAACACAAAATAAGTTGCTAGGAATACATTTAAGCATACGTAGCAGTAGTTAAAGCAAATGAAAGTGAATTAAACTCACCTACTAAAATGATAAAAACTCTCAGATTTATCAAAATGACAAAAACCACATGCTTTTTCAGAGAAGATACACAGTTGATAATAAAGGATGAAAAAGGTAGTATAAAATATTAGTATGAGACAAAACAAGGCAAACAACATTGGAACGGACATAGGTGGGGAATTTAAAATGCTAAAAAGTATAATTTGTAAGAGTTGGTATCAGTTATAAGCCTGTTTGTCCTGCTCTTGATAACACTGCATGTTTAAGTATGTATATATGTGTATAAATTTATACATTTACAAATTACTGCCGAGGCTTTCTAAATGGTATTCCTGATTCTGCCCTTGTTACCTTCAGTTTATTCTAAGTATAGCAGCCAGAATGATCCTGTTAAAAATCAGATCCTTGCTTGCTCAATACGCTCCAATAGCTTCCCATCTTGTTCAGGGTAAAGGTAGACTAAGCTAATTGTAGCCTCCCATCCCCAGTGACAAGCATGCATGTAGGATGAAATATAACAAAACTGAAATGCAGAATTGAACTTGAATAAAAGAGAAATTCCTGGCTATCAAAAATTAAACCCCAAATTGTGATGTCCCCAGGATTTATCAGATGGGATACTGGATTTAGGCCAGTGGTTGGGGTTAGTGCCTCCATGGAGTAGGAAATGTAACTTGGGTCCACTCAAGGTGAGTAGAACTGGTATTTTTGTAAAAGCTGGAATTTGAGAAGTGCTGCCTCCTTGTGAAAGAGGGGCTAAAAATATTCCAGTGGCCCAGAGATAGTACAAATAGGACTCCCATACAAAAAAAGAGTCTCTGCTAAAGGTGAGCTTTTCATCAAATATTGCAAACTCAATTATAAAACAATCTATGAGGGAGAATCAGCAAACACAACAAACAGTAGCTTTAGTATGCCAAGGACTTCAGAAAATGGTACACTTTAAAAATTAAAGGAGTAAGTCTAGGAATAGTGACATTTCAAAAAGGAACAAGTCAAGATGAAAAAGGAACAAATTGAATTTCTACAAATAAAAAATAATAAGGTTAAGCTCAATAGAGGGGTTAAATAGCAGATTACAGACAGCTACAGCAAAAATTAGGGAATGGAAAATAAGTCTGAGGAAATTAACCAGGATACAGAATATTGAACACAGATATAGGGAAATGGAAAATGTGACAGGCAATTGAAGGATTTGAAGGATAGAATGAACAGGTCTACCTAGAATTCCATACCTATCTAATCTAAGAGCAAAGAAGGAATATATATTTTCAGAAAAAGTCTCAGTGGGTTTGTCACCAATAGACCATTGCTAAAGAAACTAACAAAGGATATGTTTTGGGGAAAAAATGAATTGAAGCAATAAGGAAGAAATGGAACATAAGAAGGAATGGTGCACAGCAGAATTGGCAAATGCAAGTAAATTTAAATAAGCACTATATGTAAATAATAATGACTAATAATTTTATTGGTCTTAAAATAAGATGCAGCTAAAGTACTAATTAACTATGACATTAATATAGTTGGGGCATGGTTAGAGTTAAAGGATTTGAAGTTACAGGATGAGAGTACAGATA
Organism: Lagenorhynchus albirostris; assembly: GCF_949774975.1. Classification (NCBI taxonomy): domain Eukaryota; kingdom Metazoa; phylum Chordata; class Mammalia; order Artiodactyla; family Delphinidae; genus Lagenorhynchus; species Lagenorhynchus albirostris. The sequence goes on from NC_083107.1 coordinate 69,791,274, forward strand.
CTGTTTAAGACGGTGGTAAAATGTTCACATTAAATGAGTTAGAGGAGGTTCCTGACTTCTCTTGGGGATTTAATAAGCTTATGTTTCTGTTTGAATCTATGAGTTCTCATCACAAGGAAAAAATATTTTTTTCTTTTTCTTTTATTTTGTATCTATATGAGGTGATGAACGTTCACTAAACTTAACTGTGGTAATCAGTTCATAATGTATGTAAGTCAAATCATTATGCTGTACATCTTAAATTTATACAGTACTGTATGTCTATTATATTTCAGTAAGAAAAAAGAAAAAAAAAAGACATACCAAGCCAAGAACTAACCAAAAGAAAACTGGTGAAACTATATTAACCTCAGAAAATAGATTTCAGGGTAAAAATCTTTAGGAAAGAGATTAAAATGTTATATTTCATTACAATAAAAAAATCTTCACCAGAGGTAAAGTTTACAAACGATAAAAAGATGACATTAACAGTTATACATAGATATACAACTAATAGCATAGCTTTAAAATGTGTAAATAAAAATAAGAGCACAATAAGAAATTTAAAATACATTATTAAAATGGGTAATTTTAACACACTTCTCTCAACAATTGTTAGAATCATTAGACAAAAAAACACAATGTAGAAAATTCGAATGTATCCAGCAATTAATGGTTGCACATTCTTTTCAAACACACAAAACTTGACCACATAAATGAAGTCTCAGAAAAGAATTAGTGTCGATTATAGTGCATTTGAGCTAGGAATCAATAACAGAAAGATAAGAAAACAACCGTACATTGGTTATTGAAAGATTAGTTGAAATGAACAAACTCCTAAAACAACCTTGCTTTCCAAAACTGATCTAAGATAGAATAAAACCTGCAAGTATTAGTATAATCATTAAAGAATTTGAACTAGTAGCTTAAAATATTTCTACAAAGGAAACAACCAGGCCTGAGTGACTTTACATAAGTTTCAACAAACATTCAAAGAAAAGAATTCCAGTATTATAAAAATCTCCCAAATTCTAGAAAAACTAATGAGCATTCTGATTTCATTTTTGAGGCTAGAACTACCTTGGTACCAAAACCTTACGAGGACAACAGGAAAGGAAAATTACAAGCCATTCTAATGAAGGCAAATAAAAGCCTAAACGAAGTATTAGGAAACCCAACTCAGCGGTGTATACAAAAGATTATAATCACACTGGTTTTATTCCAGCAATTAAAGATAGATTATTATAATTTAGCCATATTCATAAGTTGATGGATTAAATCTGTATAATCATCTCAAAAGACATGTAAAACAGTGATTAAAACCTCATATCCACACAGACACACACTGCACTTTAGCAGTCTAGGGGTAGAAGAATTTCCTTAACCTAATACATATAGGATATTTATAAAAACATAGTATCCATTATATTTACTGATGAAATGTCAGGAGTATTTGTTTTGAGATTGAAATCTTAAGATTGAAAACAAAACAAGGAGGCTTGCTATCACCACTTTTATTCAGCATTTTCTTGGAGGTCCTAAAGCAGCAGAGTAAACAAGGAAAAGAGATAAAATGTATTTTAATTGGAAGGAAACAAAAGTTATCATTATTTACCGATGACTGTTAATGTAGAAGGATTGAAAGAATCTCCAAATCATTAGAATTAAAATAGAGTAGGGGCAATAAAAGTAAAAATAGATAAATTGGACTACATCAAAATTTAAAACTCCTGTGCATCAAAGGACACATCAACATAGTAAAAAGGCAAACTATGGTATGGGAGAAAATATTTGCATATCATATATCTGATAAGGGGCTCATATTCAAATTATATAAAGAAGTCCTATAACTTAAGAACAATAAAAAGCAAATAACCCATTAAAAAATTGGTCTAAAGGAATTATTTAAAGGAATAGACATTTCTCCAGAGGTGATATATAAATGGCCAATATACTTAACTGTACACTTAAAAATGGTTGAGATGGTAAATTTTATGTTATGTGTATTTTACCAAAATTTTAAAAAATAGGAGAGCAAGGTTTCTGAATATAAAATCTTTCTATAACTAGAAATAAATAACAGATACATATATCCTTTATAAACAAGAATCTGTAACTTTATTGAAAGATATTTAAAAAGGCTTAGGGGAATTCCCTAGTGGGATCCAGTGGTTAGGACTCCGCACTTTCATTGCCAAGGACCCGGGTTCGATCCCTGGTCAAGGAACTAAGATCCTGCAAGCTGCGTGGTGTGGCCAAAAAAAAAAAGAGGCTAAATACATGAGGGGATGAACATATTCACGGAATGGAATGTTCAGTGTGTGAACTGACATGTGAAGATGTCAGTTCTCTCCAGAATTGTCTATATATTCGATCAGTTCCCATCAAAATCCCAACAGGATTTTTCTTTTGCGGTAAATGGACAGACTGATTGTAAAATTTAATTGGAAGTGTGAAGGGTCAAGAATAACAAAGACTCTCCTAATGAAGAATGAAAGTTTGGGGCACTGGTACTACCTGAAAAGATAAGAGGAAACTGTAACAATTAAATCATCATGATACTGGTACAGGGATAGAAGTAGAATATCTATCTTGTAGGAGAGGAATGGATTGTTTATTAAGTGATCCTGAAGCAACTGATTATCCATATTGGATACAATTGGATTATTTCCTTATACCTATCAAAGAAATCAGTTCTAAGTAGATTCAAACTTAAATATGAAAGATAAAAACTATGGAACAATGAAGACAATCTGGGAGGATATCGTTATGACATCAGGGAGGGGAATATTTCTTAAGATACAAAAGGCACAAAATAAAAAAGAAAAGATTAATAAATAAGAAAGAAAAGATTAATAAATTGGGACTACTGTGTATTTAAAGATGGCCATTCATTAAAAACAATAGAGTGAAAAACCTTAAAGTGAAAGTTGTTTGTAAGATATAACTTCTGTACGGTTAAAATACAAAAATATATAGAACTCTTACAAATCGGTAAGATAAAGACAAACCCAGTGAAACACTACGCCAAAGACAGGAACAGGCATTTCACAGACAAAGAAATACAAATGGCCCATAAACATTGGAAAAGATGCTGAATATTTCTAGTAATAAGGGAATTGCAAATTAAAAGCCCAATAACATTTGTCACCAACCAGATTGGCAAATGTTAGAACGTCTGACTATAACAAGGGTTGGCCAGAAGGTAGAGTCAGGAAGTCCCTCACATAGCTGATGGGAGTGGAAATTAGCGTAACCACTTTGTAAAAGCAAATTGGCAGTGCCTAGTAACACTGAATGTCATAATTTATGACCCAATAATTCCACTCTTAGGAAATTCTTTTACATGGCCAGCAGGAGACACGGACAAGAAAGTTTTATAGCAGCATTGTGACTGAGAGGGAACAAAGGGAAACAGCCCAAATATATAAATTATGATGTAACTGAGCAATGAAATACAATCAAGCCATGAAAAAATGAGTGAATTTTATCAACATATGCATCAACATGGATGAATTGTAACATAATTTTGAGTAAAAGAAGCCAGTTGCAGAAAAAATATATATGTAAATCTATATAGGTTTTAAGCATGTATTAAATAAATCATGTATTTTTTATAGTACATAATTGCTAAAATAGTAAAATCAAGGAAATGATTAGTACAAACTCCAGGATACTGATAACCAGGAGAGGTGCGGGTATGGTGGGAGTGGACTGTATTAGATAAGGGCTCACAGCCAGGCTTCCAAGTGACCATAATGGTATATTTCTCAGGCAGAATAGTGGGTAGATGGGTATTTGTTTTATCACTTTTTAGACTGTACACCCACATTTTATATACTTTTGAAGTATTCTTTTTTAATGTAAGCTGTAATTTTTTTTCCAAGGTGACCTTACTTTATTTAATTTATTTTTAACATCTTTATTGGAGTAGAGTTGCTTTACAATGTTGTTAGTTTCTGCTGTATAACAGAATGAGTCAGCTCTATGTATACATATATCCCCTCCCTCTTGCGTCTGCCTCCCACCCTCCCAATCCCACCCCTCTAGGTGGTCACAAAGCACCGAGCTGATTTCCCTGTGCTATGCGGCTGCTTCCCACTAGCTATCTATTTTACATTTGGTAGTGTATATATGTCCATGCTACTCTTACTTCGCCCCAGCTTCCCCTTCCCCCTCCCTGTGTCCTCAAGTCCATTTTCTACGTCTGCATCTTTATTTCTGTCCTGCCCCTAGGTTCTTCAGAACCTTTTTTTTTTTTTTTAAGATTCCATATATATGTGTTAGCGTATGGTATTTGTTTTTCTCTTTCTGACTCACTTCACCCTGTATAACAGACTAGGTCCATCTACCTCACTACAAATAACTCAATTTTGTTTCTTTTTATGGCTGAGTAATATTCCATTGTATATCTGTGCCACATCTTCTTTATCCATTCATCTGTTGATGGACACTTAGGTTGCTTCCATGTCCTGGCTATTGTAAATAGTGCTGCAATGAACATTGTGGTGCATGTCTCTTTTTGAATTATGTAACCTGTAATATTTTTAAGAGATGGTAGGAAATGTTTTGAAATTAGGTAAAGTGGATGAAGGTATTGAAAATGCACAAAGATTGAAAATCATTGCCTAAGAGGGTTTGGAGGAGATCTGATTTTCTAGGTTAAGGCGTCCCCGTATATCAGTGTGAGGGTTCAAGTGAGGGGAAAGGTACAAAGACCTGTCAGAACATCTCTGGCCTAGTGGCTTAAGCGAAGTGTGGAGTCACCAGTCCCTACACCTGGATTGCTTTTCTTCCTCCCTCACTCCCTGCACTTCTGTAAATACTTAGTGACTGACTGCCAAGTCCTGGGCATTGTCCTGGGGGCCGAGTAGCCAGAAGAGGTAATGTCCCTGTCTCGGCACTTACAGTGGTTTTCGAACTCTTGCTCACACACTTAATCTTAGTTTCCTAACGTAGCTCCACAATGAAATCACTTTAGGCCCATATTGTAATTCATGCATTGAGGTCTTTTTAAGGAAATCATTTATCTACCAATTTAGACAGCCTAATTGAATGCATTATCTTTAAATTTTCAGGATAATGTTCTTTTTGGTTTGATCCTAGCCCTTAGATAATTCCTGTATATGTTTATTTCCAGTCTTTTTCTCCTTCCCATACATATCAAGCATCTCTTGATGTACTCTACGTGGAATTGGCTTTGATGTATTGATGTTACCTTTCTCTCTTTCTTTTTGAGACTTGAAATGGGATCTAATCTTAAACCTTGACTTGGAGCAGTATTTTTGAAAGCACAACAAGCATGCTGCTAGAGAATATTAGGTGATACAAAGGGAAACATTTTTTATTTTAACAGTCTTATTTTAATGTTTATGGTAAAATATACACATGAAACCTGTGATTTCATGGCTATTATAATCCATCTCACATAGAATGCATGAATTAATGGCCCAGGTGGTTCTCAGATGTAGCAAAAAATCACGAAATGAGTACATGGATTACACATGTAGTGTTTAGTTGTAAAGGTGAATTAAGATATTCTCTGGTGTCCTCTGATGGTCTCCTACTCATATCATAACTCTCAAAAAAATTAAGCTTATGTGGTTTAGCCAGGAAAAAGCAATCTAGAAAATTCATCTAGGCAAATAATTTATTCAAATAACATATTCTGGTGTAGGTCAGGTTCTGGAAATACACAGCTGAGTAAAATGTAGATCCTACCCTTCAAGACCACTGGTCTAACAGAGATAGGCATGTAAATTTAAAAGTGCAGCGTAGCATTGGAACAGTGCAACAGTGGAAATGTGTACTTGGCGAGTGGGTAGCTTGGAAAGATGGGTGCCGACTTACAGAGCAGTGAGGAAAGTCTTCATAGGGGAAAGGAGGCTTGCAACTAAGCAGCCTTGAGAGATGAGCGGAAAATTTAAAGAGAAACAGATTGGGGAAGGGAGATCTCAGAAAGGCACGTGCCAAGGTACAGAGATCTAAGAGAACATGGTACATTGGGTTAACTGAGCAGCCTGATGTTTATGCTGATGTGGGGTGAGAGGTGAGGACAGAGTGGGGAGCCGGAGATGAAAGCTCCTAAGTGAGCTGTGATGGCGTGGTTTTAGATCTTAGTCTATAAATGATTATCAGCCTTTGCAAGATTTTAAGCAGAAGACTGCATGATGTCTGGGGCAGTGTAGAAGATGGAGCAGAGGAAGAAGAATCAGAGTCATGTTACAGCTAGTCATTGGGCAAAGGGATGATGGAGAGCAGTTGTGGGGAAGTTCAGAATTTCTGCGTTGTGTAGCTTCATATAATTTTCAGGAGATTAGATTACATATAGATTTCCCCCACAATTTAATGTGTTGAAGGGGATGGTAGTAGGTGATTTGGAGCCAATATATGAAGTTTCTGAAGAGAATGGTATTATTCAGTCTGTTAGAAACAAGGTATTAAGTAACTTTCCCTATATAGTCTTAAAGGTAAATAGATTTTGGCTTATTTTCTGTTAAAATATATGTAGGCAGCATATAAAAGTTAAGTGGAGATGTGCTACTGATGAGACACACAGCTGCAAACAAGGTCTATTTTCTAATTAAAGTAGTACTACAGTAATACACTGCAGAGACAGAAGAATGAAATATTTAAACTTTTTTGCGACTAGTATCCTGCCAAGAAAATCTCAGATAACAGTATTATTTAAAAGGAATTGGGGGCCTTCTCTGGTGGCGCAGTGGTTAAGCATCCTCCTGCCAATGCAGGGGACATGGGTTCGAGCCCTGGTCCAGGAAGATCCCATGTGCTGCAGAGCAACTAAGCCCGTGCACCACAACTACTGAGCCTGCGCTCTAGATCCCGCAAGCCACAACTACTGAAGCCATGTGCCACAACTGCTGAAGCCCGCACGCCTAGAGCCCGTGCTCTGCAACAAGAGAAGCCACCGCAGTGAGAAGCCTGCACACTGCAACAAAGAGTAGCCCCGCTCACCGCAGCTAGAGAAAGCCCGTGCAGCAATGGAGATCCAACGCAGCCAAAATATAAATAAATAAATAAACTAATTAATTTTTTAAAAAGTGTCCTTTAAATATGGGTTTCATATTCTACATATCTTAGTCGTGGCATATTGTTTACTTTTGTGCATATTTACTATTATACCTTAGGCCTGCTAGTCTTTGGATTTAGTGTGTATTGTTCTACCTTCCCAGGAAATGTATTAGTATGCCGACTTATTTTTGTACCTTCAGCATATCATAATTTAGAGTCACAGATCTGATGCTGCCTGTGTATGTGAGTGCACTCATTTGTATCTGTATACATAGCCAGACCCTTAACACCAAATGTTCTGTTTCATGTTCATTTGGGGAATATTCTCTTAATATTTGGGGGGATGTGGGTTAGTCAGCTAATTTGCTAACATTCAAGAGCCGTGAGCTCTCAGCATTATCTTAACTTTTTAGTATTTTAGTCTAGCAAGAATTTCTGACTCTGATCAGGGAATTAACTATAACATCTTACCAGAATGATGCAGAAGCATCAAAAGAGGGAGTTCCTGCAAAGGGCACACAGAGATGTTCAAAAGGCAAGTTAACACTAACTGGATAGTGTGACTGCATAGTAGAAATGAGGGAGTTAGGACAGAAACGAAGGGCCACAAACGACCTTGAAACAACCCCTTGAAACAACCGTAGGTTCCTTTCTTCAAGGCTCAGTAGTGGTGACTGTAATGCAACTTAGTTTGTATTTGCAAAGATATTTTCTACAGCTCTCGTCACTTAGTTAAAATTCTGTTTCATTCTTTTGAAAATTCAATTCCTTATTTCCATATTTTCTACTTTGACACAGAAATCCCCTGCAAAGAAGCTGAGCCATGCAATTAGTAAATCCTTGGGGTGTGTACCCACCAGAGAACCTCCGCATCCTGTTTTTCCTGAACAACCAGAGAAACCACTTGACCTTGCAAATATAGTGTAAGTATATGATAGATGTGGATTATACTGAAATGGAAACCTTGCTGAATTCTTCTGGGTGAAAATCGAATGTCACCTAACATGAACATTTCACCTTCTGGTTTTTACTTTACTTTTGGGGATCTTAATACTTAAAGCTTTCAGCTCTTTAAATCACCATAAATATCTGCATGGAAACCTAGCTCCTGAGCCCTGAAGCCTAAGTTATGTAGCAGTCCCCTTTAATACGTTAAGAGTAATTAGTGTGCTGGGTTTAACAAGGTTGTCTTTTGTTATTTGTGTTCTTCCCTTAAATCAGCAGTAGAGATCTTTTCTTCTTTACAACAGTTAATGACCATAGAGATTTTAAAAGTTAGTTTAGACCACATGGAAATGAAAATCAACCTAATTTGCTCTTTTTGTATTGAGAGAAAATTATGGAACCACAAGACTGAACTCTATAAATAAAACTAGTGTTTTATTTTTATTTTCAGTTAAATATTCTTGCTAAGGAAAAGAAAGCTGGAGGGGAACAAAAAAGCTAGAGAAATGAAGAGGAAAAGTAAGGAGGAGGAGAAACAATGAAGGATAAGATTCAGCTTTTAAACTGATTTCTTCCCTCTGAATTAAATAATGATATTAAGTATACTCTGCTAGATAAAGTTGGTAGGTTTTTGATTATTAGTCTTACTCAGGTATTTAGAAGTTTTTCTGTTGCAGTAGACATCAATTTTCTTTTACCTAGCTCAAATTACATAGTTTGATTAAATGAGCTCTTAGAGTTCTTGATCTTTTCTTTCTCTTTCGTTCAATAATTTTCAAAACTTTTATATTTATTAAAATAATACACACATATAGATTAAAAATTCAGTAATACAGAAAAAATACAACAATACGTATAACAAAACGCAGTACATCCTCCCCAGTTTCATTGTGCTTCGTTTGGGTTTTTAGATCTCCTAATGGATACCTCCATATCGCTAAATAATATATTCAGAGCACCATTTCTTGGCCTATCAGTTTTGGACATTATTGAATTCCTTCTGTGGTGTAAGGGACCAACCTCATTTATAACTCTACATATCAACCCACCTCATCTTTTCATAATTATATCACCATTTTAAAAATCAGTTACCTTTGTACTCTTGAATGTAATTTTTAAACTTCTATTTCTTGTAACTTCTTTTGACTTCTACTATGTAAACGAAGGAAGTTTTAACCTTCTGTCTGCTTCTCCCTTCGCCTCCTAACTTCTGTCATCTGTGCCATTACTTTCATCAAAGCTGATAATATTTCTGTTCTCTCCTATGATCATAACTAAGTCGTCTGAGGTTTATTAAGGGCTCAATCTAAAAGTTGAAAACCAAATAACAGCATTTTAAGGTAATTCCATTCATTACAAAGTCAAGCAGTGTGCTGTCATTCTGTGTACCCTTTGTTTAGTTCCAGTGTCACAATCCCTGTGCAGTTGTTCTCGTCAGAGTTCAGTGGGATCTTCTCTCTTATATACCACAGATTGCTCAAAAGTGTGCCTGTTGACTTTATAACTGGACTGACTTTCCTGTACTGTTTTTGTGGTTGTTTTTCCTTCAGTTTCCCATTGATTTCTTCTTCCTGGAGAAAAAATAGGCTTTTCTCCCACTGTGTTCCATAGTAGATTTTACTTATTTGCGTGTAATCCATTTTTTGGTTAAATTTGTTAACCTCTTCCCTTTTTGGTTAGTGTTTTTCATTTGAATTAAAACAAAACAAAACAAAACCCTTGCCTGCTCCAACATTGTAGTGATATTTCTCTCTCTTTTTAAGCTTTGAAGATGTCCTTTTTACATATGTCTTTAATTCATCTGGAACAAATTTTTGTGTGTGGTGTGATGTGGAATATCCAGTTTTCTCTCTCTCTCTGCATTTGAATAATAACTTGTCTCAATGCCTTTTTTTGGATAATCCATCATTTCCCCACTTAACTACAATGCCACCATTGTCATAAATGAAGTTTGCAAATACGCACGGTCTGGTTTCTGGGCTCTTGATTCTGTTCCTTTGGTCAAAATTTCTATCACTATGCCAATATCATGCTATCTTAATTACTGTAAGGGATTAAGTCATCTTTTTTAGGAGTGTCTTGTCTATTCTTTGCCCTTTGCTCTTTCATATAAATTTGAGAATCAGCTTATTGAGTCCCTCATAAAATTTTGTTGGAGTTTTGATCAGAGATTTATTGAATCTAAAGATCAAATTGGGAAGAACAGACATCTTTATAATATTGTCTTCCATTCCATGAATGTGTTATGTCTTTGCATTTATTTAAATATCCTTTTGTGCCATTTAGTAAAGCTTTATAATTTTTCCTCAGAAAGGTCTTGTACATGTTAAATTAATTCTTGTGTACTTCGCATGTGTTGCTGCTGTTGCAAATGGTGCCTTTTTTCTCTGCAGTTATTTTGAGATATAATTTACATGCAATAAAATGCTCCCACTTTAAGTGTACAATTCAGTGATTTTTGGCAAATGTGTACAGTCATGAAGATGGTATCTTTTTTGAATTATGTTTCTTAACAGTTTGTTGCTGGTGTTGGACACGCACGTTGCTTTTGTATTTTAATCCACTATGTAGTCTTCTTGTGTAACTTGTTCATAATTCTAGCAATTTGTACTCACATTCTTTTGGATTTTCTATAAATCATTATATCACCTGCAAATAATGATTGTCTTTTGTCTTGCCTCCCATTCTTTATGCTTTTAAATATACTCATGTTTTTTTCTTTTGGTTTTATTATGCCAGCTAGAGCCTCCAGTGCAATATTGAATGCAATGGTCTGATAGGCATTCTTGCATTATTACTAATACCAAAGAGAACACTTTCAGCATTCATTTTAGCATGTCTTTTGATGTTGGTTTTTTGTAGAAACTGTATCAGATAAAAGAGGTTCCCTTTTATTCCTAGTTTGCTAGTGCTTTCTTTTTGTCATGAATGATGTCAAATTTTATCAAAGACTTTCTGCATTGAGATGATAGCCTGAGTTTCTTTATTCTGTTAATAGAGTGAATTACATTAACTGTGTTTTAAACAACCCTACATTCCTGGAATAAACATAATTTGACCCTCCTTTTAATACACTGCTAGATTTCACTTGCTTATATTTTGTTTAGCTTTTTTCTATGTTTATGAGTTAAATTGTCCTGTAATTTCCCTTGATTTTTTTGTTTTGTTTTTAGGACAAAGTTTGCCCAGTTTGCTGTCTTCAAAAAGTTGAGGAGAATTCTCTCTTTTTATATTTTTGGGGGAGAGCTTGTTTAAGATTGGAATTATTTGCTCCTTGTATTTTTGGTAAAACTCACCAGTGAAGCTATCTGTGCCTTAAGCCTTCTTTGTGGGGAGATTTTTAACTATTAATTCCATTAATAGTTTAAAAAAAAAAGTCTTTTAAAAAAAGTATAAGACTATTTTCATTTTGTATTTCTTTTTGAGTCACTTTGGAACATTTTATAGATGTAGGAATTTGTCAATTCCATCTAATTTTCAAAGTTATTGGCACAAAGTTTATAATATTTATCTATAGTATCTGTGCTAACATCTTTTTCATTCCTACTCTCACATATTTATAGTTTTTTCCTTTTTTTTTTTTTCCTTGAAAAATCTTGCCATAGGCTTGTCCAATGTGTTAGGCTTTTAGAGGACCAACTTTTGGTTTTGATGATTCTTTTATTGTATGTATTGTATTTTAAAATTTTCATTTATTTCCATCCTTTGTTATTTCTTTTGTTAAATCTTCTTTGGGTTTATTTTGCTACTCTTTTTCTAACTTATTTAAAGATATGGTTAGCTTACTCATTTCAGGTTTTTTCCCCCAAATTTAAGGATTTAAGGCTATAAATTTCTCTAAGCACTACCTGAGTAATGTCCACGTTTTGTTATGTAATTTTTTTATTATTTAATTCTAAATATTTTCTAAGTTCTGTTATTTCTTCTTTGAGAAGTATACTTTCTTAATTTCCAAAAAAATGAGGGTTTTCTAGTTACCTTTTTGTTATTAATTTCTAATTTAATTTCATTTTGGTCTGAAAAATGTTCTGTATTATTCAATTCTTTCAAATTTGTTGAGACATACTTATTATCTAGTATATGATCAAGTTTTTATTATGTTCCAAGTAAACTTGAAAACGTTTATTCTATGCTTGTTGGGTACAGAGTTTATAGTAAATGAATGTATGTCAATTAAGTCAAATTTGTTAACCATGTTACTCAAATCTTCTACAGCCTTACTTACTTGTTCAAAATTATACATATTTCACTAGGAAGTTAAAAATTTATTCTTAAGTTGTGACTTCCTTTATTCCTAATAATTCTATTTGTTCTCTAGTATATTTTATCTGCTAGTCACACCTTTTAAGATTTTTTTGCTAGGTATGTACCCGGTATAACTTTTCCCATCCTTTTTCTTTCAATTTTTCTGTGTCCTTAGGTTTTCAGTATGTTTCTTATAAATTGTAAGCTGGATTTTAAGGGTGACATCCCACTCTAGTCACCCTTTCCCCCACGGGTAACCATTCTAATGTGCTTATTGTATATCCTTTGATTACAATAAGGAACAATCCTGTTCTTGAAAACTAGGTATTGTTTTCTATGTCTTTTTTTAAAGTTTACACAAGTGGTATGTGAACCATGTTTTGCCTATCCATTCTCCCTGGGATGGACACCCGCGTTGCCTTCAGATCTCTGCCTCCACATATAATGCTGCAGTAAATGCCTCAGATGTTCCCCAAATGGAACTGGGTAAGAATTTCTTTACAACTAGAATACAGTTGTTAGGTGAAGGATTATGTACATCTTGACCAGAAGAAGTGTGTTGGGGAATCCAGTAGTTCAGTGTAGACTTTCAGTTAATCTCTCCATTTTAATTCATACCACACCTCTCCCTGGTGTGCCTGAGTTTGAAGACTTTCTGGTCAGTTTCACTAGCAGGTAACCTCTAGTTTCTTACCAGCCCAGAAAAAAAGTAGTCATCTGACTGTGTGCTGCTGGGGAGTCCGGTGGAGGAGGTGGATGTGTTCTGCGTCACAGGCAGACTTTCAACTAATCCCCCTCTTTCTATTGCAGCCCCTCACTTCTCTTTCAGAGGCACCAGGCATCTTTAATTGCTGAGCATTCATGGTCATCTGTGTTTCCACTTCCCTTGTCTCAGGATGAACTTGACCTCAGATTTCTTCTCTGTATATTAAAAAAGCCTCCCCATTTCTAGTTTCTGTTAGTAAGGAATTCAGTGTAGGATTGAGAGCTAAGAATTGAAACCTGATTTTTTCTTCATTGACTCTTATCATTTTATTGTATTTACCTCAGATCTTTTTTTTTTTTTTTTTTTTTTTGCGGTACGCGGGCCTCTCACTGTTGTGGCCTCTCCCATTGCAGAGCACAGGCTCCGGACGCACAGGCTCAGCGATCATGGCTCACGGGCCCAGCCACTCCGTGGCATGTGGGATCTTCCCGGACTGGGGCACGAACCCGTGTCCCCTGCATGAGCAGGCGGACTCTCAACCACTGCGCCATCAGGGAAGCCCCTCAGATCTTTTTTTAAAAAAATAAATAAAACATAGTAGATAATGTTGTGGCTTCCTATGTCCTTCCCAATCCCATTACCGTTTCTCTCTCCCAAAGAGTAGCCACTAACATTTATTTGGTATCGATCATTCTGTACATGTTTTTATACTTTTGCTAGATGTATATGCATCTTAAAATCACATATTTTAAAACTTTATATAAATGGTCATGCTCTGCATAGTCTTCTGTAAGCTTATTACTTTATAAATATTGGGTGGGCCAAAAGGTTCATTTGGTTTTCTCCATAAGATGGCTCTAGTAGCACTTAGTTGTCTTTAACTTCATTTGAAACAATTTTGTTAGATTGTATGTGACAGCTGTCATATCAGTGTGCCTTTAAAAAAAGATTTATCAAAGGCGGTGAATTTTTGTGTAGCCATTTTAATATTGAAGATGGAAGAAAAAAAGCAACATTTTTGACATATTATGCTTTATTATTTCAAGAAAGGTAAAAACATAACTGAAACTCACAAAAAGATTTGTGCAAGTGTACGGAGAAGGTGCTGTGACTGATCAAACATGTCAAAAGTGGTTTGCGAAGTGTTGTGCTGGAGATTTCTCACTGGACAATGCTCCACGGTCGGGTAGACCAGTTGAAGTTGAAGTTTCTGGCTCTACCATCTTAACACGAGGCCTCATTGGTCACTGCAGCTGGGGAAGAGAGCATGTGGGGACCTCACATCAATTCTTCTGTGCTTTGGTGACACGTGTCATTTCCTTCACAACTGTACTAACTTCAAGTATAGATCATCTTCCGTGTACCTAGGAAGGAGAGGAGAACCAGATATTGTTCAGCTCTAGTAATGTATACCATAAGTGTATTCAAATTTACTAGATATTTCCAGACTAGGTATAACCTAGAACTCAAATTTTATAGTTCAGGTATTTATTAATCTAAATTATTCCCAAGCCATGTAGATAGTCAGTAGACCACTCAGAAAATGCAGTGATAGCTTCCCTTTTGTATTCTGATGAAACTTTGAGTAATTAATCCTATTTGGATTGACTAGACAACTTTTAAAGTCTCATTCAACTTCGAGGTTCTATGTTTAACAGATTTTTTTTAATGTATATATTCACATGCCAGTGGTTCCCAAACCTGGCTGATACCAGGGTCACTAAGCTTTTAAAAGTATAGAATACTAGATTACTTCTGTTCTCGGTCAACTGAATCATTATTCTGGGGGTGGCCTGGAATCTACCTTTTGAAAAAGTTTCCTTGTGAATCTGATCAGATTATGGAACCACCTCATTAGAACATAAATGGTTTTAGCTATATGAACAACAAGCTAAGAATTCACTATTAATCATCCAAAAATGCATATAGAGTACAACTGAAATATAAATATGTGAACAGCAATTCTTAATGCTTGCTGAAATTTAAATTTTCCATTCATTCAGCAAATATTTATTAAGGATCTTCCAGGTATTATGCAAGGTGCAAACAGTATTCACACAGTACTTTGCTTACATGCACATAGGTTTGAGTGACAGTGAAGAAGCCAGTTTTATAAAGTACAGTGTTTTCGGCTGGCTTCCTTAGGAAAAAGTTACAAGTATAGATGAGAAAATTGTGAGGAGTGGGCCACTGTGCATTTCTTAATCATGATCAGGAAAAAGAAAAAGATTGCTGTTTTGCACTTAGAGATGAAGGTAGCTCCTACATTTGAATGCTTAAAGTCAGCAAAATATTTCATTTAGATAGGATCGTGATTGTTTTAATCATTGTTTCACTATATTAATTTAGAAGGGCCCTTTTTTGGTTGGACAAAAAATAGACAACATTCTTGTACTTCAGGTGTCCTTACACATTGCAGGTATTATTTTCAGACACTTAAAGTTGCTTTTATTTGTTTTACTAAAAATCAGTAATCCTGATTTGGATGAATGCCATCTACCAAGGAGGTTGAGAGTTGGGAATAGGGACTGGATGACCAATGTACTTGATTGAACTAGGCCACTAATTAAACACTTTTTAAGTAGGCTCACCCTTTATAGTTATTTCTTACATAGCATGCTTATTTGCTCACAGATTTTCAAAAAAAAGGGAGCATGCTACAATGTGTATATCTGTGACCATTTCAAGCTTGGTCTTTCTCAGAGTAGAGAATAAAGTTTCTTACTGAAGTTTTAGTTTAATGGTCAAACTTGTTAATTTTTTTCTTTATGTTTCTGGCTTCTGTTTCGTATTTAAAATTAATATTCTCCCTTCAAGATTATAAAAATACCTCTGTCAATAAATTTCTTATTTCTGTATTTTTTCCTTTGTTGTTGTTGTTGTCAGATATGAGCTAGGAATTTAAGTTTTTTTTTTTTTTTTGATATGTCTTGGTGTGGATCTCTTTGGGTTCATCATGTCTGGGACTCTGTGCTTCTTGGACCTAGGTACTCTCCCCACATTAGGGAACTGTTTTTTTTTTGTTTTTTTTTTAACATCTTTATTGGAGTATAATTGCTTTACAGTGGTGTGTTAGTTTCTGCTTTATAACAAAATGAATCAGTTATATATATACATATGTTCCCATATCTTTTCCCTCTTGCATCTCCCTCCCTCCCACCCTTCCTATCCCACACCTCTAGGTGGTCACAAAGCACCGAGCTGATCTCCCTGTGCTATGAGGCTGCTTCCCACTAGCTATCTACCTTACATTTGGTAGTGTATATATGTCCATGCCTCTCTCTCGCTTTGTCACAGCTTATCCTTCCCCCTCCCCATATCCTCAAGTCCATTCTCTAGTAGGTCTGTGTCTTTATTCCTGTCTTACCCCTAGGTTCTTCGTGACATGTTTTTTTTTTCCCTTAAATTCCATATGTATGTGTTAGCATACGGTATTTGTCTCTCTCTTTCTGACTTACTTCACTCTGTATGACAGACTCTACATCTATCCACCTCATTACAAATAGCTCAATTTCCTTTCTTTTTATGGCTGAGTAATATTCCATTGTATATATGTGCCACATCTTCTTTATCCATTCATCCGATGATGGACACTTAGGTTGTTTCCATCTCCGGGCTATTGTAAATAGAGCTGCAATGAACATTTTGGTATATGACTCCTTTTGAATTATGGTTTTCTCAGGGTATATGCCCAGTAGTGGGATTGCTGGGTCATATGGTAGTTCTATTTGTAGTTTTCTAAGGAACCTCCATACTGTTCTCCACAGTGGCTGTATCAATTTACATTCCCACCAACAGTGCAAGAGGGTTTCCTTTTCTCCACACCCTCTCTAGCATTTATTGTTTCTAGATTTTTTGATGATGGCCATTCTGACTGGTGTGAGATGATATGTCATTGTAGTTTTGATTTGCATTTCTCTAATGATTAGTGATGTTGAGCATTCTTTCATGTGTTTGTTGGCAGCCTGTATATCTTCTTTGGAGAAATGTCTGTTTAGGTCTTCTGCCCATTTTTGGATTGCTTTGTTTGTTTTTCTGTTATTAAGCTGCATGAGCTGCTTATAAATTTTGGAGATTAATCCTTTGTCAGTTGCTTCATTTGCAAATCTTTTCTCCCATTCTGAGGGTTGTCTTTTGGTCTTGTTTATGGTTTCCTTTGCTGTGCAAAAGCTTTGAAGTTTCATTAGGTTCCATTTGTTTATTTTTGTTTTTATTTCCATTTCTCTAGGATGTGGGTCAAAAAGTATCTTGCTGTGATTTATGTTAGAGTGTCCTGCCTATGTTTTCCTCTAAGAGTTTGATAGTTTCTGGCCTTACATTTAGGTCTTTAATCCATTTTGTGTATTTTTGTGTACAGTGTTAGTGAGTGATCTAATCTCATACTTTTACATGTAGCTGTCCAGTTTTCCCAGCACCACTTATTGAAGAGGCTATCCTTTCTCCACTGTACATTCCTGCCTCCTTTATCAAAGATAAGGTGACCATATGTGCGTGGGTTTATCTCTGGGCTTTCTATCCTGTTCCATTGATCTATCTTTCTGTTTTTGTGCCAGTACCATACTGTCTTGATTACTGTAGCTTTGTAGTATAGTCTGAAGTCAGGGAGCCTGATTCCTCCAGCTCCATTTTTCGTTCTCAAGATTGCTTTGGCTATTTGGGGTCTTTTGGGTTTCCATACAAATTGTGAAATTTTTTGTTCTAGTTCTGTGAAAAATGCCAGTGGTAGTTTGATAGGGATTGCATTGAATCTGTAGATTGCTTTGGGTAGTAGTGTTATTTTCACACTGTTGATTCTTCCAATGCAAGAACATGGTATATCTCTCCATCTATTTGTATCATCTTTAATTTCTTTCATCAGTGTCTTATAATTTTCTGCATACAGGTCTTTTGTCTCCAAGGGTAGGTTTACTCCTAGACATTTCATTCTTTTTGTTGCAATGGTAAATGGGAGTGTTTTCTTAATTTCACTTTCAGATTTTTCATCATTAGTGTATAGGAATGCAAGAGATTTCTGTGCATTAATTGTGTATCCTGCTACTCTACCAAGTTCATTGATTAGCTCTAGTAGTTTTCTGGTAGCATCTTTAGGATTCTCTGTGTATAGTATCATGTCATCTGCAAACAGTGACAACTTTACTTCTTCTTTTCCGATTTGGATTCCTTTTATTTCTTTTTCTTCCCTGAGGCTAAAACTGCCAAAACTATGTTGAATAACAGTGGTGAGAGTGGGCAACCTTGTCTTGTTCCTGATCTTAGTGCAAATGGTTTTAGTTTTTCACCCTTGGGGACGATGTTGGCTGTGGGTTTGTCATATATGGCCTTTATTATGTTGAGGAAAGTACCCTCTATGCCTACTTTCTGGAGGGTTTTTATCATAAATGGGTGTTGAATTTTGTTGAAAGCTTTCTCTGCATCTATTGAGATGATCATATGGTTTTTCTCCTTCAATTTGTTTATATGGTGTATCACATTGATTGATTTGCATATGTTGAAGAATCCTTGCATTCCTGGGATAAACCCCACTTGGTCATGTTTTATGATCCTTTTAATGTGCTGTTGGATTCTGTTTGCTAGTATTTTGTTGAGGATTTTTGCATCTATCAGTGATATTGGCCTGTAGTTTTCTTTTTTGTGACATCTTTGTCTGGTTTTGGTTATCAGGGTGATGGTGGCCTCATAGAATGAGTTTGGGAGTGTTCCTCCCTCTGCTATATTTTGGGAGAGTTTGAAAAGGATAGGTGTTAGCGCTTCTCTAAATGTTGGACAGAATTCGCCAGTGAAGCCATCTGGTCCTGGGCTTTTGTTTGTTGGAAGATTTTTAATCACAGTTTCAATTTCAGTGCTTGTGATTGGTCTGTTCATATTTTCTATTTCTTCCTGGTTCAGTCTTGGAAGGTTGTGCATCTCTAAGAATTTGTCCATTTCTTCCAGGTTGTCCATTTTATTGGCATATAGTTGCTTGTAGTAATCTCTCATGATCCTTTGTATTTCTGCAGTGTCAGTTATTACTTCTCCTATTTCTTTTCTAATTCTATCGATTTGAGTCTTCTCTCTTTTTGTCTTGATGAGTCTGGCTAATGGTTTATCCATTTTGTTTATCTTCTCAAAGAACCAGCTTTTAGTTTTATTGATCTTTGCTATCATTTCCTTCATTTATTTTTCATTTATTTCTGATGTTATCTTTATTATTTCTTTCCTTCTGCTAACTTTGGGGATTTTTGTTTTTCTTTCTCTAATTGCTTTAGGTGTAAGGTTAGGTTGTTTAGTTGAGGTGTTTCTGGTTTCTTAAGGTAGGATTGTTTGGCTATAAACTTCCTTTTAGAACTGCTTTTGCTGCATCCCATAGGTTTTGGGTCATCGTGTTTTCCTTGTCATTTGTTTCTAGGTATTCTTTGATTTCCTCTTTGATTTCTTCAGTGATCTCTTGGTTATTAAGTAGTGTATTGTTTAGACTGCACGTGTTTGTATTTTTTACAATTTTTTTCCTGTAATTGATATCTAGTCTCATAGCCTATGGTCGGAAAAGATACTTGATACGATTTCAGTTTTCTTAAATTTACCAAAGCTTGATTTGTGACCCGAGATATGATCTGTCCTGGAGAATGTTCCATGTGCACTTGAGAAGAATGTGTATTCTACTGTTTTTGGATGGAAAGTCCTATAAATATCAATGAAGTCCATCTTGTTTAATGTATCATTTAAAGCTTGTGTTTCCTTATTTATTTTCTGTTTGGATGATCTGTCCATTGGTGAAAGTGGGGTGTTAAATTCCCCTACTAAGATTCTGTTGCTGTCGATTTCCCCTTTTATGGCTGTTGTATTTGCCTTATGTATTGAGGTGCTCCTATGTTGGGTGCATAAGTATTTACAATTGTTATATCTTCTTTGGATTGATCCCTTGATCATTATGTAGTGTCCTTCTTTGTCTCTTGTAATAGTCTTTGTTTTAAAGTCGATTTTGTCTGATATGAGAATTGCTACTTCAGCTTTCTTTTGATTTCCATTTGCATGGAGTATTTTTCCATCCCCTCACTTTCAGTCTGTATGTGTCCCTAGGTCTGAAGTGGGTCTCTTGTAGACAGCATATATACGGGTCTTGTTTTTGTATCCATTCAGCCAGTCTGTTTTTTTTGGTTGGAGCATTTAATCCATTTAAATTTAAGGTAATTATCGGTAGGTATGTTTCTATTACCATTTTCTTAATTGTTTTAGGTTTGTTATTGTAGGTCTTTTCCTTCTCTTGTGTTTCCTGCCTAGAGAAGTTCCTTTAGCATTTGTTGTAAAGCTGATTTGGTGGTGCTGAATTCTGTTAGCTTTTGCTTGTCTGTAAAGGTTTTAGTTTCTCTGTCAAATCTGAATGAGATCCTTGCTGGGTAGAGTAATCTTGGTTGTAGGTTTTTCTCCTTCATCACTTTAAATATGTCCTGCCACTCCCTTCTGGCTTGCAGAGTTTCTGCTGAAAGATCAGCTGTTAACCTTATGGGGATTCCCTTGTATGTTATTTCTTGTTTTTTCCTTGCTGCTTTTAATATTTTTTCTTTGTATTTAATTTTTGATAGTTTGATTAATATGTGTCTTGTGTTTCTCCTTGGATTTATCCTGTATGGGACTCTCTGTGCTTCCTGGACTTGATTAACTATTTCCTTTCCCATATTAGGGAAGTTTTCAACTATAATCTCTTCAAATATTTTCCCAGTCCCTTTCTTTTTCTCTTCTTCTTCTGGGACCCCTGTAATTCGAATGTTGGTGCGTTTAATGTTGTCCCAGAGATCTCTGAGACTGTTCTCAATTCTTTTCATTCTTTTTCTTTATTCTGCTTTGCAGTAGTTATTTCCATTATTTTATCTTCCAGGTCACTTATCTGTTCTTCTGCCTCAGTTATTCTGCTATTGCTCCCTTCTAGAGAATTTTTAATTTCAATTATTCTGTTGTTCACCACTGTTTGTTTGCTCTTTAGTTCTTCTAGGTCCTTGTTAAATGTTTCTTGTATTTTCTCCATTCTATTTCCAAGATTTTGGATCATCTTTACTATCATTATTCTGAATTCTTTTTCAGGTAGACTGCCTATTTCCTCTTCATTTGTTAAGTCTGGTGTGTTTTTGCCTTGCTCCTTCATCTACTGTGTGTTTCTCTGTCTTCTCATTTGCTTAACTTACTGTGTTTGGGGTCTCCTTTTTGCAGGCTGCAGGTTCGTAGTTCCCGTTGTGTTTGGTGTCTGTTCCCAGTGGCTAAGGTTGGTTCAGTGGGTTGTGTAGGTTTCCTGGTGGAAGGGACTAGTGCCTATTTTCTGGTGGATGAGGCTGGATCTTGTTTTTCTGGTGGGCAGGTCCACGTCTGGCGCTGTGTTTTGGGGTGTCTGTGGCCTTATTATGATTTTAGGCAGCCTCTCTGCTAATGGGTGGGGCTGTGTTCCTGTCTTGCTAGTTGTTTGGCATAGGGTGTCCAGCACTGTAGCTTGCTGGTCGTTGAGTGGAGCTGGGTCTTGGCGTTGAGATGGAGATCTCTGGGAGGTTTTCGCCATTTGATATTATGTGGAGCTGGGAGGTCTCTTGTGTACCAGTGTCCTGAAGTTGGCTCTCCCACCTCAGAGGCACAGCCGTGCCACCTGACTGGCGCACGAAGAGCCTTCGGTCTTCCACGTCAAAGACTGAACTTGATAAGATTCAACCAATGCCAGCAGAAGACAGATGATGGCTGAGGCCAAGTTGTCACCCTCTTACCTCATGTCCAAGACCACCATTTTTTTAGCTGCACCCCCAAAGAAACGTACAGCAGGGAAGTTGAGACCCAGGTGTCCACTTGCAAGAGTCAACAGAAGCTCTGGAGTGGCTAGATTGTGGACCACAAACCGTGGGTCCGAAGTCAACACGGGAAATGTTCACACACGCATGTAAAAGGGTCTCCCGCACTCTCGTCCAGGCTAATACCCTTTCCTTTTCCTAATCTTGTGTTTACAAAGTCGTTTGGCAAGGCTTTCAGTAGAGTGCAAATACTCCTAAGAGATTAGACGCCCCCAAAACAAAACAAAAACTGATTGCAGACCACTGACACCTGCACTTCAGGAACAGCAATGTCAGCGGAACACGGAAGTTACGGAGTTTTTTAGCAGAGAGACCAAAAAAAAAAAAAAAAAAATCAGCTAGTTCCATGAAAATCAACCAAGCAAAAGGTTAAGAAGCAGAGAACTATCGAACCTGGTGCTTTGGTAACAAGGGTGACTTCTAAAGTAACTCTCCTAACAACACAGCCCTTTCGCCTTCTTCACTCAGCTGACGCGCGAGAGCGGCCAACATATTTTAAAAACCTTAGGTTTTACCATTAAATGCCTAGAAGTAAAATTAAAACTCCAGTGGAAATTTGGGACAGGAATTACGATTAAGTATATTTTAATGTTAATTCCTTACGTTTCATTGTTGGCATAGGGTAGAGATACTCAGATGCTCACAAATTTGAGATTCAAGTTTTGATATTTATTGAGCACCCACAGTGTTCCGAGCCCTTTGTTCACCTCTTCCGTGTATGTTATTTCATTTAACCCTCACAGCAGCGTTTGTAGTATACATAGCATTAACCTGTTACATATCAGGGAACAGGATCGGGGAGGTTGCTTGACCTGCCCAAGATCACACAGCTACAAAGTGCTGGAGTTGGGACCAGAGTCTGGGACTCCTCACTCCATGCCAAGCCTTTCCTGGTTTCCTAACATGCTGACCCAGTAAGAAATTGTTATTGTAGAAACATATGGTAATCAAACCATTGTTTGAACCCTGTGGTTAAGTTTAGAATCAAGGGTGAACATCGAATAGCTGTAACTTGGTTGGTTGAAAAATATAAGGGAGGCAGCGTGATGTGACAGAAGAAAAACTAGATTGAAAATCAAGAGACATCAGTTTACTTTTCTGTAAAGTGGTGGTAATAAAACTCCTCTTAATTATCTCAGGATATTGTTTAAGGATAATGTATCTGAAAGTGCTTCTAAGAGGTTAGGATGTTATAAATACTATATTCTAAACTTTTAAAGTCTTTTCCTCAGAATAAAGTAAAGCATGTCATAAAAATGTACACTCCACAAAGGCTGGGACTGCGTTGTTTGTTCTTCACTGAGTTCTCAGTGCCTAAAACAGTGCCTGGGACATGGTAGGCATTTAATACGTATTGAATTAATGAATGACACTAAACATGATTTATATAGACAGACACCTACCCCATCCCCCTTCTTCTGTTTGTTTGTTTTTCCTTCAGTAAATAATATAGGTCACATACCTACAGTACCTAAGGCTTCCACCAGATGTCAGGCCTATTTCCTCGACTGAGCCATTGTATTTCTTTTCTGGTGAGTTGAGAATATTATGTAAACAACGTTTTTCAAATAAACCTCGAAAGAAAAAAAAACAGTTTACTTATCATCAACACTGTAGCAAGTTTCCTTCTAAGTCTTTGAGAGAAATTAGTTGTTTCTTTTGGTCAAAACATTTTTGTGAAACTTCTGACCCTTAAAGAGTCTGATAAACTTTCTGCTAGCCTGATTCAAGCAGTTTGCTGGTGCTTAGGATCTAATTATCTAACCACATAATTTTTTTTTCTTAAATTAATTTTATTTATTTTCTTTTGGCCTGTGTTGGGTCTTCGTTGCTGTGCGTGGGCTTTCTCTAGTTGTGGCGAGCGGGGGCTACTCGGTGCACAGGCTTCGCATTGCAGTGGCTTCTCTTATTGTGGAGCATGGGCTCTAGGCATGCGGGCTCAGTAGTTACGGCTCACAGCCTCTAAAGCGCAGACTCAGTAGTTGTGGCGCACGGGCTTTGTTGCTCCGTGGCATGTGGGATCTTCCTGGACCAGGGCCCGAACCTGTGTCCCATGCATTGGCAGGCAGATTATTAACCACTGCACCACCAGGGAGGCCCTAACCACATAATTCTTATATCAGATTTCTTTAATTAGCAATTCGTCACCATTACATTTCAGTTTATGGTTTATTTATTTATTTCTGATGTCAGCTCAGTATATTTGTTCCTCTGAATTCCAGCAAGGAAGAGCATGACTGGTATCCCCCTCGATACACCTGCGGCTGATCTGTTCTCTTAAACAGCGGTTATTGCAGCCCACAGGCTAAATCCAGCCTGTCACCTGTTTTTGTCTGGCCCATGACCTAAGAATGATTTTTTTATATTTTTGAATGGTTGAAGAGAAATAAACAGGAGAATAATATTTTGTGAAAGTTATATGAAATTCAGATTTCAGTGTCCGTAAGTAAACGTTTATTGGGACACAGCCATGCTAATTCCTTTACGTATTGTCTATGGCTGCTTTTGGGCTACAATGGCAAAATTGAGTCTTTGTGACTGAAATCGTATGACCCTCAAAGCCTAAAATATTTATTATCTGGCTCTTCACAGAAAAGTTTGCCAATCCCTACTCTTAAAAAAGAGTTGATAAAAACTGCAAATTTAGGGCACTGTGTGCTTCTTGGTATTCATTTTTCTGAATGATCATCATATTCTTTGGTTTGATGGTCCAGGTTTTTTTGTGTGTATGTTTTTTTTTTCCCACCCAAGCTTAAAGGTTAATTTGGTAACTTCTTCTGTTAAAACATTTGGTTAAAGTTTGTTACTTAGAAACCAGACTACCTTCTTCCTGTTTCTCTGGCAGCATGTGCCTATATACATGTGTAGCATGTTTGAACAGCTAAACTAACCAGTTTCCTCCACACCTTGTATCAAAACAGAATTAACCTAGACAATTAAAAAACTGTTAAATTATAAAAGTATAATTGAAATAACACTTCAGTATGACTCTTAATTGTCCTATTTTAACTACTCTTCTGTTTAATACTGACTTAGACTATACATATGCACTAGCTTGATTTAATCAAGCCGTATCTGTCCTCTTTGCTGTTTTTCTATACCAAGACATAGTTTATTTTTTTTGTTTTTTGAACTTTAGACAACTGTGCTTTAAACATCTGGTGCTTTCAGTGTTTGTGAACTTTTTAGTATAACGCAAAAATTCTGCCAGTTTTGTTCTTATTCATGATGACTTTAAGTAGATCAGTAGGAATTCACCAGACCAGGAATAATCTAAGACCATTTGTAACCCTATGAGAAAACAGGTCTAACTTCTTGTTTATGTTGTTTAGTTATTTAAGCACATATTTCTGACACTTCTTTCAAATGATGGAGGAATTTGGAATTTGAAATGACTTTTGTGACAAGGGTACTTCTGGCTAGTTGTCCTGTGGCAAACCAAACGCCTTATTGTTTGCACCTTTTTTATGAGCCAGATTTGTTTTTTTTTCAATGAGAGTTATTAACTGCTTTTACTATATTCCAAAATAAATTGTTATAGAATTTATGATATTGATAAGTTGATCTGGAGTGAAATTACTGTCTTCCACAAGTATTTACTGAATGTGAATTGTGAGTGGGGCTCTGTGGATGCTGAGAAGAGTCTTATTTGAGGAAACCAGCAAGATGATACTTTTCTCTTAGATTCCTAGGTGAATCTGATGTTCTAGTCACTTGAAAGAAGTATCAGATTCATTCTGGTCTCCTGAGGCTGAACCTATTTGGAAGGTTATAATTTTGAGCTATTTCCAACAGGCAAGTCATACTTTGGCTCTTAGATCATAGCTCATCTGGTATTAATTCTGTCTTGCGTTTTGCCGTAATGATTTTGAAAAACCTAGGCATGGTGACACGGTCTGCTCACTAGTGGGCCATCAGATATCTAACATTTCAGGTTTATCTAATTTGACCGTTTGAGAAAAGAAAAGCTGCTTTTTATTCTATTTAGATAACCTAGAATGTGAAGACTCTTATTTTGCTGAGATGATTTTGAAAACCTAGCAGCTGAGGAACACAAGATTCTCTTAGAGCCTTGAGCTTCACTCAGTTCTGGTTTGGGTGTTGTCTGTTTGGCTCCATTTCAGGCTAAAGGTCCCAGATAATCATTCTCTTCTGGGCTTTGGGTAGCTGGCCCGGGAAGTGTATCTCTCCAAAAAAGAAGGAGGGAGCACAGAGGGCACTGGTACCAAGGGTGATGCATCATGTGAGATAGTCCTAGGAATAGGATAAGATTTTTGCCTCAACTTCTGTGTGTGTATGTGTGTGTGTGTGTTGGGGACGGGAGAACTTGCATATACTCAGAAACCCACACATGTGAGTGTATATGTGCGGTTCCTGTGTGTGTGTGTGATGGAGAGGCATGGTCATGTGAACAGCAGATGTGGTGATGGACTATGATGCAGTAAGGAGAAATAGCATTATTTAATACAAGCATACTCAAGGTTTAATCCTAGGAGGATAATTATTTATAAGTGGTTGTGACTTTGATCTGCTCAGTTTCACCCGCCCCTTGGGATTTTTCTCACTCTGTTTAGCACTGTACTGCCATAAAACAGTCTGCTTTTAAACTCTAAATCTAGCATTGCCCAAACACCATCCCTTGGTTTTCTTTCTTTGTTTTTAATTGTGGTAAAATACACATAACATAAAATTTACCATCTTAACCATTTTTAAGTGCACAGTTCAGTAGTGTTAAGTATATTTACATTGTTGTGAAACAGATCTCCAGAGCTTTTTCAACTTGCAAATTGAAACCAATATATCCATTAAACATCAACTCCTCTTTACCAGGATCCTCTGGTAACCACCATTCTACTTCCTCTTTCTATGAATTTGAGTACCTAAGATACCTCATATGAGTAGAATCATATATTATTTGTCTTTATGTGACTGTCTTATTTCACATAGCATAATGTCCTCATGGTTCATCTATGTTCTAACGTGTCAGGATTTCCTTCCTTTTTAAGGATGGATAATATTCCATTGTATGTATATACCACATTTTGTTTGTCCATTCCTTTGCCAACAGACATTTGGGTTGTTTCCACCTTTTGGCTCTTCTGAATAATGCTATGAAGATGGGTGTACAAATATGTCTTTGAGACCCTGCTTTTAATTCTTTGGGTTATATTCCCAGAGGTTGGATTGCTAGATGATATGGTAGTTCTATTTTTAGTTTTTGAGGAACCTCCATACTGTTTTCCATAGTGGTTGCACCATTTTACAATCCCATGAACAAAGTATAAGGGTTCCAGTTTCTCCACATCCTTACCAACACTTGTTATTTTCTGTTTTGTTTTGTTTTTAAGTTACCCTAATGGGTATG
Source organism: Lagenorhynchus albirostris (assembly GCF_949774975.1). Classification (NCBI taxonomy): domain Eukaryota; kingdom Metazoa; phylum Chordata; class Mammalia; order Artiodactyla; family Delphinidae; genus Lagenorhynchus; species Lagenorhynchus albirostris. The sequence goes on from NC_083107.1 coordinate 69,818,347, forward strand.
AGGTAATAGAACATTGTGGTTTTGATTTGTCTTTTTTTTAAAACAGTTTTATTGAGGCATAATTTACACAGCATAAAATTCACCCACTGTTACAGTTAAATGAGTTTTCGTAAATGTATGTTGTTTTGCACCTATCACCACCATCCAGTTTTAGAACTTTTTCATCATCCAAAAAAGTTCCCTTGTATCCCAGCTCCCACCTATAGCCCCAAGGCAACCACTGATATACATCCTGTTTCTATAGTTTTGCCTTTTCTAGAAATTTTGTATCAACAGAATCATATGTAGTTTTTTGTTTCTGGCTTCTTTCACTTAACATAATATTTTTGAGGCTTATCCATGTTGTAGCAAGTATCAGTAGTTTATGCCTTCTGAATGCTGAAAATATCCCATTATATGAATACCACATTTTGTTTATCCGTCACCTGTTGATGGACACTTGGCTCATTTACAGTTTTTGACTATGATGAATAATCCTGCTGTGAACATCTTTGTCTTTGTGTGGACATATGTTTTCACATGTCTCTCGGGTAGATACCTAGGAGTAGAATTGCTGGGTCATGCAGGGTAACAGTATACTTAACATTTTAAGAAACTGCTGAACTGTTTTTTGAAAGTGACTGTACCTTTTAGAATCCCACCAGCAATACATGAGAGCTCCAGTTTCTCCGCATTCTCACCAGTGCACTGGGTATATTGTCAGTCTTTTGTATTTATAGCCATCCTAGCTAGTGAGTAGTGGTACCTTATTGTAGTTTTAATTTGCATTTCCCCAGTGACTAATAAACCATTCATATATCTTCTTTCTATAATTGTCTATTTCTTTCTATAATTGTCTATTTATATCTTTCACCATTTTAGGGTAGTTTTAGATTTAGAGAAATGTAGCTAAGATAGGACAGAGAGTTCCCGTATACCCTGCACTCAGTTCCCCTGTTGTTAACATTTTACAGATGAACCAATATTGATATTGTTATTAACTGAGCTCCATGCTTTATTGAGATTTCATTAGTTTGTTTTCTAATGTCCTTTTTCTTTTCCAGGTTCCCGTCCAGGGTACCATTACATTTATTCGTCATGTCTCCTTAGGCCCCTCTGGCCTGTGACAATTTCTCTCGCCCGTTTTATAACTGGTTGGATTGTCGTCTGCTTACTGAATTTTAAGAGTTCTTTATATATTCTGGACACAAGTTCTCTGTCAGATATATGATCTACAGATAATTTTTTCCAGTCTATGTCTTATCTTTTCATTTTCTTAATGATCTTTTGAAGAGAAAAACTCTTAATTTTGAGGAAGGCCACGTTATCAATCTTTTTCTTTTATGCATTGTGCTTCTCGTGTCATATCTAAGAAACTTTTGCCTAACCCAGGGTCACAGTGGTTTTCTCCTGTGTTTTCACCTAGAAGTTTTATAGTTTTAACCTTACATTTCAGTCTATAATCCATTTTTGTGTTAATTTTGAACTAATGTTTGTGTATGGTTTAAGGGAAGGGTCTAAGTCCCTTTTTTTGCATGTGGACTTAATTATCATATAATTCATGTGGCTCATTCCCTTACTTCATTCAGATCTCTCCTTAAATGTTAGCTTCTCAGAGAGCCTCATCTCACCTGTCTTACCTAAAATAGCACCATCGTCAGTATCCCATTGCCTTGTTTTAGTTTCTTCGTGGCACTGTTATATGACATTACTTTACACGTTTTTGTATTTCTTTATAATCTATACTCCACTAGATCGTAAGCCGTTTGAAGACAAAAACTTTATTTTGTTTCCTGCTGTATCTCCAGGGTATAGAATGGACCTGGCAAATAGTAGACCTTAAATAAATATCTGTGGAATGAATAAATGCATGTGTATATGCTCACGACTTACTAATAGCAGTGATCTTCATGAAGTATTCAGGCTATACCAGAAATGATATCAGTATGTGAGGATGAAGCAGGTCTTTTTCTTGTGTTTTTAAAGAGCCAGAGCTAATAATATCAACATTCCTGGGTTGGAAACCATGATCCTGCAATTCATTATGATTACTAAAAAATCCTTGAAAAATAATCCTTAATATTGGAGAAGTCTGCTTTTCTTTGAGCTTTTTTTCTCCCCTAGCTAAACCTAGGGTATACTTGTAACATAATTTCTTGCAGATATTGAGCCTCAGAAGTTTATTTCATTGAGTTAAATTTCTTAATAGAATGTATATACTGTGATCTGGTTGCAAGTCAGGATAATTTGAATATTTCTTCGCACCTTTACAGGTCTTGCCCACTTTTGACTACTAAGTTTAACACCTACTAAGTTAGCCTTTTTCATTCTTGTTAAACCTCAACTCTGTGTACAGAGTTGACAAATCAATCTTCTTGAATCACTGCCTTTGTCATATTACTTCCCTATTTAAAAATCTACAAAACTCCACTGACTATAGAATTAAGGAGGCACTCCTCAAGCTGGAATTCAAGGCCCTGTGTAATCAGGACCCACCTTACTTTTTTAATCTTATCTTCTACTGCTAAATTATTGCAGGACAAAGCCTCACTTCGGCCAGACCTGCCTCCTTCCTACCCTTTAAAAAATGTTATCTCTTCCCATACCTCTGAGCTGGCTCATGATGTCCTAGCCCAAATACCCCCTTTTCCTGAATGCCCTTCTTGTCTCTTCCAGACTTTCCATGCTTTATATGTCCGTGAGCTGAGCTTAGATTCTGCTGCATTCATGAAACCTTCTTTGAACCCTAGAGGCAGCTAACTCTTATGAATCTCTCCTTTCCTTACCTAGATTCTTTTAGCTCTTGTTTTATTAGTCATTTGGGCACCCGATAAAGTGCTCTCTCCTTCTTTAAGGATTTCTTGAGTATGTATTGAACCTGGATTTCTTGAAGACTGTAAGCACCTCCTCTGCACCGTCAACTTCTTGAGGTCTGGGATTGTATATCCTTAGTAACTGGCACACTCCAGTGTTGCTGGAACTAAACTCTACTGATTTGTTGTACTTCTGGAGTATGGAGCCCAGTTGTAAATTCTAGTTAAATGAGGTTAAATTTGACAAGTTTCTTGTCCTTCTCTTCAAGGTCACACTATAGGCCTTTACTACTTGTTTATTTGATAGGACTTTGATACGCCCTTACTGAAGCTTTGAAGGCAATTAAAGAAAGGTTACTCAGATTGTAAAAATCTTATTTTTTATTAGATTTTGGAGAGAGGTTCTTATTTTACTTCTTGAAATAATTCTAGAGATAAAGATAAGGTTAAAGTAAGGCATCTTCTCCTTTGGTAAAAGGACCTTTCTCTTTTGTCTCACTTATTTTTTCCCTATTGGATAATTTAATGGGATCATTTTAAGGGTAAAATTGGATACATGGACTCCAAGCATGAATTTAAGAAAATATTCTGTTAATTCATATCGAATAATCTTCCCCGTTGGTTTCTCGCTTTTTTAGTAGAATTCTTTTTGGAATTTAAGTGACTTCTTTATTCTCCTTAGCCATTTCTTCCAAGCTGTCACCACCTCATGTTTAATTCTGTATAAGCCCAACTGTTATTTTTCGCTCATTTCCTGTGTCCAGTTTATTACAAGAAAAACATTCTTGTTAAGAGCTTCTCCGTAGAGTTTCTTGAGATGAATATTTAACATCTTCAGTTTGAGAAATTGATTAAACTGCCATTTATGTTATCCCTCTGAGCTCAGCCTTTAAATCTAGACCTGGCATAATATGTAGGGATACAAATCTTGCTGACAGATTGGATGTGGAGTATGAGAGGAAGAGAGATGTCACTTTGACCTGAACAATTGGAAAGATAGAGATGGGGATACCTACAGGTGAACAAGTTTGTCTAGAATGAGAGCTCCATTTGGACATGTTGAGGTTTTTTTGATACCCAAATAGAGGTGTCAAATAGGCAGTTTATATAAGTCTTGAGGGCATTCATGGCTCTTTTTCCCTCCCTCCCTCCCTCCCTCCCTCCCTCCCTCCCTCTCTTCCTTCCTTCCTTCCTTCCTTCCAACATGTAAGGATCAAACCCTGTTACTAGTTTCTTACTTCTTTAGATGATTATTCAGTTAATTGATTTTTTAAAATTCTTTTTTTCTAATATGCAGAGTTAAGGTGATTTTTTAAATCTCCAAACACATGAGACTTTGGAGGGTAATTTTTGATGGTTTCTGATATTATCGACTTTTGGTAGGAGGTGGTATTCTATATGATGTTGACTCTTTGGTAGAGTTGAGATTTCTTTTAGGGTCAAGTATCTGAACAATTTTTCTAAACATCCTCTGTATGCTTAAAAATGTTCTCAGATTAGTTTTTGTTGTTTTTTAAATTTATTTTATTTATTTTTGGCTGCGTTGGGCCTTCGTTGCTGCACGCAGGCTTTCTCTACTTGTGGCGAGCGGGGGCTACTCTTCATTGCAGTGTGCAGGCTTCTCATTGCGGTGGCTTCTCTTGTTGCAAAGCACGGGCTCTAGGTGGGCGGGCTTCAGTAGTTGTGCACGGGCTCGCGGGCTCTGGAGTGCAGGCCAGTAGTTGTGACGCACGGGCTTAGTTGCTCTGCGGCATGTGGGATCTTCCTGGACCAGGGCTCGAACCCATGTCTCCCACACTGGCAGGCGGATTCTTGACCACTGCGCCACCAGGGAAGCCCTCAGATTAGTATTGAGTGCAGTGTTCTCCCATATTCCCATTAGATAAAGCTTATTAATTATGTGTGTAGAAAAGATTAAGTTTAATTTTTAAAATAAAAATGCATTAAGTGATTATAGATGAAAATGCCAACTGGCTTAATATTATGGGAGAAGCTTGTGGTACATTTTCCATTGAGAGCATTAGATACAGAGGAGTTATTTCTAAACAATTTGGGCAGAAATGACCATGATGTACTCTGGAGAATTGTGTGATGACTCAGAGAACCTTTAGTGACGACGAAGATACTGATGTCAGAGATGTATTTAGAGAGTTTGGATGAAATTGAGTCATCAAAGTGAAACAGAGTTATATTTCTAATTTATTGTGATCTTAAAGTTATAAGTAGCAGTGGAAGGAAGGAGAGTAATAGGAAAGTAGGAGAAGTATAAGTGGCAGCAAGCTTTTGATAGTTTTCTTTTTTAAAAACAGGGAAAGCAATCCCGTATATAACTTGATCTTTCCCAAGGAAAGATCTCCAAAACTAACTTGAACACGTAAACCTTTAAATGGATCAAGTCAAATGTTTTGTTGCTCTGGGTACACTGCAGTAAGTCATGAGTGAAAAAGCACTGATGGATCCAAAAGCTTAACATCTTTGAAATGAAAAATACTCTAGACCCCTCCTAACACATCATCAAAGTCACTTTCAGCATTCTGTCTACAGCACCATCCTTTAGCTTCCTGTGACTCTGTCCATTTGTCATTTCCCCAACCTTTATATGGGGACAGAGGAATAGTGAAGACCTTGAGTGAAGAAGCTGTAAGAGTACCATTATCAGCTGTACTTCTGCTCTGGGAATTCCAGCAAACCATGCAAACAGAGGTGTGGGGTGTGAAGTAGAGTTCACGGCGCTGACAGGGGCACCAGTTAGAGAGCTACTTAAAAAGCCTTCATGAACTGTTGTTTAATCCTTACACAGTGTTTAGACTTAGAAACCTTTTCAAAGACAATAATTTCAGGTATTAATTAGGGATTTCTGTGTAACTGCAGAGAGTGATGGATACATTTATGAATATCCCTGAACCTTCTGACATAAAGCAAACTAGTCTACTTTGCAATAGGTTTGTAGTAAGTTTGAAATCAGGAAGTATGTATCCTGCAACTTTTGTTCTTTTGGGAGATTATTTTGGCTGTTCTATCTTTCTTGTATTTCTATATGAACTTAGGATCAACTTGTCCATTTCTACAAAAAAGGCAGCTGTGGTTTTGATAGGGATTGAACTGAATCTGTAAATCAATTTGGGGAATATTACTGTTTTCACAATGTTAAGTCTTCCAATCCATGAACATGGAGTGTTTTTCCATTTATTTAGATCTTCGTTGATTTATTATTTTTTTAATAAATTTATTGATTTTATTTTTGGCTGCATTGGGTCTTCATTGCTGTGCTTGGGCTTTCTCTAGTTGCGGCAAGTGGGGGCTGCGCTTCGTTGTGGTGAGCGGGCTTCTCATAGCAGTGGCTTCTCTTGTTGCAGAGCACAGGCTCTAGGTGGGCAGGTTTCAGTAGTCGTGGCGTGCGGGCTCTAGAGCACAGGCTCAGTAGTTGTGGTGCACAGGCTTAGTTGCTCTGTGGCATGTGGAATCTTCCTGGACCAGGGCTCGAACCCATGTCCCCTGCATTGGCAGGCAGATTCTTAACTACTGAACCACCAGGGAAGCCCAAGATCTTCTTTAATTTCTTTCAATGATGTTTTGTAGTTTTCAGTGTACAGGTGTTGCATTTCTTTGATTAAATTTATTCCTAAGAATTTTATTCTTTTTGATGCTATTATAAATGAAATTGTTTTCCTAATTTCATTTTCAGATTGTTCATTGCTGGTATATAGAAATACAACTGATTTTGTACATTGACCTTGCAGTTTGTTTATTAGCTCTAACAGTTTCTTTTTGGGGGGTGAGGGGTAGATTCTTTAGGGTTTTCTATATATGAGATCATTTCATCTGCAAATAGAGACAGTTTTACTTCTTCCTTTATAGTTTAGATATCTTTCATTTCTTTTTCTTGCCTAATTGTTGTGGTATACCCTCACTGTTGAATGATAATTTATCTGGGTTTAAAATCTAGCCAAAAGATGTTTTTCCTTCATTCTTTGAAGATATCATTCCTCTATTATCTTGTAACCAGTCTTGATAACAATCTGATTCCCCTTCCTTTTTGTTGACCCTCTCATATTTCACTAGTAACTTTTATGGTTTTCTTTATAACATTGGTAATCTGAAGTTTTACTATAATTTGTCTGGATACAAAGTTTTTTTAAAAGTTTATTTAATTTGTTTTACTACTCAGAGAATTCTTACTCTCTAAAGGTTCATGTCTTTCATCAATTCTGAAAAATTCTCATCCATTTGATGTGTTAGATACTATTGCCTCTCCTTCATTGCCTCTGGTCTCTCTGGAACTCTGAGTTATAGACTTTAAAACTGGATTTAGCTCTAATGTTTCTTAACTTAAAAAAAAAAATACCATCAGCCTTTAGCAGTATTCAGGCTTGTATATTCAGCCTATCTGTGGAGGTTTTTAAAAATCTCAGTAGGGACTTCCCTGGTGGCACAGTGGTTAAGAATCCGCCTGCCAATACATGGGACACAGGTTCAAGCCCTTGTCTGGGAAGATCCCACATGCCACGGAGCAACTAAGCCCATGTGCCACAACTACTGAGCCTGCGCTCTAGAGCCTGTGAGCCACAACTACTCAGCCCACGAGCCACAACTACTGAAGCCCGTGCGCCCAGAGCCCGTGCTCCGTGACAAGAGAAGCCACTGCAATGAGAAGCCCTTGCACCACAACGAAGAGTAGCCCCTGCTCACTGCAACTAGAGAAAACCCGTGCGCAGCAAAGAAGACCAACACAGCCAAAAATAAATAAATTATAAATAAATAAATAAAATTTAAAAATCTCAATAGTTATGGTTTTCATTTAAAAAAATCTCTAATTGTTTATTTTTCAGAACATTTAATGAATGCTACTCTATCCTTTAGGTGCCTGGGGGTATTAAATATACTCATTTTAAAGACCTTTTTAGATGCTCTGTTTTCTCTGGGATTTTTTTTTGGGGGGGTGGGAGGTGGGATTTGGTTAAGTTCTTCCAACCTCCTCAAAGTTGGCCTGCAATCCTGTGTGTAGCTGATGGCAGCTCAGCACAGCCCTTGCTCACCACGATGGCTTCTTGTTTATTTTCTTCCTTGGGGGATACGTCTTCATTATTTTTAGGCTTAAAGAAAGTTTTCCTTTTTTTAAAAAATTGGATTCTAGCTATGCATGTATCAATTAATTTTTATATCTTTAAGTCCTTTTTCTTTGGTACAGGAGGGTGAGCTCTCAGCATGTGCTCAATCTGCCAGTTTGAACCAGAAATCCCTACAGTATCCCTTCAGCTGGTTTATAATTCACTTTCATAGCACTGTCTCCAAAGGTCTTTGTATGGCCTTTTTAGCAGAGACTTTGATACACATTTAATGAGTGGCATGTGGTTCTTTATTCCCCTGGCAAACTCCCTAATGTATTAGGGCATTTAAAATTACTTTTAGATTCTTTTGGCCCAGAAATTAAATACCAAGGCCGATTTAACAGGCAGAGTTGACCTCATGCATTTATTACATATGAGAAATACTCCTGTTTTCCTGTGTCCAGGTAAACTCCTGAGAACATTATTTAGTCATCATTACTCCTCCCACTCAAGAATTTTTACCATCCCAAATGGCCTGTCAGGTATCCTTCTTTGACTTCCTTATCAGGACATCTCTTCCATGAGCCCTTCACCAATCTGTACTTTTTGGTTTAGCTAAAACATTGTTTCACGTAGAGTGGAATGGAAAGTAGAATCATAAAATTTCACTATTGAAAAATATTTGTTGCGCACCCACTATGTGTCAGTCACAGTGTCAGGTAAGCAGTGTGAACACAGTGGTGGAATAAACCCTATGGGCCCTGCTCTCATGAAGCTTACAGCCTCTTGAGTGAGGCCAGTCAAAAAGTAAATGCTAATTATATGTAATTGCAAACTGTGACGAGGGCTATACAAGAGAAGAAAGGGATACTATGAGTGAGTACAGCAGAGACTTCTATTTCAAATTTTGTAGTAAGGAAAGGGGTTTTCAAACTTTTTAAAACAGGAGTGGAACATTTTATTTATATGAACTCTTACATGGAATGGAAGTGGAGCTGCTCTTATTGAAATGAGGTTGGCACCTAATCCCCTTGCTCTCCTCATTGGATTCTGAAGCACCTTGTGGAATCTTTTGATGCCCAGGGAATACATGTGAAAACCACTGTTCTAGAACCATCCCCAGACCAATTAGCTGAGGCACAAAGGGCTTTATTGTCCAGAGTCATATGGGTCACTTCATCTGCTTAGTACCAGAATTGGAAGGTGAACCCAATTCTCCCACACTTGAGTTCTTTCCACTCTCCACTGCCCCTTCTTCCCCTTTGATGCATTTTTATTATAAACTGAAGGCATTTCAATCTCTGGTATTCTGTAGTTCATTTTTTTTCCCCCTGAAATTAATTTCGCCCGTTGTTGTTCACATTGCCCTTCATATTCCGTGCTTTCATCCCTCTTGTATATCCTTACAGTTTGTAGCCTTGAAAGATGTTATCCCACCACTGTTTTGTTTTTATTATATTTCTGCTATGCCGTATGAATCTACTCTTTTATTTTCTGCTAAGCATTCGAGCACATGCATTCATTTCATTCTGTAGAATTGTATTATTGATATCAAAGTGTTTATGTTAACTAGCTAGTGGTCTGATTTGTTGGGTTGCCTTTTCTTGCCTCTTCTTTTATCTCAAATGATAAGGGTTCTTTCCCAGTCCTGACAACACTTAGGTTGTTAGTCTGGCTTCCATTTTGACTTACTCTGTTTTTAGTGTAAATAGTTGTGTATCGTTTACCATTTTGTCTTACTTTTGCTTTACTGTGGCAGAAAAGTTCAGGGCCTGCGTTTGAATGGAGTAGCATATTTGCCCAGAAACTTAGGAAGTGTAAAGAAGTCGTGAAAATTAAGGTAGACTAGGAGACCTGGGCTGTAGTGTCTGGTTAGTGACTGTGGAGAGAAAGATGTTTGTTCTGACTTGGGAGATGAGTAGAGAATTGATGATGAGGGGCAGAATGGTAGCATGAGACCTGTGCTTAGGAAAGTAATTTTAACCATAACAAAACAGACGACCGGGCTTCCCTGGTGGCGCAGTGGTTGAGAGTCCGCCTGCCGATGCAGGGGACACGGGTTCGTGCCCCGGTCCGGGAGGATCCCACATGCCGCGGAGCGGCTGGGCCCGTGAGCCATGGCCGCTGAGCCTGCGCGTCCGGAGCCTGTGCTCCACAACGGAAGAGGCCACAACAGTGAGAGGCCCACGTAGCGCAAAAAAAAACAAAACAAAACGAAATCAGATGAGCAATAGCTTAAAGGTTCTCTGGACACCAGTGGACTAATAGAAAACCTTTACGGTATTTAAGTTACACTAACCAAATGCATGCTGAAAGGTGATGATGCCAGTGGAGATGGTGGAGACCAGGAGCAGATAGATTTAAGAGCTCTCAAGCAGATGAAATAGAAAAGAGGCCACAGGATGACTCTGAGTGTCAGGGACATTCTCGTCAGGTGATTGTCCTGCTAGAGGTGTCCCTGAAAGCCCACCTACTCAACAGCTCACACTGTATAGCCCTTCTCTTTTAGTTGCCCTCTGATGATATGCCTTTATGGAGTAAGGAGCTCTTTGCATCTAAGGTAGATGCAAAGGTAGGTAAGGTAGGTAGGTAGACACCATGGTTCTATTTTTTTCATTCTGCTTGTGTTTCCATTAGCTCCTCTTCAACGAAACAAAACAGAAAAGTCAAGCCTTGCTCGTTCTTCCTAGCTCCCAATTGCTACCTACCTGGATGGCTTGGCAGAGTTCTGCCGGCTGCTTTCTTATCAAGAGGTTGGCAATTAGGAGAGGCCCTAAGAAAGGAGGTAAGGGGGTGCTCCTGAATATCCCCATCAGAATGGAATTGCAGACTGTGTTAATTAGGTCACTGATTTGCCGCAGAACTTGGATTCTGTTGCAGGAGGGTGTGTTTCACGTTTAAGCTTCTAAGGATTGGTGCCTACTCTGTGTGCTGCATCTGCCTTCCTGTCATTGACTGCATTCGACTGCTTGATGGACTCGCTGACGGAGTGCAGACGTGTGCTTGCCTTCTAATGAATTGTTTTCTTGTACCTGCTTTTTCCCAAAATGCTCTGTGGGATATACTACCTTGTAGAGAAGATTCTTCATCATGTGATTATTCTGTTTCCTGAGAGACAACAGCAGTGTAATAATGCATTAGATGCCAGATCCATAGAGAAAGAAGAAGCGTTTGCTACAGAATGTAAAGGTTTGATAGCTTTTCCTTGCCTTTATGTTTCTGCTGCTTGAGCTGCTGGGCTGATGATGATTGTGTTTATTTTTGGCAGGATGCTAGAGCCTCTGGAACTTCCCATCCAGTTATTATAAAGAAGGGAAGCCCATTGTATCTTTTCTTGGTTAATTGGTTAATTTTAAAAATATACAGGAGTCAGCTTGTCTCCTATAATATGTTTGTTTCCATTTTTGAAGACAGGTTTCAGTAATAACCGTATGAACAGATCAGGAAATGACATTGCATCATGTATTTCATTGACCTCTCTGTGAGCAGAAACTTGATATTTAACTTGTCCTCTTTTCTCATCTTTCTAGAAATATAGGAGTTGACGTCTGTAAAGTATTCACAACTTCCTCTCTAAGTTTAATGAACAAGGAGAACAACAAAGGAAAGATTCAGGGATTCATTGTGGAAAGGTTTTTAAAATAGTACATTTCTGACGATTTAATTATCTCTTTCATAGGACCCTTTGCCTACTTTTTCAGTGTAATCATATTAAACTGAGCAATACTACTAAATAATTTGCTAATTATTGCCTCATTTTACAATTCTATCCTTTTCCAGAGCGAGAGCAAGATACCTGGCTTCCTCTGGGTGTCTCTAGATGCTATCTAGTGGTGAAAATTCTGTATAAGAATGTGTCTGTGGTAAACCTTTCCTTCCCTGAGAAATATTTCATTCTAAGTCTTATACCACAAATGGCTATGCTGAACTGCTAGAAATAGGAATTGAGGCATGTGTGTTTGTTGATAGGTCTTTTTTACATCAATGGATTAGTTGCAATGTATTTAGAAGTTGGTGTTGGAAATCTTAAATCTTTTCTTTCGGTTAATTAATTGTCAGTGACCAATAAAGTAAAATGTACTTTCCTAAAAGTCAGAGAAACCTCATTATAAATATATAATATTGTATTTTGCTACATTTACAATACCATATGGTTATTTTTTAATGGTTTTCCCAAAGGCACTTTCATTGGCTTGTTTAAGCTCTTCGCTTTGGCAGATAACCATAGAACCTCCTGGAGTGACGGGAGATGGTTGGTCTGGTACGTAGACATTAATAAAGAGCAAAACATTGCACTACTCGTGAAGGATAGAAGTGAGCTGTGCTTGTCATAACTGTTTTCTAGAGGCAGGCAGGGTGCTTTTAGAGAGAGTAATAGAGGGAATTCCTTGGTGGTCCAGTGGTTAGGACTCGGCGCTCTCACTGCCAGGGCCCCGGGTTTGATCCCAGGTCGGGGAACTAAAATCCCACAAGCTGTGCAGCGAGGCCCAAAAAAAAAAAAAGAATCCTAGAGATTAAGGAGATCTTAGAATCTGCCCTCCTTAATATTTCACCAGAGCTACAGTGTGCCATTATTATAGATCATTATAAGTCCATGTTTCCTCTTCATTATAATGGAATAATTAGATAAACTGACTTTCATATTAGATCATATATTGTTTCAATGTGGAGGTCTGTGAATAGGTTTATAGGCTACCAAATTTTGGAGGGTAATAACTAAGAAGAGAGAAACAAATAGCACCTTCATCCTAAAGCAGTGTCATCTGGGCTTATCACCCCAAGCAGAGATTCAGGAGTGCCTGGACCCCAGACTCGGTCATTTGACACTTTTCCTTCAATAAAACTTAATCCTTAAGTAAGTGAATGTTTTCCATTGATTTGCTCTTCAGTCTTTTTTCTGGGAGTATTACCCACTTCTTTGGAGAAGTGGTGCTCTCTCAGTCCTAACTGTGTTGTTCTAAGAGGACAGCTAATCAAAGTATTGGGCCCTCTGTCTACCAGAGGGCGTAGATGACTCAAGGTAGGTCATCTTGAGTCTTTTCTGGGAATCTCAAATTGGAATGAGGGAAGAGATTTTGTTCACCAAGGGTGACGTTACCAGAAGTGAGGCAGAAGTTGTTTCTTGTTAAGCATAAAAAGCTGTGACATCTGTATAGACTCTGATTCAAAATGAGGTCTCAGCAAAGATAACAATGAGTGTCCTAATGACATTCCAGTGTCCTGGAAGCCCCCACCCTTCATGAAGTTTAGTTATGAATTTAGTTATCATTTAGTTATGATACTTAGTAAATTCATCTTTTTTTTTTTTTTTAAGATACTTCAAGTTAGATTTGAAGCCAGTGGTCCTGAACTAGGGCTGTGTTTCTTAAAGATGAGAATTTATTCTTCCCTGAGAACTCTAATCTGAAAAATTCATTTGGACAATACAGAGATGCCTGGGTTAGGATGGTGAATGTGTGGATTTGATCTATTCAATGTCATTAGAACCAGATAAAAGTGGTTTCCAATGCTGGTCCTGCCACTTACTAGTTTTGTGACCTTAAGCATGTTAATAATCCCCTTTAACCTTTATTTCTTTATTTGTAAAATAAGAATACCATCATGAGTAGTAGCAAGAATTCCGGTAATGGATCTGAGGACCTAGCTGAGGGCTGACGCAGAGCTCATACTCAGCAAATGTTTGAGGTGCATTACCCCTTTCCTCCCAACCCTCTCCAGTGTTCTAAAAAGAAATATATGCACATACACGGCAAATCTTGTAACTGTTAACTTCATGGGATTTTTTATATTGTTTTCCTGTACTGGTCTGTGGTTAACTATTTGAAATAATTAAGTTGTCTTTGTTAGAAATGATTTTACACATTTTTTATTGTGAATGATAATTATCAGTTAGATTTGACCTAAAAATTGTAATATGTTAAGCTGAAGCTTAAACGCCTATTGTGAAGACTAAGTATGAAGACTAATTGGAATATAAACTTCTTGTGGGCAGGAACAGTCTTCAACTTGTTTTTGTTTTTTCTCAAAGCCCCTAATAGTGCCAGCATGAATAAACCATGGATTTTTGTTTGTTTGTATATTGGTAAGACCCTTGTTTATTTAAATGGAATTTGTAGTAATCAGAAGGACTTTATGGAGATACTGAAATTTCTGGAGCCATTTCTCTCATAAAAAAAAAGTGAGAGAGAGTGTAACCTTGGCAAGTCTATGAAGAAAGACATTCCAGGATAGATACCTAGAAGAAGCTTCGAAAGCAGGGGCTTAGAAGAAGTGAATGAACAACTTGCTTGAAAGATGTGGAAGACCTGAGTTTTGACGGATAAAAGAATGAAGTAGTCACAGTGTGGGTTTTAAATTTGTCTTAAAGTACGGTGAAATCTGCTGCATGAACTTAATGATGAGAAAAGTATGAACAAAGTGAGTCAGGAAGATAATTTCAGAAACAACACAAGTATCTAGGATTGCAGGTGAAATAACTGGCTACAAAAATTGTAATAAGTTATTAAATGTACTTAACTAAAATGGTTAAGTACCTCATATATAAAGCATGGTTGTGGGGAATACAAAAAAGTAATCAAGTAAATGAAAGCATATGGCATAATAAAATCTTTTTTCCTTGCACATTAACAGTAATAAACAGTCCAAAAAGTCTGATAAAAAGTCCCCACATGCATGATTGACAGATAACTGTCAAGGTAAAAGAGAATTGCAGGACTGTAACCATAACCTCTACAGCTAAAAAAATATTCTGGGAGGAAGAGCAAGACAATGAGCTAATGCTTTTAAAAGTATAAGGTAGGGATAAGTATCTGTCTATATGGATGACTTCCTACAGAATAGGTACACCAAAGGGCCTACGGAGAAGTGACAGGTGCCCGAGATCTCACTGGTCCTCTCAGGCTTCAGACTTGGCTTTGTTCGTGTACCCCTTTATTCACTCACAATTTTTAAGTAGAAACTTTGCTTAAACAACAATATTATACGTTCACATCCTTGGTTAGAAAGGTCATATCCAGAAACTGTTTTCCCCTAAGTTGATCTAAGTCAACTTAGAAAGTCAAAAACAAGTAATCACACTCAGTATTGGTCCTGAGCCCAGCGTTAAACTTTTTTTTAAGTCAACAGTCTGGCTGACATAATAATTTCCTCATCAGATGTATGTATTTTGTTAGGCTGAGATGAGGATTCCAAAAGATCTTTGAAATTAAGACTAGATTTGAAAGTCATTTTAATAAATTAGAGGTATGTTTTTGAAGGAAACAGTTCATACTAGCTTACCTTGTTTCCCCTGGGACAGTCTAGAGGTGGTTAAAAATGCAACCAAATGGTTTGAGTTCAGAGAGGCATATGTAATACAGAGTTCTGTTGAGGTGACAGGGGAAAGAATAAATCACCCAAAATCATACCCTGGGGTTATTATTGTTTCATCTTCCTATAGAAACAACTTTACAAGAGCTGATTCTCACATCATGCTGTTGCTTTTAATTTATAGACCAAACAGTCTTAAGTAAGTTTTTCTAAAAATGCAACAAAGGTAGTAGAGACACTATACCATAACGATTAAGAATACAGACTCAAGAGCCATGCTGCCTTGGTCCAAATCCTACTTCTGCCACACGTCTTGACTGTGACCTCAGGTGCATTACTTCTCTCCGTGCCTTACTGTCTCCATTTGTAAAATAAAGTTAATAATAGGATCTGCCCCCTTGGTGGTTGTGAGGTTTATATGAGTGAATCCATGCACAATGTTAGAACTGAGTCTGGCATGTATTAAGCACTCAATAAGTATTATTATTGTTGTGAAAGACACTCTCCACTCTGTTGATTCCATTACTAAGTCACAGATGAAAACTAGCCATGGCTACAAACATTCCAAACATGCCTACCAAATATAACAACTAATAATGCTAATTCCATTCTCGGAGAAGAGTCTCACCAAAGCTAAATATAACAGAAAGGTTACTTCTTACACACTCTCCACACGACGTGGTGCTGACTCATAATCCAGTATTTCCTGAAAACCTAATCCGTGTCTCGTACCACGCTAGCTACTCAAAATACAATGATAAAAAAAGCACACAAATTTCCTGCAGTTTAGTAGAGGAGATAATGTAGACAGATCTAAAATACTTTCTTTCTTTTTTGGGGATGTGGTGGTAGGGATGTTGGGGGGTTGTGGAATTTTGGACTTACTCAAAACATCTTCTACTAATAGTCTCAAAGTTCTCTCTAAGTTTGTAAAACACCTTCCTTCTCAGTTTGCTTTCTTTTTCTTTTTTTTTTTTTTGCGGTATGCAGGCCTCTCACTGTTGTGGCCTCTCTCGTTGTGGAGTGCAGGCTCAGCGGCCATGGCTCACGGGCCTAGCCGCTCCACGGCATGTGGGATCTTCCCGGACCGGGGCACGAACCCGTGTCCCCTGCATCGGCAGGCGGACTCGCAACCACTGCACCACCAGGGAAGCCCTCAGTTTGCTTTCTTAGTGATAACAGAAACAGTACAGACTCACTTTAGAAAATTTGATTCAGTGGTATAACAAGGTTTTTTTTTCTGTTTTAACTATTAAGCATGTTTTTCTCTGAAAATCAGGAAAAAATTAAACTTGCAAAATTGGAGGAGTACAGGAAAGTATAAATAAGCAAGAAAAATAATTCCCGTAATTCCACTTTTCTTAAATTTTGACATATTTCCTTCAGATATTTTGCTTTACACTTATTATATTGTTTAGGTGAGACCATGCTGTGTGTATGTATAAATAATTTTATCTTATTTTATAGGGTTGTTGTGAAGATAAATAATATATTTAAAGCCCTAAACACTGTGTCTAATAGCTATATATCAAACATTCAGTAATTGTTAGCTAGTATGACAGTTATCTTGTCCTTCTTTTTATTTCTTTCATGATGAGCTATTTCTCATGTAATTAGAAAGCTATTTCTCATGTAATTAGAAAACTCTTTGTAAGCATTATCTTTTAATGACAGCATAATATGCTATATTTATTGATGTACTGTGGTTTACTTTTCCTTTCCCTCATATTTGAATATTTTAGGTTTCTTCCAGAATTATTCTATTGTAAATAATGTTTTCCTAAATATTTTAAAATTGTCTTTACATTTCTGATTAATTCCTTAGACTATATCCCTAGAAAGGGAATTAGTGAGTCAAAATACTTGAACTTTTTAAAAGATCTTTGATGGACATATTGTCAAATTGCTTTCTAGAAATTTTGCTTAACTTTGTACTTTCACTCTTTCTTACCTAATAGACAGTTAACAGCCTGTGTCATAAAATCCTCTCCAGCCTTAAAATTACCTTAAAGTTTAAAAATATCATTGTTATTTTTTATAAGGGAAAATGGTCTATAATTTTAACAAATTTCTTTGCTTTTTCATAAAGTATTTTCAAATTGAATTATTTGTATTTCTTCTTTTTAAACGTGTATTTTCACTTTGACCTTTTTCTAGTTGCAATCTTAATAGTTTTCTTATAAATTTGTGTGAATCCCTTGTACGTTAAGGCTGTTAATTCTTGCTCTGTCACATTTGTTGAAATAGTTCCCCAAATTTGTATTTTTCTTTCTTTTCTGATTTTTTAAATCATTTGAATTAATTTGTCTCTTTCTTCCTAATTTTTCCACTGCTTTTGAGCTTAGAAAATCCTCTCTATCCATAGACTTATATGTTTTCTTGTGAGTTGTACAATTAAACATTTACATTTAGTTCTTTAACACACTGTAAATATATATTTTTCTTTATGGGGTGAGGTGATCTCAATATTTCCCCATAGCGTGTCACAGTTTTTCTTTTATTAAATACTTACTGCATTATATTATAATTATTTTTTCTGAATTTTTATTCTTCATAAAACTTCAGTTTTCATCCTTTTAATTTTTATCCCCAGCAGTTGGCACAGTACCTACCACTTTGTAGAGACACAACAAATATTTGATAAATGAAAGAAAGAAATACACAATTATATATAATCTGTCCTGAAAGATTTTAAAGGCATGATCAGTTATTCTTCATCTCTTCCTATCTTTAATAACCTTAAGAGAGATTCTGTAGTAATTCTAATTTCAGGTTAGTCTACATTCCAGAGCATCCACCAGAATGAATTGGAGTGGTCTGGTCACAAGAAAAGTAATGTGAAAATGACTTGTACAGGAAGCTAAATTTTTACTTTCTAATAGGAGTTTTTTTTTTAATAGATCTTTATTGGAGTATAATTGCTTCACAATACTGTGTTAGTTTCTGTTGTACACCAAAGTGAATCAGCCATATGCATACACATGTCCCCATATCCCCTCCCTCTTGAGCCTCCCTCCCATCCTCCCTATCCCACCCCTCTAGGTCATTGCAAAGCACTGAGCTGACCTCTCTGTGCTATGCAGCTGCTTCCCACCGGCCAACTGTTTTACATTTGGTAGCGTATATATGTCAATGCTACTCTCACTTCACCCCAGCTTCCCCCTCCCGACACCGTGCCCTCAAGTCTATTCTCTTTGTCTACATCTTTATTCCTGCCCTGCCTCTAGGTTCATCAGTACCATGTTTTTTGATTGCATATATATGTGTTAGAATACGCTATTTGTTTTTCTCTTTCTGACTTACTTCACTCTGTATGACAGACTCTAGGTCCATCCACCTTACTACAAATAACTCAATTTCATTTCTTTTTATGGCTGAGTAATATTCCATTGCATACATGTGCCACATCTTCTTTATCCATTCATCGGTCAGTGGACACTTAGGTTGCTTCCATGTCCTGGCTATTGTAAATAGTGCTGCAATGAACATTGTGGTACATGACTCATTTTGAATTTTGGTTTTCTCAGGGTATATGCCCAGTAGTGTGATTGCTGGGTCATATGATAGTTCTATTTTTAGTTTTTTAGGGAGGCTCCAAACTGTTTTCCATAGTGGTTGTATCAATTTACATTCCCACCAGTAATGCAGGAGGGTTCCCTTTTCACCATACCCTTTCCAGCATTTATTGTTTCTAGATTCTTCGATAATAGCCATTCTGACTGGTGTGAGGTGATACCTCACTGCAGTTTTGATTTGCATTTCTCTAATAATTAGTGATGTTGAGCATCTTTTCATGTGCCTCTTGGCCATCTGTATGTCTTCCTTGGTGGAATGTCTATTTAGGTCTTCTGCCCATTTTTTAATTGGATTGTTTGTTTTTTTGACATTGAGCTCCATGAGCTATTTGTATATTTTGGAGATTAATCCTTTGTCTGTTGTTTTATTTGCAAATATTTTCTCCCATTCTGAGGTTGTCCTTTTGTCTTGTTTATGGTTTCCTTTACTGTGCAAAAGCTTTTAAGTTTAATTAAGCCCCAATTGTTTATTTTTATTTCCATTACTCTAGGAGATGGGTCAAAAAAGACCTTACTGTGGTGTATGTCAAAGAGTGTTCTTCCTACGTTTTCCTCTAAGAGTCTTATAGTGTCTGGTCTTACATTTAGGTCGTTAGTCCTTTTGGAGTTTATTTTTGTGTATGGTGTTAGGTGGTGTTCTAATTTCATTCTTTTACATGTAGCTGTCCAGTTTCCCCAGCACCACTTACTGAAGAGGCTGTCCTCTCTCCATTGAATGTTCTTGCCTCCCTTGTTGTAAATTAGGTGACCATATGTGCGTGGGTTTATCTCTGGGCTTTCTATCCTGTACCATTGATATGTATTTCTGTTTTTGTGCCAGTACCATACTATCTTTATTACTATAGCTTTGTGGTATAAGTTGAAGTCAGGGAGCCTGATTCCTCCATTTTTCTTTCTCAAGATTGCTTTGGCTATTCGGGGTCTTTTGTGTTTCCATACGAATTGTGAAATTTTTTGTTCTAATTCTGGGAAGGATGCCATCGGTAGTTTGATAGGGATTGCATAGAATCTGTAGATTGCTTTGGGTAATATAGTCATTTTCACAATGTTGATTCTTCCAATCCAAGAACATGGTATATTTCTCCATCTGTTTATGTCATCTTTGATTTCTTTCATCAGTGTTTTATACTTTTCTGAGTACAAGTCTTTCACCTCCTTAGGCTGGTTTATTCCTAGGTATTTTTGTTGTTGTTGTTGCGATGGTAAATGGGATTGTTTCCTTAATTTCTCTTTCTGATTTTTCGTTATTGGTGTATAGGAATGCCAGAGATTTCTGTGCATTAATTTTGTATCCTGCAACCTTACCAAATTCATTGATTAGTTCTAGTAGTTTTCTGGTGACATATTTAGGATTTTCTATGTATAGTTATCATGTCATCCACAAACAGTGACAGTTGTACTTCTTTTCCAATTTGTATTCCTTTTATTTCTTTTTGTTCTCTGATTGCCGTGGCTAGGACTTCCAAACCTATGTTTAAGAGTGGTGAGAGTGGACATCCTTGTCTTGTTCCTGATCTTAGTGGAAATGCTTTCAGTTTTTCACCATTGAGTATGATGCTCACGGTGGGTTTGTCATATATGGCCTTTATTATGTTGAGGTGGGTTCCTTCTATGCCCATTTTCTGTAGAGTTTTTATCATAAATGGGTGTTGAATTTTGTCAAAAGCTTTTTCTGCATCTATTGAGAGGATCATATAGCTTTTATTCCTTAATTTGTTAATATAGTGCATCACATTAATTGATTTGCGTATATTGAAGAATCCTTGCGTCCCTGAGATAAATCCCACTTGATCATGGTGTATGATACTTTTAACGTGTTGTTGGGTTCTGTTTGCTAGTATTTTGTTGAGGATTTTTGCATCTATGTTCATCAGTGATATTGGTCTATAATTTTCTTTTTTTGTAATATCTTTTTCTGGTTTTAGTATCAGGGTGATGGTGTCTTCGTAGAATGAATATGGGCGTGTTCCTCCCTCTGCAATTTTTTGGAAGAGTTTGAGAAGTGTCAGTGTTAGCTCTTCTCTAAATGTTTGATAGAATTCGCCTGTCAATCCATCTGGTCCTGGACTTTTGTTTGTTGGAAGATTTTTAATTACTGTTTCAATTTCATTACCTGTGTTAGGTCTGTTTATGTTTTCTAATTCTTCCTGGTTCAGTCTTGGAAAATTGAACCTTTCCAATAACTTGTCCATTTCTTCATGGTTGTCCATTTTATTGGCATATACTTGTTTTTAGTAGTCCCTTATAATCCTTTGTACTTCTGCAGTGTCAGTTGTGATTCCTCCTTTTTCATTTCTAATTTTATTGATTTGCATCCTCTCCCTTTTTTTCTTGATGAGTCTAAGGGTTTATCAGTTTTGTTTTGTTTATTTTCTCAAAGAACCAGCTTTTAGTTTTACTGATCTTTGCTATTGTTTTCTTCATTTCTATTTTATTTATTTCTTTTCTGATTTTTATGATTTCTTTCCTTTTACTGACTTTGGGTTTTCTTTGTTCTTCTTTCTCCAGTTGTTGTAAGTGTATGGGGTAGATTGTTTATTTGAGATTTTTCTAGTTTCTTGAGGTGAGATTGACTTGCTATGAACTTTCCTCTTAGAACTGCTTTTGCTGCATCTCATAGGTTTTGGGTTGTCATGTTTCCGTTGTCATTTGTTTCTATGTATTTTTTAAATTTTTTCTTTGATTTCTTCAGTGATCTCTTGTTTATTTAGTAGCACACTGTTTAGCCTCCGTGTATTTGTGATTTTTACATTTTTTTTTCCTGTAATTGATTTCCAATCTCATAGCGTTGTGGTCAGAAAAGACGCTTGATGCGATTTCAATTTTCTTAAATTTTCCGAGGCTTGGTTTGTGACCCAAGATGTGATCTGTCTTGGAAAATGTTCCATGTGCACTTAAGAAGAAAGTGTATTCTGCCACTTTTGGGTGGAATGTTCTATAAATATCAATTAAATCTATCTGGTCTATTGTGTCATTTAAAGCTTGTGTTTCCTTATTTATTTTCTGTTTGGATGATCTGTCCATTGGTGTAAGTGGCATGTTAAAGTCCCCTACTATTATTGTGTTACTGTCAGTTTCTCCTTTCATGGTTGTTAGCATTTGCCTTATGTATTGAGGTGCTCCTATGTTGGGTGCATAAACATTTATAATTGTTATATCTTCTTCTTGGATTGATCCTTCGATCATTATGTAGTATCCTTTGTCTCTTGTGATAGTCTTTATTTTAAAGTATTTTATCAGATACGAGTATTGCTACTCCAGCGTTCTTTTGATTTCCATTTGCATGGAATATCTTTTTCCATCCCTTTACCTTCAGTCTGTATATGTCACAAGGTCTGAAGTGGGTCTCTTGTAGACAGCATATATATGGGTCTTGTTTTTGTATCCATTCAGCCAGTCTGTGTCTTTGGTTGGGGCATTTAATCCATTTACATTCAAGGTTAGTATTGATATGTATGTTCCTATTACCATTTTCTTAATTGTTTTGGGTTTGTTTTTGTGGGTCTTTTCTTCTCTTGTGTTTGCCACCTAGAGAAATTTCTTTAGCATTTGTTGTAAAGCTGGTTTGGTGGTGTTGAATTCTCTTAGCTTTTGTTTATCTGAAAAGCTTTTGATTTCTCCGTTGAATCTGAATGAGATCCTTGCTGGGTAGAGAAGTCTTGGTTGTAGGCTTTTCTCTTTCATCACTTTAAGTATATCCTGCCACTCCCTTCTGGCCTGCAGAGTTTCTGCTGAAAAATCAGCTGATAACCTTATGGGGATTCCTTTATATGTTATTTTTTGTTTTTTTCTTGCTGATTTTAATATTTTTTCTTTGAATTTAATTTTTGTTAGTTTGATTAATATGTGTCTTGGTGTGTTTTTCCTAGGGTTTATCCTGTATGGGACTCTCTGTGCTTCCTGGACTTGGGTGACTATTTCCTTTCCCATGTTAGGGAGGTTTTCCACCATAATCTCTTCAAATGTTTTCTCAGACCCTTTCCTTTTCTCTTCATCTTCTGGGACCCCTGTAATTCGAATGTTCATGCATTTAGTGTTGTCCCATAGGTCTCTAAGATTGTCTTCAGGGGCTTCCCTGGTGGCGCAGTGGTTGGGAGTCCACCTGCCAATGCAGGGGACACGGGTTCGTGCCCCGGTCTGGGAGGATCCCACATGCCGTGGGGCGGCTGGGCCCGTGGGCCATGGCTGCTGGGCCTGTGCGTCCAGGGCCTGTGCTCCGCAATGGGAGAGGCCACAGTGGTGAGCGGCCCGCGTACTGCAAAAAAAAAAAAAAAAAAATTGTCTTCAATTCTTTTCATTCTTTTTTCTTTATTCTGCTCCTTGGCAGTTATTTCCACCATTTTTTCTTCCAGCTCACTTATTCGTTCTTCTGCCTCAGTTTTTCTGTTATTGATTCCTTCTGGTGTATTTTTCATTTCAGTTATTTTGTTGTTCATCTCTGTTTGTTTATTCTTTAGTTCTTCTAGATCTTTGTTAAACATTTCTTGTATTTTCTCAATCCATGCCTCCATTCTATTTCCGAGATTCTGGATCATCTTTACTATCATTACTCTGAATTCTTTTTCAGGTGGATTGCCTATTTCCTCTTCATTTATTTGGTCTTGTTGGTTTTTACCGTGCACCTTCATATGTGACATATTTTTTTGCCGTCTCTCTCTTTTTTTTTTTTTCTTTATGAGTGGGATTGTGTTCCTGTCTTACTGGTTGTTTGGCCTGAGGCTTCCAGCACTGGAGTTTGTAGGCTGTTGGGTAGAGTTGGGTCTTAGTGCTGAAATGAGGACATCCATGAGACCTCACTCTGGTGAATACTACCTGCGGTCTGAGGTTCTCTGTTAGTCCACTGGTTCCGACACGGAGCTCCCACCGCAGGAGCTTTGGCCTGACCCCCGGTTCGTGAACCAAGATCCCGCAAGCCACATGGGGTGGCAAAAAAAGGAAAGAACAATAACAAAGTAAAAAACAAAATTAGACTAGGAAACTAACAGATATGTTAGTTTTAAAAATAAAAATATAGATGAATCAACAACCTGAAGGTACAACGGTACCATAATAGCAAAGAAGAGGACGAGGGAAAAGAGAAAACAAAAAACGGGGAAAAGGCCTTGGCTGTGGAGGGCAAGGCCTGAGCAAGGGCGAGGTTTGGGTGGTAGGCGGGGCCTATGCTTAGAACCTGCAGGGCTGGAGAAGGCCCTAGGGGCTATGGGGGGTGGGGCTTAGGCTCAAGGAACAGAAGGGGCCCAGGTGTGCCCCCCAACCCTGGTCTCAGAGGGCAGGGGACCTCACCTGGGAGCCCAGCAGGCTTCCTGGGCTTGAGTGGGTGGGGCAAGCACCCTCCTCCTCTCCAGCTCTTCCTGTCCTGGAGGGCCCCTCCCACCTGCTTCTCCTGTTCTCCCCTTGGCCTTCTTCCTATGCCCCCAGGATCAATGCAGGGGGGGTGGGAGGACCTTGGAGAGCAGAGGACCGTCCTGGGAGCTCAGCAGGCTCCCCGGGCCTAGTGGGTGGGGCAAATGCCCTCTACTCCTCTCCCCCTCCTCCCAGAGGACCCCTCTCTCCTGCCTCTCCTGATCTCCCCAGCCTCCCTCCTATGCCCTCAGGACTCACGGGGCCTGGAGGGAGCTTTGGAGAGCAGGGGACCAGCCTGGGAGCTTAGCAGGCTCCCTGGGCCCGAGTGGGCGGAGCAGTCACCCTCTGCTCCTCTCCCACTCCTCTCGGAGGGCCGCTCCTGCCTGCCTCTTCTGATCTCCCCAACCTCCCTCCTATGTCCCCAGGACCAATGTGGCCGGGGTGGGGGTGGGGCCTTGGAGGGCAGGGGACTGGACTGGGAGCTCAGCAGGCCCCCCCAGGCCCAGTGGGCCGGGTGATTGCCCTCTGCTCCTCCCGGAGGGCCCCTCCCGCCTGCCTCTTCTGATCTCCCTGGCCTCAGGGGCGCTGATCCTGTTTGACCACTACTTCTCCTCCCTACTCTGTTCCCCAAAGTCCTACCGGTTCACTTGGGGGATCCTCCAGTCTCCTTGGGTGTCAGGGTTTTCCACCAGCAGCCGGCAGGCGCCCTAGTTGTGGGGAGACTCTAACTCGGTGTCTTCCTACACTGCCATCTTGACTCTGCCCTTCTAATAGGAGTTTTGTCTTAACTAGTAATCAGAAGCTCTATACCTATTATCTAAGCCACCCTATTACTGGATATTTTCCCAAACTTATCCTGCTCCACCTAAAAAAAGTAAATTAAAATCCATCTTTATAATGATCAGAGTATTCAAATGAACAGCTACAATTTAAATGATGACACTCAAATATTTTCAAACTTGACATCTCACCTGGGTTCCATTCTTTTAATTCCAACTACTTGGAAGCAGGTAAGATATCATTTACCTGTGCTTACCAATGCCACTTCAGATTCAGCGACTTCACAACTGAAATCAGTTCACCCTTACCTTCCTACTCATTCTCTCTACTCCCACCAGTCCAACACCAAATCCTGTTTCCTACTCTTGTGTTCCCTAGTTTGGATATGTTATCACTATCTACCCAGTAGTCGAGGTAAAAATCTCAGTTATTCTTTATTCACTAACCGTGTGTAGTTAATCTGTCACTACATCTTATCCATATTACCTGCACAGTGTTTTCCCTTTTGTCTGTTCCCCATCTTAACTACCACTGTCCACCCTCATAATCACTGATATGGACAATTGCCATAACCTCTTCATTGAAGTCCCAGCTTCCATTCCCTCCTCCTTCCAAACCTCTCCACATAAATGATTTTTAAATGGGGATGTACATTAAAAAGAATCCTCTTGCCCCTAGAGATTCAGATTCACTAAATTGAGGGTAGAGCTTGGATCTCTCATTATATAAAAAACTTCCCAGATGATTCCAATGCACACCTGGATTATAACCAATATTTTACAAGCTTCTGGAGTTATCATTTCAAAAGCCTGCTATAGTCACATCGTCCTTTGGCTTAAAAAGTTCTAATGCTTCCCCCACTGCCTATAGTATAAAGTCCAAACTTTGCTTGTGATAGAACAGGTGTCATTCACATCCGGGCCCTCATCTCCCTTTCCGGATGCATTTTCAACTACTCCCCTCCCAAGGCCTTTGAGTCTAGCCAAATAAGTTACACCCAAGTATGCCATGTACTTTTGGATTTTTGTGCCTTTTTCCATACCATTTCTTCTACGTTGCCCTTAACTTTTTTCTATATCTGGAAAACTCTCTCCTCAATGTCACTTACACCTGACTATACCCCTTTTTCTTCCAGGCAGGAGTAACAGCTCTTCATCTGTGACTCCACAACACTTTGTGTATACTTGTGTTGCTGCTCTCATTACTTTGGATTGTGATGATTTGTTCACATACGTATAGTTAGGTTATTAAGATAAAGATAGTCCTACTTATCTTGTATGAGTAGGCACCCAGGAGGCTTGCCTCTTTCCTTTTGATTAAGAATTAACAGATTCTCTTGGGAATTCCCTGGCGGTCCAGCGCTTTTCACTGTCAATGGCTCAGGTTCAATCCCTGGTCAGGGAGCTAAGATCCCACAAGCCTCACGGCACTGCCAAAAATACGAAAGAAAAAAAAATTAGCAAATTCTAAAAAAAATATTTAAAAAAAAGAACAAATTCTAAGTCTTCTTTTTATACCCACCTTTTCTAACTAGCAAATTACCTTCTGTCTAGATCATTCATCTGTTTCTATCTCCTCATCCAAAAAATTGGCCTGTCTTATTAACAAAAGGAACCTCTCAAATCTCTGTATCAAGTGATGGTTGGTGGTCACTTGGGTATCATGGGACTCATTAGTGTCTAAAAATACCTTGCTAAGATCTTCACCAATGGAAGATATAGAACATCTGGTAACATGTTCAAGGTATTGAGCAGGTTTTGAATGTTAAAGATCAACAAAACTGATGTGGTGAGTTGTGTCAATTCTACTGCTTCGTAAGTTTCTGTAACTGGTACCATTAATGTCTGCTTCACACCTAGAAGCATTCTTTTTTTTTCTTAAGCCAGAAGTCATTTTTGGTGTATTATATCTCCTAAGACCACATCTAAGCTGTTGGCTTTCACAGTGAATTGTGGGCCTAGTGGTAGATTCTGCAGGAAAGACCCACTTTAAGTTTTCAGATGCCTCTTTCATCTTGGACTATAAACACATACCTATTTCCCTAACAAAACATTAGGAGTTCAGAAATGGTATGAAATTTGGGTGCAGTTATGATTAGTTTACAACTTACAATGTAATCATTACTGTCTGGTTTTGAGTATTAGAGAAGAGGCTTTGATATGTGTGCTGTAAGATAATAATTGATCATGATGTCTACCAAGAGATAGAGGTAATTATTAAAGACTTCTGTGGCATCAGACCAAACAAAATGCTACAAATCATGGGATTTTATCACATGGATCCACGCTTAGGGAATTAAAAAACTTTTTTTTCCCGATTGTCATTTTTCCTCGGAGAAAGTCAGAAAGGAAATTGAATGCAGTAGTATCTTCAATATTGAAATATACTGGGTAACTACATAAGTTCTGAAATCAACATGAATATGTCCTTATCTTGTTTTGGAAATGGGTTGCTAATAATAGTATATTAAAGAAGCAAAGGCCATTGTGTTTGCAGGACCAGAATGTTTCTGGTGCCTTCTGTATGAAAAGTTATGATGCTGCATTTGTTTCTTTCATAGGCATTGTCTCCTTGTTCCCTTTGGACAATGGATTTAAAGGAATCAGAGGCAAAAATATAAATTTGGGGCTAAAATGAAGCTAGTTTCTGTGTTCACTTCTGTTATTAATCAACCTAAAACAGTTGATTAATTGATTATATCTCAGCACAGCACTACCTTTAGGCTTGAAAGTTTGGAGGCAAAATTGGATAGCTGCCTGGAAAGTAGGTAATGAGATAAATAACATGGAATTTAATTCTAGCCTAGAAAGGCATATTTCAATTCTGAATGTCTTACTTTGTCACACAAAGGGAGGAATGTGTCTGCTTTAAGCACAGCATACTGCTGTGGCTTAAAAATCAAGAGACCTAAATCGATTCCCTGCAAATTACTTCCCATCTTTGATCCTCTCCATTAAATGAGAAATCATTAAAAATATTTCCCTACCCAGAAGTGAAGTTGGTTTTTTTAAAAAAGGAGGGTAGAGATAGATAGATGTAGAGGTCGATCCATCCATCCGTCCCTCTTAAACTTTTCTCTAAGTACATTGGATCTACCTGAAAATTTTCCCTTGAGCCTGTGTTTGAATGGACTATGAAACCTGCAAAAACAATAAAGGTTCTGGCCCCTTAATGTTCACCAGGACTTGCTGAGTATAACCTCTAAAAAACAATTTCATAGTTAACTCAGCTCTTAGAGATAAGGAGGAACCAGGAGGTAGTTCCCAAACACTTAAATATGAGAGAAGGACTTTTCTGTTTCACTTTTCTGCTCTTGATGGACAGATTTCTCTGAAAAGTACTTCTTTCAGTTTAGGAGAGGAAGTGAGAGATTTCCCAGGAGGAGTATTTAGCAATAGTCATGTGGTTCCAAGTGCAAGACAGAAGCCCTTTGTAACTGAACCTGGTGGGGAAGGAGAGGGGCTGAAGAAGGGCTGAAAGGCAGAATCACAGATTCTTTTTGATAATTTTGGAGTTGTTCATTCAAGACTCTCACAAGAGGATGAAAGAGACCTTGAGTCCAGAAAACCAGCCGCTAAAGACAAGTTATCAAAAATGCTTACTTCAAATTTACATTTGGATTAGTTTATGAAAGAAAACCTTCTAATCAGAGTACAGGTATGAACTCATTGTTAAGATTCTAGTAGAGGATTAATAAAAGAACTTAGTATTTAACAATTTAATTGTTTCGGTAAAAAGTATACAAACTAAATCTTAGGGAAGACAGTGAGCTCTCACCAAATCTCAGGAAAAACATGCATGTTGCTGTTGTGACCTTTGTGACACACCACAGATGCCACACACCTAGCGATCCTGTACACAACTGAAATGCACAATGCAGATTCTTGTGTGCTAAAACTGTAAAACAAGAGCCACTGGAGCTATATCCCTGTAGCCGTGCGGGTACAGTTCGTTGCTCCTGTCCAGGTAGCACATGGCTCTGGGGTCCTTTGGCTTTGTGCGAGAGGACCTTCTTGTTGAGTTTACTTAGGCTGAAAGTATCAATTTCTACCCCCACTCCCTATGGGTCCCACTGTGCTTATCAGGAATGATAGTTGGTCCTTTGCCCTCATCACTTTTTCATTTGTTTCCCCTAGTCTCACTGGTAATTATTCATATAATGTCAACGTCTTTTCTTTTCAGTCCTCCTCGCCCTCTGACGAATGTGAATGACACCATGGTGAGCCACATGTCCTCTGGGGCGCCCACTCCCACCAAGAGGTACGTGATGCTTGCGTGGCAGTTACCACTCACCGTTGGGTACTGACTGGCCTCTGGCCTGGGAAGCAGAGCATTCCACAGGGCAGAAAGGACTGGCTTTCCTCCCCTCCTTTGACTGTCTTTTTATATTATTTTCGACTTTTTATCTTCCTTTTTTTCCCTACTAACTTATAAATATAGCAACTGAAGGAGGCTGCTTTGGAGTGGTGCCTGAGGTGGAAGCTCTCCATTTGTGACAAGCAGTGAACATAGTGTCAAAGCAGATTAGGCATGTTTGAGCTCTTTTTTTTAACATCAAACAATATTTTGATGAGCACGAATTTCAACAGTTTTGCATTAGAGTTCTTGAAGCGTCAAAGATCATTTCTGCTTCCTGATTGGACTCCGTAAATTGAGCTAATTCCTTATATTCTAAATCATTCCACATAGAATTCATAAACATTTAAGCTGAAAAGCCTGAGTCCCTCTCAGCTACACAGGGAGTTTCCTTAGGGTCCTTCAAGGAACTAGAACAGTCTCCTCCTTTCTCCTCTTTATTTAGTTTACTCTTCTCCAGAATTCTCTTAGGCAGGACTTAAAAGATCTGTATGAAATGGTTTACTTTCTGTCTGATTTAAGCTGTTCTGTCACCAGAGCAATGCAGAAAGTCCCTCAAGGCACAACCAGTAAAGAATTCTTTCTAACAGTCATCACTCAAAAAAAAACAAAAAAACAAAACAGGAAAGAATGAAGACATTCCAACCCACTCCCCAAGTCCTTCCTGAAGAAAAGCACTTTGTACTGCAAACCTGCAGAAAACCATACGTACCCATTGCTTTGGACCAAGTTAGCTATAGAAATGTTGTTTACTTAATAATACTTTGACTTAATATATATAATATATAATACTTAAGATCAACTATGTTTGTTCCATTGGGTAAAACTCCTAGGGCAATATTTCCCGAACTTGAGTGATGAGAAGAATCACCCGGGTCACTTGCTAAACATACACATTTCTGAGATCACATCAGACCCAGTGGATCCTGAGATCCTGGGAAGCTACACTTTTAACAAGTATTCCAGGTGATTCTTATCATCAAGCAGATTTGGGCAATAGCCTTAGAAGCGAAGGAGTAAACTACAAGAATCCTCCACCCTGGAATAGAGGATTTAGGGACTTAAATGAGAGTGACTTGATAATACAGTGTTATCCACGTGGAGACTCAAGACCCTGACCAGGTGAGAGTACTTGTCCGCAGCCTTGTTGGGACACTACTAGCAGGACAGTAGCCGAGCCTCTTCTTTTGGGCAGAATTGAGTGGTATGAGCACCGTCTGTACTGAGCACAGACTTCTGAGCCAGACTGCATTTGAATCCTGGCTATCACCTGACCTTGAACAAGATTCTTATCTTTGTTGGTTTATCTGTAGAATGAGGAGAATAATAGTATCTATGTTGTGGGGTTTATGTGAGAATGTAACATACTGTTGTCATTATTTAGGAAGTAAACGGTAATGAGAGAACAGGTGGGGAAGAGAGAATAATTTATGGCTAATGCCCTCTCAAGGAAGAACAGAGGCTTATGAAAGAGTACAAAGCAATTAAACCTCTCCCACCTGCCTAGATTTTACAACCACCCTTGCTGGCCTTAACTTTTTATGTTAAACACCCATAGCATTCAGACCCAGACCTAGAATCTAAATATCAACTCAGGAATGTTTCTGTTTCAAAACTAGGAAGACAAGGTAGATTATTGAAAGAAGTCAGCTTGTAGGTTTTATGTTAGTTTTAGCAATGCCATGTATTAGGGTTTCACTTCACCTGAGTTCTCTTCATTTACTCCTTTTGTCACTGAGTCACCTGAGTCCCTGAGGGCCCTAAGTGCATGGTGATCAAGGGCACCATGCATTCAGTGACCACAGCTGGATGTAGCTCCTAGAGGCTGTTGGAGGGAGTGCATATTTCTGGATCATGTTTTGCTGCTTGAGGAGACTGAAAGAAGGGACTTGGGAGCAGTAGTCATCACAGCTCCTCTCTAGGAGGACTGCTAACCTTTAGGCTTGATGTTGCTGTATGAAGCCCCAGCTCAGTAGTCAGTGGCCAGCTGTAATGGTCAGTCACAAAATATCTACCATTTCTGAAAGTTGTTTCAGATAATATAGTATAGCCTGGGTTAAGATTTTATTTTAAAGTCAGCATTTCAGCTAGCATCTCTTTCTAGGTAGGCTCAGTCAATGCTAGAGGTGGTTGTCACAGACTCTCCACGGGCTGACCAGCGGACCAAGTGTAGCCAAAGCCCTTAGGAGACCGAAACAGAGGCGGAGCTCTGTAACTTACCAAGAAGAGTAGTTGCTGGAGGAGAGGCTACATGGTGACGTGATGCCCCTGTCCTAACAATACTGTCCTTAGAATTTTTGGAGATTTCGTTTACTTTCAGGATGAGATTATGATAGAACATATGGACATGAATTGCATAATTCATAGACTTGGCTCTTCATAGCCCCAGTTTCTAAATGGTATAAATTTCAGGTAGTATCCTATTTACTTTCTCAAGGACTCATCAGTTTTTATTTTCTCCTCTGAATGTCGTCAGACCTTTGTCTCCAGAGTCTGATGAAAGCCAGGAACCCAGCACGTCATCCCAGTCATAGATCCTTCCTCTGCTGGGGCAGAGAATTCTCAAGGGCACAAAGCTACTCTCCAGAAATAAGAGGTTTTCTTTAGAACTCAGCATAAGACATAAATCACTGAATCAGACAAGAACATGCACAGTAATAAAAATGCAGGAAAAAGTAAAGAGCTCCAGGTTCTAACTTTTCGATAAGCTGTGCATTTAAAACTAGTGATAACCCGGGACTTCCCTGGTGGCACAGTGGATAAGACTCCATGCTCCCAATGCAGGGGACCCAGGTTCAATCCCTGGTCAGGGAACTAGATCCCACATGCATGCCACAACTAAGAGTTCACATGCTATAACTAAGGAGCCCATGTGCCACAACTAAGGAACCAGTGAGCTGCAACAAAGGAACCCACTTGCCACAACTAAGAGCTGGCAAGCCGCAGCTAAGGAGCCCTGGAGCCGCAACTAAGGGAGCCCACCTGCCGCAACTAAGGAGCCCATGTGCTGCAGCTAAGGAGCCGGCAAGCTGCAACTAAGGAACCCTGGAGCTGCAACTAAGGAAGCCCACCTGCCGCAACTAAGGAGCCCACGTGCCGCAGCTAAGGAGCCAGCAAGCTGCAACTAAGGAACCCACCTGCCGCAACTAAGACCTGGTGCAATCAAATAAATAAATAAATAAATATTTTTTAAAAATATAGTGATAACCCCATTGGTGAAAAACAATACTTGATTAGTCCAAATAAAAGATGATCTCAAATGTAATGGTTACTTTGTACAGAAGAAAACCTTATAAATGGCAAAGATGCTGGCAATCATGTGAGAAACTGTAAATTATGTTCCTGAAAGGTTCCACTCTAGGGATTTGCCCCCTGTAATATTTTTATTGACATTTCTACAGTAGAAAAGAAATTTCATCTTTGTCTTAGACTGAGTAGTTTCTGGAAATTTGCTTTCTGTTAAAGAATCAGAACAGTACACATAAAAACAAACAAACTTTCAACACTTTAAAACAGAGACTTAAAATGCCCCTCCACTATCTGACTTCCTCCAAGGCTTGCTTCTGTCCCTCTTCTTCCCCAGGGTTCAGAGTGTGATTATGTTATTATTCTCTGTACTATTGTACTATTTAAGTCGTACCTTATATTCAGACCAATATGAAAAATGATGCTAATGTTTTTAATGTCTTCTAAAGCTTTGGCTTTAATTATTTATACAGATATAAATGTTTACAATTCTGTGGGCATTTCATATAAGGTTGGCAGCAACAAAAACCTCCAGTATGAAACTTTTGGCTTGGTACATTTGATTGGTATAGTAGTCTTAACTCTTTTAACTTCAGGTATTAAAATCTAACTTTTAAAAGTACAAACCCAGTTAAGCACAATGAAAAAGTTCCAAAGATCTGGTGTACAACCTTGTGCTTATACTTAAAAATACTCTAACATACACTTAAAAATTTGTTAAGAGAGTAGATTGTGTGTGTTCTTACCACAATAAAAAAAAAAAAAAAGAAAAGGGCACAAACCCACAAGACTAAGGCAAAAGCAGAAGGGAAGGGCAGAAGTGTCCATAGATCACAAAGCAACTGAACTGCCACCAGGATGTCCACCTGTGGCTTCTCCATCTCTCGGCTTCTCTCAGTGTGCTGTCTTCATTCCCTTCTCCTGCAGAACAGCCACCTCTCAAGATGCCAATGGCTTCACTCACATCTACAGCCTTGTCACTCAAGAGGTTGTGCTTTTCCTCCCTAGGATTAGAAAACTCCAAGAAAGGATTCTTATTGTCCTGGATGGCATTACTGCCCATCCTTGTGTATGTGTGATAAGCCACACCCATTAGACCTGTATCATCAGAATAGAGGGAGGAGCATCTCCCCAAAAGAAGGTTCTACCGTCAAGAGCAGGAGAGATCCTGGGAAAGAAAAATAACAGAATTTGTTGGCAGAGCACTGCTTTGCTACCAAGCACACAGATGTGTGCACAAGTGTGTACATGCACACACACATACCCCTTCCCATGTACGTTTCCACTTCCAAAGCTTTCCTCCTCGGACAATGCAGCAGTACGACTGCAGATGTATACTTGCCTTTCCCAGGAGTCTTATCCACCTCCTGCAGACAGCACTGGGTCCCCGATATCTAGGTCACGTCCATTTGTCGGGATCAGGTCTAGGTACAGCTTTTGTGATTCATTAACCCGTTCTACCATGGACCAAATTATAAGTTTTGAGAACTCACACATCTCTACAACTCACAGCTCTACAAAAATAGAAATCTGAAAATAGGATAATTGCATTTTAGAGAAGGGAGGAAAAGGAAGTAACAGAAAACATGGCATATTAAGCCACATTTGCCTGTTTCCTCCTAAAACACCATGAAAGTGACAGTCGAGACATTTTCTTTAGTAGAAACCAACAACAGAGAAAAATGGACAAGGAGACAATAGCAACATTTTGGAAGCAGCAAAGCAGATGGATGAGTGGTAACTGATTTTCCAGACTGGAGAGAATTAAAACCTAAGCCAACAGAGAAACCCAGAGGAAAGCCCACCCAGGAATTAGAAGGCTCTGAGGGAGGGATACAGAACAACAGCTGACAGTCTGTTTAAGAAGCACTTACAGTCTCAGTCTCAGATTGCATACATAACGGGGCCTCTACCGCTACCCAACCTGCCAGAGTTGAGATTTACGTTTGTGGTTTCTGGAATAATACAACCCCCATAAAAACCCTAGTTGTCTTAATTATCTCACCTTGGTGGGCTGAGGCAACTGGCTTCCAGGCAACGCATCTCTTTTCCTTGCAGTATCATATTAAAGACTTCAAGAAATCACTACTGCATCCTGTTATTCCTCTCAAAGTGCCTGGGACTCCAGCCAGAAGGGGCACAAGGTCTAAATCCCAGGATCCCAGAGATTACAATTTAACCAGTGGCTTTGCTCTGTAGCCGTATAGCAAAGATTGATGTTATTCCCTCCCTGGGATGGAGAGTTTTGCTACCATCGACACCTCAACTTGACTTAGCTAGTTCCAATCAGTGTTATACCCCATTCCTAGTATTAGCTTCTATTTTGGTCAGAACTCTTGGCTGTTAAGTAACAGAAGCTCAGTGTGAATTGGCTTAGGGAAAACGAGAAGATTTTTTGTTTTTGTAACCAGACTGTGGGCAAAGCAGGGGATATGCGGCTGGGCCTCCCGGATGACAGAGCAAGGGGAACTCTAACTCATGTAGGTGTTTCCCCCCAACCCACCCCCTGCCCATGCTCCTTGCTCCTCTCTACTACACATCTGCTCCTTCTTCCCTAAGGTAACTACCTTTTCACGCAGCAGGGAACAAAGCCAAGAGACCCATGTGTTCACATTTTGTAACCTCATTACCCTATGTGGATCCAATTTGAAAACTTTCAGTGAAAGTTCCTTTTGATCCGTCTTGGATCATGTTACCCACCCTGGGGTTTTCTGTTTAGTGGTCCTGCCTAGAATAACATGGTTGAATGGGTGGGGGTCAGTTCACAAAATAGCGGGGGGGTCTGCTGCCCCCAGAGAAGGTAGAGTTGCTGAGGAGACATGTAGGTATAAGCTTCTTTTTCAGGTGGTTTCTGACAGAAAATTATATTACATCACACTTCCATTTGCATAGATTTGTTTCAGGAGACCTTTTTTCCTCTACCACCTCATTTTTATTTTTCTCAAGGGTTAAATAATTCTTTCTATTCTGTTCAGTTTATGAAGGTGATTGTGTTGGGACATAACACCATCTTTGGGTGGTAACAGGTAAATATGAGAGCCACAGACCCTGAGTAAGCCACCAATTGTGAGGAATCTTAAGTAAAGGCAAGATTTTTATTAGAGCTTTTTTACTTTAATACATACTTCACAAGAAGGAAAAGCAGTTTTTAAAGACCAGAAGATGCTACAATATAAGTACTGTTTCTGAGCTGTAGAAACATGACCAAGTTAAGAGGTGGGTTGTTAAAATGGCTTTTTGCCTGGGTGCCAAGGTAAAAAGTTTATCTTGTTATCTGCAGAAAACAGTGGAGTGACAGAAGCCACAGCACGCTGCTTTTTCAGACAAAACAGCAGAGGTGTGGGGAAACTGAGAAAAGAGGCAAAATGAAATCGGTCAAGGCAGAAACTATTCATATGTGGACTCAGGCCACTGATTGTCTTTCTTTCTGTGAAATGAGAAGAATAGAGTTTGGTTGAAAAGCAAGAACTAATGAGGTTTTCAGCGTGGCCATGAAACAACTACCTTGTGTGAATTCTTCGTGAGAACCTCTCCAAGGCAACTCAGGAATTATTTTTTTCCTCCAATCTTTTTTTTTTTTTTTGGAAAGACAGAAAAGCAGAGTAATTGAAAATTAACACATAATCTTATGGAACTGCAGGGTCTCAGTGTTGGCAGATTTCCAAAGTTTGTCTGATGGCCTGGGCAGCCTGCCAGTTTTCAACTGCTTCTGGGCTGGGATTAAATTCCATTTCCATTCAAGCATTTAAGGTAAACCCTTCAGCAGTTCTTACTCAGGTCAGTACGGACTAAAAGCTTATTTCCAATTCCATACTTCAAAACCTTAATTTGAATAGTTTCCTCCTCTCTTTGGACTGAGGCTTGAGGTCCTAACTGTGAGCAAGAATCACGTCTATTATGGACTGTCAGCAGAGCAGAGGGGAAGAAAGGACAGGCTTGCAGAGAAAGATGGTGAGTTGAGTGTTGTCATGCTTGGATTGAGATGCCTGAGGGATCCTGGGAGTGAAGACAGGCTCTGTAGATTTTGGATGCTGGGGTGCTCCTTCTGGCTTGAGTTAGGTACCTTTGGTTAAAACACAGGAGGAAGATTTGGGGAGGAAGATAGCAGAGTTATGTTGAGTTAGAGGTGCCTGTGGGACACCAGGGAACCAGACCACAGCATGAGTTCTTGTCATCCAGATACTTCCTTCCAGCTACCTTGGTTTCATGCTAGCAAAGGGCAGACCAGTCCTGAGATCCAACAAATGACCAGTAGAACTTACACACACAAACACAGCCTGCCTGTGTCTGTCTGTCTGTCTGTCTGTCTGTCTGTCTGTCTCTCTCTCTCTCCCCCCCCTCTCCCCCTCTCCCCCTCTCCCCTCTCCCCCTCTCCCCCTCCCCCCTCCCCCCTCCCCCTCTCCCCCTCTCCCCCTCTCCCCCTCTCCCCCTCTCCCCCTCTCCCCCTCTCCCCCTCTCCCCCTCTCCCCCCCCTCTCTCTCTCTCTCTCTCTCTCCCTCTCCCTCTCTCCCTCTCTCCCTCTCCCTCTCCCTCTCTCCCTCTCCCCCTCTCCCTCTCTCCCCTCTCTCCCTCTCTCCCTCTCTCCCTCTCTCCCTCCCTCCCTCCCTCCTTCCCTCCTTCCCTCCCTCCCTCCCCCTCTCCCTTTCCCCCTCTCCCCCTCTCCCCCTCTCCCCCTCCCCCTCTCCCCCTCTCCCCCTCTCCTCCCTCCCCCTCTCCCCCTCTCCCCCTCTCCCCCTCTCCCCCTCTCCTCCTCTCCCCCTCTCCCCCTCTCCCCCTCCCTCTCCCTCTCCCTCTCTCTCTCTCTCTCTCTCTCTCTCTCAGCTGACTTGGTGCAGGGCACTGCTTTCTAATGATGGGATGCTCCATGAACTTGCGCACATGATGGAAATTCCTATAGCAATGCTGATTCCTGTGCCGATCTGGCTTAGACGTACATTTTTTTTATTCCTTTTAACATCAAACTATTAAAATATTTCAACTTCTTTTAATAAGCAGACATTTAAAACAATCAGTGCTGTAGTAAAAGGTCTTACCTTTTCCTGGATCTTATTAGGAAACCTCCAGTGTACTCTCCACCAATCCAGTCTTGTCTTTGCAGCCAAAGGGGTTTTTCTGAAATGCAGGTCTGAGTATGTGTATATACTCAGATAGGTCTGAGTATCTCTCCTGGATAAAAATCTCCAGTGGCTCTTCCTTTCTGCAGTGCTGTCCAAGAGCATGGATATGTTTTGTGCTAACTGGTATGGTAGCCATTAGCCATATGTGGGTATTGAACGCTTGAAATGTGACTGGGGCAACACAGTGAATTTTTAGTTTTAATTTGAATTAATTTGAATTTAAACAGCCACATGTGGCTAGTGGCAGTGCAGTTCTGCAGGATAAAGCCCACATTCTTCATTTCTGAGCTGACCCTTGCTAGCCTCTCCAGCCGTACCTATTCCACTCTTTCTACTTGGCATCTACACTCAGAATTACTTAATCACTCACAGTTCCCCAAGCGGGTTTCTGCATATGCTGCTTCCGCCTTGGTGCTTCCCATCCTTTTTCCAGTTACTCCCCTCCTTGTCATCTAATTCTGCCTTCTTAACTTAGCTTCAACCCCTCCAGGAAGCCTTCCCTAAATCCTAAAACTAGACTAAGTGTTCATCTTCTGTGATCTGTAACACCTTGTACATATCCCACTGTTGTAATTACCTATTTGTTCCATGCCTTTCTAGACTCTCAGCTCCCTGAGGACAAGGACTCACCAGGCTTTATCCAGGAACCTATTCCTTTGCTCCAGATCTTGCTGCTTGCCTCTTATTAGCACTTCTTCTGCTAGGAAAGGGATTTTCTTCTTCAGTTATTTCAAGCACGTAGCATCTTATAATATTGCCTGCTTGTTTCATTGAGGGCTGAGAAATAAAGGACATGAGTTATCCTGGAGTAGCACGTTCTAATGCAGTAGCACCTGGCTCACTCCAGCTGTCCCCTCTTGGTTAGCTGTAACTTCCCTCTTTAACACTGAGAAGGCTGACTCCATCAGTCACCATCTGTTTACTTATTCGGTCAGTTCTAGTAGCGTGTGTGGCAGTTTCAGAATCGTTGATTTATTTTTTACGCAGATTATTGGGGTATTAGTCATATATTATACAGCTCATCCATTTAAAGTGTACCATTTAGTGGTTTTTAGTGTATCCACAGGGTTGTGCAGCCATTACCACAACCGATTTTAGAACATCTTCATCACCCCTCCGAATTGATTTGTTGCTAAAAAATCTCCACAGTGTGGAGGCTCAGCTGTAGAGGACAAGAGTGGAAGAAGAGAGACCAGTTAAGAGGCTCTTGGAGTAGACCAAGCAGCACTGGGTGAGAAATTCCAGATGAGAAATTATGGCAGCAGTGGAGGTGGTGAGAGTGGCCGGTTTGGGGATCTGTTTTGTTTATTTATTTACTTTTTTGTTTATTTATTTTTGATTGTGTTGGGTCTTCGTTGTTGCGGGCAGGCTTTCTCTAATTGCGGCGAGCAGGAGCTACTATTCATTGCAGTACGTGGGCTTCTCATTGCGGTGGCTTCTCTTGTTGCGGAGCACAGGCTCTAGGCACACGGGTTTCAGTGCGTGTGGCACGCAGGCTCTAGAGCACAGACTTAGTAGTTGTGGCGCACGGGCTTAGTTGCTCCGCAGCATGTGAGATCTTCCTGGACCAGGGCTTGAACCCGTGTCCCCTGCATTGGCAGGCGGATTCTCAACCACTGTGCCACCAGGGAAGTCCCTGGGGAGCTATTTTGAAAGTAGGGCCAGCAGGACTTGTTAAGAGATTAGATGTGGAGCATGAGGAAAAGAGAGAAATTAAGATGACGACTCAGCTTTTGGCTTGATGACTGGGTAAATGGGGATGCTTTTTATTTAAACTGGCCAGTCTGGGGGAGTGTCAGGTGAGGAAGTAGGGTGAGGAGAATCAAGAGTTCTATTTTGAACATGTTGGGTTTGAGATGCCTGTTAGGCATGCAAGGGGAGATGTTGAACAGGCATCAAATACATGATTCTAGAGCTCCAGGGAGAGGTCAGGGCTGGAATATAAAGTTGTGAGGATTACAGCAATACCTTTTATGGAAGATTGTTCTGAGAACAAACAAAAGAAGACCTATAAAATTACCTGATGGGTCACAGGTACTTTGTTGGTAATGATGACTATGTTATCTTATTTAATCCTCCCAACACTCTCTAAAGTAAATTTCACGAGGCAGATTTTATATTATTATTATTTTACAGATGAGAGGACTAAGACATAGAGAGGTTAATGTTCAAACTCACACAGCTAGTAAGTATCAGAGTTTGGATTAAATCCAAGACTGCCTGACTCCGAAGCCTGTGCTCTCAGTTGCTACGCTCTGCTGCCTCCTACTTAGTAAATAATTCCGCTACCAGGGCTGCACACTGCCTCTCGCATGCTTGTACTGCCTCTGACCTTGTCCCACCGCTGCTTACCCTTCATTCCGACCTCCCCCACCTCAGATCCCTTCCCCTTGCTGCCTGTCCCCACAGGTGTGCTCTTAACCTTGGCCAAATGTGCCCTCTCTTGCTACCACTGGAGATTATCACCTAGGCTCCAAAGCCCCCATCATCTTGGAGAGCAGTTCTCACGCTGCAGTGTGCACCTGGAGCACTGGCAGCTCATTTCAAATGCAGATTCCCAGGCCTCGTTCCCAGATAATTTGATTCAGTAAAAGCTTGAGAGTTCTGAAGGAAGAAATCTGGGGAAACGCACTTTTAGAAATGCTGCCTTTGGGACTTCCCTGGTGGCGCAGTGGTTGAGAATCCGCCTGCCAATGCAGGGGGCACGGGTTCGAGCCCTGGTCCGGGAAGATCCCACATACCATGGAGCAACTAAGCCCGTGCACCACGACTACTGAGCCTGCGCTCTAGAGCCCGTGAGCCACAACTCCTGAGCCCGTGAGCCACAACTACTGAAGCCCGCGCACCTAGAGCCCGTGCTCTGCAACAAGAGAAGCCACCGCAATGAGAAGCCCGCACACAGCAACGAAGACCCAACACAGCCAACAATAAAATAATAATAAATAAATTTATTTTTAAAAAAAAAAAGAAATGCTGCCTTTGACCCTACCAGTCCCATCAGGACCCTCTGGCCGCAACTGTGCTCATTTTTACCATTGGTTTAGAGTTGGGGGATGCCTTGTGAGGGAAAGAACGCTCTTTAGGGTACCCGGGGAGAAACGTGTTCATTTCATTGTCACTCCTCTCTCTAAGTCTGGTTCATTCTACTCATCCTTGCTTTTGCTGATCTCCCTAATTGGGTAAAATCCTACTATTATGTCTTCTCATAGGAGAACAGTGTCCTTCTCATTGTAACCCTCATTACATTTGCAATTTTACTTATTTTTGTGATCATCTCTTTTCTGCTTGACTGTTAGCATCAAGAAAGCAGCAGCCATGTCTGGGTTTTGCTTGCTGTGGTGTCCTCATCTCCTGGCACAGTACTGATGCCTAGTAGGTACTCCAAACATTGACTCAAATGTCCAATTTCCATCAGAAGTGCTATTCAAACTGTTGTATACTCAGGCATGAAAATCACCTACTTTTATGGATTGAATTAATGTTTAACAGCTTAGAAATAGACAATTATTATTTTTATTATTTTATGGGGTTCCAAACTATTCCAAACTATTGACTCTGCTTTAGAAAAACAGATTTCTAAAGCAAAATCTATTTGTAAGTTGGGGGTTGTATATGTGTTGCATGTACACATTGCAACACATTTTATGCATATATGCATAATCAAAAAAGGAAAGAGTTTAAATTCAAAAAGTAAATCTGGGAAAACAGGTACAGTTTTGAATGTGAGTAGAATGATATAACATCCATGCCCCAAACAAAATTGTCAGAAAATTCATGGACATGTAAATTCCTTATTTACCATAGGCAGCTATTGTTAATGCTTCTCCTTTTGGCTTCCATCCCTAATTATCTGGCAAACAACAGTAGTTCTGAATAGCAGTCTTCATATAACACTAAAATGGAGTTTAATGGACTGTTGCCTCCGTAGTAAATGTTTCCAGTTTCTCTTCTCCCATTTCCTTTGGAACACACCCTGGTCAGATTTTCACTGCCCATTACTCTACCAAAACCACTCCTGTCAAGGAGACCAGTGACTTCCACATGCTAAATCCAGTGGTGAATTCTCAGGACTTATCTGGCTTGACCTATCAGTGGCATTTGATGTAGATGATCACTCCCTTCTATGTGAAACACTTTCTGCACTTGCCTCCAGATACTGTGTTCTGGTTTTCCTCCTATTCCTTCTCGGCCTCCTTTGCTGGTTTTTCCATACCTCTTTGACCTGTAAATGTTAGCATACCAGAAGGGCCACTTCTCTTTTCTGTCTGTGTTCACTCACTGTAGGTGATCTCATCCATACTCGTGGCTTTCAGTAACATCTGCATACAGGTAACTCCCA
Source organism: Lagenorhynchus albirostris (assembly GCF_949774975.1). Taxonomy (NCBI): domain Eukaryota; kingdom Metazoa; phylum Chordata; class Mammalia; order Artiodactyla; family Delphinidae; genus Lagenorhynchus; species Lagenorhynchus albirostris. The sequence goes on from NC_083107.1 coordinate 69,860,251, forward strand.
AACTTATTTTTCTGGCCCAGACTTTTCCCTGAGCTTTTCCCTTTTTCCCTCGCATATCTTCCTCCTAATCAGTATCTTCTTTGGATATTTAATACATATTTCATAATTAGCATGTTTTAAACTGAGTTCTGTATCTTCTGCCACCAAATGTACTTCTTCCATAATCTTCCCCATCTCAGTGAATGGCAATCCCATTCTCCTAGTTGCTTGGTCAGAACCCTTGATTCTTCCCCCATCTAAACTGTCAGATTATTAGATCAGATCTATCCAAAATCACTGTCAAAACCTATCCAAGATCTTTCTATTTATTATCACTTCTGCTGCTACTCCTATTTCCTAGCAACTCTTGTCTTTCATCTGGAATGTCCAGTAGCCTTCAAATTGCCTGCTTCTTCCCTTGCCCTCTGGCACTTCATTGTTCCTAGAGCAGACGATCCTATTAAAATATATCATACCTCACTTCTGCTCAAAACCTTCCAGTAACTTCTAATACCACAGTAAAAGCTAAAGCCTTTGTAATGGTGTGCAGGGTGATAGAGCCTACTTCTCAATCTATCTGCCATAAAGACGCAGTTTTGTTTTGTTTCAATTTCTAGTTTGAAGTGGATTGATACTTTACAAAAGTATGATAAAAATAAGTTACTACAGCGAGAACTTCCACCCTGATCATGGTGAACTAACTGGTAACAGAGTAGCTCTCCCACTATAAACTACTAGAAAACTGGTCTGAATATAAGAAACAACTGTTTTCAGGAATTAGTAAGTAGCATGGGACTGATTCCTGAGGGAAGGGAAACAAATGAGAGAGCCCTATGATTGCCCAGGTTTTCTACTAGAACACATTTGCCAAACTATAGTGCGGAATACAAGCAGAGCAAGGCAGTCTTGCTGAGAGTAAGAAGGTAGAGATTGGAGTTTAGGGAGGCCGGAATTTGCTGAGCAAAACACCAGAGACGAGGAATTGTGCAGAGAAAGAGCTCAATAAATCTGAAGACAGATCTCTTGAGTCTTTGGCTGAAAACTAAGCTGTATTTGCGTAGAATGAGATTTCACAAGACCAGCAAAGAACAACTACCTGGGAAAGAACAACTCCTGGAGTTTTGAAAGTGCAACAACTACCTGAGCTCACATAGTTGTTTGAGTTCCAGCCAACCAGAGTAGAGAGATATCATTGAACACTTGAGGCATTCAGTAAAGACCCCAGAAAGACCACATCTTAGGAGTAGGGTGAAATTGGCCCTAAATAAAGGTTACTCGAGTTCTGCGCTAATGAAGCTTAAACACAGGCCTCACAAGGATCAAGCTGTTCACAAGGAAATTAAATTACTGCCGGATTCTTTCAAGGAAGACAACAAAATCCAGACGTTCAGCAACATAATACTCAGGATTTGCACCATCCAGTGAAAAATTAGAAGACATAAGAAGAAGCAGGAAAGTATGACCGTAACCAGGAGAGAATTAGTCAATATAAACAGAGCCAGAAATAACAGACGTGATACAACTGGCAGACATGGACTTTAAAGCAGCCATGATAAGTATCAAAAATATAAAAGAAAATATCAACATAATGTGGAGAAAATGTGAGAAATAAAAAAGAACCAAGTTTAAATGTTACTGGAACTTTCTGCACATATAGTCTACTTCCATCAAAACTTTTAAAATAAAAAGAGAACTTATAGAGTTGAAAAGGATTATACCTGAAATGAAAAATTCAATGGATAGACTTAACAGTAGATTAGAAATTGCAGAATAAAAGTTCACTGAACTTAAAGACATAGCAATACAAACTATCCAAAATGAAGCACAGAGAGAAAAATGGCTGAAAAACGAACAGAGCCTCAGTGACCTTTGGGACAATGTCAAACAGTCTAACAGAGGGGGAAGAGAAGAATTATTCAAGGAAATAATTTTTTCCAAATTTCCAAATAAATTTTTACATCTTTGATGAAAACTATAAACCCACAGATACAAGATGCTCAACAAACTATAAGTACGCAGGATAAACACAGAGAAAAACACACCAAGACACATCACAATCAAATCGCAAAAAAAAATCACAATGATAAAGAGAAAATACTAAAAGCCGCTAGAGAAAAAAAGACATGTTACATACAGGGGAACAAGGATAAAGTTTTCCAATGAGTTCTCAATAAAAATAATGCAAGCTAGAAAATGGAATGACATCTGAAAGTGGTGAGAGAACTTAGTTTTATTCTCTCTAAAATATAAAAATTTCCTAGCTTTATCCACTGAAAAGACCTAGAAGCAGTGACACCCCAAGAACCATAAGCACTCTAGTACCCTGCCTGTGGCCTCTGAGCGCTCTTTCTCAGTAAAGGGAACCTGGGATCCTGGGAAGAATGGTTGATTCCAAGTGTGGAGCAGCATATACAAGATGAGATTGGGGCATCTTATTGTACAAACAAGGAAGCTAATAAGCTTTAATGGATATGTCAGAAGAACACCAGAGCCTGCTTCCAGGGGTTCCCACTGGCCACAGTTAGGACAGTTTGAACACCAAAAAGATGATTGCAATGGATTGAAGCACATCAGATACATAAAAATCTACGAGTTCATAATTATACCAAAAAAAAACCTCCTAAGGCACTAACTTGTTTTTCTGTTGTTGTTGTTAAATAATAAGAAATATCAACCATTTGGTTTTACCTTTCCTGAATGAGCAGTATTTCACAATAAACAATAGAAGAAATTAATAAATGAGCAACAGATGATAAAATCGGAAAGTCAACATTTTGCAACCCCTCATGAAATAATGTATTTAGGCAAGAACTATTAGAAAATGCTAAAATTATTAGGTGAAAAGTTGATGGAGGATTTTGTAATGGAGAGATGTGAATCTCTCCATTACAAATGGAGAACATCTGAATCCACTGATCAGTATTTACATTCCATTCCATTGTGTGCCTCCTGTTTGATTTATAAGTACATCATATTACATATGATGGATTCTAGCCCCTTCTCAATAACAAAACAAAAGCAAAAACTTTAGTCAACATCTAGATCTCACCCCACAGGGACTAGAGAAACAAATGACGCCTCCAAAATGTAGGATATGCTACAAGGTAACCTGTTTTATTCACAAGTAGATGACATGGAAGAAACAGGGAAAAGGAAGAACTGTTATAGATTAAAAACAGAAACATATAATCAAACACAGACATAAAAGAAACATATCAACCAAGCGCAAAGTGCAGACCTTGTTTGGATCTTGACTTTCAAAGGGTATTTTTTTTAAGATTTGCGGACATTTTCAGATGGACTGAGATATTAAAGAATTTTTGTGATTTTTTTTTTTTTAGGTGTGATAATGGTGTTCAGGTTGTATAAATTCTTTCTGTATCTGATAGATGTACAGGCTCAAGTATTCCCAGGTGAAATAATAAATTGTCTGGGATTACTCTAGCTACCTCCTCCTGCACAAAAAGTTGGGAGAAGGAAGAATAAATTAAACAAGTTGACAGCGTTCATTTTTGTTGAACTTTGCTGATGGGTACATGAAGGGTAGTCGTTAGATTACTCTTTCTATTTTTGCACATATTTTAATACTTCTAGAGTAGAAAGTTAAAAAAAAAAAGATCATGTGCTTAAGGACCTTCCATATATCTATAAGAGAGAGCCTCACTCAGATTATATGCAACATTGTCTTACAATTAAATACGATCCTAACAAGTTTGGTTTAAGTACCAGTTTTATGGGAGAAAATAGAATGATGCTAAAGGCAGTGTCCTTATAGAAATAAAAAGGCTTAACTGGTATTATGAGGTAACACTGAAAACTCTTACATGTCGACAAAAGCTATGGAAGCATTAAGGGGCCACTTAGTGATTAAATGGAACCACTCTCCCTCAGTTTTCCTGCCAGAAGGCATTTCCTAAAAAGTGCATCCGTTGCAGAGCCCAGAACTGGTGGGCAAGGGGCTTTGGTGGCTCCTCCCTGGTTTCTCCCTCTCAAGGGCTGTAGTGTCAGTCCGCCAAAGCTCTCTTCTAAGGGATTGGTTTTGTTTAAAGGATTTGTGTGATGTATTCCCTGTGGTCTAGCACCACATTCCATTATGCATTGTGGTTTTTTATTGTTTTCCTTATCTTGATTTTCTTTTCTGTTTTTCTTTGACGTTTGCCCATTTTAATCCATGTTCATTTCTTGCTTGTGTCTGTGTCACGCTTGCTGTCTTTGCCTCCGTTGTTCCTAGGTTACAGTATAGCCAGGATATACCCAGTCACCTGGCCGATGAGCATGCGCTGATAGCCTCCTTTGTGGCCCGTCTGCAGCACTGTGCACGGTCAGTGGTAGAGCAGCAGCAGGCGGGTGGCCAAGGGCTGATCAAAGGGAGGGAGAGCTCTGTAACCTGGGGTTGCCAGCTGGAAAAAGCTCTGCATGTGGGGTTTTTCTTGAGAAGCTACCAGCTATGTTTGGCGGAGTTTAAATAATTGCTAAAGCACTGGCTTCTAAAAGAGAAGGAGCCTTGCCAAACCTAGGCACTTACCTAAAGATATAGTCAGAAATTCTTTAAAGTGGAGTTCCCTTCCTTTAGGTTACACTTAAAGAGTGTATAAACCTCAGAGAAATGTGTGGTCCCAAAGATGTGTATTCACAGAGGTATTTGATGCAAACTCTTACTGTTCATTCTTGCCTAAATAATGAAATCTTTCTGTCGACATTCAAAGTTTAGGATTGGTCAACACACTTTGTCTTATCTGGGGGCTTTGACACCATCACCTTGTTACATCTTTACATGTTGCATCTTCATCTGTTCCCAAAACCTATCATTGTTGATTATTTAAACCAGTGATTTTCAACAGTGGTATTGGGTTATTGTCACCTGAGAGACTTTTACCAAACTATGTATACCTCTGTGTATTATAATAATTATATGTATTATAATAGACCCACATACCTCTTTCCCTGGAAACTACTGTTAATATGGGAATATGACTGATCCCTCAGTGGATTATGGTGGAAAAACATTTGATAACCACTATAACCACTAACTATAGCAAAGTTAACCCTTTAAAAGAGTTAATACCAAACAAAGTGCCATTACATTCAGGCCCAAAGCCACCTGCCCAGTCCATGCCCACACCTGCCACCATTCTGCAAGGAGAATGGCAGGTAAAGTTTAAATAATCCCCTTTACATAGCAGCAGAGTCTCTGTGCCAAACAACCTGAGATTCTTATTCTTAGAGAGAAAACTATAATTTTTATAAACTTAAACACATGAGAGAGGCTGGAACCTTAAATTTTGATCTTAGTTTTGCCCTTAACATGCCATGGCTTCATGGGAAGCTCTTATTCGCCATGATAACCGAAAAATAAATTAATAATCAACTTTAAAATATATATCCTTGGGGCTTCCCTGATGGTGCAGTGGTTAAGAATCCACCTGCCAGTGCAGGGGACACGGGTTTGAGCCCTGGTCCGGGAAGATCCCACATGCCGTGGAGCAACTAAGCCCGTGTGCCACAACTACTGAGCCTGTGCTCTAGAGCCCGCGAGCCACAACTACTGAAGCCCGTGCGCCTAGAGCCCGTGCTCTTCAAGAAGAGAAGCCACCGCAGTGAGAAGCCCACACACCGCAACGAAGAGTAGCCCCCGCTCGCCGCAACTAGAGAAACCCCGCGTGCAGCAACGAAGACCCAATACAGCCAAAAATAAATCAATTAAATTAATTAATTTAAAAAAATAATAATAAAATAAAATATATATCCTTGAAAAGGACTGTTTTAAGTATTATACTTCATAGCATTTCACATAGTTTTCCCAGTATGACCAAGTGGCGTTATTACTTTTAGGCGTTTACCTATCTCTAAAGCCTTAGACTGTTGGCTTCTCCTACCTCCCAACTATGTTTAATAGGCTTATTCTGTAGGAGGGATGCCTGATAATTGTGCATTGTATCACAGAGTGTCTCCTCATCCAGCAGATGATTTCTGAGCACTCTATCCCAGCCCCTTGGTCTCTAGGAAGAGAGTTTTCTTAACGCTGGCAGGACAGCTTATTTATTATCAGTAAGGGCAATTGTCCAAGTTATTAAAAATTTCCATGGTGAATATAGCAGCAGAATGTTAAACAGACACTACTAGCTGATAGCCCAGGAAGATTTATGCTAAGTTTAACTGAGATCCTCAAGTCTTATGGCTTAGGGATTAGGCTCCCTGAGCAAGAATTGGTGGCCAGGAGCCTTGGAAGAGCGTGAGGATTGGGTGAGTACTGCATCTCTTCTTGATTTATAGTCTAAGGAGCTGAGCTTCGTACTCCCTCAAAGAAGTCAGAAATTTCCTGGCTAACTAATTCTGAGAATGAAAATCAGCTCAGGCAAAAGAATAAGGAACCTTTCTAATTTCCCTCATAGTTTTCATTGACCATAAAACCTCTCATCAACATAAAGTTCTAGTTTCTGGCTTGAAAGCATAGCCAGTTAAAGCAATCATGTCATCCACACTCGGGTATGAATGACAGATAAAATTAACCTTCCTAGGGACATGGAATGTGGTGGAGAAGCAGGAGCTCTTCTGCACAGAGAAACCTATTGTGTCCCTTGCCAGAAAACAGAGGTCAGCCACTTTAAGTCCCACTTCTTAAGCTGCCGTTTCCTCCATAGTAGTTATCCACTTGTGTTGTTAAATGTTCATTTTGTTGTTATTTACAAGATAAAGATAGTCCTTTTATTTCAGACAAGCATCTTTAAGGCACAAGTATTATAGTTCAGCCCTGACCTTGGGGTCTTGACCCTAAAGTATTAAAGTCAACTGATGGTAGCATGTTCTTATTACAAGATCATCTTTTGAGAAAATGGTTATATATGCTAGAGACTGACGTTTGCACACCTAAAATTATATAGTGTTGAGAAGTGTCATTGCCAGAAAGCAGTGACAGTGGCAGCACATTTTTAAAAAATCCATCCTAGGGCTTCCCTGGTGGCGCAGTGGTTGAGATTCCGCCTGCCAATGCGGGGGACATGGGTTCGTGCCCCGGTCCGGGAAGATCCCACATGCCGCGGAGCGGCTGGGCCTGTGAGCCATGGCTGCTGAGCCTGCGCGTCCGGAGCCTGTGCTGCGCAACAGGAGAGGCCACAGCAGTGAGAGGCCCGTGTACCGCAAAAAAAAAAAAAAAAAAATCCATCCTAGAGGAAAGACCAAGTTAAGCTTAAGAGTTAGCCACAGAGATAGAAATATAGGATGCTTTAAAAAAAAAAAATCTAGGAAAAACACAGTTGATTTCATGCATGAAAAGTCGACAGGTTTCTATTGATTAAACTCCATCCTTCCCAGATTCCCCTCAGTAATTATAACAAGATTTGATGACTATTGAACTCATGTCTTTAATTTTTTTCACATTTCATATTTTGTCATACTGTTAAATTCCAGTCAGGGGTTTGTGGAACTCCAAGAACCTAGAGCCAAAGTAGAAGCAAGCCACGACAGCCATCTCTCATCACTTAGTCATCATTATTACTGTTGCCTTAAAACATCTGTCAGACTTAAACAAAGAAGAATTACATAGCCACAGTCCTGATTAATCTAGGAGTGCCCTGATATAAATAAACAGCAGTTGACATCACATGCTAAATTAAAGATGTCAGTCATCATCAGCAAGAAGTTCCATGTGAGCAGCACATATGCACAGAGCTAGCCTCCTGCTCAAGAACCTTCTTTTATTCAGGTGAGGCACTTTCTGACGTCCCACCATACTGGATCTCTAAATTTTTAGAATGCTGGAACTCTTGTTAAGAGTAATGAACTAAATTAATTCACTCTAAAATGGGGCTCCAGTTGTAGAACAAGCATGGTAAAAGAAGAGAAAGAGGCACTGAAGGGGAACGTTTGACGGCATCTTCCCCAACTTTACCATATTGTAAGCCTGCCTTAGCTTAGGTTCCTCAGTTTTGCTCAGCCAGTGTTAAGGGTACTTTTCCTCAGCCCTCTGTTTTTCAAGATGCTTTAGTTTTCTTTCGGGCTTTTTGAATTCAAGACCTATATCTAAAAGTCATGAGGTTTTCTTAAAACAGTTGATGGGAAATCACTCCCTCAAGCTTTATAGATGCCCTGTCTTTTCTCAGCCCTTGCATTCAAAAAGAAGTGTCCCCTCTGAAGGTGTGAGAGCAACAGGGATATACTGCCGAAGAGAAATGTTATGCGTGGCCTCGTCATTTCTCTAAATCCTCTTTGTCTCAGAAGACCATTAGTATCTATGATTCAGGTCTCCATTTCTTTTGTTACCATTCTTTTTCACAAGTGTTTCTCCCATCTGTTCTTTCTGAGAGAGAAGCAAGAGTAGGGGATGTTTAATAGATACCTGTTGAATTTTTATCTCCTTGGCAGTGTCCTGGACAGTCCTAGCCGACTGGATGAGGAACACCGGCTTATAGCTCGCTATGCTGCCCGGCTGGCTGCAGAGGCAGGAAACATGGTGAGTAAATAGAGGATTCCAGTAGAGTAGCAGAAATTTGCATTACTTTATTTATTTATTTTAATAGATTTATTTATTTATTTATTGGCTGCGTTGGGTCTTCATTGCTGCGTGCAGGCTTTCTCAAGTTGTGGCGAGCAGGGGCTACTCTTCATTGCAGTGCATGGGCTTCTCATTGCAATGGCTTCTCTTGTTGCGGAGCACAGGCGCTAGGCATGCAGGCTTCAGTAGTTGTGGCACGTGGGCTCAGTTGAAAAACTAAAAATAAAACTACCATGCGATCCAGCAATTCCACTCCTGGGTGTATATCTGGAAAAAATGAAAACACTAATTCGAAAAGATACATGCACCCCAGTGTTCATAGCAGCGCTATTTACAATAAGCAAGCCATGGAAGCAACCCGAGTACCCATCAACAGATGATAGGATTAAGAAGATGTGAGAGATGTGCACGCACACGTGTGCGCGCATGCACACACACACACACACACACACACACACACAGGAATATTACTCAGCCATACAAAAGAATGAAATATTGCCATTCGCGGGACTTCCCTGGTAGCGCAGTGGTTAAGAATCCGCCTGCCAATGCAGGGGACACAGGTTCAATCCATGGTCCAGGAAGATTCCACATGCCGTGGAGCAACTAAGCCCACGCATCACGACCACTGAGCCCATGTGCCACAACTACTGAAGCCCGTGCGCCTAGAGCCTGTGCTCCGCAGCAAGAGAAGCCTCCGCAATGAGAAGCCTGCGCACCACAACAAAGAGTAGCCCCTGCTTGCCACAACTAGAGAAAGGAAAGCCCACACGCAACAACAAAGACCCCATGCAGCCATAAATAAATAAGTAAATAAATAAATAAATAAAAATATATTGCCATTTGCAGCAACATGGATGGACCTAGTGAATATTATGCTTAGTGAAATAAGACAGAGAAAGACAAATTCTATACAATATCACTTATATGTGGAATCTAAAAAATGATACAGATCAATGTATATACAAAAACAGAAACAGTCTCACAGACATAGAAAACAAACTTGTGGTTACCAAAGGGGAGAAAGAGGCAGGGAGGGACATATTAGGGATATGGGATTAACAGATACAAACTACTATACATAAAATAGATAAGCAACAAAGCTTTACTATATAGCACAAGGAATTATACCTATTATCTCGTAATAACCTGTAATGGAATATAATCTGCAAAAACCCTGAATCACTGTACTGTATATGTGAAACTAACACAATATTATAAATCAACTATACTTCAGTTTAAAGAGAAAAGAAGGAAGAAAAAAATGCAAATTACCAATATCAGGAATGAAATAAGGGACATACTACAGATCCTATAAACATTATAAGGATGATAAGAATATTATGAACAACTTTTTGCCAGTAAGTTTGACAACCTAGCTGACGTAGACAAATTTCTTGAAAGATACAATTTAACAAAACTGACATAAGAATAAATAGAAAATCTAAATAGTCCTAAATCTGTTAAAGAAATTGAATTAATAATTAACTTCAAAAATTCTAAGCTCAGGGACTTCCCTGGTGGCACAGTGGTTAAGAATCTACCTGCCAATGAAGGGGACACGGGTTCGCGCCCTGGTCCGGGAAGATCCCACATGCCATGGAGCAACTAAGCCCGTGTGCCACAGCTACTGAGCCTGCACTCTAAAGCCTGCAAGCCACAGATACTGAGCCCGTGTGCCACAACTACTGAAGTCTGCATGCCTAGAGCCCGTTCTCTGCAACAAGAGAAGCCTCCGCGATGAGAAGCCTGTGCACCGCAATGAAGAGTAGCCCCCGCTCTCCGCAAGTAGAGAAAGATCATGTGCAGCAACGAAGACCCAACGCAGCCATAAATGAATAAATAAATAAATAAATAAATAAATAAAAATTCTAAGCTCAGATGGCTTAATTGTTGAATACCGTCATATGTTTAAGGAAGAAATAACAATCATAACAATCTGGCACAAACTTTCAGAAAATAGAGAAAGAAGTCATTTTATCAGGCCACTATAACCTGATACCAAAATAATACAAGGGCATTACAAGAGAAGAAAGTTGATGGCCAAGTTCTATCATGAACACAGATGCAAAAATCCTTAACAAAATATTAGCAAATTGAATCCAGCAATATGTAAAAAGGACAATACTCCATGATCAAGTGAGGTTTATCCTAGGAATGCAAATTTATTTAACACATGAAAATCAGCCTATGTAATTCACCATATTAGCAATTTAAAGAAGAAAATTATAATATTTCAATAGATGCAGAAAAAGTTTGTCAAAATACAATGCCCATTTTTGATAAAACTTCTCAATACCATAGGAGTAGAAGAAACTCCTTTAACCTGGTAAAGAACACCTACAAAAACCCTATAGCTTATATGACACTTAAAGGTTAAATTTTGGAATATTTCCCCCTAGTATTGCAAACAAGTCATAGATGTCTACTTCCACCACCTCTATTCAAAATTGTCCTGGGGGTCCCAGTCAGTGCAGCATGACAAGAAAAAAGAGACATAAATATTGTAAAGGAAGATGTGAAACTGTCATTATTTGCAGATGACCTGATTCTATATAGGAAGTCCTAAGGAAAGTCCTACAAGAACACTACTAGAACAGATACATGACTTTATAGCAGTGTTGCAGCATACGAAGTCAGTATATAAAAATTGATTGTATTTCTATCTACTAGCGGTGAACAATTAAGAATTAAATTTAGGAAAAATAACATTTACTGTAACATTAAAAACCATCAAATACTTATGGATAAATTTAATGAAAGATGTTCAAGACTGAAAACTATAAAATATTGCTAAGAGAAGTTAAAGAAAACCTAATAAATGGAGAGATATAGCCATATTCAAAAGATTCAGTATTAGTAAAATGGTACATTTTCCCTAATTGGTCTATAAATTCAGTACCAATCAAAATGCCAACTGATTTTCAAATATATTTAGAAAACCAAAACAGTTTTGGAAAAGAGCAAAGTTGGAGGATTCAACCCTACTTGACATCAAGTCTTACTCTAGGGACTTCCCTGGTGGTCCAGTAGTTAAGACTCCACACTCCCAATGCAGGGGGCCCGGGTTTGATCCCTGGTCAGGGAACTAGATCCCACATACTGTAACTAAGAGCCTGCTAGAAGAGCCCACATGCCACAACTAAAGATCCCACACGCCACAACTAAAGATCCCACGTGCCACAACTAAGACCCGGCGCAGCCAAATAAATATTTTTTTAAAAAAAGACTTACTGTAAAGGCACAGTAATCAGGAAAGTATGGTATTGGCAAAAGGATAGGCAAATCGTGCATAAAATATATGCACACATATAAGGTCAAGTGACTTTCAACAAGGCACAAAAGCAATTCAGTTGGGAAAGGAAAATCTTTTTAACAAATGCTGCTGGAGCAACTATTTATCTGTATGAAAAGAAAGGACAACTGTTCGTATGAAAATAACCTCTACCCCTACCTCACACCGTACATAGAAACCAATTTGATATATATCATAAACTTTAAATGTAAAAGCTAAAACCATAAAGCTATTAAAAGCTATTAAAATGCCTGACCTTGGGGCAGGCAAAGATTTCTTAGAGAGGTTATAAGAATCACAAACCATTAGGTCCAGTATTGTTCTGGAGTGAAATTAGACAGGACAGGCAGGCCAAGGTCTCGCAGGACAATATTCTACAGTGTTAGTTTTAGAAATGTGTACTAATTTATGTTTACTTCTTCACAGGGAAAGAGAGTTATGAAAGCTGCCAATAGAGTTTTGCTTTGTTTCTCTCTCAAAACGTCATTTATTCCTTTGGGTTTGTTTAGTCTTCAAAATCTTTTCCTTGAGAATCTAATACTAAGGCATACATCTGACTCTAACTTTCCAACTCTAAGGTTAGTGAAATGGAACAGAACAGGGGGAAAAAATGTCTGGGAAAAAGACTAGTTTTATTTAATTAGTTAAACCCTATACATGCCCTCAATCAGTCACAAATGTTTGTTATTTTAGAAATTAAAATTTATGAATAACATTAATTAAATTTTTTGAAATGGAATAGCATTGTGGTGGATTTTTAAAATTAAGTACATGTAATACCATTATGTAGTCTTGTTGACTTTACTTAGTACTTTTTAAAATTTGTAAATAAAAGCTCCAAAGCCGTTTGACCCTGAAAAGTAGATCCTAGTACTCCTTTACTGCAAACAAGATAAATCTGTTTACACCTGATAGTTTCTGATGCCAGTTCTCTAATTCATGTGAAAATAATTGTTAGAATGGTCTTGAGACTAAATACTGATATGGCCCCTTTCATCTTATTTTCCTAAGTGTAGTTATCTTATAAATATTGGGTCTCTCAGGAAGGATTCTTCTTAACTAGATTTCTATTAAACAGAAGACTTCTAATCTGCTAATCTCTCACTGATACAAGTGCTTTGCATAAAGTGGGTGTAGTGCTCAAAAGAATTTATTTATAGCCTGCCAGATAGGCTTTGTATTGATTTTTTTTTTTTTTTTCAAAAACCTTCTACAAGAAAGACCGTTAAATCATTTTAGCAGCCGGCATTACACCCTGTGAAATGCTCCAGCGTCAGACCCTCACATCTCCCCAGATGGCAGACATGGCCACTGAAACCTCTTCAGGCTGACCCTCAGATAGAAAAATTGTAGGTTGCTTAGATGAGCCAGGAGAGCTAATTTGTTTTCCTGAAGTGCCTAAATTCCATTTTAAAACAACAACAACTGGCGTCCCTGGTGGCGCACTGGTTGAGAGTCCACCTGCCGATGCAGGGGACATGGGTTCGTGCCCTGGTCTGGGAAGATCCCACGTGCCACGGAGAGGCTAGGCCCGTGAGCCATGGCCGCTGAGCCTGTGCGTCCGGAGCCTGTGCTCCACAGCGGGAAAGGCCACGACAGTGAGAGGCCCGAGTACCGCAAAACAACAACAACAACAACAACAAAAATACAGTGTGTGGCAAATCATGGTAATAACAGCAAATCTTAAATTTCATCACAAACATCACTAGCATTAGATGTAGTCAGGTGGGTTTTGTTTATTAAAAATTTTTTTTTCTTTATGAAAAAATTAAAAACTCATTATGGAAAACTTGGAAGAAAGGTGAAAGGAAAGGGAAACCATTGTCCATTGTCATGCTACCTACATTTACACGTTTTTGAGATTTTTTTTCCACATAGCCCAGTCCCGGACTTCACAGCCTCATCATCGTGTCAGCTGCTCCACCCATGCACCATTCCAGAAATGTCCTTACGGCTTCTTAGAATTAAAGATCAAGAGTATTTTCATGTGGTCTTTTGCACACATTTAATGATTTAAAACCCCTATAAAATAGTCATTGTCAAACCTGGCTACATGTTCTAATCTTTTGTGCAACACTTAAAATATATGTAGATTCTTGGCCTTGCCTCAGACCTACTGAATCAGAATCTCTGGGTTTAGTAGGGTCCATTGATTTTAGTTTAAAAAAAAAAAAAAGAAAACTTTCAGTCTTTTGATTTACAGCTAGCTTGGGAACCACTCTCCTAAAAAACATTACTGGGTTTTTGAGAGAGAGAGAGAGGTATTAATAATCCATAGCCCTCCAGTTAGTCTAAGCGAGGTTGAGATGATGGGAAGGCTGCCCTTGGGATGCAGTGAAAGTCTGGTTGATATCAGGCACATCTTTGTGGAACTCATCCTGCCAAGTTCATCCAGATGGGAAACTTCCAGTCTCTCTTTTGGAGTCTCCAGAAATGCATACCAGCAGATTACAGTTTGCTGACTATGTTGGCTCTCCTTGGTTTTATATTTGCCCAGTTTTGCTCAGTGGGGTCTTGTTCCTTATCCTGTATTTTTCAGATGTGTCTCTATCTCATTAAAGATGATGGAGCTCTGTGAGATTACCTAAACCTAAGAGAATACTAGTGTAACAGAGGAAGGGATCCTCTTCACATCTCTTTCCATAAATATTCCCATTTTACAGACAAGAAAATAAAGGTATATAGTAAAATAAAGTAACTCAAGGTTTACATGCGACTAGGTAGCAAACGCTTGGATTCTTAAGTGGTCCACCTACTTCCATTCTTATCCCACTACAGTAAATCCTCCACTTAGTAGCCAAAGCAGTGTTTGTTTTTAATAAGCTTCATTATAGAACAATTTTAGATTTACAGAAAAACTATGAAGCTAGTACAGAGAGTTTCCATATAACCCATGTTCCATTTCTCCTATTATTAACATTTTACCTTAGTATAGCATGTTTGTTGCAATTAATGAGCCAATATCAATACATTATTATTAACTAAAGTCCATGCTTTACTCAGATTTTGTTAGTTTTTAGCTAATGTCTTTTCTCTGTTCTGGGGTTCCATCCGAGATACCACATTACATTTAGTTGTCATATCTCCTTAGGCTCCTCTGGTCTGTGACAGCTCTGACTTTCCTTGGTTTTTTTTGTTTGTTTTTTATTTATTGAAACATAGTTGATTTACAATATTGTGTTAGTTTCAGGTGTACAGCAAAGTGATTCAGCTATATATATAGTTATATCCTATATGATAATATATATGATAATCCTATATGATATATAGGATTATTTTCCATTATAGCTTATTACTGACTTTCCTTGTTTTTGATGACCTTGACAGTTTTGAGGAACGTCCCTTAATGGGGATTTGTCTGTTTTTCTCATGATTAGACTGGGATTATGGGTTTTGGGGAGGAAGAGATAAGTGCTATTTTCCTCACATCACATCATACATATATAATATCAATGTAACTTATCACTGTTGATGTTGACCTTGATCACTTGGCTGAGGAAGCTTTTGTCAGGTGTCTCCGACATAAAGTTACTCTTTTGTCCCCTTTCCACACTGTCCTCTTTAGAAGGAAGTCACTATGGACAGGCCACGCTTAAGGAACAGGGAGTCAGGCTCCACCTCCTTGAGGGCAGAGTACGTACATATGTTATTTGGAATTGATTCCATGTTTCCCTGTTCAGAATCCTACAGTGGCTTCACACCACATTTGGAATGGAATGGAAACTCCACTGCATGATGAAAAGGTCCTTCATGATCTGGGCCCTCCCAGTTTATCACCTATCCCTGCCTCATAGCCGCACCACTCCATCAGTACTGACCAGAACACACCAACCTGGAGCACTTGTAGGCCTTTGCCCTTCTTTCTGCCCAGCAAGCCCGACCCTCCCAACCCCCAGACCTTCACCTGGTTTGCTTCCTAAGTTCATTGAGTCTTTCATAACTATCTCATTGAAAAAATCTTCTGTCTCAGTTTATTCTGTGTCATAACCCTATATTTCTTCATCAAATTGATCACTACTGATGCCATATGTATATATATATATATCACCTACATTTATTTATTTATTTATTTATCATTCTCTCCCAATATAATGTAAGCTACATGAGGGTAGAGGCTGTATTTTATTCACTAATGCATCCCTAGTTTCTGGAGTAGTATCTAACACATACTAAGTCCTCAGGAAATATTTGTTGGATAAATGAATGAATGAACTATCTAATTTTTGAAAGAAATCATCTTTAGGGATCTTCTGGCTAAAGTAATCTATGTCTTTATAAACTGTTCCCTCTTTTTCCCTTCAGTGTCCTGGGGGCATTTTAGGAAGGGATACCTGGCTTTTTTTTTTTTTTTAAAGAGTACTGTGGTGTCTAAGATAGTCAATAAATAAAATCCTACATTTCTCTGTTATTTAGTGTACACTCAACTGTGTTTGACATTTGTCTGGGTGAAATAAGCCATCATTCAACTGTCCACTGGGGGCTCCCTGCTGTTACGTCCAGGTGGAGGAGCTAGGGTGCAGCCTGCTCCAGGTGGGACTGCTGTCTAAGGGCTTGAATCTTTTTCCGCCCCTACTTCTTTGTATTTGAGTAACAATGCTTCTTGGTGCCAAAGAATCTTTCCTGGTTAGGAATCACTATTGATAATAATTCTTGATTCCTATGTTAACTTCCTCTTTGAAAGATGCTTCAGCATTGCAGTCAGACACTCAAAACTAAAAGGATTCTTTAGAAATTTCCAGTGAAATACTGTAGGGTTTTTTGTCGTTTGTCATTATATGAAACAGATTCCTTTCAGAGCTCATTTCCTCATCCATAATTTTGCCTGGTCCCACTCTCATAAGGAGCCATTAGTTTCAACTCTAGTCTTCAGGAATTGTAAACCTTTTATTCATAGCAGTTTTACTCTGAGGCAAGCTATTTTTCTGAGGTTCAACTCAGGCTCTCACAAGACTGAATAGAATATATAGAGAACTTGCTCAGTTGACTGCTGGTCTACTCTTCTCTGGAGGAAGAAAGATCAGGTTTTTTCTTTTTAAAGAAGGAAGTTACTTGGTAACTTGATAAAAGGCTCCCACCCAGATTTGCTATGCTATTTTGCCCCTGTTTATTTAGGAAATTTCACATGAAAAGAATTACTTATTGCATCTTTAAACTCTAGACAGGAAACAAGGTTTCTGCTTCATCGTAGATCATGTTTTGGGAACCAAGAACCAAGAATACCTGGAGTGAAGTGTAACTATACCAGAGCCTTCATTAAGAGCTTCCACTCTGGTTAATCAATAAAAGGGAAATGTCACCTAGTCATCCATTTTCCTATTTTGTGTCGATTGGCTTCCTTTTTCTTTTTTTTCCAGTACGCGGGCTTCTCACTGTTGTGGCCTCTCCCGTTGCGGAGCACAGGCTCTGGACGCGCAGGCTCAGTGGCCGTGGCTCACGGGCCCAGCCGCTCCGTGGCATGTGGGATCTTCCCGGACCGGGGTACAAACCCATGTCCCCTGCATTGGCAGGCGGACTCTCAACCACTGCGCCACCAGGGAAGCCCGGCTTCCATATTCTTAAAGGAGGTATAAGGGTCAGACCCAGTAGTGAATATGCAAATCAAAACCATAATGACTCCTCCAAAGAGGATATATAGATGGCCAATAAGCACATGAAAGTATGCTTAACATATTAGGGGAATACAAATCAAAATCACAAGATACTATTTTATACTCACTAGGATTACTGTGATCAAAAAAATGGACTATAACAACTGTTGGCAAGAAAGTGGAAAAAATGGACCCCTCATATATTGCTAGTGGGAATGTAAACTGCTACAGCCATGTAGGAAAACAGTTTAGCAGTTGCCCAAAAGGCAGTTACTATATGACCCAGCAGTTCCACTCTTAGATATATACCCAAGAAAAATGAAAGCATGTCTCTACACAGAAACTTGTCCGCAAATGCACATAGCAGCATTATGCAAAATAGCCCGCCAAAATGGGAACCCAAATGTCCCCCAGCTGCTGAATGGATGAACAAGATATGATGTATCCATATGGTGGAATATTATTCTTCTATAAAAAGAAATGAAGTACTGATACATGCTACAACGTGGATGAACCTTGGAATCATTTGCCAAGTCAAAGAAGCCATACATAAAAGATCACATACTGCATGATTCCATTGGTATGAACTGCCCAGAGTAGGCAAATCCATAGATAAAGAAATTAGATAAGTTGTCACAAGATGGTGGAGGGGAAATGGGGAGTGACTGTGGGTTTCTTTTCGGGGTGATGAAAATGTCCTGGAAGTAGATACTGATGATGGGCTCACAACCTCATAAATATAGTTTAAAACCACTGAATTATATACTTTAAAAGGGTAGGTTTTAAGGCATGTAAATTATATCTCAATTTTTTAAAAAACCCACAATTAGGTACTTCACGCCCACTAGGATGGTTAAAACCAAAAAGACAATGACAAGTATTGGTGAGAATGTGGAGAAATTAGAACCCTCATTCATTGTTGGTGGGACTGTAAAATGGTTCAGCCACTTTGGAAAACAGTTTGACACTTTCTCAAAATGTTAAATACAGAGTTAACCATATAACTCTGGAATTCCACTCTTAGGGATTTACCCAAGACAGATGAAAACATGTATCAATACAAAGATTTGTAAATGAGAGTTCAGAGCGGCTTCATTTGTGTCAACCAAAAGCTGGAAACAATGGAATACTATTCAGCAATAAAAAGGAAGGAACTCCTGATGCATGGAGCAACATGGATGAACCTCAGAAATACCATGCTAAGTGGAAGCCTGCATGTTGTATGATTCCATTTATATGAAGTTTCTAGAAAAGGCAAAACTGTAGACAGAAAGCAGATCACTGGTTGCCTGTGGTTGGGGATGGGAGTGGAAGTTGACTACAAACTGGCATGAGGGAACTTTCTGTGGTGATGAAAGATGTTCTAAAACTGGACTGTGGTGATTGGTTTGCATAACTGTTTAAATATACGAAGACTCATTGAATTGTACACTTAAAACGGGTGGATTTTATGGTATGTAAATTATACCTCAAAAATCTGTTTTAAAAAAAATCAACAGTCCATCTGGGCCTCTGGATATATTTGAATAAAAAAAAAACCTTTCTTCTTCCTCACTGTAGACCCGTCCTCCCACCGACTTGAGCTTTAACTTTGATGCCAACAAACAACAAAGACAGCTTATTGCAGAACTGGAAAACAAAAACAGGTAAGAATGCAGAGGTCGAGCCAGTTTCTGAAGCCCAGGATTATCACGTGAGTATCTGATTCTCATTTTCCTTGCAGTCTAGGTGGGTTTTGACCACAAAGGAAGATCCCACCTCAGTGAAGATAGGCCAGCCCAAGTCCAGTACATGCCCTGGACACTAATTTGTATATCTCTGCATGCTGTTCATTCTGGTAGTCCAAAACCCCGCTCAGGTGCTCTCAGGTAGATTCTTTTTCTCACCCACCAGTGTGTTCCCCTCCCATTCCTTTCTCCACTCTACTCCCAGGAGCCTTTGCTGTGTCTTGTCATCTTGTCCTGGCCCACGATGCAGCACGCGACTGTCTGGTCTCTCACTAAAAAGCCATTTACAGGCTTGGCGACCAGACAACACACCATCATGCACTGAAAAAGCAGAAACCAGGACAAGGAAATTGGTCATAATGTAACAGGCACAGTGGAGGAAGTGGCAACCATCAGATCTCGGGGTGGGAGTGGGGTTCAGGAGAAGAAGGGAGACAGAGGAAGACTTGAGGGGAGTTAGCACAAGACTTGCATTAGAAGGTTGCAAGTTCCCCCCAGACAGGAACAGACTCTTCTATTGATAGTTGTCCTTTTTCTTCTGTGGAAATTTTTCAAGTTCTTGAGAAGAGGGTTTGTAGGACTTTTTCTACCACAAAGGATTGTTTCATCGAGGAAATACCGAGTGCAGCAATTTTAAGACGGTGTCCATTTCACATCTTGGTCATTCAGAAACAATCAGAACAAGATTGGTAGAGGCAGCATGACTAGAATAAAAACTTCTAACGGAAAAAAAGAGAGGGAGCGAGCTGTGAAGCCGCACGTGGCCATCTCTTTTTCATCCATCTCTCTAGAGAGATCCTGCAGGAGATTCAGCGTCTCCGTCTAGAGCATGAACAGGCTTCCCAGCCCACTCCGGAGAAGGCCCAGCAGAACCCCACCCTGCTGGCAGAGCTGCGGCTGCTGAGGTAAGTGGGGAAACTGCACCGCTGTCCCCAAGTCATAGTCTGCTACAGCAGGAGTTCATATCCCAGGGAACCAAACTGGTGGGTTAGAATCTGTTTATCGGTTTAACTCGTCATGTTAGAACAAACAGCCAAAGCGTTCCACTCATTCTGTTACTGCTTCAGGTGTTTGAGTCCCTTTATTAATCACTGTGAGATCTCCTGCCTTCATTTCAGAACTAGATAAACACCAGGCGCAGTGTTTACACTTTTGTGATTGCTTTAGGAAGACCACTGTGCTGCACTCAATCTTCTTATCTTGCAAATTAGTCTGACTTTAGAGACTCCTGGCAGGAGTAACGCTCTCCCTGTCCTTTGAGTATGTTCTCCCGCGCTTCATAGGCAGAGCAGGATTCCGTTGCGGGAACTCGCCTGAGATGTGAAACCAAGCGGGAATCCCTCGCACCATGGCTGTGGTACTTTCTACCTCAGCATAAGTATAAACTGTCTCAAGGATGGAGAGACTAAGGACGTAGGATCAGGATGGGGGTAGAGAGCAACTTCAGCTCCCACTTGGTGCTGTTTTGGAGGGAATGAGGGCATCTTCCAGGAGAGTATAACGTGAGCGTTATCCGAGCAAAGTTATTAGGGTCTTATTTCCTATCGGTCTTAGAAAGATGTGTGTATACTCTTTGTAAGTGAAGACATTATGGAAACTGAGTGAGTGACTTGATTCTCACCAGACCTCTAGATTTCCAAATAGTGGGTTCTTTCTGTTTAGGTTGTAACATTTGACATTCTGCAGTTGATTTTTAACGTGCTGTCACCTGGGATTCTGCATAGCCGAATGTCCTTTCTTAGTTCTTCCTTCGGCTTAGGTCAACTCATCAAGAATTTAAAGCACGCAGATGAAAATCATTAGCGACACAGAGATTCCCATTCTACTAAAAATTCATTTTAGTTTCTAAATTGATTAGAAACTGGGCTGAGATTTTGGTTACTCTGGGTCCACTGTCACACATTTGAGATATCAGCATGGTTGGTGTCACACTAGGGAGGATGGGAAAGCAAAAGCTGCTGACTCAGGTAGAGCATAACTAAGCTATCAGTGTAAGATACAGCTGTTTTCTTTCCTCACCTCAGCTCAGGCACAAGTGACTGTTTTGTATCTAGAAAAGCAAAAAACTGTCATACTTTATTTTAACTATTGCTGGAACTAGGATTGCTGAAAGGGCTTCTTTATGCTAGAGGGATCTGAAAAAACTGTAGATTTAGTAGGCAAAGGGCTGAATCCAGCACTGTGACATAAGGCAGTAAGAGACAGGAATTTAATCTAAATACAAGGAGGGTCTAAATCCTGAGAAATCAGAAAGTATTTAATCTCAAAAGCAGCTTGTATACCACTGAAAAAAGAGTGACTATTTAATAAGTTTGCCGGATCGATTGGTCATGCATAAGGACAAACATATTGGCTCTCTTCCTCACACCATATACAAAAACACCACCGGATGGATTAAACATGGAGACGAAAATGTTAAAACTTCTAGAAGAAAACGTAGGAGAGTTTCTTTAGGGTTTTGGAATAGAAAATATAATTTCTCAGAATTACTAGCCATGAAAGAAGTTGGTATATTCATCTATATTAATATACGAAGTTTTGTTTATCGCAAGACACATAAAGGGCAAAATTCATTTGTAGGTTCTGACATCCTTCTGGTTTTGATGAATATACATGAATCCAGGAACTGCCAATACCCAGCTAGTATAATAAAGCAAGATAGAGAATTTCATCCATAGGGTTAGTGGTTATGAATCCTGACCACCAAGATTGTCTTTTCCCCCTTCATTATTTTTAACGGTATATTTGTTATTATAGTAATATATGACAAGTGTGTGAGATATGAAGCATAATGATAAAATGAACACCCAGGAACTCACATCCTACTTGAGAATTCATATATTGCTAAAGCCATGTCATCTGTAAAAGTGCCCCCTTATTCCACTTCCTTGCTTCTGCCTTCCCCACAGAGCTAACCTCTATCCAGAATTTGGTTTATCATTCCCTTTTTTTTTCTTTTTTTTAATATTTACTTATTTATTTATTTGGTTGCACCGGGTCTTAGCTGCAGCACGCATGTGGGATCTAGTTCCCCTGCCAGGGATCGAACCCAGGCCCCCTGCATTGGGAGCATGGAGTCTCAACCGCTGTGCCACCAGGGAAGTCCCAATTCCCTTGCTTTTTAAAAGAGTATTGTCAAGTATGTGTGTATGCCCACGTGATAAAGTGTCTAATTTTGCTTTTTGTTTTTTGAGCTTTATAGAAATGGTATTCCATGCAGTCTTCTGGGACATTTTCCCCCCTTAATATTACTCTTTAGGAGCCTTCCATGTTGTTGCATGTAGCTGTAGTTCATTCATTTTTGCCACATATTATAATTATTTGATCATACACAGCACAAAGAAAGAGTACTGCATCCAGGCTTGGGGGTTCAGGGAAGAAAGGCTTTCTAGAAAGTTGAATGAGTCAACTCCTCCTTATTGAGTTTATACCTGCACTGGAAATTTAGGGAGTATGAAGATGAGAAGACAATGATTCTATCTTAAAAATTTATAATCTAGTTTCGGAAACAAAACTTAAAATAATTTGCTAGTCAGTTAAATAATATTGTACAATGTTAATAAATAGTATGGATATTAGAAGAAATGTGAGTAGGGAAAGGCGCACACACACACACACACACACACACACACACACAGGCTAGAAGCAATTTGACGCTTGATAGTGCTGGAATTTGGGCTGGACCATGAAAGGTAGGTGTGGTTTGAATGGCGTGTAGGACAAAACATTTAAGATTAGAAGCAGAGTTGGGGTTCAGCAAGATTCCCCAATAAGTATGACACATTTCAGACAGGAGAAGGAGCCTTGGAGCTAAGAATTTGTTTTCAGTCATCCAGTGAATTAATCTTTAGAGTGCCAATGATGGGAGATAAAATTAGTTGGATAATTGAGACCAGATTCTGAGAGCCTTAAGTGATAGGTCATTGGAAATCCTTGGAGGGCTTCAAATAATGATTTCATTAAGTTCACTAGATGTTAATTGAGTCCACACTGGATGCGTGATATTCTCTTAATCATTAAATATAAGCAAAGACGAGTAAGGTCATCCCCTGACCTCAAGGATTCTGCATCATGGTAGGAGTGACAGCAATACAAGGTAAAATATATTAAGTGCCACAGAGAAGCACCAACTGCTATGTGATTAAATAAGCAGGATCCTATACCTGCTGAAGTAATCAGGAATAGCTTCCTGGAAAGAGTGACGTTTGGGAGGGACACTAAGGAGTGAATAACATTTGGAAGAGAGTAGGGGAATACTCACTTGTAAAATGATGCAGTCTGCTTAGGGAAAAGTGAACCATGGCTGGAGGTCCAGACATGGAAGGGAAAGGGAGGTAAGGAACTAAGGATAGGAATGTAGGTAGGGTCTGGAGCAGCACTCTCTGATAGAAATATAATGTAAGCCGTATGTGTACCAAAAATTTTCTAACAACCATGTTGAAAAACAAAGGAAATAGGTGTCACTAAAATTAATACTATCGTGCTTCCCTGGTGGCGCAGTGGTTGAGAGTCCACCTGCCGATGCAGGGAACATGGGTTTGTACCTTGGTCCGGGAAGATCCCATGTGCCGTGGAGCAACTGGGCCCATGAGCCATGGCCGCTGAACCTGCGTGTCCGGAGCCTGTGCTCCGCAACGGGAGAGGCCACAGCAGTGAAAGGCCCGCATACCGCAAAAAAAAAAAAAAAAAAAAAAAAAAAATTAATACTATCTTTTATTTAACCTGTGGGAATAGAAAGATAGACATGTGATTTCCAAGAATCATCTGAATTGGGTGACTGATTGAATATAGGAAATGAACAGGAAAGTATCAAAGAGGACTGAGTTTTTCAGCCATGACAGTTAGAAGAAAAAGTAGGAGAGAAAGGGAAATTGAGAAGAGAACCATTTAGGGATGAAAGTCTCAAGTTTGGTTTTGGAAAGATTGAGCTAGACTTGTTGACATGAAATCTGTCCTCAGGGAAACAGAAATCTGTCCTCAGAATTCTCTTAGACACAGAGTCGTCCTGATGTCTGTCATACTTTTGGAACCTGATGTGTGGTTCTGGAAGCACTGACTCCTGAACCCTGTCTTCCCTGAGCAGTTTTCATACATTTTTTTCCACTATTAATTTTAATTTGGACTAGTTTTATGTATAAGTGAGGCATTTGGCTTCCTAAAGAATTTTTTAAATCACTTTAATAATATTAACAATACTTTTTCACTGTACGGCAATATGTACTTTCCAAAGCATTTTTTTTAAATAAATTTGTTTATTTATTTTTGGCTGCATTGCGTCTTCGTGGCTGCACGTGGGCTTTCTCTAGTTCCGGCGAGCAGGGGCTACTCTTCGTTGCGGTGCGCGGGCTTCTCATTGCGGTGACTTCTCTTGTTGCGGAGCACAGGCTCTAGGTGCGCAGGCTTCAGTAGTTGCAGCACGCAGGCTCAGTAGTTGTGGCTTGCAGGCTCTAGAGCGCAGGCTCATTAGTTGTGGCGCACGGGCTTAGTTGCTCCGCGGCATGTGGAACCTTCCCGGACCAGGGCTCGAACCCATGTGCCCTGCATTGGATTCTTAACCACTGCACCACCAGGGAAGCCCTCCAAAGCATTTTTACATACTATTCTCACAGCAGTAAAGAAAAGTGAGCAAAACAGATATTAGCACCATTTTATGTATCCAGTATCAGAACTTAAATGATTTGCTCAGCATCTCATACACTGGTAAGTAGCAGAATCAGGTCCAAAACCCATTTCATCTGGCCTTCGACTCTTCTTTGAGGATCATTTTATCTTCATTTTCTTTTTTTTTTTATATATTTGTTCAGTAGCACATTACAATTTTTAATATTTTTAAATTACAGTGTCTTTTTGTGATCTAACTGCCCTTCCATCTCTTCATTTCTCATGAGCTTTTCCTCTCCGACAGGCAGAGGAAAGATGAGCTGGAACAGAGGATGTCAGCGCTGCAGGAGAGCAGGCGGGAACTGATGGTCCAGCTGGAAGGGCTGATGAAGCTGCTGAAGGTAAGAGCAGCAGCCGCTCAGGTCTCCTCCCACCTCCCAGCTCTTCTTGTCCATCTTCACCTGCACTTCAGCTTCTGCCTCCCTGTGATGTCAGACAGGATGAGGCTAAAAGGTTAACTCTTGCTGCCTAGACTCAGTTTTCAGGTAGACCTCTCTAAAGTTAACCTAATTCAGTATAAAAGCTACCTAAATTAGTGTAAAGCCTGATTACAAAAAATTAGTATCTGGAACTAATGTCCTTGAATAGTTGCTTTTATGAATTAATAAGAATGTTTATAAATCGGATATTAGTTATGTGAAATGAATATTTCTCAACTACATAAAGTTTCTTTTAAGACAGGTTTTCAAATATTCTACCTAAATGCGTAACAAGTATCGTGTCCTATTTTAATAAGTATTACAGAGGCAAACCAAAGTAATCAACCAACTCTAATCAATAATTTTACTCTATTAGGAGCAATAAAATAGCTCTAGGTTTGGTATATTGGGGCTTGCATAATTCAGGCCTCACTATCTATTTTTAGTGAAAAATATATTACAGTCCCTACACCCTAGAGCAGACAAAGGCGCACTTGGCATTTAAATGTCCTCACCTGGATGATTTGACTGGCACTGAATAGAAATACTTACCCAGCTCTGTAGCAGCAATACAAGGACATATTTGTTTATGCTATAAATTCCTAAGGCCTGTCTGTCTATACTGTGAAACCATTGTATTTCATGGTATGAAATACAGAATGGAAATCACAGTGTGGAGTACCTCAAAAGGCAGGCTGAGGGGGTAGATTTAATCCTGTGATGAAGTGGAGTCATTAAAGGTTTTGAAAACAATAGTTTAGGAAAATGTACATAGCAGGTTGGGAAGAGGAGAAACTAAAGGATAATAGGAAGCTACTGAAATCTTCCAGACCCGAAGTGACAAGGGCCTAGGCTAGGAGGGGTAGCCCAGGAGCATGTCAGCTTGAAGAGTTTGCTTCAACTTCTCCATTCTAAACCAGTCCTTTAATAATAAAACCAGTGGGTATTTAGCAACTTGGGTAAACGGAGTGTTTGTGTTTTAAACTGACTTTTGGCTTGCTCAAGACAATCACTTCTTTTAGTCTTGAGCTGAGTTTTTTTCTAGCTTTGGTTCTGGGTATTTGGGGTATTTTGGGACATGTTTCTTCATTAACCCTGTTAGCAGGATGTCTCCTGAGAAATATTTTGTCTAAATGGGTCTTGTTTAAAGAAAACCTTATGCGTAAAACCTGGCCCAAATCCTTCCAATAGTTGTCAAGTATCCAGCTGAGCAACCCGATCAGCCACCCAGGAGAGCAGAGAGGTGCTTAAATACATTTGGCCAGTGTAACATCTGGAGCCGTGTGGGGCTTTGAAAGCCCTGCCGTTGTGGGGTTGGTCCACCCACAGGACAGAAGGTCATGGGGGATTCACCTGCCTTTCAGAAGAATGTTCTCAAATATTACCCAAACATAGATGGGAAGGTACCCTTTTTGAAAAAGGCAAAAAGGTTTATGCAAACTGAAGGGAAGTCAGAATGCATTTCCCCTAAGTATCACAGTAAGCTTTCCCGTCAGCTGATTGCCCTCAGTGTTCCTTAGAGTTCCTGGCTCAGGTCCCGTGTGCCTTCCTAAGACCTTGTCATGTACGTCTGACACTTGCATTCAAGGCCTAAGCAGAATGAGCTGATGTCTCGAACTGTATTCCCAAGCCCTGAGTTTCTTTGTATTTCCAGCTGTTGTCTTACAGTTATAATTTCTGTAAAATAACCAGGACCCCACTGCTCTGCTTTGTAGGATATCCTATCAAGTTCTTAAAAGCCTTATTATTTACCCACCTCACAGGCTGAGGTCATTCAGAAAGGGAAGAAGAATTGCAAACATAAACCAGGAATGTTGTCTTTTTATCCATTGATTAAGAGCCATGTTTAGAGTATGTGGTGTATAATGGTGACTAAGACTCAATCCCTGTCACCAAGGAGTATCAGAGACCTTCTTATTGTTGTTGTTTTTTTCCTAATGACATAATGTAGACTGACACTCAAGCACCCGTGTTTCAGAATGTATCTTTTCTTTACATTTTTTCCCCTGATTAATGAGTATATATGGATAACCTCTACCTCAGACTTATTTAATCTAAAAATAGTTGTGTGATGGTGTTTTAGTTTCTAAATTACGTTCCCAGTATTTTTCTGCCTCATTTTCCATTTTTCCAGTATTGCTTTTGAAACGCATTTACCAGATGAATTCTGTAGTTTTAAATTTTAACCTCATATGCAAATGAGGTTTTGAATATAAATTTTTTTATATAGATGACTACAGTGGCTATGGCATTACTTTGGCCATCTAGCCAGATATCCCCAATGTGACGGGTCTCCCATGTTTTTAGGTGACTTGAGCAGTCCTAGGTTTGCACTTTATAATTAAGGCATTATTACCCCCTTTAAATCAAGTTGGCTCCTATACCTTGTCACCAGTCAATGTTTACTGACCCCAACTGACTAATTGATAACAGAAAGGTTCTAAGACCTTATATCTGACCTGTTTACTGTGTTGACAAAGCCTTCAAAGCTATATCTGATTAACTTTTGTGAGTTTGGATTATACAACACCATCCTAAGTAACACTTTGCCAAAGTCCACCCTCTCCCAATCCCAGTGCACATGGGGGGCCTGTAAGTCCTGAAAACACTGACCTGTCCACTCTCTCCATCCTAACCTGACATGTGTCTACTGCAAATTATAATGATTTTATATCAATGGATAAACTATATACAGCAAAGTCACCAAATGTACAAACATGAAGCATTGCCTTCTGAATTTTTCTTTTTTTTTTTTAAACATCTTTATTGGAGTATAATTGCTTTAAAAAAAATATGGAACGCTTCACGAATTTGCGTATCATCCTTGCGCAGGGGCCATGCTAATCTTCTCTGTATCATTCCAATTTTAGTATATGTGCTGCCGAAGCGAGCACTGAATTTTTCTATTCTATTGAACCAAGGTAATATTGTGTCCAATACCAAACCTGGAGAAAACAGTGAACATAGGGAGGTGTTTTAGAAACAGTTCTAAGAAATTACATACTGGTCTTTTGACCTCAGATGCAATTTCAGCTTGTCAGGATTGCCCCATCTCTCCCCTACCAATTTCCATTTCAACATTTAGTGCCAGCCATAGAAACACATTTTTAATTGTTTAATAACTCTTCTACGGCTGGTTGCCTTGCCTAGTGAATGGAAGAAACGTGTTCTGCCTCACAGGGAAGCCTGACTAGGCAGGGAGATCGCTTCCCAACTGTAAAACTCTAACCCCTTCTACCTGGAGCCATGCATACCAGACGCAAAAGCTAAAAGACGCTCACTCCTTCAGGCTAACTCAGCGAACGCTCAGGGCCCTCTTTGCCTGGGTGCCTGTGCTATTAGGTTTGGCCAAGCATCTAGCAGCTGGTTTTGATAATGAAGAACATCTTCCGGCACTGAGCTGGGAGTCTTCTCAAGAGAGTTCTTGGTGCCCATTTAATTTCTAGTGCATGTCTCTCCCTTGCGGGAATAAAATGACTTTCTCCAAATTCTTACTTTCCCTCTCCCTTTCGTAATTCCTTGGCTTTACTGAAATCATTCTCTCCATTGCACCCAGATCTGCAGACTGAGAAGCACTCATCCATTCCCAAGACTTCCTACACACATGTTTAGTAAAGGCAGTCTGCACGGATGGATCCAATTTAAATAGAACCATTGCAACAGATTTTAGATCTGTGTATTTGGGGCAAAGAGCAGAGGCGTCCTGACCACAGTTGCCCATGATGAAGCACAGAAAAAGGAAACAAAGAGACCCATTAAAAGACAGAGTAACTGAGAAGCACAAGACTGAGGAGAGAGGAACTCGGAAGTGTTTATCTCATCTTCATCGTGCTTCCTTCTTCAGTGTCTAGAGGTGCATTCTGAGAGCTGAGAGTTAGCAAGGGCCTGCTCTGAGCACCGTCACTGTAAGGCTCTGAAAGACAGAGACCATATCTTACCTTCATGTTTCCAGTGCTTCACGCATAGGGAGCATTAAACAAACCTTTGTTCAACTAATGAGACACCAAGGTCAAGAATTCTTTTTGAAAAGCCTCTTAGGGCCTTGAAACAGTTCCAGTTTATAGGGGGAAGGGGATGTATGTGCATCCTTGAAAAGGACCACGCAGCAGCCAAAAGCTCCGAAAGTGGAAGACGGGACTAAATAAGAGAATCTGTAGTCAGATGGAATTTCCAGTTTCTAGGAAGTTCTTAAGAGCAGTGGTTCTCAAACTAGCAGGATTCAGAATCCACTGAAAGTTTCCTGAAACAGTGCTGCCCCCACCCCAAGAGTTTTGATTCCATTGGTCTAGGGGGAGACGGGGCAAAGCATGCATCTCTGACAAGTTTCCAGATGCTGCTGCTCCTGGTCTCTCTATGTTCTGCACTTTGAGAACCACTGACTTAGAGAAACGTACCTAACACATGTGGATATGGTGAATCGTGAAACAGAGTGATCACGGAGCTTTTGAGTCATGGTTGAGCTGCTTCTTTCAGTTTACCCTAAATAGTGATATAACCTCGGGCAAGTCAGGCTCTCTAGGGCTTTTTCGTGTATAAAAGGGGAAGTTGGACTAGAGGGTTTGTAAGGTTCTTTCCTTCTAACTCTAGAAGTTAGCATTTAAAGAACTGGATGGGGCAGAGGCTTGCCATTTGCTCTGTCCAACTGATGACGCTCTGACGGTGGTCAGGCCCTTGGATCTCTGAACCCATGGGCCTGGCCTGGTTTGCCCTTTTCTGTCTTTTTTTTCCGGTTGTTTTGTGGTGATGGGCATTAATTTCTCTCCTTTTTCCCCTCTGCCTTTTTTCGTCTTCACCACCTCTAGGAGGAAGAGCAAAAGCAGGCAGTAAGTGAACTTCAGAATTCCCCACCTGGCTCTTGCTTCTTTTGCATGTTCTCCTTTGCCTCATATAACTGTTACATACTTTCTCCTCTCCTCCCTGTACCAAGATCATCTCTGCGGAACTGGTTATGTGTAAAACCCTTAGCAGTTCTCTCCGTGGTGTTGTAAAATGGCCTAAAAGGCCACGTCATGTTTACCTAGTAGAGCATGTTCTTATTTGAAACCAGAGCTTGTTGAATTTGTTTTCAAAGTACACATCTGTTGTGTTTATTTAAATATGCATGACTAGCCAGGCTACAGTTACATTTTCCTGCACTTACGTTCTCTGCTGCTTCATGATTAGGCTGACTTTAATTGCTTGAAACAATTTTCAGGGTGGTGGGAGTGACCTCAGGGTTAAATACGATGTCATGAATGACTGTGCATGAAAATGAGTAGTTCTTTTGATAACTTTAGATGTCCTTTAGTCTTGAACAGTCTTCTGGACGTTCCAGCTCCAGTAGCCTTCTTAACACAGTTACCAATGAAAACTAAGTGACTGATCATGCTGTAAGTGACTTCCTGTTCAAAGCCCACTCCAGAGGGAGCTCTGGTTTTTCTGAGCTGCAAGGTGTTTAGGGAAAGTTTATGTTTGTTTTTATTTTCCCTGACAGCCACTAACCCACACAGGAAAATCAGTTGAGGGCTTATCCACAATGATAAGACTATATGTTTATATCATATAGTAAGGTTTTCAAAGCATACATTTTTCACACAAACTAAAGCTGATTTTTAATTTACCTCAGGGCTTCTCTCTAAAGAAAGAAATGTGAAATGTGTAATTCAAAAAATGTACTCACTTCTTATTTCAAAAAACAAATGTATCCATGTTTCAGATTAAGAATAGGAATATAAAACATTATATTTACTATTATTTCCAGGTAGGAAAGCAATGGAGTCATAGGGTAAAAGGGAGAGGAAAGGAAGGAAGAGATGGGTAAGGAGGGGAGGAGGCAAGAGAAGAGGAAAGGAGACTGTCAGGAAGAGGGAAAGAAGACAGAGCATGATGTCAGGGTAGGCTGACAACCTGTACATCTCAATGACTTTAATGTAACAAAATTTTATTTTTGTCTGCACTTTATTTGGTTTTGTTTTTTCCTCGTTCACACATAATTTATTACTTTGATCTTATGGCACTTTTGTGTCAATAGGTACATTCACATGGGCAAAGCAGGAGAAAACCAGGATGGAAAGTCAAGCCCAGCCATTAAATGCTTCTGCCAGGAAGTGACACACATCACTTCCACTCCATTTCATTGGCCAAAGCAAGGCACACGACCACACTTAACTTCAGTGGAGGCAGGGAAGTATAATCCTCCAGTTTGCTTAGAAGAAGTAGAGAAGCAAGTGCTGGTAATGCCTGCCACAAACAAGAGGATGAGTGAGATTGTGCTGGAGGGAGGGAAAGAAAATATCTGTTCTTCCTGTTCCCTTCTCCCCTCCTTTCCCTGACAGCCTCATCCCCTTGCTGTGACCACACCCTTCCTGCAGATCAGGGTATCAACTGACCTGTAGTTTCTGGCACCAGCATTCCCCTCCTTTTATTCATCCCTCTGCGCCCCAGAGATGTGCTTTACAGGTAAACCACTTCCTGGGAACTTCCTCCAGCAGTCCACCCAGACTAGCATCTCATGATCCCTTGCTGAATGGGCCAGCTCAGAGCAAAGCATGTAATTGGGCACACCCACACCCAACCTGAGAACACCTTTCAGAGGAGGGCAAACATTATGGATATTTATGTTAATGGCAGCAGTAAGGGCTTCCAAGAGACACTTCATTTTTTAAAACTTTTATGGATTACTGTGTACTCCAAGAACCAGAGATTATCACTGCTGTCATATTATTTCAGGTCAATTTAAAGCTGATCTTGAGCAGACAGGGAAATAAATAACAACATGTTCATTCCAGTGACCTTTGATTGTGTGTGAGATTATCTTCCCCTTGAGGTTGGCAAAATGAGAAGCTAGACCCAGATCACTGAAGCCTGCCACTAATGAGCCACTTGTGTGTATGTGTTGGGAGTTCTCGGTGGCTTGTGTGTGTGTGTTGGGAGTTCTCGGTGGCTTGTGTGTGTGTGTGTTGGGAGTTCTCGGTGGCCAAGGTCCTGAGCTCATGTTCTAGTTCTCACTGTCCCAGGGGACCGTCCAGAGCATGAATTTGTACAAATTGTTTTTCCCTCATGTTTCCCCACTATGGTGAGGTAAGACATTCTGCTCTGTGGATATAGGTAGAAATTTCCTCTGTCTACATCACAGGTTTAAACTGTACCCACCTAAGGCTCAGCAGTGAGGCTCAAATGTGAACTGAATGGCTTTGCATAGTTCAACATTTTTAACATGTACAGCTGGAAAGACTATAGAGCTTTAGAACTCAAGCGTCTGCTTTAATCTATATCATTACCGAGTGAGGCACCAAAAGGTATTTACCACAGAGCTACGTCGTAACCCTTTCTTCCTCCCAGGTTCTGGCTGGTATAGTTTAATTTCTTCCCTATCAAAATGTATTACCCTATACGAGTCATAAAATAATTGTAAGACTTTTTAAATGAAGAATTTACTAGACATCTTCCCCAGACTGGCTCTGTAAATCCATTATAGAGAACTTTTTATGCAGTTTGCCTTCCTCATTCCCTTTCAGGGATTATTTTGGCATAGGGGAAATTGGAGGGAAATGGGTAATAACTGTGACTTTAACTGTGACTTGCGGGTCTCTGGTTCTACCTTCAACCTCAGCCACTTTTCCAGTGCTTTAGTGACATTAGTACCTCAGCTGATAATTCTTCTGTCTTCCCTTTCTCCCCCCCTCCCTCCTTTCCCTTCTCTTTTCTCAGCTCCAAGGTTTATAATTAAGGGCAGAACTGCCTGGCTGTTTCAGATAAGACTTCACTGAGTGACTGTTCGACCCATGACATACCCTACAGTTTAACAGGCTCAGGAATTAGATTGTATCGGTTGAGTCAGGGTTAATCAGGCCCATGATAATCGTCAGACTGTAATTAAAAGACCTTGTCTGCCTTTTTTACTACTGTATCCCCTTGCTGCTAGCCCAGTGCCTGCCACATGGCAGATACTCAATAAATAGCGGCTGAATGAAAACTGCTGTTAACCAGATTTATAAGATTTTAACTTAAAAACAGTGTGAATTCATAAGTTTATTCATTGTAAGGGACATAACTGGTTCGAGTACCTAAGGCAATAATTTTGCTCAAGGTACTCCCGTATAATAGGTAGATCTATTCAAGAGACTGAACGATGGTTAGAAATGTCCTTTATAAAAAGAATCAGAAGAACAAATTGCAGTGTTACCAAAAGAATAGGAAGACCAAGCTAATATATTAGTATTATTATTAACTCTATTATTATTTCTGTCTAAAGAAAAGATATGTAGAGTAAAATCATCCTCTTTTTTTTTAGCACAGATAATCTACAAAATGCAGGATATCTATAGTTATTTGTATCATTTGAAAATATTTTGAGCATTTCGCAGTAAGAACCCAATGCCCACAACCAGAAATGTGTACAGAGGGGTACACTAAAGTCACAACAGACTGGTGAGGACCCTGCTGGCAGTGGCGTTTACTGTTGAGCTGTGGGCTGCTCCCTCAAGGTCAAACAATATCCCAGTCCTAGTCTGGAGGGATTCCAATGTACAAATTTATTCTAGGGACACCTTAGGGTTCCATTTTTCCCACAGACTCAACATACCATAAAATTTCACTGTTGGATTGCTGACACAAACTAAAATGAGCTATCCAAGGCAAGGTTTCAGTTTATTCATGAGGGATGTATTTCTTTAAACATTCCTCCGGTTCCTCCTATTAGAAGATCATCACTTTTTGGAACTTCCCTGGCGGTCCAGTGGTTAAGACTCTGGGCTCTCACTGCAGAGGGCACGGGTTTGATCCCTGGTCGGGGAACTAATATCCCACATGCCGCACGGCCAGTCAAAAAATCATTACTTTTTATATACAGATCAACATCAGAGTTAAAGACTATAACTGTAGACAGTGATGAATAAAGATAGGGGGCTCCCGCAGGGGTGGCCTTGATCCAGGTTCATAGGGTGGTGGTCCAGAGGGTAATATAGGTGGTACTCTGAAAATTATGTAATTGGAGGAACCTTGGGATTCCACTAAGAGAACATGGCCACAGTTGGGACCTCTCTTTCTACTTCAGCCAGTTGGGATATCAAGTGGATCTTGCCCCACGCCCTTTCTGATTTCCAGAACTGGACAAACACCCCACCACAACTCAACCAAAGAAAGCATGGTGTGGGCTGGCTGTCAGAAACCCCCATCTCTGATCGCGGCTTCACCTAATATGCCTCAGAGGAAGGGCACTCAACATTTAGTTAGCCAGGTTGACCCATGAGGCCTCCATGACGAACCTAATGAATGTTAACTTTATAAGTTTGAGAGAAAGTACTTAAAAAACAAAACAAAACACACACAAAAAAACAACCTACACAACAACAAATAAAAACCTCCTCTTTGTCCATTAAAGAGATTACTGATAAACCCCTTGATGTGTTCCTGGGTCAGGTTCCCTTTTGGTTCACTTAACCTTTGGACACAATCCCATTGGGAAGCGATTCACATGCCGCCCTAAAATTTTCTGGATTCCTTGGTCCCACCATACTCTGAAATAGAAGCCTGAGTCTACTGCTTCCTGAAAAGCAAAGGATTGCTATTTATGTCTTCAGCAATGTCTTACTACATATGTTGAAGTGAGCAGTGGGTGAGCTTGGCCTTTTGGAGGATCAAAAGAGAAATCCTGCACAAATCCCACCCTCAAATAGTATGATCATTATTTCATGGGTGGCCTGATGCCCTGTATACAGAAACAGAGGCCAGGGCAGTGATATCTGGAGGCTTAGGCACCACTGCTGCCCTCCCAAGTTTGCAAGCTGCACCAGTGGATTTTGGTAAACAAAGATCAATGTGCTGTACTCTGTGACTATGCCCCCAAACCTTTAGCCTCGCCTGGCCCAGTCCTAGTCTGTATACATGGACTCCGGCTGCCCATAGATGGCCTCATGGAAGTCTACAAAGTATGCTCATTTATCAGTCTTGGCCCGTGTACTCCCTGTAGAGACCTGGTAGCTCGTTGGGGGGGTTTGTTTGTTTTCTCCAAAAGAGGAAATGTCATAACAATATTGAAAAATAGGAACTTGCATTTCACTCCCCCAAAACTCCTTGAACACCTAGAGGGAGTGTATAGTCTGACAATATAGAGGAAATAGCTTTTGGGTCTTTGCAGCACCCCCAGTGTTTTTCATCACTCATCAATCACGAGCTGAGAGATTGCCTTACCTGCTTGTTTATTTCCCCCTGTACTATATTTATGTCTTTTCCTGTTCTGACCAGAATGCATACAACATATGAAAAATATACACCAGGGTCTCTGGGAAAAAGTCTCCACACACCAAGCTGGAGATAGTCACCTTCCACTAGAGGAATATGAATTCCTAGGACGCAGTATCTCCCCCCAGAATACTACAGTCTGGGTCTCAGCAAAGCATCAGCAGAAAAGAAGATGACTTCTAGGTTTTGAGCCCAGGAACCTGGGAAATTGACTGAAAAAACAAAACTGGGGAGATGATGTGGGTTATAGAAAGGGGACTTTAATCTGATTTTGAACATACCGAGTTACATAGAATAGGCAGGCAGTCAAGGTCTGTGTCTGGTCTTTAGATATTTAGGGATAGGCAGCTGGAAAGTTAGAGGGGAAACAGGGCTAGCAATGGAGATTTGGAAGTCTTCAATATAAAATTAGTGTTGAAACCATAAACATGGGCCGTAGGGAAAACGCATAGTGGACAAAATGAAGAAAGAGGAGGTAGGAGGGTAGGACTGTGGGTTCTCATGAAAAACCAGAAAGTTTCAAGGAGAAAATTCATAAGGCAATAAGACAAGGCTTTGACAATAAGGAAGTTATCAGCAACCTTGGAAAGGAAATTTTCAGTATGGCACAGTGTAGACAGCTCTGAAAAATTGATTTTGTCTTGTCCAACCTCCTCACCCCCACCCCCATTGGTTTCACCTCAGCTAAGGAAGGAGTTATATCTTCAGTCTGCCTTATTGGGTTACGTGTGAATAGATTGTTCTGACTCACCTTGTTGACAAATCCTCATTTCTCTTCTATCTCACCATGTATATAACCTTTACAGACCTCAGTTTTCTCATCTATAAATTTCCAATCCACAGTTCTTTGATACTTTCATCACTGATACCAATCGATATATTGGGGAAAGGCTGTGAACCAAGAAGGGTCTGCAGAAATCCAACTGGGCTCATTTGACTGATGTTTCCTTTTGTGACTTTGAAATCCTCTGGCCCTCGATTCCTTGTCTGGGTTTTCTAACCAGCTCCTTCCCCAGGGTTTATTCATGCCAACCATCTACCTCCCACTTTTCCAGACAAAAGAAAGCATCCTAAGAAAACATCAGCTGCTTCCATGATGCCCTCTCTTTTGGCTCATCTCTAGGACTCTGGGCCATGCCTCCCACTCTCTTTCTTTTAGACCTCACACAGCATCCTCACTTGGCATGAGATTGGATCTGTGACCCTCCACTTGGAGAGCACCTGTAGGCATTTCCTCGAATCCTGATGCCATGCCAATCTCTAGGGTTTTATAGCTGACCTAAGGCTAGTTCTGATGTTCCAAATTAACAGCAGTGCCAAGGTAGGGAGCTTCCTGGCCTACAGTCCTTAACTGAAGTGAACATCTGCTTAATTTCAGCCAAAGAAGCATATTATAAAGGATATGATAGACTCCTTTGCACTCTTCTCCATTTGCTGCTAATCATAATTTGGCAAGTAGAATTACTCCCATTTGGAGCTGCAGTATAGATGCCCAGTGCTTTAAAAAAAAGAGAGAGGAGAGAAGAAAGAAATATAGAAGCATGTTTTAGAAAATTAGAGGCAATGGGGCTTCCCTGGTGGCCCAGTGATTAAGAATCCGCCTGCCGGGCTTCCCTGGTGGCGCAGTGGTTGAGAGTCCGCCTGCCGATGCAGGGACACAGGTTCGTGCCCCGGTCCGGGAAGATCCCACATGCCATAGAGCGGCTAGGCCCGTGAGCCATGGCCGCTGAGCCTGCGCATCCGGAGCCTGTGCTCCGCAACGGGAAAGGCCACAACAGTGAGAGGCCCGCGTACCACAAAAAAAAAAAAAAAAAAAGAATCCGCCTGCCAATGCAGGGGACACGAGTTCAAGCCCTGGTCTGGGAAGATCCCACATGCCGGGGAGCAAACTGAGCCTGTGTGCCACAACTACTGAGCCCATATGCCACAACTGCTGAAGCCTGCGTGTCTAGAACCTGTGCTCCGCAACAAGAGGAGCCGTCGCGGTGAGAAGCCCACGCACTGCAATGAAGAGTAGCCCCCACTCACCACAACTAGAGAAAGCCCGTGTGCAGCAACAAAAGACCCAACGCAGCCAAAATAAATAAATAAATAATAAAATAAATAAATTAAAAAAAAATAAAATTAGAGGCAATGCAGAAAGACAGTTACCTGCAGCTAGACTGTTACCTTTAATAAGAATCCATGCCAACTCACTACTGCTCTACAAAGCTGGCTAACCGTAAATCCTTCAGTGCTTTTATTATTATGTATTCTAATTAATATATATGACATTCACTGTTTATTCACTGCTTTCACATTTCAAATTTCAGCTCCTGTATTTAACCAGCTCAGACCTCAGGAAACCAAGAGAGAATCTAGGAGACTCTCAGGCCTGTAGCTGTCCCCAGGACATCTCCCAAATGTGCAGAAGATTATCAGAGTTTATTCTTGGCCCCTTGAAGTTTCTAACCTGAGCTGAGGCTACTGGTGGCCTGTCTTTCCTTCTGCAGCAGCTCACCACCTGGGACAAGAAGCCCTGGACAGGCCACCGACTTTAGGACCTCGTAACTCTGTCCCCCTCAGCCAGGTTTTCATCCTCAGCACTATGGACATTTGGGGCCAGATTACGTTTTTTTTTTTTTTGGTGGGTTGGGGCGGGGGGTGTTCTATGCATTGCAGCATGTCCAGCAGCATCCTTGATCTCTACCTACTAAATTCCAGTGGGAGCACCACACCCATACTGACACCCACACCAGGTTCCTAGCAGGTAAAATTATCCCCAGTGAAGAACCACTGCTCAGGAATTCCCTAGTGGTCCAGTGGTTAGGACTTTGCACTTCCACTGCAGGGGGCACCGGTTGGATCCCTGGTCGGGGAAGTAGGATCAGAGAACCTTTCTCTGTGATACCAGTCTGAGCCCTTGGGGCATTCTCAGCGTCCCTTATCCTAAGGTTTAGATATGGGATGGATGGTAAAAGATTTCCAGTCACCTTCCCCCACAGATCACCCCTTTGTCCATATGTCCTGCTTCTGTTAACATCATTGCCAGCACTCCCTACATACATGCTCTCTTCCAGTCCCCTACTCTCCCCACTCAGTTGTCACAGTCTAGTCAACTTTTTCTCCAAAACTTGCTTGTGTCTCTCTCCTCCCAATTCCTATCACCATTCTCCATTCCAGCCTCCGTCATCTGTCACCTGGCCTCCCTCTCTCCTGCCTCCTGTTTCTCAGTCCCTCCTTCACTTTGCCCTGGAGCCAGATTCCTAAATCAGACCAGATTGACCACACCACTCCCTCCTTGGAAGTCTTCACAGGCTCCCTCTGCCATTGCCTATAGCAGGGGTCAGCAAGCTTTTCCTTAAAGGGTTAGGTAGTAAGCATTTTAGGCTTTGTGAACCAAATCAGAGATATTATGTAAGGACTTATATAACCATTTAAAATAAAACCATTTAAAAATGTAAAAACCATTCTTAGCTCACAGACTGTAAAAAAGCAGGTGGCAAGCTGGATTTGGCCACGGGCTATAGTTTGCCCATCTATCGCCTAGTAAATAAACTTGATGACCATTTACTTAAGGCTCTGGATGATTGTGGCCCACACTTCTCTTTCCCACCATATATCTTCTGTGCTCCCTGCATACTAGTGTCCCCACATGCTCCTCCCCTCCCCCGCAACACACACATACAGCTTCCTCTCTCATGGTGCCTCTGTTCATGCCCTTTCCTCACCTGGGTTGCCCTTCCCGAGCCACTTCTGCCTATTGAAATTATACCTCTCAAGACACTCTCAGATGCCACCTCTTCTGTGAAACCTTACCCTGTTCCAGAAGGTCAGAGTTAAACTCTCTCGCCTCTGTGCCCCTTTTCCTTTGTACCTCTGCTACGGTACGGATTTCATCCTCCTTTGTATGCTAGCTGCGTACATGCCAAACTGCCTAGGAGGCTGTGAGCCTGCTGAGAGTGGAGACCTTGCCCCTTCATACCTCTACTTTGCACCTTTCAAAGTGGAATCATGGCAGGTAGTACCCCATTGAGCCAGCATGTGAAGCACTTTATGTACATCCTCACCAACCCATGAAGATATTCTTATCTCCACTTTACATGTGAAGAATCTGAGCCTCAGAGAGGTCAAGTAAGTTGCCTCAGGTCACACAGCTAATAAATGGCAGAGCTGGAATCCAAACTAGGTCCATCTGACTGCAAAGCCTGGACTCTAACCACCTTATTATATAGAACAGGGACTCAACAAAGAGGGGTGGTGCTGGATCAGGTGCCACACCTCATCATACAAGTTTTACTTACTTACACATAAGCAGCATTTAAGTCAGACTCATTGAACTTTAAAATATCATTGATAGGTTCAGACTGCCTGCCCCATCGTTGAATTCATGTCTGAATTAAGGACCATGCTCTCCTGGAATCCTGTCCTCTTTTGGTTTCTAACATGCAATCTGAGTGTTTGGTATTCATCTTATAGGGATTTTTCCCTCAGTGAGGCCCCTGATCATTTTGCTGAGAACTAGCTTTGAAATCCTGCAGTGAGAACTAATGGGATACCATTTTCAAACAGAGCTGGGCAAACTAGGAGAAACAAACAGAAAGAGGGTAATTCTAGTCTTGGAATTTATGAGCTTCCCTATCTAAAAGTTTAAATTTCAGCTTGCTTTTGATCTTCGGGTTTATGGTGAATTTTAAGAGGTTGTTCTTCTGAGACAGTCTTAGGAACTTAATACGCTTTGCTCCTTCCACTGAGAGAGATACCTAGACATCTTGCCCCCCAGCTCTTTCAGGCTCGGGTAAGCTTTGTCTTCTATATAATTCAGTTTGGCTTGAATAGGGGCAGAATCATGGAGAATGAGAACCATAACCACCTCCCCGTTGCCAACAGTGTGATCACAAAACACCCAGCAGTCCTGCCATTGCTGTCCAACAGTAACCCCACAGGGAGTGACACCTGAGAGCCACCGCAGGCAGTGACAGGTCATGGGTAAGCCCTGAGTTTCCTGAAGTGATGTGGGAACAGACAGGTGTCAGCCCTCTGAGGAGGGACCTCCAGGCAGACTTTTTGGTGGCCCCTCTCCTTCCAGCAGACACACACACGATAGATAAATATGTATTAACGGTGGTGAGAGAAGAGAGGCATCATAGAACTGTTTGGCCCTTCTCTTGGGTGTTTAGAAGCCAAGTTCATCCTTAAAAGCTGCACCGCCCTTTACCTCAGCGGTGGACACTTTGGGGAGAGGGGAAGGTCTCCAGGCGTGTTCTTTACCTGTTTCTAATTTGCCCCAGAGGGAACCGCGGCTGCTGCTTTGCTCACTGCCACGTGACTGCCTTTCTCATCTCCTCCACCCCTGTTCTCCTTGTGTGCTCACTTCCACCCCTGGGCCTAACTCCCAGCAGTCTTAACTCTTGTCATGTTAGGCAATTATTTTCAAATCTTGCAGCAGGACAGACAGTACAGCGTCAGATAATCCTCTCTCTCCTTTTACTTCCACATTTGATGAGACAGCTGCATTTTCCTAGCAGAGCCACCACCTGCAGCAGCTCAAAATAGTCTGTGGGGGTTTTTTTTTTTTGTTTTTTTTACCTTTTGTTGACGAAAAAAATGTACAAAGTCCATTCTGTATACATCCCAGTTCTCTTTATGTTCACGGTTGCCTCATCTAAATTTCAGACTTGTAGTTCCTTTCTCCCAACATTGTTTTTCTGGGTTTTTTGTTGTTTTTTCCGAACGGGCCTCTGAAAATCGGCAGCAAAGAGGCCAGTTTGTTTAATTTAAATACATTGCAGGAAAATGAAGGTAATTGTCCACACAGGCCATCTGCTACCTGGCAGGTGTCCATGAATCAGAGAGAGAAAAATGGAGACTCGAGTGTCTCCTTCTGTTACCATGATAACCGCTTAGCTCAGAGTTTTCGTTGGGTGTGTGTGTGGAGGGGATGCCGTTAATAGTGCTCTGGCGAGGGCATTAACTCTCAAAATCAGGCTTTTTGCCATAAGCCTCCCTGGGTTTGATTACCTGACGATAATCAAGGAGGTAAAAAAAAATTCATACCTGTTCCATCAGGAAAAAAAGGGAAGGAAATAGTATTTATGGAGCCCCTCCTGTGTGCCAGGCGCCCTGCTGGGGCTGGCTGAGCACAGCCCAGGACTGTATATCGTCATTTTCCTACTGCAGACAGCACCTCTGCCCCTGCACGGCCACGCTCTCTGCCACAGCGTGTGAGTCCCCATCTCCACTCACAGTGTCCTCAAGTCACCTTCCCTGGCGTTCTCTGTACCTGTTTTGGCTCCAATGTTAGACTTGCGCTCAAACAAAAGACTGAGTCGGAATCACCGTATTCTCCCTTCTCACGTTTCTCACTCGTGCTGGAAATTAATTTATGTTGCTATCAAAAATCGTGGTTGGCCTCGGCAGTGAGGAGTCTCACCTGACCCTTGTTCCCTCTGACCGCAGAAACTTGGGATCCCAAAGTGCTTAGGGTTATTCCAGCAGTTTAAGGCCACTGGAAGACCCAGGTACCCGTCTTAGCCTTGCTGCTAATTTATTTGTGACCTTGTGGCTTCTCTAGGCCTCCATCTCCTCAGATACAGTAATGAATGTTGGACTAAAACAGAGGCTGTTTTCCTGGGGTCACGAACCCTCTGACATTACAAGCATAACCTCTGAACTCTTTTCTTGGAACACGATACATAGCTTTCTCAGGTTCTCAGAGTCTTTGCTGATTTAGAAGCAGTGAAGGGCCAGCAGAGGAGAGAGCCTCTCAGATTGTAACATTTCTCTAGCTCTGTCTTTCCAGCAGAATTGTTTCCAACTACAAGGGACCTCTGTCCTCAGAGAACCTGAGTTACAGGGCATTTATTGTGTTTAGTTGTTGGTTAGACACGTGACTGGCCTTTGCTGTGTTCAGGCCTTTGTAATAAGTTGTATTTCAACAAGGTCCCACTGTCCTGCTTCAGGAAACTTTAAAACACCAAGGAGCGTGTCGTGAAGCTCCCCCAGCTTCTCTAGGCTCGCCGCCCCTCTTCTGGCAGCTGAAACCCAGAGGCACGTGATTCTTTTGGACCCTCATTGGACAGCTTATCCCCACCCCCCTACTCCCTCCACCTTTGCTGATTTCTGTGTGAGTCTCAGGTTCCCCATAATCTCTGGGTTCCAGCAGCGATGCTCCCCCCAGCCTCTGACTGTGCTGCTTATTCTAGATGCGTTTGCTCTGAGTGGAGTGCTCAGCAGTCTCCATGGGGAGGGCCTGCCTCTCTGAATGTACAACCCATCTGTGTCTTTGAGACAAGGTGCAGTCGCTCAATGCAGTGCTTCGTCTGCGCCGACTTCAGTGTGTCCATCCGGCACAGACCTGTCAGGTGGGCAGAGGATGAGCAGTCTCTAACCGGGTTATAGGTGACTTGTCGGCGAGCCAGGAGAGCTGCCGTGTGCACTGCAGCACTGCCTTCAGCCGTGTGTGCTCCAGACGCTCCAGTCTGTGCTTATGTAATGAGGAGGACCTTATTTCAAACTGTCTTCCTTGAGACAGCCCGTCCTCTGCATACAGCAGTCTGCTCCCTGCACCTCCCCACCAGCTGCGAGTGCAGGAGACCTGAACAGGCAGCATCTCCGGTGTGGACTCCGCTCGTGAGAAAGGAGAGTTACGAGTAGAACATGCCTTACGTGACCCTGAGGTGGCCGCTGAGAGCCCTCAGAGGGGGATCCTTCACTGACAGAGTGGTTATGACCGAAGCAAAGCCTTGATCACTCGGCATTTCTGAGATGAGGTAACTTGGTGAAGGTCGTAGAATCATAGCATTTTATATCTGAAAAATGCTTCACAGGTCATCTAGTTCGATGCCGCTCAGTTTGTAAATGAGAAGACTGAACTCCAGAAGAATTCAAATGCATGTCCTGTACAGTCAAAAGAAAACCCCAGGTCTCCGGACTTTGAGGGAGCGCCCCTCCCACGGAACCTCACCGCCTCCTTAGCGTTCACCCGGGCCTGTGGCCAGAGCAAGATCCCCTCTTGGCGCCTGTGGCGGCCCCTCCTCTTCTGAGTCATTGGATTTGCAGCAGAGAATTGTCTCCAGGCCCTGCCATTTACTCATTACAAAGTAAAGCGGTTGAAACTTTCAGCCTCAGGACAGGCTAATGCACTGAGGGACTCAGGCACATTCTCAGATCCGGAAAAATTTTTCTTGATTCTCTGTGCTTGCATCGCTTCTCATCCACGGTCCTCTTTCCAAGGTCTTCGGCGTCTCATGCAGGCCTCTGGGCCTGGTCTCATCCCAAAATTCTCCCTCCTGCTCCCTCTCGGTCAAATGCTCTTCAGATGGGACTGATCTAGTAATGCAGGAAGAAAACACTCAAGCTCAGCACGTGAGTTACCTATGGCTGCATAACAACTTACCCCGGAACTTAATGGCTTAGGAGAACAAGCTTAACTCACAGCTTCTGTGGGTCAGGAGTCCAGGCGCTGTTTAGCTGGGTCCTCACAAGCTGAGGGTCAGGGTTTCTCACAAGGTTACAGTCACCTCAAGCCTCAACAGATCACGTCGTTGTAGGCAGGATTCCTCGTGGGTAGTTGAATTGAGGGCCACAGTTCAATGCTGGCTGATGGCTGGAAGGCACCCTCAGTTCCTTGCCAGGTGGGCCTGTCCACAGGGCAGCTCATAAGACGGCAGCTGGCTTCTTTAGCATGAGCAGGGGCAAGAGTGGGAGAGGGTATGTGTGGACAAGACAGAAGTCATGGTCTTTTA
This sequence comes from Lagenorhynchus albirostris, assembly GCF_949774975.1. Classification (NCBI taxonomy): domain Eukaryota; kingdom Metazoa; phylum Chordata; class Mammalia; order Artiodactyla; family Delphinidae; genus Lagenorhynchus; species Lagenorhynchus albirostris. The sequence continues at coordinate 69,904,358 of NC_083107.1, forward strand.
TCAGCTGATCTCAGAAGTGACATCCCATTGGCCTGATTCATCAGAAGCAGTCACTACACCCAGCCCACGTTCAAGGGGAGGGGATAACACCAGAGGTGACTGCAGGGAGGGAGGGTGCCACTGGAGGCCTCCTCAGAGGTCTGCCCGCAACAGTTAGTTACCTAGTTAAAGTATTTCACATAAAGCTTTATTGATGACGATAGATTTAGTCCTCCCCGGAGATCATTGCCCGCTCTGGCTACGTTCCCGCTTTCCATTACAGAAGAGAAAGGGTCAGAAACTTGATACACCTCATTGTCATTTAACAAATATTTATTAAGCCTTTGCATGTGGTAAGCACAATGGTAAGGAAGATAAATTTGAGGGGTGAGATTACTGCTGTACAGGGTTCTGAGGGAGGTGACAGTGAAGCAGACAGCTGGAAGACCAGCTGGTCAGACACCATAGAGGGGTAGCGCTCCCGGCAGAGTGAACAGCTAGTAGAGGCCTAAAGGTGAGAGAGTGCAGGCCTTTCAGTAGATGGTTGTTGTCGAAACCGCCCAGGAGCAGAGTCAGTTGACCTCTGTTGCACCAACATATGCCTCATTCCAGATCAACCTCATTCCGGATCCTTCAGCTTCGAGCCTGGCTGAAGTACCTGCATATCGATTACCTATGACTTGTGCCTCTCCCGGGGCCTTTGGGATTTACTGCCCCACAAGGATGCCAAACCGGCATTGCTCTGCTGGACCCAGAATGCACACAGGGTTCCTGACCGCTCCATCCTAGCATTGCTTTAATCCAACATGATCCTAAAGCCAAGGGCTGAAGTTTGAGATCCATGGGGAAAATTATGCCTTCCCAGCGGTCTGAGCTTTTCTCTTTCTACTGCTCTGAACAAAGGCAATGTCAGGAGTCTGGTTTCTATCTTCCTCAGAAGGCATGTCCTGGGCAGTGATCCCAGGAAGGGGGCCTGATTATTTTCAAGCTGATGGTGGGCAGTAGGTTTCATTTCCTGATCCTAGAGATTTAGCCACATGTGGCTGTCTACCCCTGTCCATCCCTCTTACCTCATTCCCTGTCATCATTTTCCTGTTAAAATATTTGCAGAGGTTCAGCTTCATGTTCTTAAAAAGCAACCTATTTGTTCATCTCCGGTCTTAACGACTGTGACACTCAGTCCTTGGGTGGTGATGCCTGGCTCCAGTCTCACCGAGATTTACTGAGTACTTGCCACATGTTTAATACTGGGTTGGACCGCATAACTGTCCAGATAACTGTCCAGATAACTGTCATACAGTGAAGTGAATTTGAATTTCACAGGCCACATACTTAGGAAAAAAAATTATTTAAGTGGCCTTAATTTCCCTCTTGAGCGCTCACTTTCTGAGATGGGCACTTAGTCTGGGCATTTCTAGGAAAACTCTGAAGCCAGTCATTTCAGAGATTCTTATCCCCCTTCCTGCACCCAAAATGAGTGCTGCACCTTGGGGCCTTTTGCTGGGTGCTGTGGCCTCAGTGGAGGGGTGTCCATAGCTCCAAGTTGACCTGTGCTGAAGCCATCATGTCCTTTGCTTGTTGGCCAGGCCTGGTTCTCGTGGGCAGCACCCTCCATTCGGTGGCTAAGGCATCTGATGAGTTCGTAGACTCCCCCAGCATCCAAGGTCCACACCTGACCTCACCGAGGCTCTAACTCCTCTGTGATGGACAGACAGCTTTGGGCTCATCACTTCTCACAGTATCAGCCTATGGGAAGCTATTGGCTGCATGGGGTCCTTCCTTGAGGCTGCCCAGGCAACCCAAGAAACGACCTTTATTCTGTTCCCCTCAGCCCTGGGAAGGCCCAGGAAAGGCCTGGGCATTGCCAGTATCCACCACTTCTGTGATCTCCTACATCCCATACTGTGCTGGCTCAGGACTTTCCTGCAAAGCCACGCCTCTGCATCAGACTTTCTTGCCTTCTCCGTAGATTCTCTCACCTTCTTCCCAGCTTCCTTATCTGGTTTGTATTGGGGCTGGAACTGCTAGGTCTGATTGCTCATAAGCACTTTCCCAACTAGAATGAATTTTATGCTTTATGATTTGCTCCCTCTCCCATAAAAATGGCCAAAAAAGCAGAGGGTGATAATTATAGGGTGAAAGGTGGAGGTTTTTTCCCAAAATACAGTGATTAATATGTGATAATGTTATCTGGACAAAACCGGACTCCTACGGTTTATAAACTAGTCAGGAAGAAAAGATATATACGCTGAAAGACTAAATAATAATAAATGTTTTGTAACCACTGGCAAAATAGAAGAGAATATTTCAAAAGATAGAACATGTTGAATTGTCAACGGAAAATTATTATAAAAGTTAAACCGGGGGCTTCCCTGGTGGCGCAGTGGTTGAGAGTCCGCCTGCCAATGCAGGGGACACGGGTTCGTGCCCCGGTCTGGGAAGATCCCACATGCCGCGGAGCGGCTGGGCCCGTGAGCCATGGCCGCTGAGACTGCGCGTCCGGAGCCTGTGCTCCGCAACGGGAGAGGCCACAACAGTGAGAGGCCCATGTACCGCAAAAAAAAAAAAAAGTTAAACCGGGATAAAAACATCAAAAAGAGATTTCGTAGGATTCCATTATATGGATTAACCACATTTTAAGTCATTCACCAGTCAGTAGATTTTGGGGTTATTTCCACTTCGGGCCTATTAAACTAAATGTTGCTAATAAACGTTTGTGTACAGGTTTTGGATGAGCATATGTTTTTATTTCTCTTGGGTACATATCAGGAGTGAAATTGCTGGGTCATATGGTAAGTTTACATTTAACATTTTAAGAAGCTGCCAGACTGTCTTCCAAAGTGGTTGTACCATTTTACAGTCCCATCAGCAGTGTACAAGGCTTTCCCTTTTCCCACATCCTTGTCAGTCTTTTTGATCGTAGCTATTTCAGTCAGTAAGTGGTATCTCTTTGTGATTTCAGTTTTCATTTCCCTGAGTACTCGTGTTGAGCATTTTTCATGTAATTTTTAGCTCATTTGTATATCTTATTTCATGAAACGTCTATTCAAGTCTTTGCCTGTTTTGTAATTGGGTTGCCTGTCTTATTATTCAGTTACAAGAGTTTTTTTATATGTTCTAGACACAGGTTTTTTTTTATAATTTATTCTATATTTATTTCAGCTTTATTGAAGTATCATTGACATATAAGATTGTAAGATATTTAAAGTATACATTGTAGAGACTTAATAAACCTATACATGGCGAGAGGATTTCCCCATCTAGTTAATTAACATGTCCATCACCTCACATATTTATCTTTTGTGTGTGTGTGAGAACATTTAAGTTGTTCTCTCTTAGCATATTTCAACTATACAATAGTATATTACCAACTGTAGTCACCATGTAATATTGGATCCTCTGACCTTATGTTTTAGCCGGAAGTTTACACCCTTTTACCAACCTCTCCCCATTCCCCCACCACTCAGCCCCTGGCAGCTACTTTTCTACTCTCAGTTTCTGAGTGTGACTTTTTTTTAGATTCCACATATTGATGATACCATGAAGTGTTTGTCTTTCTTTGTCTGGTTTATTTCACTTACCATAACTAACACAGCAGGATTTCCTTCTTTCTCATGGCTGAATAATATTCCATTGTACATATATACCATATCTTCTTTATCCATTTATCTGTTGATGGACACTTAGGTTGTTTGCATATCCTAGCTATTGTGAATAATGCTGCAGTGAACAAGTGTATATGGAGTTCAAATATCTCTTCAAGATTCTGTTTTCATTTTCTTTCCTTTTTTTTAATTTATTTGGCTGTGCCAGGTCTTAGTTGTGGCACGCGGGATCTTCGTTGCAGCATGTGGGATCTTTTAGTTGCCGCATGCAGGATTTTTTAGTTGCAGCATGTGGGATCTTTAGTTGTGGGATCTAGTTCCCTGACCAGGGATCAAACCAGGGCCCCCGCGTTGGGAGCATGGAGTCTTAACTGCTGGACCACCAGGGAAGTCCCTGTTTTCATTTTCTTTGGATATATACACAGAAGTGGGATTATTGGATCATATGGTTGTCCTGTTTTTCATTTTTTGAGGAAAAATGCCACTTTGCCTAGTGGCCACACCAGTTTACCTTCTCACCAGTAGTGCACAAAGGTACCCTTTTCTCCATGCCCTCCCCGACACTTTTTTTTTTTTCCTCTGGTTGCATTGGGTCTTCGTTGCTGCGTGCGGGCTTTCTCTAGTTACGTCAAGCAGGAGTTGCTCTTCGTTGTGGTGCACGGGCTTCTCATTGCAGTGGCTTCTCTTGTTGCGGCACACAGGCGTCAGTATTTGTGGCACGCAGGCTCAGTGGTTGTGGCACACAGGCTTAGTTGCTCCATGGCATGTGGGATCTTCCCGGACCATGGATCAAACCTGTGTCCCCTGCATTGGCAGGCAGATTCTTAACCACTGCACCACCAGGGAAGTCCCGAGGTGGCTTCTCTTGTTGCGGAGCACAGGCTCTAGGTGCCCGGGCTTCAGTAGTTGTGGCACGTGGCCTCGGTAGTTGTGGCTCGCAGGCTCTAGAGCACAGGCTCAGTAGTTATGGCTCACGGGCTTAGTTGCTCCACGGCATGTGGGACCTTCCCGGACCAGGGATCAAACCTGTGTCCCCTGCATTGGCAGGCGGATTCTTAACCACTGCACCACCAGGGAAGTCCCGCTCATTATGGTTTTGATTTGCATTTCCCTAATGACCAATAATATTGAGCATCTTTTCATATGCTTATTGGATATTTGCATATCTTCTTTAGAGAAATGACCATTCAGATCCTTTGCCTATTTTTAAATTAGGTTACCTGTCCTTTTATTATTGAGTGTAAGAGATCTTTTTTAAAAAATATTTATTTATTTATTTAGGCTGCACCAGGTCTTAGTTGCGGTACACGGGATATTCCTTGCAGCTTGCGGACTTCTTAGTTGCAGCACGCAGACTCTTAGTTGTGGCATGCATGTGGGATCTAGTTCCCCGACCAGGGATCGAACCCGGGCCCCATGCATTGGGAGCACAAAGTCTTACCCACTAGACCACCAGGGAAGTCCCAAGAGATCTTTATATATTCTTTTTTTAATCAATTTTTTTATTGAAGTATAGTTGATTTACCATGTTGTGTAGATATTCCTAATATAAGTCCCTTATGAGATATATGATTTGCAAAAATTTTTCCCATCCTCTGAGTTTTTCTCACTTTCTTAAAGGTGTCCTTTAAAAATAGTTCTTAATTTTAATGAAGTCGAATTTATCTGTTTTTCTTTTGTAGTATATACTTTTTGTGTCATATCTGAAAAGTCGCTGTCTAATCTTTCCCTCTAAGAGTTTTATAATTTTAGTTCTTATATTTGGAATGATCCATTTTAAGTTAGTTTTTGTATATAATGTGAGGTAAGGGTCTAAGTTCATATTTATTTTTATCATGGAAAGATCTCAAAAAGTATGCTAACTTTGCTGTACAGCAGAAATTAAACACAACATTGTAAATCAACTATACTTCAATAACATTTTTTAAAGTATGCTAGATGATAAAAGCAAGTTGCAAAATGATATGTGCAGTATGATACCCGTTCATGCAAAATTTAAAGGCACGAAATATCATATATTATTCATAATTATATATGTACACATAGGTAGAAAGTTTCACACCAAAACCTTTGACAGTGGCTGCCTCTGAAGGGAAGAGAGGAGGGGGCTGGAAAGAATTAGTGGTGAAAGCTGTCTTCAGATTTATCTGCAGTGTTTTTAGGTTGGAATAAATTTGACACAATATTAATTATCAATTTGAGTGGTCTGTTATGTTCCACTTTTAAGCTTTCTGTATTTTTTTAAGTTTCTCAAATTAAAACACACAGACACGAATCAAAGCAAGAACGATGGAGAACAGATCATTTCCGTTTGGTCCGGTGCTCACGCTGGGTGAAGCGTTGAGCTGGGGCTTTGTGCACCCAACCTGTCAGCCTGTTCGAGGTGGCAGGTTCTGTGTGTACGCGGGGTTTCTGAGCCAGATCCCAAAAGATAATTATCTTCCTTTGAACTCATTTGCACACTTTGGGTTATATTTTCCCAGTTTTGCTTCCAAAGAAAACCCCGCTCTATATGCCACCCTCAGTTGCCCTTCCTCTGAAGAGCAGCAGAGCCCAAATCTCAGCGAGCTCCCTTTAACCGGAGTTTTTAAATTTTATCCCATTGCTCCACGCTTTCTCCAAAACTGAGGCAGAGCCTCACAAGGAAAGTTTGGTTTCCGCTAAATGTGTGTGTCCATTCTCACCTAGTCCCCACGGGATGGCCCACAGAAGACCTCACTGTGTGTGCTTGATGAGTGCAGCACGACGAGTGCAGCATGACGGGCCAGATGACCAGGCTCCTGGGAACAGCCTGCAGCTAGACTCCTGACCCACAAACTCAGGCGCGCTCCCTGTGGCCTGGCAGCTGCAGAGGCGCAGAACACGTGTCATTGCCCTTAAAGTAGAAGGGCTTGTTCCAGCATCTCCCGCTGACGAGACGTGCAGCCTGACACAGAGCTCTTCCTCTCTTCATCCTTGTTTTTCTTCTGTAAAATAGATACAAAACAACATGTGCCCCTTCTACTCACAAGTTGTTATGAGGATCAAATGAAATAATGCACCTGAATGTGTTTGCAAACAAAACTCAAAGGTGTTTGTATATTATTTCCCAGCTGTGTGACCCCAGCCCCTCCCAGATCCTCCAACCAGCTACTCTGCTCCATCTGTCCACCTGGAAGGCCCCCCCTCCCTGTGCACGCCTCTACCCCTTTCCCTCCCACTTTTAGTCCGTTCTTCAGTGTTCCTGCTGCCTCTTCTCCCTCCTCGCCCTTTGTTCTCTCCCTTTCCTTCCCTTTTCTTCCTCTCACCAGTGCTGGAGGCAGCCTGACTCCTTCCTTTCAAATGTGATCGTGCACTGCATTGCACCACTGAACTGAAGCCCTGGGCTGGCTCAGGTTGACTGAAAAAAAGGACTTTCCCCTTTCTCAAAGAGGTAAGGCACCTGAGATGACATGTTTTATCTCTTTGATTCTCCCAGGCTCAGGCCACAGGATCGCCGCAGACGTCGCCCACTCACGGAGGCAGCCGCTCGATGCCCATGCCCGTGCACTCCACCTCCGCTGGCTCCACACCCACCCACTGCCCGCAGGACCCGCTGAGCGGAGTTGGCGGGGACGTGCAGGAGGCCTTCGCCCAGGGTGAGTCCGGGAGCAGAGTATAATGGAGCGCTGAGGGGGTTTGGAAACGTGGACAAGATTCCTACTGAGGTTTTCCCAGTTTCTTTTCTTTTGTGCACTTCGCTTTAAATGATCAGATTTTCACATACAGTAAAAATAAGTCAAGAGCTGACCCCTTCTCATTAGATGGGCTGGTCTGCAACAGAAGGTCTGCAGGCTTTGTACATGTGCGAAGTACAGGCCTCCTGGGCTTCTGTGCTCTTTTTTCTGGGTTGTGGGAAGTGCCTTGTCCTCTGGGCTTTGCCTCCTCCGGAGGAATTGGATGGAAGCATCCCCAAAGTCGGGCATTCGGCCTGGAAAGTCCTTAGAGCAAACAAGAGAAGGAGTGGAACTCTAAACAGGACCTTGCTGAAGCCTCCTTGTCTGTGGACTAATGGCCAGCGATGTTATGTGGTTGGGGGAAGACAAGGCAGCTCAGGAAGTCTTCCTGGGGCGGAGACAAGAGCAGGGAGGTGGAGCTGGCGAGTAAGTCCTGCCTGAGCATTTGTTCTAGAATCCACCTCCTTTGATTGTGGCTGAGAAGTATGGAGTTGACAGGGTCCTGCTCTTCAGGTAGAGAAGAGGGAGGAGGACCACAGACAGACCTGGGTACCGGTGCTCCTGACGGCCTGGGAGCGGGCAGAGCTGCTCGGCCCATCTCCCCCTAGGAGTTCTGCCCTGAGTCCCAGGGCCCCGCCGACCCAGGCGTTCACTCAGCTCTCTCCCCCCGACCCACCTGGCATCGCCATCTGCTCTGACTGCCCTCAGGTACAAGGAGAGACCTCCGCAATGACCTGCTGGTGGCCGCTGACTCCATCACCAGCACCATGTCATCCCTGGTGAAGGAGCTCCACTCAGGTGACGCCCACAGCGCCCGCCCAGCCTCCCACCTCCCCCTCCGCGCCCTCCTCGCCGCCTCACTGCGTGGTAAAGCGTCTCCCTAATTTCACCACGCGGTCGTCTTGCCTTCCAGGGATGCGCTGGATGCCTTCATCCTGGGAGCGTCTCTCCCACACGTGATCGCATAGAGATAATCACACGTTTAGGTTCCTCTTAAGAGTATGCCCTGTGGAGCAAACACAATTCCGACCTTAAAGAAATTCAGCTCAGTTAGGCCCCTTCCTCCCTTAATTTGTCTTCCATCTGTGCTTCCTCCACAGCTGCTCTTTCCTTAGGCCTGCTCAGCTGTCTCGCTCCAGAGCGTTCCTGGATGACTGGAACCGCATCAGCTGCAAAAGCTGCTGGACTTTCTCCCGGCTGCCTTTCTGCTCTCTCCTATTTGATTTGGTTTTGAAACCCTATTCTCTCCTTTTGTCCATGACGAGGCTCTGATTTCACTGGAAGTTCATGACCTGAGTCTGTTGCTTCCTTCGTTCCTCATGTTCAGTCTTATCTATGACTTCTTTCTCAGTCTGTCTGTCTCTTAGCTATTTCAGTGATTTTCCAGAGACCCTTACCTCATGGCATATTTCCCCTTATATAATACCCGGGAAGGAGAGAAAAAATAGAATGCCATTCCCATTATCAGCATGTCTTCAAGAATCCCCATGATTACATCAGTTTTGTAGCCGTCAGGTATTTTGCTAATCTTTTTTATGGTGGTCAGATTCCCGTGTTATATATTAAACAAACACATTCCCTTCCTAAGTGCTGTGGGTCACTCATACAGATGGCCCTCTTTTGTGTCTTTCCACCTAATGTAATGCTTTTGGATACCTTGAACTAGCTTAACAAGGTTATTGAATAAAAATATAAAGCAGGTTTTCTGTGGGCTATTCAGACACATGTACTTATTGAAACACAATACATTGAAATCATCTGTGCGTGCGCTTAGGGAAGGCGAGCCTCATGTACTCCTTCAGACCTTTGTAGGAGAAAGCGTATGCCTTTAGTGTTGTCATGGGACCAGGCCAAGGTCTGGCCCACGGCTTCGCTCTCAGATCTGCTGTTTTCATTTAGAAGAGAATAAGTGTGTGGCCTGTGTTGGTTTTTTCAGTACAGTTAAGATGCCAGTTCTCCTGTTCAGGCAGCATTACAGTAACACTGTCTCCGTTCTGGTACCATTTCTCAATCCCTTTTAGAAGCACTGCTCCCCTCCACACACACATAAACAGAAGAGATGACCACCTTTGAGATGACCTCATGGGTGATTAGAAAGTCCCTTCCCTAACATAGCTCCCACAGATGCCAGAAATCCCACTTCTGGAGGGAATTTCTTAGGGGATTTCAGGCATGGAAATTAACCACACTCATGCCTCATGGCCACGTATTAGGTTTTGTGCAAAATGAGTGGTTCATGAGCTCATCACACTAGTTTGGGAGGTGACTAGACATCATTAAACACAAAGCACATAGAGACCAAACAGCTTCATAATAAGTAAGGGTATGGGGATACTCAGCAATGTCTCCTAGTAAGAAAGGGTAGTTTTAACAAAACCATGTAATGTATTTGAAAGGTACCTTAGAGATCGCACTGTCCACTCCCCTTACTTTAGAAATGCGGTGAGTGATTATCAGAAAAGAGATTTGCCTAAAGTTACACAGCTTGAAGGGGCAAAGCTGGTCCTAGAGCTTAGGTCTGAATATTAAGCGATGCTCTTACCACCACACTGCCCTTATCCCCGCACAGGACAAGGGATCATGTCTGCAATCCCACGAGGGCCCCTTTCACTGATGCTCCACTCTAGGTCCATGGTAGATGTGGACTAGCCCCACACATGGCCCAGTATCTCTATCAAACACAGAGGTAAACTCCCTTTACATGCAAGGCTGCCAGTTTCTCAGTGAGTGGAAGAGCCCAACACCAACATGTGTTTTTTTTAATTTATGTTTTTGGCTGCATTGGGTCTTCATTACAGCACACGGGCTTTCTCTAGCTGTGGCGAGCGGGGGCTACTCTTTGTTGCGGTGCGCGGACTTCTCATGGTGGTGGCTTCTCTTGTTGTGGAGTACAGATTCTAGGAGCACAGACTTCAGCAGTTGTGGTGCACGGGCTCTAGGGCGGGCGGGCTTCGGTAGTTGCAGCATGCAGGCTCAGTAGTGTGGCTCGCGGGCTCTAGAGCGCAGGCTCAGTAGTTGTGGCGCACAGGCTTAGTTGCTCCGCAGCATGTAGGATCTTCCTGGACCAGGGCTCGAACCCACGTCCCCTGCATTGGCGGGCGGATTCTTAACCACTGCGTCCCCGGGAAGTCCCCAACCTGTTTTTACCATCACTGTCGAGATTTTCATGAGGATGAGAGTAGGTGCTCAAATTATCTTCCATGTATTCTGTACGGCGTGGACATGCTGTTTATATCCATAGCTTGCCCTCCTCATCTTTTCTGAAATCTTTTCACAAATGATGGACTCTTAGAGTTGGAAAGGATCTTGGAAGTCATTTCATCCAGTTGCTGCCTGATATAAAAGTCCTCTGTTTGAATATTCCCAGCGAGTTCATTCATGACCAGCTCTCCTCACTGGGAAGTTCTTCCTTATCAGGGAGCCAAAATCTGCCTTTCTATAGCAAACTGATCCTCATTCCACCCTCTAAAGCTGCCCAGATGAGCCCAGCCCCTCCTCTCATGTCAGCCTTTCCAGTGTTTGATGGCAGGTCACGTGGCTCTCCCGCAGCCTCTCCTCTTTAGGCAGCCGTTCACAGTTCCTTCAGCCATTCCTCATGTGACGTGGGTTTCACTTGACCATCCCGTGTGCCCAAGTGTTGCAAGGCCCTGGTTCAAAGTGCGTTTCCAGGGCTGAGCACGTCTCCACATTGCAAGGGGTCTTCCCCCTGACCCCCACTCCACCCCCAGCACGGTGAGCTCTGCCACCGCCCTGAGCAGGCCCCAGGGAAAGTAACCTTAGATGGCATTAGCTTTTTTCCACACAGCCACTTTGCACTGTTCAGTCATTTTAAGTTTGTCATCAGCTAAAACCAGGTTTTTGTATGTTTGTTTTGTTTTGTTTTTAACGAAAGCCAGTGTTCATCTAGGTATTCCCTGCTGTACACTTTTATCATTGTTTTCTTGAACCTGAATGCAAGGTATTAGCCATATACCTTAGTAGATATCATCACCTTAGAGAAGCCAGCAATAGAGCCAGAAGCTGGGTGGGTGACATCAGACTGCACTGCTCTGGGCTCAGGGCTTATGGGGACATGATGCTGGGGCATGGACCACACAGGGTGCAGACTAGGTGATTTCAGCACCCTTGGAGACCTGAAGCCATGAGCTTTTAGCTAGGGTTTCCTCCCAAGCCTCCTAAGCTACTCACTTCTCCCTCCTCCTATGCTTCTACTGTGCCGAAGGGTCACTGGCCTCCTTGGACTTGTTTTCACAGCAGGGGAAGGTGCAGAGGAAGAAGAAGAGAAGGTGCAGAATGGGAAAGACAGAGCTAAAGGCAGCTCCAGGACCCCTAGTCTGAATGGGAGCCAGAGCCCTAGCCCCTGAACGGAATCCCCCCTCCCCTTTGTTTCTGCCTTCCTTCCTGCTGCCACCTTTCCCCAGAGCTTTCAGACCCCCACGGATCCTTCTCCCTACTTTTCCCAACTGACCATCAAGTTTTTCCCTAGAGGTGGTTGTGTCAGTGGATCAACAAAAGCTTCCTGATCTCCTGACACTATGATAGACGGATGGGATACAGGAAGTAGATGCAATTAAAACACCAAACGTGACCCCTTGCCTCAAGGAGTTTGTAATACAGTTAGGAGAGCAAAATTAAGATATGCAAAATAAATAGGAGATAAAAGGAAGTGGCAGGAAAAGTTAGTCATCGAACTTTGAGCGTATGATTATAAATACAAGAAGAGTTTCTGAAAAGGCAGAGATGATTGTGGACAGAAGAGCCATATGGCTTTGTGGCTTCTCGGAGGAATTAAAAGCAACAGAGAAAGGTATCAGCACGGGACAGTAATGCTTCCTCATTTTATTGTATATAAAACCTTCTTAAAAATAATGTATGTTCAAAAGAGCTGTGCTAACTGATTTCCATGTATAATCTCATTCAGTCCTCAACGACCTGGTGAGATATGTAATATAATGATATCCCCACTTTACCAATGAGGAAACAGGCGCAGAGAAAGTTAGATCAACTAGCTATTAAGTGGTAAAGATTGGATTTGAGCTGGGTCTTTCTCACTCCAAACTTCATGCTCTTAATCTTCATGTTTCTATGTTACCCTGAACAGATAACACAATTCTCTTTGGACATTTGAGAGTTAGCTGTTATTTCTGTGATGTATTAATATGTCCAGTTGCTGGATTCCTTCAAAATATAAGGTCCACAAGGTGGAGACTTCGGTCTGTTTTGTTCAGGTTGTATCCCCAGTGCCTAGAACAGTGCCTGGCATGTAGTGGGATGTCAGTAGATTCATAAACGTAAGGAAACAAACAGGCTGGTGGGCAGCAGAGCACTTTGTCCGGGAGAGAAGTGGGTGGCTGCCCGGAGGAGGCTGTGGAGCCTGAGGTGGAGCCGGCCCAGCTCTCTCGGGTCCCTGCTAAATGCTCTGCACGTAACACACTCTTCCTGTTTGATTCCACGGCCCCGTGAGGGAAGGCTTCTAGACAGGGCTCAGGGTGGTTAAACAACGTGAGGCAGTAAGTGGCAGAGCCTGGACTCAGCCCAGGTGTCTCTAACACCAGTGCCCATGCTTTAGTCTGAGCCGACTGCGAGACCACGTGAAGGGAGAGAAGTCTTAAGGAAGGGTGGAAAGAAGTGAATACGGGAAAGGAAGTTGTGATGGGAAAGGGGGAGCATCTTGGGAGGGGTGTGTCCAGAGCTTTTGCCCATAGTGGCTGGTGCGGATAAGAGAGTGAGGTCTTTGAAGTTTGTCAGCAAGGACACTGGAATTGCCAAGGAAGAAACGGAGAGAAGAAAAATGTACTCCAGGTGCTGAAATCATCGAGTGAGTCAGAGCAAGGCCTGGGAGAAAGTGGACGATAGCTATGATGAATTGCTGAGAATGAAGTATTTGGCATGGCCGTCAAAAGGTCAGCAGTAGAGGGCAGCGGTGTTTCAAACATCTAGAAATGCGGCAAAGAAATGGAGAGAAGACGGACTTCCGCATACCGATGGGGGACTAGGAATAAGGCAGGAGGGTTGTAGTGCAAGAGGTGAAGAGAAGAGGAGACACACAGAGATAGATTTACGCTTATGTAAACACATGCTGCAAACACACGCATGCACGCATACACGGTCCCACCAGATCCCGGCGTTCATGTGGAATGTTCTTGGCTGAAGACCTAACAGCTGCTGCTTTGGCCTCTCTTCCCTTATACCCCCCTCCCTTCCCAATAGCTTTTCCCATGGCCTTTCCTCAGTCTGCCCCGCTCCCCCGAAGCACACAGGGGACTGTGCCTTGACCACCTGGGGCTTGCCCTGACCACAGACTGTAGCCTTAGACCTGGTTCAAGTCTGGATGTAGGCTCTGTCTCACACAGGGACTGGGTGTGGCTTCCCTTGTCGGGTACCCAGTGCCCTCAGGGTCCCTCTGTCCTGGCACCTGTGTTGCCCTGTCAACATCTCTTCTTCCTTTGCACCTCTTGCTTTGTACGTCTATGTGAAATCTTTTCGTGAGAATGCCTGAATTTCTGTTTCTGTGGCTTTTAGGTGTCATCCCCAAGGGGAAGAGTATTAAGAGTTGGGGTGAGAGATGGGTAGGGTTTAAAAAGGATGTTTGACTCTCAGCATTGTATAAGGTCCTAGGATATGTCCCTGTAGTTAACGTGTGGCTGTTACGTGAGTATAGTTCTAAAACCATGGACGGACCTTCTGATTCTCCACTGTGATCTAGGCATGAGATCTTACTATAGACTGAGGTAGCCGTAACTACTGTCACCTAGGCATTAGAGGGCAATAAGTATCAACCAGAAAGAGAGAGCAATTTGCTTCTTTGGGGTTGAAATCATGCTGACATAATACAAACACAACTGGGTCAGCACCCTGTCAGGCATAGTCTGCTCAGTGCAAAAACTGTGAGAGCCAAATGGGCACTTTTGAAGAACTCACGACTCAGCCACACTTCCCAACCACATTCACCTCTGCCTCGGCCTCTCCCTGCCTGCCCTGGCTCCCTGTCTGGCTGCACCCTGGGGAATGCTTCTGCTCCGCTGGATTCCCACTTTGCATCCCCTCACCTTGAGGAGTCAGTACTTACAACCAAGACTATATAGATGAAACGCAGGCTAACAGAACTTCCCCCATATTACCTCAGAGCCCTAAATTCGTCTCAGCTGCTCCACGGCCTCATTTTATGTCCCTGTGTCCTTCAGAATCACCTCTCCCAGAACCTGCCCCCACAGTATTGGAAGCTATAAATCCGGTTTGCACACCTAACGCTAGTGCGTGTCTGGTAGACTGCCAGCAGTGGTCCTTGGTGAGAACAGATACAGGCTTTTGAGGGTCCAGGCGATCGTTCAAGATTTCAGGGTGAACAGGAGTGTGATTTAGCATCGCAAGCAGATACGTCTGCGGGAAGGAACTACTGCTCCTATCATAGTTTAGACCATTTTCACCTTGTTCACTTTCAGAACCACACGGACGGTGCCCCCTGATGTAACTGCTCCTTAGGTTTAAGGCAGATTCCTTTCTGTTTTAGTATTATCGTCCTCCTTCTCCTGAGAGGCACTTGTTTCCATGGCTCTATTAGGTCAGCTGCAGTTGCTGGTTGTAGGTTGGGTGACTCACCTCTGTTTTCATACCTGGTCGGGCAAAGTCGACCTACGGGGAGCAAAAGGGGAGAGGCAAGCCCAGGAACCCATGGGTCAGGGAGGCCCCAGGTGAACATCCGGGTGGCGAAGAGACCCCGACTGTGACCTCAGTGTATCGTTTGTGTCTGTGCTGCACAGGTTAGCGGAGGAGCCGGGACAGAGAGGAAGCGCGGGTGAGTACGGTGTTCTCTGCCCGCCCCACGGCCCTTTTCCCTCCTCCCTTTCCTCGTCACACTTCCCAAGCCAGAGCCACCCCGACACGTGAGATCCAAGTCGGGGTTTCCTTTATGAGCCCAGCTGCTCCTCTTCTCTGCTCAGCCCCGCCAGCATACCGGCTGGGCCGCATTTCCAGGCCCGGACCCGTCCTGCACTGCTGTGGGCCTGGGCCTCGGGCAGGCCTTGGTGTCACCTGTGTTGGGATGCAGGTGGCAGACCAGACGCCGCTGGCTGAAACCGGCTCTGGGAGCGGGCGTCAGAGGTCACTCCCAGGGCTGCCGCTGCCTCCTTGCTCCTGATTTCCCCCAGCCACTATCATTTCTCTCTGGGGGTCCAAAGCACAGCCCGCGTGGGATCACACTGACTCTGCCAAGCCGACCAAGTCGTTTCCCATGATGCCTGGCCAAGCTGCACCTTCTCACTTCCTAAAAAAATTGATAGAAGTACAGATTTCCTCACCGGCAAATGCCCATTGCCTTTAGGAATTAGTCTTTCACGCTTTTCCATCTCAGGACCTTAACTTTTATCTAGTTCCAGTTCCAAGGTATTGCAGTTTCGGGGCATGCACTGCACACTGAAAGGAAGGGACGAAAATGATTGGACAACTAACCAGTTCAAGAGAAGAGTTCTTTCAAGGATAGATGCCTTTGGTGCAGCCTTGACATTTCTCTTTATTTTTCAGTCTTTTCTTCCCTCCGCTCCCCCACCTCTTGTGTTTAAAAGTTAGGCCATCTTCCTCAGTTACAGATCTTCCAGGCAGAAAAGCCAGGGCTGCAGCCCACGATCCAGAAAAGGAACTTTCCCAGGCCCTTCTCAGCAGTATTATCCTGGAGCAACCTCCGGGCTTTTCCTGACACCCCCGCCTTGCCCCGTCTGCACCAACCCGTTGGTTCTGTCCTGCTGGCACTCCAGGACCTGCTGTCTCTGAGCCTCCACTGACTCAGGGATCGTGCAAGCTAAAGATGGGCAGTGCGAGCTGCAGAAATTGTCTCGCTGCCCCGGAAACCACGGACCCTCCAAGGCTGGGGCAGGCTTCTCCCTGAACTCACCGCGCATGCAGACGAGGCCCTTCCTGACAGCAGGCCTTGGCTGCCGCGGCCACGAGGCAGTCAGGAGCTGACTTGCCCTCGGGGAGCCTGTCAGAGCCCCTCTCCTCGGGGCACACAGGAACTGGGGGACGAGGAGAGGCGTGTCTGCCACCTGGCCCACCACTCTTCGTGCACATGAGGAAACTAAGGCCCACCACCCAGGAGCTCGGTGCCGGAACTGGAATTGGAGCTGGGTCCTCTGCTCCTAGTGCTGTCCTCTGACCCCAGGAGGAATATTGAGAAACTCACCACTAGTGGAGAGTCAAATGGAAAGCCTGCACGCTCAGGTGGACCCTTAAGTTCTGCTGTCCTCGGCCACGCGGCTAGGCTTTCTCCCCTTCCACTCAGCGCTTCTCAGCACATCTCTGCCCTTCTCCTCAGTCACGATTCTTCTTCCCATGAAACCACCACATTCCAAACCTTGCACTGTGAACACAGTTCTTTCTTTCCTGGAAACATTTCCTGACCCTGTGACCTAAGCAAGGACTCCAAAGACTCGCGATACCCCCAGAAAAGAGAATGCCCCCTTCCCTAAAAGGGGGTGTGAGTCTTGTCACTCTTGGCATATCCTGAGTTGAAAGGTAAGCGTCCCAGCAGCGCTATCCTTGCACATTGTCTTGTCCCCAGCAGACGTCAGCAGCCTTTGCTCGGAGACTCTTGGCAGTGCCCGGGAGTCACAGTGCGTCTGTCCTGCACAGGCACGGGGGACGACCGGCAGGAGGAAGGCGAGGTGTCCCCCAGAGGCGCATTCCTGTCCCTCTCTCCGCTGCTCACCTGGACCAGGCTTGCAGGCTGCCAGACGTCACCACCCGCTGGGGCGAGGGGAGCCCAGACGGTGGGAAGTGGGAGGGACTGCTGGTGCTGCCTCGGGCACACCCCCCCACCTCGCCCAGTCCTGCATGAACTGGCATCTTCATCACTCCCCTCCGGGCATGGTCTCATCGCTGCAACAGGAATTTACTGGAGGTTGAAAAGGGAAAAGAAACAGCACGAATCTCCTGTGTGTGTGACCTGGTGGAGTTCTTGCTGGCGTCTCGCCAGCACTCGGGGTGCTCCCCAGGATGGGGACACAACTTTCCACCTGGCCTTTGACCTTTAAAAACCAACAGGTTTTCTTCCCTCTATCATGCAGACAGCTTCAGGCCCTGCTCAGTTCTACCAACATTCACACCCTGGCCACGGTGCTAAAAATAGCCTCCTTCCTTTCTCACTGCTTAGGCTTCCGCCCTGTTTGATGCCTGCACTGCAGCCCAGGCGGGAAGCGGGAGCAGGGAGAGAGCTCTACACTGCAGCCCCAACGATTCCCCTCCTTCCCCTCCTTCCCCTGCTCCTTCTCCTCCTCCTTCCCCTGCTCCTTCTCCTCCTCCTTCCCCTCCTTCCCTTCCTTCCCCTCCTTCCCTTCCTTCCCCTCCTTCCCCTCCTTCCCCTCCTTTCCCTCCTTCCCCTCCTCATCCTTCCCCTCCTTCCTCCCCTCCTTCCCCTCCTTCCCCTCCTTCCCCACCTTCTCCTCCTCCTTCCCCTCCTTTCCCTCCTTATCCTCCTTCCCCTCCTTCTTGTCCTTCCCCTTCTTCCCCTCCTCCCTCC
This sequence comes from Lagenorhynchus albirostris, assembly GCF_949774975.1. Lineage (NCBI taxonomy): Eukaryota > Metazoa > Chordata > Mammalia > Artiodactyla > Delphinidae > Lagenorhynchus > Lagenorhynchus albirostris. The sequence goes on from NC_083107.1 coordinate 69,922,147, forward strand.
TCTCCTTCCCCTCCTTCCCCTCCTTCCCCTCCTTCTCCTCCTTCTCCTCCTTCCCCTCCTTCTCCTCCTCCCCCTCCTTCACCTCCTCCTTCCCCTCCTTCCCCCCTTCTCCTCCTTCCCCTCCTCCCTCCCCTCCTCCTTCCCCTCCTCCCTCCCCTCCTCCCTCCCCTCCTCCTTCCCCTCCCTCTCCTCCTCCTTCCCCTCCCTCTCCTCCTCCTTCCCCTCCCTCTCCTCCTCCTTCCCCTCCATCTCCTACTCCTTCCCCTCCTTCCCCTCCTCCTTCCCCTCCCTCTCCTCCCTCCCCTCCTCCTTTGCCTCCCTCTCCTCCTCCTTCCCCTCCCTCCCCTCCTCCTTCCCCTCCATCTCCTACTCCTTCCCCTCCTTCCCCTCCTCCTTCCCCTCCCTCTCCTCCCTCCCCTCCTCCTTCCCCTCCCTCCCCTCCTCCTTCCCCTCCCTCCCCTCCTCCTTCCCCCCTCTCCTCCTCCCTCCCCTCCCACTCCTCCTCCCTCCCCTCCCTCTCCTCCTCCCTCCCCTCCCTCTCCTCCTCCCTCCCCTCCTCCCTCCCCTCCTCCTTCCCCTCCCTCCCCTCCTCCCTCCCCTCCCTCCCCTCCTCCCTCCCCTCCTCCCTCCCCTCCCTCCCCTCCTCCCTCCCCTCCCTCCCCTCCCTCCCCTCCTCCCTCCCCTCCTCCTTCCCCTCCCTCCCCTCCTCCTTCCCCTCCCTCTCCTCCTCCCTCCCCTCCCTCTCCTCCTCCCTCCCCTCCCTCTCCTCCCTCCCCTCCCTCTCCTCCTCCCTCCCCTCCTCCCTCCCCTCCCTCCCCTCCTCCCTCCCCTCCCTCCCCTCCTCCCTCCCCTCCCTCCCCTCCTCCCTCCCCTCCCTCCCCTCCTCCCTCCCCTCCCTCCCCTCCCTCCCCTCCTCTCTCCCCTCCTCCTTCCCCTCCCTCCCCTCCTCCTTCCCCTCCCTCTCCTCCTCCCTCCCCTCCTCCTTCCCCTCCCTCTCCTCCTCCCTCCCCTCCTCCTTCCCCTCCCTCTCCTCCTCCCTCCCCTCCTCCTTCCGCTCCCTCCCCTCCTCCTTCCCCTCCCTTTCCTCCTCCTTCCCTTCCCTCCCCTTCTCCTTCCCCTCCCTCCCCTCCTCCTTCCGCTCCCTCCCCTCCTCCTTCCCCTCCCTCCCCTCCTCCTTCCCTTCCCTCCCCTCCTCCTTTCCCTCCCTCCCCTCCTCCTTCCCCTCCCTCCCCTCCTTCTTCCCCTCCCTCCCCTCCTCCTCCTCCAGCCAGGGCAGGAGAGTAGCCAGGCCAGGCGCCCTGACCCGTGACCACCAGAGGGAGCACCGTCCAGGTACCGGTGCCTCGGTGGCCCAGCCTCTCCCCTCTCCCCTCTCCGGGTTCCATCCTGCTCCCGCACACATGATAATCAATCCCAATTCCCAGTGATTTTCATTTATTTTTTCCTCCTCCCTGGGCTCCAGGATGTTATTTTTAGTAGCAGGACTGCTATAAATATTTATAAAGGGCAGTGACTGGAATGAAGTGAGAGGCTCCACAGCTGGCTCTCGCATCACCCCCAACACACACGCCCCTGCAGACCCCTGCCCGCTATCTGTGCAGAGGCCGTGGGCTCACCCCATGGCCGTGCTCGGAGAGTCACGCGGAAGCCTCGTGAGGGAGCAGTCAGGGTGAAAAAGCGGGATGGGGCGCTCTCCATCCTTCTCTCCATGCACCCGCCTCCCTCGGTGACTCCCGTTTCTGAAGGCGGTCAAGGCTCCTGCAGGGGGACGGTGCCTGGCCCCACGTTGTCTTAAGACGAGGCATGAGGGTCAGGCGCAGCTTGGAACACTCCAGATGTACGGGTGCAGGAAGGAGAATGGGAGCCAGGGAGCTGGTTTCCCCCAAGGTGTAAAAAAGAACGCTCTCCCTCTGGGCCTCAGGAGAAGCCCCCGCACCTGGGGGAGAGCCTGCCGCCCGCAGCGGCGCCCACACTGCCTGCCGAGCCCACACTGCCCAGCAGTGAGCTGAGGCCCCGGGGAGGCCGCAGCGGCTCTGGTGAAAGAGAAACCGCACGTTTCTCTGGTGTAAAAGTGCTCCCCCGCGCTCAGGAAACGGGGATCCCAGCTTGCCTGGAGGGCCAGCAGGGGCAAGGGGGAAGTAAGCAAACGGAAGGTTTTGGGGGGACACTTAGTGCCAACCAATGGGGAGATCAGGTGGGGAAGGGCTGGGCCGGGGCCTCAGAGATGACGCTGTTGGGTGACGGCTTCCCCCACAGCCCTGACTTCTCACTTTGTAGGCTGTGCCCCTGAGGACAGGGCAGAATCCCCGCCTCCTGGTTCCTCCCATGAACTGCTTTCTTCTTAAAGGGCAGAAAGATTCAAACGAACGGTCAGATTAAAAGCACCAGTGGCTTCAAAGCAGCCAGGTGCTCGGGCCAGCTGAGGTGCATGTGCGAATGTCCCCTGGGCCCTGCCTGGCCCCGCGGGGCTGACTCTCTGCTGGCCTTTGCCAATCAACGTCTTCAAACACAGGAGAGGCTCCAAACTCCCAGCCTCCCACTTCTACCAGCACCTAAGGGTGGTAAGGGGACTGGAGAGAGCCACAGGGACGACTCAGGTGCCGGGTGGTCCATTTTTTAAATAAATTCTCTAGAGTTGATTTCTTTTCGAGCTAGAATATTTACCAGCATCTCAGGCCCCTGAGGTGCCTCCTGACTGCTTTGCATCTGCTTTAGAATGCAAACCCATGTCAAAAGCTTGAAGCTGGGTCCCTTTCCTCAACCCTGACCCGGAATGGGACACAGGAGGTCATCCTGTAGTGGGCGCTCACTTCTTAATTGCTCTGTGACCATTCAGGAGCCAGTCTACTTTAACCTAGCAGAGGATCTTTTGAGAGAACTGACATACACTGTCAGCATCGTGGGCCCCGTGGGCTGGTGCCGATTTGTAGCTGTGAAGACCCCTGGAGAGGTCCCAGATGCATCCTGGGTCTTGAGAGAGTCGAGGCCCCACCAAGCTCAGGTTCGTAAATCCCGGGCAGGCTGACGTTCCATTTATTGTCACAGCCCTCTCCTCTGCTGGATGTGCTTTCTCTGCCAGCGGACTCCCCCTCTTCTGCATTGCTTACGCCCTGCTCCTGTAGCCCGTGACAGCTTCGGAAAGGTACAGTTGCTATGGCAATGCCTGGAGCCATCTGAATTCCTGCTGCACCTTCTGGAAGAAAAGGGCATGTGAGGAGCCATGCGGTAGATTCCAAACCTAGCCTTCCCTAGCCTCCTCTGGGAAGGGGTCAGGGGTCAGGTGACTGCCACAGGTGGAGTGGGGGAGGTAGGTAGCCCACCTTCCTTGGGCAGATATTCCATCGCAGCAAGCCACATGCACCTGGACAGGTTCTCCGTGTGTGGTTCAGAAAACCCAGTGAGGTCTCCTCCCAGGGCTTCTTAGGTGGAAGAGGCAATGCCAGTGGTTTTCAAACTGAGAATCAGTATCCCCTGGGGGGCTTCTTAAAATATGGAGAGCTGGGTCCCACCCCCAGAGTACCTGATTCAGGTGCTCTGGGGCGGAGCTGGAGAATTTGCAGTTTGAACAGGCTCCTGGGGGGTGGTGGTGCTGTAGGTCTGAAGAGCACACTGTGAGGTCCACTGTGCTGCACATTCAGGAGGAGAAAAGCATCCACGCCAGTACAAGAAGCCACCGCCGGTCAGGTGGGAGAAGGCCAGCATCCGCTGTCTGCTCCAGAGGGAGGAGCGGCTTCCCGTTCCAGGAGGGCTCTGCAGTGGCATCTCTCGGCCAGGATCCCCGGGGGACCGGTGATCCTAGACTGTTTCTTTTTGGTCCCCACCAATCAATAAACAAAGATCTTCCCCTAGAATGACGGTGGGGGCAGCATCACAGGCGAGGCCTTGAACTTGCAGAAGACCAACCTCACAGGCATAGTGGCTGAGTGTGTCCTGCACAGTCTAGAATCTTAGCGGTCAGGGAGACCAATGACCTGCCTGGCTTGGGAGGGAGGGAGAAGAGGGGAGAAGGGGTGTTGCTGGCACTCAGCCCCTGCAGTTGGCACTTTTACACCAAGATGCCTTCCCCAGAATGCAAATACCATATGCTCCACTAAACGATATTCAGGCCCCAGCTGGGCGGCTTACCTTCGGCCTACCTGGAGCTCCCACTGCCTGGGGTATTGTTCTAAGAGAGAAAGTCATGAGAAGAGGACCTGATAGATGTTGCAGCCCCTCCCGGTTACAAACAGATGCCAACGATTCTGACACCTTCTCTGCACACTTAACCCCGCCTGGAAAACCAGGGCTCTAAGCGCTGGGCTTGGTGACTCTCCCACCGGGTGTGTCTGCAAACAGGTGGCGTGTGCTGACGCCATCTGCCTCCTGCCTCCCACCCCACGGGGGGGGGACAGCTGGGGTAGGGCCAGGCATGACATCAAATGGGTTTACCAATTCCAGAAAGCACTATTAGTTTCCCAGCTCTGTGAAGGTTTGGGTGGGTGTGACTGCTTTCATTTAGAACACGTAGAATCCTTAAGGGAGGCCACGAGGAGAGCTGGGACTTGCTGGGGAGGGGGTCCTTTGAAGAGGCAGACACCAGATAGCCACGCTTGGTTTTCTGAGGTAAGTGGAGCCTAGCACTGCTAGAGGTAGAGGTTAGGAAGGGACATGTAGCCTAGCATGGGACTATTATTCAAGAAGATACTTGATATGCACTGTGTGCCGGCCACCAGGCCCCCTCCTCCGGTCCTCAGGCCTCACTGAATGCAGGACCTTAAAGTGTAAGGTTGAAGCCCTGTCTGAGGGCATAACTAGGGGGTGGGGGGTGGGCTTGGAGGGACTGCACTGCCCTCTGAAGCCCATCAGCCTCAGGACAGTGGGTCCAGCTGAGGCCACCGCAGGGAGGAAGGGAAATGGTCACTTAGAAATGTTGATCTTTGGGCCTGTGAATGGAGCGGAGACGGGGAAAAGGGTGTCCCCATGAATTTAAAGGTCATGACTAATAACCTCACAGCTCCTGGGGCCCAGGCACACTACCATCGAATAAGGAGTTATCGCTCATAATCAGTTATAGCCTGAATCCTCTGCAGCCCCAGCAAGTGTCCTCAGACACACTTCACCCAACTTGGGTGAGGGGCGCAGTGAGTCCTCAGCACATGCGCACGGGAGTGTACACACACGCGCACACACACTCGCGCCTGGGGGGCCCTCTGGCTTGTGAGGTTTAGGTGTCAGGTACTGCGGTTTTCCCTGAGGAGAGCAAAGTCTTAGACTCAGCACCTGACTTGGGGCCGGGAGAGCGTCTACACAGCAGGCCTCAGGATCAGCTGCACACGCTGGGCTTTTCATTCGGGTCCCAGCTTACAGGTCACGCCTTCACCACCACACCTGGTCCAAGGCCTCAGTCACTTGGTCTCCTTCCCTCCCCACAGAGATGGTATCCTTGCCCACCAGGCACTCAGCCCCTCACTGAGGAAGAATTCAGTCTGGGTCCTGAATTTAAAAGCCTCTAAAAATTCTCCCCGCATCTCCTCAGAATCCCAGGCCTTGTGGCCAGGCCCCCTCCAGGCTCCCTCAGAAAGCAGGCCTTGCAGCTCCTCCTGCCTCTACAAAGCCTGATGGCCACTGGGGGGCGACAGGCCATATGGCTCTGGTTCACCTCATCAACTACCTGAGGAACTCTGCCCTCTTTGGGGCTCCCCTGATGGGGTTGGTCTTTTAGAAGAAAGAACATGCCCCAGGGCTGCTGGAAGAGCAGCTCTGGGAAGGGGCAACAGCTGGGTACAGATGTTGCTTGGGAGGGAGACTTGGTGGGGGCCAGACAGCCAGCCTGAGTGCCCCTCTGGGCCAGCGTCTTGGGATGGGAGGACTCCAGGCTTGGGATCCCCTGTAGGCCCCCCTGTTCCCTTGACTGCGGGTCAGTATTTGTCCTATTTTCCTCATTGCCTTGGCCACCATTCTGGGGTCACCCTTTGCGGCCAGCCTATCCTGGGGGACCAGAGCCCGGCCATCAGAGGAGGGGAACAGAGGATGGGAAATACGGGAGCAGCAGGGTGATGTGAGGGCTGAAGGACCAAGGGAGGAGAGCGCAAGAGGAAGAAAAGGATGGAAGAGCGGCAGAGCCCAAGGTGAGGGGGAACGTTTCACAGTGAGATACAGGGGACTGGACTGCAGGCTGAGACAGGAAAAACCAGGATGGAGGAAGTGAGGAGAGGCCGGTGAAGGAGAGGCTGGGAGGAGGCAGGGTCGGGTGGATTTGCCTGCCCCGGAGCCCTAGGCGAAGGGCATCTCGTTCCTTTTCCCTGGCTCACTAGCCCCACATTTTACCCTAACTATCCCCACTGGCTTTCCACCCCATTCTGATGAACTCAGGCTGGGGACAGGGCTGCCTGTGCCTCCCGGGGACCTCTACCCCTAGCACCGCCCCTGCCCCGGGCGCAGGCCTTGGCCTCCCACCCCCACCCCAAGGCAGAGGCCTTATCTCCCCACCCCTCCTTCCACCCCACATCCCACCCTGATCCCAGCCCATTTATGGAGCCTCCGAGGGGGCTGATGGAATTTCCCTGGGGCTTGTCTGGTTCAAGGAGTCGCTTATCTTCCCGCCTTCAGCCATCATTGGAGAGTGGAGGGGAGTTAGACTGGGGTCACTGGGAGGCCTCTGGAGCCAAACTTTGCAAACCGTGGGGTTTAATGCCAGGGTGGAGCTGGGAGAGGCCCATGTTTAACATTTCTGTTTACCGAGGCCGACCCTGACCTGCCCGTGGCCCACCTCCCCCAGCTCCTAACTGGTCTTTTCCTGCCCCCGTTTTATGATGGAGATTGGGTCTTTCTTCCCCTGCATATGCTTTCCTGGGAGGCAGCTCCCTGGACAAGGTCACCATCTAGATGTGCTGTAGACACAGAGCTACCCTCACAAAGGTCTTTTGGCTTGGTCCACCCAGGGACACCTGAGACAGGAACTCCAGCAGAGACCTGGAGGGGCCCCTGTCTGGAGAGCACTGTCCAGGCCTGTGAAGAGGAACCAAGGAAATGCAACTCTGCCTCGAGAAACCAGCCAACGGAGTGACTTAAAGACATCCTGGAGGGGGCTTCCCTGGTGGCGCAGTGGTTGAGAGTCCGCCAGCCGATGCAGGGGACACGGGTTCGTGCCCCGGTCCGGGAGGATCCCACATGCCGCCGAGTGGCTGGGCCCGTGAGCCATGGCCGCTGAGCCCGCGCGTCCGGAGCCTGTGCTCCGCAACGGGAGAGGCCACAACAGTGAGAGGCCTACGTACCGCAAAAAAAAAAAAAAAAAAAAAAAAAAAGCCATCTAGGAGGGAGTTAGTGAAGGAAAATACTAGAACAGAGAAAACAAGATAATTACACATAATCAGCTGTAGCCGTTGTGTTAGATGAATGAACGTCTAGCTTACTGATGCTGCTGGGTGATGAGAACCAGGTGGGCTTCTTCAAGAGGGCTTCGCTCTAAAAGGAAGGGAACGAGCATATATTAAGTACCTGCTGTGTGCCAGGTGTGTTCGCATATGTGATCTTTAGTGTCATCGCCCAACCAAGCTGTGATGTAAGTTCATCAATTCAGGGGACGAAGACTCTGAGAGGTCAAGTAACTTGCCCCAGATCACACAGCCGGGAAGTGACGAGCCCATCCATCTGCTTGACTGTGATGCAACTCCACTTCCCACCATGTCAGACTGCTGAAATGGCAGAATTTCGGCAAAGTTTCAAAGAAGAGGAAGAATATCCCAAGTTTGGGAAAGGAGGAGCAGGGAGATGGCTCAGACAAGGGAAGGGGAGTGTTGAGTCAGTTGCCTTAACTAGAGCCTGATGTGCCTGCTTTGAAAACCACAGTGGGGAAATCATTGCCCAGATTTGCTGATATTTAAGGCAAAGATTCTTAACCAAGAGAGTGGCTCTAATTCCTAGTGCCACCTCCACCTCTGGGCATACCCTTCTCCTGTGCTCCCTAGTCAATGCAAACGGAACATCTACCTGCCCCAGACGGTTTCGTTAGTTTTCCCCTAACTACAGGCTCTATGAGACCAAATCCAGCAGGAAGAGAAGGAAGGGACAATGGCATGAGCCAGCGCCTGTGTGTCTCGCACCCATGCCGTCCTGGGCACATTGACGACTTTCCCTAAAAGGTACGGCTGGCACCATCACCCCCTGTCCACAGATGAGACAGCTGGAACAAGAGAAGCATTTTGCCAGGGACACAGGGGTGGCAAGTGGCAGGGACTGGAATCCACGCAAGCCGTCTCCAGAGGCACCTCCTAAGCCCCAAGTTCTGCCTCCAGGGCCAGCAGACATTGACTGAGCGAGTTCTGCGCCTGGCGCTGCGCCTTCCACGTGTCATCTCATGCACGCAGGGAAGGAAGAGGCGGAGTCTCAGCCTTGGGTTCAGCCGGGTGGACTTTCACTAGGCCCACCCTGCAGTCGGCGAGTAATGTCCGGGACGCCTCCATTTTCACCCTGACTTTGCAGGACAGGATTGGAAGGCCCCCTATCCACCTGTCACATTCAGCTCTGACCAGGCCTCTCACTAAGGGAGCAAGAGCCCCAGTGGCAGAACCGCCCGGCCCCCCATCCCCTCTACGGGGAGGGACATCAACAAGAACGTAATCGTTAGCCCCACAGAGACACTGTGATGTTGCCACTGCTACTCAAAGGTTAGGGCAAGCTGGAGAGCTTTAGAGTGTGAGCAAGCCATCTTGACACCAAGGAAACCGAATGGTCCGGGGCCACACAGGAAGGTGATGGAGGAGCTCTTGGGGGATATGCTGGTCCTTCCAGGCTCCCTTGTGTTAATATGCACCCAGGGAACTGGCCCCGCTGTTTAGGATCATCCTGAACGTTAGGACAGGGTGTTTAAGGACGCTCCTCCATGAGAACAGACCAATCACTCCACACCTCGCTTTATAACCTGGTCGTAGGTGAACCCTTGAGCACTCACCCCGCCCTCCCTGCCTAAGCCGTGTCCCAGAGCATATGCTCATTAACTGCCAAGGATGCTTCTGTCTGCTCACCAGGCTCTTCCACCCGTGAGACAGAGGGTCCCCTCCACACACGATATCGACCTTCGGAGAGGAAGGTCTGCCTGGAGCCATGGCCTCCGGTGATTACAGCGGGGATCCCCTCCTCTCTGCTGCTTTTAAGAATCTTGCAAGATTAGAGGGGTAAATAGGTACTTGTTGCATTAAAATAGAGTTCCTAATTTGCCATCCACACTTAGTCATGTGTGTAAAGTGTTGTCTCTGCCCTCAAGAGGCTACAGCCCAAAGTAGGAGGGTGTATATGGAGAAAAGGCAAAGCGATGCTTGTTAATTACCAAACACAGGGTACAGAAAAGTGCTAAGGGAATCAGAGAAGGAGGAAGAGTTTCGCCATAGGTAAGTAAAATGATACCCAAATATGAAATAACAGAAGCAACATACCTGTCTCCTATTACACGAACTCATTCCTTCACTGGCTCACACACAGCCTGTCCAAGGCTGCTTTTCGATGGAGTTCCAGCGAGTTCTTTTACTGTTTCCTACGCTTGTAAGATCTTCAGTGTGCCTGGTCTGCCCCGTTAGCATCTTTGTTTTTAAAAAACACATACTAAACACTATTTTTGAAGCAAAACCGTCCTCCTGGGATACAACTTTCCTTCACTGGCCCCTGCTTTTGAAGTCGCGCATACCCTGCTCCGAGCCAGCGCGCCTCCTCTGAGGTCTCTTTCAGGCTGGAGGCCTGTTGGGTATCAGTGTGCTTCGCCTGTTTTCAATTAAACCCCTCAAGCTGAAGCGGAGTAAATGGCTTTAGCAAGTTGATTTTCCAAAGGGTCAATCTTATTTTTGAACCAACGTGTCAAAACAAAACCAACTCAACCTACAACACACGCAAAGCAAATAAATACATCTGTTTGCCGATTTACCCTAAAAATTACTAGGGCAAAGGGAGATGCAGAGGGCACGCAGGGCTTCCGGGGAGGGGAGGGGGATCTCTTTCAGTTTCCCCCGCCGTGGTGGGGGAGTCAAAGAAATGGCAGCACAAACCGGTGTCCTGGCCTCAGGGTGCTCAAGACTGGACTCAGGCCTGGAGGGTTCCTGCCTCTTCCCCTGCTCGGGCCCAGGATCGGGCCGGGCTGATGAGAAAGCACCCACTTGGCCTGCGGTCGCCTGCCCCCCTCATCCTTGCCCACTATAGACGCTGGGCCAGGAGGGGTCTCTGGCCCCCGTGGACATGGGCATCAGAGGCTGGGAAGGGGATCGCTCCCTCCTCAGCCCCACAGCTGAGGGGCTGACACCTCTTGGGGCGGGGGTTAGCGGGTGACCCACACTGACGCTGCCACTTGTGCCTGCCCCGATCTCACCTGCCCGCTTGGCCCTCGGGAAGGAGCGCTCTGAGGAGCACAACGCCAGTGGCTGAGGCCTTATCATCTGGACTAAAGAGGCAGACGCTCTGCTTGCTGTTTGGGGACCAAATTGGAGGGTATAACAGAGGGTGGCTTAAAGTCATTTTCTTTGGCCCAGAAGGTATTTTTAAAACAATTTAGTGGGTTGCAAATGGTGAAATATCAGAAGATTTCGTAGAAAGATCCAGATTTACAGCTTCTCTGGAAAAGCTAGAATATCTGGCTGTACTGATCCCACGATTCCGCCATGGCAACAGGCCTGCTAAAGACCCGCTGAAGGCTCTCAGACACCCTCCTCTCATCGCCAGGCCTGTGTGTCCTGGGGCGCTGCTCGGGGGGCCGCCGAGGGCGTGGGACTGTCGGGCTCTATCTTGCTCGAAGGGGTGTCCCTGCATCCTCCGAAGCCCCAGCCAGAGAACTCCCACCCCAGCCCCCCACCATTCCCAAGCAGCAGCCCACAGGGAGCCTCTCTCTGACTCTGAGGGTGTGTATGGGAAAAAAGGCAACAATGCAAAGTGATGCTCGTGAACTACCAAACACAGAGTACAGGAAAGGGCTCAGGAATCGGAGAAGGAAGAAGAGTTCAACCAGAGGTAAATAAAATGACACCCCAAAATTAACAGAAACAACATACTGTCTCTTCTTACATAAACTCCCTCCTTCACTGGCTCTCATACAGAATGTCCAAGGCTGCTTTGAGGCGGAGTTCCAGTGAGTTCTCTTACTGTTTCCTATGCTTGTAAAGTGTTGAATATGCCTGGTCTGCTCCGTTCACATCTTTGTTGTTAGAAAACACATACTAAAAGCTATTTTTGAAGCAAAACCTAAAATCATTTGTACTTTGCTGCTCCTTTCTAGAGTGTGACCTGAGACAGGTCACGCCTTTTTCTCTGCATCTACAAAATGAGAAGATAATTCTAACTTGCATGTTGTTTATAAAGATTATATTGAATCACGTGAGACACCTGGAACGGTGCTCGGCATGTAGCAAACGGTCAACAGCTGTTCCTCTCCTTCCTTCCTCTGACACCGCAGGTGCTGCCCTTTCAGGCCCCTCGGCCTCTGGGAGGGGCTCCTGAACCCCCTAGGCCAGGCCCTCCTGGACTCACAGGTGAGAGGCTGCGGTGATGGAGATGTAGGAGCCTGGTGTTGCCAGGGCCTAAGCCCCACACCCAATGCCAGGTGGCTCAGAGTCACCCCAGGGAGTCTCCCCAGGGCTGGCGAGAGCTGCTCAGGCCTGGGGCACTGATTCATCTCCCCTGCACAGACACGTGAAACGCCACCTTCAGAGGTCAGAGGATGGGTCCGGAGCGCCAAGCCAAACCTCTAAACCCCGCTGCAGCCTTCACATCACAGAAAAAAAACTTCTGGGGGTGGGAGCTGACTCAGGAGTGCCAGGTAAGGACCAAGACAGGCTGGGGAGGGCCACCTTACAGACCTCACCCCCACCATCAAGTACACCCCTCCCCGGGAGCTAACTGCCCCTCAGCAGGTGAGGCAGTTTTTTCAAGACTCTGAAACACCAAGGTTGAGCCCAGCCTTTTCTCCCAGGGCAAAGATGCTGGTTCACCCTGGATGAAAGAGAGCCCTCTCTGAAGAACTTAGCCTTCACCAGCGATGCCGGGCTTTGCACCGCTACATTGAGACTAAGGGAGGGTTCTCTACAGACCAAGAAGAATCTGCTTCATTCATTCACTTACCAAATATTTGTTGAGCAACTACTATGGGCCACACATATTCCAGGCCCTGGTGATATAGTAAAGAAGGAGACAGGGTGCCCACTCTCAGGAAGTTTACATTTTAGTGCAGGAGACAGACAACAGTTGTGTGAGGGTGGGTGGTAAATGCTCAGGGGGGAGAAGCATGGTGCAAGTTGAGAGAGTGAGTCATGGGGAGAGGTCATGCATGAGCTCTTCAGGGTGTAGGTCCCTGCCCCTACTTTTTAGGTGAACAAAGAGAAAACACACACTGACATTTGGCAGGAAATTCCCCCGGTAGGTCTCCAGTTGAGAACAGACTCTCTTGTCCTCGCTGTTTATGACTCTCTGGATCATGTCCCACCGTTGCCAGCCACCTGGGCCAGACTCTCCCAGCAACTAGTCCAGCCTCAGACTTACCTTCCTGCCTCGTTTTCCCTCCTTCTTCTCTCTGCAGTCCACCCCTGGGTCCTGGACTCCAGGCCTTTGTTGCACACCCCAGTGGTTTTTTGTTTGTGTATTTGTTTTGCCGGTCCTTCTTTGACCACCTTCTCCTGTGACAAAGTTTACAGTCCCCCCATCATAGCCAGTCCCAGAGGATGACTTTCTATCTGCAAAAAAAAAAAAAAAAAAGAATATTCTGGAAGTTACACACTTTCCAGAGCTTTCCTCCACCCTGACTATACAGGAGGCCAGGGAGCCCATCTTGGCTGCCCCAAGGTATCCCCCAAACCACCTCCAAACTCCTTCTACTCCTCTCTGACTTCCCCACCTTCACAAGGGAGTCTTCTGAAATGAGATCAAGTTAACTTCAGTCTGTGCTCTTTGGCAGAGTGGCCCTGCAGCCACTGCACTCAGTGCTATACTTCCTCAGAACTCCCGCTCCTCTCCCCAGCACCAGCCACTTCTCATTTATTGCCACAAGGGAGTTCTAAAATTTGACATGTGTGTGTAATTGCTGATTTGTGTCTGTGAGCTACTTGAGGGCAGGGCCAGGTCTGTTTTGTTCATCAGTGACTGCAAAACCTTGCTCAACGCCTGGCAGAAAGTGGACGCTTAACAAACAGTTGTCAGATGTGCGAATATAGTACACCCACAAGTACAATTATGTTGGTAATACACATACAACGTCAAAGACTAAGGAAACATGAAAAAAGAAGTGGTTTTGGCTGAGTGGCAGACCCTAAACCTTAGCTTCCTTATAACGATATATTTATGATAAGTAGGTCCAACCAAGAATTTTTCCTGCTGTGTAAATTTATGAGGTGTCTTATAAAGGTATGAGAAATAGAAACTCAGTTAATTGTAAAGAAAAAATAACATGACACCCATTCACACACCCTCAGTTAACTGTAAAAACAAATTACACACACACACACACACACGCACGCACGCACGCACGCACACACTTCCTCCCGCGTAGCTCAGGCGCTTTGACTGGGTGCTCTGGGTGCTGTCCCTAAGACCTGCCTCTGGACACGGAAAGAAAGCAAGACCAAGTCCAACCAATCAGAAGTCAGCACCTCCAAGGCCCCGCCCCCTCCACATGGGTGACAGACAGCAGGCTCCGCCCCAGCCCAGCGCCACCTGGAGGTCTAGGCGGACAAACGCGGCGCCTAGCGAGAGGCTTCTCTGGCAGCCCGAGCGCGCTGAGCTGGCCCGGGGCTTCGTGGTCCGCAGACTTGCGGCCTCCGCCCGGCACCACTCAGGCCGTTTAGGGGGCTACTGTGGGGTCACTGTAGGCGGAGCCGCTGAGGCGCTGTCGACAGCTGTTAACCTGTTCAGTCAAGTGACTTTTCCCACAACTTTCCGCTACTTCCTGTTGTAAATTATCCCTGCTTGACCTGAAGAATGGGTGTGATGAGGAAAAGCGGCTCAGAAAAGTGAAACAATAGTGCTTGCAAATGCTTCAATAGTATCTCTTTTGGGCCCAATCTGCGTGCACCCGGAGAGCGGGTGGCGCCCTCTCCCTGGTCGCCAGTCAGCAGGGTGGGGACGCAGGGGCTGCCCTCCAGCTGGTGGCCTAGACGTCCCGGCAGGAGCCCAGGCTGCGGCCTTGCACTTAGATCTCAAGGCCGGGCCGCCAACGTGTCTTCAGCTGGCCCCGCCCTGAATGGGCCTGACTGGGTGGCCGTCAGCCCTGCTCTCCCTCACCTGCTCAGGGCACAGAACTAAAATCACCGTTATTCATTTCATGCTCCTTGTTCCTAATTTGAAAGGAGGTCTGAGGTCACAGTCAAGTAGCCTGTGCTGAGGGTAAACTGGGGCAGACACTGTTGGCGCCCCTGAGAAATATCCTTTCCCTCTCTCGTGCAGCCTGACACCTAATGGCCTCTATTTCCCCTCATTGTTCCGATTACCTGTTAGTTCCCTTGTCCCCAGAGACATGCAAACCCCAGTGCTGGTCACAAAAATTGGCTCCCATGGCCCAGGTTCTCCCCCACCCCCAGCCTCTTTTTCCCCCTCCAGTGCTCTCCTGCCCTGTTCATGTACCCCAATATCCCCAGGGCTATGAGTCATGTTCAGCTCCTGGGAATTCATTAATTGTAGAATAAAAGGCTTGGTCTCCAGTAAAGAGATTTCAAGACGTCGGGGGCAGGTGGGTTTTCTAAATACTCTTTGGATGCCAGGAACCTGGGGGGAGGGTACTGTAAGAGGAGGGGGAGGGTTAGAGCGGCAGGGACAGAGCTGTGGGCCCGAAGGCCCATACTCAGCGGGTGCGGAGCTTGGGTCCGCTGTTGTGGCCATCCTCATGTGCTCGGAGGAGCCCTGCCCCACCCCGAGAAACTCCATATGGGTACAGAGTGGGGCTGGGCGTTCAGGTCTGGTCCTGCTTGGTCACTGAGATGCCTCTCTGGGCCTCAGTGGCTTCCTCCTTAAAACTGGCATAACAGTCACTGGCCTGAGCGCCTCTGGGATTGTAATTAGGATCTAATGAGAGCTTGATCTGAAAGCCCATCTCAAAGATTATGTCCTATTGAGGGTATTTTCCTCATTCTTCTGTCCCCTTAGGTGACAAGGAATAGAGAGAAGGGGTGAGACAACTGATAAAAGTACTGTTAGCTGCTTTTTTAGAGTGCAAGGGGTTCTGCTCTCCCAGCCACCTACCAGATCCTTGGGGGTCATTTCTAACATCCCTGGCCCTGATCCTGTGTTGGGCTAGAAAAGGAATTCAAGTTGGAAAGGGAGTCAGTCCTGGGGAGTGGAAAGAGCTATGGAGTTGGGTCCTGTCCCCCCATGCCCCGAAGATGCTGCTGTGCCTCGATGGTGAGTGACAGTTGGTGGGATGGAGATGGTGAGCCAGGTGCCTGCTTGTGTGGCTCTGCTCTGGGCGGGGCGCGGGATGGGATGAGGAAGCAGACCCATGCAAACAACCCAGTTCGGACCTTCTGGGAGCTGGTGGGCGCTCCATCTGCAGCAAGAGGGGTGGGGCTCCTGAGTCTGTCCATGTCTCCCTGAAGTGCTGGGGGCAGCTGGGATTTGGGCATCACCACCTGCCTCGCTCCATTCTGTCGTCTGCCCCTCACACTCTCCTAATACTGTCTTGTCAGGGGCACCTTGGGGGAGGCTCCGGTTATCTTTGCTCCCTGTAGTACACTGCAGCTCAACTGGCTTCCTGGTATGCAGACCCTTATATAATCCTCTCCTCTTGAGTGTGGGCTGGTCCTAGTGACTTGCTGTTCATGAACAGAATAGGGCGAAAGCGTCTAAGACTCGGTTATAAAAGTCTGTGTCGGCGGCTTCCCTGGTGGCGCAGTGGTTGAGAATCTGCCTGCCAATGCAGGGGACACGGGTTCGAGCCCTGGTCTGGGAAGATCCCACATGTCACGGAGCAACTAGGCCCGTGAGCCACAACTACTAAGCCTGCGCGTCTGGAGCCTGTGCTCCGCAACTAGAGAGGCTGTGATAGTGAGAGGCCCGCGCACCGCGATGAAGAGCGGCCCCTGCTCGCCGCAACTAGAGAAAGCCCTCGCACAGAAACGAAGACCCAACACAGCAAAAATAAATAAATTAATTAATAAACTCCTACCTCCAACGTCTAAAAAAAAAAAAAGAGTTCTCAGGCAACAAATGGCGGGCGAGAGAGGAGTGCTAAATTTGCTAGCCCCCTCCTTTCCTCTCACCCCACCCCCAGGCAAAAAAAAAAAAACAACAATTTTGAAAAAAAAAAAAAAAGAAAAGACTCCACGCTTCCACTGCAGGGGGCACGGGTTGAATCCCTGGTCGGGGAACTAAGATCCCACGTGCCACGTGGTGTAGCCCAAAAATAATAATAATAAAAAATTTTTAAGTAAAATAAAAGTCTGTGTCCTCCATCTTACCCGCACACTCTCGCTCTCTCCTGTTCGCTCTAGCGAAGCCAGCTGCCGTCATGTTAGCTGCCCGGTGGGAGGCCCACAAGGCAAAGAACTGGGGGCAACCTCTAGCCAACAGCCAGCATTGAATTGAAGCCCTCAGACCAACAACACGTTAGAAACTGAATCAAGTCAGCGACCATGTGAGTAAGCTTGGAAATGGACCGAACGCCGTCAAACCTTGGGATGACTGCAGACACCCCGAGCCTGAGGACCCCACCAAGCCACCCACAGATTCCTGACACACAGAAACTGTGTGATAATAGATGTTGTTATTTAAGCCACTAAGATTTGGGTTAATTTGTTATGCAGCATAGATAAAAAATACTCATTTGGCAGGAAATGTGTATTTCCTCCTTTCTCCTCAACCCTGTTGCCTCATCAGTGCTAAGTCTCTTTGGCCTTGGTCTTCATTCACTCCTCTGGTTCCCACCCTCCACTCCCTGCCCCTGCCTTTCAGAGGCTCCTCTCTCTTTGCCATCTCTCCCACCACCTAATTGGGGTTTCCCCCAGCATCTCTGTCTCCATACTCCTTGGAGAGCCCCTTGCTCATGGCTTCAGTAATGAGTAAGCACTGTGTCTATGGAGATATTCTTTCAGTCGTTTCCCCCATTCTACCCACCCATCTGCGTTCAGTTCCATTTCCCCTCTGGCCTGTGAATATATATTTTATCTGGATGTTACTATAACAACCCAAATCAGCTAATATGTCCCTCCTCGTCATCTCTGTTTTCAGTCAGCAGTAGATGTTTGTTCCCTTCAGAAGGCGGCTCAGAGCCTCCCCGGATCCCCCGCCAGAGCTGACTGAGCACAAATGTCTCTTCTGAGCTGCCTCCCTCCAGTTGAGACTCATCTTCTTTACACACGACTTTCAAGACATCAGATTATCACTCACTCTTGAGTCTCCATGCTTCCTGCTGAGCCTGCCTGGTGTTTCCCACCAGTAGCCTTATGTGGCTCATGCAAATGGACCAGGGCTTACACCACATGCCAGCTCTCGCATATTTGGCCTGTGTACCCTGGTACAAGTTGGTTCACTTCCCTGGCCCCGGTTTTCTATCCTGTAGCTAAAAACTAGAAATTCCCCAGATGTTCTTCAACAGGTGGTACATCTGTGCCATGGACTACTACTCAGCAATAAAAATGAAAGCACTATTGACACACACAACAACCGGGATGAACCTCCAGAGAATTATGTTGAATGAAAAAAGCCAATCTCCAAAGGTTATATACTGCATGACTCCATGTATATGACACTGTTGACATGTGAAAACTACAGAAACAGAGAACAGATGAGTAGCTGCCCAGATGAGCAGTTGGGGCGGTGGGGGGAGGTAGGGGAGAAGTGGGTATGACTGTAAAAGGGCAACGTGCAGAATCCTGGGCTGATGGAAATGCTCTCAAACTTGGCCACGTCAGTGTCAATAACCTGGTTGTGATATTACACTTAGGTTTTGAGAGATGCTATCATTGGGGAAAACTGGTATAAGGTATAGGGGATTTCTCTGTAGTAGTTCTTACAATTGCATGTGAATCCAAATTGATCTCGAAAGAAAAAGTTTAATTAAGAAAAGACACCCCCTTTATTGACTTGCATGGAACTCAACTTATAACCTAGAAGTTACATTACCTAGAAGGTACGTTCATTCCTAGAAGGTATGAATGAAAAAAAAATCACTGCTTTTTTTGAATAATTTGACCAGCTATAATTCTTTTCAAAATTCTTTTTTCTCCATTTTTTATTGAAATATAGTTGATGTACAATATTATAAAAGTTACAGGTATGCAATGTAGTGATTCACAATTTTTAAAGGTTATACTCCATTCGTAGTTACTATAAAATATTGGCTATGTTCCCTGTGTTGTATAATATATCCTTGTAGCTTAAAAAAAAAAAAAATCACTGCTTTTAACCCCCTAAAATGTTTGTGTTTGAAAAGTAGTAACAGAACCACAGGCTTCTAATCTTTTACCTTGACCTTGAGTGGTACTTCCACAGAAAGCTAGGTGGACTGTGGCACTGCCCACCGTGCTCGCCTGAGACCATAAGACCCGGCTCGCTACACCTACTTTCCTCCCCCTTCTGGCGCTCTTTTCCTCTTCCGTCTGGAGGAGCAGTGAAAATCGGGAAGAACTTAGGGAAGTTCCTCAAGGCAGAGTACCTGAGTCTGAGGGTTTGGGCTGGGGCAGAAGGAGAGAGATGAGGGGACGTCACCACAGGCAGATCAAGTTCTCGCCCTCACTGTGCTTTCCCTCTAAGCCCAGGATGCCCTCACTGACCGTAACCCAACCATCGTCTAGCCCCAGCTCAGCTTCCATTTCCTCAGGGGCACCTTTGCTTCAGCCCACACCCCTTCTTGTTTGAGCTTCACAATTTAGCTCGTGATTAAGTGGCTAACGTCAGTCTGGATTGTGTCACGTGTAAACTCCTCACAAGCAGAGACCAGCCCACCGGGATCCTCGGTGCAACGCTAGGCACCGAATACACAGTACAAAAATAACGGTTGGCTCGTAACACAGTCAAAGGCATAACCTCCTCAATTCATGAAGAGGTCATCAAAATCAAGAAGAAAGACCCCAACCTGATAGAAAAGTGGTCAAAAGATAAACTGAGAGTGCTCAGTGTATAAATGCAAATGGCCCTTGAACACATGAAAAGACGTTCAACCTCCTCACCGTCAGAGAAATGCAAAACAAAACGTGTATGGAGAGATCACTGCTCACCCAACAGGTGGGCAAAAGTCCAAGAGTTTGACTACATACTCAGTTGGCAACATTCTCTTTCATATGTATTCCTGGTGAGAAGGCAAAATGCTACAACCCCTGGGGGTAATTTTTAAAACTTTTTATTTTATTGGTTTTTTTTTTTTTTTTTTTTTTTGCAGTACGCGGGCCTCTCACTGCTGTGGCCTCATGGGCCCAGCCGCTCCGCGGCATGTGGGATCCTCCCGGACCGGGACACGAACCCGTGTCCCCTGCATCGGCAGGCGGACTCTCACCACTGCGCCACCGGGGAAGCCCCCTAAAACTTTTTATTTTAAAACAATCTCAAACTTACAGAAAAGATGCAAATATGGTAAAAGAATTTATTTATTTTTTCTAAACCATTTGTGAATGTGTCAACAGGTGCCCAATCACCCCCGAAAACTTTAGTATAGGATATATTTCTTTTTATCCTAGACTAGAAATATATTCTTATAGATAAGGACACTCTCATAACTAGAGTGCAAACATCAAAATCAGGAAAGTAGCACTGATCCATTACTACCATCTAATACTCAGACCCAATTTACATTTCTCCAATTGTTCTAATAATGTCCTTTATACCAAATATCCAATCCAGAATCACACACTTACTTGTGATGTCTCTTTAGTTTCTTTTTTTTAATTAATTAATTTTATTTATTTTATTTTTGGCTGCGTTGGGTCTTTGTTGCTGCGCGCGGGCTTTCTCTAGTTGCGGTGAGTGGGGGCTACTCTTCGTTGCTGTGCGTGGGCTTCTCATTGCAGTGGCTTCTCTTGTGGAGCACAGGCTCTAGGCACGCGGGCTTCAGTAGTTGTGGCTCGTGGACTCTAGAGCGCAGGCTCAGTAGTTGTGGTGCACGGGCTTAGTTGCTCCGCGGCATGTGGGATCTTCCCGGACCAGGGCTCAAACCCGTGTCCCCTGTGTTGACAGGCGGATTCTTAACTACTGTGCCACCAGGGAAGCCCCCTCTCTCTAGTTTCTTTCCTTCGATCTGGAACACTTCCTCAGTCTTTCCCTGGCTTTCATGATCTGGACGCTCCTGAAAAATACAAGTCAGTTATTTTGTAGAATATCCCTCATTTGGGGTTTGCAATGGTGTGATGTTTGTGTCCTCTCAAAATTCATATGTTGAAACCTATCCCCCAAGGTGATGGTATTAGGAGGTGAAGCCTTTGGGAGAGGATTAGGTCATTAGGGCAGAGCCCTCATGATTGGGATTCGTGCCCTTATAAAAGAGACCCCAGGGAGCTAGCTTGTCCCTTCCACTGTGTGAGGGCACAGAGAAAAGCCGGCTGTCTATGAACCAGGAAGCATCACCAATCATCTAATCTGCTGGCATCTTCATCTTGAACTTTCCCCAGAACTGTGAGATAAGTGTTTGTTGTTTGTAAATCACCCAGTCAATGGTACTTTTTAACGGCAGCTCAAAGGGACTAGGACAGGGTTTGTCTGATGTCTCCTTGAGATTAGATTCAAGTGATGCATCTTTGGCTGGAATACGTATCACAGAAATGATGCCGTATTGTTCTCACTGCATCCTGTTAGGTGGTGTATCATTTCAATTTGCTCCATTACTGATGAGGTTAGCTTTGATCACTTGATTAAAGGGCTTTTCCATTGTGAAGTTATTCTTTTTTCCCTTTGCAATTAAAAAGTATTTTGCTGGGAAGTACTTTAAGACTATGCAAATATCCCATTCCTCATCAAACTTGCAATTTATTCCTTTATTTATTTCTAGCACTGTGGACTCAGGGATTCTCATTTTACGCAGTGGGTTTATAATCTGTTGGTATCATTATTTTGGTGCTCAGATTTTCCCATATTTTGCCAGTGGGAGCACTTTTTTGTACCCCATCATTCTTTGAGCACTTCCTTGATTTTTAAGTGTGACATGTTCTGGGCTCATCTTGTTCCTTGCTTGACCCAACTCTAGAATCTGCCATTTCTCCAAGAAGGTCCCGTTCCTTTTAGTAGGGAATGGTATTTAGAAACCAAGATCTGGGCATGAGGTATACTCATCACTATTGAGGTTTAATTGCTTGTACGTGTTCTCAGTGGAGAGAAAGAGAGGAATATATGTATGCATATATTGGGTTGGCCAAAAAGTCCTTTCGGTTTTCTCCATAAGATGGCTCTAGTAGCACTTAGTTGTCTTTAACTTCATTTGAAACAATTTTGTGAGATTGTATTGTGACAGCTGTCATATCAGCGTGCATTAAAAAAAACTTATCAAAATTAGTGAATTTTTGTGTAGCCATTTTAATATTGAAGATGGAAGGAGAAAAGCAACATTTTTGGCATATTATGCTTTATTATTTCAAGAAAGGTCAAAACGCAACTGAAACGCAAAAAAAGATTTGTGCAAGTGTACGGAGAAGGTGCTGTGATCGATCGAACGTGTCAAAAGTGGTTTGCGAAGTTTCGTGCTGGAGATTTCCAGCTGCACGATGCTCCACGGTCGGGTAGACCAGCTGAAGTTGATGGCGATCAAATCGAGGCATTAATTGAGAACAATCAACATTATACCACGCGGGAGACAGCCGAGACACTCAAAATATCGAGATCAAGCATTGAAAATCATTTGCACCAGCTCGGTTACGTGAATCGCTTTGATGTTTGGGTTCCACGTAAGTTAAGTGAGAAAAACCTTATTGACCTTATTTCCACATGCGATTCTCTACTTAAACGTAAGGAAAGCATTCCTTTCTTAAAACAAATTGTGACGGGCAATGAAAAGTGGATACTGTACAATAATGTGGAATGGAAGAGATAGTGGGGCAAGCGAAATGAACCACCACCAACCACACCAAAGGCCGGTCTTCATCCAAAGAAGGTGATGTTGTACATATGGTGGGATTGGAAGGGAGTCCTCTGTTATGAGCTCCTTCCAGAAAACGCAACGATTAATTCTAACAAGTACTGCTCCCAATTAGACCAACTGAAAGCAGCACTCGATGAAAAGTTTCCAGAATTAGTCAACAGAAAACGTATAACCTTCATCAGGATAACGCAAGACCGCTTGTTTCTTTGATGACCAGGCAAAAACTATTACAGCTTGGCTGGGAAATTTTGACTCATCCGTTGTATTCACATCGCACCCTTGGATTTCCATTTATTTTTGGTCTTTACAAAATTCTCTTAATGGAAAAAATATACACAAATATATTTTACGTCTATATTTATTTCCAGACCAATCAATATACAGGGTGAGCCTCAGGCTAGAGTGAGAGGCAGAGGCTCAGCTGTCGCCGGGAGGAAGGGGCTGAATCAGCATCTAGGAATAGGGGAGGGAAGTTTATGGCAGTTGCTGTGGGAAATCCAATAAGAGGGTAAAAGGAATTGAATAAAAGGACTGTGTCCCGGCACAGACAAAACCATACAGAATGAATTTATGTCTCTATGATTTTCTCTGTGAATGAGGATAATGACATTTTATGGGTTACAGAGCACTTTTATTTCCACTCTTTGCCGTAACGCTCACAACTTCTGTGGTGGGCATGAAGAGGTATCCACTCAGCAGCTTTGGGTCTTTAGGGAGCTCGTTACTAGTCCATGGAGTTCCTAGGGAATGAGCTGACTGGCGGCCGGCTGAGGTTTTAAGGAAGGGATACTGCAGTCCTCAGACCTAGTGCTTGCCCAACCTCTGAAGGAGTCCCCAGGAAGCCATGGCCATGTCAATAAGGAGCTGGCCTTCCCCAAAGACGACCTCTTCCCTGCAGGCCCTCAGGTACAGCTGCGGAGAACAAGGAGCCAGGAAGTTTCTCCCAGGGTACCAGGCCAGGACCCAGCTCCATTGTGGAGAAGTGAGTGAGTCCTGGCTGCCCCACCAGCAGGGTGGACAGGCCACCCCTGTGTGCTCTTTCCCTTCTCCTCTCTTCCAAAGTCAGCCTTCATTGTGGATAATCTATTTTACCTCCACCATCATAGACTTGGTGTTTTGGGGATGGTTACATCTATAACTTAGCCCCTGTTGCAGATAAGAAGCCACATGTAGACCATTGAGAGGAACGCACATTACTCGGATCCTGTCTTCCTTTGGGAAGGAGAGTAAGTGTTTTGGTTGTACATGGTAAGGGTTCTTTATTTTAGAAGGAGCATGTTAAAAATATCTTTTTAGGGACTTCCCTGGTGGCACAGTAGTTAAGAATCCGCCTGTCAATGCAGGGGACATGGGTTCGAGCCCTGGTCTGGGAGGATCCCACATGCTGCGGAGCACCAATGCCCGTGAGCCATGGCCGCTGAGCCCACGGGCATCAACTACTGAGGCCCGCGTGCCCTAGAGCCCGTGCTCCGCAGCAAGAGAAGCCACCGTGATGAGAAGCCCGCACACCTCAGCGAAGAGTAGACCCCACTCGCCGCAACTAGAGAAAGCCTGTGCACAGCAACAGAGACCCAATGCAGCCCCCCCAAAATGTATATATATATCTTTTTATTGAGGTGAAATTCACGTCACATTAACCATTTGAAAATGTACAATTCAGTGGCATTTAGTACATTCACAGCATTGTGCAACCACCACCTCTACCAAGTAGCAAGACCATTTTTGAAAGTGCGTGTGTGGGGAAAAGAGGGTATACGTGGATGCTGGGTGGCCATTGGCTGGAGTGCAATGTGTTTGCCCAGCGCCCCTTGCTTTGGAGAGCAACACTGCCCCTTTTCCATGGGGTGCTGGTTGGATCTGCCAATCCCCAAACCACCTCTTGCACCCACTTAAGGGGGTGGGCATGTGATCCACGCTATCCCCCAGGCTGTAGAACCTGGTTCAGAGTGGGCTTGTGACTAGTCACACAATTGAACTAACCCTCGGGACTTTCTGGCCAGGGGTGGCACCGTGAGTGAGGGTGACAATGAAGCACAAAACAGGACAACTGCGTCTCAGATCTTGGGGCACAGGGGTTGGGGGGGGTGTTGTTAAAGGACATGGAACCTCATGTCCTAGAAGCATTAAGGAGGTTCCTGAAGGAAAGGAAATTATGTTCTTCCACTGGGGCTCTAAGTTGGGAGAGTGTGAACATGAGACAGCTGCCCACCACCTTGGAGTTTGTTTAAAGTAGGGAGAAGCACCACCGTAGTGGGAAGCAGACAAGAGTGATGGAGAGAGAGCCGGCCCTGGAGCTGACCCTCGAGTCCCTGGATTTACCTGTGCCTGAATCCCCAGCCCTGGTCTTCCCAGTTGTCTAAACTCCCAGCCCTGGTCTTCCCAGTTGTCTAAACTCTATACTACTCAATCCTTTTGTTTGTTTAAGGTGGTTTAGGCAGGATCCTGTCACTTGTTTGTTACTACAGATGACCGATGCTGCCCCTCACCCTTGATGATCTAGAGTCCACCAGGATACTGGCTGGGCCGCAGTGGGCCAGACAGAAGTGATGGGGCTGTAGGAGCCCAAAGGCAGATCAATCTGAGCTGGACCCAGTGTGATTTGTCGTCAGAAGAGCCCAGTTGGGTTAGCCAGCACTAACGTGTCTCTTCCTGGGACAGCCTGGAGGGTCCTCCTCATGCCAAAAACGCCGAGGCCAGGCTCTGGAACCAGGCCTGTAGCCACACGGTTGCTTCCTACTGGACACGAGCAAACCCCCCAACATGGTCACCTTGGGCCTTTTGACACCAGCAACACAGACACCCAAGGTCACACATCATGGACTCCCAATGATTTCATCACAAATAGTTCTACTGAATAGAAGCGTGCTTTTTTTTGTTGTTTTTGTGTTTTTGACTGCACCACATGGCTTGTGGGATCTTAGTTCCTGGACCAGGTATTGAACCCGGGCCACGGCAGTGAAAGCGCCGAGTCCTAACCACTGGACCGCCAAGGAATTCCCTCCTGAATAGAAACTTGCAGTTGCCCACTTGACCCTGAAAATTTCAGCTTGTTAAGAGTAACTGTAGGGAATTCCCTGGCGGTCCAGTGGTTAGGACTCTGTGCTCTCACTGCCGAGGGCCCGGGTTCAATCCCTGGTCAAGAAACTAAGATCCCACAAGCCGTATGGTATGGCCAAAAAAAAAAGAGTAACTGTAATGTTTTAAGGTAACGATAATGATTTCAGAGTCAGATGAAACATGCGTTGAATCCTGGCTCTGCCACTTCCCAACAGTGTGGCTTTGACCGAGCCTCAGTCTCTTCATCTATAGAGTGAAGATAACACAAACTACCTCAGAATGCTGCTAAGGAACAGGGCCAACCTGGTGCCCGGCGCACAGGAGACACTCAGTGAACTATCGCTGCTATTTGCGGGCAGTATTATACAAGCCCTTAAGGAACGAAGAGGTATCGCAACCATCTTTCTAAACATGGTCCTCCCGTTGGCCGAACTTTAGCATGTCTGTGGTTGCCCATCTTGATGCTGAAAGCAAAGTGGCGCAGAACCTGCAATGCACATATTCATTCATCCAAAGCTTATTGAGAACCTACTATGTGCCAAGTGCTGGGCTACAGAGGTGGTCTCTGTCCTCGTGGAAGGAACATCCCAAGTCTCTGGAACTGGCCAGGTGGAGACCACGGATAGCACGGCCTATCACCAGCGGCATGGGGTGACCACTTGAGCGAGGGTGACAGGGAAAAAGGCCGGGACAACTGTGTCGAAGCGGCCTCTGACCTTGAGGCACGGGGAGTGGGCAGACTGAAGGACCTGGAAGCATTAGAGGACTTCTGGAAGGAAATCTCTTGGATGAAAGGTCAGCTCTGTGTCCCAAAGAGTTAGGTAACTGTTCCTGTGACCCCTGGAGGGTTGAAGTTGGTGGCGGTGGAGGGAAAAGTACGACTGGTTTCAGCAGCGAGGGCCTGGGTGTCCATAAGTGGGATGGTTGGTGCCTGGGGAAGGGAGCACACCATGGCCTGGGGCAGGGAGCTCAGGGCACTGCCATGTAGCTGAAGCACTGGGTGGAATGGGGGTACACAGTGGCAGATGACTGGTGGAGGTACAGGCAGAAGAAAGGAGCCAGGCTGGGGAGTCAGGGGCCCCAGCACCAAGCCCTAGCGGTGGCAGTTGGGAGAGTGATGAGCAGAGGAGTGGCTGTGCTGATGAAAGTAGACAGAGATGCCCCGAGTCAGAAACCTGGAGCCCTGGGAACTCTATGGGAAATGAGAACAACCCTCGCCGCAAAGGGGTGAGTAAGCATGAGGGCGGAGTGTAGGTGTGTGCACAGAATCTTAGAGCTGGAAGGGATCTTCAATGTCATTTAGTTCCACCCCCGAGCCATGAAATCTTTCAGTCTTCCACTGACCAACTGAGGACACTCAACTCTACTTGGACACCTCAAGGTACGGGGAACTCACTCCCTTCAAGGGGGGCTCATCCTATAGAAGTGCTCGAGCCTCCCAGACGGCCTCGATAGCCTGGCGCCCCGACCTTGGTCCTGTTGAGTGGGCCGGCCTCCACTCGGCGGCGGCACCTGGCGGGGGTGGCGGGTGGCGTGGGGCTTGCGGCGCGGATGGGCCGGCGCTGCTGTCCCCAGCCCCAGTGCTGAGGCAGGCAGAGTGCAGTGGGCTCTGGTGGAGGTCGGGAGAACTGCAGGGCGAAGACCGCCGGGGGCTCCGCGGGCTGCCGGGGGGAGGCACTTGACACCGGCCGCGGGAGAGGAGGGGCTGCTGTCCCTGCGGCCAGTGCTGGATGCGGGGACCCAGCGCAGAGGCAGCTCCAGGTAGCGGGGCGCCCCGCGGGGGGAGGGCTGCCGCAGGCCCCCGGCGGAGTGGCCGGGAGAGCGGCCGAGGCGGGGTTCCTGGGCCCAGCGCAGGGTCGGGGCGCAGCGAGGTCCGGCCCTCCGACCCGCAGCGTGCGGGGAGCCCCCCCCAGCGGGGGCGTAGAGGCCGGGAAGTCGGGCCGAGGGCGCTAGGACCGGCCGCGCGCCCAGGCCGCTCCCGTCGCGGCGCCCCGGGGCCCCCAAGTCGGCGCTGCCTCCCGGGCCGGCTCCGCAGCGCCAGGGCCGGGGCCAGCGCGGCCGCGGGGGGCGAGCAGCGGGCGGAGGCCTGGGCCCGCGGGCGGCCGGAGGGAGGGAAGGAGGAAGGCGGAGAGAAGGGGTGGGAGGGGGGGACCCGGCGGAGGAGGCGGAGAGAGGGAGCGCGACAGCGAGCGGAGGGAGGGAGCGAGCGAGGCAGGCAGGCGGGCCGGGAGGGAGGGAGGGAGGGCGCGCGGGCGGCGGCGGCGGCGGCGGCGGCGAGAGCAGAGGACGAGCCGGGACGCGGCGCCGCGGCACTAGGGCGCGCAGCCGGGCCGGCCCGACCCCACCGGCCACACGGTAATGAGCGCCGCTGCTGGCGGCCCGGGAGGCCGGCCCGGAGGCGGGCGGGGAGGAGGGGAGCCGGGCGGGGGCCACGGCGGCGGGCAGTGCCCGGCTTGGGGCACGCTCCCGGACCCCCGCAACTCGGCGCCGGGCGCTCGCGGAGCCAGGGCTGCGGGCGGCGACGGCGGGCCGGGCTGGCCGGGGCGGCGCGGGGGATTTGAGGGTTTGTTTATGTCCCCGCGGGCTCCACAGGCGCCCCCTCCCGTCCCGCCAGCTCCCGGCGCGTAGCCCCCTCCGCGCCCCCGCCCGGCTCCGGGCTCAAGTTCAAGTCTATACAATGCCGCGGGGGGCCTCCTCCGCCGCCGGCCTCAGCCGCGGTGCCCCGCTAGGCGCTGCCGCAGGGGCCCCGGCCTGGCCGCCCCCGCCTTCCGGGCCCTGCCCCCGCCCCGGGGCCCAACCTGGGGCCTGCGGCCGGGACGCCGGAGGGCGCGGACCCCGACCCGGAATAATCGGCTCCCGCCGCGGCCCGCAGGGAGCGGGGGAGGGGGGCGGGGGCCCGGCCCCGCGCAGGCTCCGCGGTGGCGGCAGAAAATGGCAGCCTGGCACGACCCGGCCCCCCGCCCCTCCCCCCGGCTCCCGGCCCTCCTCGGCCCGGCGGGGCGGGGGACCCGGGAGGCCCCCGGGGGCGGGCCGAGGGGTGATCTGGGGGCCGGACCGGGGAACGCTGCGCAGCGATCTTCCTCCGGCCACCTGTGGCTGGGGGAGCGGGGTGCCAGCGGATCTGGGAGGGGCTGCGGGGGTGGGGAGAGTGCCACTTGGGGGGCACACCTCTCCGCGGAGAGTCGGGTGGCGCGCGGGGGGGACGTCGTGCCTGGCTCCTCCCTGCCCCCGCCGCGGGCCGTGGGAGCCGGGGCGGCGGCGGCGGCGGCGGCGGCGGCGGTGGTGGCGGCGCCGCAGTGTGGGGGCGGGGCGGGGGCGGGCGAAGATCCCGGGCCGGGGCCGCGGGGGCCGGAAAACGCAGGGGTGGGAGCCTCAGGGCCTGGGCCCGGAGCGTGGCTGGTGGGGACGCCCTGGGTCGCCCCCTGCAGCAGCACCCACCCCCCTGCACACACTCAACACGCACGCGGACACACTCACGCACACGCACCCCCGCTGGGCCGGTGCAGACGTGTCCTTGAAAGCTTCGCATCCGCACGGTGAAGGACGAGGCCTCGCCGAGGCTGCGGATCGGGGTCTTCGGCCCCACGTCCCAGCGCCCCGGGAGACCCCAAGCTTCCGAGCCGCAGGCGGCCTCGGTCCGTGTCCCGCCCTCACCCCAGCTCCCCTCCCCCTCCCTCCTCCCTCCCCCTCGGCTCAGACGGAGCTGGCAAGGGTCCAGGGCCCGCCCCTGGCCTCCCCCAGCCCCCCATCGCTGGGGCCCGCGGCCCTCTAGCTGCCAAACTGCTTTTCGCTTTCCTGGAGGCTCCCTTCTTGGGGGCACCCACTCCCTTCCCTCTCACCCCCATTAGTTCCCCCGTTTCTCTGCATCCCTTCTGTCCTTCCTCCACTCTCCAGTGCAAAGGCAGTTGAGTAGGTGTTGGCCCCTTGGGTGGGGAGTGAGGGGCTCACTGGTTCTCAGGGGTTCTCTTCTCCAGCTCGCGAGAGGAGCCCCCTGTGGTTGCACCTTGACCCAAGATGGCGTCCTGTACCCAGCTGGGCAGCTCTGGCCTGTGTCAGGCAGGGAGGAAGGGCCCGGGCCCCAGAGCCACACAGCTCGCCCCCTTCCAAACCAGAAGGGACAGGAGGCTGCAGGAGAAGAGCCGGCCGCCCTGTGACCCAGCTTGCCCCTTGCTGCCGTGCCCAGAGACTGCCATCACCATCCCTGGGGGACTGTTCAGTCTTCATGTTTCACCCTGGGCTGCCAGCGCTGAACCGGCCTCGTGGGCTGGCGGGCTGCGAAGGGATCCTGGGATCAGGTGCTGCTCCGCTGTGCCTCCTCCCTCCCAGGCAGATGTGACAGCTGCAGCCGGGGAAGCTTTTCTCTTTGGGCGATGCTGGAGAGCTAGGACTGGCCTCTGGGATTTGGGGAGCCCAGCTGTCAGGCGGACCCTCTTTGGGCTGCCCCCTCCGCTGGCAGGGGTCGTTTCCTGGTGGTTTCCTGAGCTGCCTGGGTTTGGAGGCTTGGGCTGTTAGGAGTTCCTGCTAGGTTGCTGGGGCAAGGTGGTCCCCCTCTGCTTCCAGGTCCCGTTGAGGCCCTGGTTGGGCTGTTTGACAGGGAGCTCTGTGAAAGCGTGAGTCTGTGTGCGTGTGTGTGCATGTGTGCACATGTGCTGCACGCAGTCAGTGGCCCAGGCAAACTTGTGTGGCGGGTCTGGCACCTGCCCGCCTCCCTTCCCGGGCCCCACTCGTCGGGGCCCTGGCTCCCTCTCCAGCCTCTTGTCCAGCTCCTTGGGGCTTGTCTTCAGCTACTCATCAAATGCACACTTCCTGGCTCGGGTAGACCAAGGCTCTCCTTGTCCTCCTTCCCAGGCTTGTGGGCCTGCAACAGGAAGCCGACCTTAGAGAAGGTGAATTCCTTCTAGACTCAAGGAGTGTGGTCCACAGTGCAAGGGCTGCCCCCCGCCCCCCCCCCAACCCCGGCACTGGAGAAGCAGAGAAGAGGACAGCCATGCCATGTGTCAGGGTGTCTGCGGACGGGATTCCTCTGTGGGGTGAGGGTTGGACTGCAGCTTGAAGGTCCATTCCAGCTTTTAAATTCTATGGCTCTGATTCTAGTGGTGGAATTTCAGACCCAGGAGTGGGGGCGGGGTGGTCTCGCCTCACAGAGATAATCAGGAATGGCTTCCAAGGAGAGGAGGCCTGAGTGAGAGCAGGGCCTCCTGGGGGCTGGGCCTTTGAAAGGAGAGGGTGGGGTGAGGGGTGAGGGCCCTTCAGGAGACAGGTTTGTCACGTCTGACTCCACAGGGAGTGTAAAAGTGCAGCCTCTGGTTAAGCCTTCGCACGTGTGTGTCCTTCTGTAGGTTTACGTGTACTCTTGTGTGTGTGCGTAATTTCTGAGGTTTCCTCCCTGAGTCCAGTTTGCGGTGAGCTCCTGCGTTCCTATGGACCTTCTTGAAGCTGAAACTCCAAGCTCCTCATCCTTTCTTGGTCTCTCTGGTGACCAGGCCCCATCCAGGAGCCCACCCAGAGTCATCTATCTCACTAGAACCAGAGATGCTCCCAGTGCTTTCCCTAGCACAGTCGCACATCACCGCCATTGGGCCTCTGAAAAAGCCTGCAAGGGAGACAGACAAGCTATAAAATACTTGCCCCGGGTGACCTGGCCGGGAAGAAGCGGGGCCAGGCCTGCCCTCTGGGGAGCTTAGACTGTCTCCTGCTCCAGCTCTCCCGGGCTCCTGCGCTGCGTGTTGGTCTCTCCTCTCAGTTTGTGGTCTCCACGGGACCTTGCCCTGGCCGCCTCTGGTCCCCCATCAGACATTCTGTGGGGTTTCCACGAGTGTCTGCTGGACATCTGTGTTTGCGTCCCTGTCCTCCCCCGAGTGGCAGGCTTGGTGCCCAGCTCTCTACTGCTTGCTACTGCTCTGCCTTCCCCGAATAGCCATCGCCTACTTATAAGCCAGTTCCTTAGGCTCAAGCCTTCCTGAAAAACCTAAATTCTTCCCCGGATTCCATCAAGGCTCCTTTTTGTGGGAACCAGATAGAAAGGGGACTCCGAGAGCAGTCTTGCCAGCTCTCTAATGGCCATCCTTGGCCTGAAACGTTACCATTAGAATCCAAGCCCTAGAGTTTAGGGCTGAAAGAGAACTTGAAGCTCTGAGAACACCTGGAGCTGGGTTGGGGGCTGTTTGGTTGTGGAGCCAGGCCCGGTGTCTTCCAGGGCTGGGAGTGCTACCCAGAGCCCAAGGCCGGAAGGGCCAACTGTGTGCCTGTCACATGTTCCCCTCCCTCGGCACTTCCTGCCACCTTCCACTCTCTTGAGCCTGGGGTCCCTGACTTGGTGCCCGTGTCCTCTTCCCCCATCCGATGCCCCATGGATAGTTGAGTGTGTCTCTGGCCTCTAGCTTGGGGACAGGCAACAGTTAGGGTCACGGAATGGCCTGTGGGAATTGTTTCCACTTCCGTTCTGGTGTCTAATGGATGGTAGTGCCGGTCAGGAGCCCGACTGCCCTTGGAGGCTGGGCGTCTCTGTGGGCCTGTGCACTCTGCTGCTCCTGAGCAGGGCTTAATAGTAAACGAAAGGCGCCAGATTCCTTTCCACTCAAATCTTGAGGGCTCGTTTTCAGTCATTTCTCTCTTTGACTCTCTTCCCTCAAGAAAAACGTACCAAATCCGAGATCCGTGCAGTGTTGGAGATTCGCGTGTGTGTCTCCAAGCCTGCCTCCCCTTGGCTAAGTGTGTGGGCAAGCCAGGGTGTGGTGCATGTGTGTCTGTGCATATTTCTGTGTACGCGGCCTGCAGCCGCGTGGGGACAGAGAGCCTGGACATGAGCTTGCACATGAGCCTGTCTCCAGGCAGCCGAACGGAGGGCCCCGGAATCAGAAGGAGCGGCGTTCGGACGCTTCACAGTTGTGGGATCTGGGGTAGCGCAATTTCTCTGAGCCTCCAAGTTTCCTCACCTGTAACGTGGAAACAAGACCAGGCGCTACACATAGGTTGTTGTAAGGATTAGCTGAGATAATGCCGCTTCCGCTCTTAGCAGAGTGCAGGCGCTCAGCGTTAGCGTGAGTAGCGTCATCATTTGGGCGGCTCGCGTGGCCTGGCACTGCAGGAAGTGCTCTGTGAAGTCTTGTCCACCTTCCTGCCTTTCTTGCAAAATCTTGGACAGATGAGGAAAGTGCTGATTCTGACTGAAAAATCTTCGGAGGTGGGAGGCTCCTCAGTGCCGTTTAGGAGACTGTTCCAGAGTTTGACAGATCGCACTGTCAACAGGTTGTCTTTGTATCCACCTTAAACCCCTTGTGCTACGGTTTCAGCTCTTTATTCGGATTCTGTCCTGAGTGCAGTCTGTTTGTTGCCCTGTACCAGGGTCTTGCTGGGCAAGACCCTGTGCTGAGCTTTGAGGGAGTTTAGGGTGTGCCCAACTAATTAATGACCACAGACCAAGGTCGAGGGAGAGGGAGAAATAAAACGCTCAAAGGACAGTGAGGTCACAGCCAACTGGAGGGATCAGGAGAGGCTTCCTGGAGGAGGTGGCTCCTGTGATGATCCTCAGAACACAGAGATGGGGCTTCCAGACCAAGGAGAGGAAGCCAGGCTGTCAGGGACAGGGTGGCTGGAGCGTGGCGGAGACTCCAGGGCGGTGAACAGGGCCTCGGAGGCAGCCTGAGGCCCCACGCTGATTTGAGGGGAGTGGGCCCCTGTGCTCTGTAACTCCCGTGTGGCCTGTGGAGAATCGCCTAGAACTTCCCTGCTTGTGGCTGTGAGGGACGGCAGGGGAGACTGAGGGACGAAAGGGAGGGAGGGGAAGGGGCCGGCTGAGCTCATTTGGTATAGGATCTTGATTCCTTTATATTCTGTAGACTAGAGCTTAAGAGCTCAGACTTGGAGGGAAACAGAGCAGGGTTTAAATTACACCAACCCTGGGGGGTCGTGACCATTAAGGGGAACGCCAGCGGGGCAAGGTCTCTGTCAGTGATGGCAATCATGATGTGAATGGGCGGAGGAGGGTCCCTGGCCTGGCCTCCCAGAGGTCTCCGTGCCCCGTTTGTGCATCCCCTTCCCCAGGCCGAGGCACCCCAGCGTCCAGAACATTCCTGTAAGGGCTGCAAGCACAGCGAAAGGGGACGTCAGCAGACCCTGACTCCACACTGCCCTCTTCCCTCCCTCCTCCATGTGCAGCTGAACGGAGCCCCCAGCTTGGAGGGGAGGTGCCCGGGCTGGCGGCCATGCCCCTAGGTGTGGCTGCAGGTGCCTGACAGGCCCTGGCAAGGACAGCAAGTGGGCAGGGCCCGCCAGGCCACATCTCCCTTGCTGATCACATAGCAGGCCTGTCTGGAGGACAGTGACAGGGGGAGGAGGTGTGGATACCTGGGGCTTTCCTAGCTGCATCCCAGCAGGGAATGAAAAAATTTTTTCAACTGTAGCTCAGCAATGCCCACTCCCATCCTGCTCTGGTCCCCTCTGACCGCCAAGGTTTCCCAGCCTTATTTACATCTGCAATCAGATTCCTATTTTCTCTTTCCTGAGGTCATGGCCCTGCTCACTGTCATCCTTATTGATCTTCCCTCTCTGTTTCTGTTTCAAATGTCAAGGTCATTTTTAATTCTGAGCAGTTGTTAGCTGCCCCCGTTTGGATGTACAGAGGGGATGGAGGACCACCTCTCACAGCTCGTAACTGGAGGGCTGCAACTTGGGTGTCCTGACTCCTAATCTAGTGCTCTTCCTGCTTTGCGGCTGTGTGGACGGATCCAGGGGTCAGTGGGGAGGATGTTCCAGACCTAATAGATCAGCTAGAGCCCGGTGCGCCAGCGGTCCTTCCTTGAAAAGGTTAAAAGATGCTCAGAGGGGACATTATGGGACGGTGGGGTCAGATCTGTGGCTTACTGAGCCATGGGTCGAATGTGGGCCCTATCATGGTGAATGTCCGGGAACGCCTGGGCTGGGAGGCTGGGGGCCCTGGGAGCCTGCCTTCCCTCAGAGGTTCCCCAGAGGACACCAGGAGGGGCGGGCGAGGGCGCTCGGGCCCATGCCAGGCGGCCGGGATCCTCTGGCACTCCAGCAAGCAGAACCTGTTGGCAAGGGGCTTCTTGAGGAATGGTCCTTTGTGATTAATTTTGTAGATTCTGAAAGGATACCTAAATTTGTGGGTAAAGAGGAATCTAATCAGATTCTCCCAGTGGCTTTGAAATGAGATGGGAAGCGTGTCTATTCTGACATGTTAGATGTCCGTGATATGGTGCAGAGTGTGATCTCATTTTCGTAAAATTCCTTTAAAATACACGCCAGTGTGCACACTTATAGGCTAGCAGATGCTTAGAAAAAGTCGTTCTGGAAGGATAACCCAGCAAACGTGTCAGCAGAGGCCTTGCCACTTTACTTTATACACTTTCGTAACCTTTGCAAAAATATAAAGGCGCATGCATTCCTTTCTTAATGACCACAACAAAAATAAAACCACACTTTTAAAGCTTCTGGATAAGAACTTATAAAAATTTGAGTCACCCTTGGGCTGGAAGGGTGGACTCTTTTATAATGGATACGAAACTGGCTTGGAGACTGACAGCAAAGGGTGGGGCTACTCAGGTACTTGTCTTTTCTGGAAAGGTTGCAGGGAGATTTATTGCAGACCCTGAGGTCTCCAAGCGAAGGCCTGGCCTGGTAGGGATTGGGTGAGAGTGGAAAACAGGCAGCTGGCAGCACCCCGGTTCACTCCAGGGCAGCAGACCAAGTTCGCTTTATAGGACGGTGACTGGAAACTCTCAGTTCTGACCCAGGATGGGAAACAAATCATTGAGGATCTTCCCTGAAGGCTTCAATCTCGTTGCTGTTGTGACCCAAATGGTCTCGGTATGGACCTCAGGTGACCCAGCCCTGGCATGGCCTGGGGAGCCACGTGCAGGGAGGACAAAATGGGGCTTCAGGAGGCCCCTCCAGGGGTGGAGGGGATGCCTGGGAAACTCGTCTGGCATGTGGGCTCAAGCTGTGCCCGCCTCTGTGATCTGGAGGCCCAGGAGCAGGTGGCAGTGACCCAGGTGACAGGGTGGAGAGGTGAGGAGGGGCAGATATAAATTCCTCTGCCTGTTGCTTGGCAACAGTGCCCACCTCCCCCTTCCACAGTCCCGTCCCCCAGCCACTGCCCATGGGCGCCATCTTGGAGCTTGCTTTGCCCTCTGAGGCTGCCCCTGGTAAAGACAGCAGGAGAAAGGGTGTGTGGACTTCTCTGGCCCAGCCCCGCCCCACTCCGCCCCTGCAGTGAGGCAGGAAGATAAATAAAAGGACAGTAGCATGGAGGCAAGCCCAGAGCTGGTCCCTCTGCAGACCGCCCCCTGCCCCAGGCTGCTAGGGGACAGACGTGCAGTGCAAAGAAGTGACCGCGGGGCAGGCAGACCTTGATTTGCATCTCAGCCCTGCTACTACCATAGCTACGGAGGGACCTAAAAGTCTCTGAGCTGCGGGATTTTCATCTGTGAATCAGGGATAAGAATCACATTCACATCTTGCTGGTATTGCTTGAATCAAACGAAATACGAAATACGGTGTGAAAACTGTCAGCGCTGCGCCCAGCACATAGTAGGTACTCAGGAGGTGTGAGTTCTTTTTCTCTGAGTCGGGTCAGGACAGGGCTGCATGAGGGTGAATCTGGGGACCTGGTGAGGTGACCCCGTTGCAGGCCCCCTTGCCTTCCAAGACCCCACAAATGTTGCCTGTCATCCTCATCACCCCTTAGGGGTCGCAGGGCCTCCACTTCCTTTGTAAAGCCACGCTTTGGCTGGTTGATCTCTGAGTGCTCCGGCCAGCCCCGGCCATCTGCTCTCTGGGCCTTGAATCTTGATGTACTCCTGTCAGTTTCCTGAGAGTCCAAGCCCAGTGGGGACTCAGTAGGTCCCCCAGGCCCTGGGCCCTGGCCCTTCCTGCCCTCTGCTCTCTTTGGGTCCGGAGCAGGCAGCGGCCTCTCCTCTGGTTGCCGGGCCTGCGGGCAGGGCCGGCTCTGCCCCTGGCCCACAGGCATGGGAGGGCCTTGACCACAGCCGGCCTGGGAGCTGGCACACAGCACTGGCTCCTAATGGTTTTATTACCAGCAACAATGTGGTGCTTGTTGCCATCCTCTCACAGCCTGTGGTTCCCAGCCCAACTAGTGGTGGCCTGAGGGCCTGCCTGGTACTGGAAGCCCAGCTGGAAAGCCCAGTGGGGCAGGGCAATTGCCTCTGCATTTTCTTTTGTCAACACCCTCTGTGCAGCCTGGACTCTGAGATAGCGTGGTGATATGCTGAGGCCCCAAGCTGGCAGACCTGGCAGCTCTTGAGTTTTCTCTCCAGAGGGCCCTTGCTTCAGCTTCACAGATAATGTTTATCTATTCATTTATTAAAGACCTACTATGTGTCGGGCACTGGCTACAAAGATAAGAGAGACTGAGCTGGTTCTCAAGGACCCCGCAGGGGAGATGAGAGTCTGGCAAGGTGACCATTACATCGTAGGTGGGTGGAGAGAGCTCTGCAGCGTGTACCTGGAGCATTACGGGGGCTCAGAGAAGGGACATCTCATTCAAGGGGGGAGGGAAGAGCAGGAAAGGGTTTCTAAAGGAGGTGAGGCTGGAGCTGAGTCTCAAAGCGTAGGGGGCAGTTAGCCAGGTGGTCCAGGGCATTTTCTCCCATGATGTGGTGGGAGTGATGGGATATGGGGGATCATGGGATGTGAGGCTGGAGGGCTGGGCCGAGCTGGACCACGGAAGGCCGGGATGTTACCCATTCGTCGACGTTGGCCTTGGAGTAACGTGTCCATATTTGCGTCTGAGGAAGATCATCCCGGGGCGTCAAGGAGGAGCACTTGGGCAGCTGAGGCTGGGGTCGGGGAGCCCAGGCAGAAGGCTGGTGCAGGAATCCAGGGGAGCCGCAGTGCAGGTGTGGAGGAGGGCTGCTCTGTGAGGCATTTAGGTGGGAGTGACTGGGTGATGGAGAGGGTGAGGGGAGCTGGCTCAGCCCGCCGCGTGGGTGGAGGTGCCGTCCGTCCGCTGAGAGGGCTCGGCTGGAGGGAGTCTGGGAGAGATCTTCCCGTGGGAGGCAGGGCTAGAGTTGGGACTTGAGGGTGGTTAGGATTTGTGCAGGCGGAGCCTGGGCTGGGCCGGGCTTGCAGAAGAGGGAGGGCCTGTGTCACCAGGCCTGGATGTGGGGACCCAGGAAGGCGCAGGGTCCAGGTGATGGATTAGAAAGGCAGGCGCATTTTATTCCGTAACTGGTAGCAATCCCTGCAGATTTTTAAGGACGGAAGTAACGTAACCAGGCATTTGTACCACGTACATTGGGCATACTGATGTTTGGGGGGGGGCTTGAGCAGGGGCTTCTGCTTCTCAGGTGCTCCCCCGAAAGATGAGCTGCAAGGCCTAGACCCTGTTCCTCAACTCCCTGCTGCACAGCCTGGTCTGAGTGTCATCACCCTGACAGTGGTATGTGAATTGCAAAGTTGCCATCGCCCTGGGTTTAGAGGCAGGTCTGCCAGTGTAGGAGGGGATAAGATGGGCACAGCAGTTTTGGTAAACAAACAGAAAAGAAACAAAAACTGTTTCTCTAAAGTAGGAATATGAGTCTTTTGTGTGTCACAGGAAGAGCTGTTTCCAAAGAATTTCTAGAAAAGTGGCGTGAACCAGGTCAGCATCACTGAACCCGGGCAGAGGCAAGAGGCGGCGTGGCATTGTGCCAGGGCCACCAGGCTCGGTGCTGAACTGACAGTGGTTTCACCTTGGCCCTGCCACCTCCTAACTGAGTCCTCCTCAGGAAGATCGCTTCACCTCTCTTAGCCTCAATTTTGCCGTCTGCAAAGTGGAGACAACCTTCCAGACTTGTGTCATTTGTTTGTTTGTTTGTTTCAAACACTGCTTCTTGCCCTAAACTTGGATATTTTATGTCACGTGTCTTTTAAAAGAATCCTACAGTTGGCCTCCCTGGTATTTGCGGATTAAAATTCAGCTGTGCCTGGTCCCTGTCTGGCGCTGAAGAGGCACAGCCCCCCACCGCGCACGCCCCTCTTCCCCTGTCTCACATGCCAAGTTTCCTCTTGCTCTTTGCCTCCCGAGAGGCCTGACCGCCCCCCCAGTGGGTTTTGAGTTCCATGTTCCTGGGAAGCTCCACTTATCATGTTCCATTGACTCTCTTGTTCCCCAAACCTGGGTCACCCCAGTGTATTTGAAGAGCATCTGCTGAGCTAAATGGGAACTAGGGGAGGAGGTCAGTTCCTTGTCTCTTTTTAATGGAGGGGAGGGTCGGGTCTGTGTAGAGCTGCCCATGGCTGTGTGGAGAGCAGAGGACGAGGGAGGGAGAAGCTCTGACCCATCCAGGGCCTGGGCGGACCACGGCTAGGACCTTGCCCAGTAGCTGGCTTCTGTGCCAGGGAAAGGGGTGCAGGGCCCTGGTGGAGTCTGGGAGATGATCTCAGGGTGACCTCGGTCTGGATGGGGAGGCCAGCTTCCTCTGTGATCGGGCACACGTGGTGGCCATTGGGCTGTTTTGTGGCCCCTGTGACATGCAGCCATGGCCACGGGGAGACCTTGGAGGCATCTCTGCTCTCCGGAGGAGGCTGGGTGGGAAGCTAGCTCCTCAGCGGGGGCTCCTGTGGAGGTGGCGTTGGCGAGAAGGCCTGGGCCGGAGTCAGGCTGTGCCTGGCGGGGGGTAGGGGGGGTGGGGACCACTGTCAACTTGAGTGCGGAAACCAGTGTTTCCCTGGTTGGTACAGACCTGCGCTTGTACCCCTGTCACAGGGGCACCCTCTGGAAGCTGGTGTGTGTGGACCGAGGGTGTGGTGGTGTAATCACACGGAATGTACAGCATAATTAATCCGGCATACCCTTAATGGCATGCAGAATTGTGCTGCATGCTAATTAGGTGTACATGGTGAGCAGTTCACGTAACGTTTTTGTAATTGTTATTAGTTTTGCAGAGGCAAACTGAGCTTATGTGGTTTGTTTCTTCTTGCTGCGTTAGTTCTCCAGCACAGGCAATTCCTAGCTCTTGGAGGAATTCTACTGCAAATGTTTGTTTGTAGGGCAATGTTTTGTATTTTCTCTCAGAACAATGTTATGAATGGTTATGAGGTTCCCAAGCTGGTTTCCAAATGCCTCTTTGGCCCACACTTTAGGTGAAATGTGCGACGCGTATGCGGGGAGGCCTCGCCTGGGATTCTCCTGCTTCAGGTTCCTGGAGCCTGCCTGCATGTGTGTGTGTGTGTGTGTGTGTGTGTGTGTGTGTGTGTGTGTGTTTGCGCACACAAACATGTCTTTCTGCATGTGTCTGTGTATGTGAGTGTGCCCGTGTGGGTCTGTGTCTGTGTCTCTGTGTGTGCCTCTGACCCCTGAGGCCACAGTGGCAGGTTAAGGGTGCTGGTAAAGAGGTTATTTATTCTGGTTGCGAAGGCCCTTGCGCTGGGGGATTAGGGGAGGCCTCGCGGCATTAGCTGG
Organism: Lagenorhynchus albirostris; assembly: GCF_949774975.1. Classification (NCBI taxonomy): domain Eukaryota; kingdom Metazoa; phylum Chordata; class Mammalia; order Artiodactyla; family Delphinidae; genus Lagenorhynchus; species Lagenorhynchus albirostris. Next base: position 69,961,617 of record NC_083107.1, read on the forward strand.
GAGAGAGGACACTGGGTCAGGCCACAGCAGCCGTTCAGGAGCCAGCGAGAGCCATTCCTGGGCGTTGTCTGAAGTGAGAGTCTAGGTTTCTTAAGGACACTTTACTGGCCTTTCACCCTAATTAATGACATACTTTTTTCTTTTTGAATTTTTGCATTTAATTTTATTTATTTTTTTATACAGCAGGTTCTTATTAGTTACCCATTTTATACATATTAGTGTATCTATGTCAATCCCAGTCTCCCAGTTCATCCCACCCCCACCCCCACCCCTGCCGCTTTCCCCCCTTGGTGTCCACACGTGTGTTCTCTACATCTGTGAATGAGGTACTTTTTTAAAAAATTCATATTTATTGAGCGCCTACCATGTGCCAGGTATCACGCTAAACACTCGACTCAAATTCTGTCATATCTTAAAATAGACTCAGGAGGTAAGGACTCTCATTGTGTGGTTTGGTAAAGTGTGGCCTGCGTCTGAGCGGCAGAGGTTTGAGGTGGGTTCCGGCTGAGCCCCCTTAGGGCTGAAGGGGTGGATGAACTGCACCAGGGCCCCTGGGCCAGAGGCTAGTGATTCTGGGATGTGCTACCCAGAACCCTGGGTTCTTCCTCCTCTCGGGCCCCCTTTCCCCCCTGCAAGTGGTTTGGTTTCGGTTGGGGCAGAGAGTGAGGAGAAAGCAACCCAGGGAGCAGCAGGTGGTTCTGACAGCAGTGGGTTCTTTCATGCACTCTTGGGTGGGCAGGGGCTATGCTCCAGCAGCAGCTCCCAGACCCTGAAGACTCTTTGGGGGACCTCCTGGTTTGGGCCCGGGAGGGGGTCAGCTCTGTGGCCTGGGAGGAGTGTGAAAAGGTGCGGGCGGGGGAGCATCGCACGGATGGTATGAGGAGAGAGTGGTCCCAGGCAAGCCGGGGACCAGCTTCCAAAGGCCTGGGTGGGTGGGAGGCCGGCTGTCCCCGCTTCCCATGGTTCACAGACACCCTGACCTAGGTCCCTCACGACCCCCGGCACCCTGGGCATCTGGGGGCTGGCTGAGCCTGCGGACCCCGTAGCAGGCGCACGTCCTGGCCTGGGGCAGGTGGAGCAGGGCCCTTCCCGTTGGCGCACTGCCTTGGGGAGCTCTGGCAAGCGACCCCTAGAATTGAGCTTGTGGGGGGTCCCTCGAGGCACCGCAGCGCCGTGCTGGCGATGTTGCGGCTGCCTGGGAGTGATTTCACCCCCTCCTCTCTGCCTCAGGGGTCAGGCGGAACAGGGAGACCAGGGAGGGCCGGTGGCAGAAGAGCAGGGTGCAGGACATGACTCTGACCTCATCTGTTTCAGAAAACACACACATCCGTCTACACAAGAAAAGCCAAATGACTACGCAACAAACTGGTTAAAGACCCCTGGGAGGGTGGCTGAGGAGGAGCGGTAGGGGGTGGGGGTCCTGAGGGGTGGGGAAGGGGGCTGGGGGCCCTCTGGAAGGAGCCCCCCCTCGTGGAGGAGAGAATGCTGTGAACGTAGACACAAGCGTGTGGGAACAGGGGATGTGAGCTGGGGGCCTGGAATGATGGAGTCAGCTAGGCGAGGTGGGGGCCAGGTCAGAGCAGTAGGCTGAGGCCAGACTCGGAGAGCCAGCAGTGTAGGACCAGACCAGAGTTCAGATCTTACAGTGTGTGAAAATCACTGGCATCATCGGGTTTTTAAAAATAACAGCTTTATCGAGATATGATTCATATACCATACAATTCGCCCATTTAAACTGTGCGATTCGATGGTTTGTAGTGCGTTCACGGAGCTGTGCAGCCATCACCACAATTTCAGAACATTTCCATCAGGCATCGTAGGTTTGATTGAGGAAGCCGTGTGTGGAAAACCTTTGCCAAGAGGCTGGGGTGGGAGAGAGGGACACAGAGGCGGTGAGACGCGTTACAGGGTAACTGCCGAGGTCTAGACCTGTGGTCCCGAGGGCCTGGAGGGCAGGGGTGGAGAATAGGGGCCCGAGGATCAGGTGCCTGGTGCAACGTGGGGACTGAGGGGGCAGGTGGGACCTGAGTTCTCTGCGGGGTTTTGGGCTTTGGCAGCTGAGGGGAAGGTGCTGCCACCTCCACGTAGAGAGAGGAGCCACAGGAAACATGAAGCATCTGGTTCTAGAAGAGTAGGGTTTTAGGTAACTGCAAGTCATCCAGGTGGGGATGTCCAGAGAATAAAGTTGGAGGCCTTGCAGTAGGAAGTCTGCACTCATTTAAGCCCACGTATCTCAGCAGAGGAGAATCTAGGGTACAGCTGGATCACAGCGGGACCCGAGAGGGGTGCCCACTGGGCAGCAGTGAGAGCAAGACCCCAGCCAGCCAGGAGAAAGAGCGGAGGGGCCCGAGGGCCAAGAGCTTGGAGCCAAGGGGATAGAGGGAGCCAGAGAATCCCCTTGTTTGTGAACTTGCAGGGGTCTCCTGTCCACCCCAGTGCCCAGCTTGGCAATGACACTCAATGAGGGATCGCTGAGTGAGTGCTTGAAGCAGGGAATGATTAGCCGGCAAGGAGGCTGAACTGAGCTCAAGGACGCCAAGGATGGAAAAAGGCCCTTTGAAGCCGTGGGTGACTGTATCTGTCAGGGCCGACTCAGGAGACAGGAACCACATAGCGATTTGAACAGGCAAAGTTTAATAGAAAGACTTATTAATGATAACAGGAGATTGGAGTATTGAGAGATTGGCTAAGAAGTAAAAAGATCTGCAAAGAACACAGAAATAGCATATATGAGAACAGCAGCTACACCCAGGGCTGCCATGGAGCGCCCGAGGAAGAGGCCCCCAGGGCTGAGAACCTGGCCTTGATGCCCCTGGCTCCCTGGGTGACGGGGAAGTCACTGTGGTGCCACGTTGGCAGGACTTGCTGGAAACCTGCCCCCGGGACTCACTGGAAGTCCATCCTTCTGGGTCCCAAGGAAAGTTGTTCATGAGGAAGTATCTTGCTGGAGGTACAATGCTTCTAAACCACCCAAAAGGAGTATTGGGTGAAGCTGCTGGCTGCTCGCGGCTGTCGAACACTGCTGGAGCCAGGTGCTGGGGAAGCACCCTTGCTGCAGGCCAGGCACTGGAGAAGCTGTGGCTCGACAGGCCTGGCCACTAGGGGAGCCCCAGGGGCAGCAGGATCTGACTGCTGGAGCAGTTGTATACGATGCAGAAATCCTTCAAGAGAGCACACTGGTTCTAGGAAAGAAAACTCCTCCTCCTTCAATGTCTCTCCAGTGCCCTCTGCTGAGGGAGTTTGATGCCATGCCAGCTGGCAAAGGGGACATATTTAAGGGGCCTGGCTTCATTTTCACAGAGCAGGCAACGAAGGGTGAGTAAACTAACTGGCGCAGTCTGCTGCGCTGCACGGCTTGCATCTGCCCCCTTTTACACACATGTGGGCTCCCCTGCCACAACCAAACAGTTGTATTTCTACCTACCAAGACACAGCTATCCTGCTTCCCGTTCTTACCCTGTCTCCCAAATGAGGCGTCCCAGCACTCATTGTATCAATCACTGTCTACATGAACAACGCCTCACATTCAGTCACAGTCTCACTGAATATTCTGTTACCTAGAGACTAAACTGTAACGTTAACTTCTAACAACTTGTATATAAAATATAAATGATGGGAAGATGAAGGAAAAAGAAGAAAAGTGTTACCATGTACAAATAAACACACATCTATATCAAGTAACTAGAAAACATGCAAAACTACTATAGTTCTCATTTCTATATTTGTTCACAAGACCACGTCTGCCCTCCGGCTTCCTTCTCCCGTTTCCCGTCCTGCATCTCCTCTGCGCTCAGCTGGTACCTCAGCAGGGCAGGATTCTTCTACCTGGTGGAGTGACCCAAACCCTGATTCCCGAAGGATCTGAATCCTCGGTTGTCCTGCCTTTTCTTTTCTCGGTTCCTGTAGTTTTTCATTAACCCTTACTTTGGGGCATGGAAGTTCTAAGAGGTACCTGAGAGAATCCTCTGATTCCAGAAATTATCTTCCTGGCCCAGTTTCTCCTTGGTAACTAGGATCAATCACTCCAGCTTGTGGAGTAACTCCTTTTTGTCTGTTGGTTCAGCGGCATTAAGGGGGTCCCCAAAAGCCAGGTCAATGACTCGTCTTCCAGTGGAACCATTGCAGTGGCCTCTTGGCAGGCAGCATTCAGAGCCCCTAAACCTTGTCAGAGATGCGGGAGCGGGGCGGGGGCCAGATGCAGGGGTCAAGGGGAGAGTTAGTGAAGAGGCTCTGGAGCTGGCACGTGTGGACCGCTGTTTAGAGGAGGCTGGAAGGGCCAAGCATCACACAGGTGTGGACCGTGGGCCACCTCGGCTTGGGGGGAGGGGAGGACAGAATCAGACCCAGGCTCATGGCCGTCCAGACAGCGGGCCCCGCCAGGGTCCACATGGCTGATTCTCGTGTGGACTGTCAGCCTGGACCCTGTGCCCTGCCTCCTGGGGCGTGGGGAGCCCATCGACTGCCCCCGCACACACGACCCCGACCCCCGGCAGGGCTCCTGACTCACCATGTTCGGAAATGCGTGCTCCTGTACGGAACTCTGTATTGGCTCATTTTGGCTCCCAAGAACAACTTCAGCTCCTTACCAGTGTCTATTTTGGGTACAAACCTTTTTTTTTCCCTCTCCTCCCTGCTTTTGGGGCTGTGTCATGGTAACCATAAGTGTGAGCAGAGGAGTCTGATTCAGCTCGGCTCTGCCAGTGTGGCCACCATAATGGCAGCATTTGGTGTGATTAAAAACGCTCACGCTGGTGGTGCTCTGGCCTCGAGGGTGGTGTGAGAGCCACAAGTCATCTTGTTGTGACTTCAAAGCCAGACAGATGGGCTTTGAAGTGGGAACAGGATGGCAGGATTGCTGGCCCGTCGCCAGTGGCTTTTGGTATTCTATGGGCAGCTGGTGATTTGGGTGGGAAGGACGTTTCTGGAAGTCAGAGTCACGGTATGATGACACGCATCGCCCTCGTGTTGAGAGAGAATGAGCAATCAGAAAGTGGCACTGGGACCTCCCCCTCCCCCTCATCCAGCCCCGGTCTTGTGACCAAGGGTGGGGGAAGATGTGGCAGATAAACATCTCTGTCTGGGAGGCTGTGATGTCTCCTCTCGGCTTTCTGCTGCCCCCAGCTTACCAAGCTTATCACCACCCTGGCAGATGCTTGGGTGGTGTGGGGCACAAGATACTCTCACGTCTTCTGTCACCCACAGGACTCATTTGCACCTCCTCCTAAGGTCAAATAGGAAATTCAGCTGTGAGGCTGTTATCTACAGGCTGGTGTCACATCAGGGGCACGGAGAGCTGATCTGGGGTCTGTGTTACTCGTGCTCATCCGTGACCGGGTGTCGCCATGTTTGTAAGGACTCTTAAGTTAGATGGACCTGGACTCAGAATCCTGCCCTGGGACTTTCGACCTGCACTACTCTGGAGAGGTAATTAACCTCTCCAAGCCTCAGCTTATCCTTCTATAAAATGGGAATAATAGTAGAACCAACTTCATAGACTTCATAGGTTGGTTATGAGGATGAGACGGGACAATGCATGTCCCTTAGCACAGTGCTGGACACACGGTAGGCGCTCAGTAAATAGTAGGATGAATAAATGAATGAATGACTCCCTCATCGGCAGGGCACTGAACACGATGATTAGAAGCTTGGACTGCCTGTTACCACCCTTCCCCCTGCCCTCACAGCCGACAGGCCTCACCAGGAAAGGGAGACTAACTGGAAACTTTGTTTTCTGATCAATTCCTTGGGAAAGTTAACATGTTTACAATGGTCACGTGCTAATTGTAAGAGATCATGATGAAGTGGAAAACTGTGGGCTTCAGCGGGGGAAAGACCTGGGTTTGTATCTGGTTCCTCCACCCATGAACTGTGGGACCTTAGGCAGCTTTGCTAACCTCTCCATACCTCATTCTTCTCATCTAGAAAATGGGGATAAAAATAGTCTCCACTTCAGAGGGTTGGAGTGAGGTGTGAGGATGTACAAGATGTTGAAATTGTAAAGCTCTTTTCACAGGGCCTGGCGGGTTGTAAGAATCGTAATCAGTACAAGCTCCATTTGAGTCAAGTACACTCACGGGCACTCCAGGGATGTCAACAAAGGAGAGAAAACTGTGGGCTGGGTTAGTCAGGGACTAATAATTGTTAAAATTTATTGAGTATATTCTTTGTGTCAGGCACTCTTGTTGGCATGTTTCTTAAAGCAAATAATTTTAATGTTATTTCATCCATTCTTTTTTTTTTTTTTTTTTTGGCCCCGCCGTGCGGCTTGCAGGATCTGAGTTCCCTGACCAGTGAGGGAATCGAACCTGGGCCCCCTGCAGTGGAAGTGTGGAGTCCTAACCCCTGGACCACCAGGGAATTCCCTGTTAGCATTTTTAATACATCTCACTTTAATTCTCACAACAGGCCTGTGAAGTGGCAAGTGTTATTTTCCCCATTTTACAGCTGAGAAAACTTATGCACAGTTATGCCTCAGGTCACACAGCTGACGCTAATACAGACAGAATTTGAACCCACGCAGTCGGGCATCCCAGGGAAGACTTCAGGAGGTTGAGATTAGTATATGAGTCAGGACCGTCAGCCGCAAGGCACAGACTCACACCAAAGTAGGGAAAGTCTCACATTACCGGGAGGTTCAGAGATGCCCTGCCTCCAGGTACAGCTGGGTCCGGGGGCCCAGACAACGGCCTCAGTGTTCCAGCGTCTATCTCCATCCCTCAGGCAAGCTTTCCCCAATGCAGCCAGCAGCTCCTGACCCACGTCCCATCACGTTAGCATCTTTCCTTTGCACCAAAACGCTCCTGGGGGGCCTCTGATTGGCCCCGCCTGGTCACACGCTCACTCTGTGACTAGGGTGAGGGGTGGGGTCGGCACAAACACCACAAAACCCCACTGGGAAGGAGGGGAAGGTAACTAGATCGAAACCAGCAAAGTCCACTGCAAAAAGGGCAGACTTCAGCTAGAGGGGTGAAGAAGGACCTGGTGCAGAGACGGTCAGATATTTTTCAGCAATTCAAAGAGAGGACTTGAGATGGAGCCGGAGGGGCTCTTAATGGTGGTCACATTAGGGTTGTTTTTGATGGAGGAAGGATCTGGGTTTGTGGGCAATTATGGTTTTGTTTCTGGAAGAGGATGATTCCTCGCCGGCCCTTGTTGAGGTGAGACTGGGGTGACGATCTAGTCGGTGCTGGTTGGAGCAGGCTTGGAGGTGAGGCTTTGGGGTGATTGATTGGCTCAGGGGGTGCTGATGGGGTTGGGATCGGTGAGGAGGGTGGGAATGGTGCTGGGGACGGTGTGGTGGCAGAGGTGGGAGGTGACGCAGCAGGACGGTCTGGAGGCTTCGGGAGATGGTTGAATTGTGGGTCTTGGGTCTGAGATGGACTGATGAGCGAGCTGGGCTGTGGTTAGGGATGTGGGCAGCAATGGCATGTCGACGTGCAGTTAGGGGGGAACATAAGGGAGGTGCACCATGCTGCACATGGGCTGGACTTGGTGGAAATGATGTGTTGCGAGAATTAAACATTTCGTGAGGGATGTGATGGTGGGGCGGGGAGGGAGGTACCACTTTTAGAGCGGATGATGGAACTCTGTGTGGGGGTGAGGAGCTGATGATGGGTGTTCTGTGGGACGTGACGGTTTCGTAGCGTAACAGAGGTGGAAGGACTTAGCTGCACTCTTATGGAGGAGGATGGAGGCCAAACCCATCCAATGGTTGCAGCTGGATGTAAGCCCTCATTCCCAGACCCATTCTCTCTTTTTAAAAATTACTTTTTATCTCTTCACAGTATGACATGCATATAATTTAAGAAGTAAACAGGACTAACATCTCTTCACCAAATGCAGTTGTTCCTTGTCTCCTTCCACCTTCTTCTTCTCAGAGGCAACCACTTTTAGCTGTTTCTTCTAGCGATTTTGCATCTCATGGGTCTGAGTAATGTTCATATTTTTGACTCTTCCATTGTAGACATTTTCCATTGATTTCCTATTTGGTAAATAAGAATTTAGCTCTCTTATATGGCCAACCATGACATTCTACCCAGCCAACCCCCTCAATATTTCTCGTGGTAGACATACTATGAATAATACCTTACCAGGGGTCTTCCCTGGTGGCACAGTGATTAAGAATCCACCTGCCAGTGCAGGGGACACGGGTTCGAGCCCTGCTCCGGGAAGATCCCACATGCCACGGAGCAACTAAGCCTGTGCACCACAACTACTAAGCCTGCGCTCTAGAGCTTGTGCGCCACAACTACTGAGCCCTTGTGCCGCAACTACTGAAGCCCACGCGCCTAGAGCCCGTGCTCCGCAACAAGGGAAGCCACCGCAATGAGAAGGCCCCGCACCGCAACGAAGAGTAGCCCCCGCTCGCCGCAACCAGAGAAAAGCCCGCACGCAGCAACGAAGACCCAACGCAGCCAAAAATAAATAAATTAAATAAATAAATAAATAAATAGTACCTTACCAGTGTTCTTTCAAAAATGTCTTATGCCTATAATAACATACATATATGTATGCGCGTAGCAGGCAGGATAATGGCCCTGCAAAGACGGCCACATCCTAATCCCCTGAACCCGTGAATGTGTCACCTTATGTGGCAAAAGAGACTTCACAGATGTGGTTAAGTTAAGGATCTTGAGATGGGGAGATTTATCCTGGATCATCTGGATGGGCCCAGTGTCATCATCAGGATCCTTGAAAGTGAAAGGCAGAGGCAGGAGGGTCAGAGTAATGTGATGGGAGAAAGACTGGCCATTGCTGGCTTTGAGGATGGAAGGGAGCCAGGAGCCAAGGAATGCGCGCAGCCTCTCGAAGCTGAAAAAGTTAAGAAAATGGAACCTCCCCAGGGCCTGCAGAAAAGCATGCAGCCCGCCAACACCTCGATTTCAGCCCAGTGACGAGAACCATTTTGGACTTCTGACTTCCAGAGCTGCAAGAAACAAATTTGTGCTGTTTTAAGCCATTAACTTTGTGGTAATTTGTAACAGAAGCAATAGGAAATTAATACACCAGGCAATATGTCTACATCCACATACATACATACAAACATGCATACTTATGTATGTCATGTACACATACTTGTTAAATCAACTCATGCAACTGTTCACAGCTGAGCTTTATACTGTACTACAATAGTTTCCTTTTTTCCCCCTGAAATGAATAATTACCTTGTTTCTTTTTCTTAACTGACTTTTGTCGTTTTAAAAACTTATTTATTTATTTACTTAATTTGGCTGCACTGGGTCTTGGCTGTGGCGCGCAGGAGCTTCACTGCTGCGTGTGGGATCCAGTTCCCTGACCAGGGATCGAACCTGGGCCCCCTGCATTGGAAGCGCAGAGTCTTAACCACTGGACCACCAGGGGAGCCCCTACCTTGTTTCTTTATCTGCCTTATTTTCTTTATACCTTTTGCCCATTTCTGCTACACCTCCTAATAGCTGTCTGTATGGCTTCCAAGAGGGCGGTCACATCAAGTGTTATGTTTCAGTTCCATTTTTTGAGTTATCCGCTCTATTGCTCTCGGGGCATGTGGCATAGTTAGCTGCCGTCCGGTGACTTCTTTTTATTGTCCTCCTTGGCATTCCCTTTGCCTTCCTTCTGGTTGGAATTCCTGTTTTCTGGAGCCCATGTCTTCTTGCTTGTTTTACTCCCCCGTTTGGAGCCCATTGCCCAGGACAGGTCTTCATCTTTATCCAAATCCATTCAGTTCCTGAGTTCAGACCACAGAGTAAAAACAGCAAATGACACCTGTAGTTTTGTCAGATTAAAAAGACAGTTCAGGCTTCCCCGGTGGCGCAGTGGTTGAGAGTCCGCCTGCCGATGCAGGGGACGTGGGTTCGTGCCCCGGTCCAGGAAGATCCCACATGCCGCGGAGTGGCTGGGCCCGTGAGCCATGGCCGCTGAGCCTGCGCGTCCGGAGCCTGTGCTCCACAACGGGAGAGGCCACAACGGTGAGAGACCCACGTACCGCAAAAAAAAAAAAAACAGTTCAGCGGAAGCAGCTTAAGTGTCCATCGACAGATGAATGGATAAAGAAGATGCAGCACATATATACAATGGAATATTACTCAGCCATAAAAAGGAACGAAATTGAGTTATTTGTAGTGAGGTGGATGGACCAAGAGCCTGTCATACAGAGTGAAGTAAGTCAGAAAGAGAAAAACAGATACCAGATGCTAGCGCACATATATGGAATCTAAAAAAAAAAAAAAGGTTCTGAAGAACCTAGGGGTAGGACAGGAATAAAGATGCAGACGTAGAGAATGGACTTGAGGACACGGGGAGGGGAAAGGGTAAGCTGGGATGAAGTGAGAGAGTGGCATGGACTTATATACACTACCAAATGTAAAATAGCTAGTGGGAAGCAGCTGCATAGCAAAGGGAGATCAGCTTGGTGCTTTGTGACCACCTAGAGGGGTGGGATAGGGAGGGTGGGAGGGAGACGCAAGAGGGAGGAGATATGGGGATATATATTTATGTATAGCTGATTCACTTTGTTATACAGCAGAAACTAATACACCATTGTAAAGCAATTATACTCCAATAAAGATGTTAAACAAAAAAACAAAGAAAACCCCCAAAAGATACATGTACCCCTATGTTGATAGCAGCACTGTTCACAATAGCCAAAACATGGAAACAACCTAAATGTGGTACATATAGACGACGGAATACTACTCAGTCATAAAAAAGAACAAAAAAGGCCATTTGCAGCAACATGGATGCAACATGAGATTGTCATACTAAGTGACAGTATTATCATGCTATCCACTAAGATTATCATACTTTCTCAGAAAGAGAAAGACAACTATCATATGATATCACTTATATGTGGAACCTAAAATAAGGCACAAATGCACCTATCTACGAAACAGAAACAGACTCATAGACACAGAGAACAGATTTGTGGTTGGCAAGAGGGAGGGGGGAGGGAGAGGGATGGACTGGGAGTTTGGGGTTGGTAGATGCAAACTATTACATTTAGAATGGATAAACAATAAGGTCCTAATGTATAGCACAGGGAACTATATTCAATAACCTGGGATAAACCATAATGGAAAAGAGTATAAAAAAGAATGCGTATAAAAAAGAATGTATAACTGAGCCACTGTGCTGTGCAGTAGAGATTGCCACAACGTTGTAAATCAACTCTACTTCAATTAAAAAAAAAAAAAAACGTTCAGTGGTAGAGGGCATGGTGGTGCCCTTCCATGGTGGAAGCACTGCAAGTTGGAGTCTTCCCTCGGATGTCTAGTGGTCCTTGGTTGTCCTTTCAGGGTTAAGAACAGGGGACTAAAAAGCTGATTGGAAGCTGGCTGACTTGCAGGTCCACATTGGCTGACCTAAACAAGCCATTTGGAAACCATTTGGGTTCTGGTGTCAATATCTGTATCCTTAGGCCTTTCTTCTTGCACTGGTAAGATTCCCCAGAGAAGAAGGTAAGGTCTGGCTGCCACTATTCTAGGAGCCCAGTGGGGGACTAGCCTGGGGGACTCAACCTCAGCGTTGAAAATAACCTTCATCTCCTTGGTTTTTGTTTATTACTCTTGCTGTCAAGGGTGCTTGTCGACTCTCTGCGCAAAGACCCTCTGTTTTGTGCTCTCTGGAGAGTAAATCTCAGACTTCTGGGGGAGGTGGATTTAAGGATCTTACTTCTTTCATTCGATCCTTTTTATTTTCACACATGCATCCTCTTCACCCCTGGTCCCGGAGATACATGGTGCTATCATGCCATGTGTCTTTAAAGGATTCTGTTATAAATCACTTGTCATGTGCTGTCTGAAATTTGCCTGCCACAAATCTGCTTTCCAGACCCCCACATCTTGTTGGTGGTGTCTCCTCTCTGTTCCACCCAATCTTGTGACTTTATGTCTTCTTTATTTTTTTTTGGCTGCACCATGTGGCATGCGGGATCTTAGTTCCCCAACCAGGGTTCGAACCCATGCGCCCTGCAGTGGGAGCATGGAGTCTTAACCACTGGACCACCAAGGAAGTCCCTTTATGTCTTCTTTAAAAAAATCTTTCTACTACATTGGATTTAGAAGGTAGCGCCCTTGGGTGTGTAGAATCAAAATCCCATTCCTTTTCCACGGCAGTTTTGTAACTGGAGCGGTGAGGATGGTGACCATGTCAGTCGCGATACCAAGACATTTTCATGATAGGATTCCTCAAAACAACTTTTTTTAAGTTGTTCTAAAATTATTCATGGCCACTGTGGATGTTAGCAGTATGAAGGAGAAACTAAAAGCTGCCTGTTGTGGGGGTAGGGCTCTTGGCAAGGGTTTTTATTTGGTGGTGGTTTTGTGGTGCAGCCCTTGGCATGCGTGAGGAGGACGCTTTGGTGCCAGGAGCAGCAGGGCCGTCATGTCACGGTAGACACACGCTGCTGTGTTGGGACCGTGGGCCCAAGAGCAGGTCTCTTCCCTCGGCAGGACTGCTTGGGAGAAGAAGGAAGCTTCTAAGGACGGGCGGGAAGCGCTGTGTTCAGGCCTAGAACTTGGCCACCACGGTGGGCTCTGGAGCTGTGCAGTGCATGGCCTGCCCAGCCATGTGCTGGATGGTCTTAGACGATGCTGGGTGGCTTTGAGGGACACTTACTGACAAGGCTGTTCCATTGAGTTACACAAAGGAACCGAAAGACTGACCCAGGTCAGCTGTGTTTGCTGTGAGACAGCGTGCAGCTCATGTCGGAGGGGTGAGCAGAGGAAGGGGCGGAGGAAAGAGCCTTTCCTTTCCTTTCCGGGGTGTTTGCCGTCGGGGTCAACACCCTGCGATGTTCTGCGTTTCCCTCCTGCTTCCTTCCTCTTGTCACTAGCCGCCAGAGGTTCTCTGAAAGCTTTTTCTTACAGAAGCCCCTGGATGTTTCTAGGCCTCAGGGCAGCATTGAGACACATACCCGGGAGAGGGCTGTCTGCCCCTGACGTACTCTGTGCCTGGCTCGGACTCCATTCTAGGGCTCTCGGGGCTCCTGGAGATGGCCCAGCCTCGTAGGATCCTGCCCTTTGCCTTTGGGGCCTCAACAGCCTGGCAGGGCAGGGCTAGGAGACGTTCTTGAAGATCATCTAGTCGACCTCTTCCATTTTATGGATGAGGAAGCTAAGGGCCAGAGAAGTTCTTCCCGGGTTCAGTGTTCTTCCCAGCCTACCCTGCCTCTCTCAGCTTGCCCATCCTTTGGAAGATTTTGATGTGGTGGGTGATCGGGGATCTGTGCTAACAGACAAGGGGTGGGTTTGAGGGGGACTCGCGGGCTGGCTGATGACGGTCAGAAGCCTTGTGGAGTTCTGGGTTGGCCCGGTTGTCTGATGGGCTCTCGGGGTTGTTTCTGTGGGGTGGTGTAAGCTGGGGGACGGAGCTTCATAGAGACGCCCTCAGAGCCCTAGAGTCAGAGATCTGGATTCAAGCCTCTGCCCTGATACTGAAACACGGGTAAGCCTTAGCCTTTTGCAGCCTTAGATTCAATAGTAGATGGTACTAATACTTGTAGCTGCCCAAAGAGGAAGACCCGTCCCGGGCTTTGCACCGCATGGGACACACGGATTTGCTCTCCCTCCTGAACCCACATAGCAGACGTTCCTCGGCCCAGCACTGCGCCCAGCCTGGACCAGCGCTACACCTGCGGCTTCCTTAGGGCTCACCTGGTGGGGTGAGGGGGGTGGGGGGTGGGAGCACCTTCAGCCTGTCCAGGCTCTAACTTATGGGGCCCCTCGTGTCCGGGCCCTAAGGAGGCTCCTCCCAGCGCCAGCTTCCCCCTCCACACCCCCCCACCTCCCAGCCCAGCGCCCATCCCTGGGGAGGGGCTGCACCCGTGGGAGACCCAAGCCTGTGCCTTCTCCGGTTCCTGGTTTTCCAGGGAGCTCTGGCTGGAGGGGGATGGGAGAAGCAGCCCTGGAGTTGGGGGGGTGGGGAGCGGGGGAAGCAGAACCGGGAACTGGAAGTGGAAGGGTGTGGGTGGGCCCGGATCCAGCCTGCCTCCCACTTTCCTCCTCCTGCCAGGCCCCTCCCCGTGCTGGCTGGCCCTCGGAGGCAGGGGCTGGGCCCAGGCTCCTCCTGGGGGGCGAAGAGCCGGAGATCTCTCTGCGGCTCCTCCGAACCAAGGGGGTGAAGCCGCGACACCCCCCCCCGCCCCCGCCCCAGCTGAGGCCTGTGGCCCAGCCTTTGTTAGTTCACTGGCGAGGCCCGCACCTGAAGCAGGGAGGCCGAAAAGCCCCTAAAATTCAGCCATGTGCGTTCGCAGGGCCCCCTGGAGCCCACAGTTCCCCAAGGCAGGTGGGGCTGGTTCGCGGGGTGCCGGGGGAGCGGCCTGGCATCCTCCCTCGCTCCGTGCGGCTGCCGCCTCGCCCCCCGCCCCACCCCGGGGCGTCCCCTGGACAGCCCTGCAAACCCAGGCCTTCAGCCTGGCCGCAGTCCGGGTTCACCCTCAGCCTTCTCCGGGCCCAGGCGCCGGCCCTAAAGTGAGGTGACATTCATCTCACTACATCCTGTGACTGCGGCTCACTTCCTCCACGTGGTGGGGGCGGGGTGGGGGTAGGGGCGCGGGGAGGACAGATCAGAAGGAAAATGTAGCCGGCTGGGGACCTCTGGGATTTCCCGGGGGGGCGGGGGGGGGAGGCTGCGGGAAGCTTTCAAAGGAAAGAACAGCCGTGAATGAAGAGACGGGAGGGGGCGGGAGGCGGCTGGAAGTCCCACAAGTGGCGCCCACTGTGCCTCGGCAACTGTCGCGCGTTGGAGGCAGGTGCGGCCCTCCTGCCGATTCGGCCTCGGTGCCCGCATCGCTGGGTGCCCGCATCGCTGGGTGCCGGGTCGGCCTGCGCCTGGGAAAAGGACTCAGGCCAGCGGGGCCCCGGGGCCGAGGGTCTGGCCCTGGGAGCCGGTGGCTGTCAGCTGGGGCCTGGGGTGGAGGTGGCTTGCCCTGCTGACCCCTCTTCTCTTCCCCCCACAGGTGGAGCCACGGGAAGCCCAGCCCCACAGACAGCCTGAGGCCGCGTTTCACCCTCGGCGCCGGGATCTATGTTTAAGTTTTAACTCTTGCTTACCAAGACCACGATAATTCCTTCCCCAGAGGCCAGCAGCCCCCCAGCCCCGCGCAGCCCCAGCCTGCCTCCCACCGCCCAGCTGCCCGCGATGCCCGCCAGCGGCCCCGGGGACGCCAGCGGCCCCGCTCCGGAGCGGGGGGAGGAGGAGCGCAAGGTGAGCAGCCGCCTCTGCTGGGGGTGCTGGGCGCTGGACCGCGCCGCTCCGTCCTCACACGGGCCTGTAGGGAAGATCTATCTCCCTGTTTTGGTGATGAGCAAACTGAGGCTTGGAGAGGTTAAATCCTGGTGGTCAGGCTCCGGGACCCAGTCTTCAACCCCCGTGGTGTGTGAGCAGAGCTTCAGACCCCAGGCGTGTGCGATTGTTAGGGCTGGCCTTGCAGGGTCCTCACATCTGGCTTCCTTTCTGGATCGGCCTCTTACTAGCTGTGTGTCCTCAGGTGAGTCACTTTACCTGGGTTAGCTGCCTCTGTTTCCCCAGGGGGGTTAGTAGCTTTGGGGAGGCCAAAGACAAGTTCAGGGGGCTCTGTAGATGGGAGGCCTCGTGAGGGCTCCCCCGGCGGCACAGACAGCGAGGCTCACCGCGGTGCATGGCGCGCTGTGTGCTGTGTGCTCAGGGTGGCACCAGTCACAGTGGAGATGGTGATTTCCCTCCCCTGCCCCATCCCTGGCGCTGAGCAAGTGTCACTTCTGGCCATGGAGCTAGTGACCTCCTTGTTTTTGGAGCCCCATGAGGGGTGACCTCTTTGCCCTTCTGCTCAAGTCCAGAATGGGCCTAAATCAGTTAGAGGAGATGCCAGCAGACTGGTAGGTGTCCCTGCCGGCTTTCGACAGGCAACCTCGGGACCTCACCAAGCCGTGTCCACCTGTAGGCAAAGCCATTCGAATCCCCAGCACGTGGACTCTTCTTCCCTTCTGTGGAACGGTAGACCCTGCCGCCACCCTTCCAGGGAAGCTGCACCAGCCAACGGCCTTCCCGGGGCGTCCCGTCTGCCATGCCCTGGTCCCCGCAGTTCCCTCTGCCTGTTCTCCTCTCCCTGAGCGGCAGTGAGGGGTGGTGATACTTGGTGGTATCTGAGAGCTTCTGGGGCACAGTTTGTCCTCCTGGAACCAGGGTGGACACCTGACACCAGGTGTGGGACCACTGAGCGCTCTGAGGGGGTCAGCTCTGGTGATCCGCCATCAGCGGCAGTTCTGAGACCTGCTCCCTGCCCACCCTCCCGCCGCGCGTGCTCAGCTCCTTCTGGGCTTGCTCATTCTTAGAGCCAGTTTCTGCCTTCTGGGTGGTTTCCATCCATTTGGTCCTTGAGGACAGCCCTTGAAACAAGTGGGGCAAGGACAGATGGCCCTGGTTTGGAGATGAGGAAGCTGAGCCCAGCTTATCAGTGGGGGGTCCAGATGAGAGCCTGCTCTCCTGTATCGGAGTCTTTTTCACTGCCCCACCTGCATGGTTACGGACACACACACACACACACACACACACGCACGCACGCACGTGCGTGGATGCGTGCACGAAGCCCAGACGCCTGTCTTTCCAGCCCAGGATCCTGCAGAGTGCCACGGGACTGGGGACCGTGTATACCCCCAAGCTGGGAGGAAAGTGCGTGCTGCAGCCCACTGGGTGGGGCTCCTAGGGCTTACAGGTCAGTCCCTTTCTTTCCGATCCCGCGGACGCAGGCGGCAGCAGACCCAGACCCTGCCGCCATAGAGTCAGGGCCACCCGCACCCACCTGTGCTCTTGAGTGGCAGCTGTGGCCATGGATAATTCCCTTCCCTCCTTGGGCCTGGCTTTGCTCCTCCGTTAGATTAGGTGACCCTGACCCCTCCCCCGGTCCGATGTCCCGACTGGTGCTGACACAGCTCCGTGTCCATGCACTTGCAGTTGGTGGTCAGCTGCCCCCCGCCCCCCAGTTGGAGGAGGAGGGGCAGCCGAGCCACATTTCTCCTGTTACTGGACAGGGCTTCCCTGGGCCGCAGAGCCCCCGGCCCCTCCCATGGAGAGCCGCAGACAGGCTCTCCATCATGACAGTTCAGGACAGGGAAAAAGCACTGGACAGAGAGTCCCGAGTCCCGGGCCCCAGGCCTGAAGATGTCACTTATTGGAGATGTGGCTTCAGGCCCTCTGGGCTTGCGTTTGCTCAGCTGTAAAATGGGGATAGTAACTCTAGCTGTGCCTGTTTTATGGGGTGGTTGTGGAAGTCAGATGAGGTCACGGGCATGGAGCGAGTGCCCTGCAAACAGCAAAGTCTGGTCCAATTATGAGGGATTACGATGGCTATTATTATCCACCCATAGTAACTGTTCTGGCTCAAGAGGCAACAAACACACACCCAGGCCCAGAGCTGGTGCTGATAGAGGGAGCTGACAGATGGGGGCTGGGGTGTGGGGGGCGCTCTCCCCGGTGTGCGTGCTGGCTCACCTGGTACACCTCCCTGGCACCGCTGGGCTGGTTCCCGTGCAGCCCCCAGGAGGGCAGGCAGAGACGCTGACAGCCGCCCACGGCAGCCCGTGAAAGCCAGGCCTGGGGCAGGGGTGCCGTGTGGCTGGAGAGTGGAAGATGGGTTTGGGCCGCAGCCCAAGGAGCCTGGCAGAGTTTCCAGGGGCACCTGGCACAGAGGAACTGTTTGGTGAGCCAGAGGGCAGGGGTGTGGCTGCCCACTGGCCCCTTCACCACCTGGCCCCATGTGCCCTTCCCGCCTGCCCCTCCCCCCCCCACCGGCCACGCCTCCCTGTACCTTTCACTCCAGTACTTCCTGGAGCTGCCAGGCCTTTGTTTATGCTGCTTCCTCTGACTGATGTGCCCTTTCCCTAATTTTCTCTCCTCTCTGATCAAAGCCCTGGCTTCAGTCTGTCTTGAATTACAGAGAGAACCCTTGGTTCTCAAAATGTGATCCCTAAATCAGCGGTACCAGCAGCACCTGGAAGGCTTAGCAATGCAAAAGCTCGGGCCCCACCCTAGACCTGCTGAATCAGAAACTCTGGGGAGGGGACCTAGCAATCCTTGTTTTTACCAGCCCTCTAGGGGATTTGAGAAGTACTGGTGTGGATAATATCCAGCCCCCCGCAGCTGCCCCAGGAGGGCAGGACCCCAGCCACCGTCGTCTGGGTGGATCTTCAGGGCCTGACTAGCACACAGTAGGTGCTCAGGAAGTATCTTGTGGGTAGGATGGAGAGGAAATGAGAGCGGATAAGACCCCTTCACCGGAGGACAATCCCAGCGCCCTGATCAAACAGGCAGGGTGCAGAGCTGTGCGAGGTAGGCTGAGGCGGCCGCGCCTGTGCTCGGCAGTGCAGAGGCCTGTGTATGTGGTGTCCTCGTGGCACCTGCCCAGCAGCCTCCCCAGCCCTACTGTCCATGTGTTGGGCAGGGACGGGGCAGCTTGGGGAGCCTGGGAGGAGGCAGGCTCGGTGTGGGGGCGGGGCGAGGAGGGATGCTGAGCCCTGGGACTCTGGCCACAGAAAAGGGAGGGGGAGCTGGCCTTATGAGAGATGGGAAGGGAGGTGAGCATCAGGAAGTCCAGGAGCCTTGGTTCTGGCTCAGAGGGGATCATGGAGATATGGTGCCAGGCCCTGTGTAGAGGGGAGAGAGGGGGGCAGAGGGAGCAGGACGGGGGACCAAGAGCATTCCAAGCCCGGGGCTGGAAGGGCCTCCTCAGATCCCCAAATGTGAATCAGTGCCTGGCCAGGAGTCCAAGCCCCGGGCTGGGCCCCTGATCTTGCTGTTCCCCTCTTTCCTCGGGCCTTAGAAACATAACAGATGCATTGAGTGCTGACTGTCTGCCAGGTGCTCTTTTAAGCTCTGTACTCGCATTATCTTATTTCATTCTTACAACTGCTCCATAAGGTAGGCTCTGTTATTTTCATCACTCCATCTTATTAAAGACTAAACTGATGCTCAGAGAGGTTAGGTCACTTGTCTAAGGTCACACAGCTAGTAAGTAGTGGTGCTGGGATTCGAACCCAGGCTCCTGTGCCTTTCAGGCTGCCTCCTATGTGAAGGGGGATGGAATGGAGGGTGCCTCCCAGCTGTGATGTTCCATAGTCCTGTCCAAGTTTCTTCTGAAAGTCGGGATGGTCAGAGAATGCTTTTCTCTGCATAGCAGTGCTCTTGCCCTGGGGTCGCTGTTGGGAGCACTTCATGTCCAGCAGGAGCTTACGTACACAGGCTAGCATGTTTGACTGGCTGTACGTGTGCATGCACATACACACACACACCAGGTACATACTCTTACGTGTGGAAGACACTGCTGTGGACACGTTGCTTGTTTCCCTTCCTCCTTCCTCCTTCCCTCCTTTCCTCCTTTTCAGACTTAGTTACCTTTCCAGGTACCTGGCACATAGTAGGGCTCCACGAGTTTGTTGGGTGAACTGAATATACTTTCCTGGAGGACCTAGTAAAGGGAAGGGGATAGGAAGATACAAGGATGGGTAAGCCATGCCTGCCCTCTGGAGGAAGGAGGCCGCTCCTGGACGGCTCACCCTGAGCTCACCCTCTCCTACTGGGTAGGAGAGGCGCCTGTTGGGCGGTACGTATTTGTGCTGGGGGAGCACAGCAAGTGTGCCCGTGTGTGTGTGTGTGTGTGTGTGTGTGTGTGCGTGCATGCCTGTGTGTATACGTATGCACGTATGGCCAGTGCTGTGGCCAGGGCTCCTCCCTTCTCACCTAGGTCCAACCCAGAGGCCTGGCGTACTGATTTCCCTCGGGCGCCGACCACTTCCTGCACTCCAGTTCTGAAGTTCAAGGGCATCCTTGGGTGGGGTTCCCCCGGCTCCACGCTCAGCTGTTCTTGCTGGCCCACAGATCCGGTGCCCGCCCCGGGCATGCCCTGCCTTTAGAGCACTCAGATGCCCACACACGGTCACTCAGCCTGCTCTTTGCTTTATAATCGTCACTATAGGGGTCGTTGAGGGAGCGTCCCTCTTACACATTTAAACAGTTCCAGTAAAGGCAGCTTTGCCCTTACCTCTTCGGGAACACAGCTAATAATAATAATGGCGTGTCCGTTTTTAGCTCAGTGGAGTCGATTAGATGCTTGCGCATGGAGAGCAGGCAAGTGATGTAAACAGCGCCCACCCCAGAGCTGACTGGGACCTCCATTTTAGGGTTCGGGTTCTCTAAAATTCTCTAAGTTAACCGCTATTACATGTCAAGTTTAACTCTGCAGTCAGTACAGTCTTAAGTGGGGGTCAGTTGGACTCTGGAGATAGGCCTGTGTTTGAACGTGGACTCAGCTAGGTGACTGCTGAGCAGCGAAATGAGGGATTTCTGTGAGGTGGTGTGTGTGAGCGGGCAACACAGGGGCACGGATTTAGGCTTGTAATTTATTTTGGATAGTTAACCAGCTGTCTATTTACCTACCTACGTACCTTCCTCCCCATCTACCTATCTCTCTGTCTACCAACCTATCTGCACATGTGTGGTGACGATCCACTGCAGCCCGAGGACTGAGAGGCATGGGAGAAGAGTGGGGACAATGCAGACGAGGGTGTGAATGGTGTGGGTTTAAAGTCCCCTGAGAGCCCACGGCCTATGGCCCCCTCTCCCTTTACCCACTGAACAGAAGCAAAACTGAGGCAAGTTGCAGGATGACCTAACTCCTTTTTTTTTTTTTTTTTTTTTTGGCTGCGTTGGGTCTTCGTTGCTACGTGCGGGCTTTCTCTAGTTGCAGCGAGGGGGGGGCTACCCTTCATTGTGGTGCGCAGGCTTCTCATTGCGGTGGCTTCTCGTTGCAGAGCACGGGCTCTAGGCACCTGGGCTTCAGTAGTTGCAGCACGTGGGCTCATTAGTTGCGGCACGCAGACCCTAAAGCACGTGGGCTTCGGTAGTTGTGGCTCGCGGGCTCTAGAGCGCAGGCTCAGTAGTTGTGGCACACAGGCTTTGTTGCTCCGCAGCATGTGGGATCTTCCCGGACCAGGGCTCGAACTCGTGTCCCCCGCATTGGCAGGTGGATTCTTAACTGCTGTGCCACCAGGGAAGTCCCAGGATGACCTAACTGCTGATGGCAGGGGCTGTGCTACCTTCAGAGGCTCGCATGCGGGGCCACGGCCGGGCCCAAGGTCCCTCAGGTCTGGGCTGGGGTTGGAGCCCATCCCGGCCAAGAAGCAGGCCCCACAGGGCCTGGGCGGGGAAGCTGAGCTCAGCTCTGCAAAGGGAAGAGGGCCGGCGGGGAGCTGAGCAAGAGTGGGTGTCCCAGGATGACTGAGAAATGGGAAGATATCCTTCCTTTCTGGCACCTGGACTGGGCACAGGGCCTGGTCATGTCCTGCAGCTGCCTCTGCGGAGAGCCACAGGGCTATTAGGGCTGTTACTTGCAATCACCCCACTTAGCATGTGCACGGTGTGGAAGGGCGTCCAAAGGAGTTTCCTTTGCCCGGCAATTAACTCACCCAATCCTCACAGTAGCTGGAGGATCCCCACTTTACAGATAGGGAGTTGAGGCTTAGAGAGGTTGAGAAACTTGGTAACAGTCACGTGGCTACGAAGTAGATTTTTCTGGATTCTTTCCGTCCACCAAGGGAGGGTGGCCGGTGGGGTGGGAAGGAGATGGTGGGCTGTGCAGAGCCCGGGTGGGCTGCTGAAGGAGCGAGGGCAAGGGGGCTTGGGGTGGCTGCTAGCAGAGCGGCCGCGCTCCATCCCAGCCCTCAGCACAGCACAGGCACTTGTGTGTTTATGTGTTGTCTCTCCCTCTGAACTGAGTTCCCTGTTTGCTTATCTTTATATCTGGTACATAGCTGGTGCTCAGTAAATGTTTTTGAGCACATCCATGGGCCTGGCCTTATGGTGGCCCTAGGACCACAGGGGTGGGCACAGCTGGGCTGCAGTGGGCTGGGTATGTGCTGGGGGGAGTCTCCGTTCCGGAAGGCGGTGAGGCCCCAGCATGGTGCACGGGGTGCGGAGGGCCTGGGGAAAGCCCACAGTGCGCAGGTGCCTGGGAGCTGTGCGGGTGTCGGAGGGGCCATCAGGACACGGACGCTGCCTTCTGGGAACATGGCCTTTTGGGAGTCATGGAAGACCTTCCTCGATAATTATAATACGAAGCCCACTGAGCAGTCAGTGAATATCTGTTGAATATTGTTGAGTAGTTGAAACAAAGGACTGATGAGCTTTGGGAGGTGACCGAGAGCAGAAAAGCCGGGGGGCTTGGGAGGGCTGTGTGGAAGTGGGAGCACCTACAGCAATTCCCGGTGCCCCTGCCCTCCCCGCCCGTCCTCCTGCAGCTCACCCTGCGGCCCGGCCTGGGCCTGCCATGCGTGTGCGTGTGCATGTGTGCGCGCGTGTGTGCGGGGTGCTCTGCGGAGTCGTGGGCCTGGTACTCAGGCACCCAGAACGGGGCTCTGCCTGCCAGAGAAGCCAATTCGTCTCGCTGAATTCCACGACCACAGACAGGCCCTGGGAGGCCAGCCAGCCAGCTGGCAAAGGCTGTACGTGCTTCTTGTCCCAGGGGGCCCGGGCAAGTGGCCGGCTAGATCCGGCAAGTTCATCCCCTTGACTCAAACACCAACTTGAGACATCTGCTCAGCGGATGCTGGGTCAGTAGCATCCGGTGTACGCTCTGAAGGGAGCACGTATGTCTGGCTGGCCGGCTGGCTCTGGGTGAGGGCCTCGTGGGATGTGTCTCTCTTAGCGGGAGGGGTCCCCGTCTAGGCATGAGGCCCCTGAGACAACTGCGTGTGGATGTATGCGTGTGAATGCCAGAGCATACCTTTACCTTGGCTTGCCTGGCTGCTCCTCGTCGTGCATATGTGCACGTGTCAGGGGCACACGGCATCGTAGGGTATGGTGGCATGTTGCTGTGGAAAGACCCGAGGGCTGGGGATCAAAAGATTTAAATTTTGGTTCTGAAGGCCTCCCTTGCTGGCTCTCTGATCTCTGAAAGTTGGGTAACCACTCTGAGCTTCAGATTTCCCGCCTGCGTAATGGAAAAAAATAAAACCAGCTCTACTTTCTGTAAAGCATAAGAGTAAAATGAAATCACGTACGTGAAAATGCTTTGTTAATTACCATGTACTGTACCAATGTGAGATTATTGTCATCGTGGCCCAGCTCCTCAGAATGCGAAGTTGTGTGTGGCCTAAAATAATCCACCCAGTGAGCTGTGTTAAAATGTAGGTCAAATCATAGCCTCAGAAGTTGAGAGAGGCTGATGGTAACCACCTAATCTAACAGGCCACCAAATGCAGAGGGGCTTTGAAAGCTGTAAAGCGTTACATAAATTGAAGTGACATGATTATGTTTAAGACTGGAAAATACGTTTTAGTCATCCTGTTTCCTGACTTTGAGTCATAAAGATGAGAACTGCTCTGGATCCTCCTGCTTGGCTGTATTCGTGCACGTTTGTGGATTCGTACACGTGCCTCTCTCTGTGTGTATGGACTTGTTTATTGAACATCTACTATGTGACAGTCACTCATCAAGTATTTTGAGTGCCTGCCCTGTGCCAGGTGCATCGCTCTAGGCACTGGGGACGAAGCCAAGGTGAATAAGACAGAGTTCCTTTCCTCGAGGGGCTTCTGGCTTGGTCACGATGATAGCTGGCAGTTGCAGTGCTGGATAGTGGGTGCTATGGGAGAGGAAGGACCCATAGACTCAGTCTAGGTGGGGTATGGGAAGGAGGGGCCCAGGGGAAGGGAATCTAGGAAGTGAGGTTGGAAAAGTGAGGCAGAAGCAAGGGTCTGTGCCAATGTCCCAGGGAGGGAGCAGCCCACATTTGCACCTGGCGTGGTCGGTTTACGATGGGTGGGAAGTGCCGGCCAGATCCTAGGGCCTTCCTTCACCGGGGCCAAGGAGCTTGGCTTGATCCTGCAGGGCCCTGGGAGCCCCCTCAGCAAGGGCTTAAGCTCTGTGGAGTGACGTAATCAGCTTTGCATTTTGGAAGGATCGCGGAACCCCAGTGTTCCTGAGTATCTCACTGCGGCGGTACCAGCCAGATGTGGGGGTTTGTCTGTACACTGAGTGATGGCTGCATATGCTGGGCAGTGAGCTGGGGTTTGCATGGGGGTGGGGAGGGACGGGGAGGAGGCAGGGATGCACGTTTGTGAACAGTTCTGGTCGGGACCTGGGAGCAGAGGAAGTTAGCGATTCTTGAGTGACTCTCATGCGTCGGCTTTCCATATATTACCTCAGTTAATTGTTATACCATTGCTGTGAAGTAGATATTATTATCCCCATTTTGTAGGTGAGGAACGCTAGACTAGAGAGGTTAAATAGCCCGAAGGGACTAGGGAGTAAATAGCAGAGCAAAAAGTCCAGCCTGCCCCCTCCCCGCCCCAAAGCCCACCTCGCTAGAATTTCTGCCCATTCCTGCCTCCTCCCACTGGAAGGACTGACTAATTCAGCCCCTTCACTTGACAGATGAGGAAACCAACCTGGGCTCAAGGCTGTTCCTGCTGAATTTGTTACTGTTTTCCAGCTGCTCCAAGTCACTGTGGATCAGACTCTTGCCTTTCAGAGTATTAGTGACGCCTCCCGACTCAGTGCTACTGGCAGATTTGATAAGCATATTTTACATTCCTTTGCTCAGCCCATCAGCAAAGATATTGAATGAAACAGGCCCCACGACAGATGCGAGAATGAACCGCTTGATACGCCTCCTTGAGGGGCACGCCCCGAGCCATCTGCTCACCCTTCTCAGTGTATTACCCCTCTCACTTGTGGGTGTGAATGCAGGCAGACCCAGAGCTGAAGGTATCGCCACCTCCCTTTGCCCCGCGATGTCGCTGTATCCCGGAAGAATGACGCGTTGACCGAAAACGGCACGCTTTTCACAAAGCCGTGCTTCGGGGCTAGATGGAAAGGGTATGGGCCAGAGTCGCTCAGACCTCGGTGCGACTCCCCACCTGGACTCTCGTGGAGACTCGTTTTCCGAAGCACACCCCAGGGGTCCCGGAGGGCAGAGTGTTGGACTGGGCATCAGGTGCCGTTCCCCGCTTGGGCCCCGAGGGATAGGCTCAGGACATGGCCCTGGGGGCTCCCCGTTCTCAATACACCAGGACCTGGACAGATGGTCTGGCGTCAAGGTCTTCCACCTCTTCCTCTTGGGGGTGTTGCATTGAATTAAGTTCAACAGGGAAGGATGTGCTGAGCATCTCCTGTGTGTCAGGCAGAGCACGCGTGTGGAGGTGAGGAATGACAGCAAGTCTCCAGATGGCACAGGGGTTGCCTATCAGGGGCCCCCAAAGGCTTTCTCCATATGCTAATGGAGGCTGGGGCTTGGCGCTCCTGAAACAGCAGGTGTCTTTGTTTTTAGTCAGCACAGGCAGCCTGGTAATTGTGGTTCCTTAGTGCTGATCTGAGGCTCTGATTGGCTTTCCCGTGTCTGATAAGTTCAGAGCAAAAGTTAGAAAATCAGATGAATCTCTTCTGTAAGAGATGCAGTGTGCTAAAGAAATAGTTCAGAGCCCAGAATTTCTGGGTGGTAGGAGTCTTTTCAGACCCCATGGCCACCCAGACTGATCCTGACCCACCTCGGCACCCCCTCTCGGCTGCTACCTGTGCATTCCAGGCCCATGGGCCCGGCCACGAGCAGTGGTCAGAGGCTTGCCTAGGTGTGGCCTAGTGCTCTGCAGGCAAGTACAGGGGCTGGGTGGGCCTCCTGCTGCCGGGGAATATGTACGCTCTCTCATCGAGGGGCATGTGGAAGACCCACTAAGTGCTGAGTCTGTTCTAGGCTCTGGGCATTCAGCAGTGAACAAAACAGGCAAGGGTACGAACCACTTAGTCATCTGTCTTCTTAAAAACCCGAGAAGCAGGCAGAATGGACACCTTCCTACTCCCATTTTATGGATGAGGAAACTGAGTTTCAGAGAGAACAGTCCTGGAACTAGCACATGGCCAAGCCGGGCTCATACCCATTTTGCTTTGCGTTAAGCCCCATGCCTTTCCACGACCTTGCGTGGCCTCCAGATGTGTTGTAAATGCCGAGTTACCTGGCCGGCACGATCAAGACGGCGCCCTTTTAGCCGTGGTGTAACCTGACCAAAAGCACCACCTCAGCTGAAGTTCACTATACTTGGGTAGATTCAGTTGGAACTTTCACCAACGTTAAGCTGCATTGGTAATATTTTCTCTCTGTGTGATCCAAGTGATTGTTTCTTAAATGGGGGTGTCTGTAGGGTCTCAGAAGACAGCCCAGCACCAGCAGGCCTGGCTTACCATGGGGCATGTGGCCCTGGGCCCCCCTCCAGTCCAGGCCCACAGAGCTGTCATGGAGGCCTCCCTGCCACTTGGCTGTCCCCCACCTCGGCCTTTCTGCCCTCACAGTTTCTCTGCCATGTTTTCCTGAAAAGAGCCTCTCAAGGGTCTCTGGTCCTGGGGCAGCCTTTCTCTCACCACCCTGGACCCTCACCTCCTGTCCACAGCCGGCACTAGGCTCCCTGTCCTTGTCTTCTTTTCCAGACCTTTCTCGGCTGGGTTCCTTAAACTGTCTCTCCAGCCCCTCTCCGGCCCCTTGGTCCTCATTGCCGTGTCATTCTGCACAGCTTCCCTCTGAGGCTGACCATTTCCACCTCTAACCAAATCTCTCTGTGCTCGACTTCTTTGCATCTGTCGACTTTGCCTCTTGGGTTGGCAACTCCCTTTTTTCTTGTACCCACAGTACACCGGCGTCCCCTTTCTGCTCCTCTGAACACTCTCTCCACCTCCTGCAACTTGACTGGAGTCTCCCCTCAGTGCTAAGGCCTGGGGCCTCTGTCATCTTCCACCCATATGTCCTCGGAGGGCTCCCGGACTCTCAGCTGCAATGCTAAATCTCCCTCCTAAATCTCCTTCCTGGGCAGGTCTGTCCCAGATGTGCCTTGAATGGATGGATGGACAGAGCGGGCCAGTGCCACTCTTCCCATCGGTCTCATGTCTGTGACGGGTCGCAGTAGGTTTCCATCTGCATGTCCCACCATCACCTGAAAATTAATGTGGCAAACCACAAGCTATTTTGAAATCACAAAAAATGAAAGTTGAGTGGGACATTGAGGGCCACCTCGATTCAATCCCCTGGGAATCCGTGCACCTCCCCTTTTCTGTGGCATCAGCATGGCTCTGGGCTGGCGCCCTCCCCTGGGAGGGCTGCGAAGATGTCTGTGGCTGCTGACGCCATGCAGGGCACGAATGGCAGGCAGCCTGAGGGGCCTCTGCTGGGTCAGGGTCCCTTTCTCTCTCCTTCCCCAGCACAGTTTTTGCTCATGATTAGTCATGCTGGAGCCGGCTGAGTCAGAAGCAACTTGTGGGTGGTTTGTGGCCAGGCTGGAGCAGTGAGGCAGGAGGACTTTCTAGGTTTATGTGTCTGCCCCACGAGACAAGCATTGCAGGGCTCGGCCCTGGCATGTGCCAGGTGAAGGGTGGTAACAAAACCAAACTCTGGTCCAAAATTCAGCGAAGGACGGGCATCACGATGAACCAAGACACGGTCCCTGAGATGCTCCCGCGGGGTAACAGGCACAGGCAGTGCCTACGCGACGTGGCAGCTGCTTCAGGGCAGGTGTGCGCACAGGGGCTGTAATGCCCTCCATGGTCTGTGGTGCGCCTCCTTCCAAGGGTTGCGTGTACTTGCAGTAGACATCGCTACATGTCATGCTTCTCTTCCTGTGATTTTATTCTCTTCAATAAAGGTGATTCATTAAATACGGCATTAATCATTTTTGTACTTGTTTTAGATTTTTTTCATGTAAATAAACTCATATCCAGAAACAAATTCTTTGTCAGAGCATGTGCTATGATTCTGTGGTTCAGAGAACGTGTCCACCCAAGGGAGAGCTGCGTTCTGCTGGGGCAGCGGGGCGGCTCTGAAGTCCCCTGAGGGTAAAGTTGACTCGGCCCTCAGGGGTGGCCCAGCTCTGCCAGTCAGAAAGCGGGTGAAGACCATCCCTGCCAGGGGGACCAGCGTGGCACAACCCTGGAAGTGTGGCTGCCCTGCGGGTGGGACACTGGGGAGGGCTCTGGGGTCCAGCCCTGGCTTTACAGGCTGTGTCTGTGCCCACAGGAGGGAGAGGAGCAGGAGGAGGCTCGTGGCAAGGAGGAGCGGCAGGAGCCCAGCACAACTGCCCGGAAGGTGGGGCGGCCCGGGAGGAAGCGCAAGCACCCTCCGGTGAGTGAGGTGGCGTACCCCCAGCCCAGGTGCGCGCGCAGGCGCACACACGCATACGCACACACGCTAACAGCACGCACGCGCATGCGCGCACATGCACACGACGCTAACATGCACGCGCACATACGCACGCACGCGCACATGCACACTGTAAATGCCAGTGATGTGTCCCGCAGGGATCTGGGCACGCCAAGACTGGGGCATGGAGTGTACCCCTCCAGCTGTAGAGCCCAATTCCATTCCCCATTCACGGGATCCCCAAAACCACCCCCAAACTTTCCTATTTTCTGCATCGAACTGGAGGCCCCTAGAGGCCAGGGGACTTGCGCTGTGGGTCTTGTGGGACTTGAATCAGGCCCCTGACTCTCAGCTTCTTTCTGGAAGGGCAGCAAGAGAGTGGGACTTGTTTTTCCCTAGCCTGCCTGCATGGGCCCCTCCCTCCCCATCCAGACACCCACCTTGGGCCTCAGCCCCACCTGGAGAACTTGGAGGAAGGGAACTGAGGTCTGGAAGTCCGATCAAAGCGAGTAGGGAAGAGATGCAGGCTGTTAAGAGAGGAGGAGGGCTGGGCGCTGTGTAAGTCCAGTGGAAGTGTAGACCCCGGGCTTCCGGGTGCCATTGCCTCTGAATCGGGGTGGGGGGGACTCTGGGGTTGCCCAAGATGAGGCGTGCTCCGGAGGGCAAGGCCCGTGGGCGGCAGGAACGTGCCTTCCTTATGCCTTGAACTCAGAGGCAGAACAATAGTTGTCTGCCAGCTGCAGCCACAGCTGGTTCCTTTCTTTTCGTCCCTTCCAGCTGAGAACGGGGAACTTGGAGCACGAAGGTAAAGAGAAGCCAGGAGCCCCGCATTTGTAACTCAGCCCTTCAAGGAAATGTTCTCAGCGGGGCAGGATTTTCCTCCTTGGGGCAGAGAGCAGGGTGAACGCGGCTGCAGTGAAAGGGGCGGCGGAGGGAGGGAGGGAGGGCGGGCGGCACCAGCTGGAGGTGAGGGGGGTTCTTGGAGTTGGGAGCTCTGGGAATCTGCAGGGCACTGAAGTGCACCACTGCCACTTCTGCCTGGAGATTTGGAGGGGAGGGGGGAAGAAGCTAAGTCATTTAACTGGTAAGTAATTTTAAACACTTTAATATTAAAGCAGACATGGATATTTTATGGCCTGGAATGAAAAATTCACATGCAGTTGAAAGATAAAACGGGACTTCAAAGGAATTTTCAGCTTGCAGCGGACTCCAGGCCGCACTCCTAGATTCCCCGGGGGTCCCTCCACTCTCCTCCCCGCCCTCACAGGGCACCTGGCGGGAGAAGGTGGAGGGGCACGGTGCAGGCTGAGTCAGAGCCCACCTGTCATTCCGAATCTGAGCTGCACGTGCGCTCGAGATCTGCAGAGCAAACCCCGCCTTTCCCTGGCTCGGGTGCTGGGGATGGGAGCCACCACCTGTAGCAAATGGGACCTGGCAGCCCTTGGACTCACACCTGTGAGTCCCTGGAACCAAAGGGAGGGCACGTCACTGAGAGCTGGGGTGGGGCCCCAGGATCAGAGGGTGCAGGGAAATCAGGGGTAAGTGTGGAAGTGCGTCCAGAGGTGGACAATGGGAGGGAAGAGGGGCACGGCCCAGTGGGTCATACACCCCTGGCCTGGAACAGTGCCCAGCATGGAGGGAAAAGCACTGTCTTTAAAATCCAGCAGAACTGGGTTTAAATCCCAGCTCCACCACAGACCACCTGTGTGACATTGAACAAGTCACTGCCTGAAGCTTGGGTTCCCGTTCTGAAAAATAGAGATGATAAAAATGCATTCCTCCTAGACCCCTGTGAGAATTAAATGGGTTAAAACACCAAAGAGCCAGTGGTCAGCAAAGGTCGGTCCTGCCCTTACCCGAGACAGAAGCAGCAGCCCTGGATTTACTGCTTCCCAGCTGTGTGACCTTAGCAAGTTACTGAACCTCTCTGAACTTTTGCTTCCTCATTGGTAAAATACGGCTACCGGTAATACCTGCCCTGTCCACCTCCAGGGGTGCTGTGCAAACAGCAAAGTGGGCTCCAAATGCACAGGGCCAGCAGCGTCATAAACCGGCATCCCCACCCCCGGAGGGGCCAGTGGGCCAGGGGTCTGCAAGGCCTTTCGGGTGGGAGCCTGGCGTCGGCCTCTCAGCAGCTCCAGTGGGCAGCGGTGCGCATCCCATGCAGGTCAGTGTGGATGTGGTCCAGTCCTAAGTGAGGCCCTGGGAAGGGAGAGAGTGCGTGGGGAGGCATGGGGCTGAGGCAGCTGTCGTGAAAGGGACGCCTTGCATGTAGAGGGGAACAGAGAACAGCCAGCAGGTCTTCCCCGGCAGCAGGCCCGTGGACCCCAAGGGAGCCCACGTGGGGGAAGTTCGTGCTGCAGCTCAGGGCCAGCCCACGGTCTCCTGGGCCTCGGGCCACCTGGTTCACTTGTGGAGCAGGTGCTGGCCCAGGCCTCCGCCCCTCCCCAGCCGAGGAGCACAGCAGGGAGGGCTTCTGGGGACCTGGCGCAGCTGTGGCCCTGGGAACAGATTGACCAGGGAGCTTTAAAGCAGCTGAGTGTGTGTCATCGAGCTAAGCCTGGAAACGGGGTGGGAGGGTGGGCTTGGCTCAAATCCTGGCAGGTGGAACAGAGGGAACAGTGCTGGGAGCGCAAACATTTGTGCAAATGTTGCATATGCACTGCTGGACGGGGAGGGACGAGGTGCATCCAGTGGTGTCCTCACCATCCCCCGGCCTGAGGCTGTGAAATCGCCTCCAGAATTTCCCCCGAGGCCTGCCTGTCCCTGAGTGCCTTCCACTTTCCCCTGCTCCTGTGTCAGCCTCCTGGCTGCGCCCTCACCCAGATCAGGCCCCACCTGCCCCCAGCATCTCTCTAGAACCCCCGGCCCTCTCTTCTTCGGTGACAAGCACATTACACCTACCGAGCACCTGCCAAATAAGTAAGACTTATTTCAACCTAGTGTGCCAGACGGGAGGCCCCACGTAATTAACTAAACACGGCCTGGGGCACGTCGCTTTCAAGACTCTCTAGGCGCTTTCTTCTCATGGGACGAGACCTGGAGCCCTCCATTTGCCTCCACCATGTGACCCCTCCTGCCTCTGCACTGCTGCTCAGCGGCCACCTCTTTTGCCAAGGAAACCCCGCCTCTTCGCTGCTCCCTGATCACCCCAAGCACGCTCGTCCCGCTGCCTCGTAAGCTGTTCTGCAGCCCTCCCTTCTCTCTACCTGCCCGGTATCGCAGCCCTCCCTTCTCTCTACCTGCCCGGTATCGCAGCCCACCAAGGCCTGTCTTGCAAATGAAGCCCAGTGCAGCCATCGGGACCCACGCTGGCTCTCCCTTTTGAACTGACCGTGAAATTAAAATTTAAACACTAAGAAGTAAGACAAGATATCAGCCCACCAATCCCGGGCTTTGGTCCACACACCTGACTGCGAAGCACCAGTCTGCGAACTGTTTTGCTACCTGTCTGTACAGAACTTGAGAATCAGCATTTAGAAACCTTTATATCAATTTGATACTGTCGCCACATCCACAGTCATGATTTCGTGTTTTACAAAAGTACCATTTCCTGGTGGATTGGGAACTTAAAAAACCTAAACCAAAGCCTGGCTTTTCACACAGAAAAGCTGGTGGAGAGGCCTTGTCTCTTCCACCAGATCTGCCATTTAGAGGCACCCCCATTGCACTGTCTACCCACTCACTGAGGTCAGCGACCACGAAGAAAGGCTCAGAGTGGTGCAGCAGTCGGTTGCCAGCGAGGGCTTTCTGCACCGTGACCTCATCTGATGCCAGGGACAAACCTGTGTCGGGTAGGTGGAGGCCGCTGGCATTACCATCCCCACATTCAGATGAAGAGACTGAGGTTCAGAGAGGACGATCTGGACTTGGACTCCACACCTCCCGACTGCAGAGCCCACGGTGCTCATTCCCCCTTGCCACTACGGCCACACCATCTGGAAGACTGGGTATCCCACATTCGCTTTAAGATAACATATGAATGCAGGGCTGTTTGAAAAAGCGTGTAGACCTGGTCCAAAAAGCATCCAGAGAAAACAGAACTGAGCAGGGCAATTGACCCAAATACCAGGGAGTCTGCGGGTAAGTGGGGAAGGCTGCGGTGGTCTGAGGAGTGAGCAGTGGGCCCATTTCAACCGGGCGGCAGTGTTGGTCTGTGGCACTGGCCTCGGAGCCAGGATGCTCGCAGCCGGAGCAGCAACAGGAAACAGGAAGCCGGCCTCAGGGCTGGGCGGAGCCTAGAAGGGAGCTGGCACCTGGGTGCAGGGCCTGCTGGCTGGCCAGTACCCGCGACCAGAGGACGGGACAGCAGCCTGCAGGGCTCGTCTCTGCTGGCCAGAGAGTGTGGGCCTGTGTGTGGGTGTGAGCGTCGGCTGGGAGGAAGAGGCATCTTCCTGTTCACCGGCTCCGAGGACGTTGCCGAGTAACAAGTGAGGGTGTCCGAAGCTGGTTCCTGCCTGCTCACAGACCCAGCCTGCCCTGCGAGCGCCTTTGTCCTATGTGCTGGTTACCGCTGGGGCTCCAGGAGGGACAGTATCTGCCCTTGCCCGCCAGACCCTGGGGTGGGGGCCGGCCCTTCAGGGCTCCCCGCCCTGTTTACTAGGTATATGCACTTATTCATTGAAAATTTATATTCATCAACTTCCTCCAGGGTTATTTTTGCTCAGTGGGAGCACTCTGAGGTCACCTCTTGCTAAGAATAACCCAGAAAGGGGGGGAGGGGGAGGGGAGGAGGGGGAGAGGGGGCTGGGAGCAGGCACCGAGCTCAGCCAGACCCGCTGCCGCGTAGCTCACTCCTCGCTCCTCGCTGGAGGCTGGGCCTCCATCATAACGCCTGCGTGAGTGAGTTCCTGAGGGCCAAACGGCTCCACTTCAAAGCGAAAGACTTGTGCTGTAAGCTGTGTGAAGCCGGGGGACCGTTCCACTGCAGCTTAAGCCAGCCGAGTATCGTTTCCCTCAGTTATTGGGCCTTTGCAGTATCGGCTCATTTTCCCACCTAATATGACCGTTTGATTCTTAAGACAGAAATCAAATCCCCTCTTTGCGTCCGGGTTAGAAGGGCTCCTTCACTAACCCCTGGAACCTTGACTCGGCGACTTGGTGCCCCTTGTTTTTATGCACGAAACTTCCTGAAAGGGTATCTCCCATTCCTGGGCCCCGGCCCCTCACGGGGCATCCCTGCCTGTGAGCCTGCGTGGGCCCGCTGCTGCCCGTTGCCCTGTGTCGTCATGCTTTTGAAGGTGTGGGGAAAACAGGGCTGTCAGACATCTCGCGAGGTTAGAGACTTTCCTTGTAACTGTGCCATGCAGACTCCTCTGCTCATTCCCCCAGCTGATCATGTCAAACCAGCGCTCACAGAGCCATCCAGTACCCCAAGAGCCTGGCCCGTGGTCTGGACTTGAAGTGCCGAAGACATTGGCGGGAGGGGCTGGACTTGGGCCTTCGAAGGGAGGTGACGTGTGGCCGGGGAAAGTGGGAGGTTTCCCCACCTAGGACCTTCCTGAGCAGCGTATGCAGGGACGAGTGTGCGCGGGGACGGGCGTGCTTGGGGGAGGCCGGACCGTGCGCGGACTGGCTTGGCTGAGTGGACGAGGGTTTCGTTTACGAACACCTTTGATCTTGGGTGGAGAGGTAGTTTGCAGGCAGCCCGAGGGTTTATATTTTATCCTCTCAAAAATGTGCTGTGTTTATCTGGAGGATTTTTGAGACGGTGGGAGGTGTGAAGTGATGGGCGTCATGTTTTGGGAAGCTCACTCTGGCATCCGTGAGCATGATGGGTTGAGCACAAGAGAATGCAGGGAGATAGGATGGGGCACATTGGGGCCAAAAATTGCCCCCAGAGCCTGTTGGGGGGCGGCCGTGATGGGAGAGAACTGGCAGGGCCTGCAGTGCTGGACTGCGGACCAGGGAGAGGGAGGAAGGTGCTGCCAGCCCCCAGGGCCAGTGGCAGTGGTATTGTCAGAGATGGAGCCTTCTGGAAGGGAGCAGGTTTGGCAGGGGCCCTTTCCAGAGGCTGATCTACTTATCTGGTCTTATCGGGGGAGCATCTGAGTGAAATCCCAGACTCTCCGTTTTGTTTTTCCAAAAACCCCTGTTTATTTTCAGCCCTCCCCGGTCCCTTCCCCAGAGCCACATGTTCCAGGCCCTCTCCAGCAAGAGGGGTTCATTCCCTCCGGTCCCGAGCCCCGTGGGCTTCCTAGGACCCCGTGGGCGTCTCCGGATCCCGAGCTGCACCTGCCCCACTCCCGCTGCTGCAGGGACCTTCCGCACACACATCTGGGCAGTTATTGACGTCGGCCTTCTTTCATCATCCTCACCTAGAGAATTTTGTGCATTTCAGTCCTGCCACCTCAAGAAAGATATACAGAGATGGAAAAGCTCCAGGAAAGGGCAGCTACATCGATGAAGGGGAAGGCAGGGCAGCCAAGTGAGGACAGACAAGAGAGCTTACGGCTCTCCAATCTGGAGAGATGAAGCTGAGTGGGGCTGTGATTAAAGCTATGAAGTCACGCCGTAGGGTGGGGCAGGATGAGCATTGCCCCAGCGGGGGTGGGCGGGGGTGGGGAGACACACATCAGAAACTTTAGAAAGGTTCGTGAAGCATAGACAGGAAAGCACCATTTTCCATGCTGAGTTCCCTTCTCACCCAGCCTGTCACCCTAGGCCTGGACGTAGAGGTTGAGAACAGAAGAAAACTGCGAAAGAGGTTTACTTAAATACGACCTGGATCTTCTCTACATAATGGCTTTTTCAAGGGAGGCTCCAGCTCACCCTGAAATCCTTTGAGGTTGACTTCAAAGAGCACAGTCAGGCCCTCTTCCAGGTGGACAGGTGTCCCTGCTGGAAGTAGAACCCCGGATGGGCCGCCACTCACCAGGCATGCTAGTTCTTGCATCCATTTGTCACAGCTAGCAGGGGCCCCGACTGAGTGACCTCTAAGACTTCGCCACACCCTGAAGTTCTCTCCTCAGTCCTGAGTCCCTCTTCTCTCTCTCTCTCTCTCTCTCTCTCTCTCTCTTTCTTAAACACACACACACACACACACACACACACACACACACACACACACGCTGGAGAGATCTCTGGGGAGGAGGGTGGGAAGGAAGCTCCCAGCCTCAGTGGTGAGAGAAATGGTGGCACCTAGAAGTCATACCCAAGCTGGGGTCAGACTTGCCAGAGTTGGCCCTCTTTGGCCTCTGGTCCTTCTGTCCCTTGACCCCACTGGTGGCCCTTTTGGCCACTCCACTAGAGAAAAGGAAATTGGAAGGGTCAAGGTCCTGGTTCCAAAGTCTTGGGGTCCGACTCCATTCACCCCAGGAAGGCTGAGCAGGGAGGCATGTGGGCCTCTCTTGGGAGTGGGCGTGGGGGAACTCTCTGGCTCTCCCTGCCTCAAGGCCACTTCCGGCCGATCAGAGCAGAGGGCTGCCAGGGGAAGGGGCTGCAGGAAGGCCTGGGGCAGAGGAGACTGGGGAGCCCGGGCCCAGTGCCAACGCTTAGGGGACAGGGCTGCCCCACTTACGTGGACGGTTTGGCTGTTTCCTGAAACGAGAGTCAACTTGGGAAAATCCAGGGCGTTGGTGGCGAGCTGAAGGGTCTGCGAGGGACTGGAGTGAACGGAGGGTGCGAGTGGAGGGGGATTGTTGGCGTGTTTTTGTTGACATCACTCTGGGGCATCTGAGCACGTCTCTGCGGCTGGTGAGCGGGTTTCTCTGGGCCATGGTGAACCCCTTGTGTGTCTGTGCGTGTGATTGCGTCTCTGTGTGTCTTTAATCAAGAGGCCATAGCTGGCCAGACGCCAGGGTCCCCGGCTGGCATACAGCTGAGTGTTCCAAGTGCCTTAAAGGCACAATGGCGATGAGGGGGTAGGAGGGAGGGCAGGAAGGCTGGGGAGGGCGAGGTGAGGCCATCCCACATCTGCCAGCCTCTGGGCCTCCCCCCGCCGGAGCTCCCCTGGGGTCTGGGGGCAAAGGCCCCTTTCAGCAGCAGCTCCTGGCACAGGAGGAGAGGGTGAGTCAGGTGCCCAGAACCAGGCCAGAACGTGGCTCCGACCTCCAGGGCCTTCCAGTGGTAGACACAGGGTCCCAGGTCTCCCCCCTCCACACCTGGGCCCAGGTAAGCCTGCGCCTGGGGCTGTGCTGGAGAGCTGACCCAGGGACCTGTCTCCCTTGTATCATTTCCCTCGCCTCTTAGCTTTCGTGTGCAGGTATCATACCTGTCAAACAGGCCTCAAAATCCCTTTCCTATTTGGAGCCCCGGCACTCTGCCCCACCTTGGGAGACAAGGCCTCCCTTCCTGAGGGAGGGTTGGAGTTCTGGGGTCTGGTCCAGACTTCCAGCAAAGGGGGAGGGGAAGGGGGCAGGGTGGGCAGCTGGGGGACTGGCTTTGGCCTGGACAGGTTCACTTCTGGCTTTGCCTCTGGCCTTTCCCTGTGGTGGCTGCTGCCTGGGAAACAGCTGCAGCCTTTCCCTGGCCCTGCTCAGGCACATCAAAGCCTCCTTTTCCCTCCTTGGGTCCCTTGGGATTTGAGGTTGGGCTTTTCCTGAGACTCAACCCAGAGTGGGTGGCTAGCTTTCAAATGCCTCTCCTGTACCTGGGTCATTTTGGAAGCTTTACCACTTAGAAGGCGTGTGACCTGAGGCAGACCTTGGAGACCTTTTCCTTGGAAAAGTGAGAGTAACACCAACCCATCAGGATAATTGGGATAATTAAGTCGATCGATTGTATAAGCATAGTTATGCCGAGTCCTCTGCTTAGCACTGGGGAGCTGTCAGTGGAGTGGTTGGAAGGAAGAGAAATAAAAAGTTAAATAAGGCAAAGCTCACAGTCTAGGAGGGAGACACACAGTAAACAAATAATTAGGTAACATGTGAGGAGTGCTCTAATGAGATAGGGTGTGAAAGTGCTTTGTAAACAAATGTGGTATGCGGTGGGCTAGGGGATGTGAGTGAATGCTGGGGTGAACTTAAGGGCCAGGCTCCACAGGGGCTTTGGGGGTGTTGGGGGCAAGGCTGAGGGTTCCAAAGACCAGGGCCTGGCACAAATACCACCCGGGGTGGTGTGTGTGAGAGACAGACAGACAGATTTTAAAATGTTCCTTAGAAGACAGAAAGTAGAATAGTGGTTGCCAGGGACTTGGGGGGTGGGGGGATGGGGAATTTTGTTTAATGGGTACAAGAGTTTCAGTTTGGGCTGATGAAAAAGTTTTCAAGATGGACAGTGTTAATGGTTGTACCACAGTGTGAATGTACTTAATTTCATTGAATTGTACACTTGAGAATGGATAAAATGGTGGGTTTTATGTTGCATATATTTTACCAAAATTTTTTTTTGTTTTAAAAAAATGGTCCCTAGAAAAAGTCCCTGGTCCGCGCCCCCGTCCTCAGCCCAGGGCTTTTCAACAACAGCACCATCCACGTTTGGGGCTGCGTAATTTTTGTGGTGAGGGCTGTCCCCTCCCCACCAGAAGCCACTGTCTGTCCCCCCAACCCACAGTGAGGTGACCCAGAGCGTCTCAGACACATTGCCAGATGTCCTCTGCGGGGAACCACTGCCTTCACTGCTTGGGATGAGCTGCTCGCAGGAGGGGCCCGAGGAGCGGGTGGGCAACAGAGAAGCAGGAGGCATTTCCCTGGGGTGGAGGGGTCTTGCCTGGAAGGAAGGCAAAGATCGGCAAACTCTGAGGGGCCCCGGGAGGTGGGCCCTGGGCGGGGTTAGGCGCACGGTGGGAAGAGACTCTGCGTGATCCGTTGTGTCCACCACCCCAGGGAGGAGAAGTGAGGGGGCCCGTGGCTGCCATTCCCATTCTGCCTCCACTCCCGCCCTCTTCCCGTACCCCACAGGTGAGAAGAAGGGGAGTGCAAATTGTCACCTCTAGCTGCTGGCGGTGCCTTCTACAGGGACCAGGGGCTTCTGCTGCTACCCCTCCCCGCCATGGGAACAATGAGTGTCTCAGGGTGTGCCGTGTCTCCTTTCAAGGCAACTGTAAAGAATAAAAGCAAACAGAAACAGGATTTTTAACAGTTACGCTTGACATGAACAAAGTTGAAACTCCCTCTAGACGTGTGAACTGGATGCTCTCGCTCGTAACTTGGTCTTTGGCATTAAGGTATCAATCATGACTACTGAACACCTGCCAGGTGCCCTGCTCCGCGCCCAGTCTAACGTAATAAAGCGAGTCCCTGCCTCTAGGAGGCGACAAGCTAGTGGGGGGTGGGGGGAAAGGAGGGCACAGGCCTGGCTGGGGTGGCCACTCCTAGTGGCTTCCAGGTCTGCTCTTCTCACCTGAGATGCCCTTTTAGGGAGCACCCGGCTCCTCCCTGGAGATTTAGAGTTGCGTCAGTCCATTTGCCTGTGGACCTCCTTCCTTCCTCTCAGTGGTTTCTTCTGGGTGGATTTGAGCTGCCCAGTTACCCTGAACTCCAGAGAGAGGGCCAGTGAGGGGCCAGTACTGGCCGTGTGTGTGTGGGGTTCTTGATGGGTAAGATGGATCAAGGGTTGACCGTGGCAAGAGTCGGCAGCTCCCCTAAGCCCAGAGCTTTGGTCAACTCAGGGTCATCCACGACCAGAGAGGGCGGGCAATGGGGGATGGGCTGGTCGGGAGGAAAGGAGGGAGAGGACTCGTGAGATTGGGGTGGATTTCAGCCCGCTGAGCTACCCCCGGGGCTGGAGTTGTGCAGGGTGCTCCCCTACCCCTCATCCGCCCACCTCGGGAAGGATGGCGTGTCTCATGCTGCAGACGGGTCCTCCAGGGCAGGCCTGGGAGGGGTGCCCGATCCGGGTGGGT
Organism: Lagenorhynchus albirostris; assembly: GCF_949774975.1. Lineage (NCBI taxonomy): Eukaryota > Metazoa > Chordata > Mammalia > Artiodactyla > Delphinidae > Lagenorhynchus > Lagenorhynchus albirostris. The sequence continues at coordinate 70,000,520 of NC_083107.1, forward strand.
TGGGACCCTGGGGCTGGGTTGAGTCTCGGAGCAGGTACTCCTGGGTCTCTATGCTATGGAGCTGGCAGTCAACAGGAAGTGAGTCCCAGGGTGAGAAGAGGCCGTGTGGTCCCCGGGCAGGAAGTGAGTGACAGCGGAGTTGTCTGAGCAGTTTGTGGGGCTGGGAGCCTGCCTCGACTTGAGGTGTCTGGGGAAGCAAGTGGCTAGAGGAAAGGAGGACCACGGCCATGGTAAGAGATTGGCGCTGGCCCAAACTTCTCAGCCTGCGTTGGCCAGCGGGACCCCCTACCCACCCCCCGGGAGCGCTGCGTCTGGGGCTCTGTGGCGCTGGTACAGCCGGGCCTGAGGGTAGCAGTGGGGGCCCAGGCGTGCCTGGCCCTCTGGGTTGCCTGGGCCACCCGACTCTCTCACACACAGGAGCCTCGAGGAATGAGAAGATTTATCCAGGGAGGGGAATTCTAGGCCAGGGAGCCTGCTGGCTTGAGCAGGGAGGTGGGAAAGACCTTCTGAGTCCTGAACAGGGTGTGTGGGTCCTGACACCTGGGGATGGCAGCTGAAGAGAGAGACAGGGCCTGGCTGCTCCCCTGGCCATCCTGCCTTTGGCCTCCCGGCTCTGCCGGCTTCGGCCCCAAGTGCCCAACCCTAGTGGAGGACTTCTCCCTTCCGCCAGAGGCCACAGGCCTCGTCTTCCTCTTGCTGCGGCCCCCCACCCCTGCTGCTGAGGCGCGCACACGTTTGTAGCTTTCTGCGGGAGGTTTTCTTCCTGGAAGCAGGCCTGCCCCCAGCTGTCCCACACAGCCCTCCACACGGCCAGGAGAGCAGCCCAGCAAGGCCGCGCGTTCCCTCTGCTCGCCCTCAGCTGCTCCATGTAGGGACTCGTCCAGGGAGGATGCTGGTTTTTATTTTTATTATTTTTTAACAAGGCCCACGTCCCTATTCGCCACCTCGGGGGTTTCCTCACCATACAGCAGTGGGCTCAGAGTTTAGATCGTAGATCCTCGGAGCAGAAGCAGCCTTGGAGGCTGCCGGGCCTTGCAGGGAGGGCCTGGGGAAACCAGTGGTCTCTCAGGCTTTGGGGGGTGCTTCAGGGATACAACTCTCTGGAGGGAATTTGGCAGGATCTACTCACACGTGGATGGGCAGGCCCTCTCCCCCCGGCCAGTCCACTTCCGGGACTCTGGCCTACAGAAATCCACAGGTGCGCAGAGCGGTTAGGTGCAAGGGGTTCACTGCAGGAGAAAGCAAACCAGCCCAAAGGCCCACCATTAGGAGATGGTTTGAATAAATTAAGGAGCATCCGTTCGATAGAATGCTGAGCAGCTGAGACAGAATGAGCCCGATCCACACGCACTGGTATGGAGAGATGCCCGCGGTGCTTGCTAAGTGAAAAAGCAAGTTGCAGAACGATAAGTCGTATGATCCCTTCTTAGGGGAAAAAAAACCTGGATCTGGATGTGTGTATAAATGCATGTGTATAAACATGTAACTTACACATGATTGTAGATGCAGAGGAGAAAAGTCGAGAAAAGCTACTTGCCAAACTGTTAACAAGCAATTTAAAAAAATCTTTTCTTAAATTTATTTATTTAGTTTTTGGCTGCACTGGGTCTTCGTTGCTGCGCGCAGGCTTCCTCAAGTTGCGGCGAGCGGGGGCTACTCTTCGTTGCGGTGCGCGGGCTTCTCAGTGCAGTGGCTTCTCTTGTTGCCGAGGCTCTAGAGCGCGCGGGCTTCAGTAGTTGCGGCACGCAGGCTCAGTAGTTGCGGCACGCAGGCTCAGTAGTTGCGGCACGCAGGCTCCAGAGCGCAGGCTTGGTAGTTGTGGCACACGGGCTTAGTTGCTCCGCGGCATGTGGGATCCTCCTGGACCAGGGTTCGAACCCGTGTCCCCTGCATTGGCAGGCGGCTTCTTAACCACTGCGCCACCAGGGAAGCTGTTAATAACGGCTCACCTGTGGGGAGTGATTTTGGAGGCACAGAAGTGAAACAGGAGCTTCAACCTTTTAATACTACTCACTTCTGTGTGGTTTGTATTTTTATAATATGTGTGTCTGACTTTTATAAACAGAAAAAAAACTTGAAAAGAAGGAAACCCTCCATTGGTCTAGCCTAGTCATCTCACCTTACAGGTGGGGAAGCTGAGGCGCCCTCTTGAGCGGCGCCTTCCTGAGGTGTTTGCTGAGCTGGTGCCGCTCCCGCCCTTCTCCAGGCGGCTGATCTGCAGGGGAGCCGATGGGCAGGGCTGCTGGGGGCGGCCTGGTGCCCGCGGATGTGGCAGAGCGCCAAGTAGAGGGGACTCTTGTCTCTCCTGCCCCAAGAGGACACCTTCGTTCCTTCTGCTATGTCCTGGCCTACCTGCCCCCAGAGGGCCAAGGACCAAGTGCTGGCCACGCTCTGTCCTCACAAAGTGTGTGGCCTCAAGCTAATCACAAAATTCTCTTGAGAGCCTCCCCCGGGAGGCCGAGCGGCTCTGAGGGGTAACGGGGTGAGGAGCTTTTGCCCACCATGCAGTGACACTTCTGAAGGACGGTTCCGACAACTCTCAGTGTGATTCTTGTAGCAAGCTCAGTTCTGAGACTCTTGGGAACAAAGCAAGACACTTCCTCTTGGGGGGGACGTGGCGCCGCGTGCCAGGGAGGGTTGCTGCAGAGACTGCGGTTGCTGGCTGGGGCCTTGGCTCTCCTGGGGTCTGAGCGCCCAGGGAAGGCTGTGGGCCAACGCTGAGGGAGGGACCTGTGCTAGGCTTTGGGGCCCAGCGGAGGCCCTCTTTCACCCTCACACTCCACCTGGCCAGGCAGCAGCTCGAGAGACCAGGGGGACAGCCAGGGGGCTCTGACACAGAAGTCAGATCAGCCCGGGGTTACTAGAATCTTCTGAGGAGGGGTCCTGGTTTGAAGTAGGGATAGTGTGAGGAGCATCTATTTTCGGTAGAGGCCACAGAGAAGACTTGGGCACCCTCTGTCACCTCAGTGAGTGGGGGTGGCCTGGCTGGGGCGCAGCTGGCAGTGGGACCAGGCTGTTAAAGCTGCTCGGTCTCTTCTCCCGTTTTCTTAACTGGAGTCCACAGACCTCTTGACTTCAGGGGGTCAGGCCTGTGAACCCCTTGAATCTGAGAGAACAACTGTGAGTGTATTTGACTCCATAAACATTTATGTGCACACAGTTTTCTGGACAGCGGGTGTATAATTTTCACCGGAATCTCAGATGGGTCAGTGATGCAAAAGGGGCTAAAACCACTGGTCTAATTCTCCCCTCACGTTTATCTTTCCAGGTGGAAAGCAGTGACACGCCGAAGGACCCCGCCGTGACCTCCAAGTCCCCGTCCATGGCCCAAGACTCAGGCCCCTCAGAGCTGTTACCCAACGGGGACTTGGAGAAGCGGAGTGAGCCCCAGCCAGAGGAGGGGAGCCCCGCTGGGGGGCAGAAGGGCGGGGCCCCAGCAGAGGGAGAGGGTGCAGCTGAGACCCCGCCCGAAGCCTCCAGAGCCGTGGAGAATGGCTGCTGCACCCCCAAGGATGGCCGGGGAGCCCCTGCAGAAGAGGGTAAGTCCTGGGCAAAAGCAGGGCAGCCTCTGCTGGGCTGGCTGGGATCCCCCTGAGGGTTAGAACCTCGGGGCTTAGTGGGTCCCAGGAGGCCTGGGCTGGGCACGGTAGCGGAAGGTCTGCTTGCCAAAGCTGTGCCCTGCAGGCTGCATACAGCCTGCACACATTTTTGATTTGGCCCATGTAGTATTTTAAACATTAAAAAAAAATGAGTTGCCAATATTTAAGAATCAAGAAATTTCACATAAAAATCTGGAGTTTTGGCTTCTCATGGAAAAAAACAGCTAGATCTGGCAAGAGTGAGTTTACAGAATGCCATTGGTTGCCGGACTGGGGTGATGGCTGTCTCCCCATAGGCTGGTCGTGTGCCTCGCTTTCCCTCAGCCTTTGCCTGGCCTGCTTACTCTTCCGCGAGACCTGCGGCTCTTTGGGGTCCACACGTTGGTAGCCCCTGGCCTGGGCGCTCGAGGGCAGCAGATGTCCTTGTGGATATTAAAAGCCCAGCTAGCTTTTCCCGGTGCAGATGTCCTGAGCCCACCATAGTTGAGTGGACTGGACTGAAGTTTGGTGGTGACAGATTGGGGGAGGGGACGAGCAGGGGGGAGTTGGGTGTGCGCTGCCCAGCCCAGGCCTCTTCCTCTGAGGACTTTGTGGCCTAGCCCTGGAGTCCTGGAAAGTTGCCCACTTTTCTCTTTAAGGTTAAGCCAGCGATTTCGGGGCCAACAGAGCTGTAAACATGTTAGTAATGAGGACAACTAGCATTTGTACAGGGCTTCACAGTTTACGAAGCACTTTCTCATACATTATCACATTTGATCCTCCCAGGGCCCTGCCAGGTTGTTTTGCATATGTGCATTTTAATTTCAAAAAGCCTTCCTTCCTAAGTGTACATGATGGAATGAATCAATCGATTAATTGGCATAACTTAATTTTGCATGCATTCAAACCTAATATTCGTGCAAGGTAGAGAGCATCTCCGGAAAAGAGATTCCCAAATTTATTTTAAAATATCTTTCATTCGTCTATTATTCAACTAATATTTATGACGCTCCCACCATGTGCAAAGCGCTTTCTGAGGTACTCACTCTGCATTTGTTGTTTTATTTACTCTTCCAAACAATCTTCTTCAAGAGGGATTACTATCCTCATCTTAAGGTGGAAAAAAATTGAGCCTTAACGAGATGAAGTGACTTGGTCAGGGACTCCAATCCTGTCAGTGGCAGATGCAGAATTCGTTCCATCTTGGTCTCTAGCTTCCGAGTCGGTGTGCCCTTCCCAGATCCCCCGCTGTTCTGGAGTGGGGCTTGGAGTGGGGGATGGTCCTGAACTCTGCACCTCCGGGGGTGTGTCCTGACTCGTGGTGGGAGCGGCCAAGGGGCCAGAGTGGAGTGAAACTGGAGGAGAGGGAGAAAACGCCATCCTCCCCTTACAACAGCCAGATGTGCAAGAGCAGAACCGGGGAACCCATCGGCCCTGCCCACCAAGTAGGCAGCTCCTGGGACCCCACCATGGCTTGCACCCAGCCACCACCCAGGGCCAGGGCAGCCCTTGCTGCCTGATGGGATGGAACCAGCACTCCAAGGCTGCTCTTAACCCGTGAGAGTTTGCTTTCGGTTTGGGATTTCCCCGGCTCTGTTCGTTCTCAGGAGCAACTCCTTTGGTCAGTGAACAGGGGTTTATTAAACACCCATTTGGTGTGTGCCGGGATCTGGGGAAACCATCGCGAGCAAAAACCTGGTTCTTGTCCTGGAGGACCTCCCAGTCCACTGGAGAGATAGATGTTAATGAGAAATGCACACTTACCAGTGTGTGATTATACACGGAGATAAGTTCTCTAAGGGAAAATAAACATGGTTTTCTGAGGAGCTGTAACAGAGGAACGCCAGCCAGCCTGGGCTGTTACACCTAAGCTGAAGGATGAGCTGGGGTTCACCAGGGAAGGCGAAGGGCCGGGAGGGGGTGAGAACAAGTGGGAGGGAGCATGGTATCCAGGGACCTGACAGAAACCTACAAGTCTGGAATGGGGGGAGGAAGGGAGAGGGGTGTGCGACAGCAGACAGGACCAGCGCGGCTTCAAGGCTGCCCTCTCAGGGGTTGACGTGATCCGCTTTGCATTTTGAAAAGATCCCTTTGCCATCTGGATCCTGGAATGGAACAGAGGGGCTGGGAAGCAGGACGGAGCGATTAGGAGGCTGCTGCAGGCGCCCAGGGGAGGAGGGTGGGTCTGGGGAGCTGTGGATGCGTGCCAGGGACACAAGGGGGAAGGGGAGAGATGGTTCAAGGGTTACTCCTGGGTTTGGGACTTTCACATATTGAGCGGATCCTTCTCAGAATCTTGGTGCAAAGTGCACTGGGCAAAAACATCCCACGTGTCCTTGATCTTCAAAATTTGGCCCTGGAGCAGTCCTGTGTGGCCCCAGCTATTCAGGTAGTGGGGATGCTGGCAGGGATCAGAGCTGGGGTCCCTAAAGGTCACTGTGAATCGCCTGGTTGCTGAGACTGGTGAGCTGTTACCTAGAGGGGTGGGCATTGGCCTACTGGAGGCTCGGCCGCTGGTCCAGCAGTCAGCCACACAGAACACATAGGCAGCTACTTGGTTCCAAGGAGGAAGGAGACTGAGGCCCCAGGGTGGAAGTGAATTGGCCATGGTCTCCTTTCGGTTCCCCTCATTCCAGGTCTCTTTTCAGGGGCCCCATCCGTCTGTCCTGGAAGCACTCTCATTAGTTCCTACACAGGAAAAATGGAGGGCTTTAAGGCAGTCTTGGCCTGGGCACCCTCCCAGGAGCCCCAGATCTTGATAGTACAACCAGGAGAAAGGAAGAGCAGAGGAGATGATGAGTAATAAAGGACGAGAGCCACCTGGACAGGCAGGTGGTGGCCCTGGAACTGCTCCTGCACTCTTAGCACTGAGGCCGTCATGATGATAGTAGTAACGATGGTAATGTGGCTTTCTTTTTTATTTTATTTTATCTTATTTATTTTATTTTTTCTGAATATTAACTATGTGTTGAGTGTTCTATGTCCTTACTACTCAAAGTGGTCCATGGACAGCAGCGTCTCCTGGCATGACCTGGGATGTTAGAAATGTAGGATCTCAGGCCCCACCCTAGACCCACTGAATCAGAATCTACATTTGAAAGAGATCCTCATGATTTCAATGCATATTAAACTTTGCTGTTTATGTGATTCTCTTATTTAATCCTTGCTAGCATCTGAGGAAGACTTTTTTACCCCCCATTTTTCAGGTGGGGAGACTGAGGGTTCAGACAGGTTAAGTAACTTACCCGAGATTATACGACCAGTAAAGGACCAGCACCAGAGTAGGGTCAGTACCAAGCTCCTCTCTGCTTAGACAGAACACGCAGCATTGGGCTAGTGGCTGCCCTCTGAGGCCAGCCTGGCCTCAGCCCTGTCATTGAGATTTGGCTTCACTTTAAAGGGAATTTGGGGGTGGCCCCTGGCAGAGTGTAGCCTCAGACCAACAGGTAAGTGTTAGAAGCACCCTGGCCTCTCCTGCCCCCAGGACATGAGATGCCCCAGGGTCATGTCCAAGCCTGCCAGGGCCACCCTGGAAGGCACACAGCCACCTGGCCCAGCCTGTGACCCTGGATCTGGGCCAGGAGCAGATGGACTGCAGAGGGAGTGTCGAGAGAGCTGCTGACCCCCCTTGACTCAGGACAAGTGCTGCATTCTAAGGCCGCCCAGTTGGTTGTTTTGCTGGGACGGGCTGGAAAGTGTGTGTGTGTGTGTGTGTGTGTGTGTGTGTGTGTGTGTGTGTGTGTGTGAGAGAGAGAGAGAGAGAGAGAGAGAGAGAGAGAGATATCACTCAAGTGGGCATGCGCAGAGTATGTCAGGGAGAAAATTCCAGAAAGAAGCCAGTTGGAAACCGCATGAGGAAAAATTCTGTTTCGGGGAGCATGGGGGCTGGGGAATGAGGAGGGGGGGGGCATCAGGGTGGTGCTGTGTGAAATAAGCTAGCCGGCTTGGGAGTCAGGAGCTCTGAAATCTGATCTCAGCTCTGGCAGTACGTCTCTGCTCCTGGGGCCTCAGTTTCCCCTTCGAAAGGCTGGACAAGTACCCCATCATCTCTACAATTCCTTCAGCCCCGACTTTCTTTCATTCTAATGAATAGATGATTCCCCGTAAACCACATGCCACGGAGCGTCCCCCGAAGGAAGGTCCCAGGGGGCAGCAGGCTGCCTCCTGATCCAAGGGTGGGCGCCCCCTTCTGGCAGCCCAAAGCCTCACTAGGGCAGAACGCGGAGGATCTGAGAGGAGGGGCGACCCCCGGGAAGGAGGGAGGCCCGGAGCGGGCAAGAGGGGAAGCCCGGCTCCAGGATGCCCGAGAAAAAGTTGGGGAGCTGGCTGTGGTGAGACAAGAGGGCCTAAAGGAAGCTCGAGGAGGAGACAGAAAGTCCGGTGAGACGTAAAGGCCTGCTGTGTACACAGCCTTGGCGAGTACACGTGACCCCCACTTCCTCCCGCCCCTGGGGGCAGCTGGCACCGCGGAGTCCACACCTCCCACTCGCCCGCAGGTGCTGGCCCTGCCCTCCCCGTCCCCAGGCTCCAGGTCGCCAAAGCCCAGAGCAGAGCCCCGGCTCTTCCCCAGTGAGAGAGGGGGAAAGAAACATCCTCTTCGGGGACCGAGGATTCAGAGACCTTCAGTGCTGTAGCTGGTTTCCGCCTCAGAGCCAGGAGATGCAGGAGGGGCTGTTTTTTCCGTTTTGGGCTCTTTGTCTCCCCTTCACACCCCCCTCCCCGCCCCCCCAAGCGACCATGAGCCAGCCTTAGTGACCTTCCTGCTTTGGGCCCGAGCTCAGTACTCTTGGCTCCAGACAAAGGAGTTCTGGGGCCCAGGTGAGAGGAGGCTCACCTCCCACTCTCCTCACCCCCCAGCCCAGCCCCATCCTCCAGCAGGAAGCTCAGAGGCATAATTAACCCAGCCTACAGCCAGGCCAGGACTGCAGACTCCGGGATGTGATGGCCCGGGAAGGGCGTTTGAGAGGTGACGGCCCTGAGCTGGGTGGGGTAGGAGAGTGGGTAGGTACCAGGGTAGGAGCGCAGGGGCATTCTGTGCCCCCCGCCCCGGACCCTTAACGACGGTACTGCTGGGGCTTCAGCCTCCAGGGGAGCCTTCCCTTCCAGGAACTGGAATCAGGGCCCATTGAGGAACTGCAGGGAAGAGGAGCAGGGAAACGCTGCCTTCCGGAAGCATTCGAAGGGTTATGTACCTTGATTCAGTGAAGAAAAGGAAAGCTTGGAAGCCTGGAAAGCTTGTAAGCCTGGAAAGCTTACAGAGGTCACATGGAGACAGTTGGAATCCCAGGCTTCTAGAATAAAGGCTGAACTCAGGGACCTAAGAATGGGCGGAGAATGGGGGACCGAAACAGATATTCATGGCAGAAACGCAATATTGCGTTTCTTCAGGAGCACCTTAGAAACCATCTCCGGCATCTTTATTTTCCAGATGAGGAAACTGAGTCTCAGAGAGACGAAGTTGTTTCAGCAGAGTCTTGCTGCTGTCTCCCTGTGCCCTCCCCCTCCCCCTAGAGCATCTTTGCTGCACCCCACACATACAAGCCAGTGCTCCCTTCCAGGGCCAGGGAGAGCTGTGCAGTCTGGCCCCTCCTCTGGGCAGGGAGCTGTGTCGCAACTGGGAGCAGGCAAGGGGGCTATTTCCGGATCCCTTCTGTGTGCCTGAGGCACTCGATGGGCCAGAAGCCACAGTGCTGGCTTTTCTGTTGTTCCTGCGGATTTGGGCCTCCAGCCCTGCCCCAGTCCTTTTTCTGCCCTGGCTGTGCTCTGAGTCCTGGGGCCAGCATGACGCCTGGCACACAGTAGGCCATCAGGTTTGACACAGGAATGACTAAACGGTTGGAGAAGCCCTATCCCCGTGGCAGGGACCCCAGGCACAAGGTGAGGCCTCCGAGCCACTCCTGTAACTCTGCCGACAGTCCCTTTGTTCTTCCCTCTCCACAGGCAAAGAACAGAAGGAGACCAACATCGAATCCATGAAAATGGAGGCAAGTGTTTTCCTCAACCCCCAGGGGCTCTGTGGATCCTGATTCTAGGAGAAGAGAGCCACCGCTCTGACCGACTGTGGCGAGTGTGTGTGAGGGGCCCAAGGTGGCCCCTGGCCCCTTCTTTACATGTCCCTCTGTGAGGAGCAGAGGAAGTGGGTGTGGAGGTTGGAAGGCCCCCAGCGAGGCAGCCAGCTGGTCCCCCTTCAAGACCAAGCACCTCCCCTCCCAGTTTATGTCCTGCCCCACATCCCTCACTTCTCCAGCCCAGACAGGGGCTTGGCCCGCACTCGCAGGGCTGGCATCTCTGGCCAGGAGTCAGAGCTCTGTGTTCTGCTCGAGGTGAGTGCCTCCTTGGTTTCCCCTCCAGGAGGAAAAAACCCTGCAGCGGGGCTGTCCGTGCTCACCTTAATGCCGGTCTGTCTCTGTCATCTCTGTCCTAGGGCTCCCGGGGCCGGCTGCGGGGTGGCCTGGGCTGGGAGTCCAGCCTCCGCCAGCGGCCCATGCCGCGGCTCACCTTCCAGGCGGGGGACCCCTACTACATCAGCAAGCGCAAGCGGGACGAGTGGCTGGCACGCTGGAAAAGGGAGGTGAGGTGCCTTCTGGCCTGGGCCCCAGCCTGTCCCACGGAACTGGGAAACCGGAAGTTAGCTTCAGCCACTGTCTGCAGCTGTTGTCAGGCCCTGGCTGAGCCTCAGTTTCCCCTTCAGGTTAACCTCTCGCACTTACAGGGCACTGCTGGATCCCTAGGCAGTGGCTGGGTCCTTTGTTCTTTCAACAAATGTTATTGGACATTTACCGTGTAACCAGGCAGTGTCCTGGGCTTTGCGCGTATAGAATTCCTGCCCTCTTGGAGCTGACATTCTGATGGGGAAGATGGACAGGAAACAAGTAAACAAGGGGTTGAAATAGAGGTTAACAGAGGCCTGCTTTAGGTGGGGTGGTCAGGACAGGCTTCTTGGAGGAGGTGGCATTTAAGTTCAGGCCTAAAGGAACAGAAGAGCTGGCTCTGTGAGTTGTGGGGTGGGGGAGAACATTCTAGGCAGAGGAAATAGCACAAGCGAGGCCCTGACTTGTTTGGCTACGTGAAAGACCGATACTCCCAGAGTGAACCGAGCAGGGGAGAAAGTGGGGTCCGATGAAGCTGGGCGGTAAGCAGGGTCCAGTCATACAGGGCCTTGAGGTCCCGGCCGAAAGCTGTTTTTTTGTTTGTTTGTTTGTTTTATAAATTTATTTATTTATTTTTGGCTGCGTTGCTGCACGGGCTTTCTCTAGTTGCGGCGAGCGGGGGCTGCTCTTTGCTGCGGTGCCCGGGCTCCTTCTCATTGTGGTGACTTCTCTTGTTGCGGAGCACGCAGGCTCAGTAGTTGTGGCTCGCGGGCTCTAGAGCGCAGGCTCAGTAGTTATGGTGCATGGGCTTAGTTGCTCCGCGGCATGTGGGATCTTCCCGGACCAGGACTCGAACCCGTGTCGCCTGCATTGGCAGGTGGATTCTTAACCACTGCGCCGCCACCGGGGAAGCTGCCCCGAAAGCTGGTTTAACGCTGTGTCCTGGGAAGCCATTGAAGGTTTCTATGCAGGGGAGTGATTTGATGTGGATTAAAGGAGCAGCAATGGAGACGGATAGGGACAGATCCGGAGATTTAGAGATAGAAACAGCAGGGCTTGCTGATGGATGGCCGGGGTGGGGGAGGGGAGGGAATGGAAGCACGACTCCCAGGGGTTTGGCCTGAACGCCTGGGTGATGGGTGTGCTACTTCCTTAGGTGGGGAAGACTAGGGGAGGAACGAGTTTGGGACGGGAGGGAATCAAGGGTTTAGCCTGAGATGCTGAGGTGCCTGGAGCCTGGAGCCTAGGGAGGTCCAGGCTGCAAATCAAAGATGAGACGGCGTCAGGAGCAGAACCTGGCGTTTAAGTCCACGAACACTGATGAGCTCATGTAGGAAACAGGAGGAGAAAGCAGAGACAGTGTCTCTGGATTCTGTGCACAGAAACCCGACACTTAGAGCCACGTGGAGAGGGGGACTGAGAAGGGGCCTGGGAGGAAGAAGAGGGAGGAAGAGCCGTGTCTCAGAAAGGAGAAGGTTTTCCAGAGGCAGTGGCCGCCCAGCCCTGCGGAGGCTGAGTTGAGACAGGCTGTTTGCACCTGCCGATCTGGAGGTAGCTGGTGACTTTTAGAGAGGCTTCTGTGCGGGTTGGGAGGGAGAAAGCCAGCCCAGGGAGGGCTTCAGTAGCGAAGGGAGGTGATGCCGTGGAGACCAAGGGGCGAAACCAGTTTACGAAGCACCATTGTGGGGCTGCTCTCCTGTATGTCTGGTTAGTAGAGAGAAGCCCGTTGACCTACCGGCACCAGGAAGGGAAGGGAAACGCGAACTGCCACCACGTGGGGCCTTTCACCTTCACTCTCACTTGTCTTTACCCCAGGCCTGCAAAGGATGGTGTTATGCCGTTTGCATTGTGTGAGAACTTGCTCTAGAGAAAGTTCAGTACAGGGTGGGGTGGCTACTTGATTGTTTCCAGTTCCTTTGGGATCCAGGAAGGCAGAAATTTCTCTCCTGGAGGAGCCTGGAAAAGGGACAGCCTGACCAAGGTCTGGGAGAAGAGAGGCTTGACTCTGAGCATTAAGCGTGGTCTTTGGGATGGAAATTCATTCAGGACCTGGGGCTATTCCTCTGTGGCCTGTGGGAGGGGCTTTGCTTTTTAACCCCTTGTTATGAGTGGCCTGTATTTCTGCTCTCCCTTAGCCCTAGGGCCAGAGGCTAGATATAAAGACTTCTTTTTTTTTCTTTAACATTTATTTGTTTATTTGGCTGCACCGGGACCTCGTTGGTGCGTGTGCGGGATCTTTTAGTTGCGGCACGTGGGCTCTAGTTCCCTGACCAGGCATGGAACCCGGGCCCCCTGCACTGGGAGCGCAGAGTGTTAACCACTGGACCACCAGGGAAGTCCCTAGATATAAAGACTTTTACGCTTGAAAAGCTTCTAGAAATTTGGTGATCCTCAAACTGTGCTCCCTTGAAGAAGCAGTATGGAGGCCTGCTCTCAGTTGCAATAAAAAAGGCAGGTCTTTTCTCAACTCACAGGGAAAAGTAAGATAATAGATACATTTTCTCAATTTTAAAATTTCCACTAAAATTTAAAAAGACTTTTTTTTTAATTATGAACCTGTTCTGACATAGACAGAAATAGAGAGACTAGTGTAATGAACCCCCATGTACCTATCACCAAAGTGCAACAACCATTAAAAGCTTTTGTAGAAAAAAAGAAACCTTTGGCATCTGCTTCCCCCAACTGATAAAGGTCATCAATGAGCGTGAACAGAAAAACTTTAAAGTTGATTTAATTTACAATATTTTAGGGATGCGTGACTTGAGATGTAGAGACTTGCACCCAGAATATATTTTCTGCTAGTAACGTTCCTTGTTCATATGATACAACTCAAGATTTCCACGACTTCCGGTACAAGCGCTAGAACCCTGGAGCCCATTGTTTCAGACTAGGGGCTGGGGCTGCAGAGTTACGAGCTGGCCACAAGCTTACTCGGGGCACAGGGAAGGGGCTGGAATGGGATTGAGTTCAGGCTGCTACTGCCACGTGGGGGCCGTCCCCAGAGACCACACTCGCCCCTCTTGGGCTCTGCCAGGGCACTAGGGAAGGGCTAGCTACAGGTTAACAAGAGCATTGGGGAGGACTTCCCCGGCAGTCCAGTGGTTAAGGCTCTGTGCTTCCACTGCAGGGGGCTCGGGTTTGATCCCTGGCCAAGGGACTAAGATCCCACATGCCTTGCGGCCAGAAAGAACCGTGGGGAAACACAGGTAGCTCCCGAGATTCCCAAGTGCCCCTCAGGCTAAAGAGCAGTAACTGTCTTCGTCAGGCCTGTTTTCTAAGTGGCTTACCAAGGGGAAAGAAATCCGTCCTCCTTTTGCAGTTTCCTCTTAGTTATCTGGCACTTGGCCCTTTCTTCTGAAACTGCCTCACTAGGCCTTTCTGACCTCGTCCCCAAGATTCTTCCCATCTCCTCCAACCGTATCTTCTTAGCATCCTCCTCTGTCCCTTGACTGTGGCACTCCCAGATGCCTGCTCCCTCCCTTGATAGTGGCACCCCCAGATGTCTGCTCCCACCCTCAGCCAGACTTTAAAGACCTTTTTTTTTTTTTGGTTGTGTTGGGTCTTCATTGCTGCGCGTGGGCTTTCTCTAGCTGTGCTGAGCGGGGGCTACTCTTCCTTGTGGTGCGCAGGCTTCTCATTGTGGTGGCTTCTCTCGTTGTGGAGCACGGGCTTTAGGCATGCAGGCTTCAGTAGTTGTGACTCTTGGGCTCTAGAGCGCAGGCTTAGTAGTTGTGGTGCAGGGGCTTAGTTGCTTCATGGCATGTGGGATCTTCCTGGACCAGGGATCAAACCCGTGTCCCCTGCATTGGCAGGCGGATTCTTAACTACTGCGCCACCAGGGAAGTCCCCTCAGCCAGTCTTGCTCCCCTTACCACTTGTGTGCTTTTTTGGGATCCTACTCCCAAAAAAGACACATTCCCTACTGCCGAATACAAGCTGTTTCCCAGACTATGCCCCTGGGAGGTCCCGCCAGCATTTCCAAACCTCAGAAGGTGATGCCTGCCCTTTGAAGTTCCTGCAGGGCACCATCATTGAGCCGACAGTCAGAACCCTCCCTGTCTGAGTGCCCAGTAAGATACTGGAGCGACCAGAAGCCTAGGGGATTCCTGGTTATCCTATGACAGGGCGAGGGATCGGGCACCTCAGGGAGAGCATCACCAAGGGACTCTTAGACTAATTCTGCCTGGGGTCATCCTCAAATCAGCAAGAGTTGGCTTTTGGCTTTTAAAGGATGAACTTGAATTTAGGGAAGCGGGAGGAAAGGCACTGCAGAAAGAGACATACAGCATGTGCAAAGTTCGGAGGCACAAGACAGTGTGGCCTTTTCAGGAATGGAGGTTCATGGTGGTGGGTGATGGAGCACAGGGTGCAGGTGCTGGGCTCAGAGCAGCAGGAGTGTGGCTGGGAAGCTGGGCGGGGCCTGAGGGCCTGTGTGCCCTGCTGTGGTGCTTCACCTGATCCCAGTCTGCACCTGGTCCACATGCCCCACCTGTAGGGCCTTCTTCCCTCAAAGCATCCCCCTCGGCTTAGTTTCCTTTTCCCGTGACCACCCTTGTCAGTCCACAGTTACTGAGTGAGGTCTGCTCTTTACTGTGCTGTCCATCTGAGATTATCTGCCTCCCCAGGCCTTTAAAAAAAAAATTAAGAAGACTTAGAATATCACAAATGAATGAAATTTTAAATAATTGGATGAGGAAAATGGGGCATTTCCTCCTTCCCTGAGGCTGAAGTGGGGCTTCCTGCTGGAACTGGGATGCTGGTGTCTGTCCCATCTCCTATTCTCTGCATCTCTATGCCAGTCCTTTTAGTCATCACCAGGTCCTGCTACAAACCCAGCAATGGCTCTCCACTGTCTCCCCATCATGTCAGAAATCCTCTGGTTGTTTCTCAAGGCTTCAACCCTCACTGTGACCTCCACAATGGCTCCACCCCACTTCACTACCATTCTGTA
Organism: Lagenorhynchus albirostris; assembly: GCF_949774975.1. Lineage (NCBI taxonomy): Eukaryota > Metazoa > Chordata > Mammalia > Artiodactyla > Delphinidae > Lagenorhynchus > Lagenorhynchus albirostris. The sequence goes on from NC_083107.1 coordinate 70,015,639, forward strand.
ATAGGAAGGTCCCCCGTGAGGGACCAGTCTCCCCTTTATACGTCCTTCCTCCCTGCCATTGTTCCTGCTGTGCTTTCCCCTATCCATGCTTCAGGGTTGAGTCCCAGAGTTGCTACCTCCTCCAGGAAGCTCTCTAGGATTTCTCCAGTCCACACTGACCTCTTCCCTCCTCTGCACCCCTGCAGTCCTTAGTGTTAATATTGTTGGGTTTAGCAATCAATTATACTTCATAGAGTATTTTTCACTAACTCTTTCTTACATGTTATGTCTTCACCAATCATGCCCAACCTGATTTGGGGCAGGGAGAACAGGCTCAATGAATACCTGTTGGTTGACTAAGCAGTTGGGAGGTGGGTGAATACGAGACCTCTTCTCAGGGAGCTCAGGCCCAAGCCGTTGGTTTGCGGGGGTCCTGACAAGTGTACCCGGAGAACAGCGTGGGGCTGGGGGACTGTGGGTGGGCTCCCACGGGTAAGGCAGCGGCTGAGTCTTCGCCACCCTGTGCTCCTGCTGTTCCCACTGGGCCTCTGCTGTGCTTGAGTCGAGGAGAACCTTCCTTGGCCTGGCAGAGCTGGCCCAGGCCTGGGCAGCTGGGAGGGCAGAGGCGAGGCACCCCAAAGGGGGCAGTTCCAGGCTCCTCCTTCTGACTATTTTCAGAACAGAATGACCCTGAGGGAGCGCTTTAGGCTTAGGAAGGGCTTTTTACAGGTGTTACTTTATTAACCCTCATTACTGAGAGGCAGAGGCCTGGCCAAGCAGCTGGAACAGTCATTGAGCCAGAGAGCCTGCAGACTCCCAGTGTGTATCACTGCTTAGGGCTTTAGGACACAGTTACGGCCGGGTGATGTTATGACTCTCATTAATCTCTTCACCCCAGCTGATTCTAAATTACTTAGAGCCAAGGTACCGTGTCCTGCTGATCTAGGATCTGGTTTCTTTCCTGGCTCCCAACCCGGAAGGAAGGACTTCTGCATCCTTAGACTTATTAGATGCTTAATACATATTAAATACTGATAACGAATAACCTGTGGTCCAAATATCACAGTATCTCCTCCCCTCCCCTCTCCCTCCTGCCCTCAGACCCCCCTCCCCTCCTCACAGGCTGCCCTCATGGCCTCCCCTTTCCTGGAGGTGAGTCCAGATGCCGACTCGGCTACTGACTGGCTGTGGGACCTTCAGCCTCACTTACTGAGCACAGCTGAGGTCCCTGTGCTGTTTCTAGACTTGGCTCTACTCTGCTCTCCTGGGCATGTCTCATCTTCATGGGAGTAGCACTCACCAGTTTGTTTTCTGCTTCTGCCCAACCTGAGCTTGTTCAAAGCAGGCCCTCTTGGCACCTCTGCCTCCAGGGCCGCCATTCAGGAGGTACTAGGTAAAGGTTTGCTGAATGAATTAATGAATAATTCGAATCTCAGAGTTGTGTGGGTTAGTCAGGTATACTACATAACATTTATAGCACAGGGCTAGCGTATAATAGGACACGGATAATGTTTTTTTTTGTTTGTTTGTTTTTTTGGGCTATGCAGCGCAGCTTGTGGGATCTTAGTTCCCTGACCAGGGATTGAACCCGCACCCTTGGCAGTGAAAGCGCGGAGTCCTAACCACTGGACCGCCAGGGAATTCCCAGAAATGAATAATTTTTAAAAACTGATTTTACATAAGTATTACACAAATACATTCCTGTTAAAAAAATAAATAAACCCATCCCTTCCCAGTGATTTTAATTCCCCCATCAGAGAGGTACCTAATGCTATCAGTTTGGTGTATATATGACATGATTTTCTCTATCTATGTGTGTGTGTAAATATATAATTTTGCTTCACAGTTGCTTTTTTTTTCTTTTCCTTTTTTTAATATATATAGAACCACACCGTAGTTTCGTTTTACAGCTTGGTTTTTCGCTTAGAATAAATCTGGGCAATCAAGCCACGTAATTACTGTTCTCCTCCACCATATGGATTACCACAATTTTATTTAACCATTCTCTCACTGGCGGACACTTGTGTGGTTTACAGTATTTCACTGCATAAGCACTGCAGCAGTGAACATCCTGGGTCACGCCTCTTTGCGCATCTGTTGCTCTAAGATAGATACCTAGAAAGAGAAATGCTGGGTTGAAAGGAATATATATCTTGCATTTGATACAGTCTCTGCCAAATTGTCCTCCAGAAGGGGCAGTGCCAATTTATGCTCCCGTAAACAAGGTATGAGAAGATCTCCACCTTTGCCAACATCAATATTTTGCTAATCTAACGGGTGGGAAAACGGTGTCTTGTTATGATTGTAATTGGCATTTCCCAGATAATAAGTGAGGTTGGACACCTTTTCATATGTTTATCGGCCATTTGTGCTGCTGCTTCTGTGAGCTGAGCAAATGTTGCTTCCTCTTGCTTTATAACCCTGCAGTCTCAACAGACTGTGCTTCCTGTTGGCCCTGGGAAGAACAGCCTGTGAACGTCCAGCCTGTGAATGTCATCTCCTGCTGTGCTATATTCCATTTAATAAGCAACCGCTAAGCACCTACTACGTCGGGGGGGGGGCATTGTGCTGGGGGCTTTGGGAATAAGGAGATGAATTAAGTGTGATCTCCTGGGCTTTAGTACAGGAGATGTGAGAAATGGCAACACAAAGTAGACCATTAAGGACTCAAACCAAATTATTAGCAAAGTATGTGCGTAGCAGTTTTAGGGGATTCCGACTGGCAGACGGTCCTTGCTTATTCACTATATGTAAACTAATGAAAACCTGAACGCTTGCAGGATGGCCTCAAAAATAACATCACCCTTGAAGGAGATGATGCCATTTGGAGCAGGCATGACAAGTATACTTTACCAAAAGGCTGAACACATTTTAAAGGGACTCCTGTGACAGCTCGTAATCAGTAGTGAGCTCCAGGGCTGGCCTTTAGGACGGGCTGTGAAACTGTCATCACAGAGGCACCCCATTGTCTCTTAAATGGACCGGCTGTTTGCACACTGGCGTGTTCATTCCATCTGGGGGGCACAGAGAGAAGAGCTCTTAGAACAACCCTCACTTTTTAGTGGTGAGAAGACAGTAGTGGGGAGGATGGTCGTAATTTGAGTCTGGTCCACCAGCGGCCGTGGCCAAGCCTGAGCTAGGCCAAAGGGGTAGCTTTGTGAGCACGTACTTCGTGCCAGGGACTGTGCCGAAAGCATTAACTCTCGCCACAGTCCTGAGAGATGATAAAGTTAATTTGTCTATCAGGATTCACACAATGGAGGCCACCCCTGTGGCCCAGCCCAGTTCACGAATCTAAACCTAGGTCAGTGCCTGGGAATTCCCTGGTGGTCCAGCGGTTAGGACTCCGTGCTTCCACTGCAGGGGGCACGGGTTCCATCTGGGGTTGGGGAACTAAGATCCCAGCATGCCTCGTGGCGCAGCCAAAAAAGTTTAAAGGATAAAATAAAATAAATAAACCTAGGTTAGTGCAGTTACAGGAAACTCTTGCCCAGGAATCCTAACATCCACCAATCACAATCCTCCAACTCAGTTTAGCGAGCTCACCTTCCCCTAGGAAACAGGACCGGCTGCCTTTTAGGGAAATTCCATCTCTCCTAGCCAATCACGCCCTGTTCCGAGGTGCCTCTTCTAACAGTAGGTGAACCTCGCTCTCGCCCAGCATCCCTGGTCAAGAGTGCTCGCAGCTCTGAGGTGCTGTACTCCCCCAGTCCAAGCGCTGTTCTGCCTTGAATAAAGGACATCAAACTTGTTACTAAATTGTATTTTTTTTCATTTGACAGGTATATTATCTGCAATTACTACAAGAACTAATTTTTATCCCCATTTTACGATTAGGAAGCTAAGATTCCCCTAGGTGAGGAGGTTAAGAGCCACGTGGATGTCCTTGTGGAGAGGCCCATGGGCTAAACCAGACTCCAGATTGCATGCTGCTTCTGTTTCGTACCCAGATGACTCCACTAGAACCGGGTCTTCCTGGTTTTCAGTCTTGGCTTCCCCTGAAACAACAGAATGGGGTGGGAGGGAGCACAGTGGCCCAGCCCTCCTGCCCATGCTGCCTCACCCCACCTCCGCCCTCACCCCACCTTGGCTGCCGGGTCTTGCCAGGTTTGGGTCCTTTTCACCCTGGGGACCCCTCCCGCACTTCCTGCTCCCCTCATTTGGTCCTGAGCCGTTGCCCTTGAATTACTGTTTTTTCATGATCTTATGTGTGATGTTGTGAAACTGGCTTAAATGAATGGACTGAGATTCAGGAGGTCTGGTTTCTGGGCTCAGCCTCTACCCCTGATCAATTTGAGAAGGTCATTCTCTTCTCTGCGCTTCAGTTTCCTCATTTGCTGTGTGACACAAATAGACTAGCCGACCCCCGAGATTCTGAAATTGCATAATTTAGGGGGAGGAGGACTGGGGTCATGACCTGTAGCTCCCTTTGTCTCTTATATGACCTTGTACGTACATCCTAAATTAAATATTTGAGTGAATTCTCAGACTTCACATATATGCCTCTTCAAGAGGCACATACATAAAGCACCTTGATAAAGATGCTTAGAAAAAAACTTTCATAAAATTCACATTTTGTGCTACAATATAGCTTTCTTTTTTGTTGCGGTATGCGGGCCTCTCGCTGCTGTGGCCTCTCCCGTTGTGGAGCACAGGCTCCGAGCGCAAATGCTCAGTGGCCATGGCTCACGGGCCCAGCCACTCTGCGGCATGTGGGATCTTCCCGGACCAGGGCACGAACCCGTGTCCCCTGCATTGGTAGGTAGACTCTCAACCACTGCGCCACCAGGGAAGCCCTAGAATATAGCTTTCTTTTCCTCTTCATGATGGTCCCCTTTTCTTCCTCTGTGTTTGCTGCCAGGATCAGAAAGGTGGGACATGAAGCTCATCGTTAACTAGGCCTGGGCGAGGGAGGGGCTTGAATCCATCACTAAAAAAGCTGATGTTGCAAATGCACCCCTGTCTGACAGGCACATATTCCTGGGGCATTTCCTTAGCTCAGGAACTCACATCCTTGTTCTGACTTTGGTCGCCATGTTCCTAGGTCTGCCCCTGACCTCTAGTTTTCATTAGTCACACAATCATCTGTTCATTATTTTATTTATTTTATTTTTGGCTGCATCGGGTCTTAGTTGTGGCACGCGGGATCTTCGCTGAGGCGTTCGGGATCTCTCATTGCGGCGTGCAGGCTTCTCTCTAGTTGTGGCGCTTGGGCTCCAGGGCGTGTGGGCTCTGTAGTTTGTGGCACACAGGCTCTCTAGTTGAGATGCGCGGGCTCAGTAGTTGTGGTACGCAGGCTTAGTTCCCTGGCCAGGGATCGAACCCGCGTCCCCTGCATTGTAAGGCAGATTCTTTACCACTGAACCACCAGGGAAGTCCCTGTTCATTACTTTAGAGAGTTACAAACCTTGACTGAGCAAATACTTTGTGCTCAGGCTTTCAGAAAACTCCATATGCATCTGGGTCTCTACTGTGTTCCCACATTTTCTAGACACTAAAGAAACACATTTAAAGGAATGTCAGAATCCCACCCTGGGAGAGGTAGGCAGGTAAGTACTGCAATAGGTTGCAATAGAAATGTGAGGAAAGGGGCCATGGGAGCGGCTAACTTGCCCTGCCCAAGGAGCCCGGGAAAGCTTGCCAAAGAAGAGACATCCTGCAGGCCTGCCACAGGGACAGTGGGGGCAGGGCATTGAGTGGGATCATGAGGTCGGTGGTCCAAGAAATCCTCTAGGAGTTTGGGATCTAGAGCACCTCAAGATTTCTTGCATATTTAGTTCAGCTTTTGGAAACATCCTCATAGCCCTTGCTACGAGGCAAACAGGAGAAGACATAACGGTGCCCTTCTCTCTGCTTTGTTTTAAAGATCAGACCATTCGTTAAGGAGGTCCAGGGAGGCTCAAGCATGGCGGGGGTCAGCTGGACTCTGTCAAGGAGCCTACGCTCTAGATGAAGGAGTGAACGGACTTGTGTTAGTATTTCTTAGATACACAGAGCACCGTGCTGGCGCTGCAGGAGACTGCTGCACCCAGTCCCAGGGCACACATGGTCTAGAGGAGGAGGAAGGAGTGCTCACCGTGAGCTGCTGTGTCAGATGCAGTTCTGTGCTCCTGCCACCAAGAGTCTGGTGAGCACAGAGGAGGGCGAGAGAGCTTCTGCAGGAACTCCTGGAAAGTTTCATGGAGGAGGTGTCCTTTGAGAATTCCAGTAGGGATAAATAGAGAAGGTGTTTCAGGGAAAAGAACCACTGAGGGCAAAGAGAAGGAGGCATGACGCTTCCGGGTTGTTTAGGGAACAGCAAGAGATCTGGTAACTAGGTGTGGGAGTTGGGGAGGAAGAAGAGAGAAAACTACAAAGGGAGATGGTCAGATCGTCACCAGTCTTCCTGTCATAGTGAGAAATGCAGGCTTCACTGTGTAGAGGGAGCTGGAATGTGAGAGAACTGGATGTGTATTTTGGGAAGATAACCGTGGCCGCATTGCAAGGGGGCCCAGAGCAGGGAAGGTTAGACCAATTAGGAGGGCATTACGTCTGGTGTTGGCGGAGGGTCCAGGCAGCGGGAGGCAGACTTGGTAGATACAGATTGCCTCTGGTTGGCAGGAAGAGAGAAACCTGCCTGGGGTTTTGGGGCTGGGGGTGAGGGGGCATTATCTCAGCTAGGGAGGAAGAGCAGGTTTGGGGCAGGAAGGTGGTATGGACTTTCCATTTTCTTAAGGATGTATTTTGATGAGCAGAAGTTTTTCATTTTAATGAAGTCCAATTTAACCAAATTTTTCTTGTATTGGGGTGCGTGTGTGTGTGTGTGTGTGTGTGTGTGTGTGTGTGTGTGATCTCTGAGTTCTCTGCCTACCCCAGGGTCATGAAGATATTCTCTTAGGAGGAATGGACTTTGTGTGTGTGTGTGTGGTACGCGGGCCTCTCACTGCCGTGGCCTCTCCCGTTGCGGAGCAGAGGCTCCGGACACGCAGGCTCAGCGGCCATGGCTCACGGGCCCAGCCGCTCCGCGGCATGTGGGATCTTCCCGGACCAGGGCACGAGCCCGTGTCTCCTGCATTGGCAGGCGGCCTCTCAACCACTGCCCCACCAGGGAAGCCCGGGAGTGGACTTTTAAGTTAGGTTTTGGACAAGCTGCTTTTGAGAAGCCAGCATGGTGGCTGTTGGTGGGGAGAGGGTTAGCAGGCACTCAAGAGTCATCCACCTGGAAGGCAAGTGCAGGCTGGTGAGCAGGGAGGGAAGAGCCCAATGCATGGAGAGCAGCGCTGCCTTGAGAGGACCCGGGTGGGGAGCGGCAGGCACTTGGGGCCTCTGGGAGCAGCTGGCTGGCATGCGGTGTGTGTGTGTGTGTGTGTGTGTGTGTGTGTGTGTGTGTGTGTGTGTGTGTGTGTGTGTGTGTGTGTGTGTGTGTGTGTGTGTGTGTGTGTGTGTATGTTACCATCTTTCTGACTTGCCACTCTTTAATAACAACTCTTCACAGATGCCGTATGACTCTAGTCAATGATTAGTGGGCAGTATATTTTAACTTTTCACTTCTAACTCAGATGGATTAAACAAAAATAGGGATAAAACAGTGCAGTCTCCTATATATTTGAATCTAGATACTGTTTGAAAGGCAACTATATGGGGCAAACAAAAAACCAGAAATTGAGTTGGACTTGCTTTATATATACCAAGGATGCTATTAGAATTCAGTATTTCTTAAAGGGCAGGTTTGTGTATTACCTGGGCAGTGCGTTAAAAAGGCACATTCCAAGGCCCCATTCTGAAACTAGGAGGCAGAAACTCTGGTGTTGTTCCTGAGAAATCTGATTTTCTAGTCAGGTCTCCATGGTTCTGGGGCTTGTGAAAGTTTGAGAACCACAAAGCTTCGGATGATTCGAAGTAAACCAAATCTGACAGCAGAGATTCCTCCAAAAATGCATTTATTGTATCACCTACCACCCTGTCACCCACATCGGGGGTCTCCCCGCACATTCGGATCACCTGGGAGTTTGCTTTAACCACCGCTGCCTGGGCCCCTCCCTCTGGGTCCAGTGCATCTGGAATTTAACGATGGGCCCTGGCCCAGAGCGTTCCTAAAACTCTCCAGGTGATTCTCATGTACAGCGGGGTTGAGACTCTCAGACCTTGAACACACCAGCCAAGGAAGAAGTACGGGCTCTAAGGCCGGCACAGCTAGAGAACCGTTTCCAAACGTAGGTGGGGGAGAAGACCGGAAAGGACTTTTCCTTTGGGATGGAGATGGTAGGTGTTCCTGCTGTTTTCAGCAAAGGTTTACTGCAGTGCTTGTCTGCTGGGCTCCTCCTGGGTCTTCTCTTTGGACCCTGAAACTTGATAGGGTCTGCATGCCTGAATCTGAATGGTGGTCCCTGAGGTCCCTCCCTTTGACCCCTGGAGGCTGGAGATGGGGTTGGGGGAGGGGAGGAGAAAGCAGCCCAGGCTGTTCAGGTTTACCTGGTTCCTGTTGATACACCCCCCCACCCCAGGTATAAAATTAACATTTCTCTCCAGAGTCTAGTTTTTAAAGCAAAGTGACAGTATGAGCTTGTGCTCAAGCAAACCTGTCGTAAGAGTCTTTCCACCTTTTAAATGATATGCCCTCCTGACTTCCTTTGATCTTATCTGTAATATTCAGCAGATATCTGTGGTCCCATTAGACCGATCAAGAAACTAAGATACAGAGAAGCTAGGTGCGTACTGACCGTCCTGGCGTCGGCTGGGATCCCCTGCTCACATGCTGCTCCGTCTGTTCTTTCTCCTGGCGAGGGGCAGGTGAGGTCTGGGGACCTGCAGCAACGCCACCGCCACCCCTGCTCCCCGCCCAGAGCCTGCACTCGCCTCGCTCCGGGTTAGGGGATGGAAGTGCTGGGGGCAGGAGACTTGGGTTTGTGGAGAAGCCTCCCCCTCTGCAGCAGACCCGGAGCTGTAGGGAAAGAGGACGCGGATCGGCGGGGGGAGGGAAGAGGCAGCAGCTGAGGCTCCAGGAGCCTGATGGCAGGTCTGGAGAGTTGGGGCTTCCAAGCCCTCCCATTAGGGAAGTGTGGTAATGACCTGGGAAGGAATGGGGGAGCCAGGGAGGAATGAGGGCTGCCTGGGACAGAGGCGGGGAGATGGAGAAGTGAGGGGTCCGCGAAGAGGTGGCTCCCAGACCCTGCATTTTACGCTCTGGATCAGAATTTCTGTGACTGAGCGGATGGTACAACAGTCCCCAGGCAGCTCTCCTCCCCAGCAGGTGTCCATACAGCTGTGCTCGTGCTTCTCCCTGGGAAGCTAATGCGGTTGCAGATGCCCCCGGTGATCTGGCCGTGCTGTCTGGGAAACCTGGGAGGCTGGGCCCAGTCCTGGTTCACCCTCTCTCAGCCTCCCTTGAGGCTTCCTGCCTCTCCCGATCCGGGCCACCTCGGATTTCCTTCAGCACATGGAGGAAGCATCTCCACCACATAATTTACCGTCTAATTGCATGCTGTCTTGAATGAGGGCTGTGGTTTCATGTGCGGTGGGTCTTGGGCACGCAATTAGGCTGTGAGTAACAGGCGGGTGGAGGCCATCTCCTGCACCGTCTCCTCCATGTCCTTCCTGGCCTGGCTACTGCATGTGCTCGGGACTCCTAGGGCTCCTGGACCCTAGTGTTTAGGTGTGTTTTGGGCAGGCTCAGAGGTTGGCTCCAGGGTAGCGCACAGCCTCCTTACAGTTCTGAAACTAGACTAGACTGGCGGGGGAGGGGGGTGCCCCTGCCCCATGGCGTTTGCCTAGAGCTGTGCCTCTCCTGGGCCCAGGTTTGGGGAGGGCACCAAGCCCAGCCGGGCCGGCACCCTGCAGTTGCCATGGTGACCCTTTAGCTTTCCTTCCGAAGGAGGATGGATTTCTCTTTCAGCCCAGATCATCTGCCTGGGCAGCCACCATTCTGTACACTCTGGGAACCAGACTGCCTAGCCCCACTACCTTCCACTTTCTGCCACAGGGGACGGTTTGTTGAGAGGCTCAGTTTTAAATCCCAGTCCAGTATCAGAGACGGCGTGTTCTCGTTTCAAGGGGGAGCAAGAGAGACAGGCCCAGGAGGTGGGCAGCTCCCCTCAGGTGTGTGTTTACCTCCTCCTCAGTTTTTGGCTCTGACCCTTTGGGTGGGGGGGCTGAGTCCCCTGTAGGCCTGTTTCCTCATTTGTCACAGCCAGGGCCATTGGTGGTCTCCACACCTGGCTGGTATCAGAATTACCTAGGGAGGTTTTAATAGATTCCTGGGCCCTACCCCAAGCCAGCTGATCTCCATAGGTGGGGCCCAAGAATCTGTATTTTTAAAAATCTCCTCGGGTGATCCTGATACAAATAAACCCACATGAGTGTGGGATTCTCCTGGCAAGGTGACCTGTGAGGCCCTCACAGGAAGGAAAGGAAGCTCTGCCCTGTGCTGAGGACTGACAGGCCTTACCGGGGTCCCAGGAGCTTCCGAAGAGCCCGTCGTAGGTCAGTCTTGTCAGGAAGCCGGTGTTTCCTGGTCATGCTGGCTAAGCCAAGGCCAGGCCCCCACCTTTTCCCCACAGGAGAAGCCAGGAGAGAGGATGATGGGCTGGGGGGGGGGGCGCACGGGGGGGCGGGTTGCCATAACAACCGGCTCCAGGCAGAGGCCTCCCTTCCAGGGGCTGGTACTTCACCCCAGCAATGGTGGTTTCCATGGAGATGGGTTACTGAGGGACAGGGGGAACACTTGCCCCACTCAGTGCATTAGTCAGGAGCTACCAGAAGGCGGAACATCTCTAGGTGGGATCCTTGGACCCCTGTCAACTTTGAGTTCCCCCCACCGTGGCCTCTGCTCTCTGGGTGCAGGTCTGACGCTTCCTCCCTGCTTGGTTGCTCTCTCTGCGACTGGTCTCCCTAGCAACAAGTCCTGCTAACTCCTTGTTGTTGGCTCTGTGGCTATTTTTAGCTTCATTGCCAGCAGCCCAGTCCTGGTCATTTGCTTGCAACCTCCATATGGATTGCAGGGGAATAGGAAAACAAAGATTCCTGGCCTCTTTCGGGAGCCCTGGACCTGGACCTCTTAGCACCGATCGGAACTTTGCTGTGGAAAGCACCTGTCCGCATCTGGGAACTTGGTCAGTGGACTCCATATGAGGCTCCTGAGACAATGTTGGATTCAGTTCAGCAAACACTGCTTTCATCCTCTACAGTGTGCAAGAGGCTCTGGTCCACACTGCTTGCATGTGAACCTGAGTAAGATCCCGGCCCTGCCCTCTAGGATTTTTAATTTTGTGGAGGAGAAAGATGAGTACACAATCAGCTTAGTACAGGCAAAGACTGGCAAGTGCTAGGAGAGGATTACAAAGTGCTCTGGGAGTACGGAGGAGAAGGAGGGACAGGGTAACTTTTCAGTGGGGGAAGATCAGGGGGAGGGGCTAGAGCAGCACTGTCCAAAGAACATTCTGCAATGAGGGAAATGTTCTAAAATCTGTGTCCCTGGTACAGTAGCACCGAAAACCCACATGGGCTCTTGGACACTTGGGATGTGGCTAGTGCACCTGAGGAACTGAATTTTTATTTAATTTCAATGAATTTAAATGGCACATGCAGCCAGTGGCTCTCTTATTGGCCAGTTCAGGTCTAGAGAAAACTTCTTGGTGGAGGTAACTGGTGAATTGGGCCTAGAAGGATAGGTGGGATTTCGGCCAGTGGAAGGGGAAGGGGAAGAGCAAGGAACAGCAGGAGCAAAGGCACAGAGGCAGGGAAAGGGCATATTTGGGAAACAACAAGTGGGTGGGCAGAGTGTGGGCTGTGTGATGTAAGTGCTGCAGGTTGTGGGGGCCTTGAATGCCATGCAAGGAGCGTAGATTGTAATCAGCAGGTAGTCACAGGTCTACTGTGTAGTACTGAGGCTTTTGGGCTGCAGATGGAAGGGCAGGCCAGGATCAGAAGAGACATCCATCTTGATCTTGTAGCCTTTGCCGGGATAAGGTCTCGCTGGTGTCTTGGGGTCAGTGGGAATGTTTATGTGGCAGAAAATATGCAGTGTCCTCCCAGTATGTGGCTTTGCAGATGGCTTCTTAGGGATCCCGGCTTCTCTGATTCTGAGTACAGGGACTCAGGTGGTAATGTCCTGTTTGAGGGAAGCAACATAACCTCCCCACCTCCCACCAGCACTGGATTTTATGACAAAGCACGCCACAGAACGCTGAACTTTGAGTTAAAACCAGTCAGGCAGGCGTGGCATTCCCACCTGCACCTGTGGGAGTTGCTGCTCTTGGGTGGAGGATCACGACTTAGCATCTCACGTCAGCTCTGTGAGCTGGAAAGTCAGATTCACGGCACATCTTACAATCGTGCTCTTCAGAGACAGGAGTGTGACGTACACCAGGATGTTCAATTTACAGATTTATAGCAGGACTTGTCCTTTCAACGCAGATCCTAGTGCTACAGGACCTAGTGGTCCTGATGTTTTCTGGCAACTTACTGGTATCAGAGTCACTGGAAAATGTAATTAAAGTTAGAAGTTTGCTTGATGAACACGGGATAAGTGCTGAGAGTCAGGTGTCCTTAAGAGGTGTTTTCATCAGGCCTACTGGATCACTGCTATCGGCCTGCCAGACAGGAAATGTGCCCTCTCTTTCAGGTCACCCTCCCTTTTGGACCATGCTGGACGCTTCCTCTCCAGCGCTTCTTTTAGGCTCTTGACATCCGCCAGATCTTCTTTTCGTCCAGGGGTTCCTCCTCTCAACATACTTCTAGAACATTTCCAAGAACCTGGCTCACTTTACATGACCCTGCTATTTTAGGTTGACTATCTTTATCTTAATCAAAAGACCTATCCCAGTCACCACCCTGGGAGGGTTACTTTGGAAGGCCGAGGACATATATGACCTGAGGATCCTAGAAGGCTGCCATAGTTTTTTCCTGACCTTTTGCTAAAGTCACCTCTTATCCTAGATCTCGGGGTCTTTTCTGCGTTGAGGTCTCTCTCTGCCCACCAGGTACAAAGAGGACACGAATCTCAGTCTGAGTGACTGAGTATAGAAAAGGGTAACCTTACCTGTCTGTGTAGCTACAGGAGAGGGGCGGTGCTCTAAGTAGCGAGGGGACACCTTTGAATTGGGCTTTTTTTGCTTCAGTTGGGAGCTGTGTGGAAGAGGTAAGATTTGAGCTTAATTTTACTAAAACAAATTTTTTTTATTGAGGTGTAGTTGATTTACAATATAAGTTTCAGGTGTACGACACAGTGATTCACAATTTTTAAAGCTTATACTCCATTTATAGTTGTTATAAAATATTGACTATATTCCCTGTGCTGTATACTATATCCCTGTAGTTTATGTTATACATAGTAGTTTGTACCACTTAATCCCCTACTCTTATGTTGCCCCTCCCCCCAATTTGAGCTCAATTTTAAAGAATGAGAATAAGGAAGTTTGGCAGCTGGAGGGAAAGGCTCCTTTATTAAGTGGGCCAAGAAAAAGTGAAACTGATGGCCCTGGTCCACCCTGACACTTTGAGTCCTGACTGCATGCACAGGCAGCATTACTTACTGAAGAAGTCCCAAGACCATGGAGTGTAGAGTCTAAGGTGTTTAGCCACGTAATAATGGAAAAGGAGATGTCATAGATGAGATAGTGTTTTTAAAAAGAGCCGGCCAAGCCGGATCAGAAACTTCATTTTGAGAGGAGGCCTGGGGTGAGGTCTAAAGTGGCCTGGGAGGATGCCGGGGAGGCACCAGTGAGAGAAGCCAAGCAAGTCTTATTATGTTCCTTAAAGGGTGGGAGCAGGCAGGAGGTGTAAACTCACTGCTTCTCATCTCTGCTTGGGGATCTTCTGAAAAATTATACCAAGTAGGTACCTTGATTGGGTTGAAAGATGGCTTGGAGCAGAACAGGGCCTGTGTTTTATGGAACGGCTCCTCTTTGCTCTATGGGTTCTGGATCTCAGTCAGGGTGGGGAGAGGAAGTCTGTAGTCCCTGAGTATTATTTGGAGAAGGCTCGCTCTGATTTGGAGTCCTCTTCCTTTTTTAGGGCCTGCTTGTTCTGACGGCCCCCAGAAGGGTGCTGAGCCCCAGGAGGGATGGTAGGTAGGCTCTCCTTCACAGCCCATCTTTTGACCTCCTTATACCAGCACCTGTTCCAGCTGGTTTGTTCCCGCAGCTTGTGGTTGGAAGCCAGGCACCTGGGGGCATTATCTCCTTAAGTGATGCTGGTATTCCGGGGCCTGGGAGGGCAGATGTCATCACTCCTGTTTTGCAAGTGAAAAAAAGACTTCTTGGAGTTAAGTGGCTTGTCCAAGGTCACAGTGATAGAACCAGAACCCCAGTCCAGATCCTCTGAGAGTGTGGCTGGCCAAACAGCCCTGCCCTGCTGGGAGCATTTACCCTCAGCTCCCCTGCTCTTCCTTTTTTTTTTTTTGCGCGGGGGGGTACGCGGGCCTCTCACTGTTGTGGCCTCTCCCGTTGCGGAGCACAGGCTCCGGACGCGCAGGCTCAGCGGCCATGGCTCACGGGCCCAGCCGCTCCGCAGCATGTGGGATCTTCCCGGACCGGGGCACGAACCCGCGTCCCCTGCGTCGGCAGGCGGACTCAAGCACTGCGCCACCAGGGAAGCCCCTCTTCCTTTTAATTCATCTTGCAAACAAAACAGGCTAATCTTTCTTTCTTTAAAAGGAATATTTATTTATTTTGGCTGTGCTACATCTTAGTTGTGGCACGCATGTGGGATCTAATTCCCCAGCTAAGGACGGAACCCGGCCCCCTGCACTGGCAGCGTGGAGTCTTACCCACTGGACCACCAGAGAGGTCCCCAGGCTAATCTTTCCAAAATACCCATTCACCCTGTCATGTAAGAAAACCTGCGGTTATTCTTCACTGCGATAGGATATATCCATCAACATCTCTCTCCGCACCCCTTAGCTTTAGTTGTATTGTGGGGCGGGAGGTGAAGGTGGGCAAGTGTTTTCCTCCCTATCCAGCCTCATTCCAAATCTGATTCATCCTCCAGGTTCAGCCTCTGCTCTACACTGACCTCCTTAACCTCATTTATCATTGATACTACTTATTTTTGTTTGGCTTCCAAGCCATCCTGGCCCATCAGGGTGGTTGGTATTTGTGGCGTAGTTCTCTTTAGAGATGCTTTTCAACGATCTTTTCCAATCTCTCCAAGTCTAGTTGAATTTGTCAGCTCCTTGAGGGCAGGGCCAACAGTGTCTGCTTCTTTGATGTCGGGAGGGAGAGGGAGGGAGGGAGAGAGAGGGGGAGAGGGAAAGAGAGGGGGAGGGAGAGAGAGAGAGAGAGAGAGTGAGAGAGTATATGTATGTATGTATGTGTATATATATACATATATATACACACACATAAATATTCTTCTTGGGGGGAGGGGCCACTGCTCAGGAGGAGGGAACTTGAAATGGTTGAAGCTGCACCTGGAGGCTCCGAACGAGTGCAGTCTTGAGCAGCAGATGTATGTGCCTGGGAATGAAGGAATCGCTGTACTTTTGAACTCCTCCTCCCCACCCCCCAACCCCGCACCTTGCAAACAGGAAAATGAGACATCCAAGGCTGACCCAGAGTGACCTAGGGGACCCAGGGACTTGGCCAGGAAGTGATTTTCAAAGCCTGAACTCCTCTTCACGCCACGCCGTTTAAGGCAGAGGAGACCACCCCCCGGCAACGCTCCCAGTTCCCGTTCTGGAGCGCACCCAGTTCTGTACGGGCGCTTTCTGCCCATCTCTGTGTGCTCTGAGTTTTCCTACAGTTTCCTGGGCCTCTTCGCTCATCTGTAAGCTCTTCCTTTTTTTTTTTTTTTTTTTGGTTGTGCTGCTGAGACTCACTTTTAACAACTTTCTTCTGTCTCTCCCAGACGGCCCGAAAGCTCCTCTCTCCTTTTGCCTGCGCTCCTGGCTCTCTGGGCGCTCGTACCTTACCTCCGCAGCTGGAGGGCAGCCCCTTCCCTCCCGGTTCTCCTCCTTCCCTCCCCGCGCGGCCCGCGGGCTCCCGGCCTCGCCCCCCGGCTCCGCGCCGGGCTCTGGCGGAGTTGGAGGAGAGGGGGCGGGGAAGGCTGGCCGGTTGGAGGGGGCGGGCACCGCCTCCAGCCTGGCCTGGGCGGGGCCCTGGGAACGGGCGGAGGCCCAGCCGCGCCCCCAGGCCCCAGCGCCGGCCCGCGCCCCTCGGACCGAAGGAGAGGGGCTGGCCCACTGCCAGCGTCTGAGAGCCGGCCCCCTCCCCCGGCCCGCTCGCAGCCAACCAGGCACTCCAGCGGGGCCCACGTGACCTGGAGTTCTAGACAAAGAAAATGTTCAATCCCTCCCCCCCACCTCCCCCTCCCCCTCTCTCTGGCCCCCTCCGCCCCCCAGCCCCATCGCCCCCTTCCCCTCCCCCCAGACGGGCAGCTACTTACAGAGCTTCAGGGCTGGGGCTCACACCTGAGCCGGACCACAGAGGGGCTGCACCTGGCCTTATGGGTAGGTTCCTGGATGGAGCCCTGGGGAAACTGGGGGCGGGGAGGCGGCCGGGGCCGGTGGGAGGATCTCTGGGCCTGCAGCCCTCTGGGCTTGAGAAGAGTCAAGTCTGCCTCCCCGGCCCGCAGGAGCTGGCTCCCCTGCCTGGCCTGAGTTCTGGAGATGCTGAGTTACTGCTGTCCCACCCACTTCCTCCTCAGGAGCCCCAAGCCCCACTCCTTCCTGCGCTCAGGTGGGACCTGGCGGCTCAGGGGCCAGCAAGAGCAGGCCTGGTGTGAGCCTGGGGCAGTGGTCAGCGAAGGCTGGGGGCAGGCCCCGGCCCGTGGAGTTGGGCTAGCAGCGGCGGTTTTGCTGAGCTGGCTGGCAGATGGGTTGTTGGCATTTCCTTGCTGACCTGTGTTCCTGGCTGGTGGACCACGCCGTCCTCAGGCCGTGCCAAGCTTGTGGCCTCTTGAGAGGGACAGTTTCCTCTCCTGCCTGTTCCTGGGAGCCACCGTCAGGCCACCAGAAAAAAGTGGTGTCAGGGTGGGAGGGAGCAGTGTGGCCCTGACAGGGGGCTGTGGGGTGGCCTGACGCCGGCCTGTGATGGGAGAGGCACCTGGGACAGCCCGGGGTCCGCGTGGGTCCCTGGACCTCTGACCTTTGGAATGGGAAGCAGCCCGAGTCGCAGAGAGAGGTGGAGGCGGGACAGCTGCCTGAGGAGATGGGACTGGATGGGGAGGCCATGCCTCCACCAGAGTGGAGTTACCAGTGGCTCTCCAGGCAGAACAAACTCCAGGCCAAGTGGCCTCCTCGAGCCGCCGTAGTGGGGCTGGTGTGGTGTCTTCCTGATCCTGCCCAGTCTCTTGGCTACTCTGGGGTAGGACCTTCTGAACTGAGGTGGGGGGGAGCCTTTAGCCCAAAAGCCCCAGCCCAGAGTTAACCCTTATTTCTCCTATTGTCCGGGGGGTTGGCATGAACGTGGAAAAGGGGCCTCCCGCACTGCCCTAGGCAAGTCTATTCTAATGAGCCCCTCCCCCACCCAGCCACCCTCTCGCCCCTTCTTCCCCTTTCCTCTTGCCTCCTGCTGCTGACCCACCCCCTTCTTCCTTCCCCCACCCCTGCTGGCCTTGTCCCGGTGGAGGCCCCTTCCTCCCCTGCCTGCCAAACCATGCTGGGTGCGTGTTCTCCTGCACCTACTGGGTTGGGGGCGCTTAACAGCCGTCAGCAGCACCGTCTGACAAGCTGGGGGAAGTTGTGGGGGAAGAATAATGTTCAGGAACTCACTGTGGAGGGGTTGAGAAGAGAGACAAAGGGGCTGAGGGGGAGTGAGGAGGGTGGTGTCAGGCACGACTGCCTTCTAGACTGGGGGAGGCCGGGGGGAGCCCGACGCGTGTGCCCCGGGCCCCCCCAGCGCTGCTTGCTGGGATCCTTTCCCCCTGCCGCCTCCTGCCACCTGCGCACCTTGTTCTGGCTGAGGGGGCCCGTCGCCCCTGGAAACTGGGTCTTTTGGCAGAATGGTGCTGCCTTCCACCCCAGGCAGCACCCTGGTCTAGGTCAGCAGGCGTACCTGAAGTTCACGGAGGCATGGTGGAGGGAAGGGAGCAGAGACTGCTAGGCAGGGCACTTATCTGAGCAGATCTGGCCCTGGGATAGCGCAGCCGCAGCTGACAATTCTGAGAGAGAGCCTCTCTCCCCACAGGCTTGAGTGCGCACCTAGGCACACCTTGTGGGAGGGGAGGAGGTAGATTTTAGGAAGGGGTGGGGCAGGATCCCCCAGGTGAGGGTGGGGCTTGGGAGGGAGGAGCAGGTCCTCTGCGTTCTTCCACCCTCACCCCACCTCGGAGCTCTCTCTCCCAGCTGTTTGTGGGCTGGGGGCAAAGGATGCTTTATCCCATTTTAGCATTTGTTGAGTCAGAGAAAGAACTAAGACTTCCATCCTCGTGTTTTAGGAATTGCCACAAGAAGCAGATTTGGTCTGTGGCCAGGAGGCAAAGACTTGAAGATAGATCAAAATAAAATGAATCTAAGAGACAGTAGACCATTGAGCTCTTCTTAACCTGGAACCTGGGGGTCCATTGACAGGCTTTGAAGAGGCCTTGGAATTCTTGGTACATACATACGTCAACTTTTTCAACCAGTCAGAAAAGGTTAACAGAAATCCTTCAGTTCAAACTCCTTTTTAGGTGGAGCAACTCAAGGGACTGCTCCCAAGTCGGCTGTTAATTAGTTGCAAGGCTAAGACAGGAATATAAATGCTGTGACTTCCAGCTTAGAGATCTTATACTCCAGGTAATCTTGAGGGTGGGTTTGTATTCACAGCTCTAAGCTCTCAGGGAAAGCTTCATGTTGAAGGTGGGATTTTTTTCCCTTTGAATCTGGTGTGGTGAAAACGGGTGCAGAGCCTTGAAGCTTGAGGGCCACGTGTCCTAGATTCAGCCGTTGGGGTGAGATGGGTGAGATTAGGTTGAATGGCCCTCAGAGCTAAGTATCAGGTATTTCATTCTCCTCTGCAGGGTGATGGGAATACTGGAGCAGGTTTGGAGAAGGAATGGGCATGCAGGTCATAGCCTGAAAGATGAGCATGAGATGGTGAACGGTGAAAGGATGGAGGCTGTTCAAATTGGGAGAATACTTGGGTTTGGATTAATTTGTCAGTGGGATGGCAGAGAGGATGCCTGGCTATACTGTGGACTCCCTAAATAGTTGTTGAAAGAATAAGTGTATTTATGGATCTGAAAGGTGCACGTAGAAAGAAGGCGTAGAATCTGGTGACAACATACATTAGATGTGATCCTGAGAACTCCAGGATGGCGTGTGAGCACGGGAGCAGGCAAGCTCTTCTGGGGCTTTTCGTGGTGGTTGAGCAGAGGGGGAAGGAACCGTGCGCTCTGAACACAAAACAGTGATTTCTTCGTTACGTATCACAACAAAACTAGAATTGTGGTCTGGAAGCCAAGACCAGGAAGAGAAGGGGTCGATTGCCCAGGAAAACTATGGAGAAAAGGACAAGAGGATCCATTTCTAGATCGGGGAGTAAGATAGGAGAGGCTGGAGCCAAGGCCTGTGCCTAATCTAAGGGGCATCGTTGGTATCTGCATAGAATTGATCTCTCCGTATCAGAAGATGGGCAACTGATGATGCTGACAATTGAGGAAGGTTAGACAAGGGAGGAAGATCTCCTAGGAGGCAGAGAAGGCTGGCGTTGAGCCAAGTGATCTGAGCTCACCTCTCAACTTCACGTCTCTCTGTTTTCCGTGGCAAGCTGCTTGAGTTGATGAGGGAAGAACTCCTCTCTCCAGCCCCTTACCTTCTGTCACTGTCTCCAGACCCTGGAGAGATTGAGAAGAGCCCCTTGAGTGTCAGCTCAAGGTAACTTCTGTTCCTTGTTTCCCCAGGCTGAGAAGAAAGCCAAGGTGATTGCAGTAATGAATGCTGTCGAAGAAAACCAGGGGTCCACCGAGTCTCAGAAGGTGGAGGAGGCCAGTCCTCCTGCTGTGCAGCAGCCCACCGACCCCGCATCCCCCACTGTGGCCACCACGCCTGAGCCCGTGGGGGCTGACGCTGGGGACAAGAACGCCGCCAAAGCAGCTGATGATGAACCGGAGTACGAGGTGAGCGGCTGGCTTCACCTGCCTCGTCCAGCTCCTCCTGTCCTGCTCTCTCTACCCGACCCCAGGCCTCTTTGTCTCTCCAGTCTCGCTCTGTCCATTCAGATGGCGCTCCCTCCTGGCTGTCCTGACCCTCAGATGCCCAGGGCTGGGGTTGCTTTGGGGGGAATCAGGGTGGCAGGGCCTCGTGACCACCATGTAATGACTTCTGCTCCTTGGGGCTCCAGGACGGCCGGGGCTTTGGCATTGGGGAGCTGGTGTGGGGGAAACTGCGGGGCTTCTCCTGGTGGCCAGGCCGCATTGTGTCTTGGTGGATGACGGGCCGGAGCCGAGCAGCAGAAGGCACCCGTTGGGTCATGTGGTTCGGAGATGGCAAGTTCTCAGTGGTGAGTCCTGGGGTTTGGCGGTAGCCTGGCAGGGGCGGGCGGGGAGGAAGGGGTCTTGGTCCCGGGGCCTCTGGTTTTGGCTGGGGGCGTGGTTCGGGATTAGGATGGTAGGAGGGGGCTCTGCTCGTCCCCGCTCTGTATATGTGTGATTGGAGGAAGCCCTTGAGATCATTAGGTTGCACTCCAAACGAGAGTCGGATGTCTTCCAGGAGCCCTGTACCCAGAATTCCCTTCCACCTGCATTCAGGTCCTCCCCGACACCGGGGCTTGGACTCCTCCTTTACGTCATGTAATTATTTACTGGTGCATCCGGTCCTCTTGAGGGCAGAGACCGGGCCCTAATGCCCCCACCCCTGACCACGCCAGGCAGGTGGTGGGTGCTCGGTGAGTGTGGAAGGAGGAGCAAACGAGGGCGGGTTGTGCCTTCAGGTGTGTGTGGAGAAGCTGATGCCGCTGAGCTCCTTCTGCAGCGCCTTCCACCAGGCCACCTACAACAAGCAGCCCATGTACCGCAAGGCCATCTACGAAGTACTGCAGGTCAGTGCCCCTCCGAGGGACTCAGCAGGGCGAGCTCAGACGGCAGGGACCACTTTTGGTCTGGAAGCTGGAGCACAGGGCTTAGGCCTGGGCAGAGGGTCTGCCTGGGAGGCCCTCGGGCCTCCTCCTCTCCTTACTCGTCTCCTTTCTGCAACTTCTCCCACCTGTTGCCTGAGCCCACCTTCGCTACTCTCCCCACATGTGTTGCCCTCCAGGTGGCCAGCAGCCGAGCGGGGAAGCTGTTCCCAATGTGCCACGACAGCGACGAGAGCGACACTGCCAAGGCCGTGGAGGTGCAGAACAAACAGATGATCGAATGGGCCCTGGGAGGGTTCCAGCCCTCTGGCCCCAAGGGCCTGGAGCCCCCAGAAGGTAAACGCAGGTGCACCAGCAGCTCCGCACCCAGGCTCGGAAAGCCGTGCTTAGGTAGGGCCGTCAAGGCCTCCTCCATGAAGCTTCGCAGTGGGAATGGCCGCCGTCTCCCCCTCCCTGGGGCCAGGTAGGGCCAGTGCCACTCTGGGACTTTGAACAACCTGCTCCCCCTTGGCTTGCTGGCACCAGAGACTTGGGAGCTAGGAACAAGCTGGGCACCGGGCCGCACCTTGCTACACCCCGTTGTAGGTAGATGGTCCAGGGGAAGAGAGCTGGGATTCCTCGTCAGCCAGTAACCATGACCTCATCACATGCTTTCCCGATCCAGAGGAGAAGAACCCCTACAAAGAAGTTTACACAGACATGTGGGTTGAACCCGAGGCAGCTGCCTATGCACCGCCCCCACCAGCCAAAAAGCCCCGAAAGAGCACAACTGAAAAGCCCAAGGTCAAGGAGATAATTGATGAACGCACAAGAGGTAGTTGGCCTGGCTCTGGAGAGAGCGGCAGGGTGAGGCCGGCGTTCAGAGGAATGGGCATGACCCTCGAGGCCTCCTCTGACGCCGGGCTCTCCTCCCCTCTGCAGAGCGGCTGGTGTACGAGGTGCGGCAGAAGTGCCGGAACATCGAGGGTGAGTCCTGAGGGGGCAGCTGGGCCTTGGCCCTGGGAAGTCAATTGTCTGTTCCACTTGGGCCCTAAGGTGGTGGCCGGCACAGAGTACTATAGGTACCGAGGAAGGTACGATGCCGTGGGACATCAGTACTTGGTGACAGGATGTGTCCTTTATGTCCCACCACCTCCAGCCTGCTTGACACACATCTATCTTCCGGTGCCACGATCTTTCCTGTCGGTGGTGGGAACTGGTCACTAGGGTTTGGGACACTCCAGTGGGTCAGATAAGGGTGGCCTCTCTTGGATCTGAACTTGCCCTTTTACCTTTCCTCACCTTCTCTCATCTGGGGGTCATTAGTGCATCCCATATCTGTCTCCCTTGGCCTAGTGATGGTGTGTCCAGCTCGGGGCCCTCAGGGCCAGGAAGGATGAGGGCAGGGGCCTAGGCCTTAAGGGTTGACTGCCCGAGGACATCTCCAGAGTGACACAGGGTCAGGCCCCGTTCTCACAGCGGGTTCTTGACCCTCGTACCATGCCTTTCCTGGAAGGCGGCGTTGCTGCTCAGGGAGATGAGTGGGCTTCTGAGATCGGGGCCGCGCTGCCTCCCTGTTCCATGGGGCCCCTCCCAGACTCTTTCCTGCCTTCATTTCTGGCTGCTGCTCCAGCACGCCCCTTGTTATAGCTTTTCTGGAGCTGGGCTTCGGCCCAAGCGGGGAGGGGGCCCTTCTGTGACACTCACTCTGCTTCCTCTGTTTTCCAGACATTTGCATCTCTTGTGGAAGCCTCAACGTCACCCTGGAACACCCTCTTTTCATCGGAGGAATGTGCCAAAACTGCAAGGTAGGGGCACACCCAGCAGAGACGAGGCCCCTGGCTGGCCACACCTCCTGGCCTCTGGGCTGTAGGCGCCTGGGATAGCTGTGAGGGTGACTCCGAGGTTTGCTCTTGAAGCAGAGTCCTGATAAAATGGATCCTTGGGTTTCACGCGTTTGACTTGCTGTTGCTTTTCCTCTGAGAGATCCTTGCCCCCTCTAAAGCCCCATTCATGTCCCCAGATGTGGGCTCACAGTCGCTAGTGTGAAGTGGGCGTGGACAGACTGATGGGTGGGTCCCTGTGCCCTGGGGCGGGGGACCACAAGGCGGTGCAGGCCTTCTTTTCCAGCCCTTCCCACGCGCCTCTCCTTGGTTTGTCCACTGCAGTGGGGAGGCATGGTGTCCCCTTCCCAGATCTGTGGTCTGGGCTGGACCCTGGCTGGATGGGTAGCGGGGTCGTGTCTCCAGGGCTCTGTGTCGAGGTTTCAAGGCCAAAGCCCAGAGGCTGGGTTCATAGCCTGCCTTCACCCTGGCTGGCCTGGGTGCTGCCCGGTGGTCTCTGAGCCTCCGCCGTGCTCCCTAGAACTGCTTCCTGGAGTGCGCGTACCAGTATGATGATGACGGCTATCAGTCCTACTGCACCATCTGCTGCGGGGGGCGCGAGGTGCTCATGTGCGGGAACAACAATTGCTGCAGGTGAGGCCCCGCCCCCGCACGTAGTGGCCCTCCCTCTTTGCCCTGCACTGCGGCCACACTCCATCCGGGACTGGCCTTGGGGTGAGAGTCCCCTCCGCTCCACTGGGCTTCCTTCCAGGTGCTTTTGCGTTGAATGTGTGGATCTCTTGGTGGGGCCGGGAGCTGCGCAGGCAGCCATTAAGGAAGACCCCTGGAACTGCTACATGTGCGGGCACAAGGGCACCTACGGGCTGCTGCGGCGGCGAGAAGACTGGCCCTCTCGGCTCCAGATGTTCTTCGCCAATAACCACGACCAGGAATTCGTGAGTGCTGGGCCGAGGGTGGCTCTCCTCACCCCCCGCCTGCCAAAGCCAGAGGGCAGACTCCACCAGAGCGAGAGCGCTTCGGTCGGTCGGGGGCCTGGGCGCCGGGCAGCGGGGCCTGAGCCACGAGCGGGCTGTGCAGGTCTGGAAATCCCAAGCGCTCACAGTTGGCCGGGGGGCCAGCCCCGCGTGCGGGTCTGTAGGACACTCCTGGACACTCACCGGGCCTGTTGTGCTGGCTGCCTAGGACCCTCCGAAGGTTTACCCACCTGTCCCAGCCGAGAAGAGGAAGCCTATCCGGGTGCTGTCCCTGTTTGACGGAATCGCTACAGGTGAGAGTCTTGGGCGTCTTCGTCCTGGGACGTGGGAGCTGGGCTCAGGGGACTGTGTGTGCGTAACTTTGGCAAAACAGAGTGACGGTTAACGTTACAACTGTTAAAATATTACCGTAAGGAGGAAACTTCTGTGTTCAATGAAAAGTGAAACTAAGTGGTAAACCAGCATGTTTGGTGGGCATTGCCTTACTGGGGACGTGAGGTCGGGGTCGGGGGGCGGGAACGGGGGCAGTGGGAGGGAGGCGCTCCAGCAGAGGTTAGAGCGATCGCTGGTCAGAGACTATGGAAGATTTTCACAGAACCTCAAAGGACAGACTTGGCGACCAAAGCAAAATCATAGGCAGTCCTGTTGTGCTTTGATTATAAGTCGCAGTGGAAAAACAAACTCTAAACGAGAGAGTCTAAAGAATATTTAAATCGCCCGTAATCCTATGACTGGTATTTTGGTATATGTCCTTTTACATTTTTAGATTTCAGAATTTTTTTTCTGTGCATGTGTGTGTTTATATAATCATATGTAGATAGATAAATAAGACAAAAGGATAGTAAAATGCATAGTAAATAGTAAAATGTGTCGTAACGTGCCTTTTCATTTATGATACCATGACTGGTTTTTCATGTCAACCAATATAGAATTACATTATTTACAAATGCTACCTAGGATTCTATGGAGGGAAACTACCATAATTTATTTAATGAACCCCCTATCGGGTTGTTTACTTTTTTCCCCGCCGCTATGAGCAGTTCTGTGACAAGCATCCTTGAACATGCGTCTTTATATACTTAAACCGTTAACTTTTAGGGAATCCCGGGTCACCGTGTAGCCGCTGTTTTTAATTTCATGTGGTTCTTGACGTGAAGACTCATATACACCCCTCAGCCCTGCCCCAAGGCTGAGGCTCTTCAGTCCTTAGGAAACAAATAGTCCTCCTTAGAACTTGTCTTCATGGGACCAAAGGGAGATAGATGGGCAGGCTGGGCCCGGAGACCTTGGCCAGAGGGTGGGGAAGGCACCTGGGCCAGATGTCTGTCTTCTGTTCCCAGCTCAGTGCTGATGTCATGTGAACCTAAAGGAGTTAATGTACAGCTTTGGTTTCCCGGGCTAGGACCTTGAAGCCTTCTTAAGCCACGTCACACCCCAAGAGGCCGTGCAGGCCCCTTGTGGGGAGGTCTTTGGGGAGCAGTGGGAATGGTGCTGTGTCTCCTGACACAGGGCCTGTTCTGTTTCCTTGCCTCAATTCAGCAAGGCTTTGTGGAAGGGCCGTGGTCAGGAAGTGTGAGTAGTCAGTTCAGGAGGAAACACGCTGACTGAGACCGCCCACTCTGTCTTGAAGACATTTGCAACCCAAGAGAAGGGCTGGCTCAGGCGTGCGAGCTGCTCTGAGGTGGAGGATGTGCCGCCTCAGAAGGTGCTGGGCCTTACAGAAGGGGGGAGGCCATCCCGGGGGCTGTAGGCTGGGGTGGGCCTCAGTGAAACCTTTCTAGAGTAGGTGGCATTTACCTTGAGTCTTGACGGATGGTTGAATTTTGCAGCGGGAGGTGATAGAAGGGCTGAGGAAGGACCAGTGTATGCAAGATACAGAAACAGCAAAGCCCACCCAAAAGTCACCTGTTGTTGTCCCTGCTTCCCGAAACCCCCCTGCTGTCCTGTCTTGGCTATTTTCTGAGTAGATCAAATTAGGCGTGAAAGAGCCTCGATGTAACAGCCTGTCTGATGTCCTTGTTACTGATACTCCAGTTTGATCCAGAAGTCTCCTGCGGCTTTCAGGGCAGGGTAGGGCTAGGGCCTGCCTTTGACCCATGTGTCCGGCTGGCCCGAGGGACCCCCTGCAAAGACTGGGGTGCCAGGGAGGTGACCCAGTGACGGTGCGTTTTGCTGGCTGGCACAGGGCTTCTGGTGCTGAAGGACTTGGGCATTCAGGTGGATCGCTACATCGCTTCCGAGGTGTGCGAGGACTCCATCACGGTGGGCATGGTGCGGCACCAGGGGAAGATCATGTACGTCGGGGACGTCCGCAGCGTCACGCAGAAGCATGTATGTCAGTGCCGCCACGGCCCCGCCCACCTTCTCTACGTCACTTAGCTCCGGGGACAGCGCCAGCTCCTCTCATTTTGTCCATTTGCTTTTTTCCTTTCTCCCCCCCCTCCCCCGTTGAACTCTCTCCCTCCTTCTCTTCCATTTCCCTCCTTGTCTCTAGAGGATCGGGGCAGATTCCAGTGGGAATTGGGGGCCAGGCTTCTTGGGCCTGGCTGGTTTCCGGGCCCTCTTGAGTGGAGCGCTGTGGGTTGCAGTGAGGTTCCCATCCTCCCAGTACTGCTGGCGAAAGGTTCGCCAGCCTCCATTTTGGGGAGGGGGGGATCTGGCGGGATCCTGCCTGAGTGGCCCCTTGCTTTTCCAGTTATCCATGTCGACCTCGAACTACAGGCCCTCAGGCATCCTGAAGGGCATATGGAGGGGTTCAGATGGTCCAGACACCTGCCCAAGGTGCGCAGAGCACAGAGTACCTTTCATTCAGCTGCCCAGCCTGGACCGCTGTCCCCCCTGAGTGGCTGCTTTTCCTGCTGGGGGCACGCTGGTTTCCCCACTGGCCTCAGAGATGGTCCAGTTCAGTCCTTTCCCTTTATTATTTAGGAAACAGCCCAGAGAGCCTCAGTGACTTGCCTGTGGCTGCACTGTGTGTGCGCGCGCGTGTGTGTATATGAATGTACGTGTGTATGTAGAGAGCATTCAAAGCAGCCGGGTCTCTTCTCTCCCATGCCAAAGTACTTTTTTGCTAAATTCACAGATCCTTTCTCTCTCCCTTTCTGCCTCTGTCCCCGGACATCAGGCCCATCACATTACCTTTATCCTCCCAGATCCAGGAGTGGGGCCCGTTCGATCTGGTGATTGGGGGCAGTCCCTGCAATGATCTCTCCATCGTCAACCCCGCCCGCAAGGGACTCTACGGTAGGTGCTGCGCTCACCCCTCCACCTTCTGAGCTGGTGCTTTCGCACGTCAGTTTCCTACTTGGATATTTCTGCCCTGGGACGGCTACTCCCAACGACCCTGCCCTCCCCGTGCCCGGGCCACACCACTGTCTCCTGCAGACAGCCCCAGCTGATGGCTTTCTCTTCCGACCTCTCAGAGGGCACTGGCCGGCTCTTCTTTGAGTTCTACCGCCTCCTGCATGATGCGCGGCCCAAGGAGGGAGATGATCGCCCCTTCTTCTGGCTCTTTGAGAATGTGGTGGCCATGGGCGTTAGTGACAAGAGGGACATCTCGCGATTTCTCGAGGTATAGCCAGCACCCTTGGTTTGGTCAGCTCACTAATGGCTTCTACCTTGGACTGCTGCTTTATCCCTGTCTCATCTGCATTGTGGAGCTGGGGACTGGTGACTTCCGCTTTGCAAGGGGCCCGTTTGGGAAGCTCTGGGCTTCCCAAGTAGACAGGGAGGAAGCACACCTTGGACAGAACCCGTGGTCTCACTGTAAGAGGTGGTATGGGGGTGTGGGCCTCAGCACTTGGAGGACCTGACTGTTGTCAACAGGGCGGAGTGTCAGACTCCTGGGCTTGGGGGTCTGCGTGGCGATTCCCTGGGGGAACCTTTGAGATACCAGAAGCAATTTTCCCAACCAGAGTGGCTTGTCCTCGCTCCCTGGCACCGTGACGGATGCTTTATGGCACCTGGGAAGAAAACACAGCTTATCTCAGTTTCTGTTTCCCATTTTGTGGGTCCCAGCTTGCTGAGCCTGGTTTGGGCTGTGCACAGAGGGTTTCTGCAGCCAGAGTCCTTCTTGGGGCGGGCAGTCTGGGAGCCCGAGCCTGTGCTCCCGGGTCTTGGGGGCAAACGCCTCAAGCTGGTGTGTTTGGCTCACAATGTGGACGTACTACAGCGAACACATCCACACTCGTTGGAACTTTCTTTCTCAAAGCCTCCGGGCGAGCTGGAGCTGTGTGGTCCAGTGTGGTGGGCATCTGCCATGTGTGGCATTTAAATTGACATTAAAATTCCTCAGTCACACCAGCCTCCTCTCAAGTACTCCGCCATCTGCAGCTGGTGGGCTAGTGGCCACTACATGGAACAGTGCAGATAGAACATTTCCATCATCGCGGTGTGGACTGTGCGGGTCTAGACTGTTCCAGTGGGAGCGTGTGGAACGTAGCTGGGTTTAATTCCAGCTTTTCCTGGGGCCTTCAGGCTCTCCCAGTGTGGCCTCTCGAGAGAGAAGTAAGAGCCTTTGAGGCTCTAAACTAGCAAATTTCCTGGCACGCTTACATTTCTCTCTCACTCATCTTTAACCTCTGTCCTGTTTTATAGTCCAACCCTGTGATGATTGATGCCAAAGAAGTGTCGGCTGCACACAGGGCCCGCTACTTCTGGGGGAACCTTCCCGGTATGAACAGGTTGGTGAGAGCTCCGTGCCCAGGTGGCTGCGGGTGGGTGTCTGCAGGCAGGATGACGCCCCGAGGAGGGGGCCAGCCTCCCCTGCTGACCAGCTTGCTGCTCTGCCGTGTTCTTCTTTGTTTCCTTTTCCTTGAGGAAGAAGGGGAGTCAGGTGTAGAAAATACTTGCCTGAGAAACCAAGGACTAGTGGTCCCAAATGGGACCTTTAAAAAGCACACTCTTGACACAGAAGAGGACTCATCGTGCTGCTGAGTTATATGGTTGGTTCTCCTACGTTGGTGATGTGTCTAGAGTCAGCTGGTCCCTAGTCCCCTGAGGTAAAGCTGTGGAGGATGTGTTTGGGGATGGGAAGGAGAGTGGCGCACACAGCTGGGCCACATCGGGCTCCGGGAGAGAGAGTGTCGAAGCAGCAGGCACCTCGCAGCTCGGAGGGCCCTGCTCCACTTATTATCCACACGCTTCGTTGGCTTCAAGTCCTTTTTCGGAAGGATGCTCTTCGTTTAGGTTACACAGAGATTTTAATGTCCAGGAATGAAGAAAATTTCATTTCTTCAGCGTAATAATCGTACTATAAAAAGGCGTATGTGAAGAAAGGAATTCTGGTTGAGAGTTAGTGGTTCAAAAGCAGAGGGAGATCCGCCCAATCTAGATACCTATTACGGAAAGAAATACTTTGCACCATGTTTTGAGTGTGGATTTTAAGCCTCCTTGGTACACCTACAAATTGGGAACATCATTTAACCTGGCCTCAGTCATCTAATCTGCCTCTCTGGCAATAGCATGAAGTTTTAGGAACTTCCCCCGTCTCATACCTGTTTGGCAAAGCTGCCGTCTTTTGCGAGGGCTTGTTGGCTGGGAAGGAGATGGGTCAGTGGGCAGCTGACCTGAAAACTGTCTCGGTGTCTCCCTAATGTTCCCGGGATGGATGTCTGTGCGTACTGGAAAAATGGACTGGCTTATGTAGTCCAGTATTTTTATGGAGCCAGTAACTCAGCGTACCCTGACAGCCCTTGGGGGGATTGTTCTCACATGCTTCTTCCAACTCTAAAATTCTAGAACTCTGAGCTTCCAGGAGGAGCAGAGGTACCGCGAGGGACCAAGTAGAGTGTATATGCGCCTAAACAGGGAGGAGCCTGGAGGCGCGATCTGACCATGGGTCCTGGGGTGGTTCCCATGCAGAGATGGTGGACCGTTCTGTGAAACCTTTATTACGTAATCCTAAATGTCAGAAAAGGCCAGCAGCGAAGGTGATATTTAGTGATCTGGTCTGCCTTCTGAGAAGTGACACGTTCCGTGTCACAAAATTTTAGTCTTCTGGGGACTGTGCAGAATTTGTCTGGTTAACTAACTGTACATTTCGGGTGTACAGTTTGACGAATTTCATCCAGTGTACAGACCCATGTAACCATCACCGTAGTCGAAATACAGGCCATTCTGTCATGCCAAAGCTTGCTTTGTGATGGGTGCTTTTAAGACTCAGTCTATTTTTAAGTAACAGGTTTAAAAATAATTGGGCTTTTCCCCATCTGGGCAGGCGTTGTCTGTTCATTTGTAGTTTGAGACCACTTTCGAATTCACCTTTAAGGATTCATGCTTGGGGGACTTGTGTCTGTGAGTGGCTGCAGTGTATGTCGCATGTGTTGGGGAGTCTGAGGGGGGTTACGACGCACGTGGGTGACGGGGTCCTCTTTGATTTCCCCGTGTGAGTCAGATGGCTGCTGGCTCAGGGCCCTGGGTGCGCCCCTGCCGTCGTCCTGGTCTCTGTTGTTACTCTCTCTCTTCTGCCTTCCAGGCCGTTGGCATCCACTGTGAATGATAAGCTGGAGCTGCAGGAGTGTCTGGAGCACGGCAGGATAGCCAAGGTTAGCCCAGCATCCAAGCCCTCTGCTGGGGGTAAGGAGAAGGGCAGGACGGGCTGGAACAGCACCAGGGCTGTGTGTCCCGCCTGCAGAGGATGCGACTGAGGGGGTCGTGCATGCAGTTGGCCAGAGCGGGAGGGTCGAGGGGGGAAAGCCTGGAGGGCCGGGGGAGAGGTCAGGAATCCTTGCTGCCTGCAGCCCTTCCGTGCTGAGCTCGCCCGCTGCTCCTGTGGGAGGCAGACACTAAGACGTCTTTGCCAAGGTCCCTGCGTCTGCTACGGCTTTTGAATGATTGAGCCAGGACCTGTTGCACGAGCCTTCAGAGCAGAGCTTCTCCTGTGATGTGGAAGCTCCCTTTCTCTCTGGAGAAACCTCCTGGGGCTGCTGGCACCCCAGGGGTGCCTTTGCGCCCCTGAGTGATTTGGCATCCTCTTGCCTGTAAGTCACCACCCCTGGGAAAAAACAATTCTTAGGAGACTGACGAAGGGCAGTGGCTCAAGCTGCTGTCTGTCAAGCCCTTGGCCAGTGGGACTGGACTGAGGATGGCCGGGTGACCTCAGTGTAGGAAGAAAAGCAGGGCAGTGGGGTCTGTGGAGGCTCACGACTGGAGCCTGACCTCGGCCCCTGGATGGACCAGGCCTTGTCACCTTTGGACGCACCAGTCCTTGGTAGGTGCCTGGCAGGAGATGAGTACTCATTTCTCTTTTCCTCTCCTCGTCTTCTAGTTCAGCAAAGTGAGGACCATTACTACTAGGTCGAACTCCATAAAGCAGGGCAAAGACCAGCATTTCCCCGTCTTCATGAATGAGAAAGAGGACATCTTATGGTGCACTGAAATGGAAAGGTACCCACTCACGCTGGTGTCGGGCAGGAGCGGGTGGGAGGGATCTCCGCCTCTGCACCAGACTCGGATCCCCTGCGGATACCCCGTGAGCAGTGGGTTTTCCCGAGCATTTCCCAACATGGCAGATTCCTGGGGGAGGACTCCTGTGCGTTGTAAGGCTGGTTTAAAGTAAGGGGGGGCGTCTAGGAATCAACCCCCGATGCCTTGGCTCCCAGCGGTCCTTCTGAGCTCCAAGGAAGCACCGTGGCTGCAGGAGCTTCCCTGCGTCCCACTTGCTGATGTTATGTGCTTTGCAGACCAGGACAGTGTGGGACCAGGTGGGCCTTAAAGCCTCAGCACCCTGCTTTGGCACAGATTGGACTTGGGCTAGATTCCTCATTCTTGGGGTAACTGCCATTTAGCCAGACAAAGAGACCATTTTCACAGGCAGCCGGAGCAAGCAGGAACTCCTGACATCAGGCAAGGGTTTGGCCCCCTTGCAGAGTCTTCCGTTCTCTGCGGGGGAAGATACCAGGGATGTATTTTTATTACATACAGAGTTGAGATACCCACTGTGGGTCTGAATTTCAGGTGGAGCGTGTCCTGGAGGTGTTTCTCACAAACGCTAACTCTGTTTCTACTGCGTGGGAAATCTCTAGGCAGTGATCATCTTAACATACCTTCAGACCCACAGGGAGTAGCCGGGCGCCTGAGTCTCGAACAGGTTATTAAGGACACAGAATTGCCCAGGCTGGCGCTGACTCCTGCCCTGTCTGCCTTTTCTCCCCAGGGTGTTTGGCTTCCCTGTCCACTATACCGACGTCTCCAACATGAGCCGCTTGGCGAGGCAGAGACTGCTGGGCCGGTCGTGGAGCGTGCCCGTCATCCGCCACCTCTTCGCTCCGCTGAAGGAATATTTTGCTTGTGTGTAAGGGACGTGAGGGCAAACCGAGGTAGTGAAACAAGGTTTAAACAAACAAACAAAAAACACAAAACACAACAAAATACCAAGAACATGAGGATGGAGAGAAGTATCAGCACCCAGAAGAGGAAAAGGAATTTAAAACAAAAAAAAAAACCCCACAGAGGCAGAAATACCGGAAGGCTTTGCCTTGTAAAAAGGGTTGGACATCATCTCCTGATTTTTCAATGTTAATCTTCAGTCCTATTTAAAAACAAAACCAAGCTCCCTCCCCACCCTCCCACCCCCTTTTTTTCGGTCAAACCTTTTGTTTTCTACTCTTTTCAGAGGGGTTTTCTGTTTGTTTGGGTTTTTGTTTCTTGCTGTGACTGAAACAAGAGGGTTTATTGCAGCAAAAAAAAAAAATCAGTAACAAAAAATAGTAACATACCTTGCAGAGGAAAGATGGGAGTGAAGGAAAGAAGGAAATTCTATAGAAATCTATATATTGGGGGTTTTTTTGTTTTTTTTTTGTTTTTTTTTGTTTTTGTTTTGTTTTTTTTACTATGTATCTTTTTTTTTGTTGTTGTCTCTAGCCTGATCAGATAGGAGCACAAGCAGAGGACAGAAAATAGACACTCAGGCGGCAGAGTTCCCTCCCAGCCACTGAGCTGTCTTGCCAGCACCATTCCTGGTCATGCAAAACACAACCCAACTAGCAGCAGAGAGACGAGAACACCACACAAGACCCTTTTATACAGTATTCAGGTGCCTACCACACAGGAAACCTTGAAGAAAATCAGTTTCTAGAAGCCGCTGTTACCTCTTGTTTACAGTTTATATATATATGATAGATATGAGATATATATATAAAAGGTACTGTTAACTACTGTACAACCCGACTTCATAATGGTGCTTTACAACAGCGAGATGAGTAAAAACATCAGCTTCCACGTTGCCTTATGTGCAAAGGGTTTTAACCAAGGATGGAGAAAGGGAGACAGCTTGGAGGTGAACCGTTAACCGTGGTGGGGTTTTTCAATTTCCCCTTGGTGTTTAACAAGGTGAAGGAGGAGAATTTGGGAACAGCATTCTCCCGTTTCTCCCTGCCAAAAAAGGGGGTGAAATTCAGTGGTCGGGACCGTGGAAAGCTGAGAGTGGGATCCATCCAGGCTCCTGAGATAACCTTTTGATTTTTTTAGAAAAGGAGACTCCCTCGGCAAGATGGCAGGATGAGGGGTCTTCATTCCCAATTTCTCACATTAGCCGATTCGAGGGCTCCTTGCGGTGGGGTCAGAAAAAATCCAGAGTGCGGGCAAGTGACAGTTCAGACCCCACCTGGAGCAAATAAAAAAACATACAAAACGTACTGGTGCTTTCCTGTCTAAGTCGCTTTTTGTGTGTTCTTTTATGAGGCCCCCACCATCCACCCTCTGTGCACAAGGCGGCTTCCGGCCCCTGGAATGTGATGTTTTTGGTCATCTCCAAAGGCTGCAGTTTTATACTGGGAGGCTGATGACACCTTTTGTTATAATTATTCTTATGGTTCTGGTTATAATTATGTTTGTTTTCAGATTTTCTTTAAGAAAACAAAAACCCAACCCCCCCTCCCTTTAGGTTTCAAACCAAGGTGCGGGGAGCAGGGTGCTTCTAAGTCAGTGGTGGCCCTGGTGCCCTGGCTCCCCACCCCTCGGGCCAGGTGGGCCACCGGGCGCTGCGACAGCTGGGCGTCGGCCAGGGGGTCCCCGAGGCCGGCCTTCCGGGCGCGTCCCTCTTCTCTTCTGCTTCCCTCCTCTCGAGTCACGTGTGTCAGGGCTGGAGGGAGGACCAGGCATCTCTCTCCTCGCGTGTGTGACTGGAGTGGTGTGTATTTCTTTTCTAGTACTTGGTCTGATGATAGCTGTGCTCTTACCTCGAGTCAGCAGCACCTGGAGCCCCAAGTGCACGACACTTGGTTCCGCTTCCCGGCGAGGCAGGCAGCCTGGTGTTGGCTGTAGGCAGGGACGGCACGTGTGGCTCCAGGGTGAGGGCCCAATGGGCAGATGCCTGCCTGGGTAGATGGGGTGTAGATAATGTGGCATATAGAGATATATATTTTATAATGGGAGGGGGGAGTGGCACCTCCTGGGACTGGCAGGGCTGGCAGGGGTGCTGCCAAGCACATGGTCCCACGTTCGCATCCCTAGAAAGATAGGGCCTACGGTGATAGGCGCTATATAAATACATAGATAGGGTCACGTATAAGAAATATTTTGTAGTGGGGAGCGGGGGAAGGAGGCTCAGAATGCTGAGTCTCAGGCCCCACTGCAGACAGGCCCCACACCAATCAGTCAGTCCCACACGCACACACAGGAACATGTTTCTATACCGATGCGTAACGAATGCGCGTACACACACACACACACACACACACACACACACACACACACACACACACACACACACACACACACACACACACACACACACACACACACACACACACACACACACACACACACACACACACACACAGAGCCAGGGAGCTCCCAGCGCTCTTCTCCCCAGGATTCAGGACTTTGCAGAGTCGGCCCTGCAGCTCTTTACCTCTGTTGCCCTAATTGCAGGTAGACTGTCAATCCCAGAAGTTGCTAGGTGCTGAGGGCAGGAAAAGGAGGAGGTTTTCTTTCAGCAGGTGCTCTCCTCTAGCAGGTAGCGTTCTATCTCTTTTGCCCCTGGTGATGTCAAAAGACTCTTCTGTTAGCAACCTGTGACACTGACCTGCAACCCTAGGCACCAGTCCAGTCAGCCCTCAACTCCCCCTACCTATTCTCCCCCGACCAAAACGAAACTGACGTCCAGGGCTGTCTTGGCCAGGGGGCTTCCATTGGAAAAAAATGGGACAGTGAACCTCACCTTTTGAATAAAGCAAATTAGTAATTGGTGACAAAACTAAACCAGGCTTTGAATCCCGTGCTCATTGCTCAGGAGTAAGCGCTCAGCTGGTGGCCGCGGTCTCCCACTCCTTTTAGGGGCGCTTAGTCCCGCACCCCGGGCTACTCATTTCCTTGTCAGATTGGTTTTTAAGGTGATACCCAGTTGCTTCCTGCCAGCTCTGTGCCGTGATGCCAGGTGGTGATGGTGGGCTCCCACGGGGCTGGAGCAGCTGTGGGGGAAGCCCTCGGCCCTTCCCTGGTTGGAGTCTGTACCGAACTGTGGTGCTCACCCCACCCCCTCCAGCCAGGCTCCATCTTCCCGGCCCAGAGCCCACCAGCACTGCTCCGGAGGGCTGGGGGAGGAGGGCTGCCGCAGGCAGTCCAAGGTGCTCCCTCCCCTGGCGGCCAACGCTAAGGTCTTCCCAGCCCCAGTGTCAGGGCAGAGTCTCTTCCTCTGCAGACAGACTTCCCGGCTCTCCAAGGCCTTTTGTCCACTGCTTGTGTGCAGGAGTTTGCTTTTCCCAGTGGCCCAAGCCCCACCCAGGGGCTTGGTGTGGGGAAGCAGCTCGGTAGCCAAGGATGTGGTGAGCCTGAGGGCTCGGCGTGGGCCGGCCAGCTTGCTTGCTGTGGCTGAGGACCTGTTGCGCGCAGTCTGGCCACCTGACTAGGCCCCAGAAGGGGCCAGATGCACCCTCGCAGGGACGAGCGTTAACGATCACCAGCTTTCCTTCCAGCCACACCCGTGGGCTTGGTCCCATAGTAGAGCTTGGTAGGGTGCAGGGGACCTTGGGGATGTGCCAACTTGGCCACACCGGGGTGCTGTCCAACTCTGGGGGTGCTCCTGGGGGCAGTGATCAGGTCCCCTTCTAAAGGGGACTGAGGTGAGGTCGCGCGGGGATGCAGGTGGGGGGTCGCGGCACTCGTTGTGCGTGAGGCTCAGGGTAGAGGCAGTGCAGCGGGAGAAACCACGAAGGCCTAGGGAAAATTCTGGAGTGTGTTCCCGGTGGGGTTTTCTTTCTGAAGAGCAGGCCAATTTACAAATTCCTGGAAACGAGGGTTTCTAGGGACTGAGGATGACGCCCCCTACTTGCTGCAGGTGCCAGAGGGACCTGTGCCTCTTGCCGGGGGTAGGTAGCTGGGGCTCGGCAGGGCGCAGGGCCCTGGGTCGCTTGCCCGAGGAGGAAGCTCGTCTCCAGCCGGCACCGCTGAGCCCCGTGGGCCTCAAGCTGGCTGGTGCTGCCTGCCTTTCCCGGGAGCCGACCGAGGAGCACAGGACCCGTGGGGTCTTGCAGTCAGTGATGGCAACCCAGGTGTGCCACTGTCTGTTTTTCTTTCTAGACCCCAGAACCTTCCTGCTATTGAACATTCTAGAAAGCAAACTTCCCCAAAGAGCACGCAGGACTGCTTTGCTTTTGAGACGGGCCTGGGAGTGGCGGCTGGCGAAGATGCCTGTGGGTTTTTGGTGAGTCGCTAGAGTGCAGACTGGGACAGGCAGACCCAGCAGGAAGAAAGGCTGGTGGTGGACATCGGACTGGTCTAATGAGGGCCGGCTCCCCTTACTTCCTGCATAGCTGGCAATTCTGGGGAAGCCTGAATTGATGGGATGGGAATTAGGTGGGAATAGCCCACGGTCTCCAGCACAGGAAGGTCTGTAACAGGAGCAAGGGAAGGAACTATTTCAGCAGAGCCACCTGGGGAATGTTCTTAGCCTTCATCTCGCTGATGACATCATTATACATAAAGTGGATCTTGGAGGCGCTTTTGAATTCCTGTCGCTGTTCTGTTTGGGGCAGAGAGGCTGTGGCACTGGTATTTTTCAGAGGTGTCGTTTTCAAGAAACTTGCAGGGTTAGGGCCGTGGGTCCTGCCTCGCACTGTGATCTGATGAGGGCTGGTCGTTGCCTGTGGTCAGGGTAGCAGCAGAGCCAAGATGCTGGTGAGAACTGGGTTTCTAGCCAGGCCCCGTTTTGATCGCAGGAGATGAGGAATCTGAATTTGTCATCGGGCGTGGTCTAGTCTGGCCCCTCCCAGCGCTTGTGATTAGCGATGACACTGGAGTTGTCCTGCCCTCTTTCCTCCACCTCTGGAGGGCTGGCGTGGAGCTGGAATGGCTCTCCCGGCCATTCCTTGCTGAGGCAGGGATTAACCATGAGTGTTTGGAGGATCTAAGAGGAAAGAGAATAGATTTCTATCCAGGATGGACTCCACTGTTCTAGCAGAAGCTCTCGAGTCTTTACGTTTTGGTAAAGGAAGGCTGGGGTCTTCAGGAAGCGAGAGCAGCCCCTCTTGCACCGGTGTGTTCCAGAGACCCGGCTGAGTGGGCCTTGGGTTGTTTATCCAGCTGATCCTCAGCAGTGGAGCCTGGGGAGGGGGAGAAACAAGCAGGTCAGAAGCAGTGAGGGCAAGGATGGAAGGTCCTTAGCTAGTCGTGGCCGGCCGAATCGCCCGAACGAACGGAGGCCCGCAGATTCCTGTAACTCCAGTAACTGGAAAACGCCCCGCAGGGGCATGGGAGGGCGGCTTTCTCAGCCTCCAGTCTCACGGCCTCCAGCCCTGGGCCTGAGGACATGAGCAGGGATCCGAAAGCATCACCTGAGTCCCATTTCACTTCACAGACTGATCTGGTTGCACAGCCCTAGAACCCAACCAACCACAAAAATGCCGAAAATCCTTAGAATACGCAGAGGGAGGAGGTGACTCAACAAGGTGCTAAAACATTTTATTAAAAATATATATTGTTAAATTAAGTCTGCTGTCTGGACAATGACTGTTTGTTTTGTTTTCTTGTAGTGGAGTTTAAAAGAGACTATTATTTTACTCTGATATATTATTATTAAAAAGGCATTTTAACTTTGTACTTGAAAACTAAATGAGCGATTTCATGTGTTTTAGCTGAGGCATTGAAGTAGCGGGTGCTTACTTATTTGTGGGAAATCATGTATTCATACTGAAGAATAAACTCCGTAGCTGATTTGGTAATAACTTTTACTGTTACAGACGATTTCGCTTTGACCCCGGCGGGAGAGCACTTTTACTGCACATTCCACGCAGCTAAATGCAGGACTTAACTCCCCAGACCCTTCCCTTCCCAACCCTCTTTCCTTTCTCTTCAGTTCCTCTTCTGACTCTTTGTTGTTGTTGTTTTTTTTTTTCTCCCTGGTTCCAGCATCCTTTCACCACTGTATTTTTTTTAGGGTTGCTTCTCTATTTATTGACAATAATAATGTACATTTCACAGTCTGGTTCTGGGACATCGGGGAGGGGCAAGTGTGAAAGGGCCCTGCACGGGTCCCCACCCCCATGCCCTGGTGTTCTGTTGTATCTCTGTGTAAGTGATGCTCGTGACATAGCTGTTATGAAATAATTATAAAGAGGTCAGTGCGTACAGCAGATGTAGAAAGTCTGTCAGTTCCGCCTTCATCACGTTTTTTTTTTTTTTGGTTTTTTTTTTTGGTTTTTTTTTTTTTTTTTTTTTGTGCCCAGAAGCATATAATAAAGCTCCTTTCTAATGTACTTGTGCTGGAGAACACTTGAATAAATGGACTGTTTTTGTGCAAAAAAGAAAAACGGAAAAAGCACCGTAATAATGTCCTTTTGTCTTGCGTCTCCTTTCCCCTGACATGACTGTTGGCAACCTTCTTCAGAGGGGTTAAGTGCCCAAACCGGGAGGTCCTAGCACTGGGTCTAGACAGTGCAGTTCCTCCCTTTAAAAACATCACCTGCATGAACATTCAATAGGGACTGTAAACTGGGTGCAAAAAAGGGTGGTTTGGTTGACAGGAAGCTCGAAGATAAGTTAGAGTGAGGCAAGGTTGCAGGAAGAGCAGATTCTGTCCAAGGCTGAGCTATAGAAATTTTCAGACTAGAGCCGGGAGAGGAGTGGGCCTTGTGCCTGTGTCAGACAAGCTAGAGGGCTTTGGTTATGGGCACCGTGCCTCTCTGTGTGGGGTTTCTCCAAGACACAAGGGCATCCAGAGGAGAGCAGCCGGGTGGTGGACAGTCTAGACTGTGCAAGGGACCCTGGGAGACACAGGTGTTTGGCCCCCAAAATGGGAGAATTTAGAGAATGGTGCAGACAATGACAGGGAGAGCCCAAGGAGCTGGGATGATTTGGGGCAGTTCCACGTGGCAGGCGGAAGTGGGGCCAGTCGGCCGAAGTCGGTCTATTTCAGCTCAGCATAAGAAGATCCTTTTTCACTACTGGCCAGCAGTCCGAGGGCTGCCCTGAGTACAGTGAAGCCCTGGTCAGTTAAGAGGCGCTGGACAGCCACTGGGGCTCCTGCTGACCTTCCTTGAGACCCCAAGTCTGGGTTATCCTGGCTGACCCACCCCTCCTCAGCACTATCTTGCAAGTGGACGGTGCCTTGCGGTTGGAAGAGCCCGTTCACACATGATGTCCCCTTTGTCCTCGTGACTCTTTGCCTGGCAGTTACTAGTTCCCTGTTGTCCCATCTAAGAGACTGATCTGAACACATAGAAGAACTGGGCTTTTCCCATCACATCTCCTCTCTAAGACCCCTGGCATTCCATGCTGCATTTCCATTTCCTAAGTGCCAAGCAGATCCCGCCAATGATTTCTTGTCTTCAGGGAGGATTATTCAAGGTTTCTTTCCTACAGCA
The DNA here is from genome assembly GCF_949774975.1 of Lagenorhynchus albirostris. NCBI lineage: Eukaryota > Metazoa > Chordata > Mammalia > Artiodactyla > Delphinidae > Lagenorhynchus > Lagenorhynchus albirostris. Next base: position 70,055,184 of record NC_083107.1, read on the forward strand.
GATTTCGGGGGAGGTTTAGGACTGCACCACTTTGCTGGCAGCTTTGAAAGAAATTATAAGGGGGAAATTTGAGAAAAAGGGGAAAATAACAGGCTTTTTTTTCATGGGCACTTTTTATTTTCTTTACAAAATTGTAAATGTATATTTAACTGTTATCCTACTTTTTTCTCAATATTTTTCAATGTTGATGTAGAATTCTTTTTTAAAAAATGGCTGCATGGCATTTTCTTGTTGGATGTTTGTTTCTATATATATATATGCATTTTATTTTAGCTATAAATAGAGCTGCAATAAATATCTTTATGTGTTGGCTTTTCCCCCCTATATTTTGTATTTTTTTCTTTAAGATAACATTACCAGAAATGAGACTTACTGGGGCAAAGTAGATGAACATTTTGGTTGGCTCCTGACATGTTCGCCTGATCTCCTCCCAAAGGTCAGCCAACAGTGTATCTTCAGCTCTGAGACTCTCAGTTCAGAAAGAAACAAATGTAGTCTTTAGTTTGACCAATTCAGAAATGTGTTAATCTCAGTGGGAAAGTAGAGACTCAAGACACTTTGTGTGTGTGAGAAGCTAAAAATCTGTAGCGAGAAGCCAGAGGTGGAAGCAACACTATTTGGTCACTTAAGTTTTGAAAATTAGCTCACCTGGAGTGCCGGCCTGGAGGAAGCATGGTGGGGGGTGGAATTCGGACTGAATCCCTGAGACTCTAGCTCCAAGTCTAAGGAGAAATGGGAGGGTATCTTTGGTGTCCTTTGGCTCTGAGAGCCAAGGCTGAGCACCCCAGCGTCGTCAGAGCTGAGGGTGGGAGGTCTGGCTAGAGCTTATGGGAGGGAGCTGCTAGGGCCATTTCATTAATAAAAACCATCCTGTGAAGTTCCTGGGTTTAAATGAGGTGTCACTTGATGGTAGAGGGGTTGGGAAAGACAGGGAAGGGTCAGGGCTGGGCAGGAGTCAAGATAGATGGGGAGTGACTGGGTTGACTGCCCAGGTGGGTCGGCCCCAGGCGGGGAGGAGATGCCACACACCACCAGGCCCGGGCTGGCTGGTTCAAGAGAACCTTCCCTGGGCTCACCATGTTTGACTCAGTGGATCTGGGGTGGAATAGAGGAAGGAGGGAGAGAAGAGGCTGCCTGGGGGCGCTGGCTGGTTGGGGGAGCCAAAGCCATAAGTAGCAGGGCCAGAGGCGCAGGCATGGGCACTGGGTGTAATTCCTGGGGGATGTGGGTGTTGGAGGAGGGGCTGCAGTGAGGGGAAGAAACTGTATGTTGGAGATGGGGACGCGGGGAAGTCACGTGCAAGGGGCACGGGGGCTCCCCTTGGACAGTCTCCTGGCATCAGCCCAAAGCTCCCTTTCTCTTAAGTTTCAACACACCTTCTTAAAAGGCCATGGCCCACTCACCTCAGTGTACCTTTTCCTCCCCTCAGCTAGGATCCTAGGAGGGGGTGCGGCTGGGTTGGAAGTGCCTGGGGGCTTGGGGGCGAAGGCCTCTGAGAGGTGGACAGCTCACAGCAGTTTCCAGAGATGGATTCAAACCTCAGAGAGCGACACTACCAACCCCTCACCCCTTCTCGACCCCGAAGCCCCCAGTGCCCTGAACTGTCTCAGAAGAAAGACCACCATTCAGAACCCACGGATCTGGATCCTGTGTGGCCTCGGGCAGGTCAGCTACCCATCCTGAGCCTGGGTCTTCTCTTTGGAAACCTGGGTTTTGTCTTGTGGTCAAGCATGTGGCCTCGGGTGCCCTACCCCCAACCCCAGCGTGGGTACAGCACGGGCGCTGGGTGGGGAGGGACCCTGCCCGTGGGACGCGCCACCACGCAGCCCCCCTGGGCCCAGGGCTTTAGCCAAGGTCAGTGCACTTGGCTGGAGGGAGGGAACCCGGGGCCTTTGAGAAGCTTCGCCTCTGATGGAATCGCAAGGCCTCCACTCCATCGGAGGAAGGAAAGGTACCAGCATAGAGAAATATACCCCGATCTCTCACAAGGCGTCCCTCCCTTGCCTGGCCCTGACTTGGCTCATGTAACAGCTACGTGAGCCTTAATCCATCACTGGGGTCCTGCCTGGCCCAGCGTGAGGACTTCTGTTATCTCCTGTCCTCGCTCCCCCAGCCCACCCCTCTTGCCTGTCTCGAGAGGGAGCTGACCTGCTGTGCTGCGCCACCTCCCTCCACCCGGCTCTGAGTCCCACTCTGCCCTCCTGCTCGGGCCACAGCTCCCTCTGTCTTCTCCGTTTCTCCCCAGGCAGCTCCTTAATGCCGCCCATCATCTCACACACGCACACTGTCCCTTGACCCCCATCCAGATGCCCTGTTTCTCTGCTCCACTTTACAGCAAAACTTGAAAGCACTCCCGGCCCTTGCCGGCTCTGCTTACTCACTTCTGGTTCCCCTCCAACCGCCCCGGCAGGGCCTTCACCCCCATCCCCATGACCTCTCAGGAGCTGGACCGACGACTCCCCTCCTCCCTGAAACCTTCTACCTGGGCTCCTGACATCACACCCCGCATCTTCTTATGCCCCCGGGTCCCTTCCTCCTCCTGTTCTCTGCATGTGGGAGGGTCCAGGACTCCCACACCTGCCCCAACCCTGACTTCCCTCAGAGACCCAGCTTCATATATCCAGCTGTGATAGGCGCCCCCCTCTTGGAGGTTAGATAGGCACCTTAAATGTGACCTGAAAATCTGAATTGTGACCTGAAAACCTGAATTCTTGGTCTCCTCCCAACTGGCTCCTAGGCTTCTACATCTTAGTAACCGGCGCTTAATTGGCATCAAAACCCTGGGGCTCACCCTCGATTCCCCCCTTTCTGTCACTTCCCGTATCTGGCTCGCCGGCTTGCTCTGACAGTCCTCACCTCTAAATATATCCTCCGTGCAGCCACCTTTCACCACCCTGCTTCTGCCGCTTTAGCCCAGGTCCCCATCACCTGTCTCCTCACTGGTCTCTGGCCCCATCAAACCACAGCAGGTCTCTTTGCTTCTCTTCCTGTCCCTTCCGGTCCATTTAATACACAGAATAATCTCATGAAAAATCAAATCCTCAAAAACTCCCATCAGCTGTGTGCCATTGCAGCAAGAATAAACCTTCTCACCCGGGTCTCCAAAGCCCCACCAGCCTCAGACAGCACCCCAGTCACACTGGCTTTCTTTCCCGTGAACGCGCCAAGCTCTTTCCTGTCACAGGGCCTTTGCGCAAGCTGCACCCTCTACCTGGAGAGCTTGTTCGTCTCCCTCCTCTGTTTCCCCTCATTCGGGTCTCAGGGCAGAGAAACACTCCCTGACTACTCTCTGTCTCAGGATATCTTGTTTCTACTCCTTCCTATTTTATTCCTTATCTTTGTAGCTATCACCCTCTGAAATTCTGACTCATTATTTTGGCTTACCTGTTTATTGTTTATCTTCCCTGCTAAAAGGAAAGTTCCGCAAGAGCAGGGACTTTTCCCTGTTTCAGCAGGATCCCCGCGGCCCAGACCAGGTCTGGTACGTAAACGTTCTGTAGTTATTATAATCGCTGTTATCACTAACATGTGTTGAGTGCTCAGTATGTACCGGACATCATTCTGTACTAACATCTCCACAACCCTCTGTGCCAGGTACTATAATCCATTTTACAGACGGGATACATACTCTGTCATGGTCACAGGGCGCATAGTGGCAACATCCGAATTTCAAAAACTGTCTGCACGCTCAAGGCTGCAGGTTGCAGCCTGAGTTACCTGCCCCCGCTTTGCCTCTCACATGTCTTGGGCTGGTCCCCTAGGGTCTCTGTGGCAGCTCCCCACTCCCTCCTCAAGGGTCTGGGTGTGCAGCCCCTCACCCTTCCCTGCTTAGTCCTGGCTCCTTCTCCACCCACCGCCCCAGGGGACTGCCTCTTTGGAGTCGGGGGCATGCAGGAGCTGGAAGCCAGGGCATAGGGGTACCTCAGGGAGAGATCTCCTATTTTATAGTTCCAGCTGTGTGCAGACACTCCCACTGGTACCTCCTCCCCAAGAGAGGCTACCCAGGCTCAGATTTGGATGCCCTCCTCCCTAATTTTCTGTTTCAACCCCTTATTTCCATTGTGGTTCTTACCACAATTGGTAATCGTTTTATTTACTCATTTATTGTGACTCCCTCACTAAAATGGAAATCCAGGAGGGCAGAAACAGACTCTGTTTTGTCCTCTACTGCAGCGGTCCCCAGCATTTTTGGCACCAGGGACTGTTTTCGTGGAAGACAATTTTTCCAAGGACCGGGGAGGGGGGATGGTTTCAGTATGACTCAAGCGCATTACATTTATTGTGCACTTTATTTCTATTATTATTACATCAGCTCCACTTCAGATCATCAGGCATTAGATCCCAGGGGGTTGGGGGACCCCTGCCCTAGAGAGTGGACCATGGGTTTTTTTTTTTTAATTAATATAACGTGAAGCTTTTTCTCCTGCAGCCTAAAATTATACTAATTGCACCAAATTTTTAAATAACCAAAAAAGGGAAAAAGCAAAAAAATTATTCATCATCTTATATCCCAGAGATAATTGCTGTTGGAATTTGTTTCACTATTTTTCTTTTGCATTAGATACATACACAGTTTACTAATTTAAAATTGTATTATTCATTAACATACCATTTTGTAATAATTACTAACATTTTTTGAGAGCTTACTGTGTGCCAGATATTATTTTTCTGTCAACATTTTATTGTGAACATTTCCCCACATCACTAAATATTATTTGAAAACATCATTTTTAAAGGCTGCATACTATTCTACCTGCTAGATATACCATAATTTATTTAATCCATCCTCTGTTTGGGCATTTAGATTGTTTTCTTGTCTTTTATTTGGAGGGTGCTAAATATTATCAAACTGTGTTGGAGTGAGCATTCTATCGTGTTCCTTCACTAATCAGCATACTTTTACATATATTTTTGTAAAACAAAAAACACAGCATAGTTACCAGAAAAGCAGCAGAGTGTGATGGGAGGGGTGCGGTGCGCTCGGGTATCTGCAGCTTGGCTGGGTCGGGGTGTGGCGGGGGGGGGTCCCCGGTGTTGCCTGACGATCCGGACAAACCTGGCAGCTTTTCCTCCAGCAGGCCCCGGACGCCGCTCCGCACAGCCTGGGTACTTCCGGGAGGGGGGCGGGCCTCTGCCTCGCACGCATGCGCGCACCGCCTTCCATGCCTGCCGGCCGCCCTACTTTCCTAGCTCTGGCTTCCTTGAGAGCAGAGAGGGCCCTCCCTTCCTGGGTGGGGCTTGCGCCCGGGGGTGCGGGAAGGTGGGGGAGGTAGCGGAGGTGGGCGTCTTCACCTGCTGGGATGCCCCAGGTCCCCCTATGACCGAGACAAATTCCTGTCTGCAAGGGGCACGCAGTCTAGTGGGACCATGTTCAGCCTTGTGCCCATGGCTGGCCATTTTCTAGCATAAACGTTTTTGTGTTTTTTTTGCCCACCCGCAGTCCCCCGCATGTGGAATCTTAGTTCCCTGACCAGGGATGGAACCTGCGCCCCCTGCATTGGGAGCGTGGAATCTTAACCACTGGACCGCCAGGGAAGTCCCTCTAGCATTAAACAGTTTGAAGTGTAATTTCAGCTGAAAGGGCTCACGTCCTATGTTAGTAAACTGGCCCCAGAAAGACCGCGCGCTCCCATTTGCAGTGAGTGAGGGTGCGCGAGGGCCGGCCCTCTGAGCTTGTGTGACAGGTGGAGCAGCAGCTGGAGAAAGGGCAGAGGCATTAGGGGCTCACCTTTCCTGGGGGGGCTTGGGGCTGTCTCCACGCAGTTGTCCGAGGAAGCACTCTTGGATGCCGCCGCGTGTGGTGATGGGGACGGGGTCTCCGGTGGTGGCCGGTGACAGGAGCGTAGTGGTTAGGGCCCCTAGAGGATCTGGGTTGCAACCCTGGCCCTAGGAAGGTTATTTCATGCTCTGAGCCTCGGCCACTTAGGAAAATAGGGGCAATCACGGGGTTATTGTGAAAATTACAGGTGATAACTGTTGTGTAAATGCTCAGCACAGGGCTGGGCTGGCCTATACAGGAGCACAGTAAATGCTGTATATACCAATCGTGTGTGTGTGTGTGTGTGTGTGTGTGTGTGTGTGTGTGTGTCTGTGTCTGTGTCTGTGTGTCTGTGTGTGTGTGTCTGTGTGTGTCTGTGTGTGTTGTGTCCAGGAATGGACAGTTTGGGATGTGCACAGGTTGCCCTGGTCCGCAGCCTCCTCCCAGGGAAGCCTTAGGTTGCGGTGCACTTTCCCCCATGTTAGTCCTCAGCGCTTGGGTTTCTAGGTTAACTGAGTCAGAGGAGGGGGCCTTGATGACTCCTGGGTGTGCAGCCTGAGGGGAATCAGCTGTGGTGGGATCGCTCCCCGGAAGCGGAGAGGACGTGTGTGTCGGGGTGCGGGGGTTAGGGGGTGCTGCTCTCCCTGTCCTAGCTGCCGTGGAGCAGAGTTCTGACCGTGCTGGGGACTGGGGCAGGAGGTGGGTCCTCCTGGCAGGTGCTCACCTGTTCTGAGTGTGGATGAGGTGTCAGTGGGTTCCCAGGAGGAGCAGGTCTCCTGATGTGGGCCAGCTTTCACCATCCCCCACCTGAATCAAATTGGTGACTAGAGAGAGGGGGTCGTTGTCCTTCAGGGCCGGGCTCTGAGGCTGCTGTCTCTAGACAGGCCGATGGCCTCATTCCCTGCAGCTCTGGGGAGCCAGGGACCCCTGAACGCACCTGGAGAAAGTCCAGTCAGGCTCCACACACCTAGCTGAGTAAGGCCTATGGAAAGAGGGTGGGACTCGGGGTCCAAGAACATCCCTTATTGGCTCTGACTCTCCACATAGTGGGGGACAGAGTCGCTGACCTGAGCTGTGGTTTATTCATCCAAAAAATGGGTTAATGTTCTGCTTTAACCAGGTCCTCAGACAGTGGCTGTGGAGAGCCCTCGGGAGCGATGGTTATTGAGACCCCCAGTCAACCTGCCCCACCCAAGGGCTGGCTTCCCCTAGAGCGCAAGGCCAGAGACCTGGGACCTAGCTCTCTCCATCTCTCTCTCTCCCTCTCTCACAGTACATGTTTTTATCCAATTACTCAAGTCATACTTGTCCACTGAATTAAAAACATTAGAAATTAAAGAAAGGCACAAAGGAGAAAATAAAAATATCATGTGGTAGTTACATGGGTGTATATTTTTGTCAAAACTCATTTAGCTGTACTCTTAAATACAGTGCAGTTTATTGTATGTAAATTATACCTCAATAAAGTTTTTATTTTTAAGACTCCCACCATTATTGACATTTTAGTATATTTACTTCTAGATTTTTATTTATATATAGTATATATTCTATTGTATATACATATGTAAATGTGTGTATATGTATAAACCTATGTACATAAACTCTAAACAACCCTCAAATTCTAAATGTATGTGTGTGTGTGTATATATATATATATATATATATGTATATATATTTGTCTTTTAAATAAAAATGGACCGTGACGTGTGTGCCCTTCGTGAAGAAAGGCTTTCCGTGCAGGTGGCCGGCAGCTGGCGTTCTCCACCTTCAGGAGGTCTTGCCCACTCTGTGGAACTGGGCTGTGCACGCTGGGCCCCCGTCCAGGCCATGGTGCTGCCTGAAGCAGTCACTCGGGGTGGGCAGCCCGAGAGCAGCTCTCCCTGGACTCAGCCAGGCCTCTCTCATCCGCATTTCTGGAAGGGCCTCTCAGGCCCTGTGAACCCCGGGCAGACGAGGTGCCAGGCCTGTGTATGAGCCTAGGGAAGGAGGCAACACTGACCAGAGGACTTTGAAGTGAGAACGTCCAGGAACTTGGGGATGGCCCAGGCAGGGAGGGAGGCCCACCTGAGGGGGCAAGGGATGGCAATGGGGTAGGCTAGGTCACAAAAAGAAACAGAATCCTGTCTGACTGACAGAAGGGGGCTTGGCAGAGCTTGGACTAGGTGTGAAGGGTGGAGGGTTGGGAAGCGAAATGCGTGGACTGACGTGGGGTTTAGGAGAGAGGCAGGGCCCCAAAACTGCTATCCAGGTTTCTGTATGGCTGGAGCCCACACTGGGAAGGTCTGATAGGTGTTCTGGACCTCCAGGTCTGGCTGTGTAGAACACACCATCTAGTCCAAAGGGCAGAGAGAGTGGACAGATCAAACAGTGGGGCAGAGCTCCAGGGGCTGTCTTTATTTCCAACAGGAAGATGTGGCCGGCTGTCACCACGAGAGAAACTTTCTGATCAGCTCATTCTCCACCCCTTGAACCTCATGGGGTGAATCATACTGCCTTCGTCATGGTGACATATTACAGAACCACGTGCTTAACAAAAAGGAAACAGACCCTTTCAGTTAGGAAGGATGCGGGTTGCTTATTCACAGCGTTGAACAGACCTCGAGACCCGGCGCCAAGGCTTGGTGCCTCTGCTCTCTCTCTGTCTCTCTCTTTGGCTTTCTCTCCCCCAGCTCTCTCGAGCTCTCTCCACTTCTATCACTTGTTTTTGTTTGGCTGTGTCTGGCTTCCCTCTGTAAACAGACTGATTCCAGATGGGGGAAAGATGGCCACTGACAGCCCTAAATTTACATGCTCTCAGCGGACAGCCATCTAGCTCAGGGAAGAATTCTGATTGGTCCTGCTTAATCCTGTACCATCTCATTACTGGGTACAGTCACTGTGTCCAAGGAAGCTGGGTACCTTGATTGGCCAAGTCAGAGTGATACGGCTGAAGGGTAGTGGGGTGGGGGAGGTAGACCCCCTGGTTCCAGAAGGACATGGAGTTGAAAGGGGCCGATCAACCCAAAACAAGAGCAACCAGATGTCATCACACATGGTTTCCAGGATGGAGAGGGCAGGGGGTCTACATCACGGAACACACAGTCTGCTCAGGGAGACGGGAAGGCCAGAGAGGTCAGTAGAAGATACTCATGGCTGGTTGCCCTCAGACCGCCGGGAGACTGCTCAGCTTCTGGAAGAATTAGAACAGAAACACTGACACCCCTATCCTGCAACTGACTGACTCACATTTCCAAGGCCACAGAAGCTGGAGGAATCAAATCTAGAACTGTGGATCTTAATAATGGTAAGGATTCAGTGCAGCAAAGCAGAAAAGGCAGACGGACCAGAGTCAGAATCCCAGCTCTTTACCAGCTGTGCGGCAATCAGCTCAACCTCTTCAAAGACTCCGTTTCCTCACCTGTAACGTGGGAACAACTGATAGCCTCCTTCCCAGGGCTGTTGTGAGGATTAAGACGTGTACGCCAGATGTTCAAGAGAGCACGTGTATGCGTTCTCAGTCAACGAGATCTAACGTTATGGTATTAGTCTTTGACCTATGCTGCCACCGGTGAAATTGCTGGAATCCCACCTCCCTCCCTCTTTTCTGGGGGATTCTTGTTTCCCAGAAGTCACCCCAGATGCCTTCCTCGGGCAGAAATAAGGCATCCCAGCCCGAGAAGGCAGGTGGGACCTCCCTGGACGGGGGCAGGCGCTCTGAGGACCTGCTCTGGGCCGCCCCGTCCCGCCTTCCCTGTGAGCCTGCCTCAGGGCAGCTGGTTTGGCGAGCTGCAAGCCCCCTAAGCTACTTAACATCGAGGGGGCCCTGGAATCAGCAGTCAGGCATTTCAGGACACCCAGCTGCAGGAAGCAGAGTACGGAGGGACACCCAGACAGCGGCCCTCTCCAGCATTCCTTCCCTGGGGCCATGTGCATGCTGCCCGTGGCCCCTCCTTGTCTGTTTCCTTCCCTTACCTCTGCCGTGGCCCCTCTAGAGGGCTGGTGTCCCAACCTTCCTAATCTTCCGTCCAGGCACCATGCCTGGTTGACCCAGTCTCTCACTCCACACCAGGTTTCTGGGACAGAATCTGATCGCCCGGCTTGGATGGGGGTCACTGCTCATCCAATAAGCTGGGATGGAGAACGGCTGTGTGGTGCTGAAGCCTTTATTTGTTTTAGCAAGGGGTGTGGCCGGCTGTCTCAGAGGCCCTGAGAGAGGGCTCAGTGGAGAGGCACGGTCTTTGGGGGAAAGGCCAGACAGCCCTCGTCCCAGGCTCTTACCTGCCTACTTGTGTCTGTGCCTTGTGTTCTAGCTTGACTAATGATACCTGGAGAAGAAGTATTTGGTGACATGTGAACACTATGTCAAATTCAAATTTCAGCTCTCTATGAGTTTCTTAGGCCTGCCATAGGAAAGTACCACAAACTGCATGGCTTACAACAACGGAAACTTACTGTCCCACGATTCTGGAGGCTTAGAAGTCCAAAATCAAGGTGTTGGCAGTGCCAGGCTCCCTCTGAAGCCTTAGGGAGGATCCTTTCTTGCCTCTTGAGCTTCTGGTAGCCCCAGGTGTTCCTTAGCTTGTGATAGCAGCACTCCATCTTTACATGGCCATCTTCTCTCTGTGTCTTCAAATGGTGTTCTCTCTGTGGGTATGTCCATATCAAAAAAGTCCCTCTTCTTATAAGGACACCAGTCATACTGGATTAGGGCCCACCCTAATGACCTCATCTAAACTTGATGATATCTGCAAAGACCCTATCTCTAAATAAGGTCATACTCACAGGTACTGGGGAGTTAGGACTTCAACCTATCTTTTGGGGGACACAGTTCAACCCATAACAAGTGTCCATAAATAAATGTGGCTAGCGGTGACAGAGACCACATGCCAAGTGTGGAATACTTACCATCTGATCCTTTACAGAAAATATTTGCTGTCCCCTCCTTAAAGGATCAGGGGTGGGGGGGAATCCACAGGAGGAGAAGGCCAGGGCTGTGGGGTGTCCTGGGCTGAGGGGACAGGAAGGCTAACCGTGATGAAAGTCAGGACGTCTGAGGAGCTGTGAGTCTGGAGCTGTCTCAGAAAAGGCATTTGAAGGAGCTGGAGTTAAAACACAGAGCATCTCCTTTTGAAACACCTTCAGAAACGCGCCTTCGGTTCTTCTCCCCAGTGGAGAGGGTGTGGGACCCCTTCAGCACAAAGCAACACAGGGCACGTCTGGACGCCTTAGGGACCCCCCTGGGGAGAAAGCCCAAGTCAGGCGACTTTCTCGGGAGCATCGGAGGAGGCCAGTGGGCACTGTTTCATGAGCTCCTTTCCTATCAGGTGTGTCTTCCTCCAGCTGCCCCACGGCAGTTGCTCTTGAGCCTGACAGTCCAATTCTACAGACAGGGCCTCTTCAGCGGTAAATATTTGGGAAGCCCTTCAGCACGTTGTCTGCCTGCTGGAGAGATGGAGGGTGGCGAGATCTCCCTTTTTGGTAGCAGCTGGGCTGTGAGTGGTAAGAAGCCTGCGGGAGCTGCCCTTGCCACCCCGTCCCAGGCTCATCTTCTGGCTGGGCTGGCGAACTGACTGTGCTCAGGCCCTGGATGACATTGCCTGAGTTTGGCAAAAACAACCTCACAGCAGCCCTGTTAGAGAGCGAGGGCCCGGGGAATGTGCGCCACTCGGCTGCTGACAACTGCAGCTCCAGGGATGTTGCTTGATTTACCCAAGATCACAAAGCTAGGCCAGGCCCGGCCAGGCGGGCATCTCAGCCTCCTGCAGCCCTGGCCCAGGCCCCCGCCTCTCTCGACCTGCCTTTGCTGTCCACGCCTTCCTCTTAATTGATAACATAGCAACATTAATGAGAAACATTGAAAAGAAAATCTCTCACATCCCACCACTTTCACACAGTTCTACACATGGACACGTTCTTTAAAAAAACCATTCCGATGTGCTAAAATTGTACAGAATACACACACACACACACACACACAGACAGGAGTATAATAAAATTGGGGAAATCTGCATGAGGTCAGTGGATTATATCACTGTCAATATCCTTGTTTTGCAAGATGTCACCAATGGGGGAAACTGTAAAAGTGGTAGCTTTTTGTATTCTTTCTTTTTTCTTTTTCTTTTTTTTGCAGTACGTGGGCCTCTCACTGCTGTGGCCTCTCCCGTTGCGGAGCACAGGCTCTGGACGCGCAGGCTCAGCGGCCTTGGCTCACGGGCCCAGCCGCTCCGCGGCATGTGGGATCTTCCCGGACCAGGGCACGAACCCGTGTCCCCTGCATCGGCAGGCGGACTCCCAACCATTGCGCCACCAGGGAAGCCCTTGTATTATTTCTTACAACTGCACGTGAATCTAAAATTATCCAAATAAAACATCAATTAAAAACAAAATACTTCTAAGGAGCTGAGATCCATGAGTATGTAGCATTTCTTGTTACACTGTTTTACACTAAGATGATATTGTAAACATTTCCTGTGTTTCTACAACCCTGGCAATAATCACCTACTAGCTATGTCATCTTGAGGGTGTAAAATCGTTTTCTTAACCATCCTTCTTACTAGATCTTAAGTTGTTTCCAATTTTTAGGCACCGTCAATAATGCCGTAATGAACATTGCTATGCGTATAGCACTTTTATTCTTTTGAACTATTTCATTAGCATAAGTTCCCAGGGAGTGGGAGCATCGGGTATAAGGAAGGTTGGAGCTTTGTGGCTGTATTGCGTTTTATTAATTTAATGTTATGATACCTTTTTTATTGTCTTTTCCAACCTACAGATTGGCTTTCTCCCAAGTGAGTGAAAATTCTCTGCTGTGCCTTTCGGCATTCAGATTCGTAGGGAAAAAACAAGGACACCTCCACCTTTTTCTACCTACACAACTTCACCTGGGATGTGAGTGGCAGAATGCAGGGGCAGCAAAGTTCAGCGAGAAGAGCTGTCACCGGCGTCACCTCCCACGGGGCCTTGGCGGGCGTCCTAGGACCTCGCCAACCCAGCTGGCGCCCCCCACCTTCTCCCCGGCGAGACAAAGCAGCAGAGGCGAGGCGGAGCCTGCGACTTTCCGGAAAACGGAGCGGCATTTGCTCCCTCTTCGGGCGCTTCTTTCTGAGCGGCAGAAAGCCATTTCTAGAACACACTGGATTAGGTTAAAAAGCGGTTGAAAAACCGCCGCGTCCTTCGGATGCCGTGTTGGGGGGGTCCTGAGTGACAAGCCCCCACTTCTCCGGGGCGATCGCCGCCTGGGAGGCGCAGCAGGGCAAGCCCTGGGCAGCGGCTCTTCCAGAGCTTTCTGCGGGCCCTGCGTCACCCTCCGGAGTGAGCTGCCGCCGCGGGGGGGCCGCAGGTGAGCGCTTCAAGGGCGGGGCGGGCGGCCCGGGAGACGCCAAGGCCACCGGCTAGACAGCCTGTGGGGCGCCAGGGGCCAACCTTCGCCCGCTGGGGGTGTGTTATTTTATATTATTTTATCTTTATCTTATTAATTTATTTTATTATTCAAAAATTTGTTATTTTATATTTACTTAAAAATTTTTGTAGGGCCTCCCTGGTGGCGCAGTGGTTGAGAGTCCGCCTGCCGATTCAGGGGACACGGGTTCGTGACCCGGTCCGGGAGGGTCCTGCATGCCGCGGAGCGGCTGGGCCTGTGGGCCATGGCCGTTGAGCCTGCGCGTCTGGAGCCTGTGCTCCGCAACCGGAGAGGCCACAACAGTGAGAGGCCCACATACCGCAAAAAAAAAAAAAAAAAAAAAAAAAAAAAAATTTGTATTATATTTTATGTTATTAAAAAAATAATTTTATCATTTCACTTTCTTTTTTATATTGTATTTTATTATTATTTTATTTTATTCTTAATATAATTTAAAGTTTTCTTAATTTAATTTGATTGAGGGGGCAGTTAAGATGGCCAGATAAAATACAGGATGCCCAGTTAAATTTGAATTTCAGATAAGCAACAGATAGTTTTTCAGTGTCAGTATATCCTGTTTAGTATGCCCTGTGTAGTATATGTATGTCCCAAATATTCTGTCTTGTATTTGTATTTAAATCTGGCAACCCTATTTGCAGTAGAACGCCTTTCTTTGGAGGGAATCTGACTGAGAGCCCCAATAACTCACACAGAGAAAGTGACACATTTCGTGTGGACTTGGGGTGGGCAGGAGGCAGGAGTGTGTGTCCCCCAGAGCCTCTGTGGCCGGCCTGAGGAGCCCCACTGGACAGAACTGATGTGCCCAAGCTCTCTGTAGGGGCCGGAAAGCAAGATAGCAGGAATCACAGCAGGAACCCAGTACCAGCCTCTGCGGTCACTGTTTCTGTCCCCTCAGATTTTATTTTATTTATTATTATTTTTTAATTAATTAATTTATTTTTGGCTATGTTGGGTCTTCGTTGCTGGCGTGGGCTTTCTCTAACTGCAGCGAGCAGAGGCTACTCTTCACTGCGGTGCAGGGGCTTCTCACTGCGATGGCTTTTCTTGTGTGGAGCATGGGCTCTAGGCACGTGGGCTTCAGTAGTTGTGACATGCAGGCTTCAGTAGTTGTGGCTTGCGGGCTCCAGAGAACAGGCTCAGCAGTTGTGCCTCACAGGACCAGTTGCTCCACGGCATGTGGGATCCTCCCAGACCAGGGCTCAAACCCGCGTCCCCTGCATTGGCAGGTGGACCCATAACCACTGCGCCACCAGGGAAGTCCCCCCCTCAGATTTTAGAAGAGGACTAAGTGGCACTGCAGAGGGAGCACATTGGATTTTCCCAAACACAGCCTCTGAAAATGTCCCTCGGGCTCATCTCCTGTGAGCCTCAAGCTCTGAGGGTGGGGCCCAGGTTGGTGACTGTGGGATCTGGGCAAGAGACAGACACCTCGGTTTCTCCATCTGTGAAACGGGGCTATGGCCGGGATTACACGAGATGAGTGATGGGAAAGTGCCCGGTGAACTGCAAAGCACAGGTACTCTGCTGTTCGCTTATACTTTCTCCTGTCAGCTTTACTGTGGTGTAATTCACAAACAGTAACATTCACCAATTTTAGGCATACAGTCCACTGAGTTTTGACCTATGTTTATAGTTGTGTGATCACCACAATTGCAAATATACCTTCGTTTTAGGTCATCAAACATTTGTTGTGCATCTATGCCCTAGGGCGTGCGAGGTGCTCTGGACAGAGATGACAGTCCTTTCTGGAGGAACTCAGAGTCTGGTAGAGAAGATGGATCACACATGTACCTGTGTGAGAAGCACCCTCTGAAGGGAGCACACCAGGGCATGGGGGGTCCAGCAAGGTATGAGGTTACTATTGTGACTATAACTCCCTAGAGCATTTCACAATCTGGCTGCCTCTAACTCAGCCCATCAAGCTCTCAGTCCCACCCTACAAGAAGCCTGCTGGGTCTTGAATACCCCGTGCACACCTTTTTGTCCTTTTTTATCTGCCAGAAGCTCATTCCTCTTCATGCTTCAAAGCCCAGCTCAAATGTTGCCTCATCTGAGAAGTCATCCTGATTTTCCCGGTGGTTGTAGGGCAGAGTTTCGACTCCCTGCTCAGTGGATTTGGGGCCTGCAGGTGTTGAAGGTTAGAGGGAGGCCTAGTTGGAAGGGCAGCAGGGTAGGCCAGAGAATCACTTCCTCTAAACGGCAGGTGCCGAGGGCAGGGAGTGTGGGGACCGGGGCTCAGGGATGTGGTGGGGAAGGCTGAGTACCCTTCCTCCTGGACCAAGTCCACCCAGCCAATAAAGTCATGCTTCCCGCCGGGCAGGAACCAGGGTTCGGGCTGTGGGGAGTGAGTGGCGGAGGAGGCAGGTGGTGTACCTGTCAGGAACGGCCTCTGCTTACACACCCTTCTGAATCTAGGGTAGATGGTACCCATGCAAATACTTGTTCAGCAGGTGCCGAAGCTTGTACTTGGGAGGATGTGTAATGGGGGTCGATGGGCAGAGCCGGCTCAGACCCTGCCGTCTTCCCCGAGGTTCCCCCGTGCTCTGTGCCTTTCCCTGCACTAGCTCCACGGGGCGTCTCCCACTTGGAGGCTCTGAGCTCCTAGAGCCAGTGCTGGCAGGCCGGCTTCCTGGGCTCCTCCAGGCTCTGTCCTCCCAGAGCTGATAGTCTAGTGGCTGTAGGGCAGAAAGGTGAGGCAGGAGACTTGCTGTGGGAGCGCAAAGGGGTTCATTTCTCACCTTCCTTCTGGTCGGCATTGCCTTTTAAGTAAATCTGGAATCCATTTATTTCTTTTCAGCTGCACCGCCGCCATCCCAGCCACCATCATGTCATATCTGGATGGCCAGATGTCTCTCCACAGGCCATGACTTGTGACTTTGGTCAGTTCACTCCACGGCAGCCTGAGTGATCTTAAAACAACAACAACAACAGCAATGAAACAATTTGGTACTATTACAAAAGCTAATACACACTTATGGTAAAAATTCAAATAATAAAGGATATATAGTGAAATGTCCACACCAGATCCCTCTTTCCCTCATCTGCAACCTCCAGACCTACTTCCCAGAGGCAACCAGTTTCTTCCGTGTACTTCCAATTTTTTTCAAGGCATATAAATGCTTTTTTATATGTGTGTGTACATAATTGCATATGTATGTATACAGGTGTGTATGTATGCAACCTTAAAAAACAAACAATGCAGACTCCTGCACCTTGCGTTTTTCACTTGCAAGTGCGCCGGAGCTTTTTCCTACTGCCAAATCCGAGGACTGCTGCCCTTTTGTTCCCAGTGATTTGCTCTTATAAAAACCGCTGCAGTGCAATCAGTTCCTAGAAGTGGAATTGCTGGCTTAATGGAGACGTGCAATTAAAATGTTGATAGCTATTGTCCAGCGCCTCTCAGAATGGCCTTCTGATTTCCTTTTCCAGAGTGCGACTTCTCCTCACCCTCACCAACACTTCCCCATATCTTTGTCACGTGGATAGGTAAAAATTGGCAACTCCTTTTAAATTGTATTTTTAAAATTACGAGTTAGGCTGAGCTTCCAGCATATCTGTTATCCACATGAATCTCTTTTTCTGCTGAGTTGCCTTGCCTGTTCTTTCTGCGGGGTTCTTTATCTTTGGCTTTCGAGTTCCAAGCATTCTTTGTAGTTAAGGAAATAGGCACATTGTCTCTCATATTGTTGCAAATATTTCTCCCAGTTTTCCAATGGTCTTTTGACTTTATTTTTGCCATGAAAGAGTTTTATGCTTTTTAGAATCAAATTAATTAATCCTTTCCTTCTCAGTTTATGGAATTAGTACCATGATTTTCTACTCTGCTGCTGGAGAAGAAATCTATTCATGCTTTCTTCTCATGCTTTCATGGTTTGATTTTTACATTTAAATCTTTGACCCATCTGTAATTTATTTTGATGTGAAGGAGAGAGGTATAGATCCACATTTAATGGTTTTCCAAATGGCTAGCCATGTTCCCAATACTATTTACTGAGTAATCCATTCCCCCCATGTAGTTCCGGCTTTATCATATTCTAAATTTCCATGTATAGTTGGGTCTACTTCTGGGCTCTGTATTGTGTTCTATTGATCTTTCTGCCTATTCTTGTATGTGTGCCAAATTGCTTTATTTACTCCAGCTTTATCATGTATATATTTTTACCTAGTGAGGTTCTGTTTTAGAAGTTTATTGGCCATTTGTACTCGTTTTTTTTCCAGATGAATTTTAGTGTTATTTTATCAGTGTAGTGGGTAAGCAGCCTGAAATATGTAATTACAAAGTAATTTAATCACACTGTGGTATGTCGTGTGGAGGGAAGGTACTAGGAGTTGGGGAAGTGTAATATACTGGCCCTATAGTTCAGAAGGTTATATTATATGTATGTGGCAAATGTATAGATAAATTTAAGGAAACTTCACATTTTCACAATACTGTCTTTTTGTTCAAGACAAAATGTGTCTTTCCATTTATTCGAGTCTTCGTTTTTGCCCCTCAGTGAAGTTTACAGCTTTTCTTTAGATACATATTACCTACTTCTGGGTAAGTGACTTTCTGAATAGTTTGCTCTTTGTGTTACACTTATGAATGGACTCTTCATCCAGTGTATTTTCTTTTTTCTTTTTTCTTTTTTGCGGTACGCGGACCTCTCACTGTTGTGGCCTCTCCCGTTGCAGAGCACAGGCTCCGGACCCGCAGGCTCAGCGGCCATGGCTCACGGGCCCAGCCGTTCCACGGCATGTGGGATCTTCCCGGACCGGGGCACGAACCCGTGTCCCCTGCATCGGCAGGCGGACTCTCAACCACTGCGCCACCAGGGAAGCCCCTGCTTGCCTTTTTCATGGCTGCATCCCCAGCCCCTAGAATAATGCCGGCAGGTGGTATTTAGAAAGAAGTCGTGTGCCCTGACTTCAGGTCTGGAGCACTCAGACGTCCAGGACTGAGGACTTGCAGACAGTAAGAAACCCACGCGGGTGGCATGTGGCAGCAGTTCAACCAGCAGCACCTGACTCTTGCAAAAAAGGAGACTTATCTGCCTCATTCTAATTTCAAGAAGAAGGTGCCCATATACTGGACAAATGGCTGAAGACATTAACTCAGTGGGCTGGCAGAGATTTTTATGAAGCGTGTGTGGCAACATAAGTTATGAAAGAAGTGAAGATATCAGGATAAAAAATACAGACTGATTACAGGCAGGGTGTAAGCAGCACAAATACAGTGACTGATTTTTTTACTTGTTTTGTTCACAGCCATTGCCTGGAACAGTGCCTGGGACATGGTGGGTACTCCGTAGATACTTGATCGAATGAATGAACTAGGCATAAAATTGGCATAAGATTGGAAGTTCCAGTAGCATCAAGGGTATTAAGGTGATGTGATTACTTTTTATTCTCTTGTTTGATGTCTTCCCTGTTGTTTATAACGGAGTTAGGCAACTTGTCGAATGAAAAAATTTTTTCTTAAGTTTTTTGGGCAAAGCTTTTCCGAGATGGCACCGCACTAGGTGGCCACCAGAGGGCAGGGTTGCCCTACTGTCGGGGGCCGTAACCACCAAACCAAGTTTCTTCTAAAACCCTTAAGTCATGTGGAGGTTTAGTTACACACCTGGGGACCTTCCTGGTGACAGGATTCAATCCTATTTCTCCCTCACCCAGCTCTCAGCTCCCCAGATTGGAGGCAAAAGCTTTTGTGTGAAGAACACAACCTGTCCCATTGGGCCCTGCACCTTCTCTGAACCAGCTTTTAATTTATTGAGTGCTGAGCCCCTTCTGAGTGCCGTCTCTGGGATGAGCAGTGAAGAGGACTTGGTTCCTACACTCACAAAGCTTGTCCCAGGCCTGCTAACCTTCAGATTCACACAGGGAAACTCAGGCCTGGAAAGATGCCAAGCTTGGCAAAAAAAAAAAAAAGTCTAGAGCTTAATTTAGCAACCTGTCTTATTTATTTGTGTGTCCATTCAAAAAGAGAGTGGTACTGGTGCGTGTGGCTGGGGCTGGTGGGAGGATTCATTCATTCTCCCCAAATATGCACCAGGTCCCTCTTCTGCACAGACACTGC
This sequence comes from Lagenorhynchus albirostris, assembly GCF_949774975.1. Classification (NCBI taxonomy): domain Eukaryota; kingdom Metazoa; phylum Chordata; class Mammalia; order Artiodactyla; family Delphinidae; genus Lagenorhynchus; species Lagenorhynchus albirostris. The sequence goes on from NC_083107.1 coordinate 70,074,396, forward strand.
TCCAGGCACTGGGGAAGCAGCAGACCCTACCCTCGTGAAGCTTACAGTTTGGTGGTGGTGGTGATGGGGGTACAGACAAATAAATACAGAGTGTGAAGGTGGCAATGAGGGCTGTGAAGGAAAACAGGCAGGATAAGGGGGTTGAGAGTGATGGGCTGATGATGCTGTTTCTATAAAGAAGTCAGGGAAATCTCCGATGAGGTTAATTTTGAGCAGAGACCTTAGTAAAGTGAAGGAGCAGAACTAGTGGCCATCTGGGAGAAAGCAGAAGGGACAGAATGTGCAAAGGCCCTGAGGCAGGAGCGTGCTCAGGTGGGAATGTGTATGTGTGTGTGTGTGGGGGTGCAGGTTCTGGAGAGGTGTAAGATCCCACAGACCCTGTGGGCTGCTGTAGACTTTGCCTTTTGCTCTGAGCTGCTGCATTGAGAATAGTCTGCAGAGGCGCAAGGTGGCAGCAGGGAGACTAGTCATCCGGGTGAGCTGATGGTGGCCTTACACCTGGGACCCTCAGTAAACGCTTGCTGAATCGAACTAAGCTATTCTTGTCAGAGCTTGCTTGAAATCATGACCTCCTGACCTGCTACAGAGAATGGAAAAAGCACCACAGGAACAAAACCTCCAAAGGAAAAACTGCTCCAATTGTGGTGGGATAAAAAGGAAGATTTTTTTCCTATTCTCCATCAGGAACCAGAATTCTGAAGGGGAAAGGCTCCTGGCCAGAAATGCCTGGCCAGACCTCGAATTTGGCAGAAGAGCGATCTGAAGCCCAGGGTGGTGAGGTGACTCATCCAAGGTCACACAACAGCTTAGTGGCCACCTGGGATGCTGGAATGAGGACTCTTGCCCTGCATTGTGTACCTCTTGCTGCTTTGTTCCTTTTCCCAGGCTCTCAGACAGTCCCTTCTCTGCTCCCACAATATGAATCGCCTCTCGCCTGGGGCTCCGCTCGTGGCTCTGGCTACTCGCCAGCTCAGCCAGGTTGCACCCAGCAGCCCCAGCCTCGCTGTGTTCTCCCAGGACCCTGAGCCGGCTCTGGTCCTCTTTCCACTTGGCAGGCCCCCTGGTTCTCTCACTCCGAATCCAGAACAGAAATAAATTTGATCTGTGACTGACGCTTTCATGCAATGTTGGTGAGAGGGAGAATTTGCAGTATCTATCAAGATTACAAGTGCCATGCCCTTAAACCTAGAATTCCACCTCCAGGGTTTATCCTGTGGAAACGCTGTGACTCTGCACTCTCCTGGTGGCCTCCTCTCTGGCCTTTCCCTCTGCCACCCAAGCTCTCGACGTGGCTGTTTCTGCAGGCACTAGACCTTTGAGGCCTCTTGTGTGCTCTCTGGGTGTGACTCTCCGTTCCCTTGGTTTTAAATGCCGTCTCTACGCTGACTCTCCCTTGGTTAAGACATCTCAGTGGCTCCAGTCTCATTCAGCCAACTGCCTTTTTATTTTTGAGATGTAATTCATGTACCATAAAATTTGCCATTCTGAAGTGCGTATTTCAGTGGTTTTCAGTATATTCACCAGGTTGTGCAGCCATCGCCACTGTATAATTCCAGAACATTTTCATCACCCCAAAAGGAGCCCTGCCTCCACGAGCAGTCACTCTCCATCAGCCCTAGGCAGCCACTAATCTATTTTCTGTCTCCATGGATTTGCCTATCCTGTACATTTCCTGTAAATGGAACCATGCAATAGAAAGCCTTTGTGTCTGACATTCTTTCACGCAGCATAATGTTTTTGAGGTTCACCCATGTTGTAGCGTGTATCAGTACTTCATTCCTTTTTGCGTCCAAATGAGGGTTTCCTCGTATACCATAGATGTAAACCATATTTTGTTTACCCATTCATCAATGGATAGATATTTGGATCGCTTTCGTTTTCCGGCTGTTATGAATAATGTTGCTGTGAACATTTGTGTACAAGTATTTGTGTGCCTATGTTTTCAGTTCCAGCCCATCTCTCTAAAGTTGTAACCCTTCTTCCCCATCCCGCCCTTCTCTCCTGCTTCCTCACCCCTCCCTACACCACCCCCATGGCACTTAGCGCTCTGTACCCTACTTTGGATTTTACTGATTTGATTGATTGTCTCCCTTTCTCTCAATAGAATATAAACTGCATTTTTGGCTGTTTTGTTTATTTCTGTATTGCTAGTGCCTTGAACAAGGCCTGGCACCAAAGTAGCTCAGTAGATATGTGTTGAATGAATAAATGAAGGAAGGAAAAACAACTGTTCTGCTTCTCATCTCTTTCCCCTCCTCCAGTTCTCTAACTAACTCAGGGGTAACCACTCACCATTGTTTCCCAGGTAGTTAACTCGGTTTCTCTAAATAACATGCCACTGCTGCCTTGTTTTGATTTATCCATTTTAAACTTCCATCAGCTTCCTCTGACCCTGCTACCTCTTTTCCATTATCCCCAAATTGATGTTTTACGTTTAGTTAAATCATTCGGACTATGGAAATATTGCTTGGCGCAAAGACAAATTTGCACTCTCATTATATTTCCTTCCTTAAACACCTTTTTGCTTTTCTTAGAGCTTCTAATTGCCTATGTCATCCCCTGCAATGTTTATTATTATTATCATCATAACTCTGATCATTTAAAAAATCTTATTTATTTATTTTATTTTTGCCTGCATCGGGTCTTCGTTGCTGCACACGGGCTTTTTCTAGTTGCGGCAAGCGGGGGCCACTCTTCATCGTGGTGCGTGGGCTTATTGCGGTGGCTTGTCTTGTTGTGGAGCACGGGCTCGAGGAGCGTGGGCCTCAGCAGTTGTAGCACGCAGGCTCAGTAGTTGTGGCTCGCGGGCTCTAGAGCGCAGGCTCAGTAGTTGTGACACACGGCCTTAGTTGCTCCGTGGCATGTGGGATCTTCCTGGACCAGGGTTCGAACCCGTGACCCCTGCATGGGCAGGCAGATTCTTAACCACTGCACCACCAGGGAAGCCCCAACCCTGATCATTTTTGAATGGTGTACCATGTTAGAGAGTCTTAGCAGGTTTTTTTCCTCCATGGTGCTTATCACAACTTGTAATTATGCATTTACTTGATTGTTCACTTTCTTAAATGTCTCTCGTTGAAACATAAGCTTCTAGAACAAAGCCTGCTTTGTTTACCAGAGCATTTCCAGCACCCGGCACTAATAGATCCTCAATACATATTTACTGAATAAATGAACAGCAAAAACTGGCAACATATATGGCCACCAGTGGCTGGTTGGTTCAGCAAATTGTGGCATATCTCTATAATGGAATAGTATTCAGCATCTGGAAACAATGAGCTATGAAGGTTGAATACTCTCCTGTATCACCACTGTTTTGTTCTTATCACTGCTAAATCCCCCAAATTTTGCAGCTTCAGAGGAATCACTGTATTATATTATGCTCAAGGATTCTGTGGGTCAGGACTTGACCTCCACATTTGTTTTTAAAACTTAACATAGGGACTTCCATGGTGGCACAGTGGTTAAGAATCCACCTGCCAGTGCAGGGGACATGGGTTCGATCCCTGGCCCAAGAAGATCCCACATGCAGCAGAGCAACTAAGCCCGTGTGCCACAACTACTGAGCCTGCGCTCCAGAGCCTGTGAGCCACAACTACTGAAGCCTGCGTGCCTAGAGCCCGTGCTCCACAACAAAAGAAGCCACCACAATGAGAAGCCCACGCACCGCAGTGAAGAGTAGACCCTGTTTGCTGCAACTAGAGAAAGACTGCACGCAGCAACAAAGACCCAATGCAGCCAATATAAATAAATAAAATTTTAAAAATGGTCAAATGGTAACTTAAAAAAATTAACTTGTGTTTTGTCTTATAAGATCGAAACATAGTTATTACAGAAAAGTCAGAAAATATAAACAAAAGATCAAATAGAAAACACTTTGTAATGTAACTCGTCTAGCAATGAGCACTGTTAAAATCTCCAGCGTGTCCTTTCCAGACCCTTTGTGTTCTGTTTTCTCGTAAATCCTTCCAGGCTTAAACAAATGTATATACAACTCCATCGTGCTGGGTTGTGATCTGTATTTTCTACCCACCAACACATTGTGGCAGTCTCCCTGTATCAGTGATACCAACCTCAGCCTCTTTCTTCCAAAAGGCTTTATAACATCATATTATGTTTGTTCATTTGTTCTTCCCTTCATTGAACAAATGCCTGCCATGTACCAGACACCGTGCTGTGTTGTTAGGTGTATAGTGGGGGTTTTTTTTAAGTGGATTTTTTTAAATTTATATTTTATTTATTTGTTTTTGGCTGCATTGGGTCCTCCTTGCTGTGTGCAGGCCCTCTCTCCTTGCGGCGAGCAGGGGCCATTCCTCACTGCGGTGCACGGGTCTCTAACCACAGTAGCTCCTCTCATTGCAGAGCACAGGCTCTAGGTGCGCAGGCCCCAGCAGTTGTGGCACACGGGCTCGGCAGCTGTGGCTCGTGGGCTCTAGAGCACAGGCTCAGTAGTTGTGGCGCATGGGCTTAGTTGCTCCGCAGCACGTGGGATCCTCCCGGACCAGGGAGCAACTCAGAATTTCACTCGCCGGTAGGGCTTCGTGTCACCTGTAGCCTTGAAGGGCTGATGTCATTTGGCGCCCTTTCTTCAAGGTCATGGATGAGAGTGTTTCCAAAGACCAGTCCTTGCACAGATGCTGGAGCCCGACCATGGAGGCCAAGCCCTTCTTGCTGTCATGCCAGGGTCCTGTCTGTGACCACACACTCCCCCCCAGATGGTGACACATCTTCACTGAGTCACCTTTGGTGGAGAAGCCACACCTCAAAGTCCCAAAGTATGATGAAATGGGACTCAACTGCTCTGACACATTTTCCTCAAGGCCCCGTCCCTTACTCCTTAAGGCAAGACCTTGACCTGAAGGATTATTATGGGATCTGGGGGTATCAGATACTGCGGCAGGATGTGAAAGAGACAGCTTTATATTTATTTTTGTGTTGTTCATTTAAAATTTATTATTAATAAAAATGCTTTCTTACAAAAGGACTATATGTTTATTTTAGAGAATTTGGAAAATTTAGAGACAAATGAAAAGAAGAAAACAAAACGCCCCAGTAATCCCTGGATTAGCACTGTTAGCATGAGGTGCACGGTTTCCGGAGGATCTAGTTCTCTTCTGTGTACTCTGTTAAAACAGCAAAAATGGGATCATACCATAGATACTGATTTACCACTTGCTGTTTACCACTTAATAACAGCAGGAATGTCTTTCCACGTGATTACACATTTTTCTACTGTGGGAGAGACTTCTGGGTGCTCAGGTCGGCAGCAACCTTCTCACCCACGTGGGACGCTGGCCCTGCCTTGCCCTCTGGGGGTGGTACAGAGGAGACCCTCGCTCTGGGCCCTCGTGCCCCCCGACCCCTCTGGGCCCCATGCTATGGCCAGTCCAGGACAGGGGGACGGTGCGCATCCTTTTCTCTCCCCTCCCGAGTATAAGCCTTGAGGTTTTAAGTCTGTTGTTTCAGATGGCCAAGCAGACCCCCGAGTAGGCAGCAAGGGAGGTGGGCTGCGGAGCAGAGACCTCAGGGAGCCTGAGAACTTCTGAGAGGCCCCCGCACCCCAGCCTCCCGCCTCCCTTCCTCCACCCCTGCCCCCACCCGCCTGCTCTTCACATCCCATTACCCTGGTCTGACCATCATTAGCGTCTAAAACATCTGGGGGGCCGAGAGTCACTGGGCTCTGGGGCCTTTGTCATCCACCCACTTGAGTGGAGTACAGTGGGCTGAAGGCCGCGGAAACAATGGCAAATGGCTCCCCTGCCGGTGCTGATGCAGCCCCTCGGGCTCCCCTGAAAGCCTCTGCCTTCCCCAAGCTCCTCTCCCCTCCCCGAGCTCACCCCTTTCCAGCTCCATCTGGGAAATCGACCTCTTCAACTCAGTACCCAGCAAACCACTTCTGCTCTCAGCTCCTGAGCTTTTTAAAAGCAGAAGGAGAAGATGAGACTCGACAACTGTTTTTGTCTCCCTGTTCCCTCCCCACTCCCCATCTAGGCCTGTGAAATGGAGGCAGCAAGCAAGCGGCTGCCCAACGAGATGCCACGACTTTGTTAGGGGAAGACAGGGCCTGGGGGACACTCTCTCTCCCAGTGGCTTCAGCTGAAAAACCAGAGCCCCTTGACGACGTTTGTTGCCCCTCAATGACAGTCCCCGGGCCAGTGTTCTCAAGGCCAGGCCACCAGCAGCCCTGGGGCGCAGTCACCACAGATGGGAAGTGGGGGGTACGTGACTGTATGTGCAGGGAAAGCTGCCCTGTTCTGCCAGGGCTGGTGAAGAATTCAGAGACTCTTTGAGGGCAAGCATAGCCACCATTCTCTTCTCTTTTAAACTGGGGTATAATTTACCTAGAGAGAACTGTGCACATGGTGACTATAACTTTCGTTCTCTTTTGATACACCTGTGTGACCCACACCCATCAAAATATAGAGCATTTTCCTGACCCCCGAAAGTTCTCTCATATGTCTTCCCAGTCAACCCCTCACCACCACCCCCAGCCCTCCCCGCCAGGGGTAACCGCTCATCCAACTTCTCTCACCGGAGATGAACTTTGCCTGTCCGAGGACTCGGTATAAATGGACCCACACACACTGTGTAAACTCTTCTGACTTCTTTCACTCAATCTCATGTTTCTGAGAGTCACCCACGTTGTTGCATTCACCAGTAGTTTGTTCCTTATGAACACACCCAAGTTTTCATCTGTTTCCCTCCCAAATCACCCCCTCTTTTTTTTTCTTTTTTGATGTGTATTTCTTTTCTTTTCTTCTTGGCCGTGTCACACGGCTTGTGGGATCTTAGTCCAGGGATCAAACCCAGGCCCCTTGCTTTGGGCACGTGGAGTCTGTGCCACCAGGGAAGTCCCAGTTACCTCCTTATTTAGATATTTAGATATTGTCTCTTGATTTCCTAATGATCCCTAGTGACATTAGTTACGGATTACTTCTCTCTCTCTCCTTTGTCAACTAATTTGTTGCTCAGGGTTTTATCTCTGTAATCTGAGATAAGTATCACTCGATTTTTTCAGTTTCAAAGGACATTGTTCTATCCTCCCCTAATAACCAGGGGCAGTCAGAAGCCTTATTCTGGCTTGTACTTATCGCCTTTCTGGTTCTCCCACTTTCAGTCAGTTGAATTATTCCTGCAGTGTCAGAGCATCTGACACTTACCTGTAGCTTCGTCTCTTTTAGTTTCAGTTCTTCAGTTACATTTAACATCACCCCACCCCACCCGACCAAGAGTTAGGCTGAAGATTCAGAACAATTTCACAGTTTCCTTAAATTTGGTCTGTGGTAGGTTCCTGCATGTTCATACCTGGTCGTTTGTGGCCTTTATACTTGAAGAGTAGTTTAACTTAATATGAAATCCTTGGTTCACACTTTTCAGTGAGAATGCTGTTTCCATTGAAATGTTACTGCCAAGAAGTCCGAAGCCAGTCTGATTTTCTTTTGCTTTTCTTTGATTCATACTGGATTTGGATTTTTTGCATTATGATCAGAGAATATTTTCCTTAATACTCAAGCCCAATGATTGTATTGAAATTTTGTCAGTGTTGAACATTTTGAGTCAACTTTTCAAGTTATGAAATGCCCTTTTAATATAAGCATTACAATATATGTATGTCTATATTTTTTAATCTTTTAGTATAGCAATGTTTCCTTGAATTTTATTTATTTATTTAGTTAGTTATTTAGGCCATGCTGCATGGCTTTTGGGATCTCACTTCCCGGACCAGGGATTGAACCCGGGCCCTGGCAGTGAAAGCCCAGAATCCTAACCTCTAGGCCACCAGGGAACTCCCTTGAATTATCATTTTAAATATTAGTTTGTTCTTTTCTGGGGGTTCCAATAAAAGGTGGATCAGGTCTCCCTTGTCTAGCTGCTTTATGTGTCATTTTCTCTAGAACCCTCTTATTTCTCTTTTTTCTATATGACTTTTCTTTTAATTATGTCTTTTAATACTTTATTCCTTTTCTGTGCTTTTAATCATGTTTATTTTCTCTTATGGTTGTGTTTATTTTTTCGTGTATTTCTTCTAGCTTAATCTTTATCTCTGAAACATCATTTTTTCCTAATACATTTTTAAATTCAATAAGAATTCTTTCACATCTTTCTGTCCTTACTGCTCCACCCCCTTGAAATAACTCGTTAAGGTGTTAGACCATATCCTCATTTTCTTTTGCCTGTTTATTTATTTATTTATTATTTTTTTGGCCACACCTCTCGGCTTGTGGGATCTGAGTTCCCTGACCAGGGATTGAACCTGGGCCCTCAGCAGTGAGAGAGAAGAGTCCTAACCACTGGACCGCCAGGGAATTCTCCTTTTGCCCGTTTAGATGGGATGGGTTTTCTTAGGCTACTATAGGAGGTTCCCATGGAAGGGCGTGAGATAATAGAAAGAAAAAAAAAAAAAATATATATATATATATATATGTATACTGGCCTCTGCCCCCCAGTACCTGGCCAGAGCTCCTAAAACGCTTGTATCTTCCTTAGTGATAAGAGCACTAAGAGCATCTCTTGTTCTACTGAGGCGACCCTGGCTGGGCTTTTGGATGATTCCTGGATGGGGACTGGTCGCCAGAAAGACCAAGCCATGATCAGAAGCTTGGAAATTTCATCCCTGAGAGAAGGGAGAGGGGCTGGAAATGGAGTTACCTGCCTACATGAAGAAGCCTCCGTAAAATCCCAATAGTGCAGTGTTCTGGAAGCTTCCAGGTGGGTGAACACATCCACACTGGGAGGCGACTGCACTCCAGTTCCGTGGGGACAGGAGCTCCTGCGCCTGGAGCCCTTCCAGACTCGCCCTGTGTATCCCTTCATCTGGCTGTTCATCTGTGTACCTTATCATACCTTTTAATAAACTGGTGAATGTAAATGTTTCCCTGAGTTCTGTGAGCGGCTGCAGCGAATTAAACCTGAGGAGGAGGTCACAGGAACCCCCGATTTTTAGCCAAATCGGACGGAAGTTGTGGGAAACCTGGGGACCCACTACTTGCGATTGGCATCTGAAGTGGGGTGGCAGCAGTCTTGTGGGACTGAGCCCTTAACCTGTGGGATCTGACACTATCTCCAGGTAGAGAGTATCAGAATTGAGTGAAATTGTAGGATGCCCGGCTGGTGTTGTAGAGAATTGCTTGATGTGGGGAAAATCCCCCCACATATTCGGTGACCAGAAGTGGCAGAAGTGAAGTGTTCAGCGTGAGTAATAAAAGGAAACACACAGGAAAGAAAGAGGAGGGGAAAAGTGGGTGATTTTTCTTGCACAAAGGGGTAAAACATCACATCTTTGTATCTGGAGGATTCCCTCCTCTTCTGCTATGTTGAAAGACAATGCATGGCTTTCTCAGAGAAGTAGTCACTTTTCTGTCTCTCAAAAAGTCACCCCCTTTTTAAATAACAGTTATATTGAGATATTATTCACTTCCCATACAATTCATCCACTTAAAGTGTACAATAAATTGATGTTTATAATATTCAGAGCTGTGCAACCATCACCACAATCAATTTTAGAACATCTTCATCACTTTAAAAAGAAACCTCGTACCCATTAGCAATCGCTCCCTATTCTTCCCAACACGCCCAGCCCTTGGCAACCACGAATCTACTTTCTGTCTCTATGGATTTGCCTCTTCTGGGCATTTCATATAAATTGGATCAGACAATATGTAGGTTTTCATGTCTGGCTTCTTCCAATTAGCATAGTGTTTTTAATATTCATCCATGTTGTAATATCTGTCATTTCTTTTAATTGCTGAATAATATTCCATTGTATGGATATACCACATTTTGCTTATTTATTCATCAGTGGATGGACATCTGAGTTGTTTCCACTTTTGGATACTATGAATAACGCTGCTATGGACATTCATGTATAAGTTTTGGGGTATATACCTAGGGGTGGACTTGCTGGGTCATATGGTGACTCTATGTTGATAATAGATAAACCGAGGCATATTAAAACCTTTAAGAGCTTACCTGGGCAAAAACTGATTGCATCGGGCAGCATCCAATCTAGCAGATAGAGAGGAGCTCTGAGGAGCTGTCCAAAATAAAAGACTTCTATAGGCAGAAGGGATTGGGAACAAGAAGATTACACTAGCAAAAAGCAGGTTGGTTATTGCAAAGTTACTTTCCTTTAGGGGATGGCAGGGGTCTATCAGGCAGATGACCTAACTAGTGCGGGTCAGGTGATTCCTGAATTCCTGATTGGTTTGAGATCCCATTTCCGGGAGATTAAGTCTTGGTCTGGTGATGTGGGGCTTAGCATAAGAAACTCCATTTTGGGTCTGTTGTCTTGTTTTATTTATTTATTTATTTATTTAGTTAGTTAGTTAGTTAGTTAATTATCTATCTATCTGGCTGTGCCGGCTCTTAGTTGCAGCACACAGGATCTAGTTCCCTTACCAGGGATGGAACCTGGACCCCCTGCATTGGGAGCATGGAGTCTTAACCACTGGACCACCAGGGAAGTCCCTGTTGTCTTGTTTTTAACAATGTTTAACTTTGGGAAGAACTGTAAACTATTTTCCAAAGCACTACATTATTTTACATTCCAACCAGCCACAAAACTTCCTTTTAAAAGCAAATATTCTGTAAGGTCTAATTTAATATCTTGAAATGAAATTTATGCATAAGATGACCTTCCCACACCCATCATAAATGGAAAATGTTTCAACATAAAGACCTAACTATAATAAAAAGGAGAAATAAAAGGAACATAACTGGGGCTTCCCTGGTGGCGCAATGGTTGAGAGTCCGCCTGCCGATGCAGGGGATACAGGTTCGTGTTCCAGTCCTGGAAGATCCCACATGCCACGGAGCGGCTGGGCCCGTGAGCCATGGCCGCTGAGCCTGCACATCCGGAGCCTGTGCTCCGCAACAGGAGAGGCCACAGCAGTGAGAGGCCCGCATACCGCAAAAAAAAAAAAAAAAGGAACATAATTGCTACATTAAAAAAAATGTGACCCAGGACTCAGAAGACTGGTCTTCTCTGGTGACTTAGAAACTGGTCCTGGAGGTGCCTCCCCAGAGGGTCCACCAATGGCTTGAGCCCCAGGCCCATCTCTGGCATTAAAGACACCTGCCCAGGGGATGTTTTGAAGGAAGTCACTTTCGTCTGACATAAAGGTGTTGGCCATTTTGTTAAAAACCAAACTACCTTCCAGATATCCTTGCACAGCTCACATCACATGCACACGCGTGTTTGGGTACAGATGCAGAGTCATGGGCTTTGGAGCTGCTGCACAACAGGTCACTGTGCACCAGCTCTGCCCGGGCCTGGCGTCACTCTCCCAGGGCAATGGGGCATGAGGGCGTGGTGTGGGCTCTGGACCTCAGGCCGGCTGCTTGAGTTTGCTGTCCTGGTTGCTTTGAGGAGGGCATGGAAATGGAAGTCAGGCACCCAGCAGGCGGGGCTCAGAGATGGCCCTGAGCTGAGTGCTTGTAAAAAGGCCACTTCAGCCCCCTCCACGCAGCCATTGTTGGCTCTGGAGGAAGGACAGTCTGGGGCTGCTGAATGCCTATCCCTCGCTGCACTAATGGATGTACATTATCAGCGTCCCTCCTGGCCACGAGTCACTCTCCCTACCTCCACCCTTGGCTGAAGAATTCTGCATCCTTCTGGAAAAGTGGCTGTCATGCTGGCAGCCCTCACAAAGGCATTTCCCCACAAAAGGACCATTATGACCACTGCAGCATCAGAGGGTGGCTGTTGGTGCCTGGGCGCTGGAGAGTCTGCTGTGTTCTTAATGTCCACGATGTCTTCAGCAAGACCCCACCTCTAAGAAGTCTGCCCTGATTGCACAGGAACAAACCCTCCGTTTGAAAAAAAGCGATCAGGATAATGGAGTAGCTCTGGAAGAACACTCACATGGTTCCATGTGGCGATACACCCGTGTATAGAGCGCAGGGGAGGAGAGCTTGACATTTCTAACACAGGACTGTAAACACAAACTCACAGTCCTGGGGTGTTGCACTGTATAGAGAAGCAATCACAGGGGGCTCCTTGCCTGGGGCTGGCCACCTGCAGGCTCCCTGGACCCCCAAAGTAGCTGCCTTCAGGGCTCTGCCCAGTAGAAGAGAAGGTTATCGGTCAAATGACCCCACTGGCTTCCTTTGGAATTTGTAGTGGAGAGAACAGAGAACTGGTTGACTCATGTGAGGGGACTCAAGTAGAAATTTAGAGAAAAATAGGGCATGAGGGAGGCCCAAGAGACCGACGGACAGAGAGGGCTTAGCTCCTTGGCCCAGCGGGCTCTGCTCTCTCCACTCTAGGCCACATTCTCTAAGACTAGTTATTCTCTACTACAGAGTTTGACTCTAGATCTGAGCTTAAAACTGTTGCAGGAGGGGGACCCCTTCCAGGGGACACACGTGATGACAAAACAAGAGACTTTATTGGGAAGGGGCACCCGGGCGGAGAGCAGCAGGGTAAGGGAACCCAGGAGGACTGCTCTGCCACGTGGCTCGCAGTCTCAGGTTTTATGGTGATGGGATTAGTTTCTGGGTTGTCTCTGGCCAATCACTCTGACTCAGGGTCCTTCCTGGTGGTGTTTGCATCACTCAGCCAAGATGGATTCCAGCGAGAAGGATTCTGGGAGGTTGGTAGGACATACGGACTGGTGTCTCCTCTCTCCTTTTGACCTTTCCCGAATTCTTCCCATTGGTGGTAGCTTGTTAGTTCCTCGTTCCTTACCAGGACCTCCTGTTCTAAGACGACTCGTGCAGGTGGCTACTATCTTGCCTGGCCAGGGCAGGCGGTTTCGGTCAGTGGTTCCCCTAACAAAACCATAAAACACCAGACCTGGAAGGACCTGAGGGGTCATGTGGTCCACAACCTGCCCCCAGGCCACCGTTCAGATATGGAGACTGAAGCCCAGGGGGGAGGTGCCAATCGGCAGCAGAGCTGGGGCTGGAACCCGGCCTGTCTGCCCTCCCACTGCCTCTGCCTGCACTCTTGACTGTTTTGGGCCCTAAGGGGGCTGTGGACCAGCTCCTGGGAGGGGCATGGACTCTGGTTCCCTGCCCCTCTGGGCTTGTACCCTGCTGCCCCCTCCCCCTCCATCCAGGGCATGCAGACGGAGGCCCAGGCTTTGCACTGGTGCACACATTAGCAGATAAAAGCAGTCTCAAGGGTCTCTTCATGAGGCCCCTCCGGCTGTAACAAAGCAAATTAAAACCCCATTCAAAGGTCAATTGAAATCTCTTCCATTCCAATTCTCTGCACAAATTGATTCCTCTTTGCCCTTGGGGTCAAACCGAAAGCCGTTGAAGTGGCCTGGCCACAGTGCTGAATGGGGTGTGCAGTGAAAGGGGCTGCAAATAGGAGTGTGTGTTGCAGGGGATAAATGGGGCCAGTGGGACCCTCCCCCATTCCCTGGGCCATCTGGGGCGCCAGAGACCTTCTCCTCCGCTGTGCTCCAGGCTTCAGGGTCCTTTTTTGGAGACTAGGCCTACCTCTGCCCCCCAAACCCCATCAGGCTCCCCTCGGGGGAATTCGTAGTTAGCTTTTCTATTGACAAGAATCTAATGGTAGTTAGGATTTCTTGCACCTGCTCATGAGCCTTAAGCACTGTGAGCTGGGGCTTTGGAGGTGCCCAGAGAAACTCAAGAGAGGTTAAGTTACTTGCTCAAGGTCACAGAGCTCATTGTTTCCACCTCCAAACCTAGCTACCCCTCAGTCTTCCCCAGATCACTGAATGGTACCACCCCTCATCTAGCAGCCAGAAATCTGGAACCATTTTTAGCCCCCTCCCCTTTGCCTCACTTGCACGTCTGCTCCAAGTCCTGTTGGTTCTGACTCCCCAAAAGAGGCTGTTGGTTGCTTGCTGTCTGATTCGTTCTCCAGACATTAGCCAGAGCCATCTTTTCAAGAAATTCCACTGGATCCTGTCATTCTGTTGCTTAAAACCCAGCAATGGTTTCCCTCTGCACTTGGCATAAAATCTAAGTCGTCATCTGACGACCTTCATAGCCTCCAAGGCCTGGCCCCTCATGTCCTTCCTCCCAAGGATTGCTCCCCTCCCCTGCTGCCACTCCAGCAGTGCTGAGAACCTCTTCTCTGCCCCAGGGCCTTTGCATCCTCTTCCTTCTGCTAAGAAGCCTTTCCCCTCCCCTCTCCCACTCTGTTTCCTTAATTGTATTTATCACAGCTTGTAATGATTCCTGGACTACTTTGTTATAGGTTTCCCTAGAGCTGAAGTCCTCTTGGGAGCACAGACCAGATCTGTCCCGGTACATGTAGGGGTCAATAAACATCCGTCGAGTGAATGAGTGACGGAACAAAACCTGGGCCCTCCAAGCCGGCACTTTTCCCACCTCCCAGTAAGCCCTGTGTGAGCACCCACTGGGGGACTGGCGCTGGGCAAAGGGCGCATTGAAGAGCAGCTGCTTCAAAGTCACTGTGTCTTAGCGATTCCGCACCCGACCCCACACGGCTTTCTAGCCCTGCCCTCTGCTCCCCCAGCCCCACGCCTAAATGCCTAAATCCTGCCTGACTTCCTTCTCTCACCCCCTCTCCCCGGCATCAAGTCAGACCCCAAGGCCTGGCCGTGGCCCTTTTCTGCCGCTCCCTCCCAGGGTCCCTCAGCTTGTCCTTTCCTCTCCAGGCTCTCTCCCTAGCTTGCCCTCCCTTCCCTCCTGCACCGCTCGGGCAGAGAGGCCCTGCCCGAAGCATGCTCACCTTCCCACCCTTCTGTGTGCCTCCCACGGACCCTCTCTCTGCAGCGCAGGGCGGCCCCGGGTCCTGCTTCCCGCCCTCCTCGCCCACTCCAGGCCCCACATCTGCTTTACTCTCTCACCGGGAAGCCCCTCTCCCTGGCACCCATAATGCACCAGGCAGGAGGCTCCCCTGTAGAAGGACACTCGGTGTCCTCTCTTCTTGTCTCTGAAAGCGGAGATGCCTGGAAGGCGAGAAGCCTGCAGTGACTTAGGTCAGGGTCATGGGGGGCCAGAGCCACCCCAAAGCTGCCCGTAGCCCCTGGGCTGCTGCAGCCGGGGAGCGGTGAGCATTCCCCGCCGTCCCCAGCAGGCACTCACATAAAGGGGCGGGTGCTGGGCTATTTCTAATCCAGACACATGGTGCGGAGGGAGATCACCTGTCAGTTTAGGTTCATACATCGTGCAGAGGAGGTTTGGAGAGAGTTTTAGAGGATCATGCATGAGCTTCTGCAAATGGAAGCTTCAGAGGGTCTCCCTTCTGCAGTCACTCCCTCCAACCCTCTCTCTGCAGAGCCTCTTGAGTACCAGTTCTTCTCATACATTGACTTGGGAGCTGTCCCCTTGCCGGCAAGGGGCACCAGCGGAGCAGGCCTGAGGCCCGTGCGACCCAGACAATAGCAGGAATGAAGCACTCCCTCGGGCAGAGGCCCCGGCTGGGCCCGAGGAGCCCTGAGAAGGGACAGATGTTCTGACCTGAGGCAGGGCTGGCAGCCTCCCTGGCTTGTCCCCTGAGACTTGGAGCGGCCAAGATGGAAGGCTCGGATTCCCTCGCACCCCACCTCCACCCCTCACTCCAACCCTCAAGGCTTGAGTGTTGGCTTGTCCCAGAGTCTGCGGAACACAGGCAAAGGGCAGCCTCATCCCTAAGTCTTCTCTTTCCCCAGTGAAATGTCCCCTGTTGCCCGGCCCCAGGGCCTGGAAGCTGAGGGCTAGTCTACCCTGCCCGCGTCCCCTCCCGTGAAAGCTCTCAGCCACCCGGTCTGCCCAGCACTTCCTCTCCCCCAGGAGTCTGCCTCCACACCTGTCTTTGTAGTGCACTCACGCCCTGGTGATATTGCTTTTCCAATTAAACCCTCAAAGGTGAAAAGCTGGGGTGACGAGAGCAGCCGTGGCCCTGGCCGGCAGCCAGGTGTAGATGCCTTACCCCGGCCCCAGGCCCTCAGATGAACACATCAGCTCCCTGCCAAAGAGTCATGTCTGCTCCTGTCTCCTTCCTCCTTTCCCTCCTTCCCTTCCCCCCACCCCGCCCCTCTCCTTCCCTCCTTCCTTCCACGCCAGGTGGGCTCTCCTGGGACCAGCACTTCCATGATAAGAAGAACAAGGGCAACCATAACTAAGGCCAGGCCCTGCTCTCCCATCTTTACATGTATTACCTCATTGCATCCATATGGCAGCCGCAGTCATTTCCCTCATTTCACAGATGGGACAACTAATACAGAGAAGTTGGGAATTTGCTCAGAACCACACAGCTAGGCAGTGGTTGAGCAGGATTAAGACCAGCTGTCTGGCTCAGAGCTGTGCTCTTAACCATGACATCACACTGTACCATCCACGCAGCCACGGTAACCTCAGATGGGGAAGTGTTCATGACACCTTCCCCCACATTGATGCCACCTCTTTTGTATTTCATGAACCTGCCTCTGCCTCCTCTCTTGCCTCACTGCTCCCACTGTTGGCTGGACTGGCCTCCAGGCCCTGGAGGAGAGCATCGGGCTTTGGGTCACCCCGTGCTGGCTCCAGGCTCCCTCCTCTCTGACCATTCTCCTCACTGCTGCAGAAAGCTGCTCCTACGGCCCCTCTGACTCAGTCCCTGAATGGTCCCCACCTCCTTCCCTCTGACCTCTGACTGTTTCCAGTCTTCTCTCTCTCCCTCTACCACCTGTACCAACATTCCGTGAACATAAGGTTTTTCCTGCCTTGAATCCTTTGCACATGCTGTTCCTTCTGCCTGGAATTACTTTCCTCTCTTCATCCTGGTGACCTATTGTATCAAGACTCAGCCCAACTCAGCATCCCCTTCTCTGGGAAGCCCTTGCTAACTACCCACCCCCTCGACCTGGAAGAGTAAGTCGCCTCCAGATGCATGCTTTGGAGACCTGTGCCTGTGTGTAAGAAGTCTAGCTCCCCTGAGGCTGCATGCTGAAGACGTCATGTGGCCAGGCTGCATGGAGATAGACAGAAGTGTCTGAGGAGCCCCAGCTCTCCTTGCCCCCCGTTGAGCCTTCCCAACCAGGAGCCAGTTGTGTGAGTGAGCGGCTTCAGATGATTTATAGATGTCAGCATCTGAGCTGCCCGAGCTGCTGCCAAGTAGAGGAGGGACGTGTTGGCCATACTTGGACGTGTTGGCCAAACCTTGGCCATACCGCAGATTCATGAGCAACGTAAATGCTTAAAACCATCAAGTTTTGGGGGTAGTTTGTGATCTAATATTAGATAACCAGAACAACCATTATTAACACTTTGGTATCTCTTAACCTTTTTCTCTATTTCTATCTCTTTCTGTATTTACAGTATCCCTCCATATTCACAAGAGATTGGTTCCAGGACCCACCTCGGATACCAAAATCCACAGATGCTCAAGTCCCACAGTTGGCCCTCTCTATCCACAGTCCCACGTCCGTGGTGTAACCATGATCATGTAGGACAGTAGTATGTATTTACTGAAAAAAATCTGAGTGTAAGTGGACCTGTGTAGTTCAAGGGTCAACTGTATATCTATATTTTATCAGTGGTCATTTTTTATGTCTAGAAATAAACCTCTATTTTATTTTGAATGGCTGCAAAATATTCCGTTGCATAGTTTTACCATAATTTTTATGAGTATATTTTACTGTTTTTATAATTACACCCAAGATGTTTAGTTTATTTCATTTTACTGCTACTATAAACTATGTTGTATGAATAGTCTTGAACATTATTTAGGGTAACTGTTAGATATTTCCTCAGGAAATTCTGGATCAAAAGGTAAAGGCTTTGGTACAGACAGAAGTCACTCATCTTCCCATGGCTTATCCTGTGTCTATACCCCCTTCTTTCTTGGAAGAGGAAAGCTTTCCACTGTTTGGAGGCCAGGTTCTTCCTCTGGACGCCACCTCACCTCTACTTAAGACTTGGATCATTTGGTTTCAATTTCCCCTTCTCTACTGGATTATTTCCATCAGCATGCAACCATGCTCTAGTAGCTTTCTGCCGTCTTCATCCTTGATTCTATATTACCCTCCACCACTGCCCCACATTCACCATTAGATTTCTAGAAGGAGTTGTTTTTATGCCAGGACCAAAGGGAGAAGTAGCTAAATTTACGAAATGAACGGGGAGATTCAAAAAACATACATCTATTAGTAACTAATGGATTAAAATGACAAATACTCAGAAAGGATAAGGGTATAGAAAGGATATAGAATATTTGAGCAATCATAGAATACATATTCTTTTTAGTTTACAGGAAGCATTAATCAAAATGGACCATATGTGCAACCATTAAGCAGTCCCGCAAAATTTCAAAGGACTAAAATCAAAGTATGTTCTTTGACCACAGAACAGTTATGCTAAAATTTAGTTTCCAAACAGAACTAGAAAACCCCCAGGGTTTGGAAGTTAAACAGAACACTTCTCAATAACCCACAGGTCAATGAAGACATCTCAATGAAAATAAAGTGTTTTAAACTCAATGGTAATAAAAATATGACATATCAAAACTTGTGAGATGCAACTAGAGCCATACTTAGAAAGAAATTTATAGCCATAAATACACATGTCAAAAAGAATAAAGGTTGAATATCAATTATCTAAGTAAAAGCATTTATTTAATATCCAACTCAAGAGAATAGAAAAAGAATAGCTAATTAGAAATTAGAAGGCAAGAAATAATAATACAAGTAGAAATTCTGGAAATAGAAAAAATGTACATGCAATAGAGAAAATCAACAACATCAAAATTCATTCTTTAAAAATACTAATAGGACTTCCCTGGTGGCACAGTGGTTAAGAATCTGCCTGCTAATGCAGGGGACACGGGTTCGAGCCCTGGTCCGGGAAGATTCCACATGCTGCGGAGCAGCTAAGCCCGCGCACCACAACTGCTGAGCCTGCGCTCTAGAGCCCATGAGCCACAACTACTGAGCCTGCGTGCCACAACTACTGAAGCCCGTGCGCCTAGAGCTCGTGCTCTGCAACAAGAGAAGCCACCGCAGTGAGAAGCCTGCGCACCGCAATGAAGAGTAGCCCCCACTCGCTGCAACTAGAGAAAGCCCGCGTGCAGCAACGAAGACCCAATGCAGCCAAAAATAAATAAACAAACAAATTAATTAATTAAGTTGGTAAACCCCTAAGAAAATCAGTCAAAAAAAAGAGAGAGGACATAAATTACCAATATCAGCGATGAAAGAGGACCATAAGTACAGACTCCATAGGTGCCAAAAAGATAATAAGAAGATATAATAAAAAATTTAAGCCAATAAACTGTAAAAATTTAGGTGAAATGGACAAATACCTAGAAATACACATCTTACTAAAACTGACACAAGAAGAAAGAGACAATTGGAATAGTGCTATTTAAGTAATTGAATCTGTAATTTAAAACCATTCAACAAACGAAAAACCTTAAAAACCTAGATAGCATCACTAACAAATCATCCCAAACATATAAGGAAGAGATAAACACCATTGTACACAAATTCTTCTACTAAATTAGAAAAAATGGGGGTGGGTGGAGGGATTTCCAACTTGTTTTATGAAGATAGCATAATTTTGATACCAAAACCTAATAGGAATTCTACAAGAAAGGGAAATTACAGGCTGATCTCATAAACATGGAAGCAAAACTATTAGATAAAATATTAGCAAATTTAACCCAATGCTATATAATGGTAGCACATCATAATCAAACTGAGCTCAATCCAGGAATGCATGGTAGGAAAATCAACAATGTAATTCACCACATTATCAGAATAAAGGGGAAAATCATATTATCATCTCAATCAGGGGCACCTGCTCCAGGCTTTCAAAGAGGAGCTCGTGATATAATGAAGCAAGGGCAGTGGTCAGTCCTTTCTGGTAATATCAGCCAAAGTGGGAATGACAACCTCCCAACCTGGTTATAGAAGTGACATCTATGTCCAATGCCTGTGGTATTGACAGTACAGCTTGTGGCCTCTTGGTCCCAAGAGTGGTCTGGTTTTCTTTCTCATTGGATCCAATCAGTGACCATGATTCCAGCCACCTTTTGTCTCTGCCCATTTTTGGATCCTGGTTGCCCAACCTTCCCAGGGATTCTAAATGTGGTTCAATGGAGCTTCAATTCACATGGGCCAAAGTCGGTTTTGCTGCATGTAATTAAGAACTCGACTGACAGAGGAGGACAGAGGCTGGGTCAATCTGAACTTTTCCTGGTCTGGCTTTTCTGCTACCATCAGCTGCCTCTTAAAGGTATAAAAATAATACAGAGAAAAATGAGATTAAAAATCACAATCTGAGAGGGCTTGTAAGCCTGGCAGTGGTAGGGGCAGTAGCGGGTGGAAGAGGGAAGATGGAAGACCGAGTGGAATTTGTTCCAGCTGTGAAAGCTACGTGTACAGGTGAGATGGGAGTGGGCTTCTCTGGAAAACAGAGATTGCCGTGTTTCATTGCCCTCGTCGGACAAGTGACCAAGGAGGGCTTCAGGGAACAGGTGATGATGGATGAGCTAAATCTTAATGCAAGAGTCTAATTTTCCCAGGTGGCTGGAAGGAGAAAGGGTGTTTTAGTTGAGGGAATAGCATGGACAAAGAGATGGGGTTTTGAGAAAATAGTGTTTATGGGAATGGGAATGTTGTGGATGGTTGATGTGCCAGGACACAAAATGGAGAGGTTGGAGATGACCCTGGAAAGAGGCCAAGCCCAGGTAGCAAAGTACCTTATTTACTGTCAAGGAGAGTGAATCTCTCCTGTGGCCCAAAAGAAAAGGATTGCTGAATATAAAGCCAATGTCACCAGCCAGAAATTCTCAAGGGAGTCCTGGAGTCTAAAAGGGCGTCTGATTGGGAATAAAGAACGTTCCTGCAAATGACAGATGAAACAAGCACCTTGAAGTTGTTTAGTCCCAACACTCCTGCTCACCCCTGCCGCTCCTCACAATTTGCTTCTGCTTCTTTACTCCAGGTTAAGGTAGAGACTCTTCCCTTGCAGGTTTGAGCGCTGTCCTCTCCTCCCTGGCCTGACATGTGAGACTAGCACCAAGCCAGACCTCCAAGACCAGGTTTGGAGAAGACTGAGAATCCCCAGACCACTCTGTTAGCTCATTGGCACAGGGAAAGTACTTCAGCCGCTCTTCACAGAGGACTCCCTCCTCCCTCCATTAATAGGCTACGGTTAACAGCACTTTTTCCTTGGGGTTTAGGGCACAGGCGGGAGCCTGCCAGGGACTAGGCTTCGCAGAGGAGGCCCCAGTGGGACAGTGCAACACACCTTCACACCCCCAAGAAGGCAACGTGTCCTGGGCCTCAGGTGAGTGACTCCTGACCTTCTCTGTCCCTGGTCTCTCCAACCTGTAACAGAGGGATTGTGACTGCTTGTGACATTTTCACATCACAGTTTCCAAATGCTGGGGAAATCTGAGGCATCACAGACGTACTCCCTGGGCGGTGGTATTTACCTCCAAATGCGAAGGAGGCAGATGCCAGCCCGAGCACGTACACAGGTAACTTCACCCTCTCCTCAACGACCTCAGCGGGCGCGCTAGACCTGCCCCACACCGGGGTGCTAAGCCTCCCGCTCGTCCTAACTGCAGACCCAAAACCATCCTTAATTAAGTTCTTACCTGCCCGCTGCCAGGTGTGCCCTTCAGCAGGACAGTGTTAATTCCAGCCTCCGGGGGCAGGGATCCAGCCCCCTTTCCGGGCACGTCTGCTCTCGCGTTCAGCCCCTACCTGGAAACCCCCTCCTGCGCCCCACGGCCCCCCTTCCTGTGGACGGGGGAGTTGCCTGTTACGCTGCCGCTGCCGGGAAGTTCACTCACGTCCAGCGCCCACCCAGGCGAGCCCCGCAAGTATATAAGGACCGCGGAGAGCGAGCGGGACAAGGCGGCGCGAAGGAAGAGAAAGAGGGGAAGAAAAGTGACCGAGAGGCCGCCGAGCATCCTCGCCCCGGCGCAGCGGGAGTCGCCCGAGAGCAGGCTCCCTGCGACAGGTAGGGGCGCAACGGCGCGGAACCTCGCTCTTATTCCCGGACCCCTTGCCCCTGGGGCCTCGGGATGCTCTCGCCCAGCTCCGATCTCAGAGGTATCTTTGACTTGCCGCGGTCCTGAGTTCTTTGAAAACTTTCTGTACTGGGTGCAGCGTGGGAATCCGCCGGCAGCGGGGCGGCGAAGCCCAGCCTCTGGACGGTGGGAGAGCGGCTGCGACGGCTGAAAGTGGTGCCTTCCACGAGCTGGCAGCCACATCTCCCCCGGGGAGGGGTGCTGCTAGGGCCCCTGAGGCTCCTACCGCGTTCTGGGGAGATCTCGGGAGACCCAGTCTTTCGGGTTTTCTTCTGATTTTCTGGGTAGGTGTCACTTCTTAAAAGATACCATATGATGTTGGAAATGGGGGCAGAAGAGACGAGGCTAAAAGTCACAATAAACTCCCTGCATTCCAGACTTTTTTGGATTCAAATTTCTGAATCCTCGTTTCCCTGTCCGCCTCAGCGCACCCGACGGGGCCGCGCTCTGATACAGACATGGCCTCCTTTACGAAAAGCAGCTGGTGTTAAAAAGAGGTGGCCCGGACGGGAACTGTCCACGGTCCTGAACCACCCCGTCTCTTCCCTCAATAGGACCTCAGAATGGACCTTCTATCTCGCAAACCCTAGGTTGCAGGGCAGAAGCGGCCGTAGGAGCCGATCGAAGCCCAGGCAAGATGGAGGCTCAGGCAAGGTGGGTTCCCAGGGAGGGAGAGAGAGTCTGCAGGGCATTTGGATTCCCCAAATTCTTCCTGAATAAATGGTGAGGTGGTGGTTCCCACAGAATGGCTGGAAGGAGCCAAGGAAAGTAAAAGTGTGCATTTGTTCTGTCCATTGTTGAGATATGTACAGACTATGGCTTATGTAATGACTTAATGTTCCTTTGACATTCTGTTTTAGGACTTGATACGTGTGTATCATGGTGCAAGGACAAAGCTCTGCGCCTCTGTTCCTCTAATCTTTACAGAGGGCATGGCCAGTGTGCAATTTTATACTAACAAACAAAATGTTTTGGGTGGTGCGGGAGGGAGGGACTGGGAGTTTGGGGTTAGCAGATGTAAACTAGTATATACAGGATGGCTAAACAACAAGGTCCTACTGTAGAGCACAGGGAACGATGTTCAGTATCCTGTGATAAACCATAATGAAAAAGAATACCTTAAAAATAAAATAAAATTTAAAAAAAACAAAAAAAGTTTTGTTTAGCTCATAGAGAATTCACCTACACAAATGAATTTCTAATAAGTGTAGTTCTATTATAAAGTTAATGTCAAGATTAGCAAATTCCAAATTTCTACTTATTTTTCCAGGCTTTCAATTATTGGACACTCCCTACTTACAGAAAGCACACTTGACAGCTCCCCCTTACTTTATTGCTTTAAAAAATAACACAATTATTGGACACTCCCTACTTACAGAAAGCACACTTGACATCTCCCCCTTACTTTACTGCTTTAAAAAATAACACAATTATTGGACACTCTCTACTTACAGAAAGCACACTTGACAGCTCCCTCTTACTTTATTGCTTTAAAAAATAACACAATGTAATATTTGTTTTTTGTTGAAAAATAGAAAATATACAGAAGCAGAAAGAAGACAAGTTGCTTTCAGGGAGCTATCTAACTTTTTAGCAGGAGATTGCAGCTCTGAGAGGGTGGGGGGTGAGAATGTCACCCTGTTGTACACATAGCCAATGGAGCAGGAGAGGAAATGCTCTCTGAGGCTTTTCAGGAAGGTCTGAAATCATGAGGTAAGTTTTTAGAAAATGAAACCATTCCAGGGCTTCCCTGGTGGCGCAGTGGTTGAGGGTCCGCCTGCCGATGCAGGGGACGCGGGTTCATGCCCTGGTGCGGGAAGATCCCACATGCCGCGGAGCGGCTGGGCCCGTGAGCCATGGCCGCTGAGCCTGCGCGTCCGGAGCCTGTGCTCCGCAACGGGAGAGGCCACAACAGTGAGAGGCCCGCGTACCGCAAAAAAAAAAAAAAAAAAAAGAAAATGAAATAATTCCAGAATGGCCAACTTTGAGAAGAACTGAAATATAGTTGAGGGGACTGTCAGACCTGCATGATTTTACTTCCTTCTTTACTAATATGTTATTTTACAGTTGCCCATAGTGATATAAAACTGTCATTTTTCTGCTTCTCTTGTAAACCTAGGCGTTTTTTCTGACCAAAATGCGTTGTGTGGTCTCAGAGCTTTAACATAAATTGCCTTGTCCACCAAATTCAGGCTTTGTACTTGAACTGGAGCACCAAAAGTCTACAACAGGAGCAGCCTGTCTCAGGTCTCAACTGGACACCGAGGTTGACCAATGTTCTCCCAATTGCCCTGAGACGCTGATAGGCTAGGTCACTGGCTGCCAGCACCACCTAATGGCTGCTCTGAAAACACTCAGGCTGTGCTTGGCAACCACTCAGAAGGGAGCCCTTTTGGCTCAGCTTTTGGGGGAAGGAGTGGGGTGGAACAGAGAGAAGGAAGTGGCTTCCTGAAGTAGACAATGAGAGCCAGGGGGAACTTTCACTTCCAGAGCCTTCCCTATAAAAAAGATTTGGCCCATGCCTCCACAAACAGGAGATTTCTTTAGGCAGATATTTTTAAATTAGGAGAGAAAATTAGTCATCCACACCTTAATGTGAATTACTTTTCTTATCTAATTAGGTTTCTTCCTAACAGCTGGCTGAAAAGATCTTCTGAAATCTAAAATGGTTGTGGAGTTGTTGGTGAGCTGATGACAGAACTCAGGGTCATTTCGGAGGGCTGACCTTCATGACAGGGGACAGAGCAGTGTGAAAGCTAGAAAGCTGGGGAAAGAGTCAGATACATGGGGCAAAATGCAGCCTTGATTCTTCCCTTTACTGCATCCTGACCCCTTGAACTCAGCATCTGACCAGAGGTACTTCCTGACTTCTCTGAGAAAGAGTCTTTGGTAGGTGTTCACAATGGGAGGTAATTCCCTTCTGCCCTGTGTGACCCTCTCCTTCCCTTCCACACCTACAGCATCTTCAAGTCCAGCTATTTCAGACTACATTTGAGAGACTCATAGAACAAGAGGAGGTCTGACGTATAATGTGTTCAGGAGATGAGCCGGTTTTAAAAGAATGGGTCTGATTTAAACATAAATCTCGGGCTTCCCTGGTGGCGCAGTGGTTGAGAGTCTGCCTGCCGATGCAGGGGACGCGGGTTCGTGCCCCGGTCCGGGAAGATCCCACATGCCCTGGAGCGGCTGGGCCCGTGAGCCATGGCCGCTGAGCCTGCGCGTTTGGAGCCTGTGCTCTGCAACGGGAGAGGCCACAACAGTGAGAGGCCCGCGTATCGCAAAAAAAAAAAAAAAAAAAAAATCTCTTCAAAGTTACAGGGGCCTGAGAAATAGTGATCCCCTGAGTGATTTGTGTACAGGACATCAGATTGGGTCGGCTGAGGTTTTGGCTTAACTGGACAGAGATTTTATTTGCCTTTATTTAAACCTACTATTCATAGGAAACAGGGTTTCTGAGGAATGATAGAATCCTGGTGGTGAGGAGTAGACCATCTCAAGCAGGAGTTTCGGAGTGCTTTGCCTTTCCCAAGTTACTCCTTCGATCTGGAGTGTTAGAACTATAGTTTCCTGAAGATGGTAAAATAGAAAATCTCTGTGCTGGATCAGGAGAACTTAGCCTTACCTTGTCATGAACATCTGAGTCATTGTCTCTCCCTGGGCCTTAGTTTCCTCATCTCTCAAATAAGGGGCCAGACCAAATGACCCCTAAAATATCTTCCAGCTCTAACATCCTTTGGGGTCTGATTTTTAATAGGAGATAAAGGAGAAATTGTACATAGTTTCCCCAGGTCCCACTGCCCTCCTCTCTATCCCAACTCACACGACCACCCTGCACACCGCCTGCTCCTTGAGCTTGTCCTCGAAAGGCCTTGAGCTCCACAGATGAGTGTATTGTTAATGTTGGCTCATGGTCCTTTCTGATGAGTGGCCAACATTGTTCTGCTCCTTGCAGGGGTCCCATTAATCTTGTTTGCCTCTGCAGAGCCTCAGCCTGCCTGGAAGATGCCGAGATTGTGCAGCACTTGTTCGGGCGTCCTGCTGCTGACCTTGCTGCTTCAGGCCTCCATGGAGGTGCGTGGTTGGTGCCTGGAGAGCAGCCAGTGTCAGGACCTCACCACGGAAACTAACCTGCTGGTATGTGGGCTGTGGTCGCCATCTTGGTTTGGGTATCAGATGGGACTGGGGCTGGGACAGCACAAAGAAAGGGGTATGGGGAAGGGGAAATTCATTCCCAGAGATATGGGTAAGTCATCCAAGGGCAGGAATAGACCTCCAGAGTGAAGTCAGAATTGGGCCGAGGAAGGGAGGAAGCAGCTTCAGGGAGATGGGTCTGGTCCCCAAGTTCTGCTTGATTATCTTTACTTCCTGTCCTGTCTTCTTGTATAGAGACCCACTCCATTTAAGCTATTTAGAGACAGTGCCATTAAAGCAAACAATACTAACAGTGATGATAACAATAATTGCTCCCTCAACTGATCCTATACTTTCAATCTTTTAGCCCCCAAATTATTCCTTTTTATTTTATTTTTTTTGCGGTACGCGGGCCTCTCACTGCTGCGGCTTCTCCCGTTGTGGAGCACAGGCTCCGGACGCGCAGGATCAGCGGCCATGGCTCACGGGCCCAGCCGCTCTGCGGCATGTGGGATCTTCCCGGACCGGGACACGAACCCGCGTCCCTTGCATCGGCAGGCGGACTCTCAACCACTGCGCCATCAGGGAAGCCTCAAATTATTCCTTTTTAAATAAGCTCATGTCACTTGACATCTCCATTCCATTTTTCTTCCCTTTCTATCTACTACCAGTTACAAAGCCAGGAAGGTAGTACTATAAACCGTCTCTAGAGGGAGAAGGAAAAAACCCTTCAGCAGCCTTTCCAGAAGCATATAAAGGCCCTTTTTGCCAGGCTGGAACTCCCTCTAGGTCACCACAGTGTGTGTGTGTTTATTTGTATTGGGAGGCATACATGAGAAACAATACCAAGTCAAGGCAAAAGACACACTGCTGGTGTCTGTGACTGAGTTCCATCCTTCTGCCTGTACCTGCCTGGTGAGGGTGCAATGCATATCACTACATTCTGTGTATTTTGTCAGTAGAGAAGCTGAGTTTAGGTGAGGAGAGAGACTTTCTCAAAAACAGAGCAGGTTGCATGTGGAATATAAAATAGAAATAAAGAGCCTAGGGAATCCTGTGAGCTCTAGTTCAGAGAGACCCAAGAGACTCTTGATCGGAGACACCCATTGCACAGCCTCTTCCGTTGAGAGCTCACCAGGGAACGAGCTCTGGCCGTGGTCAGAGCCCATGAGTTCTAGTCCCAGCTCTGTCACCAATGGGCTGTGGAACCTTGCCAAGTTCCCTTCTCCTCTCTGAGAAATTGGGTGTCATTATGTGTCCAGGGGAGAGGAGTATGAGATAATTTTTGTTTTCCACTGTTAATATTCTGCAGTGTTATAATTCTAAATCCCTGGAGTTATGAAATCCCCAACTCAACAGAGTGGGTGCGATCATTCTGTTCCCTCCTTTGTTGTCCCCAGTAACTAAAAGTTCAAGGCTGCAGCCCCAAGGTCATTTTCCTAAGCAAATGTGTGCCACAGTTGTCCAGTTATAGGGAGAGGAGATACAGGCTCCATGACCCCTGCAATGGAAATAATCCTGACTTTCTACCCTTCCCTCCAGTCAGAAGGTGACAGGGAAGTGAGACACCTCTTCCCAAAGCTCACTGATTGAGGAAAGTATAGGATCAGCTCAGAAGACTTGAAAGTGCGTGCCAGATGGGTGTGGGAAAGTTTGGAGGGAGATGGCTGGGGGAGGGCATGAGGTAGGTTTGCAGACCACTGGGGTAAGGTTGAGGCATTATGGAAAATACAGGCCCTAGAAGCCTGGACTTCTTTTCCCACGTTGGGAGATTCTCTCCCAAATTTCAACCCAATGACCTTCCCAGACCGAACTGAACCATGTTCATTTATTCAGGATTCACTAAGTGCCAACACCTACCACCCACCTGCCGTTTACTGATGAATTCCTATATATCTGGCTTATAAGGTTTAAGACGTTGACCCTGCCCACAAAGCTAGGGGACAAGTAAACCACCGAGTGGGACAGGGATTTTGTTGTAGCTGCCAGGCAGGGGTACCAGGGGACAAACGAGGCGCTGCCCGAGCTGAGTTTCAGATGTCCGTGGGTGCCCAGAGGCGGGGGTGGGCAGACGTCCTCGGCAAGGAATCCACAGGGCACTGGGGCCGCTTGTGCGGCCCGCACGTGCGGAGGGAGCAGAGGCGCAGGTGCAGCTTGTCGGTGGTGAGGGCGCCGCGACGGGGGATGGGGGCCGCGGGGCGCGGGGGCCTGACGCGCTCGCCGCTCTCCAGCAGGCGTGCATCCGGGCCTGCAAGCCAGACCTCTCGGCCGAGACGCCCGTGTTCCCCGGCAACGGAGACGAGCAGCCGCTGACCGAGAACCCCCGGAAGTACGTCATGAGCCACTTCCGCTGGGATCGCTTTGGCCGCCGGAACAGCAGCAGCAGCGGCGGCGGCGCGGCCCAGAAGCGCGAGGAGGAGGGGGTGCCGGGGGGCGAAGGCCCGGGACCCCGCGGCGATGGCGCCGAGCTGGGCCCGCGCGAGGACAAGCGCTCCTACTCCATGGAGCACTTCCGCTGGGGCAAGCCAGTGGGCAAGAAGCGGCGCCCCGTGAAGGTGTACCCCAATGGCGCCGAGGACGAGTCGGCCGAGGCCTTCCCCCTTGAGTTCAAAAGGGAGCTGGCCGGGGAGCGGCCCGAGCCGGCGCGCGGCCCCGAGGCCCCGGCCGAGGGCGCAGCCGCCCGGGCCGAGCTGGGGTACGGCCTGGTGGCGGAGGCCGAGGCGGCCGAGAAGAAGGACGAGGGGCCGTATAAGATGGAGCACTTCCGCTGGGGCAGCCCGCCCAAGGACAAGCGCTACGGCGGTTTCATGACCTCCGAGAAGAGCCAGACGCCCCTGGTCACGCTGTTCAAAAACACCATCATCAAGAACGCCCACAAGAAGGGCCAGTGAGGGCGCAGTGGGCAGGGCTTCTCTCCCTGGGAAGTCGACCCCAAAGCCCCACCTCCTGCCCTCCTGCCGCCTCGCGGCCTGGGTGAGGCCTCGCCCAGGCGGTGATGGCGCCGTGTTCCACCTTTTAAAGCTGTCTGTAGTTAGGAAATAAAACCTTTCAAGTTTCGCATCCGACTCTGACTTTGAATATTGACTGGGCGAATAAAATAAAAATGCATATCCATCAGATAAAGAGCAACACATATTGAAGGAGCGATAGTGGTTTCCATGTGACCAAGTGGTAGTATGTTTCATAGGATATAGTGGGAATGAAAAGAAAATGTATTTCCCACCCGTGACAAATGGGTCTTCAAGGGGTCAAATAGTTTGGGTGATGGCTCAGTATGGCTACATTTCCCACTCTCCATTGGATGGGGAAGGACTGCTCAGCTGGCTGATGTGTCAAGAGGCAGGATTCCTCCGAGTGACCCTGCTTCCCATCCAACTCCATGAGCCAGCGGGAAGCCGATGAAGCCCAACCAAAACTGGGAGGACGCTCTGGGCTCAGGTGGCAAGCTGTGGTAATGCCTCCGTGAATCTAGCCATCTGGGACCTTGGGCAAGTTTCTGAACTTCTCCAAGATTTAGTTCTCTCATCTACTCCTTTCTTCCTTGCTACTGTGAGGGCTACTGTGAGGGTTAATGAGAAAATGGATGGGATCATGTTACCACTGAGAGGCTAAATGTGAGAGCTGAGGGTTGGTATCAGTTCAGATTTGACTGCCTTAGCAGACTACTCGCAGATATTCTCAAACACAGGGTCTCACCCACATACACACACACCCATGGAGACACATCTGTCTAAATACAACACAAAATGCACAGATGCTTCTTCCAGTCCCTAGGGCTCAAGCCTTGAGGTGTGACTATCTTTTCCCCCTTGTCATGCCCAAGCTCTCTCCTCATGTCCAGCTGCAGCCTTCTCTTCATTCTCAGCGCTCGTGGCTCAGGCCTTAACTATCCTAACATTAGCTTCCTAACCAACTGGTGCCCTTGTCTCCAGTTGCCTTCTTCCCCAACCCATCGTACACATTCTTCATATTAATGTACACAAAATCTTGCTTTCTCCATATTCCCTAGCTCGACACAAAACAATCGCCCCACCCCAACTCTTCCATCAATTCCAAACTACTGGGCACGGCACACACAAGGGCCCTTGTCCATCAGTTTCACTCTCCTTACCAAACCCCACTTCCCCTGGTCTTCTCACTCTTCTACCATCCTCCTCCACCCTCTGCCTGGAATTCCCCACCTTCCCCCTCCATTTTGAATGTTACCCTTTTTTCAACAAGAGCCCAGGCTGAAGTCCACTTCCACTGGGAAAGTTGGGATCTCTTGCAGCTGAACCTGCTCATTTTCAGGGTTTCTGCAGTCAGCCCTTCTGCATTGGTGGGGGGGCATGCAGACCAGCTCAGATGGCAAGTTTCTTGCTGCACATGTCTTGTGCTTTTCTCTCAGGGAAACTCTAAGCTCCACAAGGGCAGAGGCCAGGGGTTGGGCTTCTTTTGTATGTCCCCATCATGTTTTCACAATGTTGGGGCCCCTAGTTTGCAGTCACACACATTTACAATTCACAAGTGACTCACAGACACTGATACACAGAGATGCACATCTCCACATCAATTGCATCAGACATACCAGGGGATGATGCAGATCAAAGCCAGCTGGGGAACGTTTCTGTGTGGCACTTCCATATTTACTCCCATATATATATACATATATATATATATTTTTTTTTTCTGCGGTACGCGGGCCTCTCACTGCTGTGGCCTCTCCCGTTGCGGAGCACAGGCTCCGGACGCGCAGGCTCAGCGGCCATGGCTCACGGGCCCAGCCGCTCCGCGGCATGTGGGATCTTCCCGCACCAGGGCATGAACCCGTGTCCCCTGCATCGGCAGGCGGACTCTCAACCACTGCGCCACCAGGGAAGCCCTACTCCCATATTTTGATGATCTTAGAAGTTCACAATTAAAGAAAACTGGAATGCACCTGGGAAGTCCTGATGGAATCAGAAAGCCAGACTTTTAAGATAAAGTCTCCCTCAATGAGGGTTATATGAAATGGGGCTAGATTCTAGTCACTGTAATGAAGAAATGGCCCAGGCCTTCCCATCTGAGGATGCTCCTATGCTGGGAATCCTGGGCCTTGTGTTTACATCTTGGTAGCATCCTTTCCCTTACCCTCCTTCCTTTTGAGGCAAGTAAATAATGATAGGTGGGGGTGGCTAAATGTCAGTGATTAATACTGGTGGCGTTTTCAGATCCTGTTTGCATCTCAAAAAACCATTTACCTTAAAGAAATCAAATAGACAACCGTGTGGTGACAACATTAACATTTATTTGAAAAGGGCATCATGAAGGCTCATTGGGAAATCACGACTAATAGTCCTAAAGAATAATCTTGCTAAGAGTCCTTCTTCCTACGTTCCACCCCCGCCCCCCCCAATCCTCCTTCCTATCCCTTAAACTAATTTGATTCAATGAGTTCAAAATACAGAAAACCGCCACAGGCACTAATTCTGCACTCACATATAAATACGTCAGCTATTATATACATACACTGTCAACTATGAACTACACTATACACACTTGCACGCGCACGGGCACACACACACTCAGCCAGGTCATGAACGTCTAAATGGACACAGACATGTCACAATGTATGTGTAATGCTGCAGCATTTGTGGATTTACAGCTCTGCTCTCCACAGGCCAGAATCAACAGCCATGGAGGAAGAGCTCAAAAGGGGAAAGTGATTGGGCTGGGGTCCCAAGGGCTCCTGAGGGAGAAAAGACCTGGTCAACCTGGTTGGTGCTAAAGGAGAGCATGGAAAACAGGCCGTAGAGCCCCCTCCCACAGGCCTGTGTCCCCTCCCCACTTCCCCAGCTGGCAGGCCCCACCAAGACCATCCTTCGGCAGGCTTCAGTCCTAGGCTGGATTTGGGATACGGGGTATTTTAACTAGAAGATTTCTAGGCTTAGCGAGATGAAGAGGCAATACACTGCCCTAAGCCTTCTCCCCAGACATAAGGAAGCTGCCTTGTTTCAGCACAACTGCCTGCCAGGGTCTTTGGGTCTGGAGAAGTGGGCGTGGCCTGCTCAGAGGTGGGCACTTCCCTGTCTACCATCAAACTTAATATTCAGCCTAACAGCTCAGGTCTAGTCTTTTCCCACAGGCCCCAGCTGGCCAGCTGCCATTTCATGGTCATAAAGAGGAACTGGGAGAAATAGTCTCACTTCTCAGTGAGACTCTCTGTACCCAGGTGAGAAGCCCCAGGGACAATGGAATAGCAACTGGAAGGTGTCATGACCCAAGGGCCCCTAGTGAAGCCAGGAGGTCTGGCCTTTGAGGAGCCTAAACAACTGCAAGGCTGTTCTGACTCTTAGGCCAGTTGAAACATATCCTCTGGGACTGAGAACACCCAGGGCAAAGGACAGTGCATCTGGGACCCCTGTACTTCAAGCACTTCAGATGGTCCCAGCCCCACCTTTTCACTGCTCATCCATCTATTCTTATGCTTGAGGCGGAGGGCTGGACAGAGGAGAATGTCTGAGGACTTCTCTCCTTCTTCTTCTGACCCACTCAGGCTACTTTTCTGGGGAGGAGATGTTTAGCAGTCAAGAAATCACTTCTTTCTACTTTTCAAAAAGAGGAAAATGGGAACAGGCACAGGCCATGGGGGACCACTTTGCAAGGAAAACCGGAAGGAGCCTCCAGGGTCACACTGGGGCTCTCCTCTCATTTGCTTCTTATGCATTTATGTGACTCAACCAAGTTCACTGAAATTCCAAATATATCCATGCTACTGGGTTCTGTCAGCAGAGTGCCAACCGACCCTACCCCTTGCCCACGAGGAAGAGTCTTCAGCAGTTTTGGGGAGTGACTGGCTTGGGTGGCCTTGCTAACTGAAATCCACAACAGAGGGGGGATAGCAAAAAGGGCTGGTTGCTTGACACGGTGCCGCCAGACGCCAGCGGGCTTGGAAGGCAGGAAGAGTGGTGCTAGGCTGAAGGCTGGGGCACCCACCAAACTCTGCTTGCCTTCTCTCCCAGGGCTCGGGAGGGCAGGGGTGGGGTGAAGAAGGCTGCTTAATTTACCAGGTAATTGTTCCAGTTAATGTTCATCATGAACTTTCTGATTCTGAGGCATCTTTGGCCAGAATCCGTATTCTACTCCATGTCAGCAGGCAAGTTAATATTCTACTGAGTGTAAGTTTAAATTGAAACCGAGAAGGAGGGCACTCAAAATGTGGCCATGTCTCCCAAGGAAGCACATCTTTGCTATGTAGCGGTGACACAAAGGAAAAGGTGCTTCAGACAGAGGAAACAGCAGTGAAGTGTATGAAGAATGGGAATCCTGCACCTTGTTTCTTCGATCTGTTCCCAGGGTGGGGATGAGGGAGAGACAGCTGATGGACATGTAGGTCTCTGGTTCTAGTGCTGGTTCTAGAAAGAGGCTCCAGGGAATGACTGCCAAGTCCCAGAACCAGGGCCCCAGGGCAGTGCTCGGGGTGCAGTTGCCATGGGGGTGGACCCTACAGTCAGAGAAGCACTAGAGAGAAACAGGGCTTCGCGTCAAAGCTGAGCAGGGAAGAAAGATGGGAAGATCCAGTGAGGAAAAGACATGTTTGTGGCTCAAGATTTACGTTTTCTCTGAAGCTTCTTCCAAAGGTCATTTGTCTTCAAGTTTGTTTCTAGTTATTTTATTTTATTTATTTATTTTTTTCAGTACGCAGGCCTCTCACTGTTGTGGCCTCTCCCGTTGCGGAGCGCAGGCTCCGGACGCGCAGGCTCAGCGGCCATGGCTCACGGGCCCAGCCGCTCCGCGGCATGTGGGATCTTCCCGGACCGGGGCACGAACCCGTGTCCCCTGCATCGGCAGGCAGACTCTCAACCGCTGCGCCACCAGGGAAGCCCTGTTTCTAGTTATTTTAAATTTGGTTTCTTAATAAAGAGATATTAACGTAAAGAGAAATCTCGGTTCATGCCTGTAAAGTTGGGTTGAGTATTAGCCAAAAGCCACAGAGCAGAGCCAAAGGCTGTGGTGGAGGGGCGGGAGCCGGGCCCCCTCGGCCCTGTAGTCATGTAGACCCTCTGGAAGCCACAGGCCCACAGCACAGAGGCAGCAACCAAGGGGGGAAACTATAGGAACGAGGGTCAGGTAGCCCCCACACCCAACAAGATTATTGCACACGCAACAGGAGAGTTCCATGTGTTAAGATTCTCCTAATTTGGACAAATACACCTATCAGCCCTGATAATCAGGCTCTCACAGTGCATCTGTGCAGGGCCACGCACAGAGGTGTGACCCGAGGGTGTCCTGAGAAGACTGCCCTCCCCTTAGCAGAATCAGCCCTCTTCTGACCCCACCCCACGCTGCCGAAAATTGTACCCTCAAAAGGGGTTCCTTTGGGTCAAGAAATCTACTCACCCTCCCTCTTTTCAAGAGCAAATTCTCCAGGAAGGAATCATGTGACTATTCTCACCTTCCTGTGAGTCATATCAGCTCAGAAAAGTTATGGGAAGTTAGACTGGAAAAGAAGGAAAGGGCTCTTCTTGGCCAGAGGGAGCTGCCTCAGGAGGAGGCCCAGGTGAGGTTCTGCCAGAGGCAGCTCACACGGGGAGCCACAGGAAGAAAAGCATCAAAGAGGGAGAACTCAACTCAGAAATACATTCCTCTGGACAAAGGAGGGGAGATACTACAGAGGGACGCAGACTTGCCCACTTCTGCCTGCTGCTCCTGGACAGGAGGCCGGCCCGTGCTTCTGCTCCCTGGCCCAGCCGGCCAGCCTGGGGACACGGGCTCCCTCTGTCAGCGGCCTGCTGCCCCCCACGGTGTCTCTACCCCAGCTTCCGTTATACAAGCTCAGTATTAATTAACAATAGAAACAATTCACGAAGAGGCAACTGGCAGGGTGAGCAGGGGAGTGGAAAAGACACCAGACACTTGAAGGCCTTTGGACCCTCACATGGGGAAGGAGGAGGGGACACTCTGGAGGAGATCAGCGCCCCATCTTCCAGCTCTCACAGGCCACTGCTTTACGGGAGGAGCTGGCCTTGCCTCCTCCTGATTGCAGTCTATGGCTTCCTTTGACCAACTGTGTCTCTCTAGTTCCCTCCTGGGGGAATGGCAGCTGCACACCCACCCCCATGAAAGCCCTTCACTTACTACACTAAGCAGGAGTTTCCTGGGACCTCAGCCTCTCTCTGGAGACCCCCAATGACTCCTGACCCCAGGATGACACAGAAGAGGAGATAAAGGGCACAGGTAGGATGCTTATTGGCCCCAGCGTGGCCAGATCTCCCTCAGGGAAGACAAAGAGGAAGCAGGGAGGCCGAGAGGGGGGCAGGGGGGCCCAGGGCTCCACCTTGCTTAGCTGTCCAAGGTGCTTTTTCTCCGAGATCCCAGTTAGATCTCCATGGCGTCGGGGTGGGCGTGAAGGCGAGCCCCTCCCTCAGGCCCCACCCCTCCGAGAAGCTGTGTCTTGGAATTCAGTATACGCACAGATCGGGAAACTTCATCTCATAGACGGGGATGGAGTGGCTCTGAGGCTGGCCATAGGCTGCAGTGATGGTTCCTGATGGGCTTGGTGGGGGCCTGGGACAGAAACACAAGGAGGGGAAAGGCATGAGGACGGTTCTGGGGTCCCGCCCCGTGCAGCAGAGCAGCTGATTGAGGTTTCTCTTTGAATAGGGACCAGAGATTATGTCACTCCGTGGTTCCCAGGTTTCAAGTTGTTCTAGAATCTTCAGCTTGAAGTCAAGCTTTACTGCAGGCTCTACAGCAACTCTGTTGCTCTAGAAAGTACCAGCTTGTGACACTAGGACCCCCGGCTCTTTTCCAGGGTTCACTGAGCTGTCTCTTTCTCCCTTCAGTCTCTGTTTCCTTATCTGGGGAGACTTGGTGGCCGACTCCAGCCCTGGAGACAGAGGCTGGGGGCAGGGAGGGCTGAAGACAGGTGCGAGAGGAGGACTTGGGGGGAGGGGTACCTACACTGGGCCACAGAAGTGGGGATCCCCTGCCCAGGGCTGCCACTTACCGGATGGTGATTTCAAAGATCTGATTGAGTTTGCTCTGCAGCAGTGATGCCTAGACACAAACAGAGGGAAAGTGAGCCGGGGGTTGACTCCCAAGCCCCCCTGCCCACCATGCACTGAAAGTGCTGGGCAGTTGCGGCCTTAGGAAAGAAACCGGTGTGAGCTCGTTGCCAGCACTTATCTGTGGACCCTGGCGGTGGGTTCAGATCAGAAAGAGCCGCCCAGCAAAGGCCTGTTGGGGACAGCACAGAGGCCAGGAACCCCAGGAAGGACTTCAGCCAAAGTTCTGGAAGAACCCTTAGCTCCTCCAAGTGGGGCAATAGGGCCTGCTGGGCAGAGTCAGGAGGCTCAGAGCTGGTTCCAGCTCTTTCCTTAACTCCCAAGGAGCAGTTGTACAAAGTTGGTGCATTAGGGAAGATGTTCTCTCTGGTCCCTTCCGGCTCCACCTAAGTCCACGTACACAGAGAGTGAGATTGTGCTCAACTCTGAGCTCACGAAATGAGCAGCCTCTGCCTCTCAGGATGGAACTAGAGGTCAGCATAATATAGGCCCAGAAAAATCTGTATTATACTTACATGTATTTTTATATATAATTTATGTATTTTTATATATTACTATATATAATATAATATATGAGAAGTTTATGTATATATATTTGAAATATATATAATAGAAAATTACACGTGTTTTTATCGAGAGGAAAAAGTACAATAAAATATAAGTTATTTGTAGACTTTGGATGTTTACAATTATGTTTCATTGTTACGAAGATGGACACTGGGGCTAACAAATCCTGGAATATCATTTTCAAGAAATGTTTGTGCTCTTCCCTTAGCCATCTACTCGTCTTTCTACTCGTCTGGCGCCCTCTCATTCAGATTTCTTTTCCAAGGCCAGGCCGTTCCATTCCACCTGCCGGGGTCCCCCAGTTGGAAGCGGGCCCTCTAGCAAATGCTGGCCATCTTTCCTGTGCCCTGGCCCCTTCCCCCATCACTCCATAGTGTGACAACCCTAATGGCAACAAACTGGCAGCGTTGTCATGAGAAGGAGATAAGCTGATAAATATAAGATGCTCTGATGAACAGCAAGTGCTATTTCCGTTCCTGCTCTGATGATTATAATTATTATCATCTATCTATTTGGTACAGGAGATCCTGAGGTCAGGGTTTCTCCCTTATATGAAAACTGTGACCTCTGGAGGGGTGTATGACTAATAGCCTTTAGGTTCATGGGAAAACAATGTAGTGCCAAGGCACTGTTGGGATCTAAACCCTAATTTCTGGATGACAACAGAACCAGGATCTCCTAGAAACTCAGTCCTGCCCTGGGCCCACATCCGTTTGATCCCGGGAGGGGCACCGTTAACGTCTCACTTACCCGGGCCCCGCAGTGCGCTGCAATCTCCTCAAAGGGCGCCTTCTGGAACTTCTCCACCACCTGTCGCCGCCGTTCACGTTCCTGCTCCTCGACGGCCACGCTGTCCACTGCGCCACAGAGAGCCAGGTCAGCCCTCAGGTCCTACCCCAGTGATGCAGTCTGAGATTTCCCCCCAGATCTCCACTCTGCTGATGAGGGGCAGGGCAGCGTGGAGGGTGCGATGCCATCACTCGGCCCTGGGAGGGCTAGACCCTTTTCTGATTCTGCCTGAGGGCTCGGCCCCCTTCCTTGCCTAAAAGTTTGAAAACTAGTTGAGTGGACCCTTAAGTGGGGCTAAAGCCCCGTGTAGTTGCATTGACACTGGGACTCATAGACGGAAGTTCCTGGAACAGGAAGTACTCTGGGGGGAATATGAAAAGGGACATCAACAGTGGAAAAGCCACAAAAGACAACGAAGAACCCCTATGGTAGAGCAGTCGGAGGCCATTCAGTTTAAGGCTTCTGCATATTCCTCTTGGTAGCCGAAATGAAAAAAAAAAAAAAAAAAGGAAGGGTATGAAATACGTTCATCATGCCCAGTTTAAGAAGGCAGAGCAGTGGGAACATTCAGAAAGTGTACCATCAATGACAACAAAGATAAAGACTTGTTATCAGTTATCGGAAAAGTTCTCTAATTCGGGATACTTCATTGCCCAATAATCTAGATGAGGTAATACTGCATTTTAAAATCTATTGCCATTATTAAATAAATATTAATAGGATTTGTTCTTAATGGCTTTCACTAAGAACTTTTTCAACTTTTTCTTTTGTATCACACTCCACCAAAAAACTGTCAATGTATTTATACACATTAAAATTGCAGGTGGGAGGGAGGGAGACGCAAGAGGGAAGAGACATGGGAACATATGTATAACTGATTCACTTTGTTATAAACCAGAAACTAACACACCATTGTAAAGCAATTATACTCCAATAAAGATGTTAAAAAAATAAAAAATAAAATTGCTTTTTACTTGTCTGATTGGCTGTAACGCTCAACTGACCATTTTTAATGGCAGCAGTCAGTAGAAAAAGGGTTCCTGGCATAGGACATGGACCCCCCCCCAACCCGTTAAGAGAGGGGGACTTTTAATTGCAGCTTCAGTAGTTGTGAAGAGTTTAGAGGAAGCCACCAGCCTCTCCCCTCACACCTGTGTGAATCACACTTGCGAGGGCAGCAGACAGCTGCGCACACCCACCCACCTCTCCAGGACCCAGCCCTGTGATCCCCTCCCTGGGGGGCCCCCACTTACCAATGGCCTTCTTCAGCGTCTCATAGGTGATCTCCTCGGCAGGCACGCGCTGAGGGAGAGGGAACAGAAGTGCTCAGAAAGGGGGAGGGGGGAGCGGGGGGTGGGGAGGCAGCCTTGGCTTCCTCAGTTACCTGGCAGCCACTTCACTTCTCAGAAGAATGTCCTGAAGGGAGAAACTCCCTGAGGACACCCACATTCTCACTAGGGTCTCTGGAAGCTGCCTGAGCAGGCACAGAGCCTCCCACTGAAGGAGAGCAGGGAGAGAGAGAGGAGGGGAGGCTACTGTCTCATCAGTCACAAGTCTGGCCTGAAAGAACTCACTGGCCCCTCCCCCCATCGCCCCCCAGCGGGTCCCGTTAAGCTCCCTGGGAAGAAAACACTGTAATTCAAACAAACCTTCAGAGCACTTAACAGAAAATATTCGAAACAAGAGAAGGCAGTTAGCAAATATAATCTCATATGAAAATTTCAAGAACTAACATTTTTTTTTTTTTTGCGGTACGCGGGCCTCTCACTGCTGTGGCCTCTCCCGTTGCGGAGCACAGGCTCCGGACGCGCAGGCTCAGTGGCCATGGCTCACGGGCCCAGCCGCTCCGCGGCATGTGGGATCTTCCCGGACCGGGGCACGAACCTGCGTCCCCTGCATCGGCAGGCGGACTCCTAACCACTGCGCCACCAGGGAAGCCCCTGACTAACATTTTTGAAGACTTCTGATATTAAATTATCCACCAAGGTGATGTGAGTATTCAGTAAAGGTAAGGCATACTGAGGTTGGTCCAAGGACCTGGGTCACAGGATCTCAGTGTCCTGGGAACCCATAAAAGGAGGTGGAAAATAATGAAACCCAAAGAAGGGTGTTCTACGGATGTGTGGCCTTAGGTCAGATGCTGAAAATTGTGAAGGAGTTTGGACTAAATTCCAGGAATTCCCCCCTAGACTGTGAGCTCCTTGAGGCAAGACCCATGATTTATTCATGTTCTATTAGTTAAATGTAATATTACATGAACGAGGCAGACACAGGAGAGAATGACTTCATTGATATAAAGCTCAAGAAGTGACATAAGCTGGGCTAGTGG
The DNA here is from genome assembly GCF_949774975.1 of Lagenorhynchus albirostris. Taxonomy (NCBI): domain Eukaryota; kingdom Metazoa; phylum Chordata; class Mammalia; order Artiodactyla; family Delphinidae; genus Lagenorhynchus; species Lagenorhynchus albirostris. The sequence goes on from NC_083107.1 coordinate 70,114,183, forward strand.
CTCCCTCTGGGGAGGGGGTGCAGAGGCAGGGCTCCTGGAGGACATTTTAGTCCCTGATCTGGGTGTGAGTGCATCAGTATATCCACTTTATACATTCAGACAATGCACTGAGCTTGGAATTCCATAAATGCTTGTTCGAGTAGGAATGGACAGTTGTAGGTCTGGGATAAAGTCATCCAACAAATATTAAGTGAGCACCAATTATGTGTAGGATTCTTGGCTAGTCGCTTAGTTGAAATTGCAAAATGTATTACTATAGGAATGACACGCAAGAGAGCGCTATCATTCACTCTGAAGATTCATTCACTGTGAAGGTTCATCCTCTGTAGGTCTGTCTATCCACCCATCCATACATCCATCCATCCGTCCATCCATCCATCCATCCACTGTCAGCACTGACCAACATCAGATATTCACGGGTAAAGTGATAGGAAACCATGTGGTGGTGGGAGAAAAAGGAAGACAGGTCACTGGGTAAAGGCAGGCAGAGAGGAGCTGATGGAGGAGATGGACCCCAGGCTGGATGTTGATGAATGGGCGATTCAAGAACGTAGAGGTGGAGAGGAAGGGTGATTCCGACATGGGATTCCACACTAGCAAAGACATGGAGGTGAATGAGATAGCATGGGGGAGACTGAGAGCAGACCAGCCAGAGAGGAGGGGAGATGAAATGAAATGGGAGGGCATCCCTGACTACAAATGGCTCTGAATGCCAGGCACTGGGTTTGGAATTTAACCAAACCAGCATTTATTGATCACCAGTTATGAGGCTGGCATTTGAGGCTACAGGGAGTTACCGTGAGATTCTGGAGGGGTGGGGGGGGCAAGGTGGGCTGGAAGTGGAAAGAAGTACAGCACGGCAGAAGGGTGGAGGCTCCCACACCCCTGCTTCCGATACCAAGCCATCCCCGGGCTAAGCTGACTCTCTGAGGGGGAGGAACCCATGATGCTGACCGAGGGGCCATGAGGGAGCAGGCAGCTGTGTACCCAGGTGAGCATTTCTCTTCCTTCTTCTGCTTCACTTTACTTATCAATTCCTGAGGGTCTCTCAACTCTCGGGAAGGAAGAATTACAACTATTGAGGGGATAGCAGTCAACTCACGCTGTGCTCCTAACACGTGAGGTTCCCATCCCTGCAGAGTTGGAAGGGCCTTGGAGGACACCTGGCTCAACCTCATGTTGCTTCTCCAATTGGCCTGAGTCAGAGCTTCCTTCCTTCCATGGGAAGGTTCCAGACAAGCTTGGAAAAGCCCTGCCCTGGAGGTCTGCCCTAGTAACCGAGGAGCTGTTGGAATGGCTGAGGGCACAGTTAGGGGGAGGCTTGACCTTTACCCCACTGACTTCTCCTTGCTCCAGGCCCATCTGGGGAAAGGCTGGGTGTCCAGGCTGTCCTTCACAGCTACTCCAGGCTGTCCATGCCCAGGGATCTCACAAGTCTCCTTGTCCCAGTCCCACCCAGATGTGCATCCTCCCTGCTTCTTGCTAAGGTTCCCCTGCGTCTCTGTCTCCATTAACTCCCTTAATTGGCAGAGTTACCATTTAAAACAAGGGTACCGCATCCTGAGGCTTCAGTTCCCTCGGGATGCCTTTCTCCCTCCTCACTGCCCCGCCCGCATTTCTTTTTCATTTTAGTGAGTAAATTTGGTATTTCCACTAAAATTCTTTATTCCCCCTTACTTGTGGGTACACCTTCTTTATTTTCTGAGGTAGAAGCACTACCGTGCAAAAAAAAAAAAAAAAAAAGCATTTTTCTTGACATATCTGGAAGAAACATTGTAAAAGCTATTCTTGCCCTCATCTTTTCTGTGAGGCCTTCCAATTTCCAACATGGAGCATGTCCGCCTCCATCATGAATAGGGAATGACTACCAGCAAGGCTTTCAAGACTGACTTTTATAACATGCTTATGGGAGTGTATGGGGTGGGGGGGATTCGGTAATTTTTTCCAGATGGAAATGTCTAGGATACATATGATGAGAGTCAGTAAGAAAACAGGACTTACTTGAGAAATTTACTTTCTGTGCAACTTTAAATGTGTGGGGTAGCTAAGGGAGTCTAGATCGTGGAGTGTCTGACCACCTAGGAGGTAGGAAGAGGCCCCTCCCGGGAGGACGCTGAACTTCACCAGGGCAGTGGATCAAGAATGAGACACTCACCTCCTCCTTCTCTGGGCTGTTCCTCGATTCTACCTCCACCTGCAGGGAAATGGTTTCTCCAATGCTCTTCCTCTTGGATAAGCGATCCTCATCTGGGAAAGGAGGACAGAGAAGCTAGAGTCCCCAGCCCCTGCAGAGCAAGCCAGGATCATGCCTCCAGCACCATCTCCCAACCCCCCTGCCTTTGCCTGGTCCACAGTCCTTGGTGGGCTCAGAGGGAGTTTATACGCTGGGGCTACAGCTGGAGTTTATGGAGGGCTGCGGGCCTTCACTGCCCATCTTCGGGCGGTGAGTTTTGCTTTTTAGGGCTAAGATTCTGAAATTACCGATGAGCACAAAGAAGCCGCTTATGACCAGAAAGCGTATCTCAACTTTCACAAGGGTCATCTGCTAACAGCACCAGCAGCTGTCATTTGCGTAGCATTTCCTACTACGGGCATCTGCCTCTACCCTCTAAGGCAGGTATTGCTAATATCCCTATTTTACAGTCAAGGCAACTGAGACTCAGGGATGCCAAGGGACTCGTCTAAGATTCTTCAGGAAGTAAGCTACAGAGAACTGGGTCTCAGACTCCACAGCCCATGTGTGCTCTTTCCGGCACCGTGGGGTCTCTCCCACGCACAGGCCAGGCTATCCCGTGGGCCAGTTACTCCCAAGGACCCTGCACTGAAGAGGAGAGGTGGGAAAATCAAGGATCTCACCATGGATTTCCACTGTGTCTTTCAGCTCTTGTGTGACATCTAAGGTGCCATGGAAGGTGACCAAAGGACTCACAAGTCCCTTCCTTTCAGGCCCTGGCCAAGAAAAGCCAGAGGCAGGCTCGGAAGTCCTCAAGCAGGGCTCCTACCTGTCAGCTGAGGGACGTAGGGCAGGCAGAGCCTGTCTGCATTGTAACCACTGCCCCCCAGGACCTCACTGATGTTGCTCTGGCGGAAGAGAAGCTCAATCACCACTCCATCGACGTTTTGAGACAGCCTGGGAGACAAAGGAGGGAAGAGGCAGATGAGAACCATGGGGGACTAGAATGATTTCCTGATGACCTTCCTTATGTTTTTTTTTTTTTTCTTTTTTTTTTTTTGCAGTACGCGGGCCTCTCACTGTTGCGGCCTCTCCCGTTGCGGAGCACAGGCTCCGGACGCACAGGCTCAGCGGCCATGGCTCACGGGCCCAGCCGCTCCGCGGCATGTGGGATCTTCCCGGACCGGGGCACGAACCCGTGTCCCCTGCATCGGCAGGCGGACTCTCAACCACTGCACCATCAGGAAAGCCCGACCTTCCTTATTTTAAAAGTAATCCTCAAGGCAGTTCCCCGGTGGCCTAGTGGTTAGGATTCCCGGCTTTTACTGCCGTGGCCTGGGCTCAATCCCTGGTCGGGGAACTGAGATCCCTCAAGCCACGCGGCAAGGCTGGAAAAAAAAAAGTAACACTCATTATACAAAAGTGACAGAGGAGCAAAAGGAAAAAAAGCCACCTACACTCCCACTTTCCACATTCAGATTTTGTGCAGAGTCCCTCAGTCACACACATTTTTGCACACACACAGACATCCCCATGGCCCCCCCTGTCCTGTTCTAGGATCTATTTTATTCACCTATTGTACAGTGAATATCTCACATGAACTATTTTTTAAAAACACTTTGGATGGGCTGCCAGTTGTCTAGGGTGTGGATGGGCCACCATTTATAAAGCCATCCTCTATTGTGGGATATTTTGTTTTTTTCAGAATATCTTTCCCTTGAGTCCCTCTGATGCCGAGGTGATGTTGGCCCACACTGCAGGCTGAGAAGGCCACTTGGATTGGCGGCACTGTCTTGTCAGGAAGGACTCCTCCAGGATTTGTTCCCATGGGCTTGGTCAAAGTTCCCAGAGGCTGCATGCAGCCCGTATTCTACGGTACAACACACTGAGATGGCTCAAGGCATGAATTATGGTCAGGTGAGGGGATCAAACTTGACCCAGGACTTCTGGGTCATAGGCATAAGGTCCACTTTCTGCCCTCGAGCCCATAGAAGCCCAAGTCCCTGGCCTCAGACCATCCACTTCCTTGCTCAGCTGCTTGGGTTGTCCTTGAGCACGTCCTCAGTGTTCTCACCTGGGCCTCTCCACAAACACGTCCTCAGGGAGCATGTACGGAGCCTCTTTCTTCCTGCTCTCTATCACCTGAGGTTTGGGAGGAATCGTGAGAAAAGCTGGGTTCAGCAGGGAGAGGGAAATCCAAACAGGCCAGTGAAAGAGTTCCCACTCCCCTGAACACTTCCTCCCTCCCACGAACCCCCTGGAAGAGCACCCATGGCTGGGCTTCTGAGGGAGAAACTCAGACCAACAGGGACCTCAGGGCAGCCTGTGAAGCCCAGGAGGACTGCTCAGGCTGTCTCCAGTGACACACATGCATTAAGAGTCCTCCAAAGGCAGGGGACTTAGCTCCCAAGAGAGTTCAGTTTCTTGCTCCTGTGTCCTATTTCTGTTTTCTGTTTAAATGCAAAAAAGGGAGCATAGGTCCCACTGTTCCCCAAACCCAGGTGCACTGCAAAAACACCCCGATGGAGAGTGACACGGTGAGTTTCCCTCAGCATCCTTTGCAAATTTTTGACAAGAAAGCTGACAGTTATTAAGATGCTGAGAAGTGGGAGGACGCTTGGCATGAAAGTATGTGCAGGAGGTGAGGAAGCCACGATGCTACTATTTTTACTGAAGAGGGTGTGGGGGCATTGCCTTTCCTGCTGTCCTGGATCAGCCCAAGGCTGGGAAGGTCCTGCCTCATTCAGGGTGGTCTCTGGCACAGCAATACAGCACCTTCCTCCATGCCCACAGCCAGCCCAGGCCAGCTGAGACCTGAGCTTTCTTGTTTAGTTTTATTTTGTTTTGCTAGTGTATTTTAAAGTTAATCCTACGTATTATATCATTCTACCTATACATAGTTCAGTATGTCTTAAAATGCCTTTTTGCAACAACTGAGAACATTTGATTATAGACCGGGTATAAGGTAATACCAAGGCATAACCGATCATTTAATTAGGCATGTAAATAGCATAGCAATTAGGTAGAAAGGTGTCCATAATTTTTTGGACACATACTGATATACGCAGAGGTGAAACGACATGGTAGTCAAGGTTTGTCTGAACACATTTCAGCAAAGAAAAAGGAGACAGATGAAGCAAATGTGGACGAATCACCGTAACTGTTTAGTTCGTGTGACAGATGTTCACTGCCCTACTCATACTGCTTTTGTGATATTTGAAAATTTTCATAACAAAAACTTTCCTTAAAGTAGCTTTAGTCCCAGATGACCTGAGAGATGTGGGTATGTGCGCTTCCGGGAGTGGGGGGAGTATAGAGGGGCCGGAAGTAGAGGAGGGCAGGTAGCAAGCAGGTTGGGAAGGGGTACAGGATACTGCCTGTGCCTGACCCTGCCCTGCTATGTCATGTCGTACAGGAGGAGTCACTACCGCTGAGAATCTCTCATCGTTAGTTCTCACGCCTAGACTAAGCACAGGGCTCATGCAATTAAGCAAAAGTTGTTCTGGGGAAACCCCAAGTCAAGGGCCTCCTGAGCTCTCAGGGTCATGAGGACACCAACCTCACGGATGTGCTGGCAGAAGGCAGGCACTGTCGTGAGTTGGCTGATGAGGTTCAGGTAGGCGGCACCCAGCGCGTAGAGGGCACAGCGGTTGTAAACAGGCAAGTTCTCTTCATTGACCTGGGCCACGTCCTGCGGCAACACAGAGGGAACAAACTATGCTGGTGCCCCACCCTCCAGCCACCCTCTACCAACCTCCTTTAGACGTGGCCCACTACTCAAGACAAAGCCTTTTCCAGCATTTTCCCCGTAACTCCCTGGGGAACAGAGGTCGCCCTCATTAAAGCTGAAGCAAATGGTTCTTAGAACAATCCGTGAGCTGGAGGCTCATATCCTTGAGTGGAGAGGCGACGCCCTCAGGGCCCCGCTCTGCAGTTCCCGCTGTAGGGAGCTGGACCGTCCAAACCCTCGTGAATCCCACCTCCAGGAGGCCGTCACCTTCACCACAGACCCTGGATGATCCTTGGAGGACTGGATTGCCTTGCTAAGCTGGGTTCACATGTTAAACTGACAAAGCTGTGTGAGTCACTAGGGGATCGGGACACAAAGGAATCTCAGATTCTAGGATGAGGACGCTCGGAGCATCTGGGTCGGCCTTGCAGGACTTAGCGCCATCAAGCAGGTAGCTGAAGAGTCTCCACCACACAATTCCAGGCTCGCCACCATTCAGGATACGATGCCCACCTAGCCTCGGGGCCCTGCTGACCCTGGCCTTTGAGGTCTGAAGGACCCGCCCCAATTCCCAGCATCCTGAGCAGTGGACTTCCACCCAGGCAGACCATGAAAGTCTAAAGCCCTATCTAGTGCCACGCTGGCTGCCTGAGAGTCACGAGGGGAGCTTGTTGAATCTCCAGATCCCCAAGCTTGGGAACAGAACTGGGATCATATATTTTTATTTATTTATTTATTTTTATTTTTATGTTTTGCGGTACGCGGGCCTCTCACTGCTGTGGCCTCTCCCGTTGCGGAGCACAGGCTCCAGACGTGCAGGCTCAGCGGCCGTGGCTCATGGGCCCAGCCGCTCTGCGGCATGTGGGATCTTCCCGGACCGGGACACGAACCCGTGTCCCCTGCGTCGGCAGGCGGACTCTCAACCACTGCACCACCAGGGAAGCCCTATATATTTTTAATAAGTGCTTAAGGCAATTCTGAAGCACAGCCAGGTTTGGGAACTAGGTAATCTTTACACAAATGAGTTTGTATGGAGATCACTCCGGGCTTATGGGTACCCTCTTGGCAATCCTTGGAGTCTCATTCAGACCTTGCAAGAGACCCAGAATACTAGGGTGAAGGGATATTTTTGAAAGACCCTGTTTCCCGGGTCTCCTTTACTCTGAGGATGGGCCAAGGCCATGAATTCAGCATCGTTTGGTGGTCCCCAAATAGGACCACGGTTTGTGGTCTTCATGGAGGAATGGCCAACCAAGGGTGCAATACTCCTGGGCTCCAGAACAGGTGTTAAGCAGTGGCTACTTGGCTCTCTCACTAGTGCTTGGCCAAAACAGGTGCCTTCCCCCGATCCCAACGCCTATGTCCCGCCCACAGGGGGCCCCACCTGGACAGCCAGCACCAGGCGGATGAGGTCTACCACCACCTCCTCGTTGGCCAGCTCAATGCTGATGAGCGCCAGCAGGCCGTAGAGCGCCTCGTAGTGCTTCTGTATGTTCGTTTCCTCCTTACAGCTCAGGTAGATGTGTCTGTAGAGCTGCTGGGAGTGCTGGAGATGGGGACAAGGGTGGAGGCAGGGCCACGGCGGGCAGGGTGGGGACAGGAGGGGCAAGGAGAATGGGAAGAGCAGTCTGAAGGGGGTGATGCAGCTGTGTGTACCCCACCTCCGCCCTCAGGGACAGGATGCCTTTAAAGCAGACCCCAGTGGAATCGGGCAGTGCGGGAGTATGTGCTTAGGGAAGGTGGGCCCAGTGAAACCAGCAACAAAAGCTGCTGCCCAAATCCAGTTTTAGAACATAGTCAAGGGATGCTCCTCACTCTGGCTCGGTGATAAGTATGACCTGGGGGCTTGATCCCCTAGAGGGGTCGGCTGGTCATCTGGACTAAGCATAGTCAAAGAGGAGGAAGTGGGTTCTAGGGGCATGGCCAGTGGCGACTTGGGGGCTGGAAGACTGGGGTCCGCAGGGCCTGACCCACCCGGGGTTCACTGTGTCTTGAGGTCACGCTTGCTAACCTTCTTCATGAAGATGGTGTCCTGCCGGGAGCACTTGTCCACTTTCAGCTTCAGGACAGAGATGTCGCTGAGGGTACTGGGAGGGGACGTGAGGGGCCGCCTCAGTCAGCCCTTGCGCGAGGCCAGCAGAGCTCACATGGTATCACTGGGCTCTATCCCAGTGTTGTTAGTTGTACCAATGCCTCCCTGTGTCCTCTTGCCCTGGTTCTTAGCCTGATCTCCACTTTCTCCCAAGTTCTCAAGCTCCTGTCTCTTTTTTCTTAAATACTGATCCAGATTGCCCTCTTCCTCCCTTTCCTTCCTCCCTTTCAGCCCCCCAGTCTCAACTGATAACCCTGCATCCCCTTCTTTCCTCCCCACCTGAGAGCTCCCGTGGGTACCTGCTCTTTACCTCCCAAATCTCCCTCCCTTGCTCCACCAGGCACAAATGCCCCTTCAGTCTCTCCTTCCCTTGTAGGACCCCAGGGTCCATGTCCATGATTAGCTCCCTGGGGGGTTCCCACTGAAGATCTGAATCGTCTTCCCACCTGAGTGCGAGGTCCTAATGGGAGTCTCCTCCCCCATCACACACCAAATAGAGGGGAGACCCCAAGTTCACCTGATGGTGGAGAACTTGTGACGGTTGCCATGACGATCAATGAAACTGATGAGAATCTCTAGAACGAAGAGACGGATCTCTGCGTCCTCCATGAGGGCGGTGGAGAGAAGGCGGTCAAGGAAGTTGCTGGGCAGAGCTGACATCATGTTGTTGCACTGGAAGCCGGTGGATACCTGCAAGGGAGCCCAGGATCACGTGCTTACGAACGCCGGCCCTCCTGGCAGCAGTGAGGAGACTGAGGGGCAGTCGGCAGAATTTGGGTCTGAAGCATCCATCCTCTCTAAACATCTCCCAGCCCAGTTTCCCCGTCCTCCACCTTAGGCAGCTTTTGGGAACCCTCCAACATCTACCTAGGCAACCCGCCCAGCTCAGCTTAGCTAAGTGGATGGGGACAGTATGCAGGGACATTAAGTTACTAAAAGCAAGCAAAGGATGAGCCCTAGAAGAGAGCAAAAGCCAGGGAGCCTCTGAACCTAATGTTTCAGCCTATTAGGGCACAAATGGCGAACATTCACCATGAACACGCTTCATTAGAAGCACGAACAGTCACAAAGAAGGAGACACAGTGGAAGAACTTACAGCTGGGCTGAGGAATTAGAACCCACGGACATGGCAACAGCCAAGAGCACACACAGCATTTGCTTACATCTCTTCTAGCATGGCCATAATGAGGGTCTGCTGATTAAAGCCAGCAGGCGTACAGAGACACCTCACCCATGATGGTGTCAAAGTGGTTAAAAGCAGCAAACCAGATTTACTGTTAAGTCCATATTGCAAAACAATGCCTTTGATGATTCAGCAGGCCCTTGAGGCTCTGGTAAAGCCTGGTGGCATCAGTAGTAAACATCAGTGTTCACGGAAGGGGGAGGTATTTGAGTGTGCCCCAAACTGTCACCTTGGTAAGACGCAGGGTACAAATTAATGACGGTAAACTCAGCAAAGAAATGGCAGGAGTGCATAGACAAAGGAGGTACCAGATGTGGGCAGTATCAGCACAAAAAACCTTTATAAAAATAGTGTGACATGAAAGGTGTGGGCTGGAGAGAGGGGAGGGAGGGCGTGAGCGGGAGTGAGGGGGCTGTGCAGAGCGGCAGGGTTAGAACAGAGACGGGTCGAGGGGTCACATGGGGGGTCTACGGAAGGAAAGGGGACTGAGGACCTTCCAATTTCAGTCTGAGAAGTTTGAAATCTGGATGCACATCAATTAGAAACTGAGATGTACTCTTTAACAAGGAGCAACACGTGAAGAACAACATTTCTAGAAAATTCTTCCTGGTTGTATTTATGATAGGTGAGGAGGAGGGAGCAACTATAGAATAATCTAGTTCTGAGATGTCCAGAGTTTAGGCCAGGGTTGTGCCTTGGGAAGTTGTTACAAATACAGATTCCAGGACCTCAGACTAATGGCTCAAAATGTCTAGGGAATCTATATGTTAAACAAGTTGGTCATAGGAACAGCATTTGAGAACAATAAATCTAGCCTCCAGTGATGGCTGCAAAGAAGGAAAGAAGACAAATGTAAAAAAATTGATAAAGGGGGGAATTCCCTGGCGGTCCAGTGGTTAGGGCTCGGCACTTTCACTGCCGGGGCCTGGGTTCGATCCCTAGTCAGGGAAATAAGATCCTGCAAGCTGCGTGGCCTGGCCAAAAATATTTTTAAAAAAAATTAAAAATTAAGTTAGATAAAAGAATTATGGCTATTATTTTTTTTTAAATGGATAAAGGGAAAGACAGTGGCTAGGGGACTGAGGTGGTCATAAGTACCAAGGGAGAAACAGGTGGAAGGGACCTGGGGAGATACTTGGAGGGAAAAAGGGCAGGAACCAATAGAGTCCACCTCAATACAGAGATAATGTTTGAGTGACAAGGCCATCAGTAGCTGAGAAGGTACCTTTGTGAAAGTTAGAAACAGGCATCCTGCCTGCTCTGGAAGACCCAGCCCTGTGGGTACCCAGCCTGGCTAGTGAGTGGAACACAGGTTGGATTTCAGCCCCCTACTCACCCCTTTGGCTGGGCATGTTTGTGCAGTGTGCAACCTGCACAACTGTATGTAGTAGCTTTGTCTTGTTTCCTTGGAAGGAGCTGCCTCCTACAGAGGCAGAGCAGGAATGGGGACAGGAGAGGCTCACCTGAAGGAGGGATTTCAGCAGCATAATCTGGGTCAGTCGGTTCCTGTTCTCCCTATAGACCAGAGACACAGATGATCACCAAGATGGTGATACAGGCAAAGACCCCACACTTGCCTGCCCAGTTCTTTCTCCTGATTAGATTCTCCATGAGGCTTATCTTGTTGGGTTACCCAGGACAGTGATTTCCAGACCAGGGAACTAATGGCTCCCCCCAAGGTGGAAGGTTGTTATTGGTGGGACAGCCTGAGGAACTGTAGGATCCAAAGGCCCACTAAAGGCTGCTGAGGGATTTGAGAGTAGAATGAGAGAAGACAAGTAAGGACAGAACCAGGAAAGTTGAGGTGGAGAAGGGAGAGAGCCCAAAAACGTGGGACGGGGAGTCAGGTGGAATTTAGGCTGGGAGAGGAAGGGGGAGGAAGGCATGGCAGACTCACCCGGTCCTCCCCATCTCCATGGGGTGATGCAGGGAAGGCAGTGGAACCTTGCTCATGATGAAGAGGATCACCTCGGAGCGCTGGTAAGTAGGCAACGTGCTGGCAAAGGAGCCTTCAGGAAAAAGAAGAGAGGGTTTGAGGCCGGCAGCTGCTGGAGTCTCCGCTCAAACTTTCAGCTGAACAAACTACTGTGAAGAGTGCGGGCTGCTTCTCTAGGGAGACGATTAAGACCCAGAGGGAGACACCTAGATGACGGCAGAGGACTCTTCCAGGCTCCCGTTCCTTCACGTGTTATTCCGGAGGCTGTGGTTAAGGTCTTCGGGATGGCGAAGCTCCAGTGGCGCTAGGACCAGAGGGCTCTGAAAGTGATGAGCCCTTACACGCACATGGTGGCTTTATGGTTCTCCCCTTCCACATCCACGTGCATATCCATGGCCTTCTCCCTGTCCTCTTTCCTTCCTTTTCTCTTTCTTTCTCCCACCTCCCCTCCAATCGCTCAAACGTGGAAGCATCAGGCGGCCCTAATGGGGACTGGGGTGCGGGAAGAGTTCGCCTGTCTCAGCCTCTGATCTGAACTTCAGGCTGAGAAACCCAGGGAGATTGTGCTGTGATCTAACTCGGGCCTGGCCCAGGCCACTCTGTGAGCTGTGTGCGCCATGGGCTGACTCCATTTCCCCCAGTGTCCGTGAATAACACGATTTAAGTGGATGACAATCTTACACTCCCCTGGACTAACATCCTCGCGGAAGGGGCCTCGCCTTCCCGCCCGCCTGCCAGGAGCCTGCCCACCTGCCGGCCCCTCCCACCGCAGTTCCGGCCCCGGGCCCCGCCCCTCCCCGGGCCCACCTATGGTCTTGATGACCGCCTCCTGGAACATGCGCTCTTCGTGCTCCTTGATGATCTTGGTGCCAAGGCTTATGGCCCCATCGTAGCTCCCGGTCAAAGCGTAGTCGATGCTGAGCCGCAGCTGCCTCAGCAGAGTGTTGAACATCTCCAGCACCGTGGGCCCTGAGCGCAGCGGGGTGGGAGACCTGAAATCCGGGGCTGGCACTCCTCCCTTATTCTCCCCTGCCCTGCATTATCGGGCAAGCCCAGGCCCCCTTCCAGCCAGGGGCTTCCTCTGCCCACTACCTTCCCCAGCTGATTTCTCCTCCTGAGGAAAGCCGGCTCTGACACCTCCCTATCGTGCCTTGCCCTCTTCTGGAAGGGGAGGCAGCCTACGGTTAAGGGCAGTTCCTTGTCCTTGGGGGGGTCCCCAGGCTCCACTCCACTCGGGATCCCCCTTACCCACAGAGCCCGTGGCGGCGATGACAGCAGCTTCCGACAGGACCTCCACGATGCCCGCCCGCACCGTGGCCGCGCTGCGGCTGTTGGCATCCAGGTGGCTCAGGAGCTGCTGGATAACCAGGTGGGAGTGCTGCGGCTGGGGGGGAGGGAGAGGTGCTGGTCCCCAGATAGCAGCCCCCATATGGCCTCTGAGCCAGGGCAGCCCTCGACGAGGACCCAAAGCTGGGTGGACAAAAGGGAGGTCCCAAGGCTAGCAGGCACTAGAGGTGGCACCCGGATACCCCAGTCCTTTTCCTGAGCCCCTCCCCCTCCTCGGTCCAACAAGGAGCTGAGTCAAATCCCAATGAAGACCTGGATTTCCACATTTTCCCTGGGCCCTTTCACTTCAAATGGGTCAAAAGTCAATTTTAAGATACTGTCTTCCTTTTCGGTTTCCCCAGATCCCAGGTCTTATTAGGGCCACAAGAGGCCCGGTGGTTTAGTCCAGTGGTGCTCAAAGTGTGGCCTGTGGTCTGGTGCCAGGTCAAGATCTGTCTGATGCCCATGTACATTGAGCTAAGTATGGAAATTGAGAGTAAGTGTTGAGTAAGCAACTTGACAGAAGCCATGGCAGCCAATTATGGTCTGTGGGCCTGTATTTTGCATGAGGTTGTCGTTTGTTTTTTCTAACAATTCTTTTTGTGTTTTATAAAGTATGGGTCTGTGACATATTGGAAATTAAACTAGTCCTTCTCCACGACTAGATTAAGCAGCGCGGGTTTAGACAACTAGGGGCTTAGGAGAAGTCACAGAGGACAGCTGGTTTTCTCCAGGTGTGCACCGTTCCGCTCCGAGAGGCGCCACCTTGGCCAGAGGGACAGGCTGGACCAGGGGAGCCGCCGTACCTGAATTGAGTACATGATGATTTTAAAGCAACGGATGGCGAACACCTTGGGTTCCCAAAGAGAATGGTTATCCAGATGGCTGTGAGGGAGAAAATATGGAGAGTAACTATGAAACGCAAGTGATGTTAGGAGGGAGAAGCTTGGTGGGAGAAAGTCACCCCCCGAGAGACCCAGCCCCTCTCGAAGCTCCCAGGTAAGTAGCAAGGGCTTTCAGGTGTAGGTGAGAGAAGGGAAGTACGAGAAGTCAACGAACGGGGTTCCATAGCTGTGGGCTCAGGAATGAAGCCGGGCACCTTCCTCCTCCCAACTCCTCTCCTCAAAACTGTGCTCGGTCACCATGTGGTAGCTTTTTTTTTTTTTTTTTGCGGTACGCGGGCCTGTCACTGTTGTGGCCTCTCCCGTTGCGGAGCACAGGCTCCGGACGCGCAGGCTCAGCGGCCATGGCTCACGGGCCTAGTTGCTCCGCGGCATGTGGGATCTTCCCGCACCGGGGCACGAACCCGTGTCCCCTGCATTGGCAGGCGGACCCTCAACCACTGCGCCACCAGGGAAGCCCACCATGTGGTAGCTTTTGATGCCACAGTGTGGGGAACATGGGCACAGAGAAGGGACCCACTTGGCCGAAGCACCACAACTATAACACCTCCTTCCCTCCTCCCGAGTCAGCAAGGAGATGCCGGACCTGAAACTGTTCAAAGCTGAAGGCGGGTGGGTGGGGAAGGGGAACACTCACACGAGAACAGGCTTGATGGCGTTTTTGATGTTGCCAAAGGCAGCCCGGCCCAGCAGTTCCCGAAGGCACCTCTCAGCCAGCTCTGCAGGGTTCTCCTTCTCCTTCTCTGGTGCTTGGAGGGGGGAGGGGGACCGGCTGTGGAAACACACAGCCCACGGGTGAGGGATGGAATGCACAGCTGGGCGTCGCTTTGTGCAGGCCTTCTGTGCTTCCCTCACGCAAATGGTCCCAGTAGGACAAGCAGGAATTTGACGTGGGCTGCACTAGGTCACAGGGGAGGTGTTGAGGCTGTCAGAAGTTAAATGGGGGTAAGGAAGCCCACAGTGGAGGAAGACTGTGGGAGGAGGGATAAAGTTCTTTTTCTGGACATCCTAGGGACAGGCCTGATGTGCCTCTGTGGGAAGGATAGATGCCCTGAGCACCATGGGCCTGGGGAGGCGCAGATCACGAGTGTCTCCATGCCCCCAAGGCTTTGGAAGGAACGACAGATGAGATAAGAAGAGAGGGAGGCCGACAGAGTTGGAGAAAGCAGAAGAGAAGGGGAGAGAGGAAGGAGGGGAAAAAGCGGGAAAGGCACGGGCGTTGGCTTAGTTAGGTGCGACTCAGTGGTACCCACCCACCTCCACCTGAGACCACCAGGGAGCTTGTCAGTGAGAAGCTATTCCAGGAACAACCACCAGAGGGCATACTAAATTTCCCAACCGGCTCTAGCAGCGCAGGCTCAACTGACAGAAAGTGGGGAACCCACGATATCTTCAATCGGCGTCATGCCCAGCCGACGTGGACAGCACCGTGAAACTCTCCCCCCATCCCATTTCACAGAGGGGAAGAGTGAGGGGCAGGGACAGGATGAATCCATGTCTGGGGGTTCCCAGATTAAAACCCAGTATCTGTAACTCGTGTCAAGTGGCTGCTGGCTGGTCAAGTGGGCATTTCTAAGGGACTGGAACACCACTAGGAAGTGAGAGAGAAGAAAGGTCCTCCTCAGCAACTGGAACCATGAAAGGCATTTAAAAACCTCCTTGTCCTGCTGCTTCTAGAAAGACCAAGGGAACCCGCCTCTTGGTTCTTTGTGTTCAGCACACACTTACCCCAGGGAGCCCAGCACCATTACTGTTTCTCCTTCAGGAATGCAGACCTTAAGGGGTACAGCAGGCTGGTAGAAGGCCAGAGCCAAGGCTCCTAGGGAAGCAGCTTTGGACTCACTGCAGAACAAGCCACAAAAGCCAAGAGCCCTGACTTTGGGGCTGGGTTTTACCAACCAACCCAGCCGTGTGGTTGCCAAGTGCCCTGGGAGGGCTGCAGGGCCGCGTGCAAGCTCCCCCGTCTCCTGCTCACCTCTCCGCCTCCTCCACGTGTTGCAGATTGAAAAGCAGGGATGGGACGATCTTGTCCATGTGCTGCGGGTCCCAGATATTGGCCTGCAGTTCATCATTCACGGTCTTCCTCACCACCCCTTGTAGACCTTTGATACCTGACATTCGGATTCTGTAAGGAAAAGGGAGACATGGGGCCATGAAGTCTCCAAGCCCTGACAAGTCCAGCTTCTGTGACAAGGAGAGGAGCACAGCGAGGGGATTAGGGATGCACTCCTCCCTTAAAAGGCAGAACAGAGCCCACCTTCTACTCTTCATGTGACTTGGCCTCCTGGCTGGCCGCCTTCTTGTGCTGGTGGATGTGAGCACGAAGGCCACGTCTTCTGGCTTGTCTTGGAGATTCCCAGACAGCCCTTGCCCCGTACCACCCGGGCTTCATCCCTAGGGTGCCCAGTTTCTCCAGGCTCTTTAGTACCCAGCTGGGTTTTCTCTAGCTTGAGCCCAAGATATAAGAGCTCAAAGTGCTGCCAAGAACAGACGAGGCAGAAACCAGGGCTGTGAGCAACTTACAGGGGGAGGGGATCTGGAGGGGGAGGGATCTGGAGGGGGAGGGCATCTGGAGGGGAGGGCATCTGGAGGGGGAGGGCATCTGGGGGGGGATCTGGAGGGGGAGGGGATCTGGAGGGAGAGGGCATCTGGAGGGGGAGGGCATCTGGGGGGGAGGGCACCTGGAGGGGAGGGGATCTGGAGGGGGAGGGCACCTGGAGGGGGAGGGGATCTGGAGGGGGAGGGCACCTGGAGGGGAGGGGATCTGGAGGGGGAGGGCATCTGGAGGGGGAGGGGATCTGGAGGGGGAGGGCATCTGGAGGGGGAGGGCATCTGGAGGGGGAGGGGATCTGGAGGGGGAGGCACAGAGCTGTCAGGCTCTCAGGCACAAAGAGGTCTTGGCTGGGACTAAGCTGCTGAGAAAGCAGAGGGGAAATGAGTAACAGCACAGAGGGGACCCCTTTTGCACATCCCCAGTTCCCACTCTGCTGACTCAGGGATCAGCACAGCCCTGCAGGAGGCGGCCCTCTTTACTGGCCATTTATTTCAACCTGAAGTTCCTTTTTTTAACCAAACCTTTTTTTTTTTTCTCCTGATTATAACATAATACATGCTAATTATAGAAAAGTGTAAAGATGATTTCCCCTGCCATCGCCGCTCAAAGATAATTATCATTGGCATTTTGGTGTCTTTCCTTTCTTCTGTGTATAATATATAACAGGATCAAGAACCTGCTGCACATGTAATTTGTATTGGCTTTTTTCACCTATAGCATTCTATCACAAGCATTTCCCTACATCATTAACTCACAAACATGTTGAATGGTTATGTGCTACACTGTTATCAGAACTTTCTGAACTAGTCGCCTATTGGTCATTTAAGTTGTTTCTAAATCTGCTTCTGTAATAATGCTACAATGGACATCGCTGTACAAAGTACTTTACTACCTTCCAAATCATTGCCATGAGTAGAATGACTGAATCGAAAGGTAAGGAATGAAAGGCTCCCAGTTTTGCCGGATTCCTCTCCCCACGCCCACTGCACAAGCTGCAGGAGAATACCATCCTCACTGTGCCTGCCTCAGCACTAGGGATCTCATTCCAAACATCTGCTCTAATTTTGTGGCTCAGAAAAATCCTCATATCTTGTAGTGATTTCACTTCATATCCTTTTGATGATTATTGGAGTTGAGCAGTTTTTCTAAATATTTAGTTGCCATTTGTCATTTCAGCTTCAGTTTTAAGTGCTGTTACCACGGCGCTACCCTGAGCTTTACGCGGAGACCATAACTGGGTGGTGAGAGATGCCTAATGCACCGTCATCCCCTGGCCCAGGACCATTAGGGCTGCTGGCAATGGACAAGGATTCCCCGGGCAAACACTTAGCTCCTCTAATCCTGAGCCAGGTCAGCACCCTGAGCTGAGGCTGTCCGGACTTGAGGACGAAGTAACTGTAATACAATTCTGCTAACTATTCCTGGCTCCAGGTTAAAGGTGCTCCCTAGTGCACTACAGAAATAAATCCCAGACATGCTGGACTCATGTCCCACCCAAGAGAGCCTGGCTGGCAGGAAACCAGGCCCAGGGGATGGAAATTTTTCTACCCAGGGCTTCCTTATGTGTGACTCAATTAATTTTTCTTCACTCTTTCAGTCTCCCCAGAATCCCTTCCACATAGGTACACATTTCATTCCATGATGCCCAGAGCTGACTGATCAGGCCTGGGGGAGAAGCAGCCTCTTACTGTTCCTTATAATGGGCTCAGTGGAGGCCTGCCCACGTGCAAGGGACTGGGAAGTCTCTGAACCCAAGGGGACTACACACACACACACACACACACACACACACACACCTATTCATGAGACCCAAGGGTAGTTCTTGGAAAGGAGCTCTGGGCTCTGCAAAGGCTGCGAAGGACCAGGGGGAGAGCTCAGGGAGAAGGGGTGCAGGGAGGTTATGGATGGGAGACAACACAAAGGGAGAAACTCCTCTCACCCGGCAGCCTTGCTTCCATGGGCGGCAGGTGCCAGGCTATGGGTGCTGATGACACTGCCCGGTGGCCAGAAGCAAACCTCAGCACCCTTCTCCTGACCTCCAGTCGCTCCCCACACCATCAGGACACGGTGCGACCGTGTCTGCTTCCGTGCCTCCTCCCCTGCTGTGGAGTGTGTGTGTGCGGTTGTACGTGTATGAGTGTGTGTAGAGCAGCATGAGGAGTGTCCCCTCCCCTCCTGGAGCTTGGCTCTACCTGCGGTCAGCACCTGTTACAGCCACACCTGGTCACAGTCCCCCCCTTCCCCATCACCTGCTTCTGGACACACCCCACCTGCTCCAGCCCCTTCTGCCTCTTCACAACCGTTCTGGAGCGAGGTAGCTGCTGAGGGAACCAGCGCTGGGGAGACAGGGGTTCCTTCCTCCCGTGACCCCCACTGGCCCCACTGAGGCACTGCAGCAGCACAGCCCCAGGGAGCCCCTGGCTGGTCCAGGCGAGACTGGGCAGCAGGGACACTGCCATCAGTCACACGGGGTCCTGCCCTGGAGCCGTTTCACAGCTTGGAAGCTTTGGGAACAGGCAGCCTGGGGGATGGAGGGGTTCACGTCCTGTTTCTCCAACCCAGACCAGCAGCCGTGGTGAGGAAGCTGTAGTTTCGGGGCATACAGGGCTCCTGGACCGTGCGATTGTGTATCATGTGCACTCGGGCCCGCTGCGGTGCTGACGTGATGCAGGAAGAAGCCATGGGCTGAGCTCTGGAACAAAGCCATGGAGACCCAGTCTCCCGTGGGCATGTTGGCCACCCAGCCTCAGCCCCCAGCCCCTTCCTTCTCCGCCTCCTGCAGCTTTGCCTGGTAAGGACAGCTCAGCCCTTTTCCCTCCTTCCTCCTCCTTTTCCTGTGTTTCATTTCGCCTCCCCAGGTTGATAAGCACTCTTTGTAGGCAGTGGTTTACTTCTCATCCTTTATCTATCGGTATCAGCATATATTTGTGTGAGTTTCTTTGTGATTTCATTGAGGGGTTTAATTTCTACGTCGAGGAATGTATTTCTGTAAGTTAAGTATTTTTGTGAGTGTGAGTATGTGTGTGTAAAAGTGTGTTCTGTAGTTGAAGATGTTGATCTGAAAAGCATCCTTTCCTTCATTCACTTACTCAACAAGGATGTCGTGAGTGCCTGCTGCTCTCCAGGCACTGTCTTAGCACTTGGGATGCGTCAGAGAACAAAACAATGACTCCTGTCCACACAGAGCTTACATTCTAGTGGGGAGAGACAGACAATGAATGAGAAACATATGTACATTATGGAACATGTTTGAAGGGGATGAGTTCTATGGGGAAATAAAAACAGAGCAGGGTGAGGGAGAAGGCGAGGGTCAGGGGAAGGCGTTGTTGACAAGGGGACACTTGAGCAAAGCCTTGAAGGAGGTGAAGGAGTGAGCTGTACAGCTCCACAGAGGAAGCATCCCAGGCAGAGGAACAGACCGTGCAAAGGCCCTGTGGCAGGAATGTCCCTGGTGTGTTTCCAAGGCAGCACGGAGGCCTGTGTAGCCGAAGGGGAATGAGGAGGGGAAGAGTGGAGGAGATAAACTGAGGAGAACAGCAGGGATCAGCCAGTGTGAGGACTTCGGCTTTTTATTTGTGGGTGTATATTTTGATGGAGAGTGGTGAGTGGGAGTGTTTCTAGGGTGTATAAAGGCATGTACTTATGAACAAAAGAGAGCACAGGTGTGTACATGTGTGTGTCCCTGGCTCTCAAATTGGGCTCAGAGGACCGTCACCTTACATCCCACCCTGTTTTCTGTCCCCAGAGGCTGTTCCTTTAGAAAGCATGTGCTGGGAGCCTAGCTCTGCCCACGCATCCACCTAAGTCCCGCCAGGTGCCCCTTCCCCACCAGCAACGTCAGAGCCTCGGTAAACGCCAGTGAAATCAGACACGCAATCCGGGCTGGGAGCTCTGCAGGACCATCAATGCCTCTGCCATTAGAGGCACAGCCTCCTCCACTTCCCTTATACTCACTTAGTCTTGATCTCCAAGTCTTCATGGCCAGAGTGGCACATTTCACTGAAGCGAGACACGAAGAAATCGTAGCTCCGATGGTAGGATGGGGTGTCCTCCTCTATGTTGGCAAACTTCACAAACTGTGTGGGGGGAGAGGGGAAATGCATCGTGAGGTGACCCGCCATGCTCCTCGCCTTTGGGCTCGGGGACCTGGCATCCCCCAGGCCCTTTGCCATAGTAAAGCCACAAGAAAACACATCTTAGGAACCATGCGTCTCAGGATCTGGCTATAGTCCACCTCCCAGAGCACACTCGGGAAATCTGAGTTTCTGAGTTCTCCTTTCCTTTCTACACAACAAGAGCAGAACCCCTGGCCCTTCTCAGCCCTCCCCTGCTGGGTGAGCAGAGGATGGAAGAGAAGAGAAAGAGAAGGGGGCTCAGTCACTTAAGTTCCTCCTCCCATGTACATCCAGAGCTGCCCCAAACATACAGGCTGAAAGGCTGTGAGGAATAACGCTGGAAACTGAGCAAAAGCCAAGGCCACAGCACAGAGCACCACCCAGGAATGCATTCTGGGAAACCAGGACAGCGCTGAAATTTGATTTAAAACTGTAATTACGTTTTATTGTTAAAATTTTGAGTACACGTTTAACGTTTGCAATTTCGGTTCATTAAGCCTTGCTCAGCATTCTCAGCCGCTAGATTCCTTCTGTCATCACCAGGCCGCACATTTGCAGCTCTAAATAGGGACTTGATTTCAAATGAGTCTCTCAGAGAAGCAGGAATCACAGACTGAGTGGAGTTAAATGACTAAAAGTTAAATATAATTTTTATAGGTTATGTTGTTTAATGTTATGAATTTAATACCACAAACAACTCTAAACGGACTAAACTTAGACTACATCCTCCACTATTCTGCTTTGTATTATTATATAATTTTTACAAACCTTCGTTGGTTCAAAGAGGACATACTGTTATTCCTAAAATTATCTCATCAGCACACTCATAATATTCAGTATCAACTGTCAACCTGTTTCCCCATTTAACTACTTAAAAGTTGTTCATAAATTTTTTGAGGATGAAAATTAGCAACTTCCACAAACATCCTTGTTATTACAGTGTTCTGTTCTTGCAATAATAAATATGCATTTATTTTCTGCTGAATCATAAAACCTCAACATGCAAAGCAGATAAGGAAATCTTCCCTTCTAAGTTACATCTAAAATGCACACATATATGTGGAAGTATTCTGATATTAGCAATAAACCCAAATGACATTGCTTGCATCATTGATGGGGTTATGCAGAAGAGGCATAGTGGTAATCCATGTGATCACAAGATCATTGATTAGACCCAAGTTCAGGAGTTCCAGAAACAACGGTAGAGCTGGCCTTTGGCTACGTGATCTTCCTAAGCCCCACGGGCTAGAACACAGACTTAGGCTGATACCGAGGCTGAAACTAAATTTGGGTGCACTGCTGCTCTTAACCACCAACAGGATGTTCCCAGGCTGCACTCCCCACGGCCAAAGCCTGGCTTGGTCCGTCCACTGAGAGAGGTCATGCAGCTATGCGGTTCTAACCGCAGATCTACCTCTAACTGGTGGGTGACCTTTGAGTGGGACATTTGACTTCTGTCTTGGTGTTCCCATGTGTGAAATAAGCAGCCCAGTCTTCATTCACTACATTTCTTTATTTTTTTATCGATGCTGTATCTACTTCAAATATGATGAGGCAGCTTAAGATAAGACTATGTGTATGCGAGAGTGCATGCATTTCAGAATAATCAAAACAAGACTGAAAAAGAAAAGAGGCCAGTAATAAAGGAGAAACAGTCAAAGACTTTGTCCCCAATATAGTGACTGTGTAAACCCAAATGTATGTCAGGAGCATGAATAATCAGACTTCATGGTCACTGGTGTAGGAGTTTATGGGCTAATAGCAACGATGTTTAGAACATATGTGTATCAGGTACTGCCCTAAGCATTTGACATACATCAGCTCTGTTGTTTCTTAAAATGACTCTAAGTTAGAGAAATATTATTATTCTCATTTTACAGAGAGACTGAGACCCACAAATGTTACATAATTGCCCAGGGTCCTGCAGGAGAAACCCAGGTCTCAAGCACGAGCCTCTCCAACAGAGCTCTGCCCAGAAAACCTCCAGCTCTGTTCCTGCTCCTGGCTTCCTCCAGCGCCTCAGGCCAAATGACCCAGGAGAGTTGCTCTGGGGAGGCGAGGGTGATGGATATTGTCAGGGAGAACAAACAGAGGATGAAGAAGCCGCCAGAGGGGACCTTAGTCTGGCATTTTTAAGAGGGCTGCAGGAGTGAGGCCACTGGTTTCCAAGCACTGCGGTACAACAGAGTCGAGGGGTCTCCGTGACCATGCAGATATCTGCCACAAGCCCCAGACGTGCTGAGTCAGCACTGGAGGAGATTCATCTGTTAGATGGTCTGAGGCTCACGCTTGAGAAATGCAGCAGGATTCCTGACAGGCAACCTGGCGGCCTCCCTTCCCTCTGGCCCCCCTCCCCACGCTGATACTTCACGGAACGATTCCTGATCTCTGTGGACGTGACATCAAGCCTCTTCACTTTTTTTTTTTTTTTGGCTGTGCCACGTGGCTTGCAGGATCCTACTTCCCTGAGCAGTGATCAACCCCCATCCTCGGCAGTGAAAGCACGGAGTCCTAACCACTGGCCCGCCAGGGAATTCCCAAGCCTCTTCACTTTCAACCTTGACTTTCCCCTTCCTCCAGTGCCGTGGAACCTCAAGGACTGGTGGCGCGTCAGGTGGCCTGGCCGGAGCCCTGTTCACGCCCAGTCTGCTCTGACTGTTTTCCACACCGTACAGGCTGCTGAAGATTTCGACTACGACGCCCTGGCTGCAAGGTTAAAGTGGAGATTACAATCAATTTCTTTTAATTAATTAATTTTATTTATTTATATTGGCTGCATTGGGTCTTCGTTGCTGTGTGCAGGCTTTCTCTAGTTGCGGTGAACGGGGGCTACTCTTAGTTGTAGTACGTGGGCTTCTCATTGCAGTGGCTCTTCTTGTTGCGGAGCACGGGCTCTAGGTGCGGGGGTTTCAGTAGTTGCAGCACACAGGCTCAGTAGTTGTGGCTCACGGGCTCTCGAGCGCAGGCTCAGTAGTTGTGGCATGTGGGCTTCAGTAGTTGTGGCACGCAGGCTTCAGTAGTTGCGGCACACGGGGTCAGTAGTTGTGGCTCGCAGGCTCTAGAGCGCAGGCTCAGTAGTTGTGGCACACGGGCTTAGTTGCTCCGCGGCATGTAGGATCTTCCCAGACCAGGGCTCGAACCCATGAGCCACTGCACCACCAGGGAAGCCCCAATTTTTTAAAAATGGAACATTCTGTGATAGCCACAGAGGTAACGCAGGGTAGAAAACACGCACGGGGATTCCCTTCCTAGAACTACAGAGGCTTTCTTCTAGGCCGGCCCAGCAGTCACTCCTGAATCTCCCCCAGCTGGGCCAGCCACAGCTGCTAAGCTCACTGGAAAATTCCCTCACTCTTTTCTCTCGTGACTCTCTGCATCCCCAGATTTTTACTCTTCTAGAGTCTTCTTCCCTGGAAACTTAGTTTTGAGTCTCCTTCTCCATTTTCGATTTTAACATGATGGTGCTCTACTTAAGTGGACTATACTCGCCTACATCTGCCGGGCCTACAGTCAGACAGCCGTGTCCTCACTCTGCTTCTTGTCACCTGTGTGCCTGTGGACATCGTTTAACTTCTGAGCCACTGTTTCCTCATCTGAAAAATGGGGGTGATGGGGCCTATGCCACGGGGTGTCACCAGGGTTAAACGAGGGATGTATGCAGAGCCTGCCCGGAGGAATGCTCAGGGCTCTGCGCTGCAGTGAGCATGGTGATAGGGGCCTTTCATGGTCTGCTCATCAACTCCGGTCCTCGGCTCTGGTGCAGTGTGACCCTTGTCCTTTCCAGCCAGGCATTCACAGAGGAGGAGCCCAGATGGGCAGCGTGAACCATGCAGGTGACCATGCAGGATGCCAGGGGCAGGTGTGAATATGGAAAGAAGGAAATGAGTTAACAGCCACCCCAATGAACTGGTGCCCGAGGGTGGGAGTTGAGGATGGTGGCAGAAGGCAGGGAAGTTGGAAGATGAGGGCCAAGCCCCCTGAAGCACCCTTCAGGAACCGAAGGTCAGTTAGTGCAATAGGATGGGACAGAGCCCAGCACCGAGAGACAAGGAGGTGGGGCTCGATGGGAGCTCTGGGTAGCCTGCACAGCAAAACCGGGAAGATGTGGCCGAGCATTTGTTTTCATCTCTTTAAAATGCATAGATCACCTCCTAGGAATGTGAATGAGGTGGAGATAATTAAGAAAAGCTCCTTGAGTTCCTGGGATAACAGGAACTGAGTGAATTCAAGGCTTACTGTAAGTGAGGTTCTTAGTTCTAAGAGGCTTAAACTTTTTACGGTCCGGCAGGATTCAGCACCGCACAGTCGTGGAACGAGCGTTTGCGGGGCAATGTACAAATACATTCAAGACACTGCTTCGCAGACAGCACGCCACTCTCCACGCGCCTGCCGCTCCGCTCCACCAGAAAAACAATTTCGAATATGGTTATTGTGAAGCATGTTTGCTTTGTTTTGACTCATACTTTGTTCCGTTGGGAGCCTTCAAAATATTCCTTGAAGAAGCTATTTATAGACACGGGAGTTTGTGTCCGGAGGACCCACACCAGGCCCCGTGCCCCATCTCTAACGCCACGTGTGGATGGCAGCACTCCGGGAAAGAAGGAGTTAACGCCTATATGCCGAGAAATGACAACATTAAATGTTTCTAAGGCACTTGCGGCTCAGGCATCATGTTAGTTTCCCGGGGCTGCATGCTTCCAGTCTCTGCTTCCGTCTGCACATTGTTTCCTCCTTTGTGTCCAACCTCCCCCTGCTTCTCTCTTCTAAGACCCTTGTGATTGCATTTAGGGCCGACCCGGATAATCCAGGATAATCTCTCCATCCCAAGATCCTTAACTTGGTCACATCCGCAGAGACCCTGTTTCCGTATCAGGTGACATTTGCAGGTTCCAGGGATTGGCACGTGGACATCTTTTGGGGGACCATTTTCCAGCCTACTGAAACATCCATTACCTGACGTAATTTTTGGCAAACCAGCGAGTTTAATAGGAGCGATATTGCTCCCATTGTGAAGATGAGGCAACTGGAGCTCTAAGGGAGCGACTGAATTATTTCAGGTCAACCCGCTCGTGACAAGTGGAGCTGGGGCTCCCGTTTGGGAATTCTGATACTTTGATGCTCTCTGCCCTCCACCAGTGGTTTTTAAATTTTACTGTGTATCAGAATGACCTGGGGAGCTTGCTGACAATGTAGACTTTTGAGCCACCCCAGGCCTGTTGAACAAGACTCTCTGTGGGTAGGACCTAGGCATCTGCATTCGGAACAACCCCCCCCTGCCCCACCAACTCCTACCCTGGAGATTCTGGGGCAGGGCATCTACAGACCCCACGTCCTTTGTTCTTTTACTGGAAAGCTGGACCAGTAGCTGTGGAAATGATCCGAGGCAGGCTAGGAGGAAGAAAGCTTAAGCAATATATTTTGGCCTCCTCCTGTCCTTGGTAACGGAGGCCAGTCAAGGCTGGAGAGATGGCCACCTCCTTTGAACTGGGGTGGCCTGGGGTTGAACCAAGGGGTCCATCTCTGAGGCCTGGGAGGCTGCAGCCTCCAGGCTCAGGCTGTCGACCAGCCAGGCCATTGCCTCGCTCTCCAGGACTCTTGCTCTGTTACGAGATCTGGTGGTGAGGCTGCACTCGATGCCATCCAGAGGGACTGAACCCCGTTTATTACATTACGGGTGGCACCAGGGCTAATAAAAGAGGCAACATTTGGTACCAGGAGCTCTGAGCATCCTTGGGAACCCTTGGTTTGATAGCTTGTCAGGAGGAGCTTCCCTTCCCTGAGCCTGAAACTACGACAGCACAGATGACCTGCCCAGATGACCTGGTCAGGGAACGCTGGCCTGCAGTATCCCCATGGGGGCAGCTCCGAGGGAGCCCACCTCAAGCTGCTCCTGAGTCCTCCAGGGCTGACAGGAGGAGGCCCAAATGGAAACTTTGGTAATTGTGGTTCAGAGGATCAAATCTGGGGGACCTGGTCATGGGACCACACCCACTGTAGGAGTCCACTTGGGAAACATGCCCAAACCTGGCTGAGACGGGGTTGAGACTCTAGGGTTTAAAATAGAGCCTTCGGGGCTTCCCTGGTGGCGCAGTGGTTGAGAGTCCGCCTGCCGATGCAGGGGACACAGGTTCGGGCCCCGGTCTGGGAAGATCCCACATGCCGCGGAGCGGCTGGGCCTGTGAGCCATGGCCGCTGGGCCTGCGCGTCCGGAGCCTGTGCTCCGCAGCGAGAGGGGCCGCGACGGTGAGAGGCCCACGTACCGCAAAAAAATAAAATAAAATAAAATAAAATAGAGCCTTCATCCCTCCTATTAGAGGCAGAACAGTGTTATGATTACGAGAAGGGGTTTGGAACCAGAATGCATTTCTGAATCCCACCTCCCACTTAGTAGGAGGCTGATAGGAGGCACGTTTCTTAAGCTCCCCATGCTTCGGTCACCCCATCTGTACAATGGGGCCAGCAAGAGCAGCTGCCTCATAGGCTTGGTATGACCAGCCCATCAGAGTTAACAGTTATCACCTCATTTGTCCCCCAGTGGATTTCTGGCTTGCTGTCAACACTCCATACGTTTCCACTGGGCCCATTTACCTGTGTGACTCACTAATGTTTTAAACACTTGATACAGCAGGAACTTCCTGGCTACTTCACCCCTACCATTGTTAGGTCATACCTTACAAATGGCTTTTGTTAAAATGCTACTTGCCTAATGCACAAGATTGTGAAATAATAAAGTTGGGTTTTTTTGGTTTTATTTTTTTAAGATATTGCAATGATGAGGAAGGTCTCCATAGCAACAAACTGGAGACTGTGAAGATGTGACACTTCAAAGGCCAAGGGCACCACTAGGGTGACCCTACCAAGACCAAAGTTTCAGCTCTTCAGCCAAGTTTGCTGGAGGAGATTCCCAACCCTCTGGCACGAGCAGGAAGGCGACACGGTTGTGTGAAAACTGAGAGTTACTAAGGGGCTGGGTCAATAGAGAGAAAGCAACCTCCAAATATTGACATTGCAAAATCAGCTCTCCCTGGGTCTGGAGAAGAAGCTGAGCTGGTCGGCCTCACTTCAGCGCTAGCCAAGTCTCTCCAAGCAGAAGTCAGCCTTTCTCTCTTCTGTAGATGGGCATTCTGAACCCAACTCCCTGTCAACAATAGAACCACACTGTAAAATACTGGGCATAGGGATTCCCTGGTGGTCCAGTGGTTAAGACTCCACGCTGCCACTGCAGGCGCCACGGGTTCGATACCTGGTCGGGGAACTAAGATCCCACGTGCCGCTCAGCACGGCCAAAAAATAAAATACTGGGCATAGAGAGAACCCCAACTCTTTCATGGTAGGACTGCAGGCCTTTTCGCTGTGTTAACCTACATAAGGAAAAATGGGAACGGTTGTTCTGTTGCACTAAGATGAACCCTAGCTGGAAAAGACCTTGTAAACCACATGGTTTTGACTTTAACACCCCCTACCCTGTTCTCCCAACTGCTCTTGTTTATAGCAACTCCCGGAAGCAGTTTTCACTAAAGCCAGAGGAACAGTCCTACTGTGACATGATCGTGCCCTGCAAATCGCCTGCCAACCTGGGCGTAGTGATTCCCTAGACCTAGGACATCCTCCCCTGTCTACCCATATTACGTCTTTCCTCCTTCAAGATTCTTTGCAAAACTGACTGTGGTTTTAAAAACTCCTGGGAAAGCCCAGTCTTGCTGCCCGAGAAGGTGATCCCTCTGGTCCCAAGTAGTCCCACGTGCTAGCCAGCCTCCAAGGCCTACACTTGGGAAGCGTGGACCTAGGGAAGCACTGGCTGCCTCTGCTCTAAGATCCCCATCATTTGCTGGCGCTGACCCCTGTGACCTGAGCTCTTCCACTGGCATCACAGTTCTGCCCTGACCTCCCTTCATGGAACCCACTTCTAGGCTGCTGGTCTCCAGCAGTGCTGATTTCTGTCGTGGTGTGGAAGATGAGAGAATTTCCAGTCTATAGATGACTAGTTGCAACCACGAGAGTTGATAAAATTGTCCAGAGGCAGCATATAGAGTGAGAAGAGGACAGAGCAGCAACCTTGGAGACCACAGACATTTCCTTCCTCCTTGCCTCCTTCCTCCATCTTCATGGCCATCAGAGGAGCATCTTCAAATCTCTTCCTCTCTGTCTCTCATCTTCTGTCTGACTCTGATCCTCCCGCTTCCCTCTTATAAAGGTCTTTGTGAGTACATGGGGTCCACCTGGATAACCCAGGATAATCTCCTTATCTCAAGATCCTTAACTTAATCATATCTTCAAAGTCCCTTTGGTCATGTAAGGTAACATTCACAGGTTACAGGCATTAGGATGTGGACATACTTGGGGGACCATTATTTAGCCCACCATAGAAACGCAGAAGGGTGGGCCAGGTGGGAAGAGCTGGGATGACAGGGCCAGGAGGTCAAGGGAGTATGAAGAAGGTGCCATCAACGGGAAGAAATGCCACCAGAGATAGAAACATCCACTGAAAAACGAGTGAGGAATGGGTTATTTGCGTGGTTTCCACAGATTTCTAACTGCAAAGACAAAAAAGTCCTTTTACATTGGAGAGAGCCAGTTGTCACTACCCTAACCTGGGATGGCACTTAGCATCCATAAAAGTGGGGCACCAGACACTTGTGGTCCTTTTGGGATGCTCAGTGCAGGGCCCAGCACTCCCCGTGAAGTGTTATGCCTCAAAGTATTTAACCGCAGCCAGTCAAACCTTCAAGTCTAATTCTAGTCTGCAGGAAGTATAAGAGACAGGAGAGCAAAACGAAGGACACCACAAGGAAATAATCAGACAAACCCAGACTGTGGGGCATTCTGCAAAGTGGTGACCTGGGCAATATCATGAAAAACAAAGAGGGGCAGGAGAGGGGTTGGGACTGGTTAAGAGACATAAGGGACACAGAAAACAAAGTAAACACATGATCTTTACTGAATCCTGATGGGAAAGACAGCAATACAAGACAGTGTGAGGACTATTAGGGAAATTTTTATTTGGACCAATTTTTTTTTTTTTTTTTTTTTTTTTTGTGGTACGCGGGCCTCTCACTGTTGTGGCCTCTCCCGTTGCGGAGCACAGTCTCCGGACGCGCAGGCTCAGCGGCCATGGCTCACGGGCCCAACCGCTCCGCGGCACGTGGGATCCTCCCAGACCAGGGCACAAACCCGCGTCTCCCGCATCAGCAGGCGGACTCTCAACCACTGCGCCACCAGGGAAGCCCGAAAGAGCAATTTTTAAAAACTCAGGTAAAGTTCACAAAACATAAAATGAACCCTTTTACAGTGCACAATTCAGTGGCATTCAATACATTCACAATGTTTTGCAACTAAAGCAAACCCCCAAAGGAAACCCACCTCTTGGTCATTAATGGGTCACTTTCCGTTCCTCTCCCTCCCAGACCCGGCAAACACTAATCTGCTTTCTGTCTTCATGGACTCACCTATTCTGGATATCTCAGCTAAACGGAAACATAACGTATGACCTTCTGGGTTGTTTCCACCTTTTGGCTATTGTGAGCAGTGCTGCTATGAACGTTGGTGTACAAGTATTTATTTGAGTATGCATTTTCCGTTCTTTTTGGTATATACCTAGAGAGAACTGCTGAGTCATATGGTAATTCTATATGTTTAACTTTCGGAGGAACCACTAAACCGTTTTCCGCAGTGTCTATACCATTTTACATCTCCGCTAGCAACGTACAAGGGTTCCAATTTCTACACATCCTCACCAACATGTCATTTTATAGGATTTTTAAAAATATAGCCATCCTGGTGGGTGTGAAGAGGTATCTCACTGTGGGTTTTTTTTGACTTGCATTTCCTTAACGATTAGTGACGCTGAGCATCATTTCATGTGCTTGTTGGCCATTTGTGTATCTTCTCCTTGAATGTCTATTCAAGTCCTTTGCCCACTTTAATTGGGTTTTCTTTTTGCTATTGAGCTGTAAGAGTTTTTCATATATTCTGGTTACTGGACCCTTATCAGATATACAACTTGTAAATATTTTCTCCCATTTGGTGGTTGTCTTTTCACTTTCCTGACAGTGTCCTGTGATGCACAAGAGTTTTTAATTTTGAAGAAGTCAAATCATCTATATTTTCTTTTGCTCCTTTTGTTTTTATTGTCGTATCTAAGAATTCATTGCCAGATTCAAGATCATAAAGATACACCCCTGTATTTCTTCTAATCTATAGGTTTAGCTCTTACATTTAGGTCTTTAATCTACTTTGAGTTCATTTTTATATATGTTGTGAGGGAGGGCTGAAAGTACAAACTTTAAATCCGTGATCCTTCATAATAATTTTATTATTTACACTAGGCTAATATATGAGATTGTTTATGTGAAGGACCTCGGTATTCTCAGATTTAATATTTTCAGCTTATCCTCACAGAGTGACCTCAGAAAGTCAGGGCACATGGTCATTGCCCTGTCCCTGAGACACACATTTGGACCTCTCAGGCAATAAGGCAGGTATGCAGAAGCCAATCCCTAAGCAAATAATTGAGCTTAGCTGGCTCTGGCTCCCCCTCATCCCTTGACTTTCCTGGTCTCTCACTGTCATCCCAAGTTCAGATATTCTCATTAAAGACCTGAAAGCAACACTTAAATTTAAAAAATTATACTTTACTGCATATGATGTGCAGGAATGGTATTAGCAAAACCAGACTTTTTGCTGACAAGTTTTACCGTAGCTTCAATCCTTGGGATGGTCAAGTACAAGCTGGATAAAGATCCATTAAGGATGAAGAAAGAAAGAGAGAGGAGGTCCCAGGCTTAGAGAGCTGGAAAGAGCATCTGGTTGAGGGACACCGCCAGCAAAGCCTGCCTCTGAAGCTGAACTCTGAATCTATTGCAATTATCTGACTCAACTTTCTTATCATCACCTCTCCTTACATAATCTCCATTGTCTGCAGTACGGTAATCATTAGTCAACTGCTTTCTTGCTAATACGGTGATTCACTGTGATGGGGAATCTAGGAATTGGCAGGATTCTGAATTTTCAAGCCTGTAGCTAACAAAATGCCTACCCTGGGCCAGGATGTGCTGTAGGGAACGCTAGCGCTGACAGCCACATGCTTCTATGTCTCCCCCGCCGACCCCTGGGGAGATACCCTCTGGATGCATTGATGACTGGTTTAGTTTCCATGTACATGTTCTCTTCTAGACTATAGTTATCTTAAACAGGGCAAGTGAAACAGTAACTGAAGCTGTTGCCAGGGCAACATGACAAAAGAATTTACCCTCAGCTACTGTATATGTAATTTGTCAAAGGCAGCTGGCTCACAGAGAGAGGAAAGAGGGGAATAGGTTGTTAGTTTTGGTCTTTGAAAGAAGAGTTGAAAGACTATCTTCTGGTTAAATCAACTTAAGTAGAACAGAAAAGCAGCTGTGACCTGTGCAATAAACACTCAGAAAAGTCAGGTTGGGAAGGCTAAGAAGGCAAACCTTAAACTTATTTTTTTTTTCCTGGTGATATTTGTAAAATAGTTGCATGTCAGGGCTTTTAATACCAAGCTGCTTGAAGACCTGGAGCTGAAAGTATTCCCTGAAGGGGAAGGAATAGAGAGACAGCAAGAAATGGAAGAGAACAAGCGGGATATTCAAGTATGTTAGATACATGCAAAGCTGAGAGTTCCTGACACATCTGATAGCTCTTCTCTCCCAAAACTATAAGCCCTCATGATAGCCGCCACTTGTACTGAGACCAGTTACGTTACAAAGCTTGGACTGAGTTCAATCCACTCAGGGTATCAGTGAGAAGCCAGGCTCATGAAAGATAACCCGCTCGAGGTTACCCAGCTAGGAAAGGGCAGAACTAAGCCAGAAGCCCTGTTTCCTGCTTCCCTGTGATCGTCCCACTTATCTGATCCCTCTGTCCTGTGAACATCCGTTTACTCTGTCTTCGAAAGAAGCACAACCTGGACAGCTTTCAAAGGATGCCCCATGGAGTCAGGGGCCAAGCTCTGAGGGCACTGGGCACCCCCCGCTCTCAAAGAAACACCTCCCTTTCTATTTTTACATCTATTGGGGCCTCACCTAAACTTATTTAAGGGAAAAATCATTTTTAAAAGTCAGAAACCCAATAGGAATGGATCCTCACCATGCTGACCCAGAGGTTCTACACCCCCTCCCCACCATTCCCACTCGCAAAGCCCCTTGGGCCTCCTTACCGAGTTGGTGCCAAGGATCTGCAGGTTGGGCTTCTCAGACTCAAGCAGCTTGGCCACCATCTTGAGGAAACTCTCCACGAAGAGGTTGATGCTCTGGCAGTGACAGGCCATGAGCAGCTGGTCCAGCGCCTCCATGGCGATGCACACGTACCTGGGGAAAGCAGCATCATTGCCGTCACTCAGCCTCGCGCCTGTTCCACCCCCACTGCGTGGCCAGGGCAATCTAGACGGCAGTGCAGTGGCCACCTGGGTGGCATCCAGCTAATGCAGGTCTCCCCCGGGTCGCCGACGACTGGACAGTTGTTCCAGCCCAGCCCTGAGAAGCAGAATGAGGCAGAGTTGGAAGGGAGCCTAGAGATGAATTCATCCAGCCCCTTATTTTACACATGAAGAACTTGAGGACAGACAAGGTACACCATTTCATGAGGAAATACAAGCAGAAAGAACGGATGCCCAGAAGAGCAGCTTCTGAACTCAAACCCAGTGAGGTCAGAGAATTACTCATCCAAGTCAAGACGTGTTTGTTGACACTGTCCTCGTCAGCGCAGGGGTGTAAGGATGAAGAAGTCCTTTAACTTAAAGAGCCTAGAGTGGGAGGGATAAGATAAATACACAGATATCTCCTCTAAAGGGAAAATAAGAAATGTTACCAAAAAAATGACATCCCACGAGGGTTCCAAAGAAGGAAAGAGGCTCTAGTGGGGAGGAAGCAAAGAACTTAATGAAGAAAGTTTAGGAAGAATCTGAAATGGGCCTGAGGACCAGCCAACTGCAAACGTTAAGGAACATAAAATTGCAATTTTTGTAGTTGAAGACCTCAGAAGTTCTATAATGAAGTCCTACTCAAACAATACGGTTGACAGTGTTACCTACCATGTTTGGATGACACTCAGCTTGCCCAGGGAGCATTTTTACCTCACGGAGAATAAGACAGACACAGAATGAAAATTCTTTTCTCCTTATGCAGCAGGTGCTCTGTGTCAATTCTAAGTCTCTAACCACTTAATTATTCTAAAGACTAAAACCCGAGTGAATACTTTCGCAAACTAGGAACGCACGACATCCAATGGTGAAGAGCTGCCCATCCCATTTTTTGACAACCAAATGAACTCCTCTTTATATTTCAAGCAAACCCTAATAACCGCTATCCTTTATTCACAATTCTACTTTTAGAAGCAGCAAAAAAGAACCTTCCCCTACCTGCCAGCCCTTCAACCACATGGAAACAACAATCTCATTTACTATGTTCCTCTCTTCTCCATGCTAAAAATACCCAATCCTGGGAATTCCCTGGTGATCCAGTGGTTAGGACTCTGCTCTTTCACTGCTGATGGCCCGGGATCAATCCCTGGTTGGGGAACTAAGACTCCCACAAGCCTTGCAGCACGGCCAGAAAAATAAAATAAAATAAAAAATTGAAATGCCCAGTCCTTTCCAGACTAGCCTTTGCAGGACAAACCCCAATTACTGTCTTCTTCAATGCCTCTCTTAAATCCCAAGAAAAAGGTCACAAATCAAATTCCTACTGAGAATCAGGAATACACATCTAAGCTCAAACCCAACATTTGTTCCACGATAGTGACATAATGAGCATTTGGTCAGGTAAGGCACATCATGAAAGATACATCCCCTACATACCAAGCATTTGCATTCTAAAGAAAGCAAGGCAGGGCTTCCCTGGTGGTGCAGTGGTTGAGAGTCCGCCTGCCCATGCAGGGGACGCGGGTTCGTGCCCCGGTCCGGGAAGATCCCACATGCCGCGGAGCGGCTGGGCCCGTGAGCCGTGGCCGCTGAGCCTGCGCTCCGCCACGGGAGAGGCCACAACAGTGAGAGACCCGCGTACCGCAAAAAAAAAAAAAAAGAAAACAAGGCAGACATTCATAGAAAAAGGTTATCTTTTAACTTCTAATAAGGGAGACTCTGCAAAACTATTCTGGTTAAAATCTTTACGGTTTTCATTAAGGAGTTAGGTGTCTGGGGCAGAATGCTAAATGTCTCCCCTGGCATCTATTTTTGCCCTTTTCACTAGTCATTTAGAAGTTTAGCTGAGCTGTGGCTGCTCACTGGGAACATTTCCCAGCCTCTCCTGCTGCTAGGTGAGGCCACGTGACTTACATGTTGCCATTAAAATGAGAGGGAGTGATGCGAGCAACGTCAGCATTGCTTGCTTGAAAGACAGGATTGTCCTCCGGGTCCTCTCTTCCCTCTTCCTGCTGGCTGCAGAGTGGCAGCAAATAGATGGCCAGAGGTGAAAGCCCCGGATGACCTCATGGGCGGAGCCCACCAACCCAGACTGGACTATTGCATGAGAGAGAAAAAATATTTCCATATTGCTGGAGCCACTGTATTTTCAAGTCTCTTTATACCCTAAATAACACAAGTATCTGATAATCAGGTTTAGGAGTGCTTTAGAAACCTGAGGGCACAAATAAAAGGGAATCCTGAGCGATCCAAAGCAACTCAAGTGACTGCCCTCACAGGAAAGAGAAGTGAGGGCTGAACATGACTCCATCCTGCAAGAGGGGAGATCAGGCAGACTCCATGTACTCGGAGTGTGGTCATGTGCCCATTACAGGGTGGTGACCCCTCTACTCACAGAGCCATGTGGAACACAGGAAGTACTTCCTGATACAAACAAAATGCAGGCAAGGTAGAGTGAGAAGAGAACTCCAAACCTACCTGGGCGCCAAGGAGTCAGGCTGATGTCTCTAAGTCAGAGCAAGTTCTGCTACTTGGCCTCTCTTTAAGAAGCGGCCGAGAGGGACTTCCCTGGTGGTCCAGTGGTTAAGAATCCGCCTTCCAATGCAGGGCACACTGGTTTGGTCCCTGGTCGGGGAACTAAGATCCCATGTACTGCAGGCAACTAAGCCCTCATGCTGCAACTACTGAGCCCACGCACCACAACAAAAGACCCAGTGTGCCACAACGAAGATCCCATGTGCCACAACTAAGACCCGAAGCAGCCAAAAAGAAAAAATACAAATTAAAAAAAAAAAGAAGCTGCCTAGTGTCAGGTTTATATGCCGTGTACATAATAGGGGATGGATTAAAAGATTTTTTCTTTATGTTTTGATCCAAATCATATCTCTTTGAAGGTTAGGCAGATAGTACAAAACTCTCGATTAGCTCGTCTTTGTTTTAAAACAGAGTTTGGTTAAATAAAAAGAATGCACAGGAAGCATGACTATAGGATGATTTCTGAAGACACTATAAAACCACAACACAAAGCTCCACAAAGCCCTCGTGGCAGCCACTCAGTTTCAGACACTGTG
Source organism: Lagenorhynchus albirostris (assembly GCF_949774975.1). Lineage (NCBI taxonomy): Eukaryota > Metazoa > Chordata > Mammalia > Artiodactyla > Delphinidae > Lagenorhynchus > Lagenorhynchus albirostris. Next base: position 70,149,644 of record NC_083107.1, read on the forward strand.
CATCTGAACTGCCTCACACATAAGCCAGCTTTGCAAATCCATGTGTATAAAAGTAACAGCAGTCATGACGTTTTCTAAATGTCCTTTTTTAAAGACATCAGTCACCATTTCTTCAGTACCCTTGCCCTAACTTCTTTACCAAACAACCGCAAGTAAAACAGCCTCTCTACTCTGAAATTTTCCTTCTCACTTTTGTAAAATGTTTATTTCTTTTATTTATATGAACTGAGTCAGCTATTATTATTGTTTAATATTATTAAATATCATTAAATAGCTGTCTCTGGGCACATTCACAAATGGATCCGGTCATGCTCTTATCTCTGGGCACATTCACAAATGGATCCGGTCATGCTCTTATCTACAGAGTGTCTTTCAAATACAAAGGCAGCATTGGGTGTTTGGGCTCGTTTGGTGAACTGGAGCCATGTTTTCTCCTGCTCTGGAGGGCCCGCCAGTCCTCGATAGCCTTGCCCTTCACAGGACGTCACAGCCACAGTTCAGGATACCTGTCGTGCCTTGCAGACCCAGGCCTGGCATGTTCCGGGTCCGCTGTATAGGCCGTGAAGCAGACTGATTCCTGCAGAGTTGGGGAAGCAACCTGGGCCAGGGCCCTTCCAAAGGGACAGGTTTTCCCTGCGGAGAAACCTGGACACACTCTGGCAACCAAACATGGCGGATGGGAAATGGGAGCAGGCAGCATGGAATTCTCTTCTTCTATGAATCATCCCAGCATCCTTCTGCATGAAGGGTTTCACCATTATTTTATAGAGTTTAAATGAGGGAAAGGAAGGGGCGGGGTGGGGTTTGGCAAGAGAAGAAACCAGAAGGCCTCCCAAACCCCAGAGCTTAGATTGCTGCTTTTCCCTTTCCTGTAAAAAAATTCCCAGAAAATCCTGATAAGGAAAACCATCCTTTGCTGGCCAGAAAAAAAAAAAAAATTGGCTACTGACCAAGAGAGGAAATTTTGATGGAAAGTGAAAATGATGGTAGAAGTGAAACAGAAAAGTAAAAAAGTTTAAGGCCTAGTTCTCTGAATACACACTCCTTCAATCCCCATCTTTGATCCCAACACTAAGGATGGAAGGATTATAATTGCGAACTTGAACTTTTCAAAGTATCTTAGAAGATTAGAAGTCAATGGGCTTTGGAACCTCCTGCTCACTGCATTGGTCCTATCTTATCATAACCTTCCTGGGTACATCTTATCCATTAAGTCTATACTTTCAAAGAGCACGGGCTTCTCAGGGTAATGTCCACTCAACAGGACTGGGGCCAAATAGGTTAGTCTCAGCAGAGATCTGCTCTGGGCTTGGTATCCTGAAAGGAGTCCAGTGTAGTAATAGGTCTGAGAAACTGGCCTGACTGGGTAGTTGGAACAGGATGGGGAAGAAAGGAGCTGGTGAGAACCAGCCCACCACAGGGGCCCAAGGGAGAGGCAAGAGTAGGGCATGGACCACAGCAGCAGGTGATGACCAAGGATCTTGGATCCACTAGTAGGGCTTCCCAGTAGGTGAAGAAGGCAGAACTCAGGGAATCTGGGATGGACTGGGGTTCACAGGCAGCAAGTGAGGTCAGGAGAGGCCACTCAGCAGGTTATAACAACAGGAACTCAGAGTCATGGGCCAACCACAGCAGAAGGTGAGTTATAACAAGTGAGGAAAATACACAGGGGGGGCCTGGTGCGTAGGAGTGAGGCAGGAAATACCTTGAATTGAATTCCAGAGCAGGCAGCTGCTTCTGCTTGAACACCTTTCACTCAGTCAGGAGCGGGCTTAGGAGCCTCCAGGAAAGGAGGAACTGGCAGTCAAAGTCTGAGAACCAGACTTGGTTGCAGAGGAAAGCAGACCTAGGGTCAGAGATGGGAACCAGCACACAGAGAGAGGGGGCAGCTTTAGCAGGGCCAGCCATTGCCCAAGAATCACTCAAAGAACCTTGACAAAGAACCTCTTATTCTGGGCAGTCTGAATGTATTTAGTCATGTCCCCACTGCTGGACAGAAACTTCTGGGTTTTAGCAGCCAGAAGTAGGGGTTGACCTCAGCCAAAGGAGGGAAGGATCAACTCGTCATCTAGTAGGAATCTGTGACATCTCTGTCTGAAGGGTCAGCTCCGTCCTCCAACCAGGTTCAGGGTCCTTCTGGGGACAGTGTATCTCTTGGGAGCCCCACCAGCTCAGCTCCAGGGTCAGGCTCCTCAGGGAGTAGCCCACCCCTCTTTGGCATGGGCGTCTCCATCCTCCAGGCACTGGGGAACCTGACAGATTCTAATGTGGCCTTCTGAACGTGGTCATTGCTTCACGGTCATTGTCAGCTGACCCTGAATCTCACCCGGCACTGCCATTACCTCCCTTGCTCTCCAGTTTCTAGGGGTGTTCTAGCAGTTGGGCTGAACTGGAAGAAGAAAAATATGAAGAATTCGCACTTTTTGCTGCTCTGCACATCACTGCCCATTATGGCACACACTGAGTAGCAATACCTTAAAATTTGTATCTTATCCTCTCTCTGCCCACATTTGGTTATCACCCTTGATGCTGAACACATACAAGCAGAGGAGGGTGGATCTGCCACTGGGTCCAACACCCAAGGTTCACGTCCACATGGTCAAACCATAAACACAGACACCTGCATGGTGGTAGGGAGACAGCTCCTCAGACTGTCTGCAGGTAAATATTTCACTCTTCCAAACCTGCCACCAGTGATTAGGACAATGATGATGAATGTGGCATTGGGTAAGGAAAGACGGGGAGGGAGAGGAGAGAGAACAGGAGTACAGATCTAACAGATTTTCCTTCTCCAAATGTTTATGATTAGAGCCCCCAGAGAGGCCATCAAGGCTTTAAATACTCAGAGGCTGCAATGGCTATTTTTAACAGAACGATACCAATTTTGAGTTGCAGTTCTAAGGGCAGTGGAATGTTTCTGAGTGGCTCTGCTGGCTACAGGACATTTTTACTCAGAGAACCATCACTGCAGAGAGGGCAGGAAAAATTAGTATTAAATGTTTAATGGTATTGCTTGCATATGAGTTTCAGGTTCAGTCGAGGATAAAGTCATTTTTACTTGCTTGAGCCTGCTTTATAATATGTCAAGGCGATTTATATAATCAGCACGTTCATTCTATTCATGCCCTTTTGACTGAGTGTGTAACCTAATTTTATCCTAGAAAGGGATCATAGAAATGAATTGTTTCCGGTCTTGCTTTTATACCGGGGATAGCTTGATGTAAGCGTGGCTGGTGGGTCCCGTGGAGGTGTGGACCTCTATACACTGTCAGCACAATGCAGATCTTTACACTCTGGTTCTCACTCCACCTTCCTCACCAGGAGGAAGGGACCTTGGAGGGTGATGGGGCTGATGGATGGTCGTAGGGGGGGAAAGAGGGTCCAGGGGAGAGATCACTGCAAAGGCTCAGAGGCCAGAAAGTCAGGGGGGGGATCGTCAGCTAGTCCATCTGGAATGGGTTTAGAGCAGCTGTGGCAGGTGTGTCCGGGTTAAAGGCAAGTTGGGGGCAGGTAGTGGAGGAGCCCAGAAATCAAGCTGAGACCTTGGATTGTACGCTAAAGAAGCCAGGAAAGTATAGCTTGGTCTGTGTTTTGAAGATCATAGTGTTGATCTGGAAGGGCCAGTAGAGGAAAGATGGGAAGCGGGGAGACAATTTGCAAGGCCACTGCCATAATCCGGAGCCTGCATCAGGAGAAAGGTAGGAGCAGAGGAAAGTAGAGGATGGACATAAAAGGCTTCATAGAGAACAGAACCAATGGGACTTAGGAACAACTGCCCTAGATCTACTCTTCCCTTTGCTCCAACAGCCGTGCCACCAGGGACATCTTAGAGCTCTCTTTACATCCAGCCCCACTCCAGATTGTGGCATGACGGTAGCGTAACAAACATGGTATGTCCTGCCGTTGACTTTTTTCATTTCAGGAAGTAATACATGCTCAATAGAGAATATTTAGGAAACACAAAAATGTAGATAGAAACCAAAAACCCCAGCCACCTTGTTCACAAAATATTAAGAGTACTCAATATTTTGGCATATTTATTTTTACTGTATTTTCCAGGCATTGAGATTTGTTACTGTTTTTAACTTGATTTAAATACTGTGTATATACGTATGTATTCTATTTTTCATTTACTTATGGCATTTTCCATATTATATGGAAAGTATGTTTATAAACACCATTTTTATTGACTAGGTAACATTTCCTGAAGCGATAAACACCATAATTTACTATTCTCCTCCAGTTGGGCATTTAAGTTACTTCCATCTTTTCAGTATTATAAAAATTACCATAATGAACATCTCTGTGTGTAAAGTTAGATTATATATAAGATTGATATGGTGGGATAGATGAATAGAAATGGAATTACTGGATCAAAGGGCATAAGTGTTTTTGAAGCTCTTGACATATATTTCAAAATTACTTTCTAGAAAGCTTCAACCAATTTGTACTCATTCTAGAAAAGTATGAAAATGCCTCTCATTTTGCCATCCCTGGGTTAACACTGGAAATTATATATACTTTTTTTAAAAAACAATTTGATAAGTGAAGGTGGTAGCTTAGTATTTCAATCTACCTATTTGGCTGTTTAATCTATTGATCAGGGACTTCCCTGGTGGCACAGTGGTTAAGAATCCGCCTGCCAATGCAGGCGACACGGGTTTGAGCCCTGGTCTGGGAAGGTCCCACGTCTGGTGGAGCAACTAAGCCCGTGCGCCACAAGCCCGTGTGCTACAACGAGCCTGCGCTCTAGAGCTTGCAAGCCACAACTACTGAGCCCACATGCCACAACTACTAGTTCCCCCACCAGGGATGGAATCCGTGCCGCCTGCAGTGGTAGGGTGGCGTCTTAACCACTGGACCACCAGGGAAGTCCCTCCTTGCTTTTTAAGAGAGTAAGCTGAATGAGGCAGGGTGGGTTTGGTGAGAGTAACGGCACATTCTGGGTTCAGTGGTGTGTGAGCGCTTCTGGATAGAGACATGGGGGTAAATGGAGGCTAACAGAGGTGCTCCTAGGAAGCCAACACCCCCTTCTTCCCAAATCTTGGCAAGAGCATCACATTTTACCTTTGGAAAAGCACAGGGAACCCACTCCTCACTCCCAGTCCCCATTTTCTCAGGCTGTTCAACAATCCAGTCTATTAACATTTCTTAAAAGGACCCTGGGACTTCCCTGGTGGCGCAGTGGTTAAGAACCCGCCTGCCAATGCAGGAGACACAGGTTCCATCCCTGGTCCGGGAAGATCCCACGTGCCGCAGAGCAACTAAGCCCGTGCGCCACAACTACTGAGCCTGCGCTCTAGAGCCCGCGAGCCACAGCTCCTGAGCCCCCGTGCCACAACTACTGAAGCCCATGCACCTAGAGCCTGCGTTCCGAAACAAGAGAAGCCATCACAATGAGAAGCTCACGCACCACAACAAAGAGTAGCCCCTGCTCGCAGCAACTAGAGAAAGCCCGTGCACAGCAACGAAGACCCAGTGTAGCCAAAAATAAATAAATAAAAGGACCCTACGTTTTGCCCTGAAAATATATAATTTCTGCAGATCTCTCTCCACCCTCCCATACTACTTACCCATATCGATGACGACCCACATCACGGATGAGCCTCTCAGAGAGGTAGGCGCCAATGCGATCGAGCTTTTCTGGAGCTGACAGGGCGTAGAAGGTCAGCTTCTCCATGTTGGTCTTCACCAGGCCATCCTGTAAAAGACAGATCATCCTCACTGTGGCCATGCGATGGCTAGAAGACTTCAAGTCTAAAGGTAAATGGTCATTCAACTTAATCAACACTTACCAGAGTGCCTGTAATGTACGCGACACACACATGTGGGTTTTGGGGATCTAGAGATGATTAAAACATAGACCCTGCTCTCCAGGAACTCCCAACTTCACCCAAAGTGTGCTAGCTATAAGCAAAAATAGTCAGTGATATAAATGTACATATGTGTGTGCATGTGTACACTATATGTATTTACATATGTATATGTGTATGTACATGGAGGTATATATGTGTGTGTGTATATGTGTGTATATGAATGGATGACAAGTCTTCAATGAAAGCAATGCAGAATTAAAACGTATTGGATATCCAACATCGAGAAGTGAACAGGAAGAAGGCAGCTCTGCAGCTTTCAGGGAATTGTCCAGAGGATGTTGGAAGTGTGACCCTCCACTGCCTATCAGGAAGAGGTCATTGATTTCCAGAGAAGATGTCAAGTACATCAGACCCTTTCCAAAACCACATAACCCATAATGAAGCCTGACTGTAGAGTGGCAGCTTGGAAACCAAGAAGCCAGGTGTCCCCTGTGCCAACTTGACACCTGGCAGATACCAGAGGGAGCGTGGAGAGGACATGAGCTCCAGAGCCAAAACCCAAGAAGGGAAATGCTCACACCTGACAACAGCGAAATAGTAGCATTCTGAGTTAGCGGCTCAAGGAACTATCACCCAGAGAGACATGAGTGGAGAGAACGCTCAGCAGTGGCCAGAAGCACTGAGCACCCGAGACACACTTCCAGAGCCCTCTGCGGATGCTGCCCGCAGAGCGGCCCAAAGCTCCTCGCTCTTCAGGCTCCCAGCTGCCTCTGGTCACCGATGGGGCTGTGGCCGAGGTTTTGGTGTGTCTGAGTGAGCCCCGGGGCCTGCCCTCCCTCGGAGCAGCCCCCAGGGCCCTGGATGGGGTAAGGGGGTGAGAGGCATGCTGGCGGCAGGAGACGAGACCCACCTCGGGATCCTCAGGGAAGATGCTGTCCACCAGCCTTTTGTACCTGGGGCGCAGGGCACCACAGCAGCCACATACACCTGCAACGGCAACGAGAAACACCGGGGAGCTAAGCCTCCCGGTCAGGCCGAGGGGACCGGGTTGGGCCGTTCGTGAGAAACCAGACCCAGGCTGGGAACAGAAGGGTCCCTCCCTCAGAGCGCCAGGGCCTCGGTCCTTCTCACTGCTTCCCCAGCCCCAGCCCCACTCCAAGACGTCTGCCTTTTCCGCTGGGTGTCTTTGCTTGGAAATCTGGCATAGGTGCCAGCAGACCAGCACCTGTTCAGGAAGCCAGGCCATAGAACACACACGTGTGAACACGTGTGTACACACACGCACGCGCACACCCACACCCACTCTCACACTCTCCCCCGCACCCTCCCACTCCCACTCCCACGCACACTCACTAACACACACTCACATACTTCCCACACACCCACTCACTGTCACACACTCACGCTGCCCCCCCACACCCCCTCACACACACCCACACACTCCCACACTCCCACACCCCCTCACACACACCCACACTCCCACACACACTCCCACACACCCACACTCCCACACCCCCCTCACACACACCCACACTCCCACACCCCCTCACACACACCCACACTCCCACACACACTCCCACACACCCACACTCCCACACCCCCCTCACACACACCCACACTCCCACACCCCCTCACACACACCCACACTCCCACACACACTCCCACACACACCCACACTCCCACACCCCCCTCACACACACCCACACTCCCACACCCCCCTCACACACACCCACACTCCCACACCCCCCTCACACACACCCACACTCCCACACACACTCCCACACACACCCACACTCCCACACCCCCCTCACACACACCCACACTCCCACACACACTCCCACACACACTCCCACACACACCCACACTCCCACACACACTCCCACACACACCCACACTCCCACACCCCCCTCACACACACCCACACTCCCACACACACTCCCACACACACCCACACTCCCACACCCCCCTCACACACACCCACACTCCCACACACACTCCCACACACACCCACACTCCCACACCCCCCTCACACACACCCACACTCCCACACACACTCCCACACACACCCACACTCCCACACACACCCACACTCCCACACCCCCCTCACACACACCCACACTCCCACACCCCCCTCACACACACCCACACTCCCACACACACTCCCACACACACCCACACTCCCACACACACTCCCACACACACCCACACTCCCACACCCCCCTCACACACACCCACACTCCCACACCCCCCTCACACACACCCACACTCCCACACACACTCCCACACACACCCACACTCCCACACACACTCCCACACACACCCACACTCCCACACCCCCCTCACACACACCCACACTCCCACACACACTCCCACACACACCCACACTCCCACACCCCCCTCACACACACCCACACTCCCACACACACTCCCACACACACCCACACTCCCACACACACCCACACTCCCACACCCCCCTCACACACACCCACACTCCCACACCCCCCTCACACACACTGTCACACACCCAGACCCACTCACTGTCACACGCACACATACTCCCCACACACACCCAAACTCCCACACACACTCACTCCCCACACACCCACACTGTCACACACACTCACACACTCCCCCCACACCCACACACACCCCCACACTCACACACTCCCCCCCACACCCCCCCACACTCTCACAGACACTCCCCCACACACCCACTCACACTCACCCTCTCTCTCTCTCTCTCTCTCACACACACACACACACACACACACACACACTCTTGCTCTCTCTCTCTCTGGGAGAAGACTATACAACGGTCTCCTGCAGCCCAAGACTCTTCCCCAGTGTCCTGGAAGACGGACACAGCTTGGAAGAGCGGCTGCGGCACCTACCCGGCCCCCTCGCTTGATCCCCACTTCTTTTCTACTCTGGTCCTCAATCTCCTTTACCACCCTCTCTCCTGGGGCCATTTCCATTATAGAATGTTATGTGAAACTATGATAAATTAACACTACATTAATTATTAACATTTGAAAATGCATCTTTAATGCAGCGTGACTGCGGTGTGTGAAAGCCTTGGTGTTTGAGAGTTGGAGGGCTTCGAGGGGCCACCCAGTCGGTGGTTCTCACCACGAGCCCTCCCCCACCCCAGGAGGTTCTCACCCGTCTGGGGCAAAATGAAAGAAAAACTAAGAATCATGTACCACGTTTTCAGAAAGCTGAAGACTGACATGCGCTCCTTCTTTGTATTTTGGTGCTGTGAAATGACAGCATTAGGAAATCAGTGATAATAAAACAAACCTGGGGAAAATAAAAAGTTGATGAGTCTAGGTCCCACCGTAAAAAACCTTCAGTTGGAACCACTGATCTCCTCCCTTCCTCCAGACGCAGACGCCTCCCCTGGCTCATCCCAGCCGCACCCTCCCTGCACTGGGGAGGGGAGAGGACGGCAGGGAAGGGCCTGGGAAAGTCCCCCCCCAAAAGAAAAAATAATTGCCTCCTCATTCTACCAATTAACGCTTAAATCTGTTTGTACAAATGCTTTACTTGAAATGCAAATGTGCCCTGGAAGGATCAAGCCTATGGGTCATTCAGAAAAGAATGAATTACTTTAGTGGGAATTACTTAAATCACACAAAGAGCCACAAAGAGCTTTACAGCGGCGGGCACGGCGGCTCTCTGGGACCAGGATGGGGAGGGCATGAGGGCGGCACCACCAGGAGGAGAAAGGAACCGGGATCTGGGCTCCAGGGGAGACTCGGTTGTTAGGGGATGGGCGTGTCCTTGGAGAAGCCAAGGGGCACCCTGAGGACAGGATATCAGATTTGCGATATCCAGGGACTACTGTGCCCTCAGCCTCCCACCCACCCCGGGCACAGGGAGGATTGTGGACCTAGTCCTCGGCTGCAAACCGGACTCTGGGTTCGGTCTCTCTGGGCTGGGCTGCTACTGGCGTCTCCCCATCTCCTCCCTGCCTCTGCCTGGGAGAAGGTGTCCAGGCTCCAGCTGGCTGGCATCCAGGGCTATTTCTTGTGACAGGACAGCTCCCTGGGGCCCCTGGCCTCAAGGCCCAGGATTTAAACCTGCCCTCCTGCCCTCTCTCTGCCCACTGCGGCTGTCGGCACGCTCCTTCCCAGGATGCCCAGTGGCACGTACCCTACACGCTCCCTAAAACAGGAACACCGGCCCTTTGCATTTTAAGGGAGTGAGAACTAGAGAAAATGAGAAATTACGGCCCCCAAACCCCACTGTCAGTCCCTTCTTCAAACCTTTCTGAAGGGCCCGTGAGCTGGGACCTGCCCTGGACAGAGGACAAGCTCAGGGTTGTTAGAAACCCCAACTGGTCGAGAAAGCACAAGCCCATTTTGGGTACTCAGGGTAGAAACCGCTGTGCAGGGGCTCCCCATCCCAGAACAGAGGCCACGACGCAGGGCCTCCGTGAGAACCCATCGCATTCGAGGCCCGGGCGTTCTCCTGCCTGTGGGGAGAGGTGAGAAGGCCAGAGAACAAGAGATGGGAGCAGGTGCCCCTATCAGCAGAGCTGCACTGCTTTCGGGTGCTTCCTGACCTACACCCTGGCGGTTCCTTCTAGTCTGTTCTTTCTTTCCAACCTCCTCAGACCCTTGGAGGGCAGGGGCTGGGGAGGCAGAGTGGGCAGCAACATGGGTTTCAAACCAAATCCTGGCACTGCTGCTTCCTAGCTGTGTGGTGTTGGGCAGGTAATGACATTCTGTGTGTGCGGTGTCCTGGGCTTAGCACACGGGGCTGCTGTGAGGCCACAGCGAGTTTACGCAGCAAAGCACTCAGAACAGGGCCGGCCTGCTAACACCCAGTGCAGGTCCCCGCCAGCTGCTCTCCCCTCTGCATTCCCCAGCCCAGGGCAGCTGAGCCCTTCCTGAACTGCTAGCTGGTCGGTGCTGGCTGGTACATCTTAGCGTGGCTTCCCCACTGATCACTTACTCAGCTATGGTGAGCAAGGTCAAGGGGCAGCTGAAGGCCTAAGAAGGAAGAATCCCAGAACGTTCCCAGAAGATCAAACTTCACTAGCCTGTGGGTCTGAAATGATAATCTGACCTCAACCTCCAGTCACTGCCTGGTCACCTTCTCAAAGCCAGCATCCCTGAACTTTCCTGCCTCAGCGTCAGCTCCACAAGCGCACACAACAGACTAGAGTCAAATGCTGTCGAGAGATAAAGCAAGAGGCTCACTGGGGAGCACCCATAGGACTGTACGTTGGAGGGTCGCCAGGAGAGTAGTTACAGTGGGTAACTAACAAGCATTCATCAGAAAAAGGGTCTGTGGACAAATAAATCTATGAAACCTTGCACACCAAATCCCCCATTTCAGATTTGCAGGCAAATAAGCTTATTACAGCCTCTGAAGAGTCATAAGGTAAAGAAATCTATTTAAATTTGTTCAAATCAACATCTCCCCATTTTTCACTGTTACAAAGAGCAGCATGATGAATACTTTTAATCGTCTTTTTTCAAGGCATGTGTATTGGCTACTGTGTGGGAACAGAAAGGTATATGCTACTATAAATGGAGCACATTGGAAACTGCTAATCTTAGAGTTTAAAGAGTCCTGGGTTCAAGTCCTGGTTCTGCCATTTGATCTTTGAGACTCAGTTTCCTCATCAATATAATAAGAGGAGGGCTTCCCTGGTGGCGCAGTGGTTGAGAGTCCGCCTGCCGATGCGGGGGACACAGGTTCGTGCCCCAGTCCGGGAGGATCCCACATGCCGCGGAGCGGCTGGGCCCGTGAGCCATGGCCGCTGAGCCTGCGCGTCCGGAGCCTGTGCTCCGCAACGGGAGAGGCCACAACAGTGAGAGGCCCGCGTACTGCAAAAAAAAAAAAAAAAAAAAAAAAAAAAAAAATATATATATATATATATATATATATATATAAAATAAGGGGAGATTTTCCCTAAGGTACAATTCTATGATTGGAGTCCGAGACCATTTGCAATAGACTCTGGAAAGGGAGAAATCACCTTGAGCTCTGCTGGTTGTGGGAAGGCTTCCCAGGAGAGGAAGGACAAGAAGACGTGGGGCAGGATTCACAGAGGTGAAAAGGACAGTGGGTACCTTATTCTTTATGTGCCAGACACAGTGCTAAAATACTTTACAAGCATCAACTCACTTAACCCTTACAATAACTCCATGGGGTAGGTATTGTTTTATCCCCATTTTACAGATGTGGAAGCTGAGGCACCAAAAGGTTAAGTTACCTGCCTAGAGCCACACAGCTAATCAGTGGCAGGATTTGAACCCCAAAATCTACCTCTAGGGGCTACGATGTTCTTAAGTACTACACCAGGGAAGGGATGCATTAGCTAGGGAACTAGGGAAGGCTTACACAGAAAGGGAAAGACCACTAGGGCAGTGCATTTTGAGGGAAACCACAATATGTCAACCCCAAATATGCCTCTTTGACATAAAAATTGTCTTGAGCTGAAGGCAATTAACTGGCAGCAAAAGGCAGGAAAGGCTCCCCCTTTTCTGCCTCAAGAGCGGAAATAAATGCTCCTTTTACTGGAGACAGACTTTAAGAAGTCAGCAGAGGAATCTGCAAACAAACCTTGTTAAGCTAACCCTTATCTTCCTAGTTCTTTCCTCACCATTCACTACCCATAGCCCCAACCCCTTTGTCTGGTCAGTTCTTCACAAATGTATTATTTCTTTGTCTAAAAGGTATAAAATCTTCCTGCTCTGGTTACTTCTTTGGGTCTTCACTCTCTTGTGAAGGCTCCCAGGCACATGTAAAAATTCAATCAAATTTATATGCTTTTCTCCTGTTAATCTGTCTTTGTCAGTTTAATTTTCAGACCCAGCCAGGGACCCTCAGAGGGTCAAAGAAAACTTTTTCCTCCTCTATAATTTCAAACTGTAAAGTGCACACTCATCATTTGGGGATCTTATTAAAATGCAGATTCTGCTTCAGCAGAGCAGGGGTGGGGCCTGAGACTCTGCATTCCCACCAGACTCCAGGTGATGCTGGTGGCCGTGGCCCAGGGACCACACTTTGAGTCTGCAAGCCACCAGAGCACAGTGGCTAAGAATTTGGGCTCTGGAGTCAGACAGGCTTAGGTTGACATCCCAGCTCTTCCAATTTCTTATTGTTTGATCTTGAATAAGTTACTTAACCTAAACCCAAGTTTCCTCATATGAAAGATGAAAATGATAATGGTTCCTTCTCAGAGGGCTGTGGTGAGGATTAAATAATAACATCTCCCTGGCTCCTTTTTCCTTTCTAACTCCCTTGAAGGAAAGATACAGAGGACCAGGCGGGGGCCAGACTGAGTACAGCCTTAAACAACAGGCTGAAGAGTTTAGGCTTTGCCTACATTAACCGAGAGCTCTGGGAGCCTCGTGAGCAGTGGGTGACATCGAAGATCAGTCCAGAGGTGGCATGCAAGATGGGATTGGACAGGGAGATTTAAGGCAGAGATGTGTGAGCGAATCGCCCCAGGTCAGGGGCAAATACCTGAACTGAGTGATGTTATCAAGATGGGAGAGTAAGGGGCAGAATCAGCAAGACTTGAGGAGCTCTAAAAGGAGGAACAGGAGGAAAGTACAAAAGAGGACTGTGGGCTTTTCGGTCCCGCGACCAGACACCACAACCCCCTTGACTGAAATGGAGAAGAGACAGGTAGCTGGGGCTGGGGGGAGTGGGGACATCTAGGTGGGATCATCCAGGTAGTTGTGAGGAGGGCTCAGACTCATGGGAGAGACCAGGGCTGGAGCTCTGAGGGTCACTGGCCCTCATTGCCCACTGGTGTGTGAGAGAGGACCCGACTGCTCAGGGGAAAGGGGCAGTAGGAGCGGAGCCCCAGAGGATGGCTGCCTTGTCCACTTCCTCTTTCTTTCTGTCTTCCCCACCCACTACTTTTCTGTAAAGCCTTTCACCTTTCTTTGCCTCCTTTCTCTGCCCATCCCCTAAGGCCCTCCAAGCTAAGGCATTTGGGGACTTCATGCTGTTCACACTGATCCTGAAACAGGAGGGAAGGGGGCAGGGCACAACCCCTGAAAGAATGACATAGCCCGAGGACATGACATAAACGGATTAGAACCAAAGGAGTCCAAGTTGACTTCCACTAGACCTTGAGCCTCAGTATATGCTCACTGTAACACATCAGAAGCTAAATGACACACCCACAGGCGCCATGACAGTCCTAAGGCGACAATAAGGATCAAAAAGTGGGCGGTGGCCCAATTCCTGGAAGTCCCCGCCCCCTCCCCAAAATAGCTGGAATACTCCTCCCACTCATTAGCCTATGAAATTACCCACCCCTCTAAAAACTGACAACCCCATACCCTGGCGCCTTTCTCGCCTTCTGAGATGGCCCACGCTCTGTCTGTGGAGTGCGTTTCTCTCTAAATAAATCCACTTCTTACCTATCACTTTGTCTCTCACTGAATTCTTTCTGCAATGAGACATCAAGAACCTGAGCTTCATTAAGTCCTGAAACCAGGTGTGTGATCTCAGTTGGAAGACTGTGGGTTTTGGCCGGGTTTGAGATCAAGCCGCGTGGGTTCAAATCCCAATCTGAGGTGCACGGTTTCCATCCCAAAAACATGCCCTTATTGGCACACCCCCCACCCCTGCTAAAATTCAAAGTCCCCCGTCTGATTATCTAATTCACGAGAGGCTAGTAGCTGATCAATAGTCTTTCAGAGGGTATATGCATTAAGGCTTAAAGGCTGAAAAAAATAATCTCTAATAGTTGAACCTTGGAGACATTTGGGTGAGGAGGGTGTTTTATATGAGGAAACCAGTATACAAGTGTCTACAAACTGTTCTGATATGTTGAGCTCTGGAGTTTGTTTGCTTGTGTTTTAACCCTTTCACACCCAGTTTTAAGGAAAATAAGGTAGGGAAGCAAAATTAATAGGCTTGTTTGGGGGGGTGGGGAAAGTACAGAAAAAGTTAACAGTTTTTTGTTTGCTTTTAAGCAATCACAGTAACTTTCAAAAGAGAATGGGGCAGACAACTATGAAGCCATATAGGTGACCACGTCCTGATTAAAGGAAAGAAACACAAGAAAGGATCATTGGGGAAAATAACCTAAAGCTATTTACCATCTTATCTGCTCTACTTTAAAAAGGAACCGATCATATGACTAAAGAGATTTTTTGGAATCTCAGCCAGAAGTCAGAAAAGCTCCACACTTCCTGCGTAGGTAATCAAAGCAGCAAATAAAGGTCTCCTCTCGATATGAGGACATATGTATATATATAACTGATTCACTTTGTTATAAAGCAGAAACTAACACACCATTGTAAAGCAATTATACTCCAATAAAGGTATAAAAAAAACAAACAAAAAAAAAACCAAAACAAAATAAAACAAAAAAAAAGGTCTCCTCTCTGATAAGGCAAAGAGCCAGAGGGCTTGGTCAGGAGCCCACTGCCTCTGGGTGCCAAAGCAGTTCAGGAAGTGACAGAAACCCACAGGCACCCCTAGAAAGCTTCCAACCAGAAAAAGGTGAATTCCAAGTAGCCACAAACAGGCCAGGGGGGAAAAAAAAACAAAGAATAGAAGACATTTAAAAAGAAATTGAAAACAGTTCTTTGTTACGAGAAATTAAGTAATATATTTTCATGTATTTCTTTAGTCTTGCTTCTAATGGTATTTATTCTTAATGTTTGTACATAGAAGTATATGGAGTTCAACTCGCCATTTGCCTGTAAGAGAACCTATTAAATTATGAGTCATTTTATTTCTAAGAGAGAAGCACTCTCTACCAGGGCCCTCTCTCACTCTCTGGGGATCATGTCTGGCATATCCAAGCACAGATGCCAGAAGTAAATTTAATAAGGATCCTCTTCTGTCACTAGGACTTGTCTTACCTAATATTTTTATACTTATTTTAAGAAAAAGAGGGAAATGTGATATGGTCAATTTCACTAGTATGTATGTAGCTGCTCTGGTTACTAAAAGGTCATATCAGCGGGATTAACAGAGTGTCCAATGACACTCAGTGGCTTCCTCCAACTTCAAAACCCTAAGCATGGTTAGACCTGCACCAGTGGCCCATCCTGCCATCTCCCGATAATTCATCTGCCCCAGCCTTAGGGGCCTCCTTGTTCCATCCTGCCTCAGGGCCCTTGCACTTAATATTCCCCATCTGGAATGTTCCTCTCTGTATCCTCCAGGCTCCCATGCTCATTTCTCTAAAGCGTCTGCCCAAATGTCACCTAACTGTGGAGAACTTCCCTGACCATCATTCTCCTTTAATTTTCTATCCCTGATCTATTCCTCTTCGTAGCACTTTTTACCAACTGACATACTTTGTATGTGTCCACACTCTGTCTCCCCCACTCAAAGGTAAGTTCCTGGAGAGCAGAAGCCCGGCCTGTTTGTCCCTGCCTATCCCGGAGCCTGAACAGGGTCTAACCTGTGGCGAGGAGGAGGGAGAAATAGTCATACCCATCTGTTGAATGAAGAAAGAGTGTGTGATTGGGAGGAAAGCGATCGTGAATTTCAAAGTCGGTAAGAGGCTGACAGGCATTTAGCAAAAGGTCTCTGGGTGCTTGCAGGACATTCTCCTAGGAGGACTCGGGGAACGTTTCTATTGGAGAACCGTTGGCTCCAGTTCCTGAATCCTGCCCGGGATTCTGGGGTTGCTGCCACCTGTGGCTAGGAGCCAGGCTCACTGGGGCCAATCCCCCTCCAGGTGTGTGTGGGGGAGGGGGACTTTGGGCAGTGGGTAGCCTGGAATCAGGGCTCCTTCTGCCCTGCCCCTCCCTCCCTCTGACCCCCTGCCTGCTGGCCCCCAACCCCCTAAGCCCCGTTTGCTGTCTCCTGGCTTGGCCTGTGGCTAGTCCTGCATCTCCGAGGAGGGGCCAGAGGTGATCCTCTGTGGTTCTGGTGCGCGGCCAGGATAAGAAGCGCTGGCCCAGCTCTTTGCCTGGCAGCATGTGATGGCAGATCTCACAACTGCTGGCAGCCTCCGCGGACTCTGGACCGCTCACTCGGCAGCAACCCTGTCTTCACACCTCCTGCACGCTGCAGCCCTGTTTCTCCTTTGCTCTGCTTGCCTGATCCTAGTTTCTCGACTGATCTGTCCGCTTGATCGGAGCTACCCACAACCTGGGGCGACTGGAGGTCTGTAACAAGCAAAAACTCTCAAACACTAAACACATCATGCTTTTCAACATCTAGGCCACTTCCCCCAAATTCCCTATTTCTAACCCAGCATCACCTGCCAGGCCCCCTGAGATATAATATTAGTTCCTTTAGATTCCTTCCTCTCCTTATCACGGATCCAGCCTCTGTCATGCTGATCTTTAATAACTAAAAAATCCACGGTTTACCACCTCCTCTGTGCAAAGCACTAGGCCAAGCAACTTTATACATATTTTGTATGTATAATACTCAAAACAAAACACTAAGGTTTGTACTATTATTTTATAAAGAAGCAGGATCAGAGAGGTCAGATGCCCTGCCCAAAGTCACACAGCATGTGCCTTTCTTCAGTGAGGCTCCCCTAATTCTCCCATCACTTTCCCCAAAATACAGCCTCAACAATTTCTCAGGTTCATCTTGTGCTCTCCTTTGCCACAGCTACCATACTAGGACCCCTCTCTTACACCTGGTATCCAGTCTTGTAAATGCCACTCGGCCAGTCTCCTTGCTTCAATTCATTCTCTAGGTAGTTTTGAAGCAAATTTTTGCTTGATTTAGTTTGCTTCACAGCTAAGCCGTTTGTCTGGCTCGCCATTACACTACACGTCAACCCTTCCACTTGGCATTCAACAAAGGATGCCCTGTAAAAGTGGGGGTCGTTCCGTCTTCATGTCCTTCCTCCTGGCACAGCTCTTGTCCAGCAGCCAGAAGCCACATCAGAGTCCAGCTGTGAGAAGGGCTGGGTGGTCTGAGGAGCAGACTGGGGGAGCCATTCAGCCACGGAGAGCCCCACAGCTGCAGAGGAAAGGATGTTCAGGTGACAGGGACAGGGCAAAAACTGGAGACGGTAAAGGAGCAGGAAAGTCAGAGTCACGGTCCTGGGGGTCTTGAAGTCATCACACTGCGGGGGACGGGGGGCGCTGGCAGACCCCAGCACGTGCTGAGTCCTCATTAGAAGACATCCAACTCTAGGCATTACTTGCCCTCTGCCAGCTAACTTCTGTTAGCTGGTACAAGGTACCCCTTGTACCAAATTATCTTACCCAATCTTCTACCACTGCTTGCTCAGGCTGTTATTTCAGTGAATGGCATGTTCTACCCCCCCAGATAAACTGTAAATTCCTCGGGTCTCATTTTCTTCTAACCTCAGTACAGTATTTG
Organism: Lagenorhynchus albirostris; assembly: GCF_949774975.1. Taxonomy (NCBI): domain Eukaryota; kingdom Metazoa; phylum Chordata; class Mammalia; order Artiodactyla; family Delphinidae; genus Lagenorhynchus; species Lagenorhynchus albirostris. The sequence goes on from NC_083107.1 coordinate 70,167,751, forward strand.
GAGCCCAGCAGGACTCGAGGAAAACTGTCATGACATGTGATGCCTTTGATCAGCGTGAGGTCCAGGGAAGTCACCTCCTCTCCTAGACCTTGGTTTCCTTTTTATAAACATCAATGCCATTATTCCCATTCACCAAGAAAAATGCCTTTTTGCTTAAAATAGTTCATATTTATTTTCTCAGCTTTACAATCCCCTTGTAAAGGCAAGGGCTGGACTTGCTCGTCCCTACCAAAGCAAACTGAATTCTTTTTAAACAATTTACAATAAAATTTAACCCAAGGCTAATGGCACTGACACTCCTTTCAAATGAATTGGAGGAAACAGAACAAAGTTCAGAGAGAAAGGGGCGTTAGGTTCAAGTACCTCCCGTGAGGACCAGGTCTTGTGTCCAGCTGATGTGAACTGAACTTCAGCACTTTGTACGGTACTCGCTGGTGGGGTGGGGAAGAGGAAAAAGTTTAAATATATAGGTTCTGCCATCAAAGAACTTACTCTCTAGCTGGGGACATAAGACCCACCCACATTTAAAGTTGATGATGTGTCGCAATGAGACTAAGAAGTCCATAAAACTGAAGAAATCTCTGGGAGTTTGATGAGTCCAGGAAGGCTTCCTGGAAGAGGCAAGACCTGAGCTGGATCTCTATGGGTGGAAAGAGCAGGTAAGAACTGATGGACCCATGAAAGGAAAAGTCAACAGGACTTCAAAGGGAAAAATTTTAAGAAAACCATAAAGGTTCCCTTTTCTCTTTTTCCTTATTTCTGATTTTAAAAGGAATACATGCTTATATGTATACGAGTGTAAAATAGGAAAAAATAAAAATGAATGTAAGCATCACTTATAATCGCACAATTTGTGATTATTAACCTTATAATGTATTTCTTCTGGTTTTTGTTTCTGTGTTTATACATATTTTGAAAATATGCACATAAAATTGGGATCATACAGTAAAGCATTAAAACCTATGTTCTTCTTATATTGTGAGCATCTACTGTCTCACTAAATATTTTTCAGATCCTCATTTTAATGGCTACTTACTATTCCATCTTTTGACAAGACCCTGATTTATTTAATCATTTCCCATTGCTGTTTCCAATTTTTCATTATTCTGAATGATGCAGTGATTTGCCCTTGATAATTAAAGCCAGGAATCGTACAGGCAGAGCCTGGTCTGGTTTTATTGGTGATAAGGAAACCAAATGGCGCCATGTGGCTGTGGGGACAGTAGTGCGGTGGAGGGGACATCTGTAGGGCCAGGACCCATCTCTCATTGTCCAGGGAAGATTCGGGATCGAAAGACCAAGAGGAGGTGCTGACACAAATGTGTTTGGGGAACGAGGCAGAGTCCGAGTTTCCAGACAGATTTTATTGGAAGTGGAATTAAACAGTAGCTGAATTCTCCGTGGGGAGATAGTTTGGACCAGACTGTGTCTGAATTCACAGACAACCAGTAGCTGTCAGTAGCCTGACCTTTTGGAACTCCCTCACTTCCAATACACTCACTGCTTTCCGGCCAATCTTGGCTAATCTGATTGCCACCTTAATTGAGGGTGGGGATTGAAAAACATTTAATGTCAATGCTTTAATGTCAATGTCAATGATTTTTAATGTCAATGATTTTTAATGTCAATGATTTAATGTCAATGCTTCTATTCTTTCCTAACTGTAAGCTGCCCTGGGCTTGGGTATCACACTTCCAGCGAGTAATAGGTAAAAATAAACAGAATGTTTTTCCATTTCTTGTCTCTTGGAAATACTAACAGCAGGAAAAATGTATCCCAACTATTTTCAGGAACCAGACAGCCTGACTTCCAACCTCAGTTCCAGCTCTCACAGCTGTTCAAACTTAGGCAAGGTTTCAAGGTCTCTGCGACTCGGGCTACTCATCTGCAAAATGGGAACAACAGAACCTACTTCATAGGGCTGTGGTGAAGACTTGATAAGTTAACACAAGTGAGTTCTTAGAACTGTGCCTGGCATCTAATAAGCACTCAAAAAATATTAGCTGTTATCATCATCGATATTACTATGGTAACTGTTATTAAAATCTCTTCCCTAACTTAGGAGAGAGAAGGCAAGATAGAATAAAATGGAATTTCAGAGCAAGAATGGCCCTTAAAGCCTTTTGGTTTCATTTTATACTTGGAGTGTGAAGCATAAACAGCTGTTAAGAAATCTAAATCCAAATCCAGGTAGACACACATCCCCTCTGGAATGCCCAAGGACAAATCTCTGAGTAGAAACACAACTGAGCAGGGGTCATCCTGACCAGCGGCAGCAGCTACCGTGTTTTCAGTTGGTCTGTGCCAGGCAGCACCCTAAGTGATTCACCTGCATTCATTCATTTACTCTTTACAAAAGTCTATGAGGTTGATACAAGGATTCTTGTTTTACAGATGGCACCAAACAAAGGCTCTTATCCAGCTTGTTGACTTGTAAATTAAAGCACTGAGGTCTCAGTCCTCAAATACCATGTATTGTGGATAGGTAAAAATAGAAACGAAAATGTATTCAACAGGAATGTGGACCATGTAATCAGCAGCATTCTAATTAAATGTCACACATACACAGAGCAGGATTGCTGAGAGATGGAATTGGAACATGTCAGAGGAGACTAATTTTGAACATTATTTATAAAAGGATTCCATTCAGTTGTGAGAAAAAGAGGGCTTTCCATGTAGCAAGAGGGTAGAAAAAAAACACTGACATTTCCTGAGTGCCTATTTGACCATGTGCCTAACTTAAGCACTACAGTTTTTAAAAAAATCCCATGAGGTATTATCACTCTACAGGGGAGAAAACCAGAGCTCAGAGAGGTTAGTTAAGTTGCCCAAGAGCGCTCAGGGTGCAGGGAACAGGGCCAGGAACAGAACAAGGAAGGCCCTCTGACTTCAGAGCAATAGTATGTATGACGATTTGAAGCAAGAGTAATTATGGTAGGCAGGGATATGAAGAAAATGTGCTCAAGTAGAAAAAGATAATTTCTAAGATGGATTATTTTTAAAAAGTCATGTATAACTGATGATGAAATCTGGACCAGCTCTGTGAATTGTACCATTGTCAGTTTCCTGGTATTGATACCGAACTATTGTTGTACAAGATGGTAACATTGGGGCTTCCCTCATGGTGCAGTGGTTAAGAATCCGCCTGCCAATGCAGGGGACAAGGGTTCAATCCCTGGTCCAGGAAGATCTCACATGCCATGGAACAACTAAGCCCATGTGTCACAACTACTGAGCCTGTGCTCTAGAGCCTGTGAGCCACAACTACTGAAGCCCACGTGCCTAGAGCCCGTGTTCCACAACAAGGGAAGCCACAACAATGAGAAGCCCACGCGCAGCAACGAGGACCCAATGTGGCCAAAAATAAATAAATTTTTTAAAAAAGATGTTAACGTTAGAGGAGGCTGGGTGGAGCATACAGGGGCCCCACTCTGCACGTTTCTTTGCAATTACCTATGAATCTATACTTCAAAATAAGAAGTTTTTTAAAAGGTGGCATATAACAATGAGTGGAGGTGGTAACTGGCAGAAGAACTCGACAGAGAACTCTGATCTACTCATGGGGGCACAAGAACCAGTGTCATGCCAGAGCCTCTCCCACAGCCTCAATTGTGGGAGAAATAAGGTTTGCCAACACACATATTGAATACCTATTATGGGCCTCAGTTGTACCCAGGGCTTCCTGGGGATATGAAGCATTAACAAGACATAGGTCTGGCTTTCGGGGCTCTTACAGTCTAGCTGCAGAGAAAAGGCACAATCGCTTAATAAAATATAAGCCGGCCTAGGTGTACTGATGTTTCTTAAGGAAAGTTTCATGTGTTATAGCGACTCAAAGGAGAGTGCATGGGCTTCCCTGGTGGCGCAGTGGTTGAGAGTCCGCCTGCCGATACAGGGGACACGGGTTTGTGCCCCGGTCCTGGAAGATCCCACATGCCGCGGAGCGGCTGGGCCCGTGAGCCATGGCCGCTGAGCCTGCGCGTCCGGAGCCTGTGCTCCGCAACGGGAGAGGCCACGACAGTGAGACGCCCGCGTACTGCAAAAAAAAAAAAAAAAAAAAAAAGGAGAGTTCATAGTGCATGCTGCTTAGGCTGGTTGGTTAAGGAAGACTTCTTGGGGGCGGTAGGATTTAGGTAGAGCCTTAAAGGATGTGTAGGGGAGGGGGAGGGACAGTCCAGGCAAGAGAAACTGTTAAGTAAAAGATTATATGTAGACATGGCTTCAGAGCCTAAGCTTGCCTGGGAGCTAGCTCCTTGCCATCCAGCTGTCAGCGTAGAATGGGCATTCAAAAAAATTGTTGAATAACTTAAATAATATTCACAGAAAACAATTTTAAAAGATTCATCCTCAGTATTGTTACTCCAAATAGGAATTGTATCACATAGATACAGTTTTGTGTTTTATAGCATAGAAAGAACATGCTTTGGAATTAAGCAAAACTGGGACTATGAGCTGTGTGACCTCAGGTCATCCAAGCCCTCTGTTGGTTTCCTCATCTGTGGGAGATGAGTAAGGCACCTAGCATGAGCTGGTACACAGTCGGTGCTCCATAAATGTGAACTCTCTGGTCCCTTCACCCTATTTCATAAGCATTTTTCCTGTTGCTGAATTGTTGTCATAATTACCATTGTTAATGTGGCTTAAAATTCTAGGGAGAAGATCTATAATCATTTACTGAACTGTTTCCATATTATTTGACATTTATCTTGTTTATACTTTGATGCTTTAAAAATAATGTTGGGACTTCCCTGGTGGTCCAGTGGGTAAGACTCCGTGCTCCCAATGCAGGGGGCCCCGGGGTTCAACCCCTGGTCGGGGAACTAGATCCCGTATACATGCCACAACTAAGTGTGCATGCTGCAACTAAAAGATCCCACATGCAACTAAAGATCCCACACGCCTCAACTAAGACCCAGCACAGCCTAAATAAATAAATAGATAAATATTGGAAAAACAGTAATGTTGAAATGAGTGTGTATACATTACAGCTTTTTTCACTTTCTGGATTATTTCCTTAGGATAGATTTCCAGAAATTGAGTCAAGAGGTATGAATATTTTTAAGACTCAAGAATGTGAACTGCCTCTTCAGGGACAGGAAATGGCCAAGGGTAGATGGAGAGGAGGTTCCAAACAGAAGGCTCTCAAGTCCTTAGGACACAAGAAGCTCTGACTGCCCAGTAAGGACTCCAGACTTTATCTTGTAGGTGAGAGAGAGTTATTTAAGGGTTTGTTGAAAAGGAGGTATAAGAGGATGAAACTAGTGTATTCTAGGAAGACCAAGCAAGAGTAATCTGGCCATTGGAATATGTTCCCAAGACATAGGGAAATACGGGTGGTGGGAAAAGAAAGAGAAAGGAAGAGCCAGACGGGCCCAATCTGAATGAGAACAGCGCACAGCTGTGAATGACAGCACAGAGAGGGGACGGGAGTCCAGAGCTTAGAATTAGTGACAGAAATGGCGATGCCTCACCCTCAATGGTGGCTCCCTGCCCACATTGGTCCTGGAAATGGGATCAGAAACTCTTCCTGCCACTGTGGAATGACAGTATGAATAACATCACATCACCACAGTGACTCGCGAGGTTTGGGACCAGCCATGAGAAAGAAGGTAGATTGGGGCCAGAGTCTGAAGACTGCCCAGTAAAATCAATACACCAAAAGCCGATTACAAATCTGGAGGGCAAACAACAGAGAGAAGCCTTCCAGAATCAGCATTCTGTTTTTCAGATGTCTACTAACCATAAGCCCAGCATACACTGCCACCACGACGTCTGTCAACAAAGGAACGCAGTGAAACTTAGCCAGCTGGCTGAAATGTATTTGAATAAATAATTTAAGTGCAAACCTCACTGGCATACTTTTGAAGACTAGGTGACAGCATGGAAAATTTCCTAGGATGGAGTGTTTAATAAGAAAGGTATATATGTGCTAAACTATATCCGCAGTATGGCCCAAGCTATGAAAATTATGATTAAATTAGGACAAGAGATGTGGAGAAAAGAAAACAGCTTGACCTGTTGGTGTATCAAACCACAGTGAATTTTCTCCTTTGTTTTCATTTCCACGAATGCTGTATGGATATTTGCAATTCCCCCTGCCCTGATCTTGTCTGTAAGCCTGGTGAGCAGGGCCTGTTCCCTCTGAGCCTCTGCTCCACTCTCCTGTGCTCACCTGCACTCCTCTCTGTCCCCAGCTCTTTGTTGGACAGGGGCCCATTCCCACTCCTGGCTGTGGTGGGACATTTCTAACTGAAAGGGTGTTACGGGCTGTTTACCACTTTCTTCCTCTGTACTTCATCCCAGCTCAGCCATCACTAACTCCTCCAGGGTTGAATTTTAAATCACCACTGGGAAAAAAACTTGGTGTGGAATCTTTAATAATTTTTATTTCAGGGCTTCCCTGGTGGCGCAGTGGTTGAGAGTCCGCCTGCCGATGCAGGGGACACGGGTTTGTGCCCCGGTCCGGGAAGATCCCACATGCCGCGGAGCGGCTGGGCCCGTGAGCCATGGCCGCTGAGCCTGCGCATCTGGAGCCTGTGCTCCGCAACGGGAGAGGACACAGCAGTGAGAGGCCCGCGTACCGCAAAAAAAAATTTTATTTCAGCATGCTTTGAAATTGGGGGGGTGGGGGGAGTATTGCATGAGCTACACTGTGACCACCAGAAGCAGGCAACGGTTTCTCTTCTCACTTTAATTTACACTGACTCCCAGCCATTCCCAAGGCCTGGACCTCCTTTCCCGCATTTCCAAAGTGACTCTGATCCAGATCGTACAATGAATCTTTGTTTTACTCATTGCTCAACATCTAATATCCAACGCAAGCAAATACATGGACCTTTAATCCCATTTATCTTATATTTGTGTCCCAAGATGGGTCTAATGATCACAGTTTGGGAACTCTAGATATGAGGCACTTGACATTCCAGATTGTCCTCAAGTCTGCAGTGAACTCAGCTCGCAGAGGAATGCTGTCTGTGTCTGTCACCTTCAAATTGTTATTAATGTCTCAGTATTTTCAGAGCTCATCACAGCCTGTTGGATAAAATCTAGGTTTCAGCTTCTCAGCATGGGGAGTGAGAACAAAGATCAGAGTAGAACACGGCTGCCAGCTTCCTACAAAAAAGTAATAATATTAACGGCTCCCCTGCACTGTCTCAGACACAGGGGCTTGTAGGACATGTCGGCCCTGACCCTGCATGTTCAGTCCAGGAGAACCAGGGCTGGGAGGACCACAGATGGAATATTGGTACTTTTCCTCCCCTTGGTTCACAAATCCCATTCTCAGTACCTGCACCTGCTCAGATGCACAAGAAAGCAGGTAAGAATGGATTGGTGGCTTTGTTTGGAAACAACCTAAATGTTCATCGATAGGAGACTGGCTACACAGACCAGGGAGTATCCATGCCACGGACACTGGGCAGCAGCTGAAATGAGTAAAGCAGAGCTGAGAGCACCACCGTGATAGCTCTTCAAACACACTGCTAATTGAAAAGGAGGCTGCGGAACTCATATGCATGATGACATTGGTGGGAAACACTTACTGGCCCAACAAACTTGGCACATATGCAAATATGTGTGTGAAATATACGCTGTAAATGCACAAAGAGAGACCCGTAAGGACACACAGTGCGGGGTCATCAGTGGTTACCTCCAGCGTGGGATGAGGGGATGAGGCAGCCACCAGTCACTCGTGGTTATTTAAACGAATCAGATTTAAAATTCAGTTCCTCGGACACACTAGCCACACCGTATGTGTTCAGTAGCCACAACTGGCTGGTGGCTACCTTACCGGACAGCGCAGATAAAGAACATTTGCATCCGACTTAGAGCCTTAGCTTTTAGTTGAATGTCCTCCCCCAACAAAAATGTTTTATGTACTCCTCACTTAATTTAAAATAGATATAATTTAAATTTTTTTCCCATTTTCTCTTCGGGGTGAAACACCTCACAAAGTCTGATGCGAATAATTTTCTGTTCAAAGATTTGGAATCCAAGAGTTTAAAACACACACACACACACACACACACACACACACACACACACACAGAGGGACTGTTTTCTGTATTTGGTTCTTGCTGGAGCTGATTCAAGACCTGGCAGTCATCTCATTTATTCATGCACACACCAGGCGTGCAACACAGATGCATCGAGTCCATTAGATGTAGATGAAGAAAAAATAATAATAAAACCAGGATGCGTGAGTCCCTGTCCTCTTGGGCATGGGTTCGAGCAGCCATAACAAAAGGACAAGTGTCACTTGAGTCAGAGAGCCAGCGTGCTGGGACGTCAGAGGGTGGAGGTGTCATTTCAGTCTAGGTGCTTCCCAATGGAAATGAGGTACAGATAATGTGTTGACAAAGAGGAGAGAGGAGGGCTTTCCAGGCAGTGGGAACAGCATCTGCAAAAGCTCGGAGGAGCGATGTCCAAGGGAGCCTTCTGAGAGAAGTCAGCGGGCCAGTCTGTCCAGGGCAGTGTGAGGGCAGCTGGGGTGTCAGGGAGGGGCCGGGTGCTGAGATGCCCTGGATGCCAGGCCAAGAGGGGAGAACTGTCATTATACGAACAGCCACGTCATCTTTGATTGTGCCTTAGAATGTGTAAGGAATCTACTTCCGGTGGATAGATGGATGGGGCGTTGCTGGGCGGCCACAAAGAATGTGACAGCCCTGGCAGAGGAGCAGGACGAGGCCTTGAAGTAGGAATGTCCAGCTGGAGGTGTGACAAACGTGGGGAAGTCACACAGGGTGAGTGTGCGACCCGGGTCGGCGGGGTGGGGCATATTCAGTCTCCAGCCCGTGGCGAAGCAGAAATAAATGGAAAGGGAAATCAGGAAGAAGCAGAGGCTTCTGATGGGTGTCTCACCGGCCCCAGAGCCAAGGGATGATATCTGGGATCAAGACCAGAGATGAGGTGAGTGGAACGCAGGCTAAGCTCGGCCTCCCTCCCTCCCTTTACACGTGAGGGCCACCAAACAGAGCTGACAGCTGAGGGGCAAGTGGAGGGGCTTTCTAGGGGCGACGATAGAGACAGGAATGGCCGGGCCTCTCGGCATCTGCACAGCACCCACGATCACAGAGGGAGGCGAGGACCCGGAGGGCACCGTGTCCCGGCAGTTTGAGCGGGGGAGGTGAGTTTCAAAAAGTGAAAATGGTCAGGAGAGGAAAAAAGCAGCAAGAACTGAGAAGGCAAAGGCAAAGGGCTCGGTAATCAGGCCTCCACTGGTGACCTTCTGGACAGGTTTTCAGTAGAGGTGACCTTGGAATCTCAAATAGAGCGAGTCAAGTGGGGAATGATTACTAAGGGAAGAGGAGAGGCGTAATCTCAGCTTCCGTGATTGCGGGTTTAGAAGCACCAGAAAATATTATATGAAACACTGATTTAAAGATGACACCACCACCGGCAGTGCTTGGCTTGCCTCTGCCTGGGTCACGGGGACACGTGGCTTTGACAGGCTCAGCCTCCACCAGGTGTGAATAATGGACAAACTCCAGGCTGCTTCTACTATCAGAAGCAGCGTAGGCCCCCAGGCCACGCGGGTTAACTTCCTAAGCGGCCCTGAGACCTCCTGCTTCCAGTGTAGCCTCAGGACCCTGGAGGTATTCTGTAACTTTGATGATAGAATTACTGCTAACAGAGCATTGTTGGCATTTTATAATTTAATTGGTTCTCACTTTATAAACTTTGTTTATCAGTATAAGCAGTGTATTGTTTACATATATGGAAGGAAGTAATTTGTGGGCCTTCAAAACCCAGGGAATCCTAATAAATGAGATCAAGGGTGGGGTGGGGTGGGGTGCGGTGGGAGGTTAATGCCTACGTGCATGGCTGTCTGTGAGGTGTTCTGAGCTCATTGTGGGAATTCATTCATCTGAAATTTATCCATCGAATACCTACCACTTGGCATATTGAGGCATTCAATTTTTTTTTTTTTTAAGAACACATGAACCAGGGGAATTTCCTCGTGGCCCAGTGGTTAGTACTTGGGGCTTTCACTGTCAACGCCCGGGTTCAATCCCTGGTCGGGGAACTAAGATCCCGAAGGCTGCATGGTGTGGCCAAAAAAAATAATAAAATTTAAATAAATAAAAAAATAGAATAGGATTTAAAAAAAAAAAGAACACATGAACCGTGGGGGTAAGGTTTCCAGGGGATAACTCCCGCCCTCAAAGAGTTTGCAGCATAGGGAGTAGAACCCATCCCATGAAAACAATAGAGTGCTTGAAATTTCACTGCTGATTTGGTTTAAGTTTGGAGCTAAGAACTGGAAACCAGGACTCAGGATTTATACCATGAATGCTTTCCCCATTCCCATAATATGTCCAGTTTCCTACTGTGGTCACCAAGCAGCCTATAAAAAGCAAGGTTACTCACCTCTAGCTTTCCAAATGAACACAGTATCAAATACAGAAACCAGAGGAAGCTTCATTGTTATGGAGCCAAAATGATGGAGAGCAAGTGTGAGTGCTTTAAATATACAGATGAACTAATAGATTTAAGACACAGACTCTTAAAGGCTAAGAGTCCAAGATCAATCATTCAAAAGGTCAAATATATAATCAGAGAATCTGTCACAGCATGAGCAGTGGTGATGGAACACAAAACAGGCCCACCCCAGAGCTGCTAAAAGATAGAGTCAGGACCAGGGTGACCATGGTGCCAGAGGGGACTTTCAGAAGCAACACTTTTGAAATGCAAAACAGAATTAGGAGCAAGCACCAGAATTCGGCAAAAAAAAAAAAAAAAATGCAAAACAAGTGCTAGGTTGAGCCACACTAAAAATGCCAAGTAAGCATCAGGCCAAGCACAGCCAAGACCCATTTTTAATGAGGCAGTTCTAGTGCGCATGGGCATACTGAGTATATACCTGCACAAGGAAGAAAGTCCCTCCAGCAGGTTCTGCCCACATTGCAAAAAGCAAAAAGCAGATAGTCTGAGAAAGCAGCTAAGCAGAGTGGGTCCTGAAAGCAGAAACCCAGCTGGCCAGGGACAGCTTCTTAAAAAGCTCTGAATGATGAGTGGAGATTGCGAGCTTCAAATCAGATCTTCAGCCTCTGGAGGGGTGGCTCTGTTACTGCTATGTTGTCATTAAAAAGGATCTGTTGATAGTAAAATACGTATTACAACCCCTCCTATTAACATCAACATCAGCTAACATTAAGCTCTCATTATGCATCAGGAACTGTTAAGAGGTTTGAATGAATTGTTTTATTCAATCCTCCCACTAGCACTGAGGTGGAATCTATGTCCCCATTTTACAGATGAGGAAAATGAGGCTTAGTACACACAGTTGAGAAACTTATCCAAAGTCACACAACTGTTACTTGGGGTAGTGGGATTCAAACCTAGGCCTATCTGACTATAGCATCTTCACACTTAACCCCAGGGCTGCAAAGGAGACACTGAGATTTATTCACTTCCATGTGCCATTGGAAAAAAAATCCATTTTTAGCTAGGGAGATGTAGGTCTTTGTGCAGAGATATCACAAACCAGCACATTATTAAGAAACAGGTGAATAATAAGGCCATTAAAGGCTATGCATTCTTAGGAGAACGACATCACTGCGAGGTCACAGAAGCCCCAAGGAGGAAATGGAAAAATCAATCCTGCGCACACACCCAGCTCTGCTCAGCCACCCTCCGTGCTGGTCCTGGTGCTGAGACGGGCACCAGCAGGCCTGGTCAAGCCAGGCTTTGTTCTGCCATTTAAGGTCCAACAAGAGTCAGCAGTGTCCATGGCAGTGCTCCAAAGGCCTTGCACCAGATGGCCCTCCTTACGAGCCCTCTGCCCCCTGCCCTGCCAGCACCATCAACCTCCCAGCTGCCAACGCCGGCCTGGACTTCCTGGGTCAGCTTCTTCCGCTCTCTGCTCAGCACAAGTTTTCTAGCAGCATGCGCTCCACCCAGCAGCTCTCAATGAGCACTTTTCCTGGGGTGCTGGGGACCTTGCTGGGCTTCGGGTGACAGCCCGGTGCTGGCTGGCACGGGTCCCTGGCTGTCTTGTGGCACACCAGCTGCCAGCAGTGCAAAACAGACCTGCGATTGTTTGCATGCATGTTTTCTTTCCCTGGGTTTCCTGCTGTCTTATTGCAATATAATTAACATGCAGTAGATGCACAGATCTTACCAGTTCAGTGCCTTGAGTTTCGACAACTGCCTATACACTTGTGTAACCACCACCCAAACAAGAGAGAGAACATTTGGGATGTCCCCAGAGAGTTACCCTTCCCAGTCAAGCCCCTCACCCAACCACTATCTGATTTCTAACTTCTATCATCACTGATTTGTTTTTGCATGTATTCTTGCCTAATCGTACCTAAAACATAATGAGAAGATGTTAGATAACCATCCACAGGCCTTTGATGGTGAAAAACATTTTGGATTATATTTAGTTCTGCCATTAAAACACATGCTCACTACACAAAACGTAAAAAAATACCAAATAGTTTTTTTGTTTGCTTTTTGTGTTTAAAAAATTTTTTTTTTAATTTTTATTGGAGTATAGTTGACTTACAATGTGTTTTTAATTTATTTATTTATTTATTTATTTTTGGCTGCGTTGGGTCTTCGTTACCGCGCCCGGGCTTTCTCTAGTTGTGGCGAGCAGGGCCTACTCTTCGTTGTGGTGTGCAGGCTTCCCACTGCGGTGGCGGAGCAGGGGCCCTAGGTGCGCGCGGGCTTCAGTAGTTGGGGCATGCGGGCTCAGTAGTTGTGGCGCACGGGCTTAGCTGCTCCACGGTATGTGGGCTCTTCCTGGACCAGGGCTCGAACCGTGTCCCCTGTATTAGCAGGCAGATTCTTAACCACTGTGCCACCAGGGAAGTCCCTGACTTACTATGTTGTGTTAGTTTCAGGTGTACAGCAAAGTGAATTGGTTATACATATACATATATCCACTCTTTTTTAAGATTCTTTTCCCATATAGGCCATCACAGAGTATTGAGTAGTTTCCTATGCTATACCTAGGTTCTTATTAGCTATTTGTTTTATATATAGTAGTATGTATATGTCAATCCCAATCTCCCAATTTATGCCTCCCCCCCATCCCCTGGTAACCATAAGTTTGTTTTCTACATCTGTAACTCTACTTCTGTCCAAATAGTTTTCATTTTTTGTTATTTTTTAATAAATTTATTTATTTTATTTATTTTCGGCCGCGTTGGGTCTTCATTGCTGCGCGCGGGTTTTCTCTAGTTGCAGAGAGCGGGGGCTACTCTTTGTTGCCGTGCACAGGCTTCTCATTATGGTGGCTTCTCTTGTTGCAGAGCGTGGACTCTAGGCACACGGGCTTCAGTAGTTGTGGCTTGCGGGCTCTAGAGCACAGTCTCAGTAGTTGTGGCGCACGGGCTTAGTTGCTCTGAGGCATGTGGGATCTTGCTGGACCAGGGCTCGAACTCGTGCCCCCTGCATTGGCAGGCGGATTCTTAACCACTGCGCCACCAGGGAAGCCCCCAAATAGTTTTGGAAAGAAAGTTTAAAAATCATCTGGGATCCTATCACTCAGAAATAACCACTGTTAGTATTGTAGAGGGTTTCTTTCAGGGCTATTGTACCTGCATTGAGGACAGGCTGGCTTTCTAGCGTGGCATTAGCTTTTTTTATAAATAAATAAAGCTTGCTGCTGCCCTCAGAGCAGGCCACTTAGAGTTGCCTGTAGTGAGAGGCAGCTTCACCAAAAATCAACCTGCAATTTCAAGCGCCAACTCTTGTGGTTCATTTGGGGCCGACATCTGAATTCATTGCTTGTCTTCTGCAGAGGAATGTGTCTGGCACTTTTTTTTCCACTGGCAGTCACATGACCTCTCCTGGTACCTCAGTTTCACTGCTCAGAAGGACAGCGTCTAGCTCCTTGAGACGCACCTTCCCCCACAAGGTGAATAATGCATTTGCCATTAAATCAGACCATTTGTAACAGAACCTCCAAATTTGATAATCATTCCTCCAGCCACTTTCACAAAAATGCAGCCACAGACCTGCCCCTGATATTATTCAAATTTTCTTCCTTTGAAAGATGGCACTTTAATAATATTCTTAATTTAAGTTGGAGTTTTCTAAAGATCCCAAGATTATGATGGTGTCAGTTTCTGGGTCTCCTTTTATATACACCCCAAGCAACAAGGTGACTAATGCTAGGTCATCAGCCTAGCCTTATTTATGCTCCAGAACTCTTTTTATCTTGCAGAACTCTGTACCCATTAAACAACTCTCCATACCCATCCCCCTCAGCCCCTGCTGACCTCTATTCTATGAAGTTGACTACTCTAGGTACCTCATATAAGTGAAATCACACAGGGTCTGTTGTGTTGTGACTAGCTTATTTCACTTAGCATAACGTCCTCAGGGTTTATCCACTTTGTGGCTTGTGTCAGGATTTCCTTCCTTTTTAAGGCTGCATAATATTCTACTGCATGTGTGTGTGTGTGTGTGTGTATATATATATATATATATATACCACATTTTGTTTATCCATTCATCTGTCAAGATATAATTAGGTGGCTTCCACTTTGGGCCATTTTGCATAATGCTGCTATGAGCATGGGTGTACAAATATCTTTTTGAGGCCCTGTTTTCACTTCTTTTGGTATATATCTAAAGACAGAATTATTGGATCATACAGTAGTTCTGTTTTTAATTTTCTGAAAAACTGCCACAACGTTTTCCACTCCCACCGGCAGTGCGCAAGGATCCCAGTTTCTCCACACCCTTGCCAACATTTGTTATTTCCTGTTTTTTTGGTAATAGCCATCCTAATCAGTGTGAAATAGTATCTCATTGTGGTTTTGATTTGCATTTCCCTAAAATTAGTGATATTGAGCATCTTTTCAGGTATTTGTTGGCCATTTGTATATTGTCTATGAAGAAATGTCTATTCAAGTCCTTTTCCCATTTTTAACCAAGTTGTTATTCTGTTGTTGAGTTGCAGGCATTCTTTATATATTCTGGATAGAAATCCCTTATCAGATATACGATTTGCAAATATTCTCTAGGTTGCCATCCTGTGGGTTGCCTTTCCACTCTGTTGATAGTATCCTTTGGTGCACCAAAGTTTTAAATTTTGATGTGGTCCAATTAATAATGGCATTTTAAACGAGTCCACTTGGACTAGAAGAGAAAACAGTGTTGGGAAAAAAACCCAGACCTCGTTCTTTTCTTAGTTATGCCACTCAGTGAGCTGGATGACCTTGGACAAGGCATTTAATTTCTCTGAACTTTATTATCTTTTTTTTTTTTTTTTTTTTTTGCATTACGTGGGCCTCTCACTGTTGTGGCCTCTCCCGTTGCGGAGCACAGGCTCCGGATGCGCAGGCTCAGCGGCCATGGCTCACAGACCCAGCCACTCTGTGGCATGTGCGATCTTCCCAGACCGGGGCACGAACCCGTGTCCCCTGCATCGGCAGGCGGACTCTCAACCACTGCGCCACCAGGGAAGCCCTGAACTTTATTATCTTTATATGAAAATTGGAGAGGGGAAAAGAACACTTACCACACAGGATTTTTGTGAAATGTGAATGTACATAGGGCAAGAATCATAGCATCCAGCACTCGGAAGGCACACGCCTCTTATCCACGCCTACCCCAGCATACTTGTCAGGAGCATCGTTTCATTCAACAGGACCCCAGGACAGACACTGTTTGAATTAACAAAGGGATCATTACCTGGTCTTATCAGTGAGGAAGTGGATGCTTGGCCAGGTTACATAGAGAACCCAAGACCCCGGTGCCTACATCACCACTGGGATCTCCTGCTGTGGATGCACCCACAGTCCCTGCTGTCTCACCCACAGGACAGACCAGTCACCCCAACCCAGGTGCAGACGTAAGAACTGGGAAACCCTTCAAGACCATCCAGTCCGGCTCTCCCAACTTACAGATGGTGAACCTAAATCTGAGGGAGGTTGCGAATCTTGCCCAGATTCACACAGCAACAGAGCCTGAATCACCCTGACGGCCAACGCTCCCTCCCAGCGCAGAAATGAATGTCCTTGAGAAAACAGAAGGGAGGCCTTGTATGATGTCCAGCACCACCCACTCCTCTCCGGAACACTCAGCCCTGTTCTGCTCCGACAGTGCTGTCTGGGGGAGAAGAGGACATTCCCAGCAGTGCTAGGGAATATCTTTGGGGTGAAATTTCTCAAGATAGTCAGACAATCAGACGTGTTTACTCCATTTAGCAGCCCCTGGGCCCAGGCCTGCTACAAGGACCATGCCCCTATCAGGGGTTTGAGGGAAGCAATGAGACGACTCTGGTATTTTTTCCCTTTTCTACTCTACCTGTATAGGAACCTCAGCCAAAGTCAGCACACCTGCTAGTCCAGGTGCCCCCGAACTCTAGCCCTGCGACCAGAGGTGCACAAGGGTGCAGAGTGCTTTATCCAGGAACATTCTGGCCAAGTGCTTCGAGAAACAGACATTTCATTGCCTTTGCCTCAAAAGGCCTTTTCATCTTTCTTGTTTTGTGAAAGAATACTGCACAGACAATATGAATGGAAATCTAAACAAAGATTTACCCATAATTATGCCACAAAGTAACCTTCCTTTTTGAAGAAAATGATCGTAACATTTATTCCGAGCTCTACAAACCAAGAAAGAAATATGTAAGCATGACTCTCTAACTGCCCTAACCATCTCATTGGTAGGCCAAGTGGTTACCTCTCATCATTAACACCATTAAAGTCTGGAGGAAAAGCCAAATGGTCATATTCTGGCATATTCTTTATGCTCTACAAAGTTACGATCGATGCGGAAAGGCACCGTAAGATGGTAAAATATTATTGTCACTACAGGATTCTCTCTGTTCTTAGAGAGATTCCCCAGCCCACCATCACTGGTACCTTGGAAACTTGGGCTGCTGGGTATGTACCTATGGTTGGATGAATGACACATACAATTATTTTATAGTTCGATGCAAATATCTGAGGTCTTACTACATACCAAAGATCTTCCCTAGATGCTAGGAAAAACGAAGATTAAGGTAGAGGTTGTGTCCTCAAGAGGTTCACAGATCTAGTGTGTAAAGGAATAAATGACATTCAGTTTGACAAATACATGAAAAAAATAACAGCCAAGTATAAGATACAGTGGGGACACAAAGAAGGCTTGGGGAAGGCTGCACAGCTCTGGGTTTTTTCAGCATCCATCCTGTATGACTCAGCTCTCGGAACATACCTCCTGCACAAGTAGTAAGAAGCTAGGAGGTGCTGGGAATGCATCGCTTTATTACAAGCAGTGCCTTTCTAAGAGATCTTCACCCAAGGTCTTTATAAATGTTCTTGTAACTTAGGACTTATGATTTATAAATGTTATTTCATGTATTAGTCACCTGAAAAGAAAGTTGGGACATGGAGAGAAATTGTTCTGAATAGTTATGACGAAGCTTGGAGCCCTGCCAGGCTAAGAATCTAAGACTCCTGGTTCCCAGATGCTTGAATTTATCTGGGTCCTTCTGTAGGGTAATGAGAAAGTTAGCATTTGAGCCCAGGAATCCTAATTCTCAGATTTATAGGCAAACTACAGCATGTGAGTTAGGGCACTGAGCTTCAAAGTCCTCATCAGGCACCCATATTCCTAGACGTAAAGTCACAACTAAACTATGTAAAATCTACTGAAAGACTCAGTTTGGAATTCTCTTGTGGTGAAATTTGCCGTTTGGCATAAGGCACATGTAATCGCCATCAGGTACAAAAGCAGTGTTTTAATCTCACATGCAGTTCTGTGAACACTTGTTTAAGAGACAATGGAGAATGAACTTCAACCAGCTGCATGACCTTGGGCAAATTATTGGTCTTCTGAATCTCTGTGTCCCCAGCTCAACCACAGGTGTAATGACGTCCACCACCAAAGGGTTGTTCTGAGTGGAGGTAATGAACAGAATGACACAGAGTAAACATCGCTACGTTTTAGTAATGCATAAGAATTTAGCGTAGTCTAAGGCCTTAGATGAAGATGTCACACCTGTCCTCTTTGTGGTCTAAGAGATTTTCTCATCTTTCTCGTACAGGGATGAGAGGGACACAGTCACGGCCCACCAATCTGTGCATGGTCCTCGAGGAGACAAGAAAGTGCTCGACAGAATCAGCGTTATGGTTGTCCCCGTTCAGGGTCCCCATCTGACAGGTAGGCTTCCCAGAGGCAGGGGCCCAGCTTGCCAATCCTGTAGCAGCTCTCTGGTTTGACATTCTTATTATCAGACCCCTCTGTCTAAGGATTTTAACAACTACAGTCTAAATATGACATACTCATCCTCGTAAGCAGGGACTGTCACTGTTTCTGGAGAGGGCATGGCCTTGCCGGAGAAGCAACCACGAGAATTGCTCAGATGATGATAATATCCCCTTTCATAGGTATGATGTTCTATAACATAAATACATGTATGGGGACATTTTCTCATTACAAAGCAAACTATCCCCATTTTATAGGGGAGGGAATGGGCTCAGAGAGAGAGGAAATAACTGTCCAGGGTCCTATGGCTAGAAGGTGGCCACTAGGGACTTGGACCACCGTCCCTCTCTAACACACACAGCTCAGTCCTAACCCCACCTCTCAGAGGCAGCAATCACTGCTTCTAGGCTGGCTGGACCGACCTGAAGATGTAGGGAAGGAGTTTTAATTCACAGACAAACTATCAGAAAAACAGAAGCTCCTCCTGTGAATGAAGGTCTCAGTCTCTGGGGTCCTTCTGGGTCCTCTAGGCCAAGCACTGACCATGGACCATGTTGTTAAGAACACTGCCAACAAGGCATGTGTGTGACTCAGTGCTGGTTGAATGACGGCCCCATCCGCCTGCCTGCCAGTCTCTCTCTCTGAGATGCACGCCCAAGCTCCCTTGTTTTTCATGCCACCACTGGTGCTTACGTTGTCTTCCGCCCTCACCAACCTACTCTCCTGAATCCTTTCTTACTTACCTTTTCCCATCTAGGTCCCCCAGACTATTCCTGGGCCATTTCTCTCTCTGACAAAGCAAAACGATGATAAAGGAGGCGGGGAGGCTGCCAAGAGGCAGAGGCTCCAACCTGAAGCGAGCTCCGTGCTTCCCTGCTGGCGGGCCTGGGACCAACGAGAAGGCATATCCCCCTCAGCAGTTCATCCCTGACGCGCACACTCTCCTCTCTCCCCAAATTGACATGTGCCAGTCTCTGTGGTGCAGTGAGCTCTGCAAAGGAAAGACCCATATTCTCTGAAATATTCAGAATATGCTAGGGACAGCATTGTAGGAGGGGGGTGAGTCCGCACTGTGGAGCTGGAATACCGAGGCTCAAATCCCAGCCCAATCACATAACCGTGTAGCCACGGGTGGCTCACTAAAACCCTTAGCTCCTCAGTTTTCTCATTTCTAGAGTGAGAATAATAATTACCAACCCCTAGAATCTGGGGAGAATTAAATCAGTAAATACCTAAAAAGTGCTTAGAACGCTGCTTGGCACATAGCGGTGCCCAATGAATGGAAACGAAAGTCAGCGTAATTGTACTGTTATTCAAAACACAGATAAGGCTGAAATACAGAGAGGGTCAGAAGTTATAAAGAGGTAAATTTCAGAAAAGACATCTAGCTCAGGATTCACCCATTCAACAAGGATGAAAGAGTAGGTTTTTGAGCACCTACTCCATACCAGGCAGTGCTCTGTGCCCTAAAGATGCAGTGGGGAACACAGAGGAGAGGAATATTAGATTGTGGTCCATGGCTGTGCAGTGAATTAAAATAAGGCATGTGAACGAGAGGGACAGACAGGCCTCCCTGGATTGTGGAGACAGGAAGAGCTTCTCCAGGGAGCACAGTCTCAAAAGACTCCCATTCATCCGTAGAAGGAGAAAGTAACATCCACAGCTGCGAAGCGGGGCGGGAGCCTCGGCAGGTCCTGGCTCATCCAAACCAGGAAGGAAGCCGACGGCAGAGCCCGTGGCAGTTTCAGGGAGGAATCAGAATCCACAGACTTGTATTTGGACCAGTCTTCATACTCTACAAACTGGGATAGAGCTGATTAAGGGAACTATATTTTCAAAAGAAAAATCTAATTTAGGCCAATATTTTTGAAATATCTCCTTTTTAAGGAGGAACTCAGGGAGGAATTTCTTTCAGATCTTAGCATCTCAAAAAACTGTATTTGTCCCAGGCAATTGCATTTTTTTAAAAGTTTAAAGATGCTATGAGTTTTGCAAATGACTTTTCTCCTCTTTTTTTGGCCTACAGGAAGCTCAAAACTGAATTTGCAACAGGGCTGTTTGATAGGTGTTTGTTCCCTGATACAACTTTATCTTTGGCTTTTTTTTTTTTCTGTTTTACTCTTAGATTTTCTTTGCATTGATTGATTGATTGATTGATTTTTTTGCGGTACGCAGGCCTCTCACCGTCGCGGCCCCTCCCGCTGCGGCGCACAGGCTCCGGACGCGGACGCGCAGGCTCAGCGGCCATGGCTCACGGGCCCAGCCGCTCCGCGGCATGTGGGATCTTCCCGGACCGGGGCACGAACCCGTGTCCCCTGCATCGGCAGGCGGACTCCCAACCACTGCGCCACCAGGGAAGCCCGATTTCTTTATTTATTGTAGCACAGGTGTGTGTGTGTAACATATATGCTCCAAATCCTCTTTAGAATTAGATTATAATCAATTTACTGCTCTAGGTAATTTAGCACCTATTTCACAATAAACTATTTTTTATATCTGCTTATATAACCCACATTTTATGTACCATGGGAATTTTTTTTTAAGTTTCAGTTCACCTTATCCCCACCCAGTCCTACTGCTTTTTTTTTTCTTTTTTTAAGGGGCAAACATCTTCCACTGCATATGCACAATTGTAACTGGTCCAAAGCCTTCTCACTCCTTAGGCTACTGCCTGCATCTTCAGCATCTATCTCCTCTTCTTTCCTTCATTTCCCCTCATCCCCCCACCCATTCTGCACAGTGCCCCCCAGTTTCATTTCTTTAAAACATTAATTGAGCAAATCAGCCATTTGACAGTTTTCAACTCTTCACCGGCTCCTACTGCTCATAGGGGTAAGTGAAAACTCCGTATCCTGACAAAATCTCCTACTCCATCACATAATTCACCATCTAAACTGCCTAATCCCTGGCAGTTTCCCTAACTATCCCTGGACACGGCTTTTCTTTCCCCACCTCTGTGCACTTACCCTGGTGTGTCTCCCGGCATGCTCCCCGGCCCCCTACCCCCCAGACCTCAGAACGTCACACAAATGCCTGCTGTCCTGTGAAGCCCTCCTAATGGCTCCACCTCCCAGTGGGCTCTTCCACGTCCAAATATTGCTGGCTGACCATCTGAAGAGTAGCTCCGTTCTACCTCGCGAAACTGTGTAATTTTACTGAACCTGTCTCTGTATCGTTTAATTTTTTGCAGGTTTTACAACTCGTTTGCGCACTGAAACTGGAAACTTCTTGATGGAAGGAACTTTTATACATTTTTTATCCCTCACGATGCCCTGTGTAGTATCATATATAGTTGACACTCCACAAATACTTGATAGTTTATGTCTATTTCCCTTCAAAATACAAAGCATAAAGCAAATGACAGACCCATGGTTAAGTCCTCAATAAATAAACTAATCATACTCATATGACAATTCACTAAAATGCAAAAGATTAGAAAATATAGGAAGTGTTTAACTTCACTAGTAATAAAGAATACAAGTTAAAATTATATAATGTTTCTTATCAAATTAGTAAGATTAGGAAAAAATCTCAACCTTTAATGCTTTTGAGAGTACAAGGAGATAGGTACTCTTATAACTGCTGGTGTTATCGATACAAATTGAAAACAATTTGACAATATGTAACAAATCTTTAAAATGTTTATATACCTTGATCAACCCATTTGGAGGGCTAGGGAGATACTCCAAGGTGCAGAGAAAGCTCTGTGTACCAGCTACTCTTCCCAGGGTTATAACACTGAAGCTTTATGAACAACTTAAATGTACAATAAGGAAATTATATGTCCATTCAGTGGACTGTTACATAGCATTAAAATGGCATTAAAAATGGCAGCCAGTGACTCTGTGTTAACTTGGGGGTGGGGGAATGCTTATATTCTAATGTTAAGTAGAAAAAAATAGAATACCAAATTATGGGAAATGAATAATTCTAACCACATAAACAAATGCATGGAAGGAAAGATATCAAAATAGTAAAAGCAGTTATACTTGTTTATTGTTTACGGTGTTTTCCAGATTTTCTAGAAGGACTGGATGACTACCGGGGGAAAAAAAAAGATGCTTTTTTTTTTGGCCACACACCTTGGCTTGTGTGGGATCTTAGTTCCCCAACCAGGGATCAAACCCGGGCCCCCTGCAGTAGAAGTGCAGAGTCCAAACCACTGGACCACCAGGGAATTCCCAAAAGATGCTTTTCAAAGTAGATTTTTCTTTTGTTTATACCAGGAACAGTATCACAAGCACTGTTATTAAGTTTATGAGACATAAGCTTAATTTTCTTTCTTTTTTTTTTTTTTTGCCCCTTTTTTAAAATAAGAAATGGAGAGAAGAGAGAAAGTTGAAGAAAGGGAAGGAGAAAGTGCGGGCAGCTCTCTTATCCTGATTAATCCCTGCAGGAGGTGGGCATTGTCATCCTGTAGAGCCAGGAAACAGGCTCAGAAAGTCAGGTCCAAGGTTACCTGAGGGGCAGAGCCATCATCACAACCAGGGTAACACGCCAGGAGCAAGGCAAGAAAGAGAAAAGAAAGGGCAAAAGCAGGTGAGCACAAAATCTTAGGGGTAATTTATATAACAATATGAAAGGTTGGTTCTAGTGGGTAGAATTGTGGATGGTTTTTTTTCCCCTCCTCCCTTTTCCAGATTTTCCATAAGGTGATATTAACTTTTTGTTTTTATTTATGTGTGATAAGGAAACTGCAACCGTTTGAAATCACTGAGCTGTGAGCAGCAAGAGAGAAGACAGGCTCTACTCACTCCACCCCCCGCCCCGCTACGGGGAATAAAGGAGTCAGGAGGAGAAGGGAGGGGGTGGGGGGACAGCTCCCACCTGAACAAGCCACATGCTGCACCATAGGACTGTGTCAGGATTTGGGGGATGAGGTTGGAGTGTGTGTGTGTGTGTGTGTGTGTGTCCTGCGATGAGGAGAAGCAGGATCTGTGGAGCTGTCTGCCAAGGTGAGCCTTTGTGTCGCACGTGGAGTCGGCTCCACCCTGCACTTCTCCCCGCCATCCACAAGTCACACACACATGCGCTCTGTAACGCACATTTACAGAAAGTTGTGTGCTGTTCCCCACAGTCGGCTTTCTGAATCACAAAGCATGAAGAAAGGCCTATTTGGGAATGAGGCAGAACCTAGAGGTGAGGAGGGATTCGTTAGTGCAGCTTTTGTTTAAGGGAGATTGGGCTACACAGACGGTGGTTCTGGGAAAACGCTTCCCAATCGTCTTCATGGCCTGCTGCCCTGATTCCGGAGGGTAGTGTTTCTTGGAGAGCTCGGCCCCGCCTTGGTGCGTAAGCGGGATGCTCCTAGGTGGGACCACCGTGGCTCCATCCCAGGGGAGAAGCAGAGGGAAACTTTTAATTATGTAATTCTAACACACACAAAAAACCCTAATGGGAATCCATTTTTTGCAGAGAATTTGCTCACAATCTTCCTACCCGAGTACAAAGGGCTTTTATAGTTTCCCAGATCCCTTGTCAGTGTGTGTTCATAGTTAGAAAAAGAGTGTGGGGGGTCACCTGTGTCCTTTCGGAGAGCCGCTTCCAGAAAGTGGCTGGGCTTTAGGAATGAGTGAGCGGTGAGAAGCAGCTGGGGTGAGTTTGGGGAAGGGAAGGAGAAGTAGTTCAGTGGCTTGAGTGGCTAGCTAGGTTGAGGTGACTTGTGTGTTAAGCTGGGGTGGGAGGTTATGCAAACAGGCATCTTTAGGAGCCAGCAGAGAGGAAAAGAGAAGGGCAAAGGTCCAGCAGGACCTGAAGGGCACAGGCTCTTGAGCAATTTGTCCTGTGAGCGTAGAACCTCTTATAATGCACTGTCACATCCACGGTCCAGCTCTGAGGCTCACACAGACCTGGGAGGTGGATGGGCCTCTCGCCGTTTTATACAGAGATATCATTCTGAGAGACAAACCCACTTGTCTAAGATTAAACAAACATGAACTGACTGTGGGTTCAGATGGGCTGGCCCCATGTCTAGGATTCTTTCTGTCCCAGATGGTACCGTGTCCTCTAGCAAAGACAAGGGGCCCTTATTCTCCCATAGATGGAAAAAAGGAGATGGGGAAACTGAGGACACAGGGAGACTGAGTTGTCGGGGGAAGAGGTAAGGTGAGGAGGAGACAAGAGGGGAGGTGAAGATCTATCCAGCAACACCACGCAGCTGAGAGGCAGCAATAGGAGTGAGATTATGCACACTGATAATGGATCCAGTAACCAGGGTGGATGGTCAGGGGACACCTTTACCTAAAGCTCTTACGTGACTGTTGGCTCTACACAGGGGCCTCACTGCCCATCAGTTAATAAAATCCCTGGTGGCATTTTCCCAGTGAGCATTTACCCAGGGCATCGGGGAGGGGGAGGGGCACTGAGCTAGGAAGCCCCTGTTTTCATTTTGCCTTTTTCCATCTAACTGTGTCACCTTGGATAAATCACTCAGAAAACAAGAACCAAATATAAGAAGTCTATGATGCTATGCCTTCCCAACCTCCCTATTCACATCTTTTTTCATCATTGATTGCCGCTGAGGAGAGAATGATTATAAGTATGACACGGACCCTTTCTTTTCATGAGAGTCAAGAAAATACTAAAATCCAGGCCAACAAGCCCTCCCCTTGGAGAGTGGGCACCTGTCACACCTCCTAAGACAAGGCTTTGCACTAAGCGAGATTCAGTAATCATCTCCCAACCAGCACTGGCATGACTTTGCTGCAGGCAAGTATGCAGAGGATTCCTTCATTACAATCTTTCTATGCATGATTCAGGGGTAAGTACTGTCTCTGTTTGCATCTGGAGGAATAAGAACATATTATAAAACAGAACTGAAAAATCTGTGGTGTATCCAAAAATAGCACGCAGATATGCCGGCCTCCCGGTTCACCTTTCTGTACCATCCAACTCTCCCTTGACTTGCTTCGCACAACAGAGGCAGACTGGGACTCCCAACGCTCAGGCATCCTGGGATCAGTTATCAAACTGTCTCAGACTAAATGCCTCGAGGTGACCCAGCAGAACTAGGGTTCCTAATTCTTACCCATTCTGCTGGGCCTCGTCCTAACTCCTTCCCCACTGCAGGTGCCCCTGCAGTCACATGCTTTTATCAAGTGATCTGCAGCTTTAGCCTGCTCACTCTGCAGAAAAGGACGGGGGAAAAACAGAGAGTAAGAAAATATAGCTCTCTCCTGGGAACCTCACAGCCTCCTAGCTTATAAAACACGACCGCCTTGCTACCTTCCTGCAGACTCCCCATTGGCCAGCAGCACACGCTCGGAAGTCAATCCCCTCCCACCCCACTCCCCAGCCTTGGCCCATCCAAGAGATGATACTTGCTTGAAGGGACCTGATGATGTTCCCACCTGGGTCAGAAATGCACATGTGTGACCAATGGGGCAGGAAAGGAGGCTGATTCAAAGGCTGAGTGTCTCTCTAAACAACGAGGCCCACTGACTGCTGAGCCTTCGTACTACGCTCTAGCTTCCTGTGCCTCAAACTTTGTGACTCATAGCGCTTGCTTGCAGAGTGAGGCAGCTGAGCGGCCTTGGCGATGGGTTAAATTGGGAATGTGCTTTTCTTCCGACACTCACCCCTCAGGTGCCACCTGAGCCCCTACCTGGCCAGGGGGGTGGGAGCTGAGCATAGCTTCAGCTCTTTTGCTGGCCCTAAATAGCTGCAAGAGCCTGATTTCCGATGGACTTAGGTCCATGGGGATCCTCTCTCTGTTTCTCTCTGTCTCTGTCTGTCTGTCTGTCTCTGTCTCTCATACACACACACACACACACACACACACACACACACACACACATCAGTTCAGAGTATCTGGAGGCTCTGTAATGCCGCTGATTTCTAAACTGGTCTGGGTCTCCAGTCCCCCAGTCCTCAGAGCTGCAATCTGAGACCCAGAGTGCTATTTTCTTCACCCACACTGCCTCCAAAACCAGAGGAATTCCTGGAAATTTTTAAAGCAGAACAGGGTATCAAGAGGGTCTGGCTAACTGTTGCACATCAGTTGAGGGGATGGCCGTGGAAGGGGGCTAGAGAGGTCAGGGGACAGCCAGAGGTGGCCACCCAGAGCTGCCCGGCACCCTCAGCAGCGTCTCTCCCGTTCATTCCTGCGGAGGGCATATCTGGAAGTTCGGGAGATTGGGTCCCACGGGCGGCAGGGGCAAGCAGAGGGCAGGTCCATCCAGGGGCGGCGAGACCAGGCTCCCAGAACTGGCTCTCTGGCCAGCCCTCTGCAACGCGGGCGCCGCCTCCCACATGCTCGGAGCCTGCACAAGACAGGCAGCGAGCGTCTCCCCGCAATCCCGGACCGGCTTCCCGCATAAAACTCCCCAGCACAACCTGCTTTTGTTAATTCTGCAAATGCTGTCACGACACCCCCTGTCTGCTCGGCTCCAAGGGAGACTCGCTTTCCCCAGAACCCAGCCGCTTCGGATCCCCCGAGCCCCCCGCACCCCGACGGACCACCGCCCACCCGCCCCAGCGCCCTCAAACGAGCTAGGTCCGAAGGACCTCGAGGACCCTACAGCCCCCAGTCCTGAGCATCTTTGTCCTCCCAGCACAGACGCGCACACAGAGCGACAGAAAGAGCCCAGCCGGGCACCGAGTCCGCGCCCCTGGCCTCGCCGGGGCCCCGCAGGGGGACAATGGTCCTCGTTCTGCAAGTTTGCGAGCCCGGAAGCAGAGCCCTCCTTACCGTACATCTTGGCGGGGCGAGTGCCTCCCGGGAGGCCGCGTCGCCTGCAGCCAGCCCCCGGCGGCGCCGGCCTTTCATTCACAGCCGGGGTGGCCGATGGCGGCGGCCGGCGGAGGCCCGGGCGGGGCGGGAGCAGGAGCTGGAGCAGGAGAGAGAGCGGGGGCCGGACGCCAGAGGGCAGGGGCCGGGAGCCGCACGCCCATTCAGCAGCCCCGGCTGAGCGCGGCCGGCCTCGGCTCGGGTTTCTGGGCAGGGCTACGCCGAGAGGGGCGGAGGCTATGCTAATGAAGGTCCCTTCCAGCGGGCTCGGCCACCGCCGGGCCGCCCCGCCCAAGCTCCGCCCCGCCCCGCCTCGCCCCCCGGCAATTCCCACCCTCCGAGAAACCCAAATCCCTAGAAGCACGTTTCCCAGGCTGTCGCCCCCAGGTGCTGGGTGGCGCATTTTCCAGAGGCAGCGTCCCGCAGGGGAAGTGACCCACCCTGCTGTCCGAATGCTCAGGCCTACAGCTGAGATCTCCCATAACCCGCGGGCACCGAGGGTCAGCAGGGGTGCTGGAAGCTGCATATGTAGCCCCTCCCCCAAATTTATCCAGAATGCGTTGTCTGATCCAGGGGGCGCCAGGAAGAGGAATTGGGGCATAACCTTACGCCGTCCCTTGGCCCCCTTAATAAACCCCATTCCCTAATTAAGCCCTCAGCTATGGCCACTCTCTTGCCTAGTGCTCGCTACCAAAGCGCGTCTTTCCTCCGCCAGGTACGCAGGAAACGCACACCGTCCCACCGCTCAAGTGCTGCAGGAAGTCAGCTTGCTTTTCCTCTCCCAGATTCACAAGTGTAATTCACATGCTTTGTGACCAGGATCCTCTCTACCTGTGCCCCAGGGCCGACTTCACCCTCTGGAACCAAGTGAGAAACAGACACAGAGAGACAGAAGGCTCACGCCCACAGCCTGAAGACAAATTCTAGCCCAGCTCAGGGCTTCCCTAAAGCTTGTCACCCAGCCCCCTCTACATTTCACATTTACCCCAAGGTTGAGGGGTTTTGTCCTCAAAATATTCTACTAGTAGAAGTTAGAGAGGAGAGAATCTTAAAGATGCTGTCATGTCTCTCATTTTAATGAAGAGGAAACTGAGGCTGTGAGAAATTAAATTGTGTCCTTTTTCCTAGATACACTGATCTGTGTGTCCATAGGCCAGTCATCTCCCTCTCTGAACCTCAGCTTCCTGCAGGACTGTTGGGAAATTTATATAAAACCTACATGCAAGTACACAGTGGGCACTCACGTATTCATTTTCTTTCCTTCCTCACCCAAGGCAGAGCCAGAGCCAGAGAGAGACTCTAGGTCACTGGACTCTTGGAACAGTGCTCTCTGTTGTGCCCCAAACCCATGTTTCCCATTTCTCTCTGGCCTCAACACCCTCTCCCACTCTCTTGATGTTTCCAAGTTTTGTTCCTGTTCCTTTACCTCTTTACCTCTCTTAGCAGCACGTGCAAGTCTTGAGGCCCCATGGGAAACTCTGGGAAGGTTCCTAGAGCTCACATTTAACCTAGACCCTCAGATGGTTCACAAAGCAGCTCTGTTTTCTATGTCCAGTTCTAGGACCAGGTCAGGTGACTCTGAGATTCGCTGAGAGTCACTTTTGCCCTTGAACCAGGGCAGAAGGGAGAATTTGGAGTCTAGTTTGGTCTGGATACCCAGAGATACCCCTACCCCCGCAATCTGTGCAACACAAAAGATATTCGTTAAACGCTGGTGTCTGCAGCACAGTGGGAAATGCAGTGTCTGTCTTCACAGAGTGAAATCGCTAGCAGGGAGTATAAGACTAATAAATACTGATAAAAACATTACATGACAAGGAAGAATATGGTAAATTGTGCATGAGAAGCACAGACCTCTACTTAAGACGTTCAGAGGGCTGAGAGCCTAATTCATTCTTTTTATCAAATATTTACTGATCACTTTATATTATGTGCTAGACACTGTGGAAGGTGCTCAGGAGAAGGGAGACATGCAAAAATGATAATAAAATGTAACAATTACTATGGTGGAGACCCATAGAAGAAGCAGAGTAGAGCTTCAGGAAGGAAAAAAACATTCAAGATGGGCTTGAATGAAGCCCATTGAAGATGGGCTTGAATGAAGCCCATTGAAGAATGGGCAGGATTTCTAGGTGTGGAGATAATGTAAATAATTCCAGCCAGAGGGACTACAATTTGCAAAGGTCAGGACGGTAGAGGGGAGAGAGTATGTGAGCCACAGCCTGGAGTCTCATCTGGCTGGAACAGAGTCTAGGACAGGGAGCAGAAGTCAGAAGGGAAGGGAACTCCCTGGCAGTCCCGTAGTTAGGACTCCGCTCTCTCACTGCCGAGGGCGCAGGTTCAGTCCCTGGTTGGGGAGCTAAAATCCCACAAGCTGCATGGCGAAGTAGGAAGGGGGGCTGAGAAGGTAGTCTGGCGCCATGCTGGGAGGACTTTGAGCACCGATCCAAAGACTTTCCTGTTAGATCTAGGGCTGCCAGCTTTAGCAAATGAAAATACAGAATGACCAATTAAATTTGAATTTTGAATAAATAAGGAATAATTTTTAGTGTATGTCCCATGAAATACTGGGGACATGTTATACTAAAAAAATTATTTTTGTTTACCTGAAATTCAGATTGGACCTATGTTTTATCTGGCAACTCTAGTTAGCGCCATCCTTTGGGAGGGTGCTCCTGGATCCTCATGACTGAACCAGGCCTGGAGTGGTCCTCACCCTCACCCCAACCTGTATTCCCAGTTAGATCCCATTGGTATGTGGCCCCTAAGGGCACAGGGATGGGGTCACTCTGGCCAACCTGCACCCTTTGCCATGGGTGCTTTGGCCCGAGCACTCAGGCCCCTCTGGGTCTATATGTTCAGTGGTGGAGGAATCCAGCCCATACTCAGCTTCTCTGAGGGGTAGTCAAGATGTTTAGATAAAATATGTGCAGGAAATGGTGCTGTGGAAATCTAGGGTAGTGGTGTTACATACAAGGAAGCTGGAACACAATATTCCAGCTCACGGTTTAAAACAAAAGTGCAGAACCCAAGGGCCCCAATATCCAGAAGAGTGTGCCCATGAAAAGATGCCAAACAGATATCAACTCTTTGGGTGAACTGTGGAAAGGAGGGAAAGTCAGAATTGGGATTCCTACCCTAACTAGGTTCTTACTCTAGCTGTGGAAATCCAAAACATGGGATGAATGTGACAGTAAGGAAAGTGGAGAAGAAATAACATTTATTGTGTGAGCCACAGGTTCTGTGCCAGGCACTCTACACAGGTTATCTGATATAATGCTCTGGGCGACCTTGCAAGATCCATACTATTATTCCCATTTTACAGCTGGGAAACTGAGACCCTGTCCTAATTTAATCATAATTTTTACAGCTTGGGCCGTACTGTGGATGCAGTTTAGTTTTATCCTTCGTGAAGCTCTACTCTGCTTCTTCTATGGCCCTCCACCAGAGTAATTGGAATTCTAGTAAATGAGCAGGAACTCAAGCCCAGGAAACTCTTGCCCAAGACACATTTTCTTTCCACCACGCTATGATGCCTTACAGCCCACACTGAGAGTCACATAACCACTGCACTTTGGACTTCCCTAACGTCTTCTAAGATGGTCTAAAGCACCGTGCCCCCTTCCCTTGATTTACCTGCATTTACTCCTTTTTCAGCCGTATTTCACTCCCTCATTACTTGGGTTTGGAGGGTAGAGACTAGAGAGAGTCTCGGGCTAAACAGACCAAAGCAGGTGCTCTAATTTCCACCCCATTCCTAGACCATCATTGGTGGCCCCCCTGTGGCCTCACCTGCCTTCAGAGCCCGAGGGCCTCCTGGGACTAGTTGGGTCAGGCGGAAGAACTATGCCTTAGAAAAGGTGATTATTCTTTGACCAAACTTGCCCTGGTTACCACAGTCACTCTGAACAATGTCCTTTGTTGAGACAGCTCAAAGGATCCCCTCTGCCGTGAGCAAGCACCACAATTCCCACAGTTTCCTTTTGAACTAGAGGCTGAATTGCCCAGAGTTACAGAGAAAGGCAGCTTAGAAGAAAGGGGCAATCTACAGTCATCACAGAAAACCCAGGACCCTCACTTGCATCCGAGGTTCCACACCTCCAGGCCTGTCCTTCAGCCCAGGAGTCTGGCTTCCTGACGCTCCAGCCTCCCATGGCCCCCAGGGGATTGTCTTTGTCTGCTCAAAAGCCTCTAATCTCCCCAACAGCCACACAACTGCAGCAGCTCTTCCTGTGGGTACCAGCCTTGAGCGGCCAACAGCTTTAAAGGGCCTTTTCCAGAGGGAGGGAAGAGGGAAGAAAGGGACGGCCCTGGGGAATACAGCTTCAGGGGAAAATATCATGAGACCCAGTGAAGGGCTGAGGGAGCCGAGGGGAGAATGGGCCCCTGAGATTGTCAGGTAGCCGATTAGCTGTGAAGCCTGAAAGAGAACTCGGGATTCCTGACTCCCGGCCTGGTGACTTGAACCCCTGGCACTTCTCCCTTAAAGCCGGTACCTTGACCTACTTCTCAGAAGCCGCAGAGAAAGAACAGCCTCTAAAAACGATACCCAAGTATAGGAGCAGGTGGGTATCCAAGGGCTGAAGAAGTCATCTCCACAACCCACGAAACAGCTCAGGAGCCAGGTCAGGAGGACGCGCTCTTGGCCAGGTCCCTGAGAGCTGCCTCGGGCTGCAGGGAGAGTCTCAGGGGCACCAGGCTGCCTGCTGCTGTGAGAGCAGGGCCTGAGTGCCTGGGGTGGAGAAGGCTGCTGCAGACAGATTTTTACCTCCTCTAAACCAGATTTCACCAGTGAGTGAGGGAAGTTTGGGATACTGATTATTGACAAGTCGAGGTTTAAATGTACTAAGGCAGATCTCCAGCCACCATCATTTTCACTGCCTTTTGTTTACCCTGTGTTCACTCTGCAGAGAAGGGTCAGGCTGCCTTCATTTGCTGCTGTTCCCTACGGTCCCTGGAAAAGAGGCTTTTCTTTTACTTGAAGATCAAATCCATGTTTCCGGTAAAAAACTCAGGCATTATCATGCCCTTAACCCTGACTCCTCTGTCCTTTCACTCTCTCCTTGCTCCAGGCTGTCAAGAGGTACCTGCTCCCCACTGATTACCTCCCATCTCCAAGGGTGATACTTGCCCCCACGGGACCCAAGCCCACCCACGCTCTGAAGGACTTGAAAGCCCATGGTGTCATTTTTATTTGTTGATAGACGTGACTTAGAAAACACGGGAAGTGGAGAGCTGGTCAGGTAGATGATCTCAGAAGGTCAAAGCTGGCTTTCCTAGCCATCGCTAAGGAGACCTGCGCCAAACAAGGTTTGATGGAACCTTGAAGGAACAGGCTTGCCCAGAGGCTGGCCAACCTGGTTAAAGAAAGGTTTAAATGAAATTGGAGGAGAGGAAGAAAAACAGCTCCAGAAAGTTGCAAACCTGGCTACTGGGGAAAAAACCAGAAAGACATATGAGATGCTGAGCTCTAAGAGCTGAAAGTGGAGCCGGTGGAGGAGGAAGAGCCCGAGGACCTCACTGGGGCCAGATGCCAGCTCTCAGAGGAAGTTACCCTGGCCTGCCTGAGCCAAACCCAGTCTCCTTGGCCTTGTCTATTCACTGCCTCAGATTGACGTTGGACCCTGAAATCACCCTCCTTCTCCCCCAAATGATGCTGACTTACACTCATCGGCTCAGCTTTTGGCAGCCCTGCAGTTAGGAATCCCTGGCCCATTTCCCCCTCCCTGGACTCTGCCCGGCTGCAGGACTCCTCTTTGATAATCAGTCCCAATTATCAGCTTCTAAATCTCTAGCCCAGTTTTCTCTTTTCTGGCTCAGGGATGACAGATCACTTCAGTCTCATGAGAGGATACTCAGCAATTCTCAGGTGAAAATAATGGAGTAGCTCAGACATCTATATGCCAACATGCATATAACCAAAAAGTCAATTTGATTTTGAACCTGTTAATATCTGATGTCTGTTAGGTTAGGACTCATTTGTGTTCTAATTTACAGAACATGCATTTATCGAGAGCCTGCTACATGCAAGAGACTGTTAGACACAGTGAGGAGAGACAACTAAGAATGTCCTTGCCATTCAGAAAACTGACATTCTAGGAGAGAAGGTAAGTCAAGACAGAAATATGACATGTCAGAAAAGAGATAAAAATAGT
Source organism: Lagenorhynchus albirostris (assembly GCF_949774975.1). Taxonomy (NCBI): domain Eukaryota; kingdom Metazoa; phylum Chordata; class Mammalia; order Artiodactyla; family Delphinidae; genus Lagenorhynchus; species Lagenorhynchus albirostris. The sequence goes on from NC_083107.1 coordinate 70,200,787, forward strand.
TCTAGGACTTAGACTCTGAAAGCTGCAAAATGCTGCTTTAAAAAATTAAAGAAAATACAAATAAATAGAAAGACATCCATGTTCATGGATTGGAAGATTTAATATTGTTAAGATGCCCATAGTATCCAAAATGATCTTCAGATTTAATGCAATCCCTACTGAAATTCCAATGGCGTTTTTCTCATAAATAGAAAAAAACAACCCTAAAATTCATATTGAACCACAAAAGACTCTGAATAGTCAAAGCAATTTTGAGAAAGAAGAACAAATTGAAAACATCACACTTCCTGATTTCAAGTTATATTACAAAGTGATAGCAATCAAAACAGTGTGGTACTGGCATAAAGAAAGACATATAGAAAAATGGAATAAAATGGAGAGACCAGAAATGAACCCTCGCATGTATGATCAAATGATTTTCAACAAGCATGCCAAGACCATTCAATGAAGAAAGAAAAGTCACTTCAACAAATGGTGCTGGGAAAACTACATATCCTCATGCAAAAGAATGAAGTTAGACACTTATTTTACATCATACACAAAATTAATTCAAAATGGATTAAAGATTTAAACATAAGGCTTGAAACTGTAAAACTTAGAAGAAAATATAGGGAAAAAATCTCCTGCACATTGGTCTTGGAGATAATTTTTTGGATATGACACCAAAAGTACAGGTAGCAAAAGCAAAAATAAACAACTAGGACTACATCAACCTAAAAAGCTTCTGTATAGCAGGAAACAATCAACAAAATGAAAAGGAAACCTATGGAATGGGAGAAAATATTTACAAACCATATATCTGATAAGGGGTTAATATCTAAAATATATGAGAAACTCATACAACTTAATAGCAAATAATAATAATAACAACTAACCTGATTTTAAAATGGGCAAAGGAATTCCCTGGTAGTCCAGTGGTCAGGACTCCACACTGCCACTGCAGGGGGCTCGGGTTAGATCCTTGGTCGGAGAACTAAGTTCCCGCAAACCACATGGTGCGGCCAAAAAAAAAAAAAAGAAAAAAGAAAAATGGGCAAAGGATCTGAATATACGTTTTTCCAAAGAAGACATACAAATGGTCAACAGGTATCTAAAAACGTACTCAACATCACTAATCATCAGGGAAATGCAAACCAAAACCACAGTGAGATATCACTTCATGTCTGTTAGGATGGCTATTATCAAAAAGGCAAGTGATAACAGAAGTCGGTCAGAGTGTGGAGAAAAAAAGAACTATTGTACACTGTTGGTGGGAATGTAAATTGGTAGAGCCAGCATGGAAAGCAGCATGGAAGTTGTGTAAAAAATAAAAAAATAGAATTACCATACAACCCAGCAATTCCACTTCTGAGTGTATAGCTGAAGGAAATGAAATCAGTATTTTGAAGAGATATCTCCACTCTCATGTTTGTTGCAGCATTATTCACAATAGCCAAGATATGGAAACAACCTAAGTGTTCATCAAAGGATGAATGGATAAAGAAAATGTGATATATATATATATAACTTCTTTGTGGCCCAATATATGATCTATCCTGGAGAATGTTTCATGTACGCTTGAAAGGATTGGATCCTGGGGAGCCAAACATCCACATATATCTTCCTTCCCAAATTTCCAGCATAAAAGCATTCCTACTTAATATATGCAACAATTCCTCCTACAATTAAAAATATACTATATCCTTCCCAAGAGGAGAAAGCCCTAGCCTGTCAGTTACTGAATTCAGCTCCAAGTGTAGAGTCTCAGAGTGATATCCATTATTCCTCTATTTCATCATGACTTGTCTCAATATTTGCGTCCTATAAATTAAATGATTATTTTAAATAATACCAGCATACGCTATATAAAATAGTAGACAAGACAGGAAGAGGAAATTAGAGAGAATTTACCTGAAGTAGATAAATTAAAGTATTTAGTATACCAGGGAAGGAAGCACAAGTGAAAATGGACTTGGTAGGGTAAATTTCCCTGTAGCCAGGTTAATGTACAGCCTCCATCCTACCACCTTGGCCACTTTGTTTGATCCCACTGAGCAGGCATTGGGGTAGCTTGGGAAGGAACCTGAATGATATTCTCAGAGTGAGTAATCTGTTCACCTGATTAATTGGGTCCATTCCATTAGGTTTTTCCACATTCTTCTTCCCCAAATGACTTCAGTGTTATTTCTGACCAAGATGTCACTCCAAATACTTCTTCCTCAAAATTCTCCTTCAGTCTCGTTCCAAGTTCCTAACCATACAGCCCAAACACCAGACACTGCCCATGACTCATCGTAAATTCTTACTTCAGGTTATCTCTTCTTTTGGATAGAGATAGCTGTGTGAGGTTCTGCCTACTGGGAGTATATTTCATCTCCACTGTCCTTTGGGACTAATCTGAGTGGGGTTGCTACTAGATTTGGCTAGTAGGGAACTAACTCCATATGAGATCATGGCGTTGAGGAAGGGGCAGCAAGGCAGCAGAAATTGGCATACTGGAAGTGTGAGCAAACTTCTCAAATAATTTATTGTGCTTTCAGGACCTGCTTGGACATTTTCTCATATACATTGCTTTCTAGTGTGCTGCTAACCACACCCAACCTTATGGCATTGTGGCTCAGATGATACCAAGTTCATGATGGACAGCTCAAGATAGCATTGTCACCAGGTGCTCCACAGTTGACATTCACTGCTTTTTCAGAAGCAGGCTGAGAAGTATCTCTTACAAAGACAACAGTTGCTTGCTGAAGAGGTCGTAGATTGATGGAAAACCATAGGGGTCTCCACAGTGATTCTCTTAATTAGGCTTGCCACAAGCTCCATTTAGCAACTCAATCTGCCATTGATAACTCAAGCACCCTTTGAATCCACTGGGTCATTAAGGCCACATATGCTGCAGCCTAGAGAAAATTTTCTTTCTTTGGGCCTTACTCAAAACTTGGAAGTCTTTTAAGTCACTCGGTAAACAGTTTGGAGAAGCACACCAAAATGTGAACTATATTACCTGGAAAGTCCAAGAAGGCCCAGTAAGCACTGGGCTTCTTTCTTTGTGATGAGAGTACCAGGGGTTACAAAGTGTTCTTCATTTTGTATGAACTCTCCTGACGTGACTTAGACCACTGAACCTCTAGAAATCCCTGAGGCAACAGACCCCTGTACTTTCTTAGAATTTTCCTGCCTCCCTCTTTCTTTCATGTTTTTTTGTTGTTGTTGTTGTTTTTGTTTGTTTTTACCAAGGTACCTGATACTTCTGGGTCTCCATATCTGATCATCATGATGTCATCCATATTTTACTGTAGCATGATGTCCAATGGGATAGACAGACAATCAGTGTCTTATGCATTTAAATTGTAGTACAGGAACAGAGAGATGACATAGTGCTGAGGAAAATGGTGTATTTCTCCACCAGGTGAAAGCAACCTTTTTCTCTGGTGTTTTCTAATTACTGGGATAAAAAAACATTAGAACATTAGGGATAAGCTGCAGTCTTCTGGGTACCAAAGTCCACATTGTTTTGATCTAGTAGGAGACCCCAACTGGAACAGCAGATACAATCGGAGGCATCACCTAGTTAAGTTTACAATAAACCAGGGGTACTGAGGACCCATGTTATTCTCAGGATCCAGCCAGATTCTTCACTATCTCAACTAAAGAGTTAATGGAAATATGATAGAACTCTGTACCGTGCATCTAACAAGACTATTATGGTGGCAACTGTATTAATGACTTCCTTGGGGAGGTAGTATTGCTTTTGACTGTTTTTTGGTTTGTTTGTTTAGTAGGAGGGATTGCAGGTACTTCGACATGGCCCTGTTTACCTAATAAGCCTTATTCCACAGGTGAGGAATCCATTTCTATGATTATGCCAATCTCTGAGACTGTTTAGTCCAACTCGAAACTCAAGAACTGAGGAAATAACTGTGGGATTTCTCTGGGATTCTAGGGCCCACTGTGAAGTAGATTCTGGTCAAAATTCCACTTACGAGCTGGCTCCCATAAGCCCCACTCCAACCAGTGGGCAATAGCAGTATTAAGTGTTCTGAAGAATTAGTGTTAGCTCAAAGTCAATGTCCAATAACCCATAAATGATCCTTTTACTTCCCCTCAAGTTACCTTGGTAAATGGCCACAATTCCCTTTGGGAAAGGGTAGAGGAAATATAAACTGTTTTACTTGTGGTGGCTGCAGTGTTGTTCCTCAAAAGTACCCAGGCTTTCCCTTTATTCATGGAATCTTGGATCTAGTAATTGGATGTGGGGCTGTCACTCTATTGTATTGACTTGAATCAAATGTTTTTGATTGGAGTTTGGTTTTGAAATTTTTGAATTATTTATTCAAAATAATAATTTTTAAATTTTTTATTTTTAAAAATATATTTTAAATCAAATGGGATCCCAGTGGCTAATTATTTATTTTGGTACTGAGGACCCATGATAAAAAAAAAAAAAGTGAAGGTCTGAAACATCATGCTGACCTTGCTGCCCCAGGTGGAAATTATGTCCCCATATCACTGGCAATTAAGTGCCCATATAGCCTCTGCTGAGCCAGAATCTGTCCACTGTGATTGAAATAAGAGGGGGAGGAGCTTTTCATCTGTAGCATATCACAGGCATTCCTGGCCTACTTAGAGTAGCCACTAAAGCACTCTCAAAGGTTTCTTTCATGAGCTTTTTCTGGGCCTCCTTAGAGACATAGAAAGAAGACATGATAAATGCCCTCCAATATTTCTATCTTCCGATGTCTTTGAATTTCTTCCTCAACGTTATACCACATTGTACCTCAGCTTTGTTTAGCATTCTCCATTGTGACTAGGTTTTAGGCAACCCACGAAGAAAATATTTAGAAACACTTCCAACTACTCAAGCCAAGATGTTAAATTCAAATTTCTAGCAAATGCACCCTTGTCGATAAATTCAGCCTGAATCTAAGTTTTGTTTTTTCCTCCTTAGAAAATCCATCCTCATGTGTGTTTCCCCCATTTTCATGTAAATTAGCAAATCTTGGTGTGTGCATCTGTGTATGTGTGTGTGCCTTACCCACAGTATGGGCTGATCCCTAATCCCAGTTTATACCTTATAATTGGCCCCTTGGGTGTGCTGGTACCTAATTTTAGTCAAATGTTTGGAGATAATGAGGAGTGAAGGGAGTAGAACACAGGATAATTGGCTTCCTTCAGTAAGGTAACTCCCTTCGGTGGATCTCCATGGAAAGCAATAATAACCTCATTAGATATGGCTGGTGATGAAGGCTCAGTGAGGTTTAGGGGTACAGGGTTCCCCAAGTTCTTCAGATATTCCCATATATCCCCACTGTGGTTCTTGAGGTGCAGCACTTTCCTGATCAATGCCCTAACTTTCACATAAGAGACCTGGTGAGGCTGTAAATTCAGTGGACTTTGTAATCTGACAACTCATGGAGTCTGGCTTTCAGTTATCTCGGTCATGCAGCTGTAAGAAATGAGTTTCTTTTTTGCACAGTCTTAGAAAACGTTACAATTTGTATTATGATTTGAAAATTTAAGGATTTGAGCTTGTCATTTATTTTTGTTTAAGCAAACTAGATGCAACAGAAGAAGTGACACCATCCTGTAGTCCTTTAATTCTTTTTGACTCTCCTGGTTTGGCAGGAGCAAATAATTGCTTCTAATGAGCAGCAATCAGAGACTTTATTTATCTTTTAATTTTTCCTACCATTTTATGTCACGGACATATCATCCCTATAGACTAACAGAATATTTTCTGCTCTTGGTATTAAGTAACCAGCTAGCAGGTTCCCTGTCTCATGCATTTCCCCAAGGTTCTGTTGTCTGCAACCATCTCCCAGCACCAATTTCTCTGTACTACTCAAAGATCTTGGTCCAGATAACATAAACTAACTCTGGCTAACTTAGAAAAGAAACTCCTTGGAATGGTATAGGATCACAGACTCAACGGGAAGGTGAAGATCAAAACCCAGCCAGGAACCAAGAGAGACTGGGCATGCAAATACGATCAAGATCATGCCACCAGAATAAGGCCACCATCACTGGCACCACCACTGCTGGCTGCTGTCACTCTTGGTGTCACAAAGGATGCCCCCTCCCCACATCTGTACTCTAAACTCTTCTACCATCGAAACGACAACAAATAAAACCTCTCACCTTCTGTGTCTTCACATTCCTCATTCAATATTAAAAATCCTGTGCAGTAGCATCTGGCTCACTGAGCCTAGATCACATGCTAATACCTTTGGTGGAGAACAAGGAGAGCCGTCCCCTTTGGTTTCCACAGTGGGAGGTGGAGCTCTGTCTCCCACATCTTTTGGATTCCCTCAGATGAGAAGGGTGTTTAGATGCTAGGTGGTCCCACTCCTTTCTACCCAGGAAAAGTCTACTGTAGTCCTTAAATGGAAAGGATTTAGAACAAACATTGCAAAGAGAGAATTAAAGCCTAAGGTAGGCAAAGTAATTTAATAAAGTTAATTATTTTAATACGTTTAAAATTTTTAAATTTATTTAAAATTAATTACCAAAACCCCCCATGTCTAGACAAATTTCTTCCTAAGATGCTAAGAAGACTTGGAAAACGGATTGCAAAGTAGCTATCAATAAACTTTAAAAATTCATGAGAAACTAGAGAGGACTTGAAACTGGGTTGACCTTGTATGAAAGGAAAGAGTAGGTTCTGCTAATTACCAGCTTGGTGGTGAATATTGACAATTAATAGAATCTCCTGATTAAACAGAGTTGCTTGCTGTGAACACCTAACAAGTAATTAAGTGAACAGCTGGAGCCAGTATGAATTTGTTAAGGACAAATCATAGTACCCATCTTTTTTTTCCTTTTTGAATCAATTGATAGATTTGCAGGCCATTGGTGGACAACATGAGATTGTTATAAAAACTGTTAACTTTAGAGTTAAAAATATCTTTATTTGCTTTTAGTGTAAAAATAAAACATGGTAATTATAGAAAAGGTAGATAGTTTTCTAGTTTAATAACCCCCAACTATTACCTCTGCTTCCTTTCCACTGAAAAACACTAAAATGACACTAAGGGAACAAGAAAGATAAAAATTCATAAGGATAAAGAAATTAGGAGAGGAGATAAAAGGATTAATAATGACAACAAATGTTTGGAAGATGAAAAATAAATTGACGAGTGGTAACTGATTTGGCAGAGAAAAATAAGCTGAAAGCAGGTGCCTACAGAAGATGCCAATGAAAGACAATTTAGGCAGCAGAAGCCCAGAAAGGCTCAGGAATCAAAGGCACTAAGAACCTCAGATGTAAAGGGTAGAGTTGAAAACAGGTACAAACCCTGACCATCTACATTTCTGATAATCATTTTAGTCAGTTGCTTTTAAATATAAACTATCAGCCAATCAGACCTTTAAGAAAAGCATCTAACATGAAAGAGAACAAAACACAAAACAAATAAACAGTGAAAAGAACTTGTAGGATATAGAGACAGATCCTGCATGCCACTCAGCATGGCCAAAAAATAGGAAAAAAAAAAAGTCTGCGAAAATGGGGCTCTTTGTTGTTTTTTATATCAACAAAGAGAGAAGATTTTATATCCATGAAAGATGACATTTTACACTTAGAGCCTTATCAGTTTGTTATACAGGCAAGGGGTAGCCAACTGGGTAAACCTCCCATACGCAAGAGCACTCTTGTTTTCTTTTGTTTTACGTATTGGGATTTTTAAAATGTCTTTAAATTTTTTTTAAGGGTTCTAGAGTTAGAATTTTTGACTGTAAGCAACCGAAACTAAAACTGGATAACTTAAGAAAAATGCAATTCATTAGAAAGTTATGGGTAGTTCACCAAATAAAAAGCATAGGTGAAAAATCAGAATCAGAAAGGGCAGGAGCCAGGGGAGCTCTGGGCTCCTGGCAGCAGGAATTAATAGCCATTTGGATCAGGGCATGACTGCTGTGATGCATCAGTTCCAACTTTTCTTTGGTCCTTTATGTGCTAGAAGACAGAACCAGCCCAACTGTCCTAGGTTGGGCCAGGTATACACCCTCTGGCTAGGGAAGCAAAAGACACCTTATTAGATAGTTTCACTAAAAGTACCCAGTGAGAAAGGGAAATTTTCCCCGAAGAAATTCAGAGTGATATTATTAGAAGAGTGAATAAAAACTAGAGGGAAAACCCCACCAAATTTCTACAATATCTATGGCTAAAAATAAGTTTGGAAACCATGAATCTGCAGAATTCTGTTTTTTTATTTTGCAATGACAAAGAATAATTCATTGAGGGCTTCCCTGGTGGCGCAGTGGTTGAGAGTCCGCCTGCCGATGCAGGGGACGCGGGTTCGTGCTCCGGTCCGGGAGGATCCCACATGCTGCTGGGCTCATGAGCCATGGCCGCTGGGCCTGCACGGCTGGAGCCTGTGCTCCGCAACGAGAGAGGCCACAACAGTGGGAGGCCCGCGTACCGCAAAAAAAAAAGAATAATTCATTGAAAGTTTGTACAAAAATGTATTAGTTAATTAATGACTCATTGGACATTAAGGGTTTTTTTTTCTATTTTTTGCTTTTACAAACAGTACCTCAGCAAACATCCTTAGAGCCCCATTTTCGCAGACTTCTTTTTTTTTTTTTCCTAGTTTTTGGCCATGCTGAGTGGCATGCAGGATCTTAGTTCCCCAACCAGGGGAAGCTGCGGCCCCTGCAGTGGAAGCCCGGAGTCTTAACCACTGGACCGCCAGGGAAGTCCTGCAGACATATTTATTAAGAAGTGGTAATTTTTGTCTTCTTTATAGAATGATTATAGACCAGGTGGAAACTTGTACCCTGAATGGATTACATATGAAGAATGCTGCTGGTCCATTGATGCTGATTTACAGAGACTTTCCTAAAGTTATATTGATTTTGCCCTTGGCCTTTTTCTGGTCACCAATTTTATGGATGATTCAAATATAACATTAAGGGCTTCCCTGGTGGCGCAGTGGTTGAGAGTCCGCCTGCCAATGCAGGGGACATGGGTTCAAGCCCTGGTCCGGGAGGATCCTGCATGCCGTGGAGCAACTGGGCCCGTGCACCACAGCTGCTGAGCCTGCACTCTGAAGCCCGCGGGCCACGACTGCTGAGCCCTCATGCCACAACTGCTGAAGCCCACACACCTATAGCCCCTGCTCCGCAACAAGAGAAGCCACCACAATGAGAAGCCCGTGCAACGCAACGAAGGGTAGCCTCCGCTCTCCGCAACTAGAGAAAAGCCTGCGCGCAGCAACGAAGACCCAACGCAGCCAAAAATTAAATAAATAAATAAATAAATAAAAGACTTATTTAACAAACTTACAGATGACGTAGATCTAAGAATGATGACAAATATGATAATAGAATGTCATCAAACTTCAAAATGATCTGTGTGAGCTAAAACACTGGGTCCAACCCAACAAAATTAAAACTAATAGGAACAATTTAAAAGTTCTGTACCTGTTTAAAAAAAAAAAATCAACTGCCTAGAGACAGGAAGGTTAAGCGCTATTTGGACAGAAATTCACACAAAAAGGTCTGAAGGTTTTATTAAATGCAAGGTCAATATAACTCAACAGTATGATATGGCTGCTAAAAAACAAAAACAGTGTAGTCTTAGAATGTATTAAAATAAGTAAAATGTCTGATCTTTGGTGGTGTTGGCCCCTTGCACCTTTTGCCTGGTCAGACTAAATAGAGTTTGGGGTTTAATTTTGACTGGTTACACTTTAGAAGAGATATTAACAAATTGGAGTGCATGTAGAGAAAGGCATCTGGAAGGTATAATGATAACTTACCGAGTGCTCACTATGTACCAGGCACCATACTGAAAACATTTAGAGAGCTAGGAAGTAGGTATAACTTTATACCTATTTTACAGATGGGAAGATTGAGTCATGGGAAATTAGATAACTTGCTCAAGTTTACCCAGCTAGAAAGTGGGACTGAAACCCAGTAGTCCAAGCCCAGAGATAGCTGTCAACCACCCCACTCACTGCTTCTCTATTTTAAAGCAAAACATATGACTCCATCATACACGTGTGATTTGAGGAACTCTGAGCAGATCCTCTGCAGAGAAATATCTCAGTGGTTAGCTGGCCCGTACAAACAGACCAGTTATGCACTTGACTTTTATAGTTCTTTTATATCTAAATCTAAATATCTAAATATTTTACAAATTGAAAGTCAGCTGAGAAAAGATTTTGATAAAAGGGAGAATTGCCCACAGGTGCTATACAGTAGAATTGATTCATTCAACTATTTATTGAGTGCTACAGTGTACTTGACAATGTGGTAGGCCCTGATAACAGAATGATGAAAAAGGCTATCATGGGAATTCCCTGGCGGTCCAGTGGTTAGGACTTGGTGCTTTCACTGCTGGGGCCTGGGTTCAATCCCTGGTCAGGGAACTAAGAGCCTGCAAGCCATGGTGTGGCAAAAAAGAAAAAAAAAAAAAAAACAGAAAAAAAAAGAAAAGAAAAAGAAAGAAAAAGGCTATCATTTCTTTACCCTGGCAGAATTTACCTCCAATGAAGGGCTGAATAACAGAATAAGTGATAGTAGCAAGTATAGTTGGTGAATAAAAAAAGAGGGGGAACTATGGAATCATACGATAGGGAAATCTTCTCCAGTCTAGTGGGGTAGCAGGTGGGGGTGGGGGTGAATTTCCTCGGGAAGTGAAGGCCAAGTTGAAACTTGAAGAGTCGGTCAACACTTTCCCCAGAGAAAGGGATGTAGACAGAAAGAGTTTACCAGGAAAGGGGAGCTGTTCATTTAATCCCAGTAAGAAATGATAATGGTTAAGTCATGGGCTGTGCGGTGAATAGAGAATGGATTTTCCAAAGAATGGTGTGCATACCATCAATCAATACTTATTACTTCAGGTCCTTCACAGATATATACATCCGTTTACTAATTGTGTGTTTATTTTAATATGCATTAGAAAAATATATAACTAGCATATCAAACCTGTGATTTCCCAGATAGGATTGTTTAATATGAAACTAGATGCTTGAGTTTTAAAAAGAAAGTCAATTAAAAATATTAAACAAATAATGATACTGGTGGCACTGTATTTAGAGAGCTCTTGGCGGGGAGCTAGGCTGCAGAATGGCTGGGTACACCTCTTTGTCTAGGGTCAGCCCTGCCAGTAACAGCCATGTCCTGCCCGCCCCCTTTACCCACCCTCCTGAACTCTCTCTACACAGTGTTTGACCCAAGTCTTGTCCTTCTGTGTCTTGGTCTTGAAATTTCTCGCTCTGCTTATGTGTGAACAGCTTTCTCTCACCATCTCCTCAACACTGGTTTTTGCAGCCCTCTAATTCAGACTGGTAATATGAGTTTCAGAGCTCTTAGTATTTTCCTTTTTATTTTTTATTTTTTTGCGGTACGCGGGCCTCTCACTGTTGTGGCCTCTCGTTGCGGAGCACAGGCTCTGGACGCACAGGCTCAGCGGCCATGGCTCACGGGCCCAGCCGCTCCACGGCATGTGGGATCTTCCCGGACCGGGGCATGAACCCGTGTCCCCTGCGTTGGCAGGCGGACTGTCAACCACTGCGCCACCAGGGAAGCCCAGCATTTTCCTTTTTAGTTTTTTAAAAAAACACTTATTCTTTTATCTTAAAGCTTTAGAGTATCCCTTTTTTGAAACGCAGTAATTCCCATACTCTTCCCCCCTTCCCTCCCATTCTCGAGCCCACCTGTACCTCCCAGCCTTTTCAGCATCATAACGAGTTCTCATCCCAGGTCGTGTTATTGACACCTCAGCAGAATTAGAGCTCAGTTCCACTAGCGATAACCTACTTCGTTCAGACTGAGCAGAGCTGAGCAGGATGACTGGGTCTGTGAATGAGATTCAGCGTTTGAACACCCTCCCTCCCCACTGCTGCTGGGACAAAGCATTTCTCCAAACACCATTACTCCATATTCCAACAAGGACTGTGTACAAGGGGCTGCTACACAAGCACAACACACAACAGAGAATACAGAGAGACAGGCAACACACACACACACACACACACACACACACACACACACACACACTCAAATGACCATAAAGATAACCTTCTGTTTGGAGCCAGGATCTGTCTCACACATCTACGCTAAAGCCAGGGAAATGCGTGACGCCTGGTTTAGGCTCAGGATATGGGAAAGGAGACAAATGTGTCATCGCTGTGGCCAGGAGCAAGCATGCCTGAGTCACGGAAACATGCTGTCCTTGCTCCTTTCTCCATGTGACCCACCGGCAGCTCTGGGAATAACCAGTGCTGGTCCCTAGCCACATGGTTTAAGGGACAGCCAGAGATTTAGTTCTGAGACATCACGATGACTATTTTGGAACAAAGAGGGAAGTGGGAAAGCAGAGTGCTAGTAGCAATAACACTGGAGACTGACAGTCCAGCTCTTAGCCACGTTCCCCATGGAGGAGGCCATGTTCCTGGGATGTCCCAGGGCCCACTTCAACCTTGACCCAATGCTTTTTTCCTAATATCAGAGGATTCAGTTGTTAGGACTTGCCAGGGTGATATGGAGGTTTCCAAGGGCAATAGAAATCATTGGGAAAGAGTCCGTGAGTAAATTCTTCTACAATCCCTTCTTAACATCTAAAAATACATCATATGAAATAATGTAACTGAACAAAGTTTAAAAAAGGAAGACCACGGAATGTGAAAATGATTCATGACAAATATAACTTGTAGAAGTTTATATTCCTAAAAAATCTGGATCTAATAAAAATGTATATGGCTAATCATTAGCTTCTACCTGGCAATTGACCAGAGTAGGAAAGGATAAGAATAGACTTATACACAGGAAAATAGATAGAAACCATCGATAGAAATTAAACTATCTAATTCTAAATTATTGATAGAAATTAGGTAAATATCAATCAAACAACTTAGAGATTCTATTGTATGTTTATAGTACAGCAAAAGTGAAATAATAAAAGCCAGCATCAGATTCAAGTAAAGAATCCCAAAGGAAAAAATATTTGCACGGTGATGCATTCACTGTATTACTTATGATGCTCAAAATAATTTAGAAACAGCTCCTAAATCTCTCACAATAAAGATATGGTTGAATAAACGATGGCATGTCAATAAATGGAATATTATATAGTCATTAAAAATAGTAAGTGTGATGGTCATCAACATGTGTATATTTGGAAGAAATGCAGGAAGACAAGGAGTATGTAGGCAACAATTCCAAGTGAATGTGCACCTTCTCATGAGGGTTAGAAGTGGTTTCAGAGAGGTGTACTTGGCTTATGGAGTTTCCTTTTCTATAAGTGCATAATAGAAAGTGTATATAGACATATATAAAAGAGGGGGTGGAGAGTAATTTCTTTTTTCTCCTTGATTCCCAGGGAGACCATAAGGATGAATTAAGTGGTTTGAACTTCTTGGATGAAAATATTAGATGCTTGAATTGGTGAATGGTTCGGGTACTTCCTTGGAGACATTGAAGAATATCCATGTGTCAACTGTTAGGATGTTTTAATTTAATTAACTTATGACGTTAGGAAATGCTTGTGAGTCATTCTGTTGGTTTTTTTTTTAAGATTCTAGAATGCATCCCTCCTCACGTCTCCCCCACCCCTGCTGTCATATACACACATACACACATGTACACAGTACATTAAAATTAGACCTTATTATTTGGCATTAGTAAGAAAGGAAGAGATGGAATCTCCATAGTTACCGTGTGTGCCTCCACACCTATCATATTTAATTCATTGCCTTACTCCTCCCACTTGGCTCTCTCCTGCTACCCACTCACCACACACACACACAGACACGCACACACACACACACACACACACACACACACACACACACCGTACAAATTGCACCAACACCACCCAGAACTGGTTCTATGGATCTGTTACCGACCAGGGTTCTTGGACTCCTTAATCAATAGAATTTGATAAGAGGCCAGATGAGAAATTCAGGCAAGGTTTTATTGGGACTTGTGCTGCAGCAGGAGGGAACGAAAACAAGTAACAGGTGCCCTTTCTCGCTCTCTGGGCGGGGATGGGGGGATGGGGGGGCGGTGAGCTGATCCTTTAAATTGACTAAGGGCAGGGGCGGATCCATGGGTCGGGCCAGAGGAGTGGCTTAAGTGGTCTGCCCACCCCCTCGGCGGTGCTGTGTGCAGGGATCTTGCGCGGTACCCTGCTTTTGCTCCCGATACCTCAGAAGTGGCAGTTGGGTTTTTGGTCTTTGTGTATCTTGGTATCCATAATTTGCCCCAAGTGTGTATGTACACAGTTATTTTTAGTCCCTTATAGTTTCTTTGTATTCTGTTGCTTGAGGAGATGTTTGTCCAGGTGCAAGCACTGCAGCAAAGGGTCCCAGGTTCCAGGTCCCAGCCTGTCTCAGATCTGCCATTAATGATATGGTACCATAAACTGAGAAATTCTAAATCTATTTCTTTCTCTTGTCCTTTCCCTATCTTGGTGTTTCCCCAGTACCAGTGATGACGTAACAGGTCAGGCTTACATCAGAACCAGAAGAAATGGGCAGAGTTGCCAAATCATTTGGAAAACACTTTATATGAAAACAGTGAATCTTTTAATTATATAAGGAGATAATTATATCATTATCATATAATGATAAAGAAATATATTTAAACATTGAATTTTAACATTACATTTCTCAAAACATAATGTTTCATTATTTTGAGAGTTATGAAAAATGAGCTTCTTAAATGACATCTGATGCTTGTGAAACTGCAAAAGAATTACAGAACGGCGATCTGTCCCACTCCTCCGTGAGAGTGCTCAAGATATGTTATTAAGTTAAGAAATCAGAATACAAAACTATGTAGATGATAAGAGATCAGCTATGTAACACACATACACACTCATGCATTCGGAAAAAATTTTAATAGTGGCTATCTGGAAAATGGTGGAATTGTGAGTAATTTAAATTTTCTTCTATATAATTTCCCAAAGTTTCCACTTTTCTATCATAAGTGTGTGCTAGCTTTAGCACAGAGAGAAAATCAGAAGAGTTGTTAATAGAAAACAATATCCAAGAGTCTGGGAAGAAGCCCTGCCATGAGGCGGCCGGGTCAGGGGCCAGCAGCTATTAGAGCTCCACTTACCGAGCGGAGTTCAATGAGGACCGCGTCTGGTCAGGGACAGGCTCTCAAAAGAGGATGGCCAGAAAGGGCTGGAGAAATAAATCAGGACTGAGAGAATGACATGGCACATGTGACAAAACCTTTAATGCTTAGGTCAGATGGCTCCGAGGAGCGTCAGTAAGGAAGCGTAACCGTGACTATGCATTTGGAGAAGGTTAAACAGGACCTCGGAGGACATCTGCTCCAATCTCCTCATTGTCAGAAAAGAGCCTCAGAAGAGCTAAACTCATTCCCTCAAAGCCACTCCATGGCTCTCTGCTTCCCGGGGTGGTGAGTTGAAGTGCTGTCGTTGTGATTGTTGCCGCTGTTCGCATGATGAAAGGACATCACATAATCTTTGACCAGGAATGGAAATCCTGACGGGCCTGCTTCCCTAACGTCGCTCCAGGTGACTGGGACAGATTCCCAATATTTCTGTAATTCTCATGGCTCCAACCTTCATCCCCAAACCTACTGCTTGGGTCTTGGGTCAAGCTCTCATTAGTTTGTCTCCTTTTCCTGTTTCTCCTCCTTCTTTTCATTCTCATAGTGTTTAAGTCTACAAATAAATGTGAAAGAATAGTGCAAGAACTCTCATGTAACCTTCTCCTAAACAGAAAATTGGTAACATTTTGGCACATCCCTCTCTTTCCTTTCTCTCTCTCTCTTACAACACACACACACTATACACAACAAATACCCTCAAAGGTCTTATTTTCTCCCTGAATCATCTCATTTACTTTCACTGGCTCAGAAACTATCAATAGGCATTCATGCCACCAGCTGATGTATATCTGATGCTGTATATCTTAATTATATCTCACTACCTGCTGGACAATTCTATCTGGATGTCCCACAGGTACTGTGCAGTCAAAACCAAACTCATCTTCCCCCAACTCCGATTCTTTACTGTAGCTGGTGGCACCATGATTCCGCCCTGTCACCAAGATACAAACTTGGAAGTCAAACTGACCTTCCACCTGACCACGCATCCCATCAACCCCCAACTCCTGCCAAGCTTCCCTCAGAAACAAGTCTTAACTCAGTTTCATGACTTTTTCTCCACCTTGGCTTCATATCAGAATCACCTGAGGAGCTCTTAAAAATCCCCACACCCCGGGCTTCCCTGGTGGCGCAGTGGTTGAGAGTCCGCCTGCCGATGCAGGGGACACGGGCTCATGCCCCGTTCTGGGAAGATCCCACATGCCGCGGGGCGGCTGGGCCCGTGAGCCATGGCCGCTGAGCCTGCGCGTCCAGAGCCTGTGCTCCGCAACGGGAGAGGCCACAGCAGTGAGAGGCCCGTGTACCGCAAAAAAAAAAAAAAAATCCCCACACCCAGGCCCCACCACAGGCCATTTAAATCGGGACTCAGGCATCAATAGCTTGTTAAAGGTCCCCAGGTGATTCCAATGAGCAGCCAAGCTAGGAATCTCTGGTTTAGCCCTCCGTCTGCTCTCAACCGTCAGCATTCAGTGTCGCTGGCTTTCCACTTCCACTCCAGCAATAATGAACTTCTTATAAACGCACCTCTCCTCCTCCGCCTGGCTGCTGCTTGTCTCCATCACACTCCCCACCATCCCACCCTCCAATCTGGCTTACTCCTACTTATCTTATGACTCTGGCATTTGCCTCCTCCAGGAAGTCCTCTCTAATTCACCAATCTACGGTTGAGTTAGGTATTCCTCCTCTGTACTCTCTTGGTGCCCAGTAATATCTAATATCAGTGTGCTTAGCAAGCTGTTTTTGTTTGTTTGTTTGTTTTTTACATCTTTATTGGAGTATAATTGCTTTACAATGGTGTGTTAGTTTCTGCTTTATAACAAAGTGAATCAGTTATACATATACATATGTTCCCATATCGCTTCCCTCTTGCGTGTCCCTCCCTCCCACCCTCCCTATTCCACCCCTCCAGGCAGTCACAAAGCACCGAGCTGATCTCCCTGTGCTATGCGGCTGCTTCCCACTAGCTATCTACCTTACGTTTGGTAGTGTATATATGTCCGTGCCTCTCTCTCGCTTTGTCACAGCTTACACTTCCCCCTCCCCATATCCTCAAGTTCATTCTCTAGTAGGTCTGTGTCTTTATTCCTGTCTTACCCCTAGGTTCTTCATGACATTTTTTTCCTTAAATTCCATATATATGTGTTAGCATACAGTACTTGTCTTTCTCTTTCTGACTTACTTCACTCTGTATGACAGACTCTAGGTCTATCCACCTCATTGTCACAGCTTACCCTTCCCCCTCCCCGTATCCTCAAGTGATGGGTTGGATTTTGATCAGTATTTTTTCACTCCATACATGCCATATATATATCATATATATGTAAAAGCATCCATGTATATCATATATGTACACATATATATATTACATATTTTCTGGAACCATTCGAAAGTAGGTTGAAGACAGCAAAACACTTCACTCCTCAATTTTCCAGCATCACTTAAGAATAAGACATTCTCTGACATAGCAATGATATCATTATCACACCTAAAAAAACTAATATCTAGGGCTTCCCTGGTGGCGCAGTGGTTGAGAGTCCGCCTGCCGATGCAGGGGACACGGGTTCGTGCCCCGGTCCGGGAAGATCCCACGTGCCGCGGAGTGGCTGGGCCCGTGAGCCATGGCCGCTGAGCCTGCGTGTCTGGAGACTGTGCTCCGCAACGGGAGAGGCCACAACAGTGAGAGGCCCGCGTAATGCAAAAAAAAAAAACCAAAAACTAATATTTAGTTCATACTCAAATTTTTCCAGTTGTCCCCCAAATATCTTTTATAGCTGTTTCAAATTTTTGGTCATTGATCTCATCAAGTGTTACATATATATGAGGCTGTTGAGTCTCTTTAATCTCTTTTGATTTAGACCAGTCCCCTCACATTTTATTTTTATTTATGTTTTTCACGACACTGAATTTTTGAAGAGTTCCAGCCGGTTTTCTTAGCTAATTTCCCACATTCTGGATTTGCATGATTGTTTCCTTATGATTAGATTCGGATTAAACATCTTTTTATTTTTTTGGCTGCACCACGCAGCTTGTGAAATCTTAGTTCCCTGACCAGGGATCAAACCTGGGCCTTCGGCAGTGAAAGTGCAGAATCCTAACCACTGGACCACCAGGGAATTCCCTAAACATCTTTAAAAAGAATACTATATAGGAGGTGTTATGTGTTTCTTAATGCATCACATCAGAAGGCACATAACATCAGACTGTCCCACTGTGTTAAATTTGACCTCTAGGTTAAGGCGGCAGCCACCAGGTCTTTCTATTGCAATGGTACAGTTTCCTCTTTGTAGTTAATAATCAGTGGAGAGATTCTGAGACCATATGAATATCTTAGCATCTGTTGATAATCAGAATCCTTGCCTGAACTGGGGTTGCAAAATGGTGCTTTTGTTAATTGTCCTTTTTTATTAGCTGGCATTCTCTGTCAAGCAGAAGTCTTCACTGCGTCTCATGTGCTCTCCCACGCCGTCTTCTGACTACTTTTCCTGCCTCCAGTCTGGCTCACTCCACTCCGTCTGCTGCCAGAAGCAGCATACCTAATTGCGAATCTGGACACATCCATGCCCTGTTTAAAATCCTTCAGGGATAAGCTCAAATCTGTGATCTGGGTCCTGCCTACCTCTTTGGGTTCACCTGCCTCTGCACTCCCTCATGTACTCCACTCACTTCTCCAACCATAGCACCCTACTTCACACCCCTGGACCTCTGCACCCCCTAGTCCCTCAGCCTGCGAGACCCTTCCCCACCCTCCAACCTCATCAGACCTCCCCGCCCCCCACTTGTTTTTCCGGCTCTGGCTCATGCCTCAGCCCCTCTGAGCCTAAAGTTGAACAGGTGCCATTGGCGGGGGTGCTCTCGTGACACTTGTGCACACGTCTATCATCACATGTGTGGCCCCGCATTGAAAATGTTTGCTTGTTTGCTTGTCTTTCCCACCTGATTGAAGCTCTTTGTGGGAAGAGGTTTGCCTTTCATCTCTGGATGACAAGAATCTATCATGATGTCTGGTGTTAAGTAAGCACTCAGAAAATATTTTCCAATGAAGTAACTCATGTTGCCTCAGATTCTTAGAGAATGTGACCAGCTTCCAGAACAACTAGATTATATGCTCTTTTAAGGACAAAAAGCATGTCTTATAAATCTTTGTTTTGCTCACATCTTTCACCCTATTGCTTGTTAATTTGAATTAGCTTTCAAGCAGGTATGGCTGTATTACTTTTTATCTGCCCATTTTATGTTTTCCTTTAGAGAATTGCTCCTTCTCTATCTAACAGGAGGGCCAATTCCTTGCCTGGTCTTCCCACACATAGTGGGCTCATAATGTGAGCTAGACATTAGAGGACTTACTTCATCCTCCTGGCTGCAATGGTTGGTTCAAGTAAGGATGCTTGGCCCAAGCCAGGCCTATTAGAGTCATCCTGGGACTTCTGAAGGAGCTAGTGGGAAAGACAAGCAAGGAAAACCATATAGTAGCCATTGCTGTCAAGGTCCACCTTTGTCACAAGGTGAAGAGGCTACATGAGAATGAAGCCGCCACAAGGGCAAACAAGCCAACAATAGGGAGTTAGAACTAGTGACATTATTTAAACTCCTAAACCCAGTCACATCTGAAGAGTCATGTCTTATGTATTTTTTAATCCGTATTGTTGCACATAGTGATTTTTCATTTTCATTGCTGTATAGTGTTCCATTGGACAGTATTTCTATCGCTATTTTTACCCAACATACCTTTTTAAATTTATTTATTTTATTTATTTTTGGCTGTGTTGGGTCTTCATTGCTGTGTGCAGGCTTTCTCTAGCTGCGGTGAGCGGGGGCTACTCTTGGTTGCAGTGTGTGGGCTTCTCATTGCAGTGGCTTCTCTTGCTGCAGAGCATGGGCTCTAGGCACGTGGGCTTCAGTAGTTGTGGCACATGGGCTCAGTAGTTGTGGCTCGTGGGCTCTAGAGCACAGGCTCAGTAGTTGTGGTGCACAGGCTTAGTTGCTCCACAACACATGGGATCTTCCCGGACCAGGGATCAAACCCGTGTCCCCTGCATTGGCAGGTGGGTTCTTAACCACTGTGCCACCAGGGAAGCCCCATACCTTTTTTAAAATTCAAATTTGGCAATTTTCAACTCTGCCCTAGCTGTTACTTTTTTTAAATTTATTTTTATTGAAGTATATTTGATTTACAATCTTATGTTAGTTTCAGGTGTATAGCAGCAAAGTGATTCAGTTATATATAGATATATATTTATTTTTTTTCAGATTCTTTTCCCATATAGGTTATTACAAAATATTGAGTAAATAGTTCCTGTGCTATACAGTAGGTCCTTGTTGGTTATCTATTTTATATATAGTAGTGTGTGTATGTTAATTCCAAACTCCTAATTTATCCCTTTCCCTCCCTTTCCCCTTTGGTAACCATAAGTTTGTTTTCTATGTTTGTGGATCTGTTTCTGTTTTGTATATAAGTTCATTTGTATCATTTTTTTAGATTCCACATATAAGTGATATCATATGACATTTTTCTTTCTCTGTTTGGCTTACTTCACTTAGTATGCTAATCTCTAGGTCCATCCATGTTGCTGCAAATGGCATTATTTCATTGTTTTTTATGGCTGAGTAATATTCCATTGTATAAATATACCACATCTTCTTTATCCATTCATCTGTCAATGGACGTTTAAGTGGCTTCCATGTCATGGCTATTGTAAATAGTGCTGCAATGAACATTGGGGTGCATGTATCTTTTCGAAGTATGGTTCTCTCCAGATATATTACCAGGAGTGGGATTGCTGGATCATATGACAGTGAAGAGTCATGTTCTAGACTTCCTGGCACATGAGTAAATACTTCCCTTCCCTCTTGCTCTTTAAGTTGACAAAATCCTGACATATATGCAAGATCTGACGCCATGACATTCCATATTTGGTTAGCAGGTAAACTGAGATGGAGAATATGAATTTCACCCCCATTTAGTTCTTTATTGATGTTTGAGAAATTATGTAGAGGTGGAACCTTAAGTAGCTTGGAAACGTGGACTTTCACTTTTCTGACCCATGCTACCAAATTCCCTCCCTAAGGAAGAGGCAGAAACCTGGCTCAGAACAGTGAAGAGATACGGGGAAGAGCAGAATTTCTCTCTTCTAACCTGTTTCCATAGTTCCCCTGGTGCCCCAGGAGGTACATCTCTGTCAGGCAGGAAGCCACACCCTTCCAGGCATTCTCAGCATTTGTGTCCCCCTTCATGCAACCAAAGCAGGGGTCCCAGTTCTGCCCTGAACTCTAAGTTGAACAAGACACGCAAGGGTGCTAACCATAAGTTTCAAAAGAGCAGCTTGGTGAACTTAGGGAAAGGAAGGAAAAAAGACTAAGCTTCCTTGTTGCCTACAGGACTGGATACTGAGAGCACGTTTCCTTCCTCTGAGTCCCCTGATTTATGTAATTCAGGTACCTGGGGATTCCAGAGTGTTACCTCATAGCAACTATTATCAAGTACCAGGAGAACTGATCCCCAGAGGGTGTGGGAGGAGGGGTGAGAACTGAAGCATTGAGCAGAGAGAGGGAAGGTTAAAGGCCCAGGCACAGCTGGGGGTGGCCTTTCCCTCCTCCTGGTGCTTGGCGTGGGGCTTGGTGATATCACAGGCTTAATAATTAGTTTAATATCTGGGCTGTGGGTCACTTTCAGAGGTTTCTCCCGGCTGGCAGGTTGGAGTCTCCAGGCAGCCCAGCCCCTCCTGCATCCCCTGCACAGCCGCTGTCCGCTTCCAGCACCAGTTCTCCTGTTGCCACAACTCCGGGAGGAACTGGGCTGTGCAGAGCCGGCCCTGCAGTCTCCGCAGATGCCCACAGAGAGCCAGCGCTGCCTGCACACAGCTCTCCGCCGCCAGGGAAAACCATGGAAGGCTGGGCCTGCATCCCTGACTAATGATCACGTCTTCAAGATGGGATGCAGCCTGTGACTCAAAGGGTGGAGGGACAGCACATCGAAGAAAGAGTGGGAGGGAGGAGAGGGACACGGAGGAAAACACAGACAGGGGGCGGGGGGGGGGAGGAGAAAAAAGCAAAGGAACAAAGGCCTCTGAACTTTGAATCTATAAAGGTGCTCTCCCCCCATGGCTTCTGCAGTTGTTGAAGTACAACATGATGACGTGAAATACCTTCACACAACGGCCTAGTAGTCCAGTTTGATGTCACTTTGGAGGGAAGAGGAAAGTAAAGTTATTAAAGGGTGTTACTGTATTTGTAACTACTGTAACTTGCAATACAATATAATGTATACTGCTTATGCAAATTCGGTGTTAGGTAGACTGTGAAATCTTAAGGACAAGAATCATGCTTCTTCTTCTTTTTTTTTTTTTTTTTGCGGTACGCGGGCCTCCCACTGTTGTGGCCTCTCCCGTTGCGGAGCACAGGCTCCAGACGTACAGGCTCAGCAGTCATGGCTCATGGGCCCAGCTGCTCTGCGGCATGTGGGATCTTCCCAGACCGGGGCACGAACCCGCATCCCCTGCATCGGTAGGCAGATTCTCAACCACTGTGCCACCAGGGAAGCCCCATGCTTCTTTTTAAGTTAGAAAAGTAATAATATACATCAAAACGGTTTTAGTTTGGTTCCATTCCAAGAATATACATCAAAACGGTTTTAGTTTGGTTCCATTCCAAGAATAGAAGTCTGGCCAGGAAGGATATTTAGAGACAAGTTAGGTTCAGTTTTTCCACAGGAAGTTGTTATGTCCTGGGTTATATCATTTGACGTATATCTGATTGCTTATAACAACAAGCTATAAGAGGGGATTTTCTTTGTATGTGCAGTATATATGGACATATTGATGTCTGTGTGTGTGTGTGTGTGTGTATGTGTAGACTATAGTTCTACAGCTATATTTAAAAGTTCATTTAATATTCTAAGGCAGTTGTTTCAATCCTGTAAGACCTAACATTAGCTTTTTATTACAAATATTTGAAACATATCGAAATGAAATTCATAAACAACATAATCTACATAATCACATAATTTCCTAAAATTGACGTATACCTGTGATTTTAAAAAGCAATAAAGAAAAGTAATGTATAATAAAACAAACTGTATTTTAATACATAAATACTCCGGCACAGCTAAACTAGAAGATATAGTAAAGCAGGCAGTTGCTTGTGCCTACTTGTAATGAATAAGTTTGCATTTAAGAAAAGTAAGATGATATTCATCTGAATACTGTTGACCTTTCATCTTTGTATTTAATATTTAGAAAGAAAGATTAAACAAATATATCTCTACATATCCATAAAATTACCACAAATCAGACAGACACAAACACAGGCTGATGCAGGTGTGTTGACTCAAATACCACAAGCAACGTTGGCATCAATGATATGATTTTCTGAAACTTTGAGCAACTCTTGGTAAAGTTGCCAACAAAACAAAATGCAATCTTCTCTCAATCTAACTAGCAGTTGCATTTGTGGAAAATTCGGTATATGGTAAAACCACATAAATGTTTTGTGAGTGTTTATGTGTAAAATGGAGTTCACAGCTGTGCTTCGACAAGTATAAAAGGGTTTTTTTCCTGTGTGAATTTCTGGCAGGCGTCGGAGAATTGTGTGGGAGACGGGACAGCCCTCCATGTGTGGACTGTCCACACACTGTGGAATGTCCAGCATCTCTGGCCATCCAAGCCACTGGGGCTCCTCAATCATCATGGCAACCAAAATGCACCCACAGGTTTCCAAACACCTCCCAGGGAGACTGTTCTTTTTCAAGGTTGTTTTGGCTGTTCAGGGTTCCTTGAGATTCCATATGAATTTTAGTATAGATTTTCCTACTCCTGTAAAGAATGTCATATGGATTGCATTGAATCTGTAGATTGCTTTGGGTAGTACTGACATCTTAACATTAAGTCTTCCAATCCACGAGCACGGATGTCCTTCCACTTATTTTCCCTGAGCCCTTTTTGAATTTTTAACTATTGGATCAGATTTTCTTTTCTTTGTATCTGGTTTTCTAAAATCTAGGATACTGGTCTATTCCCCCGATCCCCCACCATTTCCCTCTATTTTCTCACCACTTCTATATTAGGAATCAGTTCTCTCTCAGTATTTCTTGATAAACTGTTGGCAAGGCAAGTCAAGCGTCAATCAGATGTCCTTTCAGCTGAGTAAAACTTCCAGCAGGGATGCTAATAAAGAGATTCCAGAATTAAATGAGATATTAACTTGCTGACATATACTCCAACTCTAAGACTCTAAGATGTCTTTTATTTTTCCCTTAGACCATGAGTCACAAACTTTTTGATAGTATTTAATAAACATTAGTAAATATTTTAGACTTTGCTGGTCATATAGACTCTGTTGCAACTATGTAACTCAGCCAATATAGCATAAAAGCTGCCGTAGATCTATGTAAAGAAGTACAAATATATGCTAAGTGAAGAAAAAGCCAGGTAAAAAAGCCTGTACAATGTATGAT
Organism: Lagenorhynchus albirostris; assembly: GCF_949774975.1. NCBI lineage: Eukaryota > Metazoa > Chordata > Mammalia > Artiodactyla > Delphinidae > Lagenorhynchus > Lagenorhynchus albirostris. The sequence goes on from NC_083107.1 coordinate 70,225,304, forward strand.
TTCATTTGAAATGTGCAGAATGGGCAAATCAAATAGAGGCAGAAAGTAGATTAGTGGTTTCCAGTCTCCGGGTGAGAGGGGAGAATGGGGAGTGATAATGAGTATGGGGTTTCTTTAGAGTGTAATGAAAATGTTTTAAAATTAGATAATGGTGCTGCTTGCACAACTCTGAATATAAAAACCACTGAATTATAAACTTTAAAGTGGTGAATCTTATATGAATTATATCTCAATAAAACTATTTAAAAAAAAAGCCATAGACAATATGTAGACAAATGGGTGTGGCTGTGTTCCTAGGAAACTTCGTTTACAAAAACAGGCCGGATTTGGCCCTTGGGCTATAGTTTGCTGAACCCTGCATTAGAATGTAAGATTCACAGAGTCAGGGCTGTGCCTTGTTTATAATTAATGTCCAGGACCTAGGACAATTCCTGTCAAATAAGTATCTAATAAATGTTTGCTGACTGAATGAATTAAAGGCTCTGTTTGTCCAACGTGGAACTATGCCTTCAGCAAGAATCTTGGTAATATTCTCTCTGGCCGCTGAATAAAGCCATGTCCAGTTCCTTACTTCTGGACTTAGCTTTTCTAAGCCACACAATTGCTTCTATTTTCTGTTTCAATCCTCTTCTAGTTTCTCATCCTCCAAGAATAATGACCCTCATTTGCTCATTTATTGCTCTACTGCCATGTAATAACCTCACCTCTCCTTCAGTTCACTGCCTGTTCCTCTTAGATTGCATCTCTCCTCTTTGCTATCTGCAATTTTTCATTAATTCATTCACTCATTCCACAATAAGTATTTGTAAAGGATAGAATACTGTCTGTTACCTATACTCCCCACTGCTTCTAAGAAGGGTGGAGCCTGGTGTCACCCAGAGGTCAGCCTGAGCTCATGCTCCTCCATCTCTGCAGGTGTCACAGTCAAATCAAGAGTCCAGCAACAAAAAGTATTTAAAAGAAATTGCAATCTCTTTTTGCATCCTTCAAAGACTATTAATAAAGACCTATCCATAACTTACCAGATGTCATATAAATCTCCTTCTCCTTCATTCCTTTTGATCTTCATGTCTCTCTTTCCCCACTCTCAACTCCTTTTCTCTCTCCCTAATTAAACATTTGTGACTCTCCAAAAAGAGTGATACACGTCAACTTAGACCATCCTTCCTTCTTTTATATTTACACTCCTATCCCCTGCTGGGGGAGTGCAATTCTTAATGAAGGCCTCTAGAGCTGCTGTCAGATTCTTAATTATTCACAGTTTCTGCTTGAAATCCTTAGGCTTGAGGAATGGGGAATTTCTCTAGGAGAAGTTGCACTGTAATATGCAAGAGAGAATATATTCACTGGGTAAAAATTGCAAGACTGCAGGTTCCCACTAGCTGTTCCTCTTTGCCAAAACTCAAACAAATATGGGACCATCCTCCATCTGCCCAAGTCCCAAACATGGGCAATAAATTAGGGTCTAAAAATGCCAAGGGATGGGTGACCAAGTATTCACAGTGATACAGCTTGTGACACATTGTACCACACTGCAAGCAGATCAGGCTGTGAAGTCTTCAATCTGAGCCCAGATGGCTTGCAGAGCTCCTTGACTGGGGTTGGAGGACCACTGACCTCCATGCACTGAGACTCACTGGCCAGAGATCTGGCTCAAGGGGCAGAGGCCCAGCTATACCACTTCCTTTGCTGCTCCAGACCGTAACTCCTCCATCTGTTCTCATTTTCTAAGAGCCATCCTGGTTTCTTCTTCTCTTATCCAGCCCTGAATAATTCACCAGTTATGAGAATTCAATAGGACCCTTGCGGTTGTGATACGTTTTTACTACATATTTTTAGTTCACAATCATTCTTACATCATCTTGATTCAAGTGCCCCTGATCCTTCAGACCTTGTTCAATTGACCCCTGTGAGTAGTCCACTTTAGCATGAACACATCAGTAGACCTATTTCCTTCTCTTGCTGGTTATGAATTTGACATTTAAAAAAAATAGTTGTCTTCCATGCATTCTTCTTTTTTTTTTAAATTTATTTAATTTATTTATTTCCCTGCACCGTGCGGCATGTGGGATCTTAGTTCCCCAACAAGGGATCAAACCCACGCCCCCAGCTTGGAAGCAGAGAGTTTTAACCACTGGACCGCCAGGGAAGTCCCCATGCATTCTTTTTTTTTTTTTTCGCGCCACGCGGGCCTCCCACTGTCGTGGCCTCCCCCGTTGCGGAGCACAGGCTCCGGACGCACAGGCTCAGCGGCCATGGCTCATGGGCCCAGCCGCTCCGTGGCATGCGGGGTCCTCCCGGACCGGGGCACGAACCCACGTCCCCTGCATCGGCAGGCGGACTCTCAACCACTGCGCCACCAGGGAAGCACCCCCCCCCATGCATTCTTTTATTTCATATTTCTCACTTAAAGTTTGTAGATTTGGATTTTATTTTTTTCCAACTTTTATAATAAAAAGTTTCAAGTATACAAAAAAAGTTGAAAGAACTTTATAACGAGCACTTATATAGACTCTACCATTAACACGTTTCTTTTCTTATCACATACCTGTCCATCTATCCATCCATCAATCCACCTAGATTGTTCTGATGCACTTCAAATTAAATTGCCTACATCAGTACACATCCCCTTAAGCATTTCAGAATTCATATCATTAACTAAAGTTCAATATTTGCTCACAGGTTTTCTTTTCTTATGAGGTAAAATTTACATACAGTGAAAGGCACAGATCTTAACTGTACCTTTGCTCAGTTTTGACAAACACAGACATCTATGTATTAAAACTTCTTTCAAAATATTAACATTACATCATCCCAGAAAATTCCCTCATGCCCCTTCCCTGTCAATGCCCATCCCTTCCCCACAGAGTCAATCACTATTCTAATTTTTTTCCACCATAAATTAGTTTTCTCCTTTTTAGTATGACATACAAATGAAATCATACAGTATTTACTTGTATGTATGGCTTCTTTCACAGGACAAAATATTTTGATTCATCCACACTGTTGTATGTATGAGTAATTTGTCCCTTTTTATTGTTGAGTAGTATTCAGTTAACTGAATATATCATAATTTGTTCATCTATTCTCCTACTGATGGAACCTGGGCTGTTTCCAATTTTTGACTATTTTTAATGATGTTGCTAGGGACATTCTTGTACAAACTTTTTGTGGACACATAATCTCAGTTTCCTTGGACAATTTCCTGGGAGTAGAATTGCTGGGTCCCAGGGTATATGTGTATTTAGATTTATGAAAAACTGTAAGATTTTCCCAAACTCCCACCAACAATGTATGAGAATTCCAGTTGCTCCACGGTGAATTTGACATTTTAATCCCCCGAATTATCCATCCCTTCTGCTGTACTTTCTTTAGAGAGTAAAGAAGCTTCACACCAAAGTAACAGTGTTTTTCTTTTTTACAAATTTATTTATTTTTGACTGCGCTGGGTCTGCGTTGCTGTGCGCGGGGCTTTCTCTAGTTGCAGCAAGCAGGGGCTACTCTTCCTTGAGGTGTGTGGGCTTCGCATTGTGGTGGCTTCTCTTGTTGCAGAGCACGGGCTCTAGGCGCGTGGGCTTCAGTAGTTGTGGCGCACAGGCTTAGTTGCTCCGTGGCATGTGAGATCATCCCGGACCAGGGCTCGAACCCGTGTCCCCTGCATTGGCAGGTGGATTCTTAACCACTGAGCCACCAGGGAAGTCCCCAACACTGTTTCTTTTTTGATCTCCATGAACACCTTCTCAGGAGGGGACTCTGGAAGTTGTCACTTGGTTGGTGGCATTTCTCTGCCTCCAAGGCTTTTCACTCCTTTTCAGTGAGTCGGCATGTGTTGACCATGACTCAAGTACTTTTCTCAGATCCTTGACCTTTGCCCTTTCTATAAATTTCTTGGATTTCTGGCAGCCATTCGCCTGAAGCAGCATTTCCAAAGCCTGCTTGATAGCAAGTCCCACAGCAGGTGTGGATCCCTGGATCTGGTCTCCACAGTGGAGCTGGGCAGAAGCTTTCAACTGTCACAGACCTCCTCTCCCCTTCCAGCAGAAAGCAGGTTAAAAATTAGTGCCTGGTTTGCAATTACACAGAGTGGGGAGGGGGTGTTTGGCTTCCTCAGTTTAGTGTGATTATTAATTTTGTTCTCTTTCTGGAACCAAACAGCCAGTGCTAAGCAATCCATTCTCTTCCTTTTGTAATTCTGATGCCAGGATCTTTTCAGAGGTATTTAATTTTGCAGCTGTATAGCTTGGCTCTGTGCTTCCTCTGCTTCACATTTAGTTGAAAATCTTTTTGGTTGGGTTAGAAGGTCTGCCCTGAAACACATTCATTTTCATCTTAATGAGGAGTGTGCTGTCCCTTGCTAGCATTCCTTTTGGCCTCATAAGATGCAGCAAAAAAATAAAATAAAATAAAAATCCAAATTCTGTTCTTTGGCACTCTTTAATTTGCTGTTTGTTTCCAATATTGATGCTCCTTATTATTTTCTCTTAAACACTTACTTTTTGAATAGTTAATAGCTATGCATGGTACAAAATACAAAAGGTACAAAAAGTATTCAGTGAAAGGTATTCAGTGGAAAGTCCCCCATTCTTATCTCCCAACCCTCATCCCTCTCCTCAGGGACCCACAATTACCAGTCTCTCTGCATGTTCAAAACCACGAGAATGCACATTCTTTTTTTTTTTTTTAACATCTTTATTGGAGTATAATTGCTTTACAATGGTGTGTTAGTTTCTGCTGTATAACAAAGTGAATCAGCTATACATATACATATATCCCCATATCTCTTAAACCAAACAAATAAGAAACCCACTCATTCTGGGTGGTGACATTGGTCTGCACCTTGCTTTTTCCTTATCTTTCTCTTTTCCTATCTATCACTGATACAGAGCTGCCTCATTCTTTTCACTAGCTGCCTGTGGTTGTACCATAATAGAACCCAAACCCTCCCCGATGGACAAATAGGTTGTTATTGATCTTTTAGTTTTTGTTTTCATGATCAAACCTGTAACCAGATGAAGAGAGGTGAAAACAGCTCTGGTGTACCAACAACAGTGTCAGGGTTGCCAGTTCATCCTGTAAGGTTTTATCAGGCTGTACGACATTTCCCACACAAATCAGCTGGTGAGAGTTTAATGACGCTTGGCAGGCTTTCTGTCAGATCTTGGATACATGCTCAAGGAGACTGGCTACCTCCTGATGAGGTATTGCAGGCCGACATATGGCCAATTCTGAATACCCATTTCGAGCTTCCCTTCTCCCTTCTCTCCTCTCTTTTTCAATGCTATGTATGATAAAATAGAGAAGTAAATGACAGAAACAATAAGGAACATGAGCGTTTAGAAGAAAGAAATTTATATGGGCTGGATAAGAGCAAAAAAGAAGATTTTGGAGGTACTATTTGAGGACAGCTGGCCAGGGTTGGTAGAAAGGTGGAATTTGTGAATTAAAAGCAAGAAAAACAGAAAGAGCAAAGAGAGGGGAGGCAATAGCCTAAATTTAGAAGATGAGGAGAAGATCAAACAGACTGGAACAAACACTTCATGCTGAGGAGCAGGGGCCAATGAAGTAGGACAGACAAGGTAGAGAATGATTACGGACGACCTGAATATGTAGATGATAAGTTTATATTTCATCTTTTAAAAAAAAATTATTTATTTTTTTGGCTGCATTTGGGTCTTCGTTGCTTCACGCAGGCTTTCTCTACTCGTGGCAAGAGGGGGCTACTCTTCATTGCGGTGTGCGGGCTTCTCATTGTGTTGGCTTCTCTTGTTGCAGAGCACAGGCTCTAGGTTCACGGGTTTCAGTAGCTGTGGTGCGTGGGCTCAGTAGTTGCGGTGTGTAGGTTCAGTAGTTGTGGCTCGCAGGCTCTAAAGCTCAGTAGTTGTGGCGCATGGGCTTAGTTGCTCTGCGGCATATGGGATCTTCCCGGACCAGGGATTGAACCCGTGTCCCCTACATTGGCAGGAGGATTCTTAACCACTGTGCCACCAGGGAAGTCCCCCATATTTCATCTTAGAGGGTCTAATATAATTCTTGCCGTTTGATAGGGCAGGTCTCCCCAACTTTGTTCAGCCACATAAAATTTAGAATCACCTTGTCAGGTTCCTTTTGGGATTGTATTTGTAATGGCATTGATTCTATAGATTAATCTAAGGAGAACTGACATCTTTAAACTTTAATTTTTAAAAAATACTCAAGAAATTTCATTTTAACAAAATCCTACAAATAATTTTTCAACCCAAAGCCAAAGATACCAAGCATGGAAGGAAACAAGACATGAGCAAGGTTCAGCAGAAACAACAGGTGGTAGAAACAGACCAGCAAAGACTTCAGATACAGAACTCTTCGATACAGATTATAATTAAGCTTAGTATATTTAAATAAGTAAAAGAATAGCTTCAAATACCTGCAGGCAGAATTCTCAAAGTTGGTAGAAATTTGGTTTTACTCACTGCTCTGTGCCCAGGGCCTGGACCACTGACTGGCACATAGTTAAGTACTGAGCGAATATGTGTTGAGGGACTGACTGAATAGCTACCCCCTGGGCCTCCTGCCTGGCCTCTTGTCACATATTTAACTGCCTGTTGGTCTTTACTAGAATGTTCTTTTGTCACCCTCAATTTATATCCAACAAATCCAAAATTTTCAGCATGTTCAAAACAGAGCTCACCAATTCTTACACTGTTTACCCTTAGGCCTCCTTATTTCTATCAGTGACTCAGGCTCTAAAACTTGAGGTCACCCCTTCCTGCTCTTTCTCTGTTTCCCTCACACCTAGCAATAGCCGAGAGTCTTCTTCTGGCCTTCTTTCATCTCTCCCTTACTGTCCATTCCCATTGACGCTATAGTTTAGGTTTTTTTAATTACACCTGGATGACTACTGGGCTTCTGATTGCTCACCACAGCTACTTCTGTCTATTTTTTATACTATTCCTAAATTAATATTTCTTCTTCTTTTTTTTTTTTTTTTGCGGTACACGGGCCTCTCACTGTTGTGGCCTCTCTCGTTGCGGAGCACAGGCTCCGCGGCCATGGCTCACGGGCCCAGCCGCTCCGCGGCGTATGGGATCTTCCCGGACCGGGGCATGAACCCATGTCCCCTGCATCGGCAGGCGGACTGTCAACTACTGCGCCACCAGGGAAGCCCCCTAAATTAATATTTCTAAAATGGTATTCTGTGCATGTTAATCCCTTCTCCAAAATGTCTATCAGCTGCACAGAGCAAAAGTTACACGTGCACAGCTTTATCAGAGTATCTATCTTGCTTTTAGTCATCCAATTCTTCAACAAATACTAATTGAATTTCCATTCTATACCAAGCTTTAGAGCTAGGAAATAAGTGAACTACAGAGACACAGTTCTTGCCTTCAGCAAACTTGCTGTCTAGTGGGGAAGATAGCCACTTAAAACAATTACAGTTCAGCGTGACAAACGTTATCATAGAGGAAGTCCACAAGTAGTGTAGAAACCTATGGCAGAGGCAAACTTGGGGTGCGTGGGTAAAAAACAGGTGGTGGAGGAGGCTTCCCAGAGTAAAGGACTTTGTCTCATTTCTCATTATTCCCCTATTGCAACGTTCTGTTGCGTTAGGCATCATTCCTTCTATATCTTATCCTTCCTTCAAGATCTGTGTTAAATTTCTTCCCAGTTCTCACACCCATGATGTCATTTCCTTCTTGGCTCTGATAATAATACTAACGTGGTACAGAGGGTATGCTAGGTTGAATTTATGTATGTATACATACACATGTACATGCATACACACATTAGGTTCAATCATACAAAAATCTCTGAATATTTAACCATTTTTAATCCACAAAAATGGCAATTCCATATGGTCCAAACATATGACTTGAAAACTTTGCCTAGGACTATCCCTGCATAAATCCATTATACAAATTTACAGTTTAGATCAAAGATAAAAACTTTTATGCAGCCCCACAAATGTTCTCTTATACAGATTCCCATAGGTGTAAATTCTCATTTACATAGTTTACATCTGATCACATGTACGCATATAAACACACGCAATGACAAACTCATGCATGAATGTCCTCACATATCATACACCCGAAACACACACACCAACTGACAGATGCACAGGATGCAAATCTACATACGCTCTCTCACGCACATTCACAGAACCAACACATTGGTATACACATAGATTTCCACACATGCACTTGCACGCACACATTTGTATCTAGATGTATCCATAATTAGTCTCAAACTTAGCAAAGCCAGACGTATGTGCACCCTTAGGGGCAAATTTCACCCATCCACTTTTTCACCCATCCCGCGGCATGTGGGATCTTAGTTCCCCGACCAGGGATCTAACCTGTGCCCCCTGCAGTGGAAGTGCAGAGTCTTGACCACTAGACCAACAGGGAAGACCTGCCCAACCACTTTTAATCTATCTTTTTGTAGACCTAGAAAATCAGATAATAAGGTGATATGATGATGCTTAAAACAAGAATTTATAAGTTCTGAGCAAGGATCTGAAGAACTCTGCTCTAGGTAAAGTGCTTTTGCATTAATGCACAGACTCTGGAACATTCACTCTCACTACTCGAAGGCCTTTTTAGGCTGTGCCCTCAGTAAGGTTCCACTTTAGAGCTGAGGTTACCACATAAAGCTTAAAGCTAGTGAGGTGTTATGTGCCCATCCAGAGAAGGCCTTTTCTATTTCAATTCCCTGATAGCCCAACTTTCCTTCTGGGTTGAGTAAAACAGAAACTAGTCATGGGGAGGGTGAGCTGGACCTAGTTATGTGATGGATTCCCAGGAAGTTATGACAAGCAGTGGTCACAGTTGTCACAAGTGGACAGTGGCCTTAGCAGGGAACGGCTGTGGCTTGAGTGGGATCTGAAAATACAGGGGGGAGAAGGCGCCTGCCGAGTGTCTGTTCCTTTGTCTCATGTGCTGCTTCCCCATCACACGGTCTCTGTCTGGTTTCCATAGACACCAAGATCCATCACAGGAACAGCACGAGAAACTCTGAGCAGAGAAAAACATCAGGCCATGTCTGCTTGCTTAGCTCTTTAGCCCTTGTGAAAATTAGGTAGGAATTGTTTCTGTGAACTTTTTGTACTGAGGTGTAACATACTACTGAAAAGTGCACAAATCATTAGTGTGCTGCTCAGTGAATTTTCACAACATGAGCACACTTTTGTAACCATACCCAGATCAAGATATAGAACGTGACCAGCATCCAGATACCCTCTTTACACCCCTTTTCATTCACTAAGCCCAAAGGTAACAGAATCCTGACTCTTAACACCACTGATTAATTTTATCTGTTTTTGAACTTTGTGTAATTGGAATCATCCAGTGCATACTCTTCTGTGTCTCGCTTCTTTAATTCAACATTATATTTAAGAAAGTCACAGCAATTGTGTAGTATTGTATAGCAAAATATAGTATTCCATCGTAAGAATATACCACAATTTATTTATCCATACTTCCACTGCGGGACAAAAGTGTTGTTTCCAGTTTTTGACTAATAGTACTGCTATAAATATTCCTATGCAAAGAATATATACCCGATAAAAGATATATATCTAGAACATATAAAGAATTCTTACAAATCAGTAAGAAAAAATAAACAACTCAATAAAACATTGTATGAGATAATTGAACAAGTACTTCATGTAAGAGGCAGTAAACATATGAACATATGAAACATATAAACATATGAAAAGGCACCGAACCTCATCAGTCATCAGGCACAGGCAAATTAAAACGACCATTAGATACCACTACAGGCCTATAAAAGAAGGCTAGAATGAAAAAGACTGACAAAGTTGAGGGCCAACGAGAATTTGGAATAACGGGAATGCTCATCCTCTGCTGATGGGAGTGTAAATCGATAAAGCCACTTTGGAAAACTGTTTGGTAGCACCTACCAAAGCTGAACACATACGTACCCTTTGACAAAGTGATTCAACCCCATAGAAATGTGAACATAAGTAATTTTGATGGACTTTAACTGCAAAATGTTAAAGTTGCATTAAGCCGCTAATAGGCATGACTAGTCGGTAGCAGACTGATCACGTCACACCTTCTCTCTGTCGTCCATCTTCATCAGCACAGTTCCTACATTTTAACGGTTATCCACAACTGTTTTCAACATCCCTGGTGTCTTTACCTGAACTGTTAAAGAGAGCTGGGTGAAAAGCAGAATCCTGTGGCATAGCACTAGGGATTTCCTTCTTTCTTTCGTCCTGTTTCTTGTCATTCCCTTCCCTTTCCCTTCTTCCCTTCCCTTTTTTCTTTCTTAAACTTGTTATCAGGCTATTGGATGCCATTCACTGCAACCGGCTATGCAAACGGAAACACTTGTTTGTGCCCAAATCTCTACTCCCTGGTAACCAGCCCAGTATGGCTGGAGCACCTGGAGATCCGGGGAAGAGCATGCTAGGCAGAGGGAAACTAAGTACAAAGTCCATGAGCTTCAAACGAACTTGGCATTCAAAGAATGGGAGGACGATGGCATTTGAGCTCTTTCACTCTAGTAATTCACCTGGTACCCCAGGATGTCTTCCAAGGAATCTGCACTTTGCTTTGAGTTCACATTCCTTGGGAGGGTAAATGGCAGTTTTCTAGCTGTATCTGTATCACTGATTATCACTTGCCACAAACTCCTTGTTGCCACATTCCGCTTCTTGTTGGCATCCCTGTTTCGTTGGTTTGGCACTTTCAGGACGGCTCAATCCCACGGCTGGCAAATTGGTGTCAGCTGTCATATGGGAGCTCAGCTGTGGCTGTAGATGGGGGTCGGGGGCCTCAGTTCCTCTCTGCGTGGGCCTCTCCACGAACTGCTGGGACTTCTGCGTAGTTAGAATTTCAAAAGTGAGCGTTCCAAGAGAACTGGAAGGAAATCACACTTTTTATTATCTAGTTTTGAAAGTGTCATAACATCACTTACACACAGTCATAAGGCCACCCAGATTCAAGTGAGAGAAGACATAGACCTCCCCCCAACAACACCTCTCAAGGGGAGGAATGGCGGTCCCATTATAAGAATATCATATGGGAACCTTGAAGACACTATGCTAAGTGAAATAAGTCAGTCACAAAAGGACAAATACTGTGTGATTCCACTCATATTAGGTGCTGAGAGTAGTCAAATTCATAGAGACAGAAGTAGAATAGTGGTTGCCAGGAGCTAGGGGGAGGGAAGAGGGGAAATCAATGTTTAATGGGTACAGAATTTCAGTTTGGGAAGATGAAAAGATCTGGAGATGGATGGCAGTAACGGCTGCACAACAATGTGAATGTACTGAACAGTACGCTTAAAAATGATTAAAATGGTAAATTTTATAAAGAAAAAACCATATCAGATGGAAGATATTGTTTCACCCATTCAGTCCTTGGGATGATAATAGGATGAGTGTGTAGATGGCTATACGGCAGCATAATATTCACGTCCTTTGATAGGCTGTAGTGCTTGCTCAGAACTAAAATCCTGTACACTAATATGTAAGACAGAAAGGGCTAATCAGAGTCAGTATCTTCCAAGGTCCTTGTATTGCTCAGGAGAAACTCATCCTACGCCAGTTGCTTCTCCAAGCTTTTTACTCCCCTCCATCATCTGCCTGATTATTATTACTCTTCAGAATCCCCAGGTAGTTCTGCATTTTTTTTTCAGTTTATAGTTAGCAGTAGGAGACTTCATCTGCAGGGACTTTCACTGCCAAACTGGAAAGAGAGCTTCTCAAGAAACTGAATCTGTAGATAAAAACTATTCAGTGTGTATATTAGTTTTCTGTTGCAGTATAACAACAGCTTCAAACAACAGACATTTAATATCTCACAGTTCTGTAGGTCAGAAGTCCTGGCACAGGGTAGATGGTTCTCTGGATCAGAAATCTCACAAGGCTGCAACCAAGGTATCAGTTAGCTGTGTTCTCATCTGCGGCTCAGGAGTTCCTGCCAGTCTTATGCAGGCTTTTGGCAGAATTCATTTTCTTGAGGTTGTAGGATTGAGGTGTCCATTGTCTTGCTAGCTGTTGGCTGGGAGTTGCTCTCAGCTCTGAGAGTCCACCAAGGTCCTTGCTATGTGGCCCCTTCCATCTTCAAAGCCAGCAATGGAGAACCTCCCTCACGTTGAATCTCTCTCACACTCTGAATATCTCTTGCCAGAAAAAGTCCTGTCCCATTTAAGAACTTACCTTAGGAATCCTAGGTCTGGCCCAGGGAGGATAATCTCCCTATCTTAAAAACAATTGATTTGGGACCTTAATTATATCTGCAAAATCCCTTTATGGCAACATTCAGATTAGTGTTTAATTAATGAACTGGGAGAAGACATATGGACACTAGTAGCCATGAATCTTGGAGGCCATCCTGGAATTCTGCTTTTCATGGTGTGCCCTGGTATTGTGGGCATGTTTGTAATTAAGAGCTTTGCTGTCTAAAGATACATACAAAGATAAGTATTGCTATACATGTTTGCCTCAAAATACTCTGGGGAAGGAGGTGGGTATAGATGAAATAGGATTGGCCACATGTTGCTGTTGCTGAAGCTGGGAAATGAGTACATAGAGCACTGATTGCTTTATTCTCTCTACTATTGCAAAGGCATACATTTGTCACAAATTATTCCAGAGAATAGAAAATGAAACAAAACTTCCAAATTTTTTTTATGAAGAAAGTATAACATTAATATTTAAACCAGGTAAAGTTCTCACAAAACTACTTATTGTTGTATTAACAAATATTACTTAATTCCGATATTACTTAAGAACACTGATGCAAAAATTCTCAAAATTTTACCTTACAGAATTTGGCAATGTATAACAAAAGTAAACATGCATTTACCTTTGACCCAGTAATTCCACTTTTTAAGAAATTTACCCTGAAGACACACTGACAACAATATGAAAATACATAAATGCTCATAAATATATTTGATTGAAAAAACCATGGCATATCCACACAACGGAGTACTGTACTATGTAGCTGTAAAAAACAAACGAGTATGACTTTTGTGAGCTAATCTGGAGTGCTTTCCAGGATATATTGTTAAGTGAAAAAAGCAAAGTTCAAAGGAACACACACATACGCACACAGAGTTACCTTTTGTGCAATAAATAAGGAGAAATAAGAAAATATATATTTAACTGTTTATTTTTTATAAAAAGAAACACAAGAAGGAATAAACTAGAGTCTAATATGATTGGTTGCCCACAGGAGGTAGGTGAGAAGCAGTGAAGAGAATTGGGGTAAAGGGTGAAAGTGATACTTATGCAAGTATACCAATTTGTATCATTCTACTTTTGAAACTATGTTAATGTTTTACATACTCAAAAAACTTAATAAAGTCAAAAGTAATGAAGGAAAAAAAACTAAAATAAAGTACAAACATTAACAAATGAACTTAATTGTAATTTTTTTTTTTTGGCCATACTGCACAGCAGGCGGGATCTTAGTTCCCCCACCAGGGATCAAACCTGTGCCCCCTGCAGTGGAAGCTGGGAGTCTTAACCACTGGACCACCAGGTAAGTCCCTTAATTGTATTTCAAATGAAAATCATAATGACACCAAAGAGGAGAACAAAGGATTAACCCAAGTAACTTTTGAACATAATACTTAGACTATATGAAAGTATATGACAAACTATATTTGTCAGTTTAAGACAAAAGTAGCGATAAGCAAATATTGAACTGTTTCTCAAAGTGTTTCTGGTTTTTGACATGGTATGGGTTAGCAATTCTGAAACTACTTCCTCTGCATTGTAGGATTGAGAAAATGAGTAAATATATTGAAGATGAGAGCCAGGTTTCCTATTGTTGAAGAAGGGAGTAATAAATATTGAAAGGGGGAAGACTAGAACAAATCCTGCTGTGCTAAAATGGATTGGGGATGTCAGTATGAACTATAACTTAGTATATGGATTTATTACCCACATATTATGCATAGATGCATGTATGCATGTATATGTTTTTTTTTTTTTTTGGTTCAGTCAACCGAAAGGGCCCAAAGCAAAGACACCCTAGTATCAATAAGCACGTGCAGCACCCAGATCTTGGTTTCTAAATACCATTCTCCACTAAAAGAACCTAAGGAACCAGAGCTCATTATTGTGCCAGAAAGCAAGGAAGTGCTAAAAAAATGGTGGCAACATATCAAAAAAATATAAGAGCCAACTTGAGCATTAAAATAAATAATAATAATAGCAGAATATTCATGGAGTAAAATAAGAATAAATGAGTCCATCCTGATAAACATTAATAAATGAATGAATGAGAAAGGAAAGCTCTCCCTTATGGTAGACTACCAACTAATAAATATAAGCCAAAAGGTGGAGTTAGAAAATTATCATTTTGCACCCATCATAGTAATATCTCTTCAGCCATGAATCATCACAAAAATCTGTGGGTGAAAGTTCAATGAAGAAAGGATAGTTATATAATCTTAACGTATCCCCTTACAAATTACTTACTGCAAAGGAAAAAAGTCACTTTACTGTGAATTACCTAGTGAACACTACCTTACACCTTAACCAACTAACTAAAGTTTATATCATTAATAAGTGGAATATATTGACATTACCAATCTTCTGATATGATGTCCTTAAGAGGACACAATGTCGTTCCTGTGGTATTTCCACTAAACATAACTGAATCTAATCAGTAATGTTAGATTACATACAAATTGAGGGGTATCCTAAAAATAACTTCAGATAAAAAAGGACATAAGATGTTTATGACAACTAAATGATGCTGGACTAGGCTCCAGACCAGGGGTAAAGAACATAGCTACAGAGAATACTATTAGAATAAATGGTGAAATTTGAATAAGGATTGTGAGTTAGATCAGATTCCCAAATGTTCTTGGTTCAAGGTGCCCTTAGTGTCTCGATAATTTTTTCATGGGGTTCCTCAGCCAAAAAAAAAAATCTAGTTCCAAACAACTTATTAAATATTTATGCCCTAAAAATTTAGTTGCCATTTGCAAAACTAATACAGATAAATTGAAA